>NC_088098.1:188197272-189447272 GCF_036370855.1 Dromaius novaehollandiae
TCTGGGGCCAAGGTTTATAGCCACTCTGGGCACTTCCACTGAAGAACATGGAGTCCCCAGGCTCCACCTTCTTCTGTTGTCAGCAGGCAGCTGCAAAACCCCCTGGCAAACAGTGATTGTCATCACTCTTGATTAGAGAAAATATTAGATAGATGATATCATCTCTGACTGCTCTGGTGTTTACTCCGATTATCTTTTTACCTTCTGCAATAAGTATGTCCCTGAGAAATTTACACTTATTAAAAAAAAAGAAAGGCAAGATACTCATTAATCAATGATTCTTTGAATTGTGGTTTAAGAAAATGATTGAACATTATGGGATTTGTGATAAAGTAATGAGATTTGGCAACCCTGAGAAGATAATTGCCAACAGGAGTTCCTTAAAATTCATTTACAATATACAATAGCATTCAAGGTTCCAATCTGTAGATAGTTTGGGAACTCTCTTTAATGTAGCAGATAAAATCTCATCCAATAGTTCTGCCCTTTAAAAGACTTTTGCTTGCCTTTTTTTCAAAAAATACGGTATTTCCCTGATTTTGTTCAAGAAAAGATGTAACCAGTGAAGCTGTCTGGTTATGCTTCCAATTCACTGATTTGCTAGAATGTCTCTATGGATGTGTAAACAGAAATAACAACTTCAGAGAATAAAGCAATCCTGCAGAGGTGAAAATAAAACAATCTCTCTGCTAAATTGTTTTCTTCCCCCACATTCATTTTTGACATTTGAATTATTTAGAAGTATTGAAGTACTTCTAAAATATTTCAGGGCTGTACTACTAGTTTCAGTAGAGTTAAAAATTTGTAGCATTAACAGGACACCCAAACTTCACCAAGGGCTGAACATTGGTTCCTGGAGGCTGTTCTTTCCCTCCCACTCCTTGTGACAGGGAAGCTGTTCCCCTGCCCCTTTTGACAGCAGTGCTTTTCCAACCTAACGATGCAAATACCACCAATCCTTCAGTAGAGTAGCTGCCCTCCTCTCCTTTCCCAAACTGCTCCCTCTACTCTATGCAGTATAGTCATCTGGCTGCTTCCTATAAAATCTGCAGTCCCTCCCCACTCCCTCCTCTGTAGATGCAGCAGTGGCTGTAAAGTGTAGATTCCTTGGAAGAGACCTATTTGTCGAAACTGATGCTCCTACTTCTGTGTAGGAGGATAGGATGAGCCTCAAGGCATCAGGGAATGCCTGCCTGTGCATAGACAGGGAAAATCCTTCAGACTATGTCAGAGGGGTCGTCTCCTTCACGACAAAGGGGAAGGCTAGGTGAAATAGGCTTGTGCCCCAAACTTGGCCCATGAGCCTGCTGGGGTAAGACTGAGTGGCTGATCTGCTGAACAGACTTTTGAAACACTTACCCGAACAAAACAACAGAACCTCTGTTTCCTCAGTTCTTCAGTGCTTTCAGCTTTTTTTCCCCAGGGTAAACTTTTTCACAGATGGGTTGGTTTTGAGCCAGATATACTCCTTAAAAGCCTATGCCCTTCCTGAATAACTAAGCATTATTGCCTAATTTGTTTTCAGTAGTCTGAGAACATTTTAAGTTGTGCAGCCGTGACTATATCTTTCCATTCACAGTGAGATTATGAGAAATTTCAGAATCTTTTAAATATTGGATTATCTTTTCAATGGCATATTGATCGCAGTATTAACAATCTGTTAGCACAAGCAAAAATAGCTTGCTTCATCCTGTTCAGCTGAGTCTTATCTGTTCTAGAATCGACCTTTAGGTGATGAAGTGCAGAGCAAACTGATTTCTACAGCTGCAGATCTATGAGCAGCTGAGCTGATCTAATAGTTCACCAACTCAAAAGCAGAGATGTTCCTTGCTCCTCATCTCCCAACCGCAGATGCTTGCCCTCCCTTACATCCTCTGTCATCATTTGTTTCCATGAGCTACTTAATAACAAGACAGAAAAATACCCAGTGTTTTTGTTGGGTTAATTTCCTTCTGGGTTAGTGAGTGAAAGCTGCTCATGGAGGGTCGAATAGTCAGGAGTAGAAAGGGGAGGAGGAAGAGGGCATTCCCCACATAATTGCTAGGTCACCTAATCTCACCTTGTGGAACCATACCTTCAGAGTGCAGCTTTTTGGTGCACCTAATGTAGTATGACTGTGGGCTAATGCTGAAAAGTGCAGTCTTCTCTGTCTCTCTTCAGCCATATATTCTGTCTTTGTCCCATTTACATGAGATCCCATAACAGTGAGGCTGCAGAATAAAACAGCTGGGCAAACCAGTTCAATGGAAAATGCTTAATATTTTGGTGGGCTTGTCTTCTGTCAGATGAGCTCATTGAGGCAATTGACTTCAGAGCTAACCATTGCTAGGTCACCTCACACAAGGGAATGTGTGGCCAGGGAAAGGGAAGAGAGATGCTACTCTTATTTCTAGTTAAGTGATTTCTAGTTAAGTGAAGTTCAAGCATAGGATTCATCTGGGGCAAAGCCTTTTTTTAAATTTATTTAGGTTACCATTGGGATTTCTTAATTCCTCTTGTTATTGCCTTAGCTAATCATGAACTAGAAGATTGCCTTAAAACTTAGATGTTGAACCATAGAGAACTTCAGAGCCCAGAGCAGATACATGTTTTAATTTCAGTCTGCATCTTTTCCAGGCTACTGTGCTCTTCATCTGTCTTGTTCTTTATATGTTCCAGACACTAAACATCAAGTGTTCAGTTGGTAGGTGTTTGGATACCACACCTTAAAATAACAATGGACTGTGTAAGATATTTAACCCCTGAAGGCTCTCAGGTGTCTGACCATGGGTAATAAAACATTTCAGACAGTACAAATAGAAAGGCAACAGGCTAATCAAGGGGAGCAAGCAGGAAAAAGGACAGAACAAATACTCATATCCACTTCCCCTAGATAACATAAAAATGAAATCCTTTCTGTCAAATATCAACTAAAATAGAAATCAAACATCTTGAGCACCGTTGGGAAGGATGCCACAGTTGTACTTTGGCCTGTGGAGAAGAGAATAATCATTCCGTATTTGTCAAGCTATCTTTACACCATTAATATTTTTAAATGCCTCTGATAAATCATCTGTTTCTTATTGCCATTTAAAAGATATCTTTATTTCCCTGCTCACATGTGTTGGATACCGCTTTAGCCCAGTGAGATGAGAGAGAGAGAAAAAAAAAAGTGTTTTTGCTTAGCTGGTGTTAATTCTAAACTGGTTAAAGATGAGACAAAAATAGATAATACTACGAGCCAAAGCTTATTTTTGTGGAAGGAGTGTGAAACACTAGTACATATGGCCAAAACCAGAGTTTGGTAAGCCATTCCAGAGTGTTCCAGCACAAAATTAGCTCTGCTTTGAGCTATATTAAACTTGAGTTACACTGATTTCTGCTGGTGTAAATCTATGCACAGAGCACTCAAGACAGGAAGTCACCCAGGCAGAAAGCAGCGGCAGCTTTCAGTCTGCTGGAGGGCTTGTTGGGACCAGTGCTGCCTATGGAATGGGAGGTGTTGAGTGGGAGAGAGAGAGGGAGAATCAGAACTGGCCCTGGATAGTGATAAAAAATAAAGAAAGTCCCTATGCAAAGGGGAAGCTTGTTTGGCAGCGTGGCCACTACAGATATTGGCAATTCTGCCAAGAATTCCCAGGAACAGGGGAAGATATAGGGGCAAACTAAATATGAAATCTTTTCCCTAACCAAGCCAGAAGTTAATGCTGACTATTTCATGAAAAAAAATCCAATTAGGGATAATGAGACTCCTGGGGTAGGCCCCCAACACATATTAATTTTGAGTCTTCATTAAGTTAAACTTGTTTATTTGGAAAAAATCTTATTTTCCTTGCGGCTTCTGCTATAGTCTGTTTACCAAACACTACAGGGACACCTACACAAGCTTCTGTAGAAACCAGGCTGAAATTTAGAGTTGTTTACTTCCCCTCACAAAAAAAAAAAAAATCCAAGGGCAGTGATGACAGCAACAGTCCCTGTTCTCCCACATGCTGAATTCCAACTAGGCTGATAGAAGAAGTTGTAATTTACTTATGATGAATCGCTTCCCACACATCCCTCATCCTTTTATTGTGCCCCATTGCCTGCTAAAGATAAAGCTGTTATCTCTTCCATTTAGACTAGGTCACCTGCTTTTAACTGGGTGAGTCTATCTTCTGATCTCCAAGATGCTCCTTCCAGACAGCTTTTCAAATATCTGCAAGTGACACCAACTTCTACCCGTGAGATTCAGAAAGAGCCAAAAAGTGGCCATAAATAGGGGTATCTGGCTTAAATTAGCTGTAAGGACTGAGCTGTTGGGTGAAGATAAAATGAAGATTTATTTAGAAATCTACAAGAGCAAAAATGAAAACAGTGATTTCTTTCCTAGCAGTTGGAGATGGGTAGACGTAACATTCCTTTTGAAAGATGAATCTTGGGAGAAATGAGGCAAGCTTTTATTGGCAGCTGAGAAAACAGTGTGATAAACTATCCCAAACACAATTACAGAATGAGTTTTACAGAGCAGCCAAGCAGGATCCCATGGGAGATTCTGAAATCTTGACTAACTACTAACAATGCTGCTTCCATGTGAAACAAGGGAAGAGATCATAGATATTAAGTCTGAGAAGGATTATTACGATTAGTAGTAGTCTATTCTATGTAAAGCAGGCCGTACAATTACATGCAGGCATCTCTACTTCAGGAGTATGGCATATATTTGAATTACAACATACCGTTCAGAAAGAAACTCTGCTCTTCATTTAAAAGGTGGTGTATTTATTATGTCTGTAGATGAGTTGTTCAAGAGTTAGTGGTAGGGCCAGGTGAGGAGTTACTTCCATAGTTTTGATCATCCACAAATATAGACATCAAGAGCACATGGAACAGTTATTCTTCATTAGTGACCTATGTGGATGCTTTTAGGTGGCTAAGACAGGCCTTTAGAGATTCACCTCATCTTCTTCCAAAATAGATTAAACCCTGCAGCAGCATTTTCAATGCAGAATCAAAGCATGTCTCAAATTCACACCAAAGCTCTCTCAAGTAGACAAATCGTAACTAGAATTCACGTTTATTTGTGTCGTGTCTCCTTTTGAGCTCGAACTGCAACACAGTATTGACATGAGGTCATTAGAAACTGTGTAGTCTTATCAGATGTCCTTGTGCTATATAGGTGGTAGACAATGAAAATCGTCTGCCAGGAGTTCATACATAATTAAAATATATGTGTCACTGATATCCAAGGCATTTTGAAGTTATACTGGGGTTTTTTTGCCTTTAGATAGTAAGCCTCTTGTGCCAGAAGTTGTCTCTTGTGCCTTGTAAGGACCCAGAATCTTGATTAGATACGAGCTGCTTGTCAGAGTTTCATATGTTATCTGACAACACTACCGTTGGCAAATGTTTCTTTAAGAGCCACTTTGTAAACATGAACTTGGGCACATAAGGTATATATGCAAAATGCACTGTGGAATACAAAACGTGAAAAGCAACCAGCACAATCTGTCACTTCTTTACAGACCCAGTAAAGTTTCATGACAGGACAATCATTTACATTTTGTTGTTTTCTCTTGAACTCACAAAATTCCTTTCTTCATCCCTTACTCTGCCCACCCCCACCCCCCCAGTAGGAAATATATTCATTAAATAGAAGGGAAAATGGCCAGGTTGGGATCACATGTAATTCTTGGCCTGAGGTGCTGCATGAATTGGATTTTCACACTTAGGTTATCTGGTAATAAACTTGGCAAAGAAAGGATGCCATAGCAGGAAGAGATATATATGTATTTGCGGGTAGTGTGGCAGCAAGTTCACTCCAGAGAACCTTCTTACTCAGTGGTCTGCTTCCTCCCCCAGAGTACTCCTTATGCCTCTGACTCTCCCTTGCCTCTGATTTTGTTCTGGTTACTTGATGCTTGGGTTACACACTTTGAAATGACAGTCAGTTGCTCATTTCCAAATTTAAGCCTCAAAGACACAAGGCATATTATGGTTCTTCAAACAAGGCTTGATTTTGCCAAGGGCTGACCTTGTGAAGTGCTGAGCATTCTGCCCTCAGTTCAACAGCATGACTGTCCCTGTGTTTAACTTCTAACTAGTTGCTTAAAATTAACCTCATATTTAAGCTTTGTAGATTGTGACCTGAGTATACAGTACTTGGCAGATTCCAGTCTTCCAGGACAGAGTAGTCAGGAACACATTTGTACTGGGGCTACACTAATGCCTTTATTCCAGATGCTGGTAACTCTGCCAAGTGCTTCTGTACATCCTGCCTTCCAAGCTGTGACATTTTGCCCTGTAAAGTATGGTATTTTTCTGCTGTTCTCAGAGCATTTCCACAAAAGAGAATTGCACACAATATGGATGCATGCAGCATGCTTGCAAAAGTGTGGGCAGTTGTATGGACTAACTGGGTTGCTTCTGATAAACCCACTCCACTGCCACAGGGGAGAACCCTTCCATGGTCACCCAACAGCTCAAACTCCCTATACAGTTGGTATAGATGGGACATTAGTGCTGTAGACAGCAATACATGGTACTCTCCCTGTCAGCACTGACTGTACCATTCTATTACATGTGTCTGCAAGCACTCAAAGAATCTCATGGGTTATGTCTAAACTCCATAACCCAGGAGTGCCTCTGTGGTCCCAAATCTAGGCACTTCTCTCTGGTATACCCCACTTTCATGTCAGGGTCAGCCTTGAGTGTGCATCAGCCTGTCCTTTTGCCTCACCCACTTCTACACACCTTGGTTTCCTGGGGAATAAACTCAGGCCAAAAGACAACCATGACACATTCTTCAAGACCCTCAGTTTGGGTAAGCAAGGGTCAGGCTGTGGAGTCTTCCTGCCCTACACTCTGGATGTAGCCCCAGGCCCTCTGTTGTTTTAGAGACCTGTGGTGTTTTCTTTCTGGTAATTCACACCACCTGTCTTGGAATACAGTTTTTAAACCTTATTTTTCATGAAAAATAGGTATTTCAAAACAACCTTACTTTTCTCTCAGTGCAAAGGTTATCCCACCCCCTGGCACATTTCCAGCATGGGATTTCTACTTCTCTCGGACTATCAGATATCTTGTAAAGATGTGCCTTGCTTTTTAGAGACCCACATAAAACTCCTGTCTTGTGAATTCATACTTGCCTTTGGTTTTCTCATCTCCCAGAAAAATAGATGCCTCTTCCCCACCAAAACACACAGTCCCCATACCAAGCTGCAGCTTCATGACACAGGACCATGCCAGTCTCTGCAAAGATAAAATCCTAAGTCCCTCCTTCTCCCCCAACTCCTCTTCCTGGCCTGAACACTTGTGCCAAGGAGAATAAGAAATGCAGAATTTTGAAGGATCAAGTGCCTTTACAAATGGTAGCCTAACGCTACAAAGTTTTGTAAGCAAGAGAAGGATTCAATTCATGTCTTTAATATTATTTTTGCAAGGAAATGATACAGAAATTCTGTTCTAAAATATGCAGTTAGTAAAGGGTTTCAGGCTTAGATAAACTCTTGTCCTCATCTTAAAAACTTTTGCAGAGGGACTTTAGTTTTGTTTTGTTTTTTTCACATGATTTTCGTAGCTGCCGCAGTCCTCATACAAGTGTTTGTTGTTAATCCCATATGCCTGATTACCTCAAGGTTTGTTTTTATCAAAACAAAATTCTGTTGTTTGTCCCAACATCTGAATATCAGAGATGTGTTAGTTAAAGCTGCCATGCAATGTCCCTAGTTTCAAACTGACCTCTGGCAATCCTGCCTTCTAATAGAACAACAGGATCATCTGTTCACTTCCAGATACCTCACATGCACTCATTTTCCAGACGTAACACTATGTTGCAAGGGGATCTAACCCGCAGTCATACCTGATTGCATCTATCTTTTGGAGGGAGGGCAAACTTTTATTAACAGAAGTTGAACTGAAACAAGTCATTTCCAATTTGAAGTTTCACACATTCACAAGAATATGCAAACCAAAGTTTGCCAAAAATAAAATGGAAAGTGATTGGAAGTGAAATTTCTTCACGTGCCATACTCAAAGCCAGACTGTGAATGGATTTCTTAAAATTTCAAATTTTAACTGTAAAGAAACTGTCAGAATACAGCACATATGAACACAAAAAGATGTTACAGTCTGCAGGGAGATGAATATCTGCAATGAGGAAAACAACCCAACTGGCATGTAGAGGAATGCTTGAAGCTTCCTTTGTTATGACTACAGTAAAAATACACATGTATTTTCCTAGAATAACAAAGCGTTCATTCTATCTCCTACTTGGAGCTGTTGGGCATTTGAAGTGTGTTATTAGCAACTGTACAAATGTCTTGTGTTTTGAAAAATCAAAGGAATTAGTGGAGAAGGAGAATTAAAACATTCCCGATAGCCCTGCCCCAGGCTTTGCTTATGTATTTTATTTTAAGGAGTTGCTGGAAAGAAAACGTAATCTATGCTGGAATCAAGGACTGGCATTCAATATGTCCATCACTCAGGACCACCTCTATAATTAAGATACAGAGCTGGGCTTTCTATTGCTTGTGCTCTTCCTGGCTCCATGATTCTTCAGTTCTTTTCTGTCTAGTGGGCTCTGCTGTGAGGGGTAAGGCTAGTTAGTGCAGTGTAGCCTCTTAGCTCTTGGTTAAGGAGCTCTCTTTCTTTGAGAAGAGGGGAGCTGCAGGTTTGAACACTGTCCCTTTGAAGAGGTCCTACCTAGAACCCAAATTTCTTCTTTTTTGTGTGGATATTCAAACCACTTGATGTTTAAGTAGTAGATCAGCACCACTTTCTCCTCAGAGGCTGCGGTTGAGCGAGACACGCTTATGTACGCAAAGGCAAGAGCTAGCTACTTAAATCAAGAAGAAAATGAAAGGAAAGAGGGTTCAAAATGCATTTCAGTCCCACACACGCAAGAGTCCAAATTTGGGAAGAGGCAGAGTCTCAGCTCTCATCTTATTCTTCTCATTTCCTACTGGCTGGTTTCAACAGATGCTGCTCTCCCTTATTCAGAGGTTCTGTTGCTAGGAAAGGGATGCACAGCTGCCTAACCCTCCCTGTTCCTGGAAGGGGACAAAGAAGCCAAAATCAAGCTCATGAATTACAGTCCTTGAGTCCTTGCCTGCAGATAAGATGCTCAGCCTGAGTCCCGTTGTGGATTTTTCCCTTTTCTGCCTGAGCTTGAAAACAAGCCTATTGTGTGGGATAAAACCAAAAGCAAAGGGGAGGTTGTTAAGAAAGGCAAAGTAGCTTGCTCTTCGTTTACTTGAAGAAAGCTGGAAATGACCATGGTTACTATTATCAGGTGCTTTGATTTGTTTCAGTTTTCTTTGTGTTCACATGAAAAAGGGGGCAGGGTCACTAAAAGGGTTCCACCGGTTCAAGCTGCTCTAGATTTGAGCTGCCAGGGTCCCAGCCCACCCCTGTCATCAGCTAAATGTTCCTGCCCCTTCCCTTGCGTGAGATAGAATTGTGCAGTTGTCCAGTTCACCAAACAGATTCCCGAGGAAAGAAACCACTTTACTGTTGGCTTAGGCTCTAGCTAGATCAGCTCCCTGAGTTTGGTTCATCTTATGGTTGCACTGGCGCCAATGCTCATGCAAGAGAAGAGGCCAAAATGTGCTGTAAAGGAAGAAATGTGTGTGTGTGAGGAGGGAGGGGGTCAGGCAGCAGTAGCCCAAATTTAGAGCAGCTTATGCTGTGCTGGAAACATACTCTAAGGTGCCGTTTGGGATGTTATTTGCCCAGTGAGTTGCCATCATCCATACCTCCTGTAAAATAAATCTGTTTGAACTGCACAGAGTCCCAAAATAGATTAGGTATCACCCACTGTAGGGTTTTGTGCTATTGAAAGAAAAAAAAAAAAAAAGACTTGGCAATGAACAAGGCCCAGGGGTAGGGTTTCATGTGATGCTGAACTCAATATAACAGCTTGCTGCTGCTGAAAGGGGGGCTGTTCGTCTTTTTTCCCCTGCATTTCCTCCCCCACAGCCACATGCCATTAATGCTTTTCTTGCAGCAGCTCCAGCATTCATCTTACACTTTGCAAGTGGGCCAGTTTGTCTTGCTAATCTCCTCAGAAAAGAGCCAGAAAAAGTGAGTTGTGGTCTACTGGGCTTATGAGCTAAGCTAGCTTGCTTGATCACTTGGCTTGGTCTGATGACCACCACCACCTCGCTGATACCAGGGAAGGGACATGAGCCCAGCTGGAAGCATGTGTGGGAGAGATGGGAGCAGGATCACAGCCTGTCAGCAGCAGTGAGCTGCTAGGTTGGCTTAGGTTCCTGCCAAACTGCAATCCAGCTCTTCTTGGACTTTGCTATCCAAAGCACGTTATTAAATGCATGCAACTCCTGCGTCAGAGCGCCACCAAACTTTTACTGGTACAGATTTGGAGGCAAATGAATTTGCAGATCCTTATAGACTCAACAGCTAGCTTTGTATTTGGCTCTTGCTGGCAGCTCAGGCAAGTTATGGAACAGTGGTGCAATGTGCTTCCCCTCTGGGAAATTCTGCTTGCTAAAGGAGCAATCTAATTATGTGCTTGAAGCTTTTGGAGAATTTCGAACACCAGCCCCCTGGAGGGGAACTGCAGTAATCCAGATGCTAGGCAACAATAGTAGGAAATGGTGTGATGAAGCCTGCATTCAGTAGGAAAAAATGTCACTTAAATGACAAAATACCTACTTGAGAACTTCCTCTCCTTGAACAGCAGTCTAGCAATTCCTTTGTTAAGAGGAGCTGGCATTCTGCTCACTGTCAGGCCACAGCCTTTACAAGCAGTTCTCATAAGGGGCTCAGCCTCTCTTGATGGCATTTATGAACCAAGAGATTCACAGATCTGTTTCACAGGTCCACAGTTCCAGCCCTTCCCTGTTCCTCAAACAAAAGTGATTTCAATTGGCCAAAAGTCAGGCAGAAAGGAGAGCACTTTTGCCCCTGAGGAGCAGCACAATCCAGTTTGAGTGATTATTATCTACAAAGTCATTGACATTCCTCAGATTGAAAAACACTCAGTTCTGACCCTGGATGTAAGAAACCCAAACAGAGCAGGATCCACTCAGAGGAGCTGAGACCTACTGTGATTTTGTAGAAGCTGTGGTGGAGACAAGGGAACCTTTCTTCCTCTCCCACACATGAACATGAGCTTTCCAACATCCTTCACGCTGAAGTCAGTTTGCTTCAGTGAAAATTCCTCTCTGTGCAGTATAGCTGAATTTCTACCGACAGCATCTGTTGCTGAGCTATTGTTGAGTATATAACGGAGTCGTAGGGACTCCAGATTATTCCTCATAGAATCATTCAACTTCTGTGTATCTAGGCTGCCAAGATTGGAAAGATGTGTGCACTTGCTGCCACAATATGGGAAGTACATGTGCTTCACTAACGTAGACAGGAATTTCTGAAGAGGAGGTGTTCTGAATCTCTTGGTGAGGGTGAAGGAAGCAGGTCTGGTTCACCTGTCATGCAACAGAGCTTCCACATTTTCATGCAAGTTCCATTTTCTGGTCTTCCACCATTAAGCCACTGTGTGCATGGGCTTTGCACCTCATTTTTGTGCAAACAGAGATGCATCAAGCCTGCAAGATGACTTGTTGTGGCCACATTCAGTGTTTGGTGTGCTGCCTGCTTTCTGAGAACACACTTGCTTTAGGCCTGCAGCATGAATCTCCAGATATGCTTAGCCTTAAGATGTGGTTAACTTGGTTTCTAACCAAACTGAAATTTTACAGTTAGGGAAAATGCTGTGCAGGGAACTCATGCTTTTGTATTTATTTATTTTTAGCTTCTACAGAAATTACAATGATACAGTCATGCTCTGAGCATATGTGTGCTCTTGTATGTCTGCCTGTCTTTCCTTTGCAAATAACTTTTGCTCATTTTCAGTCCAGTTTCATTTAAGACTAATGGTTTGAAAGATATTAGGCCCCTACACATTTCATGAAAACAGACAGTTGAATATAGCAGAGAGAAAGGCTACAGCCTTACTCTGAAGAAAATGTGTAGCATCAATCTAAGCCATAGTAGGCATGAAAGAACGCACACAGGAGAACAAAGTTACATGTCCCAAACACAGGAAAAGCTTTAGTCAGAGCTGGCACCTTATTAGGAACCAGAGAATCCTACCTTGAGATGAAAATCAGTTGGAAGCCAGGTGTCATTTGTTGTGTGGTATATAGAATTACTTCTTTACTTAGGAGAGTAAAAAATAAATACTAATTTTGCCTCCCACTCTTACCTGTTAGACTGTCAAGAAGGTTGCCCAACATGGGATCCTGTCAGAATGATTTTCTGACATTTCTCCCAGAACATGCAACACTTTCCCACCCAGTTCTTGGATGTTTATTGGTAGTTAGCCAGCGACCATTCCCAATAAGCAGTTTGGATGCAGCCTTGCTGTTTTGGTAGGTAGGAGTTTAACAGAAAGGGTGTGGGTCATTCTATCGCAGCTGGCCTCAGGGGGATTATGAGCACATTTGATTTACTAATGTAAACATAGCCTTAGTGTCTTGCAGTCACTACTATGTATACAGCTAATGTGACTTAATGAGCTTTACAGTACAAAAGAATCTACTTTACAGTCTGACTAATTATATGCAACTACTGTTTATCCATTTTGTTCTTTTAAAGATAGTTTTAACATCAGTTCCCTTTCGCTTGTCTGCTTACTTTTGAGGCTCATCTGCCAGCATTTCCCATTCCTGCAGCTCACCCTTACACCAAGGTAGACTCCTTATGCTCTCCTAAGAAGCAATGACGTCAGCAAGCATTGCAGAAGCCAGAAAGAGAGGCCTTGATGCCTGAGAGAGCCTGTCGGGCCTCGATGCAAGAACAAGCCTGTGTAAGAGGGCATTAGTTCAGAATGCATTTTACATTAAAATTCAAATACTGCCATAAGAAAGATATGCTTTTCTTCTTTTTTCTTTAATAAAGGAACACATTCAAATGAATATTTTGATCATTGTTATTTCTGCTAATGATAAAAGCTCGTGGAAGAACACTAAAAATAATAAAATATTGTTTAAAAAGGGCAAAATTTGAGTAATTGAGAAGTCAGTATATTCTTTCTTCCTAGTCATACATCTATACTAGTCAGCAGTTTTAAAAATGTTACCTCCTGCTGTTTAGTCCTCAATTACATTTCAGTCCCTTTCCTTATTGCTATTTCTTTGTATTGTCAAAGCATTTAGAGGCCTAGTCCTGACTGAGGATTGGGTCTTCAGTTTGCTTACCCCAAGAACTTACGTTTGACTGGTTTATCTTTCTTTCAATTGTTTATTCATCTATGGTTATTACTCAAATGATGCAGTACTGAGAATATATATTAGAGCTTATGACTACTATGAATAGATGGTCTTGAATCAGTTCATTGTGTTTTGTTTTGTTTTAATTAATTTCATCCTTTAAGTAACATAAATCCCAGCCAGACATTTGCCTATCAGTTTTCCATAAGCGTTTAGACTCCTTTGCCCTTTTAATTGTATCTGAAGCTGTCTAACCTTTAGGTGGGCAAAATATCTACAATAACACAACTTTTTGTTGATGCTTTTGAAGATGCTCATGAATCAAGTGCTTACAGACAAGTAATTATCCTCTCAGTGCACTACCTGATCATGAAAAGAGCTGATACCAGAATTCTTTGCTTTGCTGGAAAGTATTATTCCTGTTTTACGGAGGGGGGCCGTAAGAAACACAGTTTACATCCTGATTTTTGAAAGCTGTTATCAGGCAACTTTTCCCTCTAGGAGTATCGAAACTGTGGGGACAGAGACGGCTTCTCAGTTCCCAAAATGTACCCTGGCCACATTGTAACTTCATATTGGGACGAGGCTCTGATGTACACTATTTCCTCTTCCGCATCATAGTTTCCACTGGAAGGGAATTCAGGTATATGGGAAAGGAAGGATCTACAATGTGCTCCAAAAGGGCCCCATTGGATGAGCAGAGGACACCAACTAGGGGAAGGATAGGGAAGGGGAAGGATAGCAGAGAGACACACCATGAAACTCTACTTCATAGTACCCCACATACTGCTTGTTACCAAAGATAGTAGATGTGTAAGGCGAAAAATTCCCATTAGCTTCAGGGTCCAGATAAAGGGACTTGCTGGCAAAGATGCAACTAGGGCACAGTTTTTTGACTAATGGTTTTGTTCTTATTCCAGCATGATTCTTTCCCTTGTTTTTGTTTTTTTGCTATACAGAACAGCTGTACATACTACTATACTACATACTCATGGTACAATTGCAAAAACTATCTTGAGGATAGTTAAAGGAATGAAGGGATTTAAAGAAATGAAACTTTAAATGAGACAAGTTATAATTTTACGAATAGAATTACCTTTGGAGCTCTCGTGATGCAAGGAGAGGAGATAAAAATATGGGTGTTTAATAAGAAAGAAAGCAGGTGAAAAGTACCAATTAATTTTGCCTTTGCAGGTTATTTTAGAAAATAACTGTGCTACTAAATATATGAAAACAACAAATTTCCTCCCTGTGACCAGTTCATCTGTGACCTCTTTTTACAACCACATCTTTCCTGTCCCTAATACTCGCCTACAGATCACAGCTTGTTCAGTGTTTCCATTATTAGTGGTTGTCTGTGATAAATATTTCAGCTCCCCTTCAGCAGACTAGCATTTTCTGTAGGATATTTCAAGGGCAGCTAATTTACATCAGCAAACTGCTTTAAGGTGATCCATCGTGGACAGTCAAAAAGTTTATATACTCTGTATGTGCTATGTACACATATTTGTCATTTCTTTTGTACTTCACACATCACCTTTGGCTTACAAGTATCTCCCTACCACAACCAGTTTTTGCCCTTATTCACAAAAAGTGGGCAAGAAACATGTGGTCACCAACATGGCATCCCCAAAAAACAGGAAAGGAAAATTCCCTCCAAGTTTAATTAACAATTAGCAACTAAAAGGGACTCACATTGGTCAAAGCTGGCGTGCAGCTCTGAGGGAGAAAGTGCTAAGGGAGAAAAATGGGTGGGAGATTATGTGAAAGCAATGTTCAGCATGTCCTTCCTTCACAAGGTTACATTTTTTTCTATGTAGAAAACCTGTGTATTTTCTGCCACGTCCCAAGTTGGAAATGCAAAAAGTTTCATTTACTATGCAGGCACTCAGCAGCAAGTTAATGGGTATTACTTGAACAGAATAGGATAGAATAAAAGCAATTCCGGAGGGACTTTACTGACACATCCACCTTCATTGACTAAAACTACACAGAGCTACGTATGTGCCTGCCCACAGGACAGGCAAAACACTGCAGCTCTGCAAAAGTCCCTTCCCCTCTCCCTATTGGCCTTGAGCTCAGCCAGAGAAGAAAAAATGGGGCTGCTTCAAAGTGGGGAGTCTATTTGCAGTAGGCCGCCCCGTTTCCTAACAGCCCATAGCATAGCTCTCACTACACAGCATGGTGGGTTGTCGCCTTTCTCTTTCCTCCTTCCTCCCATCCAACCACACTTTTTTTTAACAGCTGAACTGATCAGCCCCAGAAAGAGCA
This sequence comes from Dromaius novaehollandiae, assembly GCF_036370855.1. Lineage (NCBI taxonomy): Eukaryota > Metazoa > Chordata > Aves > Casuariiformes > Dromaiidae > Dromaius > Dromaius novaehollandiae. The sequence continues at coordinate 188,212,734 of NC_088098.1, forward strand.
AGTTCAGGTGTCCTTCTAAGAGGCTCCACTCCCATAACACACATATGCACTGAATCTGCCCGATACCCCGGCTCCATTAGGCAGGGATCACCATGCTTTTCCTACCTTCTGCCTCTCTCTCTGGGGACAACTTTCTCCATGAACAACAGCAAGCTTGTCATCTTACATTGTCTCCAAACACTCCATCACTCTCCTCAAAATTATCCTTTTTGGCCAGCACTGCAAACAGTTGACAGTGGTGCTCAGACTGTCATGCAGACCTGTCATGATGCTGGAGCTGTTGTCCTGTTCGGTTTGTCTGTTCTGGTCTGTTGTCTCCAGTTTTATTCTTAACTGGTCAGTTCTGAGAGATGCTCTTCTCTGTTCCTACTATTTAATCATATTTTGTGTAATCCTTCCCCCTCTGCCCAAATGAGTAGGAACTCATACTTGAAGCAGCAAAATCTGCAGGGATAGTAACAAAATCTATTTCCTCAACTTCTCATTAGCTTTGGGGACACTAGCATGCCACCTTTTCAAGGGCTTCTACATGGGACTTTTCTGCCCCTAGGACTGTGACAGTGCTATGGCCACACTCTACCTGGTCCCTCAAACCTGCCTCTCCAAAAGATGCTGCTGCCCCTAAACAGGTGGAATCTCTGCCTATAGCACATACAGGTAGTGAAAGTTCCCAGCTAGACCTGCCTATCTTTTCCCAAGCACGTAACAGCCAGCTTGAGATGGTCCTGAGAGCATGGTCCCACAGCTATGCTGCTGTTGCCTTAGTCTGTCGTTCTATACCTCAGTGGCAAATATGAATCTGTTAAGTAGATAAAGTCACAAGGTATAACCACAGTGTTAAAAAAGACCCTGTATTTTGGTGGCTGCTCACTAGTGGAGGAAAAGCTGTCTGAAGCTGTACAGCTTAGGACACATTTCAGTAACAGAGCAAGTATATACCCAAACTGGATGTGTTAAAGTGGAAAAATACACGGAAGTGCTGTGTGATGATAATGTAACATTGCAAAAGAAACTGAAAAGGATACTAATGCCCTTATATAGTCAAAGACAAAAATAGTGCAGCACTGGAGTCTGAATGGATAAGGCCATATGTGCAGGGTTTACTAGTTTGGTAGAGTACTGAAAAATTGCCCCTGTTAACTGTCTTTCTAGCATCTGTTCATTCTATCGTTGCCTGAATGCACTCTGAAAGTGCTGGGCAGACTGCACAGGACGTGCCATTGCTCATAAAAAATTGCCATACTGGCCATCAGGAAGGCCAGCTCCAGCACAGCGTTTCCTTGCTCACCTTCTCCCCAAGCAACACTTTGCTTCCCTGAGATTGGCAGCCAGGAGGCAAATTCATGTTCACAATGGTTTCAGAAGTGGTTGGGGTTAAGTTTTCATCCATGAGGGTCTGCCTGAAACCAGTTCTCCACCCCAGTGACTGAAGAGCCAGCCCTTCAATGGTAGCAGGGTCCTGTCCCCAGAAACCGAATGGCAATGTGGGGCAATTCACGACACAGCTGGACTGGAATCCCTGTTTGACTTGCTTCACTCTGTAAATCTGTAAGACTTGTTATTTTTAAAGCTATGTTTCATATTATACACAAAAAAACTCTCTGTGTGATTCCTTCCATTTCAGTTTCAGGGTTCTCCATATCCCTCAGGCCCATATTTCACACCTAAGACATAGGCAGTCATTATTTTACTACTTTGCTGATGGCTCAGTGTCCCTCTTCGCCCATTCCTGGCTTACCAGATACCATAATCACTCTCCACCTCTCATCTTCTATGTAGACACACACATCAGTGTCCCCTAATTTTTCTGCTAGGTTCCCAGTTCTTTTCCCATGCCAATAACTCTGTGTCCATACCATTCTCCTTTGCCATCTACCCTTGGAAAGAGTAAGGATTTTGTCTTCTTCCCATTCCTCCTGCTCATGGCTTAGTTGGCCCCAATTTCCCTGTGCTAAGGCCTGTATGTTCTTCCTTTCTTTTAATTTTAGGCTTCCCCCATCTCCTTTCCTTCCTACCTCCAGGGCTGGGTTCAGACCCACTGCCCCGTCATTGTTATATTTTCTTTCTGCCCAGGAGAGGAATCATGCAGAGTGTGGGTGTGTTCAGCTCTTCTGGAAGGACAGCAGGGAGGATCAATGGGGCACTGTTGTCTTAGAAGGTGTTAATGTGTGTGCTTAACAGATTTTTGGTTCAGTATACATTTAAAACGGTGCCTGAGGCTGTAGCTCTGATAAACGTAGGGAACAGGCTCTATATCCTCCTCATTTTTTCTTCCTTCTTCATTATTATATATTTACCCTAATCAAGAGAGTTCTGCCCACCCATGCCCAGAATATTCCCTGAAACTCCGGAAATAAATGGAAACTGTTCGAAATTCAGAAGCTTTACAGCAGACGGAGGTATCATGAGGCTGAAACTCAGCCCATAATACAAAACAGAGGAGAAAACACAGTCAGTCTAGCAAATATGATAATATGATTTATTCAGAGAGGTTTTCACACTGAAGAACATCTTTTTAGGCCTCCTAAACCAAAAGCAGACGATAGACCCCTGTGCGTACTGAGGAAAGCATGATATGCCAAAACATGTCTGCCCATTTTTTTGTAAAATACTTATTGCTTTAGTCCTAATTTGGCTTTCAAACTAGCATGAAAATCTGCACACTCCCAGTCTCATTAAAGTGTCTATTTCTCTTGCTCTTTTTAATCTATTTATTTTTGGTTCCTTCTCCTTCATTCCTGGTTCCTATTTATTTGTGTTTGTTCTTGTTTTTTGAATACGGAACCTGCTTCTATTGTCTTTACTCAGACAATCTTTTATTGAAAGCAAATGGCAGTCTTACTGGAGAAAAGACAACGGAAATGATCCATGATTTTCATATTAAGATCTTGCTTCTGTTACAAGCTGTGTGCTGATACAGATATTCACTCACACAAGTACCCTCAGATTTGATCGCAGATGACTAGTTAAATACATTATTGTTTACATTTACAATCTTTATATGGAATTTATTGTTCATAAAGTTTAAGATTTTTTAGCCTGTTTTTAAAATAATTTCCACTAGGAAGGGGCAGTATTCAGGCTAATTCTTGTGCTGTGAATTAATGAAGACTGAAGAAAAACTAACTGGTTTGCTAGCAAGATGCATGTATAAAAACCCATGACCCGTGCCTTCAACTGGTGATGGCTTCTTGTTATATCATTTGAGTGATGCATTTTGTCCAAAAACCTTTGCATTCTTTTCTGCTGCTGCTAGAAATGGCCTGATGTTTCTTAGTACATAAACTGTATTAATCTTAAGAGGGGATTGTAAGCTCCTTTTTTAGCACAGTCAAGATTGATGATCTGTCTCTAAGGCAGTCAGGACTCAAAACTGCACAGCTTCAATCAATGCGAATATTGCTTTTGATTTCAATAACTGGAGAACAAACTCAAGACAGATTTTTTTTTTTTTGTCTTACCCTCCCCAGAAGAGACACCTGAGAATCTTTCTCAGATTGAGGCTACTGTTTTCTAAGTCTTTGCATTTCCTTACAAATTACCTTTATTTTTCTTGCAGAATTTATTTCCTTGGTGCAAAGACTGAGCCATCCCGAACATGTGTGCAGTCACCTTTCCACAGCTTGGTTGTTCTACCCTTTGCAGGTGCAGCCAATACTGTATTATGTTGAACACAGAAAAGTTCATAACAGTGGGCCACAGGGATTTCCTGGAGAGAAACTGGGAAGTATTTCTTACATTTCTTTCAGCTTCTGCAATGTTCCCTCATGATATCACTACCCCACTAACTTGTCTCAAAAATGTAATAAAGAAAACTCTATTTGTTAGCATTGTAGCTTTAAATAACCCCGACGAGGAAAATGATGGTGAGAGATTGCCTGTTACTGATTTTTTGTCTCTATAATCATCCAAAAGATAAGGCCTTCTTGGGAGTAAATATCTTTCCACAAATCTGTCCAGGAAAGAGGGTTCAATCTATGAGAAGGTGGTCTTTTAGTAAATTTTCTTGAAGGAAGTTTTAAAAGTTTTAACACAGGTATAAATCACTGCCAGATGCTCAGCTTTCTTTGGACCAGGGACAACAATACTGAACAAGTAGTAAGGTGCAGCCCACTCCAAATTTTGCTTTCCTTATAAACCATGGTTTTAACTTCTGGGTTTTTTTCTTTCTTTTCTTTTCTTTTTTTTTTTTTTTTTTTTTTTTTTTTTTTTTGAGATTGTGAGCAATATTGGAAAACCTTCCGGGCTGTATGATACCAGCAAGGCAACTGGAGACCCACACTTACTGCTCTGTTTTACCAGAATTACCGTATCACAAAAGAAATCTCCCTTGTGTATTCCCAAGGAAATGACTTTCCTTGTTTTTATAAAGCCAGTGATCTTATTGAACTTATGGATGTTTTAAAGAAAATATAAGATGGGATGGGCTTTTTTTTTACCAGTGAGGATGTCTACACTGTCAGGAAAAGAATGGAGAAAAAGAGCACGAACCCAGAGATCTCAGCACTGAGCCATTTTAACCCACTTAAACATGTTTGTCACCAGGTTGACAATGCCAGTTGTTTTGACAGTAAGAGTGAAATTTCGTATTACATCTAAAGCAAAATGACTGTGGGCTGCTGCCTACAGGAGCCCTTTCACTGCTGCTCCCCCCTCCTCCCCCACCAAGTGCTCTGGCTGCTTCCCTGGAGGCAAGTCTAGGGGCTGTGGGGCTGAGGGGCGAGCAGTGCGGAGAGCTGATCCAGTGCAAACTCACCCACCAAGCAAGTGTAACAATAAAAAGGAAGCACTTTTCTGTTGGATCCAGTGTAGCCTGTGACCACACAAGGACCAACTCGCAGGAAGCGATGGGGGTGACATTGTGCCACTGTGGCAGATACGTGCAGCTGTCCAGAACTCAGTGTAACATGAAACTGCACCTGAAGGTATCAGGTGATGTTTCAAACAGGCACTTCTGGGTGCAGCCTCTCACTCCTGCTGTTTGGGAAGGAGGCTTGTCTGAGGTGTGGCAGAGCAGCTGGCAGGGAAATTAACCCTTCGGTATAAGATGTAACGCTTGCTGTTCTGTGAGCAGGGTTGTGAGCCAGCCGCACTGAAACCTGTTTAAACATGATAGAGTCCTTAATGCTTCCTATTGTGTAACTCATGCAGGTTTGCAGAAGTTTAGCCTAAAAAACAACAGTTGCTAGGTAGAATTAATCTTACAGCATCAGGCTGGAAAGGTCAGTTTCTCACTTTTTTGCCAAATGCTGGTAAACATAGAAGAGCTCTGAAGATCAAGGAACAACAAAAAACTTTAGGAAAAAAAAAGAGAGAAAAGAATAACTAGCAGAAATTTTGACAAATGTATTAAAGGAGAATTTTGTTCCAATCCCACATCCCTGACATTCTACCATCCTGCTTGCTTAAAACCCTCGAAAGCACAGAGCCGGGATGAGGATGTTATGTGAATGGTATGTGTCACAAGAGTCCCCAGAGGCACTGGGCTGTTTAGCTCATTGCGCACTCACACATACACAGGGTGGATAAAAGGACAGTGGCAGATCCAGAGGAGCCAAAGGAACATAGCGTTACACAGCAAATGGCGAGAGGAAGCGAAAAAAAGGGCGCAGAGCAGTAGTGAGATAATTTGGACTAGTGAGGCGAGCAACCTGTCCCTTCACCTCAGCACATCTCTCAGCTTATCTGTGCATCAGTGCATGGGAGGCCATATCCCGAGTGCCAGGACTGGAGAGGACCAGCGGTAGTGAGCCCCACAGAGCATGGGGTCCAGCCAGCCAGCCAGCCCAGCGCCATAGTCTTCTCCTCTATACAGACGCTCTTCACCCCAAGGAAGAGAGAAGCTGTAGCATTAGGTGCAAATGTGTGAGTTTCTAGTGCTCTGGCTCGAAAGTAGGAGATGAGGGAAACTTTACAGGTCTATGGTGACCCAGCTGCCACAGATGTGATTCTTCTTTTGAGCTATGATGGTGTATAACTTTAGTAACATTCTGGATTTTGACAGAAAGGATAGCTCCTTCCATGTGTGTGTGACCCAGCACCAAAGAGTTTAAGAAAAGTTTGCCTTAGTCAACTGTATTAACTAACTGCATTAGTCAACTGTACTGGCATCGGCAATGACCTGTGGGACCAGGCAATGAGATCTAACAGCTTATATGGAAAGGGCCATGCTTCAGCAATGAAAGGCCTGAAAGGCAAAGTGAGGAAGTTTGTGCTTGATGCAGCAGAAAAGGAAACACCAAGACAGGTACAAAAAACTCCTGAGGCCCAAATGGAAACTTGAGACTATGACACTCTATATTAGGATACATTGAAATAGGGCAAGCTGGGTTCTTCTTTAACCTCTCAAAGCAGGTGTTCTGGAGTAAACTACCCACCTGCTCTTGACAGTGCAGGCAGTCTTGGGTGCAAATGGGCAAAGCAAAAAGGAGAGATAATATCAGCTCAATAAAGCCTAAAAGCTGAATGATCTTTGCAGCAAGTATTTAATGTATAGAAAGGGAGAAAATGGCATTTGTTGAACCAGGAAGGAGGGGGTGGTAGCTGCTTGGACACTAGAGGACAAGGGCTTGCACACAATATTTATTTATGTGAACAGAAATCAGAAAAGGAGAAAAGCTTATGGGAAAAGAGAGAGAGCCATCAAGTTATTGTGTCCTTAGTTTCCCTGAGAATTCTCTCTCTTTCTGTGTCTGATTTAGATTATAAAATCCCTGGCACAGCAATAGTCTTTAATTTGTGTCTTCTTCACTACTAGCCAAATCACTGATGCTTAATGAGCAAATAAAATGCTGATAAAGTAATTTAAAGGTTGCCTTCCTGCAGTCTGGCTTTCACTAGATGACACCCAGTTAGAATCGAAGTAACGGCATTTGTACTGACCCTGAGCACAGGGTCAACTTCAAGTGACATCTATGAGAGTCCTTCCACTGACTTCAAATGAGGCAGGATCTGGTTCATGTTGCAACAATTCTTTGAAATTAAGAGCATGCAATTGGGTACTGTACATACAGGTAAGTTTCTGCATATTATATATGGCAATTTTCTACCAGGCAAACTAGAGACCCAGTCAGGCAAGCTGCTGTGTCTCAGCAGACCCTGGGGTGCCACGTGGGTGCAGGAACTGGCCATGCAAAGCAGCTTGCTGGATTATGGCATAATTCATTGCTCTAGTGCCACTTATGCACTCTAATTGGCTTTATTCACAGCAGGGAGGGCTCAGGTGCCGGAAGGCACAAGCCAAGCCAAAATAGATTTGTCAGACTTATTTCATGTTTTGTTGTAGTGGCTACATTTTAGACGTATTGCAAAAATTACGTTATTTTTAAGATTTAGATTACAGTACTGCCTAGAGACTAATAAAGATTGGAGATCGTGCTGTAATGGTTAGGCCCCAAAATATGTGAGAACACCAACAGTTTGTATTCTCAACCACCTGCAACCTAAAGAAAGGCAAATATTTATGTACCATTTGGTTTGTTGATTTCAGTGGGCACTGGGAGAGTAAAAAGGATATAGAGGGGTGATAAACAGACTTGTGCGTTCTGATACCTGGGTTTTTTATCCTATCCTATACTGTGTATAATATAAATTATTTATAATAGTAAGTGCCGTCTTTTCCATTCATCTTTAGCCATTTAGCCACTTTTTTTCCACTGTCATTTTGTTTTGAGTTGTCATAGCAAAGGGAGATTTGGAGATGGTAGCAGATTTAACTAAGGTCAAAGCTAAAAAACTGGTGGCATGACTATCTTCCCCCAAAAGAATCAAGCCATCTAACTTTAACAAATAACCTGGGAAAAAAAAAAAACTTCCCAGATCAACACACAAAGTGGCAAAAAGAAAATCCTTTTGCTGGTAATGGTGGCATTCCCAGCAGGGTGTTTTGTCCGTGGAATTATACAAGTAAAACTACCAGCCTTACCTGTGTACTAGATTTACCTATCTAAGATTAAGTCTATTCTTAGAACAAGTCCTTCTGAATCAGTCCAAGGATCATGCAGAAGGAGAGCATGACAGCAAGTTTTGGGGCAGCCATTTTGTGCACGAAGCTGGCAGATGAGATTGCTATCACAGGTGGAGCTGAGGGGGCTGTGAAAAGGAGAATGGGAGATGGGCAGCAGAGCAGGGCAGTCAGGAAAAGTCAGTGCGAAGAGCCTTGAAAAAGCACACATGGATTTCCACTTCTGACTAAGAATGGAAACTGAGGAAATGTCTGCCATAGAAACAGCTTTCAGTTGTCTGCTCCCTCCTCCAGTCTAGGAAAGAAGAATGATAGATACAGTTAGACAGATAAAGATAAGATTTATAGATATATAGATATGCATAGATATAAAATTGGGAATAGTGGTTAAGGGAGAAGAGAAATAAGACATACTGTATCAAGATGTCAAGCAGTTAGTGAGAAATGAGGAGTAGAAGACTATATTATTACTTAAACTGCCCCAGTTTTACATGTTTGAATCCAAAGATTGTGTAGTACAGGCATTAGAAACCTATGATCCTAGTGTAAGAGACGGCACATAAGCCAATTTTAAATTGTACGTGGCCAAGCGGAGGTAAGGCCTGGAGCTAGCATCGTGGCCTTTTAAGAGTGGTATGTGAAAGAGAAAGCAACTCTCAGTCCTGTTGGATGTATGAGCCGTTTTCTGTTGAGGGTAAACAAGGAATCAATTCCATGCCCCCTTTTAGTGACAGCTGGAACAGCGGAAAACCTCTGCTCGAGGCCACAAACACATAGATCTAAACAGAGTGGGTCATCTGCTCCAAGGGGTTTCTGAGATCTCATAAATGATGGGGCAGGGGATTAATTGAACTGAAGCCTTGTACGTGAGAGAGAAGCAGCAGAAACACAAGAGAATGAGAAAGTAGTCCACATACAGACCGCGTTGCACTTACTTGCCTGAGAAAAAAGGAGACTGTGGTTTTGGGAGATGTGATGAGCTGATTTAACACTTCATCTGTGCAGAAGAGGGGAGGCCTTCCTCCCCTCTTCTCCCTCTCCGTTCTTGGCCACATGGTCTCACTGTTTACCATGGTGCTGGTTCTTGTATCCCTCTGCACTGACATAACTCACCAACCCAGCAGAAAACTAACCCAGAAGAAAAACGTAGATAATTTTCTGCTGGATTAGTAAATTGGATTGGCTCATGCATGCAGCATGGGCAAGGGGTGGGACTGCTGGTGGAAGCAGGGGAATATGAAGGGTAAGATGAGGAGGAAGATGCAGTGAGATTTCCTTTTGGGAAAACCTGAGCCATCAGATTGGCTCAGCTGTCTGCGAAACCACAGCCTGAGAGGAAGCGCTGAGATGCATAGCACAGTCTGGAAGTAAGCAGAGAGGTTCTCGTATTGCTTTATTTTTAGTCTGTTCATGGAAACAAGCATTCTTGGTAATAAAATTGGACTATCAAAAAAATTTCATTATCAGCCTCTCTCTCTAATAGAAAGAACCTCAAATATCCTAAATTCTTATCAATCAAAAGGACAGAAGTAGCAACACCCTAAGAGCACTGCTCTTATCTACCTGTGGTAAGCCAACATTATTTGTAAACATGTTTCAAAAGGCAGACAGAGAGTATTTGATCTTGAAAGATAAGTGTATGCTGCCCCAGGAGAGAATTAGATTTACTTTGACTTAGATAATAATAAAATACCATGCCTCAGCCTTCAGCTGTCTTTTGCATACCCATCTTTCTGTAGAGAATATCTGAAGATATCATTAAAGAGAACAAAGGAAAGCAAAATTCAGGAGAACTGTAGCCTTGCATGCTAAAAATGGTGATGAATCCACATCTGCGCCCGCACAGATTCCCACTGGCGTGGGAGCAGAGGTGTCACCTGGAGCAGTTCTCCGTGTGGGAGTGGGACTTCGTTGTTTGTCCCTTATGAAAAAATTCCGCAGTAGTAGTCTAGCAGACTGTAGCTTATGACAGCATATTATTGAAATACTGTATAGTTTCGATGTAGAATGCTGGGATATTTTTTAATGGAAGTTACTACTAGAGCTGAGTAAAACCTTCGGGATCATACCAAATTTGGTTGTAAAGGGCCTAGAGAAATCCCTGTATCCCACCCGCTCTTTGCAAGAATGGCTTTTTACACCTCGGCGGAATATCTGTGAATGATGCAGTTAGCGATGTTGAATTTTGAGGGAGTCGAGAGAGATTTCTCGGAACACCTGGGACAATTTACAGGGCTTGGGTGCAAACTGTGTGATCCGCTCTTTCACCCTGAGAGCACATATAATCAACAGGTTTTGCTCCATGGGTTTTTATTGTGGGCGGGAGAAAAGTTCATTAAATAATACAGCGTTTCGGAGGCTTCCTGCCACCCGCAGGCTTTTGGTCTGATTACAACGGCAACCCGCGGCGCCCCGGGCGCTCCGCCCCCACCGCGGGCAGCCCGAGGGCCCCGAGCCGCCCTCCGCGCCTCCCCGCCGGGGCCGCGCCCGTCCCCGGGGCCTCGGGGCCGCCGCGGGGACGGGGACGGGGACGGGGACGGGGACGGGGGCGCGGCGCGAAACGGGGTCGCAGCGGCCCCGGGGCTGTTTCCAGGCGGGGGTCTGCGCAGGGCCCCGCGGCGGGGCGCGGAGGCGGGGCGCGGTAGCCGCCCGCCCCCGCCGGCGCCTGCCCCCGCTCCGCCCGCCCCGCCGCGGGCAGCGGCCCGCCCCTGCCCTCCTCCGCCGCCGCTGCCTGCCGAGGGGACGGGGAAGGGGGCAGCAGTCGCGGCGAGGCGGCAGCGGGGGGCCGAGGCAGGCGAGAGACAGCTCGCGAAGCTTCGCCGCGCCGCGTTCCCTCCCGGCCTCCTCCTGCTGCGCCTGCTGGGGCCGCGGCCATGGTGAAGGTGTCGTTCAACTCCGCGTTGGCGCAGAAGGAGGCGGCCAAGAAGGAGGAGGACAACAGCCAGGTGCTGATCCTGCCGCCGGACGCCAAGGTGAGGGCGGCGGGCGAGCGGCGCGGCGCCGCTGAGGGGGGCGGCCGGCGGCGCGGCCCGGCCCGGCGCCCTCCCGGCCGAGCGGGGCGCTGGGGGGCTGTGCGCCCCCCGTGCGGTGCCTCCCGGGGGGGGGGGGGGATGCCGAGGGCCATTTAATTATTTCTAAGCGCAGTAAAACGCGGGCGGGCCGGGCGGCAGAGCTGCGGAGCCGAGCGCCCAGCGCGGCTCCTGCTTCTAAAATGGCTGACGCGAGGAGAACAGGCTTTAAAGCGCCGGTTCTTCATACTTTGGGTGCTTTTTCTTTCTTTCTTTCTTTCTTTCTTTCTTTCTTTCTTTTTTCGGAGCCCCACAGCGCTTGGACTGCGTCCAGCTTGGCTTTTAAGGCGCTCTCTGCTCCCTTTTGGGGTGTCCCGTGGGGGTCGGCGAGGGGCGGCGGAGCCGGGCCCCCCCTGCGAGCCCCGCAGGTGCCCCCTCACAGCGGGTACGAGTGGTAAATCTAGTGACTTGCAGTGCTTTGGGCTAGGAACACTTATTTATTTATTTATTTGTTTGTTTTCTCCGGTGGGGAAATGGGAGATTTGCCTGTGCCGCAGCTTGTTTTCAGAGCCCGGTAATCGCCTGCCGCAGCAAACTTTGCGTGGAAACTTGTGTCGGTTTGGGTAAAGGAACAAAGAGCTGCCGCCCCCTGCCCAAAACAGCCCCCGGGCTCCGGCCGCCCTCGCCCTCCCTCCCCGGCCCGGACAGCGACGGAGGGCAAAACGGCGGCCCGATTCGCGAGTTTTTTCAAGTGGGAAACTGCACAGAATGTGAAGGTTTGGATTGCATTTTTCTGTTCTCGCGTAATCAAAACCAGTTTTTAATTAGAGCTCCCATAATTTGATCTAAGCGCTTTGAAAAGAGAGTGAAAACTTGAAAAATGGCCAGCTGCAGATAAATGCATGCCTTGCTGTTTTCATTTGCTTTCATAATCTTTTTGTGCGCTAGACCTCCAAATTACAGAGTTGGATCTGCAAAAGAGACACTGTTCATTAATTTCCTAAGCCTTTGTGATGAAACTCAACAGATATTACCTTCCTGGACAGAATTTCTAGCATAAAATCTGCCCCAGTGTAGGGTTTGCTGTTGATTTTAATGGAGCTAGGTTTCTCATGTGCAGAATCCAGTGTCAGTTCAAAGCCAAAAAGGATCACTTTTTTTTTTTTTAATTGATGTCCCTCAGCTACAGCAAGTGGTTAAATTTCACCCTTTTACTGAACGTACTGAATTTATAAAACTTGAGCCCAAACACTTACGTCCTGAGAACAGGTAATGGTGGTATACTGCAACAGAAGAGGCAGGGTCATTGCTCAAATTCCCTGCAATTATGGGAAATCTGCTAGGTGATCTGTATGCCTAGTTAGTTGCTCAAGCAGTAGAGCTGTTCTCTGACTACTGGAATATCACAGATTCCCCAAATCCACCCTGAGCTGCGGCGTTCCTTCCCGATCCTGGGTTTGGTGATCAGTTCAACACTGAGCCGTGTAAGCAGGACAAAGATGACGAGTTCCTGGAAATAAAGGTTTTCCATATTACCTTGGAACTCGGATCTCCTCTGGGTGATGTTGTTTCCAGATAGGCTACCAAACTGAGTTTGTTGTTCCTACCACTAAACAAAGAAAATACAGCTGGCTAATTGTACACCGGGGAGAAAACCCTCCTGACCCTGTCCAGAGATTGACGGAAGCAGGCTATTTGATTATGGTTTCCTTAACGTGGAGCTGTAAATTGTTTCAGTTGAGGAAGAGATACAGGATCTGCCTTAACTTTGCTCAGGTCTTATTACTGCTTTGCCTACCCAGAAATGAGAATTGCAAACGTTTATTAAACGGGTCAAAAGGTTGTCTAGTTTCACAGTAGCTACTTATAAGTTCTTTGGAATCTTGCACAGTTATCAGGGGATGAACATGCCTGAACAAGGCTTAAAACAGTCCCAAAATAGCATGCAAGGAGCGGATGCTCTGTACAGATGAAAACTCCAGCAGCAAATGAGTGCTCTTGAGGGACAGCAAGGCTTTGACGTTCTCCTTGACACATTTCCATCCTTTGTTAGCAGAACTGCAGACCTACACCTACTGACAGGCAAAACTCTCTTGAGTAAGGTTTTCTTGAGCGTGTGTGTTTTGGAGCATAAATAAAAGCATATTGGAGTATAGTAGAGTCACCTCTAGCTTTAGTAGATGAGGCTAAGCAATACATAGCAGCATTGAAGCAGTTTTAGCATTATTGGAACAAGTGATGTTGTGTAGCTGTGGAGATATTTGGGTCTCCAAGTTCTGGGGAATTTATTCTCTGATGTCAGACAGAAGAACTGATGCCATTGCAAAACTTGATACCTTCAAGGTAAGTGCAAGGTATGCTCCTTGAACGTTGCCTTCTCAAATACAAATATATTAAAGCCAAATCTTTTTCCCCCTTTCCACAAGGAACTTCCACTGCATATGCAGTTTTTCTGAGGGAAGGAAAAATAAACCACATCTGACAACTGTGTTATTCATATCACTTATTTCATCACTGGAAGATGCTTAGCTTCAAGTAGGGTTTGAAGGCAATATGAAAACATATTTAGAAGAGTGAGTTCTGATAGACTGGGAAAAAGTCACATTTCCAAAACAGCGTATGAGACATTCTTTTTCTGCTCTGCAGGATCCGTACAGACATTGAGCTTCTGTAGGAGAGTAAATAAGATCTAGATCACAAGTGTAAATGTGAAAGATGCACAAATTAACATTTTATTAAGATTGTTTTTATGCAGAAAGTCCTGGGAGGTATTTTGTTTTAGAACAAATGAAAAACTTAAGATTGAAAGAGGATCAGCAAAATAACACTTTTATATTTTGATTATCAAGAACTTCCAGAGATTTCAGAAAGAGAGAGAGCAGTAAACCAGATGATGTTCATGAATAAAGCCAAAGACTCTGAAATGTCCAGCAAATAAAGATTCATAGAATGAGCTTTTGAGCTAGTTCTTTCACTGTCTTGTTCTGCTGCTTTTTTCCGGTGTGGTGAAGACCACAAGTCTGTTTGCTGTTGCAGGATTACTCTCAAACAGATAATTTTCCTTGGGCTTGTTAGAGTTTGCAGCCAAAGTATGGTGATGATGTGGCATAGAAGTAATTCTGACCTCTCTGAAATTTGCCCAATAACCTCTGATGCAGACAATAAGTGTAACTGAGGAAGGGGGAGAGGAAGGGAGGAGAAGACTAGAGGATGTATCACATGAACAACAGCCTAAAAAAAGCTTTTGCAGAGCGCAATGATCTATGCATTAGAATTTGCTACTTTAAAAGAGTTTAAAGATCAAAAGTGCTAATCCTTTCTCTGCATAAAACACCTATCATTTTGCATTGTGAAAGGGGCTCTTTACTTACAGTTGCTGTAGGCAACAGTTAGAAGTATGCTGCTCCTTTAGGGATGATGCTTCTATGCCATAATTTTTGGCCAAAATTCAGAATATTCTTAGTGACAGTTCCCAGGCTACATTTAATTTTCCGCTTTGCTCATCTTCAGTACAATAGGGTATTTTATGACCCAATTTCCCAACAAACAAACAATGCATGGTATTTTAACGTTTCTCCCTACAATAGATCTTTGGAGTGCCAAAGATGGTTCTGGGCATGGTTGAAACCTTCAGATGTTTGGCAGGCATGTTCACTAGCTTAAGTCCTTCCTAAAGCTCTTTGGGCCCTCCATAACTCTCAGGCAGCTGCTGTTTTCCACCAGGAGTAGGTAACAACCTGTTTTTTCCCAGGATGTTCAACTCAGCATGTCTTTACCAGATAACAGCTTTGTGGATGGAAGCTGTAGATTCACATTTACGTGTTACAGCTGACCTTTGGATAGCTCTATCTATAGAGAGAGTTTAATGTGAAAGCATAAACATTAAGAATTTAAAACACAGCATCTTTCTGCAGTTATTCCTTATTGTTCCTGCATTTGTTCCTTATTACTTCTGCATTTATTTCTTATTATTCCTCACTGTAAAATTAATCTTTTTTTTTTCCAGGTTAGCTTAATCTTTTAAGCATACTAAAATAGGCACTTTTAATGCAGAATAAGAGGACCCCCCTGGGAAATACTGTTGAGCAACTAATGAGCCGTTTTTTCTGTGTAGAAAAGCCCTTAGATTTTGTGTAATTGATTTTAGATGTTTCTGAAATACAGGTGTTAGCTTTGTAGTTGCTATTATATACTAGTAAATAGTAGTAAATTTGCTTATTGTTTTGCTATCAGGAAAAGTGGATTTTCCACTTAATACATGATGTCTGTAGTTCTGTTGGGGGGAGGGAGGATGTTGTTGGGGTTTTCTTGTTATTAAAAAAAAAAAACACCTAAAGGGGCTTATTTCCTTCACAGTCTTAACTCTTCCAGCTGAAGTTTTTTATAGGTCTTTCACCACTCCCTAACAGGGAAAGGGCAGCCTTTTGGGGGACTTCCTTTTGTATTTTCCATGATGCCACTAGGTGATTAAACCAGCCAGCTTCTGCTGTCTGTTGGAGCATTGTGGATCAAGGCATGGTAATCCAAAAGAGGACCAGAAATAAAAAATTCAGCAAACTGAATTCTTTCCCCCTTTACCTCCCTTGTTTTTGGAGGATTTTTAAGGAAGATATGCAGAACCAAACCTACCAATTTCAGGCATGAGAGTACCCATGTTTCTGTTACTTATTTGCTTTCCTGAGTATGTGTAAGCATAAAGTCAAGGAGGTTGACTTTACAGCAACAAAATTTGCAGCAGGGATTGTTCCTCTCCCGAGTAGAGAGAAGTCTTGCAGCTGATGTTATCCCCTGCATCCTCCTTGCATGGTGATCTGTGCTGCTGGTTAAGTAGTGCAGCTTCTTGAAAACAAGATCAGCGTGGTTTTGAGATGGTTGTCCCCCAAAGCTACTCCGTAGATGTGGCCAGCAGTTGAGAGAACGATACTCAAAAAACAGTTAAGACCTTTAAGAGTTCAAACTCCTCTGAAAATCTCTCCCAATTGGGAAGCTAGCTTAAAAATTTAGAATCCAAATTTGGAAATTTGGAGGTTAGAAAGTTCAAAAAGGAATGTTGAAGAGCTTGTCCTCCCCCCTCCCCCCCCCCCCAATTTTGAAGCAGTAGGAATGAACTTACAGGACAGCAGATTTCTGTCAGTGGTCGATATCTCACTTCCTTTTTTGTTTCTCACCACTTCCCAACCTGAGTAGCAAATACAAAGCATTGCTTTGGAAATGCAACCATTTCCCCTGTTTTTCAGGTGAATTATATTTAATATTTTAAACAGGATGTGTTCTACCAGACCTTTGTGATAATTCCTTGTTTAGTTGTTTGTATCATTTACATTTTTGGCTGTCCAAATGAGAATTGATGTCCATAAATATCATTATAGTTCACACGAATTCAGTATAGGGATGAGCATGCAGACAAGGAGAATATTATTTTATGCAGACAGTTCTAAATAATTTCTGTTTTCAGATTAACAAACGTATACGTGGCTGATAACCCCCCACCCAAAAAACTTATTTAGAAAATTTTTCTTGTGTAACATTGTCATTGTCATGAAGTCTATAATTAGATAAATCTTTGTACAGTGCAGTATCTAGAAAAACTCTCCTGCACTGTAATGTGTTTTTCTGGTTGATGCCATAAACAGTTTTCTTATGTTCAGTCATGTCTTCAAATACCGTCTGTGATACAGTATTTTTCTGTTTCTGATAAACTCCAAGAAGCTAGCTGAGATAGTTACATTGAATAGTAGTATAAAATACCATTTTTAAGTAGAGTAGTTTGTTGGAACCAAAAGTTCTATTCAGTGGGAATTGCTGAAGTTTAGAAACTTTGTTCACTTCTGAAGATTTGGATCAAGATGAAAAGCCAAACTTTCCTATAAAAACACACATTCCAAAAAAATGTTCTTTAAATGATGTATTCAAAGGAAATGTCCAAATGGTTTAGACTTACTTCCATTATAATGAATGGTTAATACAACATGAATGTCTGTTTTATCTCAGAATTAAACTGTTATTGATATATAGATATATGTATTTTCTTGTTATATACATGTTTTAATGAAAATGTTCACAATTGTAAATATGATCTAACAGTTCTTTTTTATAGTCTACAATAATTTTTATTATTATTATTTGCCTGGTATTTTCCATGTTTTTTTTTTCCTGTCAGCAGTTTATTATTTGTTGATGTATGCTATTAGTGATTTGGGGGAGGGTTACAGGAATGGTAAGCATACTTGCTTTTGTGTTTTGGATTATTTGTCAGCATTTTACGTCCTTTCTATTCAGTAGCCACTAGCTACAGATACTGAATAACTTGTACACAAGAAAAATAATTCTGTCTGTGACTCTCGGGAACTATCTTCCAGAGCAAATCTTGCATTATTAAGTCCTAATCATTTTAAATATTCTTTATTCTGTGCTTCTGAAAATGTTATGTGTTTCAAATGTAAGAACTACAGTTGGAAGGGTAATGGTGTGTTCTGTTTGCTATTGCATAGGTTCCTTTTTTCCACTTATGTCATGATTGACAAAGGTTAGCATTATCTGTTTTCGTCTCCTGGTCCATATGAATAATAGAACATTCATTTTCGTACTATTTATGTACTGCTTTTTATCCTCAGTGGAAATTACTTTGAATCTACAGATGAAAAGCATGCTAATTCATAAAATTGGGATATCTGTCCCAGTTTTACAGATGTGGTAAACCAAAGGAAAGAGAGAATTAATAAGACTGAGCTCTGCAATAAAATCAAAAATGGTTTTGCAGCAGACATCATGTGGCCTACGATTTACTGGACATAAAAAGACTCCACCTCCTTTCTGAACGACACATGCTGCATTGACGAGCAAGGGTCCTTTGTGCAACAGCCTTTCAAAATTTATCATGAAAAAAACAGGCAAAGCAATATTTGCCCAGCTGTTATGATGATGGTCGTGGAAAAAATTAAATTGACATTTTGTTTGCCCTTTCCAAATAGTTTCAGATATTCACATATATATATAACCCACATGTATTTTAAGAGGAGAGTTCCTTGAACATAAATCCTTGGCTAATTCATGGTGCTCTTTCTCCTGGGTGCCCAGAGATTCAGCAGACTCATCTGCTTTTGATGGTGGCTTTCTGCTGTTTTGGGGTAGGATGATGGGCAACCAAAGTAGATGGTGAGATGACTGTGGGAAAAGACTACAGTGGGGGGTGTGGGGGAATCATGACTGGGAGGGGGCAGTGGTGTCTGGGGTTAATTTCCCCCTGCGTGGCCCATGCACTGATTTAGTCCTGTGGCTCCTGAATCTCACGTGGCTGCTGAATCATAAAGTTGTCTTTTTTTTTTCTCTCTCTCTTTTCAGATGCAGGTATGTATTTGAAAAGGCAGTGTTCTCTGCAGGGTGGGAGGCTGAATGCGACTTTTCAGGGCTGCCGCATATAGTGATGAGTCGTCTTGTCTGAAGTCTGCAGTTAGAGGAAGTTCTCCCTTGGTAGCTGGCAAGGTGTTTGAATACCTGCCAGTGTTTGTGCTTCTGGAAGGTGTGAGGGAGCGAGGAACCAAGTACGGGAGCATATGCTCCACTTCAAGCTTTGAACAGTTTAATTGCAATGAAGCCCTTTAGACTGTTACAATAGTTTCTTTTAGAAAGAGAGTGTAATTAAATGTGAGCTTTTCAAGGTCAGCTCTTCTGTGTTGATATTTTGAAGTGCTATAATTAAATGCTATTCTGTATTTGCTCGTAAAACACTTCCTGCTCAGAGAACTCAGCTTGCTGTAGAGATACTACAAAGCTTAATCCAATCATACATATTAGTAAGGTATGTTTGTTTGAGGACAAGGTTGCCATTCAGATGGATCTCCTTGACAGGCTAGAGGAATGGGTCGAACAAAACCTCATGAGGTTCAGTGAGGATAAGTGCAAAGTCTTCTACCTGGCACAGACTAACCCCTGCATTAGTACAAGCTGGGAACTGCCTGGCTGGGAAGCAGCTCAGCTTAGAAAGACCCCGGGACCTGGTGGGCCGCAGGTTGGGCATGAGTCACCAGTGTGCCCTGGCAGTGATGAAGGCTGAGAGCCTTCCGGTACACAAGAGACATCAACAGACTGGAGGGATTTCCACAGGGCCACCAGGGTGGTCAGGGTTGGAGCCCTTGCCTGGTGAGGAGAGGCCAAGGGAGCTGGGCTTGTTCAGCCTGGAGAAGGGATGACTTCGGGGGGACCTCACGGCGGTTCCTCAGCACTTCCAGGGAGCCTGCTGAGGAAATGGGGCCAGGCTCTTCGCTGAGGTGCACAGCAGGAAAACAAGAAAAAGGTCATAAATTGAAACCAGAGAGGTTCCGACAAGGTAAAAGGAAGAAGAAAAATCACTCTAAGGAGAATTAAAGATTGAGCAGGTTGTCCGGAGAGGCTGTGGAGCCCCAGTCCTTGGAGGGTTTTAAGACCTGACTGGACAAGAGCCCTGAGCAACCTGGTCTGAAGTCAGTGTTCACCCTGCGTTGGAGCAGGAGGTTGGACTAGGGACCTCCTGTGGTCTCTTCTAACCTGAGTGATTCTGTGATTCTAGGTTAGCTTACTTTTATTTAAGAGAAACTGAGACACGATGTTCATAACATGCTTGAGATGATTTACCATCTGTGGCTGAACTGGGAATAGAGTTATTAAATTCTGAGGCACAGCGGTGCATATGTGCATGCTAATGAGATCTCTTGGGTGACAGAGCCATTGCCGTTTGGGAAACAAGTCTTTTGAGAGAAATCTAGGTTAAATCCACATAGCTTTCCATCATACTAATGTCTGAGATTCAGGCAGTCATACGAAAAAAGCAGAGAAATATGCAGAGATAAAGAAGCGAGCAGAATAAGGAAAAGACAGGGACTGGAACAATCAAGGTCAAAAGCATAATTTAGTATTGATCTTTTTTTAAAGTGAAATAGGTACCTTCTAAGTGCCTGTTCTAAAACACTGATACTAATTCAGAAAAAAAATAAATATTTCATTTCAAAAATTATAGATTTATTTAGTGTAGTTTTAAGTATGGGAGAATACAAGTCAATTTCAAGCCAAATAATGGGTGTGGGTGGGAAAAGGGTTTATTTTGGCAGTGTGTAAAAATGAAGCATTTTTCAAAATTGTACAGTTTATAGAAAAGCCTGGGATGAAGATATAGCCAAAAGTTGCCTTGTCTACAAAGACAGAACTTTTGGGATGTTTAAATAAGTGAGTTTGGGGGTTTTTTTGGTTTTTTTTTTGCATTTTCTAGTCTAGTCTATGTAAGACCAAAGCTAACAATAAAATTTACCACTCTTAACAATACTGCTCCTAAATCTAATCAAAGCAGCGCACTAAAAAGTTACAGGCTTCCCCAGCATCTCCCTCTGAATCTCTCTAAGTGTCCTCTTTAATTGCTGGCTGTTATCAGGTTCTGTAATCTCTTTCTCAGAAGTTCAAGGGAATGCTTAGGTAAATCAGGATTACTCATAGCAGTTAAGAGTTGCTGGATTACTCTTCCAAGATGTGGTGTTTTTTATTGTCCCTCTCTCACATAGCTGTGGGTGAACTGCTGATTCAGATACTTTGTATTCACTTTGCAGTTGTAATTTTTCTTGACTTCCTGCAGAGAAATTGAACTCTATGTTCCACCATGTCTTTCTCATTTTCTTGTCTGTTTTCTCTTTTATTTTTGTTCTGCCTTCACCACCATATTCCCAGGTACATCCAACTCCCTTCCCATCCACCAGCACTGATCTCTTAATCATTCCTTCCCTTCCTAATATGATCTTCAGCTGGCTGCTTAAATTAGTGTTTTTATTCCATGATGGTTGTGATGTTTTGAACTATGAAATGATTAATTTGTCAGACACCTCATTTTTTAGTAAAACACTCCCAAAACATGTTGTTTGGTAGCATGCAACCCTTATCAAAAGACCTTTGTCTCTGGAAGCCTCCTGGAATGTGTTTCCTTGATACTACTGTATTTCCCAGTGCTATCCAACAAATTTTGTATTTATGATGTACATATTGTATAGAAAATACCATACAGATATTAGAAATAGAGGAAAAGGCTAATAGCAGCAACCACCTAATAGATAGTTCTACTTAATTAATTTACTTGGTTATCCGAACTTCATGACTGCAGCAAGCAATGCCAGAATTACGGTCTGGTTTCCATACCAGTCTGCAGGCAGACAGCCTTGGGCCAGCTGGACAAGTCCCTGTCCATCTTGAGAGAAGAGGAACTGGCTGTGCTGCCACAGGAGGGTTGCAGTGTTCAGATACCAACTGCACATGAACAACCGTAGCGTGTTTTCAGGCTCTAGCATCCCGGAGTAGAAAGGCAGTGTCACTCCTTGTGACAAGTAAGAGATCTCTGGAGCATCTATTGTATATAGAGTCTGTTTTTCCAAATAGCAAGTTAAAAGATCATTGTGCTTAAGATTTCTGTTTAATTTTGTAAGGAAGCATAAAATTGCTGCTTGAAAGGCAGATTGGTATGATGGCCTTCCAGACGAGCAGCATCTGGCAGCTAAGCGAGGAGTCTTGCAAAAAGCTGCCTTAATTTCCCAGCTACAGTATGTGATAAACAGACCCCAGCTTGGAGCAGCCTTCAGGCAGGAACACCATGGGCAGGATGCAGAGCTCCTTCTGAACTAAGTTCATTTTGAATCGACTGTCTTTTGAGAGGGTTTTTTTAAGATGTCAGAACAGGTAATTTTGATCAACAGAACTGAGTCTATACAGCCACTGGTCGCTTTTATTTCAAGACGTTAGCTTCCCTCGTTAACAAACACTTTTAGGGACTGCTATCCGTCATTAATTTCTATTCTGTCAGCCCATGTGAGCTAACGGGGACACAAAGGGCTCCGAAGAAAACAATTCCGAACAGCTTCCAACCATTTCTACCCACACAGATTTTCAACCCCCGTATATATAGATTAAATGTTATTCTCAGATGTATAATTGTCGGCTATTTGTGTATTATGCTGTAGAGATATTTTTATTTAGCACTATTTAGTAATACTCTGCATCCAGTTTCTCTGTGGATCAAAGACTGTGTGGCTCTTCTGAAAGTGATTTTTTTTTCCACTTGAGTTATTTTTATCTCTACTGTAACTGCTTTTAAAGTCGGGCCATTATCTTTTGCATAGGTGCCTAGTAGTCACAAAATATTCTAGACCCCACACAGCACATCCAAGCACATCCATTGCATCTGCTTTAGATGAATTCATGTCTAATTGAATCATACCTAATCTTTTAATCATATAATTTGATCTGTCTTTAATTTAGGCAAAGAAAGAATATCTGATAATCTCCTTCCTCTCACCCTTTTTAATATGAACTGGACATATGTCTTATGAATTTTTAGCCAGCTTTACTTCTATAATTTTAAAGCACTTATATTCCACTATGTACAAAAAGTCACAAGGGGAAAATCTGTGTAATTACCAAGTCTAATTATATGCATTTGTGGTTCAGTATTAGAATTTGTTATCAGAATTTTGTGATGTTACCCCAAACATGAATTTGGTCCCTCTGAAATTCAGTAATTTTTTTTTTAAAAAACAAAGTAGTAGCCTTAAAACTGAGCTGAAAAGAGTGAGAGACTATACAGCCAGTAGGTGTTCTTAACTGCTAATGTTTGCATGTTTAGGGGTTAATGTCTTTTTTCTTTTAATCCAGTCCAGACCAGTTAAAGCTAATTGTTACCAATATGTGTTCTTGTGGAGATCTCCTTAGCTGTAATTAAGAAGTGCTTTGACAAATAGTTTCTGATATCATTTGTCCAACTTGAAAGTGTTTTGTAGTTCCAGTAACAAGACCGAGTGCTGCTTTGCATTACCCGACGAAGGAATCTGCTGAAAACTGCAGTCGTCTTGAAACTTCTTTGTGACAAGAAGACAGACTTAAGAGAACCTTGCCAAAAGCCTTATATCTTGGATGGGGGATAATTTAGTACATCTCATTTTCTATCTACAAGAAAACTGTTCCTCCAGAGCCAAAAGTATTCAGGTTGTAAAATTGTGAACCGTTTAATTTAAACACTGTAGGATTTAGTATACAAGTTAAGGAAAGCAGGGCAGAGAGATGCTTCGGTTTTGTATCTTGTCCATGGGAAACAGGCTAATCAAAATTTTTCCAGTTAGAACAATCAGCTCATCAAGGGAAAGATGCCAGTATCAGGCTTGTATCCAGTTCCTCATGCCTTACGGCATTTTGCATCAAAGAGGATTAGCGCTGTGGCGTCACCCTAAGGTCGAGGATTAAGCGAGGAGCTGGAAGTACACGGGACAGGGATGACGCACTAGAGGGGAAGCAAAAGGACTGGAACAGCACTGCCTGGTTATTGCTGCTCATAAAAGATAGAAAAGAAGCATATTTTTAGAGGTCAGTCCTCACCTCAGATACGTGATACTTTCTGCTGTCAGGCATCTCCGGCCATGGAAAGCTGACCAAGAGAAAAATTAGCAAGTGAGGCCGCAACATTGTGTTGCGTCTGGCTTCAGAAGCTCGTGGTACTGTCTTGGCACAAAGTGCAGTCGCGCCGGCGGGGAGAGGCACTAGCTCAGCGCCATCTCTATTAGTGGGGATCTGCTTTCAGCTAATGGTTTTTCTTCCAGACCAGGAGTCACCTGGAAGGAGGGTGGACATCAATCATGCTTTCTTCTCTTGTAGTGCAGAGGGTCGGATTAATATAGTGAGGGACAAATTATTCTTTTGGGTCAATTCAGCCCAAACTAAGCTGTCATGGCAACAATACAAAAGCTTAGCCAGCTTACCCACAGGACAGCTACTAATGTGAATATAATTTAGCTTCAGTAGATTATTTATAAAATTTTAAGGTGGTACTAACTGCTTGGTGATGTACTTAGTTTTCAAATCAGAAGAGGAAATCAATTCTGTGTTCTTCTTCAGCAGCGTAAAATGTTTTCACTGTTACGTAATGCTTGTGGTTCCTCTCCCTTGAGATGCAGTACTTTCATGCAAGAGGCTGAACCGGGTGTCTTGAGAATTTGGTGTGCTGTTCTCAGCAGGATGTGAGCAAAACACTGCAATAGGTAGCTACGTAAATACCCAGTATCTTAATATGCTACAGTTAGGGATGCCTTCACAAATAGTAATGATAAACTTTAGCTGCTGGTAGAAGATTAAAGAGTCATATGAAACCTATAGTTTATATCTTAAAACTCACAGTTTATGCCTGTCATCTAATATACCAAAGCAAAAGTATCTAGGGTAGAATACTGATAAACTTGTCCTTCAGGTTCCTCCTAGCATGGTAAAAATGTAAAAGTTACTTTTCCGTTTCTGATTATTTTGGTGGCCTATGCAAAGTTGGTTTGACAGTTAAACCCCCTATCTGGATAGGTGTTCTTGCTGTATATTCCTTCTCCACAGTCGCCCAGATATGTATTTTGTAAGTCTTTCTGAACTTACAAAATGATGCAAGAATCAATGGAATAGGCAATTATTTCACAAATGGATAATTCTGGTTGGGAAAAAATGGAGGAAATAAAAACAGCATTGGGACAGAATAAAGATATTCTTTATGTTCTTTGCTAGGGGATATTTTGGCATTGTATCCCAAAGCCAGTTTTCCATCTGTTTTTCTCACACAAACTTACAACCAGTTAAATGACAGCTATTTTAAAAGGTTTCAATTAGGTGTCCTTTATGCTTTGAAGTATCTAGGGAAATAGTTACCTAATGGTACAGGGGCAACATAAAAATAAAAATCCTTGTTTTACCTGGTTTAGATTTATAATTGAGATGATTTATAAAAGAATCCACAGTGAATCTTAACCTGACCTGAAAGTTAATTAGATTACCATGGGTATTATGTTCTATTCTCAGCCTTTACAAACAGCCAGGTTAAAAACCATGCAGCTAGTAATTCTTTATACTGAACTTCTTAAATAATTAGCTATGTGAAGACTTCTTAAAGTTGTTGCCTGTTCTTTGTCATTGTGTTTTGTCAGTCCATGGCCACCATTCTCATGCCACTCTAACTTTGTCTTGCAATGAATCACAGAAATGCTGGTTGGAAGGGATCTCTGGAGGTCATCTGGTCCAGCCTCCCTCTAGAAATGGGATGGTTGCCAGAACAAGATCAGCCATGGCTTTTTCTAGTTGAGTCTTGTGAAATCTCCGCTGTTGGAGGTTTTTCAGTCTGATTTACTGCAGCACTTTGCAAGGTAATGTCAAGTATAATCTGTGAATTATCTTCAGAGTTTGACTTGAAAGATTTCTGAATCAGATATTGGCAACTGTTGCCTGGCAAAGAAACTGCACAGCCACTCATGTACAGAAGATAATTGCAGGGTGCTGCAAACATGGGTTTCATCTCACCTAATTTTAGCTACGTATGAATTAGGCACCTAGTTTGTTAATGGAGGAATCTCCCCCTGTAATCAGTGAAAAGAAATAAGTACTTCCAAAAGACTACTTAACCCAGTCTTAAGATAGCTGGGATGAGTCATTCCGTGCTTCTCCCCACTCTCTATAGGAAGGGCCTCATTTCCACGTGGTGTCCACCTTTCAGAGATGGTTGTGGCCGAACAAGAGGAATCCCATCCTAATTGGGAGGCTGCAGTGTGGGGACTACACCTGAAACTTTGTTTAAGCAGGAAATCATCTTAATTAGCAAATACTGCAAACTGTGATGATGATAATTTTACAGTATTGAGGAAAAAAAAGCCAGAATATCCACTGACAACTACTAGCATCTTCTTTCCTCTTGTTCTTCCTCTGTTTTCTGGTTTTAGTTTTTTTTGTGTTTTGTCTTTGGGTTTTTTTTGCTTGGTTATCATGATTTCATCACAGTCATCATGCTATCCTATTGTTTCTCTGGTTGGAAAGGGATAATGAATTGCTTTGTATTTATTTGAATTCTGATGTTTTTCCAGAAATATCATGGTTTTGAAGAGGATGAGTCAAAGAATGTTAGGGCAATATTGTGCTGCTGTTTTTTTTTTTTATGTGTGTGTATTTTTTTGTTGTTTTTTCTTCCCTTATGCGAGTTATGCAAACTCTTGGGGGGAGGAAAGAGCATTGTGATGTGGCTGATGGAGGAAAAATTTTGCAAGCAGCCGTCTATTGCTTAGGATGCCTGCGGGGATTGCATGGTTATGCAAACTAGTGCCCCGAAGGTGAAACATCCTGTCATTCCTCTAGTGTAACACATGCAGCAGAGAGAGTGGGGCATGGCCAATGCTGTCTTAGAGCACAAAATTGCCTAAGCTAGAACTTCTTAAAGCTTTTTTTTTCTTTTTTTCCTCTTCACCCCCCCCCCCCCCCCAATCCCACTCTTACTGTTTTGCCAGGTAAAGTATCTTTCTCCCTGATGGAACAACATAGGAAAGGATATATTTTGCCCTTGTTATTACCTCTGACCTTTCATTTGTTCTTCAGGTTCACTTAAATTGTATATATCAAGCTAAAAAAGAATCTGACCTTTCTGAATTAGCTTCCTCTGCATGCTATTGCTGCATGGAGATTGCAGACAGAAAAGTATCTGTTCTCAGCCAATCTGTAAAATGGCTTACTGTGTTTCTTGGGAGATTCCATGTTTCTTCCTCTTCCTTAAGATTTCAGTCTGCTGCTTTAGTCCGTGATGATGGCATTAAAAATTTACTGTTAGTACAGGTTATCCTAAACCTCAACTGAAATAGATCGCCTTAAATATTACCCCCACACACACAAGAAAAACCATTTTCAAGTAACTGTGATAAAGTGCTCATTAGCCTTTTTTGATGTAGGCAATGTTTGTACTTGCTGGGCCTGTGCTATCCGCTATCTTACATGTCTTGGGAACACTGTGTTGAAGGTCTCTCTCTGATATATCCCTAGGATCCTGATGATGTTGTGCCTGTTGGGCAGAGGAGGGCTTGGTGCTGGTGTATGTGCTTTGGATTGGCCTTTATGCTGGCTGGTGTGATCCTGGGTGGTGCCTATCTGTACAAATATTTTGCATTCCAGGTAAGTTGAATACATTTTGTTATGGGAGGGTCATGTTTTTCTCCTTCATGCCTCCTGTTTAGAATAGACAAGGAGAGCAGCAGACTAAACTAAGTAGTCTTTCTGTTCCATTTTTGTCTTTCTAAAACAGCCTTTTTTTTAAAGGCGAAGTGTATGGCCTGGTCTAAGTTTACCTATTAGCAGAGGAGAACAGAAATGAAGCTGGCAGATTAAAAGGAGTAACACTTCTGAAAACCTCCCTTTAGAGAGAAGGGACTATATCCAAATAGGACTTGAGTTTAGGAACCTCAGCAGTGTCCCAAATTTTCATCCGTTTCCCTGTTGTTGAGCAGTTGCCAAATACTAAAGGTGGCTTAACTCCTTGAAAGCCTTCTTGCTTGGCCCCAAGTTTCCTAGATGGCCACAATACTGCTGCTGCACAGGAAAGAGACTGCTTGTCAGAGCGGTGTAATGACTCTCTCCTTCCGAACTCCCACTGGGATTAGAAAAACAGGCCCTGCAGGGCCTTTGGAGAAGCACAGCCTACATGGTTAAACGTGCTCTGTCAAGCATAATCTGCACTGACAAGATTAGACCTCTGACAAAATATCTTGTCTTTTTTTTTAAATGCCTTTAAAAAATGGCACCAGTGCAGGAGGAGCCCTGGGAAGGCAGTGGTGCCAGGCAAGTGGAGCATTTACCTGAAACGTGGCAGATCCAAGTTAAATATTGTCTTCCTCTGGGGAATTTGTCACTGGGTAGCACTGGACTTGCTAGGCTATCACCCAAGTGGCGTGAGCACACCCTCCCTCCTGCAGAAGCTGGGCCTGGGTTGCAAGGTGCACAAGGTCAGGAGGAGAGAGAGTAAGCCAAACTTGAGTCTAGCCTGCTGGTAGGAGCACATAAGTTAAAGGCAGAAATTCTGTGTTCTTGTCCCCGTTACCAAGATTTTTATCCTTCATTTTAGTAGCTGCTAATGTAGAAGGCAAACTGATGTAACAGGAGAAGTTCTAATTGAACTTGTACTTTATAGTCTCTTTAGCTATCAAGTTAACCTAATTTAGTGGAGAGCAGTAGTGTTGCAAGCAATGGTTAAACAGCATAGCACATTTTGATGGATTAACAAGCTCAAAGCACCTGAAGGTCTGCTGTATAACTAGCTCATGTTTCATGCTTATTGCTGGCTCCACCTTTCACGTGACAGCTAGCTGAAATTGAAAGTGCCATTTAACTTAAACTTGCGGTACTTGTGTGTGAGTGAGAGCTGTGTTGAAGGAAACATTCAGTAATTGAGCTACTATTGCACTGAAGACATATTTTCAATGAGAAATTCTAAATTGATGCCATATACCTTACTGCTGAGCATATGCACATGTTTCTAAAACTATCTGGCCTATAAATTTCATATATAACTTCCTTCAAATGAGGAGTCTCTTTTACACTCTGCTTAGATAACTTGCCTTGTGTACTGTGATAAGAAGATGTGAACTGGTTGTTTTGTTTTCTTTTGGGTAGCTTTCTGCCTTTTAAAAATGCACAAAACAGAAAAGAACAACTTATTTTAGAAACCAACTTTCAAAACTTTTGAAGCCTTGTAGAGCTGCTGAGGAACTTCACAGGGTCATGGAATAATTTAGGCTGGAAGGAATCTCTGAAAGTAGTCTGGTCCAACGCCCTGCTCAAAGCAGGAGCAAGTTCAAAGTTAGATTTGCTTTTTAAAGGTGTTTTGGATGATCAGTTTCAGTGTCTTAAACTAATTATTGATGGTAGTTAAATCACAGTTTAATAATAATAGGCATACCTGTAGACTTTAAGAACTTTATATTCCTTTTACAAACGAGACACACATAGTGGGTGCAGAATAGAAGACTAGACTTTAAGAACCTGCTTTTGGGATCCTGCTTTCCTTGGATTCAAGGGAAGAACTCCCACTGGCTTCAAAAGAATCAAGATTTTTACCATGTTCCTGTTGCTGTAGATAGTAACCATCTCCTAGTTTAGTCTATGTGTGAATCAAATTAAAGGGAAAACATTGCATCTAGTCTGGCAAGTTTTTCTTCTCTATGGTGGCTTGAGAATATTAGTTTTAAACTTATTATAAAGATTTCTGATGTTTTTGTTGCTGGGTTGTTTATTACTTTTAGCAGGGCGGTGTGTACTTCTGCGGAATAAAGTACATTGAAGATGGCTTAAGTTTACCTGAGTCTGGGGCAGAGGCTCAGAGTGCTCGCTACCACACAATTGAGCAAAATATCCAGATAATGGAGGAGGAAGACGTTGAGTTTATCAGTGTGCCAGTCCCTGAATTTGCTGATAGTGATCCTGCTGATATTGTCCATGACTTCCATCGGGTAAGGAATATCTCTGAAGAAGCTGAAAGCATTTAAAACTTGAAAATGCTCCCTCTCAGTCATGCTGGTAAATGTACTCTTTAATTATTTTGGTGGGGGAAAGCAAAGGGTGGGGAAGGCCCTCGACTGATTTGGCAGTAGAAACATTTTGATCATCAGCAAGCTGGAAGTGATTATTAACCTGGCATACAAAGTACAGTGTTATACAATCATCGTGATGTGGTGTGTAAACCACCATGTGCAGATAAAGTTCTGTTTTTAAAAAGGGAAAAATCTCAGAGCTGTTTCCTTTCTCCAGTATAAGAAAATGGAAAAAAAAATAGTTCTTACGGTGTTAAGTGCACCAAGCTAGAATTTGACCCGCTGCTGTGGTGACAAGGGAAGTTGGGAAAGGGCTTTCATATCTTCGATCTCAACTTTTGCATCCGAAGTCACTAGCCGTGCTCGAGCACCCGAGAGATGCTCTTCTAGAGGAGCTCATGAGCCCCAAAGTGGCTGGAGAAAGCCGAGGGAGCAGCTGACCGGCTGCTTTTGGGAAAGAAATCGTTCCCTACTTGTCATAAGCAGCCTGACAGAAGCTCTGTTTTCCTCGTGTGCCACAGGCTGCTGTGTTTCCTAAAGGACCTGAATCAGGGTGGTGAAGCTGTTTCTTCCTTTTTCATTGAAACAAGTTTGATTAAAATCTTGATAGTAATTTTTGGTAAGGCTGTTGATGGGCCTATAGCACTTGGTAGTAATGACGAGAACTGTAAAAGGATTGGAAGCCCTTCTGTCTGTATCAGCTTGGTGGAAACTGTCTGACAGTGATGAAATATTTTGTAGCTGGTTTTTTGGAAGCTACGTTACTGTGAACGTTTGAAGACTGCTTGCTCAATTGCTTTTTTCAAGCCAGGCTGAAAAAGAAGAATAGGGCAAGTGTCCTATTTTTTTTTTAAATGCAAACTTTTAAGTTTTCCAGGCAAGAAGAGTGCTATCTATCAAATATTCATAGCCAGATTTGGAGAAAAACATCGCTTGCTTAAGCTATGTCATTTAAAAATAATCTTGAATATATTCTGGAAGCTTATGTTTAAGAGTTAGAGCAGAGCCTTTAAGTAGAGAAAGCTGGAAAAATTAAACAGCATGTCAGAAGTGAATAGGAAAAATATAATATTATTGTAGCACCCTTACTTTCTGAATGTAATGGGTCAAAATTAACAGAGTATCTTTAATGCTTTGCTCTTGAGGTCAGTGCAGAAACGCTTGCCATAGGTGCAGCACTTACTCTCATATAACAAAATTAGTTGCACTGGTGATTGCTGTCTTGGTACTATTTTGACTATTGGGCTCTTGGTGCTCAGTGTTTTACACGTGTCCTCAGCCTTACAGCAGCTTGAGATAATGTTGTCTTTAGCAAGAATAGATGCAGCAAAACACAGCTCAATAAATGGAGCCATAGAATTCATCAGTATAATTCCCAGGGCTTTTATATCTCTATGTTTTGTTTGTTTTGTTTTGTTTTTCAAATAATGGCAACTATTACAGTTCAGGTAATATGAAGATAATTCAGCTATGAATAATCAATAACATTTTAACTCGGTAGTATTTTAGAAAAAAAACACGGGATTTTTCTTTGTGCTATTTATAACATAACAGTATTTTTTCCTCCTTTATTTTGTTTTTCCAAGCAGCCCTTTCTCTTTACAATGTAACAAAATATAAAAACATAGAGAGCAAGGCTTTTGCCCTGATATTTCAAAATGCATGAAATAAGAATAAACGATATACCTTCGTAATTCCATTACTGTGGTGCATTTGAACTACTTATCGCCTGCTGTCTTGGACAAATCTCTGTTGCAGATTTAAACTCTCATCAAGACTGCCTTTTGTTTCTGTGTTTAGCTACTCTCAAATTGTAGTTTGTTGGACAGACTTTACGTAGAACAAATCAATAACTTGAAGAAAAACATGAGGCAATAGCACTTTAGCAAAGTCTTTATGTGAATTTTCTAATGTTCTAGTTCTTTTGATTAAAATAAGTATTTCTTCACCAGAGACTCACTGCCTATCTTGACCTTAGCCTGGATAAGTGCTATGTGATTCCTCTGAACACTTCAGTTGTTATGCCACCAAAAAATTTCTTGGAGTTGCTCATCAACATCAAGGTATGGTTAAATCGTAAGTGATTTGTTCTTAAGACAGAAGAAGATTTTTTTCCATTTTCTTTGCCAGAACTCTGATGTTCGCACTTGACGAATGCATTAGAAAGTTAACTGATCACTAGAGATCTTTGCATTAGAAAGTTAACTGATCACTAGAGATCTTTGCAAAGAGGGGGAAAAAAGGCTATAAGTTTCTTGGTTAATTAACTACAGATTAGTACAAATACTTCAAAGGAGGGCAAGCGGATTGGATTTTGTTCTCTGATGCTACAGATTTGGTTGACAAAGTTAACTGTGTACATGTGATGTGCCTAGACTCTTGGAGAGGAGTCTGACTTAGTACTACACTTTTCTTCTCTTCTTTTTTAATTTAAAATCCGTTAGGACTATAGTTTCCATAAAGCATGTGTGCAATGGATTAAAACTGGTTAGCCGAGAGACTTAATGTAGATATATTGGGTAATCATTTAATGTGGGTGTTGTTTAAAGCATAAGTCCATAGGGTTGGCCCCTACTTTGAAATGGTCCAGTGGCTAGTGTGGGGTGTCTTATGCTGAGTATGTGGGACCTGCTGAACATGCTCAGTGAAATCAGATGCCGCGTGCCATGCGATGGAATGGCACTGCGTGCAAGTCCCTGAGGATGCTTCCAGCATCCTTAAGATGGATCGTAATATTTCTAGGGAGATTTCGTAGGCGTGATCGAGATTTGGACTATATGATTAGCAAAGCCCATTCAAACAAGATGCTTTTTAATATGGTCAGATTCCTGGTTCTGCATCTTGGGAAATGAACACCACAGCTTTAGAAAGGGTTCTGTAGTCTCAAAAACAAGGATCCTGAAAAGGACTGAGACACCACAGTCGCTGAACAATTGAACGTGAGTATTCAGTATAATGTCGTAGGAACTCCTAATTGCTTCCCAGCAGGGCTCGATAATTGAACAGTGCTGGCTGGCTTGTCACCACTATGGAGACCCGCTGTTCTGCTCGTAGTAGTAACTGGGTGAAACATAATGGCCTGTGAAATTGAGGAGGCCAGAGTAGATAATCTAATGTGGTCTTTTGCCAGTTTAATATGAATTATATTTACCTTTTTTTTCCTCTTCTACGTATTTATGTATGTTTTTAACGCAGACCCAAGTAATATTTGCACTGTTTTTCCGCCTTCTAGTTTCTTTTCAGAACAGTGAAATACTTAGGGAGGGGGAAAGAATTGATAAGTTAACTTGTATCTATTTTACCAGATTTCTAAAATATATTTATTTAAAATATTTATAGTTTTAGAACTAATAATCTAATCTAACTAATGATCTTTGGGTTTGCCTCTTTCAAACAAGGCTTTAAATTTAGGACTCCAGGAATCATTTTAGTCATTGCTGACTAGTTCTGGTATATAAATAAAATTCATGCAGGAAATTACTTCACAAAGGGGTGCTCTGCTGCTTTTTTGAGACTAGCTACATAACCACACATTTATGTACATTTCCTGTGCATAAAGAGGAGATGGTGTCTGTGAAACTCAGTGACCCTGTATGTTTTGTGCTTTGTGTATGCTGTTTTGTTTTTTATTCCACACAAATTCCAGTGTTAAAATCTGTTCATTTCCTAGTTTGTCACTTGTACTAAATCAAATACACTTGGTTTACAAGTTAAGAGGATAACCAGGCATCATGCATTTAATAGAAAATCTGTGCAAAAACAAGCTGTTTTGATCATTGTCCCCAACAGTGAGTGCCCTAATTTTACAAGACATCTGTTTAATTCCCATTGTATTAACAAAATGCTGTGAGCACTTGATGTCTCAGAATATCAGTTTAAATGTTTTTAATTGAAATTTGTAAAACTGTTGTTCAGATGCACAAAGTGAATAAAATCCTGCTCGCTGTCATGCAGCCAACAGGACTGCAGAACGCAAAAAATTAAAATGTTCAGTTCATTAAAATCAGCTCTGATACGGGCAGAGGGAATTTTATGAAGATGGAGGTGCACTGGGCTGTTCTGCGTTTTAAGAAAGCTACATTTTTAGCGTGAAGAACCACATTTCCATGTATTGCTGCAGTTTGCTTGAATGTGCAGAGAGGGAAAGGCTAAAACATGGATATATTTGTCCATTGGTCTTGTTCCTGTTGTGGAGCCAGCTGGCCAATTTTACCCATATGCGATGCAGAAGGCATCTCAAAGATGGCATTCGTGGGTAATTGCTTCTCCAGGAACTGGGCAAGGGGAATTGCTGCTGAGCTGCCCCTTCGCCTGCAGCCCCACGGGCGGGTGGCGAGGCCCCGTGGTTTGGAGGGCACAGGCTGCCGGGAGCCCTTGGCGCTGCAGTCTGCGCTGCCTCTTTGCTCCGGCGCTCCCTCGGGGTGCTCTCCGCAAATTCTGGAGACTGGGGATTAAAATGTAGAGATTTCATCACTGAGCTTTTCACCAAATAATGATGGGATCATTTGGGAGGGTGAAATCCTCCAAGTTCCTGTGCAAAGAAGGTATTTGCGCTGGCTTTCCTCATAGGACTTGGCAAAGAAAAGTTTCCCAATTTAAAGTGAATGTTATAAAATCTTTACCTTTTTAATTTTTTTTTTTTTTTTTTTTTTTGAAAGAATAGCATTTAATCAGCTTCTTCCAAATATCTCGTTTGGACTGAAAAGACAGTCTTATTTTGTAATGGAGATTTCAAACTGTTTTTACAATAAAAAGTATAGTGATCTTTGGCCACAGAAGCTAAATTTGTTTTCATAATAACCATTTTTTTTTATTATTTTTAGAAAGCAAACAACACGTTCTTTGGTGTCGTAGTTAAGCATAACCCTAAAAGGATTCTTTAAATAACACTTCAGAAATGTTGATGATTAGGTAGTTACCAGTAGCAGTGTTAGGATATCAGTTGATATGCAAGCATGTGCACCTACAGCTTTGTATTGTCTGTAAGGTGCGCTGTGCTCTGAGTGAAGTGCGCGCAGAGCCTGATTCTTCTGTCATGTCAGTTGTGGCAAAATGAAACTAAAGGGACTAGAGAAGGCTTGGGAAGCCTGCATGATCTTCTGTCTTCCCATTTTCAATTTATTGCCGTAGAACACCTGGTATACCACAATGGCTTTCAAATGCTTTTCTATTTAAACTTAACTATGTGAGGTTATTGTAATACCTTATAGGACCAGGTACTCTCTGTCCATTTAGAATCTGATTTGTAATCCATGCTACGGAAATGTTTAAGGTTTCCAAAACCGCGTGGACTCCAGTGGGAGTATACTGCACTAAGCATGTATCAGCAAGAATAAAGTTACTAACCTAGCATGTGCTTCTGCAACTCTTATTTGGGAAAAGTTGTCATTGAGGTTTGTTGGACTATTGTT
This sequence comes from Dromaius novaehollandiae, assembly GCF_036370855.1. Taxonomy (NCBI): domain Eukaryota; kingdom Metazoa; phylum Chordata; class Aves; order Casuariiformes; family Dromaiidae; genus Dromaius; species Dromaius novaehollandiae. The sequence goes on from NC_088098.1 coordinate 188,247,481, forward strand.
AATTAAGTGAAAATTTTGTATGAGAACTGCAGGATTCAATCCATGATAATCTGTCCCCCTGGAAGAAAACATCTATCCTCTGCTCAAGGCTGATGTTACTGCAACAGGAGAGTGGTGGATGGATGCATCAATGGAAGTTTTGTGACTTTTTTTAATATACTCATTATATCTTTCTGTAGTGCAGTACAGTCATGTTTGCATGTTTATAATAAGACTCTGTAGGTAAAACATATTTTGAAAGAATTGAAAGAAAATGTTTTCTGTTGAATGGCAGCCATGTCAAAGAAACGCAATGCAAAGTGTTCCTTGTGTATGTGGGATAGGAGGTGATGGTTTTTGACAGAGCTGTTGTATTTTTGTTCCACAGGCTGGAACATATTTGCCTCAGTCTTATCTGATTCATGAACAAATGATTGTTACTGATCGCATTGAAAATGTGGATCAGCTGGGATTCTTTATTTACCGCCTCTGCCGTGGCAAGGAAACCTATAAACTACAGCGCAAAGAAGCCATGAAAGGTAAATGCTACCCAGTGCAAGCTTTTGTGTTTGTGGAAAGTTCAATGCTGCTTGAATTCAATAAATAAGCTTGATTGTATTGAAAGGAATGACTTGTATTAAAGCAAGGGTTGCTTATTGCAGGAACTGGCTCTGTGGGCTTAAGTATGTCTGATATTTTCCATGTAGGTATGGAAATCAGTTGTTTTTATTGTGCTAAAGTGCTCAAGGCCCCATTGAGCTAGGAACTGTTAAAATTTGTGTGTATGCATGGGTATGTTTTTTGTGGTTCCAAGTTTTCAGTGATGCTTTTCTTCAGTCTTGTTTCCTGATTACTCTCCCCCCCCCCCCAAAAAAAAAGCAAAAAAACCCTTTAATATATGAGAAACCATTTTTCTACTGAAAAAATATTTGACAATTTTGGAAGAACAGCCTCATAGTCCAAATGCAGAATTGCAGGCTTTTCTTGTCACCAGAGCTATTTATCATGAGTCCAGGCCTTCACATTTGCATCAGTGAAACGTGTTTAAGTGTTGTCTTCACGGGAAAGTTATAGTGCTTGGTACTTATTCATGGAAAATGTTCTAAAAAGATCATTTGGAAGAGGCTTCACAAGTGAAAATATTATGTGTTACCTTAATACTTAATTTTCATTCTGTTTTCACTCATCTTTTTCTTTCTTTCTTTCTTTCTTTTTTTTAACTCTAAAGAAGAGATACACAAGTGTACACTCAAGCACTGTAGTCATATTGTTGAACCTGATTGCTTGGGAAGCTGAGGAAGAGACAATTACTTTATAAAAATAATTTTAAGTAATGTTTAAAAATAAAAAGGTCTTAATTGCAGAATCCAATTCAAAAGTCAATATGTTGATCTTCTGGTAAATGATGAGCACAGGTATGGTAAAGAGCATTACTTTGACTAAAATTTGGTTATATTCAGTCTTTCTCTGATTCTCTGATGCTGCTGTTTAAATAGCTACCGCTGGTGAAAAGAGACTATTCCGCTCTGCCTTTAGCAGTTTATTCTTTTGCTCTTGCGCCCTCCCACCTGCACTTTTACAGCTAGACAGTAAGGGAAGTGGGGATATGGGTTAAAACTAACAACCAGGGAGGTTTTGGTAGGTTGGTTTTAACAAAATCAGTACTGCAGTTTGAGTTTGGTTCAGCACACCTCTTCTGGGATCATTGCCTGCGTATTGATTTTTTTCCAAGTATGAGTGTGTGTGTGTGTGTGTATATTCTCCCTTAGAGAGGGAGTTGGAGAGGTGACATCTTATATTAAATGTAAAATTATGTCGTCTCTAATATACATCACTTTATCTTCTGTTCACCCTCCATTGTTCTTTTCTCATGCAAACAGGAATTCAGAAGCGTGAAGCCGTCAACTGCCGAAAGATTCGACACTTTGAGAACAGGTTTGCTATGGAAACTCTCATCTGTGAACAGTAATGAGGAATATTACTGTTACAGGAGACTAAAACCCTACAGTATGACCCCACCCTTTGTGTGCAGTGATTATTTTTTTTTTTTTAAATCTTCTTTTATGTAAGTAGTGGACAGGGCTTTATTGCTGAACACCTTCCATACTTTTCATCTCATCATACATGTAAAATCAATATGTTTTAGTTTTTTCTTATTTTCAGGTGTGGTGTTCTTATATTTGAATAGCAGTTGTATAAAGACTTAGTTGCTAGTGCATTTCATGTGATGAATCTTAAATATTAGGAAGAAGAGAAAGTCTTTGAAATATACACGTTTTTAATTAAGTAAATTTGAAAAGAATTATTAATGTACAAATGGACTGCAAGAGCTACTTCTAACTGTAATAATACCTGCTATATAGTTTGTTACAGCATATAGACAAACCTGTATTTGACCCTCCCTAACAAAGTGCAATTTGTTTCATTTTTAAAATATTGTCATAATTACCTTTCTAGATTGATTTCTGACTTGATGTTTTAAAATGGCAAGTGTTTGCTGTAACAATCTTTTAGAAAATTAAGAAGTAACTTATGTTACTAACCTGTATATAATCCATGTATGTGCAATGGAAAATAAATCTTATAAACCTGTTTGTCTAAAAGTCTTGTATTTTCTCTCACCATTATTACTTTTTTTAGAGGAGGAGGTGAGGAAACTGTAAAGCTAAATTTGAAGTTAAAATTAATTTTATTTTTAAAAGGGAGAAGATAGACTAGGCGATAGTTGAGGAATGAAATACGAACAGAAGCAGCATGTTTTTCTGTTCCTTTTTCATTTAAAGGCAACATTGTGCTGCTTGTTTAAATTCTGGGTTGATACTTTCACAACACATACAACCACTGTGAAGATCCAAAGCGGATCTTCCCTTATTTTATTAAAAAGTTATTAATGCCTGAAATACCTGTCATGAGCATTTGTAAAATAACATATATCACTGAAGAGCTACATTAGCTAGACTTTACTAACTGTCAAGAGCGACCCAGCTGAGAGCCAGGAGTGTTGTCTGATCATTATATAAGTATTTTCAGCTCTTGAAGTGTGCATTTCTAAGATAAAGTCCAGACTCCTGAGGGAAGCAGCCAGTTTACAGCTGCTCTATCCTATACAAATATCTTGGGAAAGGACAGCCTTAAATTATGGAGTTTGTATGTATTTTCATAGAAATTGCTGAGGTTGGAAGGGATCTCTGGAGACTGCCTAGTCCAACACCCCTGCTCAGAGCAGGGTCAGCTACAGCAGGTTGCTCAGGGCCATGTCCAGTCCGGTTTTGAAGATTGCAGGGGTGGAGTATCCACAACCTCTCTGGGCAACCTGTGCCAGTATTCAACCACCCTCACAGTAAAGCTTTTTGTTACTTTTAGATGAAATTTCCTGTATTTCAGCTTGTGCCTATTATCTCTTTCCCTTTCACTGGGCACCACTGAGAAGAGTCTGGCTCCATCTTTATTGCTGCAGCCCCCCACCCCCCATCAGGTGTTTATACATATGGATAAGTCCCCCCTGCCCTGAGCCTTCTCTTCTCCAAACTGAGTAGTCCCAGCTCTTTCAGCCTTTCCTTATATGACAGAGGCCCCAGTCTTCTTTGTGGCCCTTCACTGGACTTGCTCCATTATGTTCATATCTTCCTTGTCCATGTCTTTCCCAGAATTGGACCCAGCACTCCAGATACAGCCTCACTGGTGCTGGGAAGTAGAGGGGAAGGATCACCTCCCTTGACCTGCTGGCAAGGCTCTTCCTGATGCAGCCCAGTAGGCTATTGGCCTTGTCTGCCACAAGGACATGATGCTGGCTTGTGTTCAATTTGTTGTCCACCAGAATCCTCAGGTCCTTCTCTGCAAAGCAGCTTTCCTGGTTGGCACTGAGCATGTGCTGGTGCATGGGGTTGCTCATCCCCAGGTGTAGGACTTTACACTTCCATTGTTGAACTTCATGAGGTTCCTGTCTGCCCATTCTCTAGCCTGTCGAGGTCCCTCTGAACAGCAGCACAGTCATCTGGTGCATCAGCCACCCCTTCCAGTTTTGCATCATCTGCAAACTTGCTGAGGATGCACTCTGCCCCATCATCCTCGTCTTTAATGAAGATGTTAAATAGTATTGGCTGCAGCATCACAACCCCTGGGGGACACCACTAGTGACTGTTCTCCAGCTGGACTTTGTGCTGCTGATCACAACCCTCTGAGCCTTGCTAAAGTCAAGATAAAAAATACCTACTGCCCTCACCAACCAAGTATTTCATTGTAAAAGGCAATCAAGTTGGTCAGGCATAATTTCTCCTTCATAAATTCATTCTGACTACTCCCAATCACCTACTTCTCCTTCATATGTTTGGAAATGACTTCCAGGAGGATTTGCTCCATCACTTTCCCAGGGATCAAGGTGAGGCCTGTAGTTCCCCAGATCCTCCTCCTTTCCTTTCTTGAAGATAACAGTGACATTTGCTCTCTTCTAGTCCTCAGGAACGTCCCCTGATCACCATAACCTTTCAAAGATAATTAAAAGTGGCTTCACAATGACATTGGTTAGCTCCCTCAGCACCCCATAGGTGCATCCCATCAGATCCAATGGACTTGTGTATGCCCAGTTTGTTTAAATGTGCCCTGACCTGATCCGCCTCCACTGAGGGTAAGTCTTTCTTTCTCCAGACTTTCCTGCTGGTCTCAGGGTCCTGGGATTCCTGAAGGCAAGTGTTACCAGTAAAGACCAAGGTGAAGAGGAATTGATTACCTTGGCCTTCTCCACATCCCCTGTCACCAGCTCCCCTGCCCCATTCAGCAGTTGGCCCACATTTTCCCTAGTTATCCACTGGTTGCTGATACAGCTGTAGAAGCCCTTGTTGTTGCCCTTCACATCCCTCAACAGATTCAACTCCGGGAGGACTTTGGCTTTCCTAACCCCACCCCTGCACACTTTGACAGTGTCTCTATATTCCTCCTGGGTCACCTGTCCCTGCTTCCACCTCTTACATGCTTCCTTTTTATGTCCCCTCCTGTCACCTTTGCTTGCCTTCATGCACATCGGGATGGACAATTCTTGAGCTTGGAGGATGCGATCCTTGAAAATCAACTGGCTTTCCTGGACACTCTTCTTTCCAGGACTGTCTCCCATGGGATTCTTCCAAGCAGATCCTTGAACAGGCCAAAGTCTGCTCACCTGAAGTCCAGGGAAGTGATCCTGCTATTTGCCTTGTTTCCTTCTTCCACGATCCTGAACGCTACATCTCACAGTCACTGCAGCCAAGGCTGCCCCCAGCCTCTGCACCCTTAACCAATTCTTCCTTACTTGTAAGCATGATGTCCAGCAGAGTGCCTTTCCTTGTTGGCTCCTTGATCACCTCTGTCAGGAAGTTATCATCAATGCACTCCAGAAATGTCCTGGATCGCTTGTGCCCTGCTGTGTTTGTGCCCTGCTGTGTTTTCTCTCCAGCAGATATTGGGGTGGTTAAAGTCCCCCATAAGGACTGGGGCCTGTGAATGTGAAGCTTCTCCCAAGACTTCCAGTTGTCTGTCTCATCTACTTCTTCTCGATCAGGCAGTCTGTAGCACACATGTACTACAGCGTCACCCATGTTGGTCTGCCCCCAGTCCTAACCCATAAGCTCTCTGCTGGCTCATCATCCACCCTATGGCAAAGCTCCATCCATTCCAGCTGCTCTCTCTCACGTAAAGGGCAGTTTTGCATCCGTCACTTGTAGATGGAATTTTAACTCCCTGAGTCCAGAAACTACCCATGCCTTCAGATTTGCAAGTCCAAATGTAGCCACATATTCCTGCTTGGATATAAATTGGCACTGTCCTACTAAGGATATAGCAATTCCCTTCAGCCGAACAATGGGGCCATAAACTCACAATTAGGCTTCTACGTTAAACGCCTGCTATTTCCCGCCAGTTACTTGTGTTGCAGTTACAGCTCCTAGTGAGGTCAATCAGGAAACGGAGTGTAGGGATACTCCTGGTATTGGAATGCAACCCTGTCTGGAAATAGCCAAGCCAACCTGATATCCAGAACCAGTATAAGCAATGTAAGTGGGGTACCCAATTCTGGGACCTGAACTATTACTGTACAGTGCTGGGCTGTGCCATTGACCCTGGCTGGTTTGTTTGGAGCTGGCTCAAATATCCCTAGTACCATTCTGTATCTGGCCAGGCAGACTTAAACTACCGTTCTGAATGCAAGTTTGAAATGGCGATGTGATTGGGATTTTTGCAGGGAAAAATCCTTCTGTGGGGGAGAGTACAAGATAAGTACTGTAGCAGTAGTGCATAGTACTTAGTACCTGCTGTTCTGAAGCTAGTTGCAAGAAAAACTATGGGAGGAAAAAAAAGGAGTAACACTCAAAGCAAGGCTGGAAAATGTCCCCAGAATCTACTTCTAAACTTCCATGGTATGGGAACGAACCTATATTTCCTACTGTATTTTGAGCATTGTTATATCAGGAAAGTAGGACTATTTAACAGAATACTTGTGTATTTGTTTGCAAAAAGATAACCCCATTTAAACCTATTCTTAAGTAATATGTGCCACAGGAGTCCAAATCTTTTGTCTTATGTGAATTCAGTCTTTGTATTAATTTAGGCTTTGCACTAATCTTATTTCTCATCTTTTAAAGGATCTTTTATTAATATAGTGGGAGGATACTTTACTGGTTTTAGAACTATTTTACAATTGTAAACATGCTATCATCCAACTTCCTGCTATTGTGAATGTTTGGATCAGGATAAAGCATTTTGTTTTAAAGGAAGTTTCTTAAATACACAATGTATTTTTTTTCCTTCTGCATTTGGTTTATTTTACAGTTTAGTCTTATTATAGGTGTGGTATATATAAGATGAAAACTATAGTTGTTACTTTCAGAAAGCTGTGCTTATTTGATCCGTTCTTGATGCCATACGGCAATTATGAACAACAACAACTAAAATCATATGTAGATATTGGTTAGATACTTATGTAGAAAATACAGTTATGTAGCTACACTGTGGTATAGACCTAAGCAAACTGAAAAATCCACTGGGAAAACTTTAGCTACAGACATTCAGGATCTTGAAATTGTGTGTTTGCAATAAAGGTCAAATATATGTCAGGAAACAGTTACTAGTTCATTCTTTGGAACTCGCTTTGTCACAAGACTCATGCTGAAGTACTTTAAAAGCATGTTTCCTACCTGTTCATGCGCATACTGTTCCTATTTTTCCACAAGCTAAATATTAATCTTGTTATTTTTCTATAAGCCTGGCACCGTCTTTAACTTGTTTTCAAAATAAAACTCAGTGAGAAACTTTGTGATCTGTGGTGTGTCCTTAAACAGAGACACCAGCAAATGAGGCTGCTGATGGGAAGGGGAAAAAAAAAGACTGGTCTTATGGAAAGAAGGTTTATACGCTCATGCTGCATGCCTGTGTCCCTAATAACTTTTGAACGTGTTGACTGATGAAGGGAAATTTATTTCTATCAGTAGTGTGAAAATAAGTGTCGGGAAAGACGCACCACCACATTGAGGGAAATGTCACAGCATGTACTCCCATCTTATTAAATGTCAGGCAGTGTGTATGGGAAGGTGGCAGAGACCCAAAACACCCCAAGTGGAGGAAAATCTTCTGTTGAAAATTCTTGTCTTAGACAAAATTATGAATCACGGGGCACAAATCCAAAGAAAAAAACTAACTCTAGGAGCTGCTTGTTTTGTTTTGCTTTTTAATAAAGAAAGAGTATAATAAGCAAACACAGCTCTGTTATACTTCAGAAAACCATAACCTAATAGATCCCAGAAAAGGGATAGTGTAAAGATGATCTTTTTTGATCTGTGCAAATATTTTGAAAGCTCCTTTTAAAAAAGGAAATGAATCCTAATCCTAGGACACATCTTGTTGTCACAATAGCAAAACCAAGCGTCGGTATTGTATGCCACTGCGTTTAGTTGGCAAAGAGGGCTGGGTTGCTCTCTAATGTGTGTCAAACAGCTTCTGATGTTCAATAGGTCTTTGCCTGGGGAAGGTTATTGTCACCAGTCGACGTGTACGATCTGGGCTTGCAAAGTGTGCTAAAAGTTCCAGGTCTTCCCTCATTCCATAGTTAAAATTCTGCAGCTTTACAAAAAGCCAAGGGGCAAGTTTCAGCATGAAAAAAAATAAATAAATAAAGGCCTGACTGACAGAAAATGCAAGAGTCTGGTTATGTGGTGCAATGAGAAGCAATGCGGTTATCTGAAGCAATGAGCACAGGTGTGTTGTACTTGCAGAGACAAAAAGTAGGGGCTGGATTGTTTGAAGATTATTTCCACTGAATCAGTACTGTGGAAGCCAACGGCGGTTTATATGTGTGCATAACTGGGAGCAGTGGTGTCTTCTGGTGGGGTGGGTGTATACTTCTGTCACCAGCATGCTGTGAGCTGGGTGGGAGGAGGTAAGTCTGGCATGGCTGTGTTAGTAGAAGCCTATGGTGTAGAAATATTATCAGAGCTGTGCTCTTACTGCCATAGTTTGTTCTAGTGGGAGGATATTTTACTATTCTGGAGGGGAAAAAAAAGAAAACAGCCTATAGAGCTGTTGTCATGCTAGGAGTTCTGCTGAAATGTTATATGTGGGTAAAGTGTTTTCACCTAAATACGGCATTTAACTGCAATGCCTTAGTAAAGAACTTAATTATCTCAGGGCTACTCTTAACAAAGAGGGGAAAAAAGACAAGATCACAGGTGGATTTAATTCAGAGAAATGCCCCTTGTCTGTTGACAGTCGTCTATAGTTGATAATTTAATTGGTTTTCAGATTATCCATTGAAATTAATTTGCTTCCAGAGTATTATTTCTACTACAGTGTATTCTGCTTCTCATGGGTTTAGGAAACCTTGGAAGAGGTGGCATGAGAAACATCCTTGCTGCAGAGACCGTGCACAGCAGGACAGGGTGTTCCCTCCTACAGAGGCCACTTTCTCATGAGGAGAGAGGAAGCCGAATCAGGGATGGAGCAGGACGGGAAGCAAAGGCAGTTCTTGGAATAGGGTTATTAATGCTGCCTCATAGTTACAAACAACGATAGGGTTGTGGCTGGTTTGTTTGCTTGACCTTCATTTCTATTTAATTATCAGTTGAGAGTAGCGATCAAAGTGAACTGTTCTCTAGGGAGACCCCAGGACACCTGGGCTCCTTCCTTGTCCATCTCAAGGGTAGAAGGTATTTGGGGTTGGAAGCACTTAACCTGTGTGAAGACTGATATGCCATACCAGCAACACATGTAGTGTGATGCCACTATGTGCAAGGGCTTGTTTCATACTAACATCATGAAACCTCCTCCAAGCAAAGAAAGCTTTACCAAGAACAACTAGTTTTTCTGATGTAATTGCACTTGCTCTAGGGCTTCTTTTGATAAATTACATCAGTCAGAGATTTTACTTTTTAGTACCTTGGTCCTTAGTGCTAGCACAAATCTATAAAATCAACTTGACTCAAATATCTGTTTTTAGTTATATAGAATATGTAGTACTGGTCTGAGGTTCTTCTACAATTATAAATAGCTATGTGTTTTTATAAATAGATACATACAATTATCTGAGTAAAAAGAAAAAAGTCACATTCAAGTTGAAATCCTCTGATCAGTACAAAACCTCTGCAAACTCATCTGAAATGGAGAGAGCCAGAAGTATCTGTGGAATGGCCTGGCTTGTGAGTTTGCACATCAGCATTTTACATATGTATGTGTGTATATAATACAAGTTGCTCCATCCAGGAGCAACAGTCATGATATCCTTTCAGATCTCTGAGGCAGTGGTGGTTAATGTACATGAGCATGTAAGTGTCTACGCTTACTTGGAGAACCCCTCTAACAACTTGGCTAAACACTTCATTGGTACAGATTCTTGTCTTAGACTCACTGCAATAGTATCTAAGACACGAGCAGTGCACTAAGTAATGCAGTGAAAATGTTTTTATTCGTGTGTACATGCACAGAGGCTTTGAACTGCATAGAAGGCAATGTCTAACAAAGACATTTCCATTTAGACATAAATGAGCTGAGATTTGTCATGGTCCCTATGGGTTTTACATCAGTTTAGAAATTTTCATTTAAGAAATGGTTTCTATTCTTCATACTTTGAACTGAGTCTTTATGTATGATATGAGGGGCCAGTGTTGGTAAGGTAAGGTGGAAGCAAGCATCTTTAGAGTCTCCAACATTCATTCAGATTTTCCCTTTAGCCTTGCTACTGTTTCCTAAGATAGCAGTTTAGCCCACACAACATCATTATTACTGCAAGAGGACCACCTGTTTACCAAAAAGGGGGCTACAGCAGCCTGGGAGCTCAGCTGGTTTCACCCCACCACACCTGCAAGCCATTTCAGGCTTGCAAGGTAGAGCTGAGGCCAGCACAGTTGCAAGGCAGTGTTACCAGTGGAGGAACCTGCTGGTGAGCACAAAAGGCCTGGGCTGAGCTGGGGCTGGTGGTGGTGTGAAGGTATGTGGGGCCTCTACTGAAATGGCTGATGGGGATGGTTGCTGCCCCACCTTGTCACTTGCCTTGGTAAATCCTGCCTGTTACAGGAGGGGAAATGCAGTGTGATAGAGGTGGGTAGGTGCCCATCAGTTGTACCCCCTGAGGCTGCTGCTGAATGTGGAAGACTTGGGAGCAAACTGAGGCAGGCTGAAGAGTGCCCTGGCTAAACGTAAGTGGGTGCTGTGGAGCCCTGTGCTGTCACTGGGACCAGAAATAATAAACGGAGCTACAATCCAAGCTGAAGCCTTTTCAAATCCCAAGGGCCATTTAAAATGGCTAGGCTACCATTCCTGTGGAGAACAGCAAACTGCACAGGGGCAGTCGGTAGGAGAGAACGCACGCAGCACTAAGAGACTTGTTCTGTTTGTAATCTGCACAAAACTCCCTTTGGTTTCCGGTGGGGGGAAGATGCCATTTATCAGCAGGCAATGTAAACTCAATCATTCTCCTCCTCCAATTTGAGGTTGTTTTCATCTAGGATAATTCTTTAAAAACACTTTCATAGTCTGTGGATTTTACAGCATAAGTATATAGGCATTATTCAAGCAAATATATTCATAGCACCAATATCCAGAAGATTGCAGTCTAGTGATTTTATTAAAAGTACATTTTTCATGTATCTCCAGAAGAAGTGACTTTAGAACTCTAGCTTAGGTGGTGGAGATCTGTCTGCACTAATGCAGAAACAAGCAGCTAGTCCTGGTAGACCATGAAGTAGGATGAAATAAAAATGAAATATTTCTGGTAGAGGGAAAGATAATTTTTGAAAACTGAAGAAGTTGCAAGCTACTAACGTGTCTGAGCATTATGGGTCAAAATAAAAAGTTTTGGTTTTGCTTGTAATAACACATGATTTCCAATTCCACTGGCAATTACTGTGAAACTGTAGCAACAGTTTTTAAGTGAAAAAAAATTAAGATGATAAAATTTCCTAAGATTGTTTAGCAGCTGGAAACAATGAGTCAGGACTGCCTGACTGGGCTACATTTCAGACTTCCATTTGTCTATGACCTACTCTTTAAAAGTTGTAGCAAGATGTTTAGAACAAAGATATTGTCAGGCCACATGAGAAACTATATTAATGCTGTGTTTGACCTTGCAGTCTTGTTTTTTTTTCCCAAGGAGCTGCTTTTTTCCTTTGTCACTTTATTCAAAAGCCCAAAGGCTCCATTTAAAAGAAAATGATTTAAAATACAAGGTTAAAACTATCACATTGATGTATCTAACAAGGGAAAAAATAGGAAGCATATGCATGTGCCTTTCTTAGGATCTACATACATGTATGTGTTACATCTTTTTATTGCAGTTTAGATATAAAGCTAGTTCAGCTGAGGCTCTGGGATGGGGTAAAGGTTACTATAGCTTGATTCATCTGCTGCATTCCTCCTCCTCCTTCACCTGTTCTCATAAGCTGCAAATTGAAGCACTTACAAGATACTTTTGGTTGTTCCTGCTTATGGAGAGTCCGGAGGAGAAGATGCATAAAACTTGATTCAAGAGGGTGTTTGACACACTAACGATTCTAGAAAACTAGTGTTTACACTGACACTGGCTGTCAACCCTTTAATAGGGCATGACTTTCCCCAAGCAGTAATACACAAGGGGTTACAGGTGCAACACGTTTTTTGCCTGTTGCTTGGATGATCTAGGGCTTGGCTATAAAAGCATGTCAAAGCAGCTGTGAGGGAAGCTGCCCAGGAGGGTGTGTTTTCTTCTTGCTGACAGCTGGGAGGGTCTCGTCTGGCTGTGACCAAGTTCTGGGTTGCTTCGCTCTTTTGTGTTCATAAAGTCAGTTGTGAGGGAAGGGCAAGAAACTCATGCTTAGTTTAGAGGTTTAGCTTCCTTTTTGAGCTGGTAGACTTGCCTTGTTGCCTACAAATCTTCAGCTGTAGACGACATATGTAATTCTAGACTCTGAACGTGAGACAGCATCTAGTGTCATTGATTACAAGAAAATCCTTAAATATGCTTAGAAGAGTAAAGTTACAGTTTTACCAGAATTATAGTAAGGAATGTCCTACTACAGTCTACAAATTAAACATTTCATTTGAAGTTCATGTACCTTGATTTGCCTCAGAAATCCCACTTCTTCTGTATTCAGTTTGCTGTGATTTAATTCTAATATGAACCTGAAAAATGGCCTGTTCTGCTATTTTTAACTGAAAAGTTAATAAAAATCTCAAACAAATCAAAACCTGTGAATCTTAAAATACTGGTGGTTTTCTGTCATTTGCTGGCAGCACTCGTGTTTTGTTAGTGGGACTGCTGCTAAACTTTTGGATCTAAAACTACTCACTTCACGGATGAATGCAGACACACAAGAGCCCTTCCATGTTTGTGTTCGCAAAGATTTTGCTTTTTTGAACAAGTTGCCACCACAGAAGCCTGAAACGTGTTAAATTGCAGAAGAGAGCTGCCTTCTAACTGTGGATGTGTGACTGCAGACAACAGTGTAAACTCTTACACCTGTGGATCTAAAAAAAAATTTTTTTTTTAGATCAAATATGACTGCAACGTGCAGTGTTAAAAGTAGTATTTTAGTGAGGACTCGGCCGAGTATCCAATTCGAGGATTGTCCTGACAGATGTGCCGTCTGTGAGGTGAGAAGTTCCTGCGTGGCGACTGCACTAGGACAGCAAGAAACGGGACAAAAGGCGGAGACGTTACGCTGTCATCGCAGGAAAAAAGCCTCAGGTGGGATGTGTACCGGGGGGAGGAGCGGGTCTCCCGGTACTGAGGAGGGGTGAACGCCAGCTGCTGCCGTACCTCCCCGCCCCGCAGACTGCCTAGTGCCCACAGCGGCTGGGACGGCGGGACCAGGCGGGACCGCACCAGACCAGACCGGGGGGTGGGGCGGGGCTGGGCCTGGCTGCCGACCCACGAGGCCGCGCCCCTCCCCGCCCTCGCGGCAAGCCGCGCCGCGACCCTTCACGAGCCCTCGCTCCAGTTGCCGGGACGCACGAAGCGGTGGCAGCTCCTATTGGCTAGCGTGGGGAAGGGGGCGCGTTCATTGGCTGAGCCGCCCGCGCGGGCGGCTTCTTCTTCCGGCTTCCGAGCCGTGGCGAGCCGGTCTGCGTTTCGAAGGCGCGCCCCGCCGCCGCTCGCCAGTGGGGGGAAGAGCGGCGGCCGCCGGTCCGGAAGTGACGGCAGAGCGGCTGGCGGTGACGCGATTTTGCCGCGGTTCGCGGGGCGGCTGTGCGCGGAGGAGGGAGGGGAGCCGGCGGTCGGCCGGCCGTTACTGCTGCCCTCGGCGGGCGTTTGAACGGCGGCGCCCAACGGCCGCCCTCGCGCGCGCGGCGCCGCCGCCATGCCGCCTAAGCCCCCCCGCAGAGGGGGCGCCGCCAGGAGCCAGCGGGACAGCCCGGAGAGCGGCTCCAGCGGCGCCCCGCCGCCCGCCGCCGCCACACCCCGGTAAGCGCCGCCGGGCACCTGCTGCAGGGAGGGCCGGGCCCCGGCGGGGTCGGGGGGGGGGGGCACTGGGCCGCCGGCGGGGGCTGGCGCGCCCCGTACCGCGTCCGCTTTCCCTCCCTCCCTCGGTCTGTGAGGAGAGGGGGGACGGCAAACTTGAGCGAGCCGTCAGCGCGGGTGCCGTGCCTCCCCGTCTGTCTGCCTGCCTGCCCCCAGCTTCCTGTTGTTCCGCTCCTTTGAGCTCCCCGTAGACGTGCCCGGGGGGTGTTTTTCTTTCCTCTGTGGCTCGCAGAGCAGAATGGTCTTGCCGGAGGGTGATGCATCCAGTCGCTCCGTTTCGGTGTTTGGTAACCCCCGTTAGGCGTGTGGTCACGTAAACCGGTGTGTGGCACCAGGAGTCCATGAGTGATATTTTTTCCTTTTTCTTAGGCTTGAAATTGGAGAAACTGACTTTGTTGTGCTCTGTGATGTTCTGAAAGTATCAGACAATGTGAAAGAGAAAGCTTGGAAGACATATGAGAGCCTATCATCTGTAGATGGATCCCTAGTGAGTACCTGGTGTCTGTAGCTCATTATTATATTGTAATAACTGTCCTATATCTGCGTTCAGATGTTCAACTGTGACTTTGCTTGACTGAGGGCCAGGTGCCTTGCAGCTGAGGCTGGTGCAGTGTCACTTTTTTTTCTTCTTTTTTCGAAGTGCTGCTGCACTGAAGTTGGATGTTACTGTGTACATGTCTGTGTAAAATGGTTTATATACCTTTATCTCTTTGTTAACATAGTCCAATAAAAGTATAGACTTGTGAATTCTTTCACGTTAACAAGAAATTACAATAGAAAACAATACCACGTGATCAGTTAATTCTTCAGACCACAAGTTATTTGAAATATGTCTGAAACAGTTTTATACAGGTAATGTGTATTTTGCTCCACTTGCTCCCCTTGATGAGGTTGCAGAAAGGATTTGGACAAAAATATTACAGATTAAGGGATGTTGGTATGTTAAACTACTTTTTTCACTGCAAGCTAATGTTAATCTGTATGTAGTTATGACTGAGGTATTTTCATTCATGGTAGTCATTGGGCATGTGTAAATGTTATGCCCTCTCTTCGTTTCGTTGCTCAGTGTATTACTGCTGGCTGAACAAGTTGACTCAGAACAGTTACAGTACAATAAAATCATGACTGAAGCTTTGTTATACAGCCCTGAATTAGATTTAAAAAACCTAGCTTGGGTATTAGTCCCAGTCTGAGGTCTAGTGTGGGCTAGCATCCATGTATTTGTTGTGACTTCTGCTTATTCTTCTGCAACTTGAACTGACCTGTCACAGTTACGCTGTCGCTAGCGATATCTTATTACCTGTGGTTTTAAACCACAGTATGGTATACCAGCTCTTGCTGCATTTGTGAGTTTTATGACACGGTACAGTAAAGGTGTTGGAGAAAGACTATGTGCAACTCTTGCAGTAAAAAATACAATTTCTGGCTCTGGGTGTCCTCAGGGAACGTTTACTCCAAAGCATAGTCAAGCTTTTCTGTGAACTGAAACAGAGTAGTTAGTCCTATTCAGTGAAAAAGCCAAGACAGTTTTCAACATAATTGTGCAAATTTCACTTACTGCTCACTACCTGGAGGTGGCTAGATAAGGTACAGAGCGTTTGAAACCCTCCCTTTTGGTGTCTGAAGATCTCATTTAGGATTCAGAACAGGGCAATGACTAGACATTTATTAAGACATTTGACTAATATTTATTGTCTTGTAATTAATGTACAATCAAGGCATAACCTAAGAGCCTTTCAATATGTAGGAGAAGGTCTGTATTATATGGTGGCCCTATCCTGGACACCGGCCTCAAAAACTTTGACGTGTCAGCAAGGTGTCAAAATGAGGAAACTGGCAGGCACTGGAGTTGCTACTTCTAGCTGAGATCAGTGCAGGCCTTACTTGAGCGTGAAGTCAAATTAACAGCTTGGCTGATAGCTGCTTCTTTTTCCAAGTCAAGCTGTTGTCGTGGGGGACAGGGCCCCTCAGTGTGACGTGCTGGCTTTCTGGTTCAGGTTGTAAGGACTCTGGAGGAGGCTGCCTAAACCACTCGCTCCTTTCTCCTCTGGGAAAAGATAATGTGCTTGAGATGCTGTCTGAGTACTTGCCCTGCACGCACCAGCTGTTCAGTGCTAACCTGTTTAATTCTGAAATGGAGTAGGAGAAGTTGCTTACATAGCCGTTTTCTGCTCTAAAGTGAAAGGGGAAATAGCAGGACACAAATCAGGACAAATGCCTGCCCGAACACTTCTGTTTCATCTCATAGCTGGTTTTACTTTAGGAAGGTTAAATCATCAGACCATTGATGGAGTAGAGCTGTCAGATAATGACCACGATTCTCAGCCTGTTTACAGAGCATGAAGACCTGAGCATCTCATTTTCCCTGGCACGCTGGCCTGTGCTCCCTGGGTCATCTCTGAATCCTCCCTGCCATGTCTCTGATGATGCAGAGGGAACTTGATGTCATGTCCCAGATACAGGATACTGTGTGAACTGGCAGAGATTCAGAATGCAAACGTGGGCTTGGACCTAGTCTGAACACCAGATACATTCTTGCTGAGCGATTACTTAGTTGACTTTAAAGACTTTCAGAGTCTTTACTGGTCAGGCAGGCATCAGTTGGGAGGAGAAGGGTTGGTAGCTCCTGCTCCCTGATATGAATCCTCAGTGCCATCATTTGCTGAATCCACTGACACCACCAAAACTGTCTGACTCACTATTCCTCTCCTGTAAGATGTTACACATTTCCATGCTGATGTTTTTTCTTTGGAGTCCTTGAGCTACCCATGATCCTACTTCTCTAATTTTACCTTTCTTATCTTGCATGGCTCCATGCTATAGACTTTCTTACAGCTGTATCACAGCTTATCAGTTTCCTTGGCAATTTGAGCCAAGGTTATGCAGCTGGGCCCTACCAGAGCTGGCCTTTGAATCCTTAAAACAGACAGCTGAACCCCTATGAGAGGTGTGTAGGAGGAGAGAGGTTTCAGAGCTTGTTACAGAAAGAGAGGTAGTTGCACTGTCTTTCTGGAAAATAAGACTGACTTAGTTTGGAAAGTAAAATCTACGGAGAGAAAATGTTCAGAACGCTACAGCTGTTTGTTAAGTATGATAGCGTTTTCCTTCTTAAATGGAGAACATTAAAGCTTTCTTCTTTGACAAACAGAGCTTAATTACACTTGTTCTACCAAAAAAAATCATAACCAAAAACCTCTGAGACCAAATCCAAAACACGGGCTCTAGAAATGCAGTACTGCATCAGCATTGTTGGTGTATGGTATGAGAGAAGGCATCTGGTGTGTGACCAGATGGATGTTTTATCTTTAAATAATTTTTTTTATCTGGTGAACATCAGCACAACTTCACTGTAAACATGAAAGTCTATATGTAAATTGGAATTTTTGCATTAGTGTCATATAGCGACCTTTTTCCTTCTGTCATTTCACTAAACGACTTAGGTAAACAAAATGTTTGTTTTAGAGTTGCTTTTTTTACTGTCTTAATTTCAAAACTTTATACACTGATAGTTGTTGAGAACCAGAAAACTGGCTCTGATGTCTGCCTATGTGACCATGTGTGGCCACTTGTATTCTAATTTATTTTGTAACTGTCCTGAAATATGTATTATGAATCAATAGTGCATGTAAACTCTAGCTGGAGTAAATGGATTGAGTGAAATGGCTAGTGTACTTTGAGCAGTGTGTGATTGCTGGTGTAAGAAAGGGTAGGAGATGTCCTGGAAGTAATATCTATGCTACTAGCAAAAAGTTCAGGACATTTGTTATGTCCTGATACTGTTTGTTGAGCAAAGAAAAGCAAAACAACAATCTGAAATAGAATATCAAGTAATATAAGCAGGAAAAAGAAACTGAAGTGAATTATTGCTTAATATATTGGAAAGAACCAATGTAAGGAATGGACTACATGTTGACAAAATTGGAACCGAACTTCTGCAAAGAAAATGGAAGTAGTTTAGGAAACTGATAGAAACTGGAATCTGGAAAGGCCCTGGATGTGTAGGGTCTGGTGTGCTTCAACCTCAGCAGCTCATGTTGCCATTGTGTGTGGTGCCTAGGTAGGGGCTTCACTTTTTTGTTTGTTGTTTATCACATTGCTTGAGAAATGTGATCTACTCTGTTTTCCTGCTACTGCTCAGCTCTTTAGACTCATGAATTCCTAAGCCATTTTTGCCAGGTGTCTGTCTAACCCACTATTTAAAAAAAAAAAAAAAAAAAGATCTGCAATATCCTTGGTTTAGTCCTTTCTAGTTTAAATTTCCATCATCGTGATTTTTCTCCTAAGTAACTAATCTGTTTCTGTGTTATAATTGCCCTGTGAACATAAGAATGTATTACTGCCCTTTTTTTTTCAGAAAGTTCCTAGCATCTGAAGGTGCCAGTCATCTTTCCTTGTTTCTGATGGTTCATGTCACTCAATTTCTGAGATTCTTCTCCAACTGGTGACTTATGCTGGCGTGTGGATATTGTAGAGCACTTGAGTCACGCGAGAATTGTACTACGTTCTTAGTGACAGAAAAACAAACTGCAGCTTAAATGGAGCAAAGAAACAATAAGTTCTTAAATATAATGGGTTGCTTTATACAGACACACAAGTTGGCAATCAGTAGGTCAACTGTTCCAAACCTGTAAACTTTCACATTTAAGTTAAATCAGTTCCTTTGGTTGCAGTTCTTTATGAAAAAGAACAAACATTTTAGTTGGTAAGCCACCTACTTTTCACATTAAAAGACATGCACAGGCTTCTTGCTTTTGGCAAAAGCATTAAACACACATGAGCTAATAAAAAGTCTTTTCTGAATAGAGCTTTCTCTTATTTTTGTAACTGCAGCCAAACCAAACCTGAATCCACTGAAACTTTGGCTGGATGGGCAGAATTACGAGTCTTGGAATTGATATAGCTCTGAATACAAACTGAGCTATTGGGCAACAAGAAGATGAATATACATTTATTCTAGTTTAAGCAAAACAAAAAAAGAAAGCTGCCAAAAGTCCTGCAGCAAGCTTAAATCATCACTGTGGTCTCTTGCTGGTGGTAGTCAGCGACTTATCAGCGGATCCATTGCATGTGTGTATTGTGCCCTTGCACTTTCGAAGTATAGTTCCTGGCATACAGTTTCTCTTTTACTCATCTTGTGCCTATCTTGGAAAAGATTGATGCCTTTTCCAATCCAGCTATATACAAGAGAAGCATAATGGGAAATTTTCATATCAGAAGAACTGTTTTTATAAGTTCAGTGACTTCCACTGATTTCTATTACTTTTAGCTAGTATTATATTTGAATTTCATTTAATCTGTTAATAATTAATAGTAATCTTCCATTCCAAATAACATTCAGTAGAAAATTTGAAACTGTCATGCTGAAAAGTAGAGGATCTGTAATGTTATTTTAAGTTTCTATTACTGGATCACTCTTGTAGGCTATCATTAAAACTATTATCAGTGTTCACAGAATAATAAACATCTGTTAACTTGCAAACTAGAACTGAAATTTTCAGTTAGTGTCCCCTGCTTGTATCTGGTTTAGCATTGGAGATCTTGAGGTACAGAAGTTATTTCTGTTGGTGCTTTTAGTGCCTTGCAAGAACACCTGGAAAGAAGAGAGGCAAGGAAAGAAGAGAGGATTCTGTTTTGCAGTAATTCAGTTTCATGAGCATTTTAATTTTAAGCCTATGATTCCTCCAGGTTGTTTTCAGTAGACTTAGGGAAGCTGATAATCTGCTAAAAATAGGTAAACTAATATTAGTAACTCTTGAATGAGGAATAAATAGTATTTTTGGAAGAGTTACTAAGAGTTTGGTTTTGTTCTACAGTAAGCTAAATTGATTCAACTGAATTGACCTGTGTTATAAGGAGTTATAACATTGGTTCTCCAAAGTCCTACAAAAATTTCAAAAATCTATATAGTATGTTAGGTGCTAAATAATCTTTGAGTTAGGGATTGATAGGTTTTAATTCATGCTGAGCTGACATAAGGCTACTGGAAATCACCTTATTTGAACTGACAAACAGCCAACAATTGAAATGTTGAGTTGTTGTCCTTCCTGTTTTCTGTAGTGGTGCTGTGTCAACAAGATCTTAGGTCAGACTGCGGCCAGTAAGAAAACTCTCAAAAATGGGTTTCCGGCAATAAATTTGTGTTGCATCTCCTCCCATGCCCTCAAGTCTGTTTGGGATAAATTGTCTGGCTTTAATTCTAAACAGACTGTTTATTTGTGTCGTAGGATTGGCTGCCCTGGAGGTATGACGCTCTCACAATATTTGAATTGAGTGATGCTGCTGCATTTTGTTCTCCTGTCAGCTTTAAATTTTTGTATAGGAAATGACTTGAAAAATGTCTGTCGACTTTGTGAATACGGAGAGGAGAGTACTGAGGAATTTCTCTCTTCTCCCCTGCTTTGCCTACCCACCATGTTTATATATTAACCTCATTAAAATCTTCATGCGTAGGTATGTGCAGATAGCCTTATTTTCTGAGAAACTGAAGTTTATCTGCAGTTTTGACTGTTTTAACCAGCAGTATCTTGTGGGGTAGGCCCAGTCCAGTGTTCTTACGTGTTTCCTCTTCTCCCTTGCTCAGTTGGCGTTGGAGGAAGGGCACACTCAGCTACTGCTCACCTTTTCTTTGCTACTAGAAAAAATTCATAATGTATTAATTTACCCTGGGTTCCATGTACTTTTTTTGTTAAGCTAATAATCATTTAGCATTTTCTGTCTAGCTGAGGAGAAGATGCCCAAAACAACCTGCAATGTCAGGAGTGGATATGGGGATATCTGATACTAGAACTTCGGCTCGCTGCGATGGTTTGAATCCAGTGGATTTAGAGGCTGCCTCTGAGGCTGCTTTCTGGAACTGTGCAGGTTTGATAAGGTGGTTAAAGATCATTCTTAGAGAAACAAACCTTGTTCTTACCAAGTAGACCTTTGCTATAACGTTCAGGCATTTATCCTCCCAGTACAGACCTAAGCTTGTGTCGAGCTTGCTTCAATAGGTGACAAACTAAGAAAAATTACACGGCTTTTTAGCATCAAGTCCTCTGGCCCTACAGGACATTGTTTATAGAACAAAGTTGTGGTCTAAGCATGAAGTTAGGGGGACTTGTTTATTAAACAAGATCAGTCAATTCCAGTGGCAGTGTCGACCTCAGTAAGTGAATAGTCGTCCTTCTTCCTAGTAGCTGATGAATTAGTCTTGATGTTCTAAGATTTTTTTTTTTTTTTTTTTTTGTGGTCACAGACATTACTGCAGGGAGAAAAAAAATCCATATTAAAAGACATTTTCTTTATGTGCCTGGTGGCTTGTTGTAGCTGCCAGTGAAAGGTTGTTGAAACTGTCCAACTGTGGGAACTTAAGAAAGCCCTTGAACTGTGCAGAAGTCTCCTCAAGGACAAATTTTTGTCTGCCTCATCTTTAGGTTGTTGGTAGTACACATAAAACATCTAAAAGATGAGAGTCTCTGATAAACAACAACAGACTATTTGATATATATTCCTTTCAGCATCATCAAAGGTACCTCAGTCTGTTAGGAGGTTGTCTAAAAATTACTTTCTGCTGTAAATATGCCACATTTCGTAGAAAAACTCAAACAGGAATGTGGGAAGAACGTAGTAACTTAAGTAACTGGTGGTTTCTACGTTGTTGAAAGTGGCTTTACGTATTCAACACCATATTTTGTAGTTGGTTGTTTTAACATCCAAGTCTAGACTGTAACTTGTAACTAACCATTGCAAAATGGAACTTTCCATCCTTTAAAAGAGAGCCCCAGCCAGTCATCTTTCATATACAAACACTAGTCCCAAGAAGGGAGCGGAGCAATTGTAAAAGCTTTGTTAGCTTGAAGCCCTGTTAATGAAGGGTGCTTGTTGTTGTTGTTATTTCAGTTTGAAAGGAGGAGACAGTCAGGTATTCATGACAGACCCTGATTGACTAGTGTTTTATATTAGCGAAATTGTTCGTGTATCATTTATGGGCACGGCAAACTGTTAGTGGTGGCTGCCCTGCTGAATGAGAGGGCAAGAGACTGATCCCTTGCTCCAAGACCAGGGTTTGTGGGCTGACTCTTATGTTAGCCCCCTCTGGAATAAATAGCTGTACAACTGCATCAGTCAGCACTTGGCCTTAAGTTTTCCTCTGGGCCCTATATGGTGCTCTGGTGACGTTGATACCTGTTGTTACTTGAGGGAGGGTGGTAGAAATGCCATGAGAGCTGAGTTGCAGCCTGCCAAAACAGTGCTTTTACAGCATGAAACTGAGGGCATGTGCTGCCTCCGGCGAGGGTCTGAATGGGCGCTTGAGGATGCAAAGCCTTTGGGGATAGTGTTGGAAGGCAGCACAAGATGGAAGGAGCCAGATCTGATGCAATGTCAATCGTATTGCCTTTTGAGAGCACATTCTAGAGTGACCTGTCCTCTGCTTTGTGTAGGTGTTGGCTGGGAGGCAGCTAGGTGGAATGACTGGGGAAGGGAAAAAAGGAGGAGGGGGGAAAAAAGGCCAGGGAGTGGGCTATAATTAAGCAGCATAGAAGAGCACAAGTTCAGTGTTTCAGCTCACTCTTTCGCTGGCTCTACATTAACTGTAGACATTACCTAAGTTTGCAGAATGCCCCGTTGGAATTGATTTTACGTACATTTCTGTATTCTGCGTGCACTGATTCACTCGTTCCTAGGGAGTCTTATTTTGTGACATCTGTTTGGTAGAGGATGTACATACCTAACTGGATAGAACCACTGAGAGACGCATGTAAACTCTGTTCCTTTTCAGAAGGGGCTGTGGGCCTGGGTATCATCAGAGAGTTTATCAATGAAGATGCAAAATGTTCTGAGAATATTTTATGAGTTAGCTGTTTTAGGCATGTTGCAGGGCTCCAACCACCCCTGGTCCTGTCTTCAAAGTAGCTCTGTTTCCAAAACTTGTAGAATACCAACCTGGAATTTTTTTCTGTGCTTCTGCAAAACATCGCTCTTACTAGAGATTTTCTGTTCAGGTGCATGTTTTAGTGGAAAGGTACTGTAATTGCAATTGAATCCCAACCATCTCCAGGTGATTCACTTGTGACTCATTAGGAGTGAACTCCATGTAGATGACACATCTATTGTATAGCTTTTCTGTGATGAAGAATGATCATTTACAACTTGTACTGTACTTGCAGGCAGCAGAAATAATAATGTAGACAGATACCTTAAGTGTACACGTATGCTGGGAAAATGTCTGAAGGTGTTTGTTACTATCATGACTTACTAAGCAAAGAGATGTCATTGTGGTTCAGTGGTGATAACTAATTGAGGTCTAGATATAGAAAAAAGTTCATGAGTATTTCTTTATTGTCCTTCTAATGCTTTTATGTTTCTTTGTCTTATGGCTACCTTCTTTCTCAGAACAAATCCATCCCTCCTGCTTTCCTAATCTGCAGCGTCTTTTTATGGTCAAATTTTGCTCTTGTTCTAACAATGCGAGATCAGTTGAATGATGAGGTCTGCGTAGGGCAAGAGATCTTGGCTCCCCTCAGGTAGTTCTTAATGAGAGCACTGACTGAACTTCTACATAATTGCTTTAAACAGCTCTTATTTTGAAAGCTTGATTCGCATGTAGTTTTACTGAACATTAATAAAAAATAAAAATCATGGCTTCTGCTTTGCATAAGCTTTCAGTGGGAGCAACATTTCTATTTTAAAACATTACTGATGAAGCATACAGGTAAAATTGATCCCACGCTGTGGGAATAAGAATTGAAGTGTTTGGCCTTTCATCTGTATTGTAAAATTTCTAACAGTTTTCACTTATCAAATAATTGGATATCATAGCTGAATGTTAGCTTGAGGGTCTTTTTGTTTTACTGTTTCTAGTTTAGTTTTGAAATATTAATGTTCTCTATATACTACCTACTCGTATTATATAATAAAAATCTTTTCTCTTTTATAAAAGGCTTATAACAAAAAGAAAAAAGAAACTTGGGGAGTCTGTATCTTTATTGCATCGATTGACCTGGATGAGATGACATTCACTTTCACAGAGCTTCTGAAGAGTGTAAACATAAGGTAAGTTTTCCTGGGTGATTTGAGATTTCAACAATTACATAGTCAGCAGCATTGTTATGAAGAGTGCACTTTTTTTTTTTTTTTTGAAGCAAGGTGAATTTTTGTCTGTATCAGGCTAGTTGCTTTAAAGTGAAGGTTACTTATGGGAGTTAGTTTATTGAATATTTTGGTAAACTAGGAATCTTGTTATATTTTAGTTGAGGGAGCAATGATATTTTAAGTTTGCTTCAACTGATTGGCTTATGATTGTATTGTGTTAACTTTGTGATCCTTGTTATATCTCAAGTCTTCATCAATTTAGCTTTGTATAAATTGCACTTAAAATGTTCTCTGTTCTTTCCCTGCATCAAGATTTCCTGCAAGACCTTTTTGCCAGCATTAGGCTCATGCTAAATCAAGAGCTGAAAAAAAATCTTCTTTTTCATTAGCCAGCATGCTGCTCATTCCTAACATAACCAGTCTAAATTTTGTATCTTTTTTAAATGCTTTTTACTAGGTGGTCATTACTGTTGTATTTTTATATTCACTAAGTTCATAGTGCACAACAGAGAAATGAGGACTACTGGAAAAATATCTATCTTTAATGTAAATGTAGGTGGCAATAATAATAGGTGTATGCTTAAGTTTATCTGAGGAACACAGTTCCAGTACCATCTGTCTAATAACTCTACCCTGCGTAGACAGCACGTGCACAAGTCGAGTCTCCTGATGTTGCAAAGCATTGTATCATTGCCTGGCATTTGTCAGCAGCTTAGTGCATCATTGTGGTGTTGCCATGGCTGAAGCCGTGGCACACGTTTGTGGGAGTTGGGCATTTTGTAGGAGATCGTACCAGTCCATTTCATTCCTTCCTTGTCTTTGTAACACCCGAGGAAGCCAATGTACAAGGAAATTGGAGTAGGGGGGACTTTGTAGACCATATTACACAAGTGGGAAAATTACAGCAGGGGCTAGACAGCCTGCTGTAGGGGATCACTTGCAGATTCCCATTCCCTTCATACGTAATACTGAGAGTGCTAAGGAGGCTAAGGCAAAATAAGGCACATCATCTTGATAATTCCAGACTCGGGCCAGAAAAATCTGTTATTTGAAGTCACCAGTAATGGTCAGATTTCTCCATGCCTCTTCTACCTCATGTGGTCTCCCGGAACAGTGGTCAAGTCCCATACTTGGAGTTAGCCTCTTCAGACTTGACTGACTTGGAACCGTTTGGATGCAAACCAGTTATGCTTGTGCAGTGATGTTCAGTGTGTTCCACTCTAGTACAGAAAACATTCAGCCAGACCAACTTATACTGCAAACTGAAGGAGACTTTTTCCCTTGGGGTTTTGAAGAATAAACTATTACTTCTGATGATCTTGATTTTAGCAGTGCTCCATTGCTTGTTAGCCCTGGGCTAGAGCCATGCTGCAAAGGATTTTTCATTCCACAGTGTAAGAATTTCTGAGTGGTTTTGAGACAGTGTTCTGTTTTTAATCTGACAAACATAGCTCTCAAAATAACATATTCTGATTAAGGATCAAAATATACTTGATCGCTTCCTCCTCCTTAATTTTTAGTAATCTGCTCATTTTACTAATGAACAAAAACAACAAAATACTTTGTTTATGACCATAATATTACACAGGTGAGCGGGGAAAACTTTGGTCCCCTGTACGATAGTATTTTCTAAGGGTGGAGTATGTCCTTCGATCTTGCTCCAAATGCTTGTTGAGAAGACTTGAAATTCCATAGAATTCAATGTATTCATCTCATCTTATTCTGAGGTCCCTTTCAGCATGATTGGAGCCAACATTCATGTTCCTAGAGTAGAGAGAACATTTTTAAAGTAGAATTTTTAGCTAGAACAGAAGAGTCAAGAATTCCATATGGGTTATTTGTGGCATTACTGGCAGAGCAAGGGAGAAAGATGTGTCTAATCAGCACATTCGGCCTTCCAAAGATACTTGGGCTAGCCAGGAAGATTCCCTGTCTGTAGCGGACCCCATATCACTAGAGACCTGTGCCTTTAGTGAATAGTATTCCTAAACCTGTAAAATGTAAAGGTGATATATGGGGCTAAAATGGAGTTTCCCAAAGCAAGGTTCTCAGTCACTGTTAGTTTTAGTAAGAATATCCTGAATTCTAGTCAAGTAGGGCATTTTTTAATAAATGTTGCAGAATAAGCATTCTCAGTTATGATGATCCTTTTTTTTTTTCCCTCAGCGTATGCACATTTTTTCAGTTCCTGAAAGAGGTGGATGTTAACATGGATACTGTAAGCACTAAAGTTGATAGCACTGTATCAAGGCTGAAGAAGAAATATGATGTATTACTTGCACTATATCACAAGTTTGAAAGGTAATATACATACTTTCCATCTTGAAATGATGACTTTTTTGTGCCTGTCCATATTTATGTATTTGGATTTTCAAATTATGTATTACAAGTGTCCACTTAAACTCTGTGCACTAATATTTACAAATCAGTTAAATGGAACTGTTTACATGTGTTGAATAAACACATCTTACATGCTGCTCTATGACTTAGTGCTTTGTTGAACAATCCCATTGTTGCAATACAAATAATACTAAGAGTAGCACAGCAAAGAGTGTCAAGTCCCTTTAAGCTTTTTACAGATATAAGAATGATTGTTTTATTATCTAAGTGATATTTTTATTGAATGGACTTTCCATTTCCATCCCTCCCCCCCCCCCCCCAAAAAAAAAAAAAAAATCTGATCCAAAAGTTGCTTTATAAGGAACTTGGGGAAGAAAAGCACAAACAAATGTGATAGTTCCCCTGTGCCAGCGCTGGAACTGAACGATGTGTGTTCCAGACTCTAGGGTGTTGTAAGGACTGCTCTATTAGCAGTTCTCAATTGTAACCAAGATAAACCTTCCAGAGTGCTTGAGCTCATTATACAATCAAAACAGAGGGGCATTCTTTTCTTTGTATGGGATAAACTGAATATACTTATGGCAGAGTGCTAAGAGCTTTCTACATGTCACTTAAAAATCATGAGATTCTCAAATGAACGCTTATTTGAGTTGCTATTGCTCCGAAGTGGTAAGCTGCCACACTTTCTATGCTTGAATCCGAAGAGAGAGGTGATAAAGGTTTTTGACTCTTCAACATGCTGACGTGTACTAGCGTAAGATGCACGTTGGTGAGACCTAGTATGCTCTGAAGCAATTCTAATCAGTGTATGAAGTTCTCTATAACATATCTGTAGAAAACTTTCATGTTATTAAACATTGGAGAATCATACCATGATGCTTATATTATTTGGTACCGTTGCTTTGTAGTGCTATGGTATTTTTCAGCTGTATTAATTTGAGTCAGTATAGCATTTTGCTTCCTAAACTCTGGAAGGGCTCTCAGATATCCCTGAAATGACCCTTGAAAGGGACAGCAGATCACCTCTTGGTAGTTCGTAGAATCAAGACCCAAATGTAATGCCGGTTTTGTTTTTCTTTTCAAAGTCCAATCACGCTTCCCACTAGCTTGAGTAACATGTATTGCAATATTTTGTAAAGCTTAGAGTTGTCTTAAAGCTATAAACTTCTATGAGAGTTGTAAATATTTAGTTTTTATCCACTGCCAGTCTTTTCTGCACCATTGAATGTCATTCCATATTTAAACATGCATGTTTTGTTTTCCTTCTTATAGCCATTCTTCACCAGTTTGTCTTTTCAGGATTTTTTTGTTCATTGTATCATTGAGGGGAGGAATTATGAGGCAAATTTTGAAGGCATATTAAAAAAATACAGCCAGCTTCAGCCATTCAGAATTTGAATCTAGTTTAAAAAAAATCTTTATTTTTAAAAATGCCCATTTTTCCTGTTTCTGCACTGTTAATTAAATTGTAATAAGTTTTTTTTTTCAGCCAGAAGGGCTTGAAATTTTTTTTTGGTTTTGTTTTTGAATAACCTGAATTTTTCTTGAAATGATATTCACCTAGAAACATCAGGTATCACAAGGCTTGCAGTGACATTGCAGAAAGAGTAAAAGTTTTAAAATGATGTCTTACACAGTATTCTGAGCAGTTGTAGCACACATTTTGCTGTGCTTTACAAGCCACTGCATAATAATATGTGCACAAATCCTGTCTTTCTGGAAGAAAATAATGGCACCATGTATTATATCAAATTTAAGTTGTTTTCTTATTCAAGCTTTGACATAAGCACTTAAGTAATAACCCTGCTAGAGCTAAAGGAATGTTGTAGTTGGTCTGCTAACCTATTTTCCAAGAATCTTTTAAAGTTAGAATAATGTTTTGGGAACTGGCATGTTTTCTTTACTACACTGAAGTCAAAGTTACTATACCGTTTGCTTTCAGAAGAGTGTTTACAAGTAATTTTTTTTTTTTTCTAGGACTTGTGGCCTTATTTATGTGGAGCAACCCAGTAGTGAGTAAGTTTGCCTTTCCTAAATTGTATTTGTTAAGATAAGAACTAAAATGTGTTAGTATTTTATCTTTTTACCCATTAAGATTGACCTAAGTCATAGTATGTCATGTGTTTAATTTAGATTTAGTGGGGACTTTGAATTTCAGTGACAGATGATGAAAGCTGCAGAAGTGATATATATTTGATCACTTCCTCCATGAAGGATCACCACCCAATGGCAGGTGTCTTGGCAGTCGAACATTTGGAGAGTGAGCTTCATAATCGTAGCAACAAATGAATGGATGAAAAGATGCCTTAGCAGCTCCCAAATGGGATTGAGTTCATGCTGTGACTGGAGAATAGGGCATTAGTCAAAGGCACAAGAGAGAGAAAACAGCTCATCACAGTTAAGTGAATTATCCACATTCACTTTCTTTTCCAAGGATGATACAGATATTTGCCACTTCTTGAATGGTTTTGCAGAGGACTTGATTTTTTTTTTCAAATGTGTCGTCTTAATTATATAGAGAATGTAATGAAATAATAACCTTAACTATATGGGAAATGTTGCGTGTTGTCTTAAATTGTTCTATAGACTGAAACATCTTTTCAAAAAAGTATAATTTAAATTATTATAGATCTGTTAATTTGAATTCTTTATTATTTTGTGTCTCCTTACAGGATTTCTGCTGAACTCAAATCTGTATTAGTCCTAAAAAATTACTGGATTACTTTTTTGCTGGCAAAAGGTGAGATTTTGATTAAAGGACAGCTATTTTAATGAATGTTGTTGGAGTGAGTTTACGAGTTTGTTTTGTGTGTCCAATATGAGAACAGTATCCTTGTTACAAATATCTATAGTTCAGGTCCAGAATGTTCTGATTGCCTGTCTTTTGTAACTACTCAGAAATATTTCTCTTTCTGTGTAATTTGGCTATTTTTTAACTGGTATTACTTACAGTATATAAATATTTTTGTATAAAGTTAAGGGTTTTTTTTTTTTTTTTTTTTTTTTTTTTTTTTTGTTACTTTGAAGGCTGATATTTTGCCTTTGAGTCCATTCTGAGAAGCTTTAGAGTCCTACCAATGTCTTAGTGAAAGGCCAATTAGCCAAAGTGACTGTCAGAATTTTTTTTAATAAGTCCCTGAAATTATTTCCTACGAACAATAACATTCTTCCTTGAAAAGGCTGCCCAGTTAAAGCTAAGTGACAAAACAATATACTATGAATGTCTATGAAAACCTGTCTCATTGTATGACTGCTACAGAAAGGAATTTATTGTATATATTATTTGCTGCTTACTCTAGGTCGGTTATTATCAGTGAAAGTGTACGTGTCTCTGCCATTTAAATCTGTCTTGGAGCATCTGATTCCAGTGGAGCTTTTTAACTAGAATTCTCTAGCATAAGTATAAACTAAAACCTGAAGTTTTCTACCCTGCCTTTTCATTGAGAATGATAAGGAAAACTAAAATTCTACCAACAAATAATTGAAGCCACAGGAGAACGTAGGTAGGGCTTGCTAATTCTGATAGCAAATAAAGATAAAAACTATCTATATAAATATAGCAAACATAGTGATCCCTAACTAATTTGAATTAGTATCAGCTCTCCAAATATTCTGTGGTGTTCCACACAATCTTGGAATGGTCTTGTGGATCTCTTCTGGAATATGAATCATAATTTGAGAACAGCTGGAATAAAGTAGGTGTTAATGATGTCCATGCTAATATTTTTGTGACTAGTAAACAAGTCACTCTTTATATACATTTGACAGACCAAGCATACAATGTGATAGTTGCCATGTTTTGAATCTCTTCCACTATACACTAGTAACTCATTTATGTTTTCTGAATACTTACTAGCTTTCACAAAGTTTTAGTAAGACCACAAAAAAGAAGATAAGGAAGAATTGCACAGAAGTGGTGCATGTAGGTAAAATAGACTATACTATTACTCCACTGTAGTAAAATGGAAAAAGAAATCATGAAGGAGCACTGAGAGGTAGGAATTTTGTGCAGTGTAAATTTAGTTATATGTATGCTTTCTCCAGAGCAATAAACCTCTGAAGAATCCTGAACTTTAAAACTTTAGGCTTTAAATAACATTGGCATCCTGTTTGATCCTTTTGGAATTCTAATTGTGGTGTTCATTTTATTAAATGAACTTCCAAATCTTTGTTTTTTGGAAATAACTTTAAAATCAAGTTAGACATCTTCTCACAAGGTTTTTCTTTTCCTTTTAAATGTTTACAGGTAAAGTGTTGCAGATGGAAGATGACCTGGTGATTTCTTTCCAGTTGTTGCTATGTGTCTTAGATTATTTTATCAAACTGTCACCTCCTGCCATGCTTAAGGAACCATATAGTAAGGATTTAATTTTTTTTTTTTTCATCATTAAGTTAAGGTAGAACGTAAGTTAGTTTAATTTCAGTTAGGGTCTTTCTAGCATCCACAATTAATATAAAACTACTTAAGCTTGTTTAAAATGTGATTTGGGGTATTTTAGTTTAATTTAGATGATAATGAACATGAATTAGATTATTTGAATGGCAGCATATTTTATGTATTTCAGTCATTTCTATTCCTACCATCCCTTTACTATATGCTGTGCCCATGCAAATAGTTCAGGGTCTTGTTCAAATAGCTGTATTTGACTGGTAAAATAGATTAGGTTTCTGGGCAGAAGATGATTAAGAACTATTATTTAGCCTTGCTTTTATATTAAAAAAAGGAAAAGGTCGTGCTGTGACTTTGTATGGTTTCTTTGATTTATAGCAGTATGATGACAACCTGAGTGTGAAAGATACTGGACTACACAGTCATTTAAAAAGAAATATATGGTGGATAAAAAAAAAACTAATTGCGGTGGTAGCTCAAAATGAAATGGTGGAGAAGTGTAGATAGTTTTATATTTTATTACATCTGCTTTATATTAACAAGTGTCTTTCCCTTGTTTTAAGTGAAAATACAATGGGTCTTAACTGTAATAACTTTTTGTACATTCAACTTCTATACCTAAAGCCTGGGAAAGCTTTCTAGGAAGACAGAGAAAGTTAGCCAATATTTACTTGTAACTTTGAAATAGTGAATTATATTTCTGTTGAATATTTTTTTCCATGGGCTACAGAATTGATACATACTAAAGTATTTGGAGCTACAGCATGTGGAAGACAAATTTCTTGATGCTAATTAGGTTTTTTCCTCTGGTGGGTTTGGATAGGACACTAGAGTTAGTAGCTTAACCTGCTTGCTTTATTACTTTGATTCATGATTAAATATGCACAATGTCATAAAAAAGATAGGGTTTCTAAAAGCCCTGTTTCTGAGGGTATTTATCTGACCTAGTAACTGGTGGTTGTAGGTAAGGACAAATAACCTGTTTTTCTATGCAGAAGTTTATTTCCTATAATCCTAATGCAAATAAAAAGGGTGAGAAAGGATGGGCCTGGGACTAACAAATCCCTGCCCTCCAGTACTGCTTTGAATTTAAATTTGTCCGTTGTAGTAGGACAGGCATGCTACTGCTTATTTCAGATCTTATAAAGTCATTAGTCTGGTTTGAATGGTGAGATTTGTTTTTAATGGAGCGCTGAATTGAACCACATTGTCTTGTTTTTGAATTCTGTTTACACTTTTTTTTTTAGTGAAACTCCGAAGGCTAGCAACTCATTTAAAAGAAGTTAGATTCTACGTGTTGTATCTTGAAAGGAAAAAAAATCTTGTCGCTTAAGACTAAATGGCAAATATGGGTATCACTGTTACAAGTGTGAAGCATTAGATTTCTCACTTGAGCCATATCATATACAGGTCCTGTTTAAACTGTCACTCAGTGCTGCTTCATTCTTTTAGCAGATAACACAATGTGTTCTTTAAGGCCTTGTGACTGAGAGGCTTCATGTTATGCTAAATGATGTCATGTCTTATGGCGTGACTGTGACTGAGGGCATTAAGATGCAACCATTGAAGCAATGTGGTTTGTCAGGTTTTTTTATGGAACAGTTTTTATAAAATGGTTATCAAATACAAATGGAGTTGCAGATGAGAGCAGTGTGGTGATTAGAATATAATTTTTAAACCAGCAACTGTTAATTACATTTACATATGTTATTAGTGTAATTAAGATATTTCAAATGGAAGATACGGAAGGCATCTACTTTGAGCTTAACAAAACATTTTTACTTCACCAAATTAAAGTTTTTTGGTATCCTCTCTGAGATGAATTTGAGATATGTCTTTTTAATGTTTGTCTGACTGGGGAGTGTTTGGGGAAGGGAAGAATTCTCTGCAGAACCATATTCCAGATTCCTAACGGTACTTAACCCTAGTGTGACTTCATTAGCCTTCAGAAACAGAGTTAAGTTACTCTTTTAGCTCATTGTTTCACGCTTCTAAAAAAAAAAAAAAAAAAAAATAGTGACTCATCTGTGAAAAGGCTTGCCTAGCTTTGCAAAACAGCTGGCTATTCAAAGCTACATACAAAAAGAGCTATTAAATTCTGTGCTGAATAGCTTTTCAACATACCCAAATACTGATGCAGGAATTTAAAAATTTTCTGTTTCTATGGATTTTCTGTAATGCAGGTTTCTTACCCAGGTGAAAAGGGAAAAATTTAAGAAAAGAGTGCCTGAAAAAATCATATAAAAATTTAAATCTCTAAAGGTCTTTCTGTTTTTCTTAAGAACACTAACCTTGTGATGGTTCTGACTGTCTTTCCAGAATCTGCTGTGAGTGCAGTGACTGTTAATGGTTCAACTCGAACTCCAAGAAGAGGTCAGAACAGGAATACACGTACTGCAAAGCCAAGTGATACAGATACAAAAGTTGTTGAAGTCCTTTGTAAAGAGCATGATTGTAATTTAGATGAGGTAATGGCTGTGTTTTGAAGTATAATGTTAGATCATGCTGCTAAACCGCTTCTGAAATAATATGTTATTTTTTTTAAAAGAGTCTTTGAAGTCTCTCTACTTATGCTTAATTATTCCCTTAAGTTCAGTACCAGGGAGAATGCATTGTAAAGAATACAGTACTAAGTTGTATGCTGATCAGAGCATGTAGCATGTGGGTGTAGCCCTGCTCAGATGGGATTTCACAGCTGCATCCCACAGTGTGAAAACACACAGCAAAAGCATTGCTTATGGGTGGGATCTTAAAGGCCTCATTCTCTTTCTGCTTTTTTTTTTTAGCATCTGAACACATGATGGAATTAGAAACATAAGAGGGCTTGGAAGAGTGTCATTGCTTTCCCAGTGTAGTCATTTTAATATTCTAGCAATGGATTGTATGTGCATGCTTTCAAATAACTAACTTGATATGTAGGCAATTTCATTTTTCCTTTATCAAAACCAGAAAATGGTGCATTACAAAACAGTGTCTCGTTTAGTTCTTTGCCTTAAACATGTAAGAGCAGTGTATGTGTGGCTGCCTCTGTATATTGCTGATGTTATGCTTTTTTTTTTTTTTTTAGGTCAAGAATGTGTATTTCACAAGCTTTATTCCCTTCTTGAATTCTATCAGTGTTGTAGCTTCAAATGGACTACCAGAGGTAATTAGAGTAGTTTAACATAGTTCAGCTATGCTTTACTTCATGCCAAATTACTCAAGATTCCCTTTACATGTTGATGAAGTCCTAGTAAGCTCTTCTAAAATCATCTAATGAAGTACATTCTTTTTCAGGAATGTGGCTTAACAGGGATTCCAGGATTTGTAATGGAGTATTTTTCTGAAAAGTTGAATTGTTATATGCAGTTTTTACATTTGAATCTAATAAATTAGTTTTCTGAGGTTGAACCTGCCCTCACAATTCAGCATTAAATAGCATTGCATACCCATGATCTTGGTGAGGACATTAATCTAGATTATAGCTATTATAATATCAAGTCTCCAAAGTCAATCTATAAATGCATACAGTCTTAATTTAAATGTAATTGAGTCATATTACTTTGGTCATGTAGGAAATATATCTACAAGATTAGGCTCAGTTTTGCAACTGGCAGAGCTTTGACTGCTGTGTCCTTGTAGAACTACTTTCATCTTACTGAGTCGTAACCTGGATGCAGCAGTCTCTTTATGTAGTCACATACCAAAGCAAGCCTTTACAGGTAACTTCCTGCAAAGTATTTACATATCATTCTTAAAGTATTAGATTTACCTGGCTGTTAGCATTAGAGATGGTAACCTGGAAGTATGTAACTGCTGAAGCTTATCAGACTGAAGGTCTCCAAGATTCAGCCAGGTATATGTTCTGTTTAGTTTATTAATATGTTGGGAGGACACAGGGAGCAAAACACAAAGACCCACTAGAGATCTTTATCTCTTGCAGTATGAATTTTGCGATCACTGTAACATTGATGCTTTGTATCAGCATTCTTAAAGTGTAGATTATATGCACAAAAGCTGCAACATAACCACATTTCTGGCTGTCTTGTTTGGAAGTCCTGTTTGAACTTTCAGGCAAAGGTCATTATAATACTTCTTAAATGCCACATCAGTGAGGGCTCTCAACTGAGGCTGCTGGATTTACTGAGCATGGTGTCAAAGCTACCAGTCCAAGACTCTGCTGATAAAATTTTGATAAAATTATGCTTTTGAAGAATCCTGTCCCAGGATTCTTGTTCCTGAAACATTAGTGTCTCAGGCTATGTTCTAAAACCAAGCAGAACATTATAGGTGTATTTCAGAAGTAGTCAGTTCACATATGTAAACCAACCAACCATCAGCCATAGTTGAGATCTTCAGTACAATAGATAATAGTATGGGACATTTAAATTGACTTTCATCTTCATGAAAATCATTAAGCTTTGAATACATTTTAATTTTGTTTCCAAAACAATAGACGCTTCTGGGGCTTAATGGTCGTATTACATCTGTCTTTGGTGTATATTTGGTGAAGAATGCTGAAGAATGAACTAAGGAATAGACTGATTCTGAACTCATATTTTTGGCTGAAGATTTCTTCCTAGTTAACACAGTGCAGCCATTTAGTCTAAGATCTGCTGCTTTTTGCAGTGAGAGAATCTTAGATTTATAGAAGCTTTATAGAACACGGAAATATTTTAGACAAAAAGCACACTTAAACCATTAGGAAGACGATAAAATTTTAATGAAAAAAAAAAGTAGTGGGATTCTAAAGATCATCTTTGATTTAATAGTGTTATCTCAGAGTTTTAACTAAGAGATGAATTTGGTGCAAATTTGTTTCTCAAAGCTAAAAGGAGATGAAGAGGAGCAGAGCTCTGTATGAGGTACTTGCAGCTTGCTTTTTATTGGGAGTGTTTAGGGACTAGTCTGTTTTCATATGCAGTGTTGCCTACTTGTATAGCTGGAATTTGCCAGAGCACACCAATACTTAGTGTGTTTAGGAGCTCAGGGAATAGGTAGTTGCCAGATCACCGTCTGCTTCTGCAGAGGCACAGCAGCAGAGTTAAAGTGAAGGCTGGTATCTGGCCCTGATTAAAAATACCAGACTTCCTGTCTGTGTTAGTCACTCAAAGAAAAATAAATACTTTTCCCTGAAAAATGAAGTTACATCAACATGGAATCTAATTGACTAAAACTTTTTTAAAGTAATTTAAGGAAAGGTAGTGTGGTGTGAATTAATGTGAATGTTTTTGTAGAAGTAGGTATGTTTCTTAAGAACTACACCAATACAAATATTAACATGGAACAGGAAAACTCTACCTACACTCAGAATAAGAAGGCTGGAATTTGGGTTTTGTCCTTCATCTCCAAATCAGCAGAGAAGGGGACTTAGCAGATTGTCTAGTAGCTGTTCTAAAGATACTGATTTAAAATTTCCTGCTCTTACAGGCACCTTTTTAGTCTGGAAGCATCTATTTGAAAGCCTGGAAGCGTTTGATTTGCAGGTCTGACTTGCACTCCAGCTATTTTTAGCTCTCTTACAGTGTCAGAGCCTACGTTTCTTCAGAAACGTCTCATGATCTTGGATTGTTTTCTCTTATAAAAGGTTATCTTCTGTTTGCACGTGGGAACGGTAATTTTCCTCTGGCTAGGTTGGTGTTGTTTATTTAAGAAGTGACTTTGTAAGCTTCAAGGTCATTCTCTTAGAGTTTCAGTGTTGTATTCGTGAGATAGGACTAGATTATGTTGTTCAGTAAATTGTCAAACTTGTTGCTATAAAACAGTTTTTTGCTTTGTTTTTTTGTTTTTTTTTTTTGAGGTTGAGGTCCTCTCAAAGCAGTATGAAGAGCTCTATCTTAAAAACAAAGATATAGATGCAAGATTATTTCTGGATCGTGATGAAACTTTACAGCCTGATCTCATAGCATGGTAGTATTTCCACTTGCTTGTTTTGTATTATAATAGAAAATGTGAAATTGTGCTGATTCCCCCCCCCCCCCCCCCCCCCCCATGGAGATCTCTGTATCCTGTTGATCTCAAGTTTGTAGTTCAACTGAAATGTTTTTAGCATCACCAGTCTTGTTCTACGTTGCAGCTAGAATAATTAAGGAATGTGCTAAAGTTTCTCTAGTTGACAGGATGTGGAAGTTCTACTCGAATTCTTACTCTGTGCAAGCCCCTATAGCTCAAAGGAAGCTGAGGAATAATGAGGAAAAGGAGGGTACGTCATGTTAGTAAACTAGATAGGCTTGAGACTCTGTTCTGGCTCTGGGACTAGCTGGCATTAAATGGCCTATGACATTACAGTTAAACTGCTTCTGCTTCCTAAAACAGCATGTTGGTATATGCAAGCTGCCTGCTGGGAGTAGTCCCAAGACCATTCCGACTTTTGAACTGTACCCAGCAATTGTTTGGGGAATGGTAGTTTGCATGGGACAGAAGCGTGCTGTGGCCCATGTAACAATACAGACAGTGGAGTGCCAGTGCCCAGGCACGTTTCCTGGTGCTCTTTAATAACACAGATGTATTTGAATTTTTTAGTCATACTGCAAAATTTCAGTGTTTACTGATGATTCAACATTTCCATAACTTGATGCGATCTCACAGTATGAATCTGTGGCTTTATCTATGCTAGAAAAGTATGTTCATTTAAAATTGGATTGAAATGGGGCTATTACTAGCTATATGCATATTTTAAGTTCTTGTTGTAAATAGAATTCCAGAAAAACATAAGTTGGAAGGAACCTTTGGAGATCATCTAGTCCAGCCTCCTGCCCAAAGCAGATCTACTTGGCGATTTAAATTATATCATTCTAACTCTGGAGTGGTCGGACGCCTAGATTTTGTAACAATCTGTCCCATAGTTTTTTCTGCATTTTAAACAAGTCTTTATAGAAAACATTCTTTTTTTGAATTACTTCAGTACTATGTAAGTTTGTTTTCCATTTCTGTAGCTCACAGTTGGAGAGAACACCACGAAAAAACAGTCCAGAGGAGGAACTTAATGTTATACTTCCGCAAACTCCTGTTCGGTATGATTTTTTTTTCTTACATTGTTTTCTTTTGTTCAATATCCTAGTTCAAAAAGTTCATCTTGAAAGTAGCTGTTTTGACTTTTAAAGTAATCATTTTTATTTTTTTAAGGCTGAGTCTTGTTCTGGTCTCTAATGAGTAATGAGCACAAGCTGAGGAATGCTGAGTGTCCCCAATTCCTGCTGAAGCTGTTGAAAAAGTAGAAGGCTTTTTATTTAATTGTGTAAGAAGTTCATGACTGAGAATGTCTGTAAAGTAGATTAGTATATTTGTTCTTGTGAGAATGTAACTTTATGCTCCCATGGTTGTACTTTTGTAAGCTGTATTCCCATCTTCCTTTCCCATCTTTACTCCTAGGTCTGTATCTTCATGGCTTCCTTTCCTGATGTCAAGCTGTATATGCACATGTATTTCTTCTCCTGTGATCTTTTTATTTTTAGCATTGTTTTCTTTCTCTGTGGGAATATTTACATTTCAGAGTGCTAAGCATATTCCAATCTATTGAGAAGATGGACAATGTGGTAGAAACATGGTATTAATTGCAGATTCTTTGATCTACAATCAAATGCAGAAATGCTCCAAGCTTTGTTCAGTTAAACAATGGAAAGGAGATTTGCGTGTACCATTTCCCCCCCCGTGCCATACTCTGTTTTTCAACAAAATTAGTATGGTTTTGCTCAGTGGGGCTTAGAACATTCCTCTTTCTCAAGAACGCTTGAGGAGAAAAACAGCTGTCACTAAAATGTTGTCAAATGCTATGCAGACAGAGAAATGCTGTTATGGGGAGTCATTCTTAATTGTTAGGCATAATGAAATCAGACAGGGAAGTATTTTTTCCATGTCTGCTTATAAATTCCTTTCTCTTTAGCATTCTCTAGAGATGAGAGAAGTTAAAATACTATATGCTGGTTTACTACATCTATTTTCTCAAATGAATAATTCTTTTAATTAAAAATACTTCTGTAGTGCTTATATGTCTGTGGAAGAATGAATTAGACTCTGGGCTTGTACATCCACTGTAAAATTTACTAAATCTCATTGGCAGAAACTAATTGGTTTCTGGCCAAGAGAGCAGTAAGGTTCTGAAAAGCTTCTTTATAAGCATAATAAAGGAAAATATGCAACTGAGATATTGATCAATAAATATATGAAAGAGCTTTTAATTGCTGGTGACTGCGAAAGGATGTATATGATTGCTTTAGTGATTTCTTTTAGTGTTAAGCTTCTAATCTTTACCTGGCAATGATGCTTTTTAGCCATAAAAACAACAGCTTGACTGTGAGTTCCCAGACCTTATGTGCTATATCAGGAGTTAGACCATCTAACATGGAACATGTCTAACAGGAAGGTTTTTAACAAAGAAATCCAATTTTTCATAAATAGCCAGTTGTTGGCACTTTTGGAGTTATAATAGCATTTAAAAGAACCCTCAATAATATTTAGATTCTCTCTGTCTGGATTTGGGCTCTTCAAGCTTTGCAGAAGCCATACCATTTAAGACAGTCCAAGTGAAGGCTTATTTGCTAGCAGTGATTTTTGGCTCTAGCAGTCGTTTTTCTTAAAGCACAGAGCTGTCACTAGATGGCAGTAAACCTTTGATCACCAGCATTGAGTGGAAAGTGCAGGATTTAACTGTCTGTAAGTAGAGCTCCTTACCAGTTTTGCTGAAAGCACCATGCTTATTGCTTTTAGTCTTCTTATAATGTTTCCTTTCTGAACCTAGGCATTGAGGACCTGCTCTAAAGCCCCCTGAAATTGGTGGGAGTCTAATCATTGACATCAGTAGACTTTATATCTGGCCCCTTATGTAAAAATTGGTAGATAAAATGGGTTCCAGTTCAGAGCATAATGGTTCGGAGCATAATGGGAACGGATTATGCGTTTTCGGTATAGTTTTTCCACTGTCATTATGGTTTTCCACGTTTCTAGTAAAGTTTTGGTAGAAGTACTTTTACCAAAACCTTCCAGGAAGTAGATTAAAGAAAAGCTTTTTTTGAAACTATGGTATACCCATACTGATTGAGCATGTATTTTTTCTTCTGTCTTTATTTTCTGAGTGATACGAATCAAATTGAGGTTAAGTGGCATTTCTGAGGAAAAATAACTGCTTGAAGTTGGCAGTTTTGTTACATACTGTAAGCCCCAAAAGTTCTGTTTGAAAACTGGCGTCATCAGGAAATGAATGCATAGATTATTCTAGGGCTCTAGAAGAATCTTGGAAGGCAGCATGAGTACAGAAAAAGCCATCCAGAGGAGGCATCTTTCTGGACAGGAAAAATAGTTCAGGCTTTGGCTTATGCAGATGCTAAAGGTATTTGAATAATACAGGAAGGAAGCATGCTATTATGCATCTCTTGCTAGAGATGTACCCTCCTCCTTTTATCTAGTAAATGCAGTGTTTTTATATGGCTGGTAAGGGCGGAAGGGATGCTTAAGAACAGATTGCTTAGATGGTTAAGTTTCAGCCTTGATGTTTTTGGAGTCAGTTCACTTGCTATTGTTTTATGCAAGTGATCTAATCTTGTCCGTCTGAGCTATTTTCAGTTGCCTAAAATGATTTGCAAACAAAATATACTTATTTGCATTTAACTTTTTTTCACTCCAAAACGATGAAGCCATGGCAGAGGTAGAGATTCAGTTTACAGGGTCTCTTGGCTTAACCCTTTTACAGTTGCAGTACTGATGTAAATGTAGTAACTCATCAAACAGAGTTTGTTGTTCTTTCTTTCGTTTCTATGCACGAGTACCAATGAAGTGCAGAGCTTTAACTCTGGCAGAAAAACTTCTGCAGATAAGAGAGAAATTGCTTTGCCTAGGGCTAAACTATATGAAGAGGTATCTTATTGCTAGAATGTTTTAGTTTAAGCAAAGCATAAGTTTCAGTTGTATTTGCTAACATTTAAGTATGTAGTGTGACATCTGTACAGATTAGCAACAAATTCTTGAATCATAGTTTGACTTCTCCAAAATTCTGTAAATCAAAGACTTCTTTTCTAAACTACTGTAACTTGCTCTGATTATCTCAAGCTGCTATTACTTTGGCTGTAGCATTTTCCCCTTGTTAATAAACATCTAAGTGGTTATTAATGAAGGCTACAATTTTGGTATTGTATACTTCAGTATATTTAAGAGATTATGTTCTTCAGAAATTTTAAAAAACAATGACAAATTCAGAAAGTGGCAATACCAGTGGAAGAATTGTTTCTTCAATATTAGGAGAAAATTTAAGTAATTTATTGTCCTACCTAAAAAGAACAGAAACTTAGTACTATTGCTAACACACAACTTGAAATACATTAAAAAAATAAGAAATGAAGCCACATTAGTATTTTTGGACTTAATGGATATATGACTAGTCTGTATGTATGTGCAAATAGTAAAGGCAGAATGATACATAATATTCCCAAAAGTTGGAAATGTGGGTTGTTTAGACACTAGCTTATGCACATATTGTCTTGTCCTGTATGACAAAATATTGTTCTTACTTTCCCCACTAATAGATAGTCCAGTCGCTTTCTGGATAATTTATGCTATTTGAGAAGAGGCCATGCTCTATTATCTTAAACTAATGACCTTTCTGATAGATGTGTGACATGTTTGTCATCAGGATTTCAGTTCTAGAAGACAGAGAAATGCTAGAGACACAGACAGACGGACATTCATGCTAACGACATGTTTAATTTTCCATCTGTGGAATAAACAACAGGATCCTATGTCTTAAGAATATCCTTAATTATTTAAATTATTACAATTATTTAAATTATTACAGCTTTTCTGAAGTACTTGCTGTTATGTGGGTTAGCTTTAGTAGTTTTCTAAGTTAAAACATTGGATATGAATTAGTGGATGTTATTTGTTGGTTTGGATCCATTTTTAGCAAGAAAGTTCTAGGCATGATGTGGAAACAGAAATAGTCTTGGCACCACTGTTTTTTTCCCAACTATGTATCTGTAGAAACAATTCTAATAAGATTTTACATAGAGACTTACTTACTTCAATATTACAATATACTGAATTTGATTTAAAAAGTAGTTTGTGATTTTGATCTTCCACTTTTCATCTAGCCAAAGAATTTTTTGTTCTACTTTTTAAGAATAATATTAGTTATGTTTCTCAGTGATATTGAAAAATTTCTTTAACTTCCTTATCCTTTTCCCCATGCATAATACTTCAAGAGTTAGGAAGCTTTTTATTTAAAACACTTCTAATCTAGCTACAGACACAAAAGGGAGAATTAGGATTTCAGGTAAAAACAGCTTTCCTGTTGGAAATAAAAGGGACTGGAGATAAAGTAAGGTGTTAAGCTTTAAAGCGACTTTTTGATTCATATCAAGGAGGGGGTAGAAAGACTGTCAGCATTCTCATGCCATTGGCCAGTAGGGATGCTGATAACTATCTTTGAAAAATATAATTTTTCAAAGGATCGATGCAAAAAGACTACTTTCTTGTGACTGCATATTCAAGAGCACCGTATTTAAATACATTTTAGTTAGGCTTGTGAACAGGTGATTGAGACACAAAATCTGTCTTCATTCATCAGTATTTTGTATTATTTTTGTACAAAAGAGAAAGTTTTCTGTTAGGGAGTTGCTGCCTTTAAAGTAATGTTTTCATATATAAGGATTTCAAATATTCCACCATTTTATTGCCTTTAAAAGTACTTGTTAGATAATGTTTATTACTTAATCTGTGTTCTTTTGGTTCTTTACTTACGAATTCTAATCATGTAATAATCAGTGCAACAGTTCACTGTTCAGAATTTATAATGGTTAATGCTGCAACCAATTTTCCCAGCAGCTTGTTTGATACTTGCATTAAGAATTAAATTGTAAAATTTTTGTTTGTTGAAATTCTCTTTAGTTTCTAGAAATGTCAGTTCAACTTGAATGTTTGTTATACATCTTATTATATTTTTCCAGAGCTGCAATGAATACTATTCAGCAATTAATGATGATTTTAAACTCAGCAACTGATAAACCATCAGATACTCTCGTCTCATATTTCAATGTAAGTGACTAGAAGAAACATTTATGAAAGACTCTTGGAATTATCACTCAAGTGAGACTTATACATATAGATCTGACACATGTTTTGGGAACTCCTTTGTAATTATAAATAATTTAAATAATTAAATAATTAATTTATAATTTATATCATTTTTAAAGTTCATTTTAGTTAGGACAGTTTAAATGTGATTACTCTTATGTAAAAAGCACTTCTATCTAACTGATGTGTATTGGAACCATATAAGCACTGAAAGATTTGTTCCTGCACTGAATATTAAGGTTTGTTTATGTATTCGTTGGATGGACAAAGGAGGAGAGAGAGGAAGAGGAGGAGAATGTACTCAGAGGATCTCATATGTTCAGCTTCAGCAATTTAAGCATGTTCCTAACTTGAAGGGCATAATTCCCATTAATGTAGTTGGTACTTCTCATGTTTTTGGTTAGTTTCAGTAAATTACATGTTGGAAGTCAGGTTGTAGTTGCTGGAAATTGTTGAACATGAACAGTAATTCCTTCTCTTAAATACTCCACTTTTTTATTTATGCTGATGAGCTGATGAAAAGAAATGTTACCAAGTGAAGCAGGAATAATTTGATTAAATCATTTAAAAATTTTTTTGAAGTAAAATATCCTTTCCTTGCCATTCATCCCCTGCCCTCTTTTACTGTACTATAATAGAACTGCACAGTGAACCCTAAAGAAAGTATCCTGAAAAGAGTGGAAAGTCTTGGCCACGTCTTCAAAAAGAAATTTGCTGAAGCAGTTGGACAGGGATGTGCTGAAATTGGCTCACAGGTAACTAGCATTTTGGTTCAGTATTTTTCATTTGGACTCGGCTGGTACTAGTTAATGTGAGACCCACTGCCCTCTGTCAGTGAAGATTAATAATGGTAGAAAGTAACAATACTCTTTACAACTTGAGGAACTAGACGTGTTTTTTTTCCCCCCCATGCTCTGTGAAGATAATATTTAACAAATGATTCTTCATATATGTGGAGCAATAGGAAGTGTTGAAGGGAGGTTTATACTGGAAATATTTTAATGAAGAATAGGAAAATTGCTGGATAAAATACCATTAGTAAAATATATACTTGCAGCTGACTCTGAATTATGTATTCTGTTCACTGAGGTAACTTAGCCTAAAACTACACTAAAAGGTGACTCACTTCCATATAAAATCAGTAGGCCATCTGTGTTTTCTGCAAGGATTTTGCCAAACAAATCCAGCCAGATTCTTTCTTACAGTGCCCTGTCTCTGTCAACTCTATTCTTTTATCCTGTTTGCTATGAATTGACAGTTCATTAATCAATCTTCTCATGGCCGCAGTTGTCATAAAGCCTAGTAACCTCTGAGGCTTCTCTAGTACTATTGGCAAATGTGGCTGGGGCCAATGACTCCTTTACAGTGGCTTTTACAAAGAAAAGAAATGTTCTGAATCATTAAACTATGAGAATCTGCCTGTTGTAGCTTGTTAAAACTTCTTGCAATACTCTTGATTTTTTTTCAACAGAGATATAAGCTTGGAGTACGGCTATATTACAGAGTAATGGAGTCCATGCTAAAGTCGGTAAGTTTTAGTACTAGTAGATTAGTACTGGTATTGCATCTTCGAATACTAAAAATATTCACAACTTTGATTTGGTCTATATATTTCAGGAAGAAGAACGCCTTTCAGTTCACAATTTTAGGTATGTGCTCCTAACTCATAATTGAAGACTGCTATTTTAGTTCTAAGAAAAGTATTAATAAACTTATCTTTTTCCCCTTAGCAAACTTCTGAATGATAACATCTTCCACACATCCCTTCTGGCATGC
The DNA here is from genome assembly GCF_036370855.1 of Dromaius novaehollandiae. NCBI lineage: Eukaryota > Metazoa > Chordata > Aves > Casuariiformes > Dromaiidae > Dromaius > Dromaius novaehollandiae. Next base: position 188,292,027 of record NC_088098.1, read on the forward strand.
GCTGTTGGGGTTGTCATGGCTACCTATGGCAGTAAGTTGAATCTAAGAAGTGCTGTATAACCACATTGTTTTTTATTGGAAATTATTGTTATTTATTCTAATACATAGAATATAGTCACTCATAAGAAAAAAAGGGCTCACTAAAATTTCTAGCATTGATTCAATAAATACAAAAGGAAAAAAAATGACTGAAGTGGAAGAACAGAATACTTTGATAATTCTAGTCTGTCTTTTCTGCAGGGAATGCTTCCCAAAATGATGGTACCAGTGCTGAAACAGACTTGTCTTTTCCATGGATTCTCAATGTATTTGATTTAAAAGCTTTTGACTTCTACAAGGTGATTGAAAGCTTTATTAAAGCAGAGCCAAGCTTAACAAGGGACATGATAAAGCATCTAGAACGCTGTGAACATCGAATTATGGAATCTCTTGCTTGGCAATCGGTAAGTAGTGCTTTAAAATAGTATTTGTCCTCGTATAACATGTATACCTAGAAAAAGAAAATTATACCCAACTCTATAAAATGAGTTGCAGTCTTACTAAGATTAATCTCTAGTAAAATAACCAGAGCAAAACCAGATTAGATTTGGCATGTTTTGTTTTTTTAATCTGAAGACAAAAGGCTATATCAGAGAGAAATCAGCATAGCTCTGCTGATTTACATAATTGTAAACCAACATATTTTGAGTCTTGCATGGATCTTTTTAAGGGTATTGCCCTTAAATGGTATTTTGTGCCAACAGAAAAGGAAATAAATTCTGTGGTTTTATTTGTAAGTTAATTGTTATACATCCTCACTTGGCAGTAGGACTGTAGTTCTGTGCATCTGGTATGGTTGTTAATGGTACTTAAAATATTGATTTGCATTATCCTTTGCACTTCAATTACTTTGATATTTTTGGATCCCATTAAAGTAGACACATGCTGGGAGACTGAGTCATTTTTAGGCTGGTCTCAGTAAGTCAAACATTGTTTCTCTGTGTTGTGTGTTACTTATGAACCAAAGATATGCTATTAATGCCATGAAGTAGGAGAATATAAAGAATGCTAATTTTGATGTGAGAGGACTTAAAAGGACTGCTAAAGAACCTGTCACATCTTACGTAGTTTTGGGAAGTCTAAAGAACACAATATGCCATGGGTGATGGCAGGCTTTATTTTCTGAGTAATCTGTGCTTGGTTTGTACAGACTTTAAAGTAAAAAGTTTACATTTAATAATGGTGGTACTTTATCAGCTTTTTGGGGTTGTATTCCCAGGTTCTGGCAACAGAGACAGTGTTGTTTGAGCAGCAGTATCTGCATATGCATTCAAATTTCTAAACCAGGTGAAGCATACTGGCCTCAGGGTTCTATGGAAGCAATTATTATGCTTCAAGCAGCATGTGGCAGAACTTCCAGTGCCAGCTCTCACTGGTTTCCTGATCCAACAGGCATGTGTCAGGCTGCTTCCTGAATATGCCCTCTTCTGAAGGTGACATTTCTATTAGGAAATTAAAACTTGTGTTTCCAACTTCACATTCTTCACCACGATTTTGTATGTACCCCAGAACTTTTGATACAGTGCTGCAGCTGCTGTGCCAAGGTGTCAGGTTTTTTCCTTTGTAATGCTTTTGCATGTTTGTTTTGGTGTCTTAGGAAATGCATATGGCCTCTCTCTACTGCTGTTTGAATTTCTTCGTGATTTTGGTTTTTTTGAATAAAACTGCTTGAAGGCACTTTTGAGGCTGGTAGCCTTTTATCAGAGTTTAATCTAACAGGGAAAAAAAGGCAGTATTTAAGAAGCACGCAGGCAACATTTAAAGACTGCCTATATGTGATTGTTACCAGTCAGAGGACAAAGGAAGAAGTACAGTTATCCAGGTTTCACCCTCCACAATCAAGAAGTCACTGACTTCAAATTGGCTTGCAGAATGTAAGAGGAGCCACAAGAGATCAGCAACAAGTCACTTGTACCTATTTCTACCCAGTAATTCAAGCACAGCATGCCGATAATCTGATTTGGACTTGGGCTTTCAGACTGGAAAACCCAAAGTGTTGTGTTTTCATTAATTATGGGTATAGTTGCATGCTTCTGTGAAACAAATCATAACTTCAACAACCAGTACAGGATTGTTTTAAGTTTTCAGAGTTCTCTATCTGAATGATCAGGGTATTTATTTTTTAATGCATTAAATTTATCTTCTCGCTTTTCCAGAAGTATACATCTGGTAATATTTTCATTTGGCTTTAGAAAACTTGAGCGGCTGCCAGTAAGCATTTGTAAAATAACCAATATTTCAAAAAGCAGTTCCTTTATTCCCTTTCCACTGTGTGCTTGGCTGCCACTTAAAAGTAGGGATGGAAAAGAGAGTCAGTGGAGTAGAGGAGGGTGTAAAAAAGAAAAATGCAGTACCCATATCCAAATGCCCTTCTGTTTCGTGGGCTTCAGTATCGTCTCACCTGGATCTCTAAGAGCTGAGGATGCTCAGTCTGCAGTTTGCTGGTGCTTCTGCTCCTCATTTCTGGGAAGTTCATCGCTAGAGGGCACATTACATCCCCTAAAATGTTGAGAGAAGCTGGTGCTGGCAACCAACTACAAGTAGTTATAATGAGCATGCAGGTACCCTGCGGTTCTCCATCAGCCTCCTTTGCCTCCTGATGGGACTTCTGTAGTTACCTACCTTTTGCCCAGTATTCATCCCATCCATCATGGTGATGAATGTGAAGCTGGAAACACAAGTTTTAATTCCCTAATAGAAATGTCGCCTTCAGAACGGGGCATATTCAGGAAGGAGCCTGACACTTGCCTGTTGGATCAGGAAATCAAATGACAAGTAGTAGCTGGCATTAGAAGTTCTGCCTGATGTTCCTCCCTATCATTTCTTTTTCCTCATCCGTTATATAAAATATCTGAATAAACATTTTAATTCTTGTAGGTATCATGTAGCTTTAAGTGATCTGAAGTTGTCAGTACACTTTAGAGTACTGTAAGCATCTGATAGTGCTAAGAAAAGTAAGGAGGAAAAAAAAAGAAAATACGTCTGAACTCTGTTAGGTGCTATAACTGGGCAGAAGGGAAAGGCTGCAAGTTTTAACCAGCAGACTATGTCATGGTGGCTCAGGAGACTGGAAGCAGTCAGATTTAGCAGTCAGATTTAGCAGTGCCAAAATGGCTTGCTGCATCTCTGGGTCACCGCAGTGCAGGATCTGAATGAGGCCCATACACTGTAAGGCTACACATTTAAAAAAAAAAAAAAAAAAAAAAAAAAAAACCCTGAAGTCGTGATATTTCTGGCATGGCATATCTACTGTTGCCTCGCTTCTACATACTGACTCTTCAGTTTGAAAAAGTGCAACTTCATTAGCAAAAGGAGGAAGTGCTTCTGTGGCAGACATAAGTCTGTTAAATGTTGTTCAAGTGTCCTAGAAAGGTTTAGCTAGTGAATGAAGGAGTGATTTATTGTATTGCTGTGCAGTTCATTACGTGGATATTGTCTCCATGCAATGGTGTACAAGATTTAAAAAGCGTGTCTTTAGTTAGTAATTCTCTCAAGGGAATAGGTAATTTGAAAAACGTAGTTCATACCGGTAAATGTGTCTTACCACTAAACACTCTAAAGGAGCAGAGAAAAGCCAGATGACTTCTGCTTATTTATAACTAATATCTCATCTTAAGTGACTGTTTAATTTTAAACAAATTACCTAATAATCCAAAAAACAGTGGAATCTCAGGAAGGTTAAAGTTTCCTTATATGCCTAGAGAATACAAATTTTGGGAGGGAAAAGTTTACACTCTGAAGAAAAGTATGGAATGAATTAAGGTTATGCAAAAAAAGTCTAGTTTGCTAAGTAAGAATAGCACCAATTGAAAAATACTTAGTTTTAAAAAAAACAACTGCATAATCTAACTCTGATAATCCATAATGCCCCACGTGGTTTTGCTTAGTTCTTGCCTTCCTTGACCGGCAAAACAATTCGTTGCAAGGTTTGTCTGCTCTTTGGAACGTCAGGTGTGTTGGCTATACATATCCAATTTTTTCTTGTTCTTCTGACTGCTTTTGGGAATAGGACTGCAATGTGAGATTTTTAAATGGACTGAGAAATTAAATACAGAATAGTTAAATTTATTGTAGATTTACTTGTCACTAAGCTTTCGGGAGGAAAAATGCCTTGCCTAATTTCTCTGAAGAAAAATCTTAAGAGTGCATCTGACCTTTATTTGACTTTGGAAGCTATATAGAATGAATGTGAAGGATTCTGGTTTTTAGTGGTATTTGAAGATAATATATTTTCCTTTGCTAGTCATTGGGAATATGTTTATAGCTTTTGCATAGCTAGCTGATTTAGTCATCTGTACTTGAGGAAGAAGATGAGATTTTCTAGGTCATCTTTTCTCTTAACAAAAAAATATAGCCAGGCAAAATAAAGGGTGGAAAAATTTGGAGTTTGTTCTCGATACCTCTTAATTTTAAGAAGGGGTGAGCCTCCCTACTGACTAATTCATTTGGAAAAGGCTTCTCTTCCTTAAATCTTTATTGGACCTTGAAGGGAGAAACACCTTTTATCCACTCTGAATATTGTCTACAAATGAGTTGACGATACTTCCAAATATAATCACGTAGACTTCAGTTTAGAATCTGTTACTAATGCTGCAAAACTTCTATCGGTAAAACAGAAGTATACCATACAGTGGGTTTTTTTAATTGTATTTATATAAATATGATTTAAACCCTGGCATAATTAAAATCTGTTTCCCATGAAATGGAGATAGGCTGTTATCTCCTAACCTAGGAGTTCATCCTCAGCCTTTTCCAGAATTATTCAATTGATCTCTTTTGCAGCAAGCCAAGAAAATAATTGTTTTTAATATCACAAACTAAGGTTGTGTGAACAAATTCCAGAATCTTCCCTGAGAGAAAGCCCTCTCAGCTGCTGTGTCACATATTTCACTCAAATGTTGCCGCTTGCTGCAGTGTGTTTGGAAAAGCATGTTTTCAGTGCAAGTAAATCAAATACCAAGTCTATCAATTTTCATGTTTTATCTTGAGTGAAACATCTATGTAACTTTTAATATCTGAAATGCATTTGTTTTCAGGGAATGGCATGACTTAAATTATCTGTTAGATTGTTATCTGTTACTTTCTTGAATGACTCAGGAAAAACAAAGCCAAAGATAGATTCTTCGTAGGTATCTGCGGCCCAGTGCAGTTGCGCTCCCCTGCCTCTCACCTCGCACTTTGTTCATAAGCTATCAACAGGGAGGAACAGAAAAGTTGCTAGATTTCTTTCATGCTATTCATACTGCTGCTTAGGGAACATAGTTTCTGTAAACGCCTTGTTCTGTGTACAGTAAACATAGACTATGGAGTATATACGTGGTTCAAATCATATTTGGCACACTTAAAATAGTTTGGGCCATGCTACAAAACACTGTTTCTGTAAGCCAGACTTTGGTGGGCCAGAGGCAACATGTGCAAAGCATTTCTGCTCCTTTAAGCTTCAGCTGCCCAAAATGGGGTAGTGAAAGGGTCTAGTTCTTCTGTGCTGGAGTTGCAGGCCAACTGCAGCCTTAGCAAAAGATGTGGTAATTCATTCTAGCCCGGTAAGGCAGGCTAGAAAGAAGCGTGGCCATGCCCAGCTCTAGAGCTGGCCAGCACTTCTGCTGTTACACTGTAGTGCATCTGTGTGAACACGAGGTGCGCAAAGGCTACTCCCTGCTGGACTGCAGCTCTGAAAGGTGCCCAACTGCTTCTGCTGTTAGTAGGGATCAGGGGCAGCTGTGTTGCTTTTACACCCCCACCCCACCCCCCCACACACACAACAGCCCAGAAGGCAATGGGGAAGTGTGCTGGCTATATCCCTGTGCTGTGGGCTGAATGGAGTTAATTTGTGGGCTGATTTGGTCAGAGAGCTTTGAGTTTTTTGGTATGTGTGTGTGAAAGAGAAAAAAACAGATGATGAACTGAATTAGTAGTGCATTGCACTACAGCAGTTGAAACCATACCCTCCTTTGACAATTTTGCTCTTTTAAGACTTGCTACTGTAATTGGTGTTTTTATTTTTTAAGGAAGAACACCACTATTCATGTGTATTGTGATCTAGAATTTCAATGACTGATACGGGATGAAGAAGGTTTTTTCTGTTAATGGATAAAATACAATCAGAAGCAGACAATTGTACTTTGCTCTATCCTCAGGCTCTGTAAACCTCTTATTCTGATGTATAACAACTTTGGTGTGGCAATATCTAAGCTGTGCTCCCTGACACATCTCCTGTATCAGCTCCTCCTTCTTCTCTGTGGTTTGTATAGCCAGTTAATCATTTGCAAGGAAAGCTACTGTGCAGCTTTGCGTAGTGTATCATTGATTAATATAACTGAATGTTTGTCATAAATGTTTGTCAACTAAATATGTAGTTAATGTTTGTACTTGGCTGCCTCATCCCACACCAAAGACTTGTTGGCTTTAAATTATGTGGCTCACTGTGGTGGAAATACCTTCCTGAAGAGAATAATGTGTTCCCTAAGAATATATTTTGTTACATTAGTATGACAAACTCACTGAGTTGGAATGACAGCAGACCTACCTGATCATATAGTAAGGACAAAAATACCAAAAAGGCATGTTTAAAATTGTGAAAAAGTGTTAGGCAAATCCAGAGCGGGGTAAAACTGTAAGGAGTAGAATTAAGTACTCCTTAGTATCTGGTATAGTACAAGCTTAACTATGCAGCCACCTGATCTTTGACCGTAAACTCTATGTCAGCACTCAAATCCAGAAAAGGACTTGATGGTTGTGGAGTTTGCTATGTTTAAGTTTTCAGTGCCTGCTTCTGTGGGTACAGTGTACAATTCTAAATTAGGTTTCTGTGCTCCTTAGATGGCAGAATTAAGCCATAATTAAGTGAAGGGGAAGCTAGTATGTTGTCTTGTGGTACATATGCTTCTCTGTAGCATTTTCTATTAGCTGTATGTCTGAAGTCCTGTATCCCTTCTGGAGGTAGATGTTGACATGCAGTCTGAACCCTCTCTTTGACTTGGATATCTAAGTCATTGCTTTTAAAACTGGAAGGAGAAGTGATGGTCATACCATCAATACTTTACACAGTAGGTTACTGGATAAATCACTTTCTGCTGTAGTAGAAGACTGATCCTAAGACTTTGCTGGACAGGCTGCTGAGGAAGGCCAGGCAGCAAAGACTGGGGTTTGGGACTACATCTATACTGACAGCCTAAAAGGGACTGTGGTTCAGGCTTGAGTACTGCCCCACCGTCATCTTTCGTATTTCATTGGTAACTGGTTTCCTGGCACGTTTTGGCCTTTGCCAGCGCTCTTGCAGGCAATGCCTAGGCAAGGCTTGGGGTATAATGCAGATCAGGGACTATTTTCAATTCTTGGTGTGGACTAGAGGTGGAGAAAGCTTAGCTGTGCGATACAAGCTGTACTTGGCCACTTGCCCCCTAGGCCTTAGGATAGGCCATGGCTTGTGCTGGCAACGACTACAGAGGGAGTCGTGGGATCCACCACGAGAGCGACTTGGGCCCTGGCAAAGGAGTCATGCCTTCTCTTCCAGTCTCTCTTTTCGGCTTCATGAATCACACGTTTCCAGCTGGTTTCCCTCAGCAAAACTAGTTTATGCCAGACGTGCTCTTTTCATACCTTCGTAAATCTTGCTTTCCAAAGACTTTAGATGCATAATTTGTGAATCGGGCACAGCCATAGGCACAAAAAATGCTTGACTTATGCAGAATGACAGCATTTCTGAGCATGCTCACTAGCAGAATATGAAATATCTGGGGGACTTCACTAGTGCAAAGATGGGTGCCTCAAGAATTGCAGGCAGCAGATTGTTCTTGCAGCCATCATCAATCTTTTGTGATTGTTCTGTTGGATTTTCAGCACCTAATATTCTGTCTCAGTGTGTAAGCTGCTATGGGCTATGACTTGTAATTTAAAATTTCCTAGGGCTTTTCTTACAAGGGAAAAATACAGTATGCTCAGCCTCACCAAGTTATGCCATTCCACACGCTTGCCACGCTCCTTTTTAAAAGTTACGTTAGGAGTGCTGCAGCTTGAACCTTACAGAAGGAACTGAGAGTTCATTTGAGGTTTTCTGTCTGTACGTACTAAATATATTTCTGCTTACGCTGTGAGTGTGTTCCAGAAGTGTGTGATTAGAGAGAGGTCACTGCCATCACTGCTGCCTAGCATGATAGCGCTAAAGAATCACACTGGTTTTGCTGCAGTTACTTTTTTGGAGGGGTAAGATTAAGAATTAGCTCTGTCACTTCCAGTTGTCATTGAAAAGTCCTCTAAAACAAGGCTTTTAAACCAAATGCCAGCTTTATACTTCCTGCCTTATTGATATTAGGCACATTTATAGATGTCTGCAAGATAGTTGCTTTTTGTGTGTGTATATGTTTGTATGTTTTTTTTTAGTTTGAGCGTATACATATTTTTTAAATAGATGCATGAATAAAATGTAGATACACACACACACGAGTCTGTTTTTTACCTTCCTAGTGCTTCCCAAGAGTTTTCTTTTATAGGAATTGTATTGTGCTTCTTGAGGCTTCAAACTTTTATCTGCCTTAATAGCTGAAGGCAAACTGAAAAACCAGCCAGAACACTGAGTAGTAATCTTCACTCTAGCGTCTGCACCATCATTTTGAAAGTCTCCCCTGCCACTCCTATTTATGCTGAAGATGACTAAAGCTGTTACTCATGCTTGGGTGTTATCATCCAACCAAATCCTCTAGGCTACTGGAAGAGAGACCAGAACACTATTAAAGCTGAGGTCATGCATTTCCTGCTTCTGTCGATGTTTGCAATGGCTTCACTTTTTGATAGGCTCTTACTAAGGGTACAAAACAGTTGCTGGAGTTGCAAGATGCTGGTCATGCTTAATGCAGTATTAATAGACTATTCTATTGCAGGTATATCAAGTTAGCCCAACCCTTAAGAGATTATTTTGATTCAATACAAACATGACCAAAGGGGTTACTTAAGACACAGCAGCTATGCAGTCTGTTTTCATTCTCTGAAATTTGGATGCTGTTCTTGATTATGGTTTAAACTTTTCTTTACTTCATTTACTGCTTTAAAATGTAGAGTTTCTCTTACTGGGGGATATGGATCCCACCTTGTTAGCCTTCTAAAACTTGGCTGTATAGGCTACATCTGTACTTGAGAGGCAGAGGCACTTCCAGAAAGGAATCCATTCTATTTTAAACAAGTATTTTAGGATGGGATTACTTATTATCTGAAGGTACCTCTCTCCACTGACTATAGAGAATATCTGTCTCGGGGACCAGCCTAAACTATATGCATAATATTTCTCAGTTAAGGTTAAAGGAAATGAATCATATGTTTAATATTAGTCTTCATAACTGTATTTTCCCCTTCCTTTCAACATTAACAGGACATTAACAGATGAAGTTCTTTAATTGCATCTAATTCTACTTGAGGTTGCTGCTTATATTATCTCTCCTATAGTTGCTGTTGCGGTTTCTGTCACATAGATGTCACTGAGCTATAATTACTTCGGCTGAGTACTGTTACCATTGTGGATACAGAAGCAGGGGTATAGCACTCTCTTTCTCACTATACATTTACAGCCATGCATGCCACCTGGGTTTTGCAGCCTCTGTTACATGCAGCTGCCACTACACTGGTTGCAGTATCTAGCTATGTAGAGATACCTTGCCCGTGTCTAGAGCAGTCCCAAATAAGGATATAGCCATATAAATAAAACTTGGTTAGCATGATACCATGTTGTGTGATCTTTTTTCCTTTAGGTTGTCCTGATTATCGGTAACATTTTACAAGAAATAGTAAAAATTATTTTCTGGTGATCTTTGCTTTTCATTACACTTTGTATATTGTTCAATGCTTTGGCAGTCATACCCTGGCTATAGTACTTTCATTTTCAGTCGTAGTGTGCTTTTTAGATTGTTTGAACTTCAGCTTTTCATTTTGCGGTATTGCAATATCAGTATTGTAAATATGTTGGAGGAATTTTAAAGGTTGCCAGTGAGGAAAATATATTAAATATCATGGAGATGTATTTGCAGTTCATTCTTTTTTTAAATCTTGCTGAAGTTGGGGCAAATTTAATGTGACAGTCTCTTTAAATAGGAAGGTAAATAATCCTTGGATTCAATTCTGCAGTTGTTATCTGTGCTACTTCCTCCTTGGAATGGGATACTCTTACTCAGGCGTACATCTTTGTAGCTGGTGTAACTGGTAGTGTAAAGATGAATTTTTGACAGTCTTGCTTTCTTTATCTGAGTCACATTCCTAAGTAACTGTCTTTCCTTACTACTGTTTTATTTGACCCATCCTGTAGTTAACTTTTCCGTGGTATATAGAAACTGTTTCCAGTAGTAAGCAAACTACGGTGTTAAATATTTTAATGCGTCTTTTTTTCACCCCTGTGCCCAGTTCTCAAACTTTCAAGGGGGTAACTGCCTACTCAAACTATCAAATTACATGCTATTAAAGTGCTTTTAAAGTGGGGTTCTTGCATTTGAAAAATGTTAAATAACTTAAGTCCTTACGACCACATGTAAACCAAGAGTTTTTGAATATGGTTTCCTTAATAAGAGATATTTCTCTATAGACTGAAAATGTAGATATTCCTGGACTTGTTTGGTCATCAATATTATAAGTTTATTGCTGTGTTTTGCTGTATACCTAATAACTAATTTTTATGTTAAGAAATATCTGTAATGCTGTGACTACACTGAAAATATCAAGGTTTTATTATAGATGCTTGCAGCTATAGTTAAGTATAGTTCCTAATGCTGTGGCTAATGGTAAATTATTTGTAACCAGTACCGCTCCTTAGTGGTTAGTTCTTTCAGTTCCTATTAGATGAGTAGTATGCTTTCAGAAAAAGCTTGCCAGGACAAAATTCCAAAAATGAGTAGGTTTAATGTTGCATAATTTTACAGGAGCATAAAGGCTTGCAACTAATATATACAATTGACTTTCTTTCATAAAGAAACAATGTTGTAGAATTTATCTGAAAAGAAGAGTTAGCATAGCTGCAGCTGTTTTCATGTGAAGTAAACTTGATGTTGCATTCCCAAGCTAATAGAACAAATTTCTGGTGCTTCCTGTAACCAGCACTGTCATTTAAGGGTTTCTTTTCTCTTTGAGGTAGCAACTCACTGTTTAAAAAAGATGAAGGTAGGGGGACTTAAAGCTAAGCATGTGGGAAATTATCCTTTTAAAGAGTTGTCACTTCGTGAAAAGCTAGGAACCTGTAGTTAGAGGACTTCCTTCATTATTACTTATGGATTGATTTTCATGTTTAAACTGTGGAAGACTATCTTACCCTTCTTAGTGCTAGGCAGCTTTTAGCTTTGTAACTAGAGCTGATTGTACACTGCTTTTTGAATAGGAAAAAAAATAATTATAAATCTAACTTCTCAGTTCCTGAATTTTTAGTTTTCCAACAAAAATGGTAGGCTTTATAGTAAACCAGATGATGTATGCAGGGGTGTGTATTTTCTTGTTTTGGTTTTTGTTTGTTTTTTAATTTTCTGATAAGTCCAGTTTTCTGACAGGAAAAACTGGGCATGTTTTATAAGCAATTGTATAACAGGAACTGGGGTGTGGGAGGGGAATGAAAAATGTGAAAGGCTACAGGTAGCTTCAGTGTTGAAAGATCAGAACAAACTTATCCATGGTGTCAATATGATATCTATATGAAATGAAAGTATCTAGTTTCTTCCAGAAATAATAGACTGTGCAAGTGGGGCTTTCTAAATTTTCATTTATCTTAAATTGACTTGATTGAATCAGCTGTGAAAATGTTCTAGTTCAGTAATTGTCAATGGTACTTTTTTTTTTCTGTGCCTTGTTCATTGGATAACTAATTCAGCTCAGACATTTCAAGCTTCTATATTTATAATTTCAGTTTTTTGATTTACATTTTGCCTTAACTTTTCAAATTTATCGTTTTGCATTTCGTCAGTAATCTCAAATGCCACCTACCCCGAGGTATAGCACACATAACAGAATCTGGCAAAAAAGGGAGCTTGTCGGGATTTACATATACTCAGGTATAGTGTGTGTGTGTATACATACAGCGTATATATATATAGTGTATATATAAAAGGAACCTTAAGATATACTTAGTGCTGGAAAAATGAGTGAAATGCGCTTTGTCTGAAAGGATCCTAGAAAGCAATTTGGAAGAATAAATAATGCAATGGAGTAACATGCTAGAGTGGGATTTTTCAAAATTATCAGTACAAACCCCACTGGGTTCACTAGGTTTTTACGCAAATTCTTTATCTAGTTCTGAAAATCTCTTCTTTTGCTGTGATGCTGGCTAAAGCTGCAAACGAAAATCATTTTGTAATTTGATAGAGACAATGGAGGCCAATATAATTGCCATTCAGATTTTCCATGTCACTCACAATCAAAAACTCATTTCCTCTCCCAAAAGAAAGCAGGGGACAATAAGGAAACTGGTAGATTTGAAACAAATAAGATTAGATTTTTTTTTTTCCACAGGACTTGAACTTCTTGCTGCAGGATATCACAGATATTAGACGTTTACGTGAGTTCAGAGAGAGACCAGACAAGTTCATGGAAGAAAAATTCTTTGAGTGTTACTGAACACCCACCACTGCTGGGTTTGTAGCTTAGGTGACTGTTTGGGATCTGATCCAGTGCAGCCATTTGTATCTTCGACCTCATCTCACGAGTTCCTTTGCAGTCTTTGTATTTCAATGACTGAAGTTACTTTCTTAAGAAATTAAAGTTTGGATGTTGATTCTACATAAGGATTTCTAACCTCCCTGAAGTATCTGCTGTGGTTTTATAAATGCTTTCAAATGAACAATATAAAGAAATATTTGACTTGGTATTGGTGCTGTATTTCTGTAAATTTCAAAGACACGTATATCAAATGAGGCTGATTTTGCCTTGTATTCTATTCCGAAGAAAGCCAGAAATTCAAATTTCACATTGAATGTAAAAACAGTATAAAGCCCTTTTTGCCAAACTCCTTTTGGGCGATTCCTAATCCAGTGGTAGCATGCGCTTGGGTACACTTGTGCGTGTATCTAGAGCTCCCTTGACCCTGGAAGGTTTCGAAATAGGTTCAAAAGTCAGCTCTCAAGCTCGGGGATTATCTGAGCAGGGCTTTTTAAAGCAGACACTCCCCTTAGATAGTGGCTAGGTCTGTTTTTTCTCAGCACTGTATGCACGCATCCAGCGAGGTACCACATTGTAGTACATTTCATGCATTGGAGTGGTTAAAATACTGAACATGAAAATATTCATTTAAATTATAAACTATTTAACTTGCTTCCTACAGAGAAGATAAGTGCTCCAAACAGTTCATCTTCCATATCTTTCTCTTTGTAACTGGCTCTTTTTGAACAGAGGTTCTCTCCTGTCATTTTGGAGTTCTGTCATAGGTTCCTGCCAAATACTACGTCAAAGCCTGGTTAACCCTGATGTCTGTCTCACGTAGATGCTTATACTTGATCATAAAATCATTTTGATTTGGAGGATATTAGCAAGCATGTATTAGAACAATTTCATAGCTATGCTTTGTGCTTAAGCAAGAGAAATACTTCAAGCAGCATCTCATACATCGCTTGGGTAGTCTACTTTAATTGTGGTAGTACTTGGAGCTTTATTTAAAAGATGCAGGACCATCATTTACAGGGTGCTAGCTATTCAGATCCTGAAATAGGGATGTTCCTTACCCAAAAAGTTTTCGTTTCAAATTGGAAGTCTTTTGCTTTTCTGATGTTAAGTAAGGTGGCATAAATCAGATACGTTGATAGAAGGTTTGCTCCCCCGATTTGTCTTTTGGAACTGCTCATTAATTGTCAGTTATCAACTGTTGCCTGCATTGTTCTATTTCAAAAAATATCTTAACTAAACTTTCACTACTTTTATTTTTGTGGTAAATGTGGAGTACCTGCACTTTGTAGTTGAGGAAACTAGAGTACTTTACAAAGATTGAATTTGAACTAAGGAAGGTCTGATTTACAGGGCAGTACCCATATGCATCTTCATCTGCTTATTCTGCTTTTAAGTCAGTGATTTTGTTTTTGGTAGTTTCGTAATCTCAGAGCAGCTTCCCTTTGTCAGGGTGAGGCTGCAGCAGCATTTGCTCGTGCAATGCAGAGGTGTGATTAAACAAGTTGTCACTCAACCAAGTAACAGCTTTGTCACGCTCAGGAAGGGAAGTACTGCTGAAACATAGCCCAGCAGGGAGACAGAGAGCTTTATTCCCAAAGTGTTCTGGAGGAAGCAAGAGGAGTCATTTGGCTTCCAAACAAAACAGTATTCTGCACGAAATTTTTGATCTTCAAATTTGTATGTGTTTTTTTATATGGAAGACATGTTTAGAATTTGTACTCACAGTGGGTTTCTTCTACATTTTTCTGAAGTCGGATATGAATCAGAAGAGGTTAGGATTCCCAGCTAAGATCACTGTCTCTTATTTAGGTGTTAGATATTTAAATCTATGCCACTTCTGTTGTAGTTTAGTTCGAACTACTTGCATTTTTCTTTCATACATTAAGTGCATAGAGAATGAATTTTGAATTCAACAGCAGTGTGAATCTGTCAGTGTGAAATTCTAAGAGTTTGCGAGTAACTCAGGTTTTTCAGTAGTAGTTGTTAATACATAATTGAGTTCTAACACTTAAGTAAAAGCTTTACAGAAGGAGGTAAACCCAATTGGATAATATAACACATACTCTGACATCCCAGTATGCATTTTCTCCAAATTGATTCATACTTCTGTATGCTGGCCTGCAGTACAAGTGCTTTCTTTAGTAGTGGTATATCTGTGTTGCAACTGAATGCCCTAAATCCAAACTGCAAATTCATTTTAGTTCCATTCTTGTTTTTGGCCCCATTATTAATTTGGGTGGGGGGAACCAACGGTTGCTACTTAATTTTAGCTTTTAAATATTTAATTTTACAGTGATGTTACATTAATTTTGAAGAAAATATACCCTGTATTCTAATAGCTGAGAAATATATATGTAGAAGGACATTTCAAAATACTCTTGTGTATATATTCCTGTGTGTAACAATGATACATGTAGATTTTGCCTTTTACACAGTTTTAACTTTTCAAAATGTCTAGGTCAGTTTTGCTTAGCACTTAGCCTCAAGTAATTTATTTTTACAGTCTCCAAGGTTTACAAGAAACTTGCATTTGACACTTTAAATGCGAAGGTTAAAGTTCAAAATACTTTTGTGACACATATCAAGAGGAAGGTTTGTTATAAAAATTACCATGTCTTGTAGTTTTTTAGGGCAGTAATTTGTGTCCCATAAACATAGATACTCTGGTTGATGCACATGCTTATTGCTAGTTAACAAAGGTCGTATTTTCCTAACAAGAAATTACTACTTTGAGATCTGATTGTCTTACTTGGACATTATTTTCCTTCTGTTGAGTTTAAGAACTTCTCACAAAGGAGTTTATTGAAGTGGTACAAAGGAGTTTATTGAAGTGGTACAGTACCTAAAGCACTGACTTCAGTCATCAGAGGTTATTTTGGTATAATTACACAGAGACCCAAGACAGATGAGAAGAAAAAACAGTTTTTCAGAGTTGCTTCCAGGCGTGCTAAACTGCGAAAAGATTTAATTTCTTTATGGGGCAAGGCTCGTGGCGAGAGACTGTATTAGAGAAGCAGGACAAACCGAGTAGCCTTTTTGCCAGCCTTGAAGCAGAAACTGCGGTCTTTCGAGCTGAGCGCGTCGAGAGTAATCGCTCTGGGTCTGAGCGGACGCGTTACTGGTTCAGATGAGCCGGGAGAAAGCGTGGCTCCTACCTGCGGAGGAGAGGGATGCCGGCGGGGCAGGCGATAGCGAACCCGTTGGGTGGCAGGAGGGTTACCTGTTGCTGGCGCAACGCGATTAGCGGAGGGAAGGGAGATGTGGGAGAAGGGAAACCCTCGCAGCGTGTTAAATCCGAACAGACTCTAAACATAATGGCCGTAAGAAGGAAGGCGCGGGGAGAAGCGGAGGAGGAGGAGGGAGTCGGAGCAAAGGAAGAGGGAGCTCTGAAGGGGGCACGCTGCCTGCAGCAAGATGACCAACATGGGGCCGTTTTCCACAACAACTGGCCTCTGCAGCGGAAACCACCCTTGTCCTCGGCCAGGTGGAAATGTGTAATTATTAAAAATGCATATTTATTTTAACTGTGGGAAAGAGCTTGGTTTTTATTTCGTTTTCACTTGACAAATACTCTGTGGACTTTGACAGCCCAAGCAGAAATCAAAGGCTCGGTGTTTTTGGCATGCAGCCAGTCAAAAAAAGACATTTGACATGAATTCTTACAATATCTTTTTCCCTGTATACTATTAACATTTTTACAACTGGTATTTACAGTTTTATCATAAACTTTTCTGATGTGCAGGAAGAGTAACATTTACATATCAGAATATATTTTCACAGCTGAAGAAATGTGCAGGCTTTAATTCCAGTTTAGTCCCAATAGTCTTTTTTTTTTTTTAATACAGTTTATATTGTTGAGTCACTGTCAAATATTTTCATTTTTATGGTCTGAAGGCTGTGCTGAATGAAGCTTTCTGAAACATGCATTTCAGAGAACCTGAAATCGCGTGTTCTAGTGGACCTGTTTTTTATTGAATTTTGAATTGTATCCGATGTAAAGTAATACACTATAGGGTCGAAGCAACAGTTGGAAACAGCAATGCATAGAGTGATGGGGTACATGGTCCTGACTGCAGTTACCACTGAGCAATTAATCAGTGTCTGTGTTCTCATCAGGGAGTAAAGTATTAAGGTAATGTTATATGGCACAAAACAGAAGCAGAATATCAGCAAATGGACAAAAATCATTTTCAGTACCTTTTTCTTGCTTAATTTATTCCGACTTAATGTAAGTGGTTTATTCAAAGTCCGCAAGACCATAGTAGAGCAGGTCACGTTCAAGATCAGTGGAATAAAAAATCCAACAATTTCAATGAAGATAACAATCCTGGATAGGTAGGTTTTCCACGTGGCCTCGGAAAAGTTTTCAAAACATGTTCTCTGTTCAGTGTTATTACGGCGGTTCGTAGATTGAAAAAAGCTTGCTGGTGTGCTTCCTGCTAGCACAGTTATCCATACTGCAGCACAGACGATTTTTGCATTTCTTTTAGTTCGAAGCGTCTTAGACTGGAATGGGTGTACTATAGCCAAAAAGCGGTCTACGCTTATGCAAGTCAAAAATAAAATGCTTCCATACATGTTTGTATAAAACAGCGTGACAGAAATCTTGCAGAGAATGTCTCCAAATGGCCAGTTTCTTACTGCAAAGTAATAAATCCTGAAGGGTAATGTAAACACAAAAAGCAGATCAGATATTGCTAAATTAAGCATATAAGTTGTGGTCTCATTTCGCATTTTTAATGTAAAAATAAAAATGTAGATAGCAACGCAGTTTGCTATGAGGCCAAGAACAAATACCATACTAAATATGCATCCATACAAAGTATATTTAAAGGAGTCCTCAGTGGAACAGTTAGAGCTTACCATTATAATGGTCTGTTTAAAATACCAGTCTGAATTCCTGTGATTTGTAGTTTTCTCTAGTATTTTTATTGTAACTGTTTTTAAATTCCAGGAAGACTTGCAGATGGTTTTGACCTCTGTGCTTTGATAATTTTCTGTTTTGCTTTTCAGCTTCAGGGAAGAAATACAAGCTTTGTAGTAGCAGGATACATCTCCTGTAATCACCAGGAAATCATTCTTTTCTCCCAGATGCTACTGTAATCACATAGCTGGTCTTGGAAAATAAAAAACACATTATTTGTGGCAGATGAGGTCATCCTGAAGCTTGCTTAGTTCCATCTTTTTTTCTTCTTCTTCCTCAATCTGATGAAGCCACTGTAGAACTTTCTGCCTTATTTTTGGCAGCAAATCATGATGTCGAGAAGTCTTGTCCATCCAAGGCTGTTCAAGTAACTGGGAACAGTGCTTTAGAAGACTATTTCCTGGGCTCTGTGAGATATAGGCGCTTCCATTGCGTGCTCAGCCTCCTAGCTGCAAAACGAGCTCTTCAACTTTGCTCCCTGCTCACTCCACGGGGCGGAAAGCCCAGGAATAAAATTCCAGAGCGTGTTTGCTCTTGCAGCATGTAGCCCTTCTCCTCGAGTGCTGCTGGTGGAGCGTGCGTGGTGGCTCATTCTGAAGCAGGGAAGAAAAGTGCTCCCGCAATTTGTAGCGTGACATCACAGGAAGGAGAGGTTGGACTTGCGAAGAATGGTTTCAGTTCAGTTTGCCTGCCTTCCTTTAATCTGATAATGTGTCTGCTGGGACTATACCTTGCAGGCGTGCACATGGTCACTAGCAGCCCTGCTGCTGCAGCCTCCTGTTAACTCTTTCTGTGCTACTTAAAGGTGCTGTACAAGCATTGCTTTTATGCGAGTTTGCCAGTTTCACAGCAATATCCTTTTGACATTTTAGTGTCCGAATAACTTGCGCATCAGAAAAATCCTTTTTTTCTTTGAATAATATATAACTGCAGATTTTTATATTTTACATTTGAATTTACCTTACAATTTTGGAAAAAGATGCCTTCACTAGTAATAGAGAACACACATTAAGCACCAGAAACTAGCTAGGCTGTTCTGTCTTGATTCCCTCAATATACCAGTGCATACCTTATGAGGGACAGTTTAATATTGAAATTACTTCATTTCCTATGAAATTGAGTAAATTAGGTAAAGGGAGAGACATGAAGATTTTGAGCCTGTGGGTTGCTCTGGGATATTCCCAGAACTGAAATACATTGCACTGGAAGGAGAAACTTTACATGTGTTTAATATTAGAATTCATACCTCAAGTTCCTTCTACTCAGTTAGATGGTACTATTTACATAATGTTTCAACTTTATCTGAAGTTTTGTGGTAGAAAAAGCATTTTCTTTGACTTGGAAAGCACAAAAGGAGTGTAACTTACCAAAATAAATACTGCACTATGCAACTGGTTCTGATAATTTAAAGGAGCCAGTTATCACACATGCACAAAATATTCCCATTAGTCACTGATTAATGCAGTGAAAACATGTTGTAACTAATTAAATTGTTAAGTAAATTTAAAAAAGGAGCTCTTGCTCCCTTTAGGGGAAGGCATGAGATAAATCTCAGTTTGTATAAACTCATTTATTTAGCAGTGGCTTGGATAAACACATTTACTGCTGGCACTAAAACCAGTATATTTCAGAGTCTTAGAATAACAAATCTCTTTATATCTGGCTGGGTGGCATGGGTTTTTTGAGCTAGATTTTAATCAGTTGTATGTAAGCAAGGCTCTGTTAGGTAAAAACTTTCTAGTCTGTTGTAAAAGACAGTAGATATTAGCATTTCATAGGGTTTTGACATAGTTTCATAATGTAAGATATGTCAAACAGAATGCAGACACATGTAAGAATGGGTCTTATTTCAGATTTGCTTCACATTTCTTCTGTGAAGCCCTTTCACCTGGATTTTAAGGCAATATCAAGGTGTTCCAATTCTATTTAGAAGACCATAACTGCAAGAAATATATAGGTTTTGAGATTATATTTGAAATTCATATTAAAGCATAGCACATTTTTCATTTCTAAATCGGCAAGAAATGAAAATGTGAGCTCGGTAGACTGTCTCTTGGGTTTAACCTAATTTGCAGCTTGACATAAAGTTGCCTTACCTGGCTTTCCCTCACAAGAGCAGCTGTAGTGCGTGGTTCAGTTTGGCGCTTCTGTTCCCGGCAGCCGTGCACAGTTGAAGGAAACTTCTTCCATGAGAATCCCTGAGTTCTGGATCAGGCTGTAGGGAGCTCTAAGCTCAATTTCCCCACTTAGTTTTTCCTGCACAGAAAATTCAGCATGAGCCAGGTTCGGTTACTGGAATAAAATTCCCTGGAATACCAAAATTTAACATCGCCTTGTCGGTCAAATCCCTGCTTGGCTGCGGCCAGTGCTCTTGCTCTTGTTGAGAGCCTGGGCGTTGCTGAGAGCTGTATTCTAGGGGCTTGGGTCTGTGCTTCTGCAGCCTGGCTAAGCCTGGGGCTCTCTCCAACCTCTACAGCTATTCAGTGGACTTGTAGTTTGTCCAGAACAGTGTGCACACCTTATACTTGCTTTTGGTCCAAGAAATGAGTGATTTTTTTATTGTTCCAGAAATAGCATTCAGCTGCAGGATTTTTCCACCTGCAGAAGAAAAATGTGAAAACCCCAGGTTGACAGACTTTAGTTTTGTGTTGTGTTTCAGTGATTAGTTATGACTGAGTCAGCAATCTGACTCATTTTCTCTTAATTGCAGAAGTTTGAGTGGCAAAGGAGAATTGCAGACCCCTTTTCTTAGATTAGATTTGGTTAATGATAAAGTACTGTTTTAATTTGCATGCTAGTATGTTTGTGTACTTCTCTATGCTGAAGACTCTGAATTAGCAGATCAGTAACCATTGAAGTCTTTGGGAGCCTGCATTTTGGCAAAGTTCCTGCGCTGGCTGGGAGGGAAACTTTGCACACTCTCCTTTTATTGGCACAAGTTTCAAGACGTTGGGCTCTGTACTGTCAGATTTGGAAAACCTTTGAGTAAGCCCCATTGCTTCTTAAAAATGTTTCTTTATCTGTTACTTTGGGAAGAGAATTCCTGCAGTAATGACCTTGCCTACACTTCTTCCCTGCTGGCAAATTTTCCTTTGGCACTGGGGGGGAGGAGGGGTAGGAGGAAACAGCTGCTGGGAAGGCAGTGTGTGTTTATAGGTTTTCTTCCCTAAAGGAAACGGTGCTGCCACTGATGGGAGATGCATGTGAAAGTCTGCCTTTCTCTCTGAATTAGAGAGGGGGATGAGTTAGGACCTATGTTTTACCACTACTGCTAGATTAGCAACAGCTGCATTTCCACCAACCGGTTTTGTCTTCCTCTTGAAGAGGCAATGAAGGGAGAGTGAGCGCAGGCTCTCTAAAGCTGAGAACTGATGAAATAAGTTGAAGTCATCTCTCACTTCCGCAGCAGACTGATTTTGCACGCATCTGTTGGTTGCCACTTAGCTCTGCTTATAGGACTTTAGATACCAGAGTTTAGATATTCAGGACTCCTTACACTCTCCAGTGATCTTGGATTTGTGTGGCAAATGTATTCTTGCATGGAGCAGAGGGGCGGGAGGAAAGCTCCTTATGATCCTAGCAGATTGCTAGTAGAGCAACTGTAAATTTGTCTGCCAAAACGGTGGCTGCTTCAGCTGTTGGTTCCTCCTTCTTGCCCCCGGATGTCACCGAGCTGGATGCTTGCTCTCAGTTAGGACACAGGGGCAGGACCCCTTAAATTCAGGAGTCCAAGTTAAGCAGTGAGGAGATACTTTATCAAAATAAAACAGGTATTTGAAGGCTTTCCAAGTTTTGGAGTTCTTTTGGCCGGTGTTGCATGTTCCTCTAGTGTTATTTGAATCTTCAGTGCCGGAGTCGTAACGAAATTGTAGTCAAAGCCGACGTGAATTTTGAACTTATTTTAGAGAAAAACCAACTTTAGCTTTAAGAACTTACTACAGCCGTGTTCGTACAGCGCTTCTGAAGTAGCTGGTGCAGGCACTCTTACAGATGAGGATTGCCAGGGATGCACACAGCGCAGTATCCAGCTGTTGTTAGTGCTTGCAGAGGCTTGACTGTAGCACAGTGCAGTTGCTTGTGCTCACTGCAGGTAAGCGAGCTTTAAGCAAAATAGCTTGTGCTGTCCGCTGCAATGAAGACAAACCCTGACAGCACAATATTTTCTTTGCCCAATCTGTTTGTTTATCATTTATTTACTCCTTTTCACAGGTTAGTGATGGCTTCTAAAGTATTTTTACTCTGGTTAGTTTTCTGGAGTTTCTGTTTTGGTGTGCAGTATGTACAGGAAGGAATTTATTATGGCTCTGCTGCAGATTTCCTGTTCCAACTTTGGTCAAATTTTCTGTGATTTTGTGTTTTCCTGCCTTGTCAAAGTTCCTTCACTTCCTCGCTGGGATGTGAGGCCATCTTAATTGTCAAAAGCAGTTTGAGGTCCTTGGATGGAGCAGAACCGTTTATTAAATACAGTATTGGGATCATTACAATGCCTAGTGTGTGGAAAAAATATTTAAGATAAAAATTCTTTTTTTTATTTTTGTTTTTAAATTAGATTCCTGCCAAGCAAAAGGATCTGTTAAAAGACTTCACTTGATTTAACTGACTAATTATATGGGGAAGTAGCTACGGAGAAAGCAGGGATAGGAACTTATACCTTCTCAGCTACCACTCAGTAACTGCCTGTTCAGACTTTCCTAAGTTGCTGTAAAACTGCTTTTGGTAAGTGGCTTACTTTGTTCTTGAAGTGCAGTAACTGTCCACTTACAGAGACAGTGCGAAGCACTTAGTGCACTGAAAATTCATGTTCTTACTTCTGTAATAAATCTCCATTGTTGACAAGTCTTAAAATGAGCATCGCAGGAGTTTTATGGTGAACAGACCATTTTTATCTAGCAGTTCATGTTTAAAAAGGAAGCTGGGCAGCTGCATAACTTCTGCAGAGGACTAAAAGACTCCTTGGTGTCGGGGAACTTGATAGCTTACTGTTTTGATCTTAAATAAAACTACACTTATGTGTGAAGGTTAGAAGAAAACACTAAATATTTTCTACTGAAAGTTTATCTCTCCTTCTATAAACCAGTTTTCTTGATTTGTTCTTGTTTTGCTAGCTATGTTCTAATATGCAGATGCCAAAAATCTTTCAAAAAAGAGAATTTTTTTTTTGACCTTGGAAGCTAAAGTATTTGTGCTGCAAGTCTTTTAGGCTCTCTAAGTTAAAATAATTTCTGTGTATGTGTAATTGCTTAAAAAAAGGAAAAGGGAAGTTCTAAATAAAATGAGAGAGTTCTTCATTCCTCTGTGTCTGAAATGCTTCTCTTTTCTCCTTAGAATTGTTTGAATTTCCTTTATAGGAAACACGACTGCTCCTTTCCTGCTTACAAAAAAAAGGAGACAATTTCTTTCCTTTTTTATAAATTTAGGCTGCTAGAATCTTTTTTTGTCTGTTTTTCTGACCTCTTGGGCAGGGAGTTTGTTTTTAATCCAAAACCAAATAGATAGCTAAGGTGTTTTGTTGTTGCAGTATCTCTAAACAACTTAAGCACAATGGGTTGCTTTGGTTCTTTGTTCTTAGAAGAAGTCCTGTGCAATGAATAAGGCAATCACCATGCTTTAAGAAATGCCGTTTCTAGTCACACAGCCCTATTGTCCTCAAATGTATTTAGTTCTGAAATATTTCTTCGCAGTATTTATTGTATGACAACGTATGAATAAGCAGTTTCTTTGAACTACTTCAGTTAGTTCTATACAGTCTTCTTCCTTGTTGTTTCCTATGCTGTGCTTTATATGCAATATTATAAAGAGAGGTAGACTATAAAGAACATATTTTTATTTGAGGAATATCATGTAAAAACTGATGTAGGCAGAAAGGAAAAGCAATATATGTGGATTAAATTAATTTTTTTTTAAGTAATAAAGATGTAAATAAGTATATTCTGTTGCTTAGCTAGCTCTCCTAGTTAGAACCCTCTCCTTTGAGGCAGGAACTTCCAGTCTCAAGTGCTACTACTGGGGACTGTGTTCAGTCTTCACAGTATCCGTTAACATAATATAATTTCATAATATTTATGATTTTACTTGAGGCTTTCTAAATACTCTAATTTACAGGGGAACTTCTTAAGAGATGTAATGAGAAACTTGGAGAATCTTTGAAATACTATGAATTCAACATTTCTTCTTGTTTCATGTTGTTCTTGCATGAAAAGGTTTTTTGGAGCAGGGATTTTGGAAATGTTTCCTATACAGGGTGATGGAGAAAAGTGCGGAATTGTTTCTTGAAGAATATCATACAAGTTCTGAGATGCGTATTATTTTCTGAAATGGATAACTCTAAAAATACATTATCTTCTTAGACTTCACAGCTTATTCTGGGCATTATTTTATGTTTTTGTTGAGCAGAATAGTTGAGACACTTGGTGAAAATACGGGATTAAATTTTTAAAGCGCAACACTGCAAGTTTCAAAAGAGTTTTTGTAGTAGCGCTAGTAGAAGTGTGTAGTGTCTAATGGCAGAAGAAGCTCCGAGATCTCAAAGTTGCATTTACTACTAATGAACGTGTTAGGATTACCTGTAATTATGGAAATGGATGCGAGAGAATGCGCAGCTTGGTTGTTTGCATTGCAAATACACATAAGCAGTTACGGTAGTGGTTTGGCCACTAACAGATGACTGGTAAATACTTGCTTTAAGTTTCCTGAGTTCTGTTTTTTCATGCAACTCATGGAAAGTTCTAGCAGGTTTTTACTTATGTTCTAGAAACAATTTTGATGTGCAACCTGTTTTGTTTTGTTTTTTTTTAAAAAAAAACATGATTATAAAGATATAGGGAGGAAGCAAGCAATGATTTGATAAAATATTGTCACCGTGTCCATTTGTTATCTGATACATTTAAAATAGTGGCCCCAGCCTTTCTCTGATACATGCAACAAGAGCAGATAAGAAATGCAACACCTGCTTGGGTCTCCCTGCCAGCCTCAATTTTAAGTTTTTCATTTTCTGTCGTTATGAACAATGTATGAGTGTGTTAGGGACTGCCAATTTAAGCTTCTGCCCTTTTAAATTTTCTTACTTTAAGAGAGAAATTGCTTTGCACAAAGAACAAATCTTCATTTCAGTGTGTCTTCAGAGTAGTTCAGTGACTCTCCTTGGCAAGGCAGGGAACTCTTGAAAGATAAGAGAAAATCCCTCTTGTACTTCTACTGCTATGCACCGTAGTATTCCTCAGAAGTCCCACAGTGTATTTATGAGACATTGTACACGTGGTTGTTAGGGACAGTGACTGTACCAAAGAACTTATTAGGAAAATGAGGAAAATGAAGAGAAATATCTTAGTATTGGTGAGAAACTGTGGTTGCAAAAATGAGTGCATCAAACCCTTAATACAAACAGGAACAATGCAAGAAATCCATGTGGGCCAACAGTCTAGCCGTTATGAGCTGACAGTTTCTAACAGGTACCCAGGTATGTTATGAAGAGAAGTTCAGGGGTGTGCTTTATAGATTAATTTGGGAAAACTATGTCATGTATACTGCAGTAGATTCCCTGGAGAAGGAGCAGTGTGGACTCTTCCACTGGAAGCGTTCTAGATACCAGACAGTTACGACATAAAAGTATAGTTGATCTTTCAGCAGGCAGTGAGGGGTTAGATGACATTAAATCTTTTTGAGCTTTAGTCTTTGGAATGAACGGTTTATCAGGGAACGGCTAAAAAGTAAAGGATCATAAAAACAAAGCTGAAAAACGGAGGTTGACATTGTTCTGAGGGAAGCAAAATGAAGAAAGGATTAGGCAAGCAATCTTGGCAACATTATCTTGAATGGACAGGAACGAGATCAAATGAATTTCTAAAATGTCAGAGGTGGGAAGAGAGGTGCCTTAGTTAGAACAAAATACATGAGTTCCTAAACTATCATTTGTGTTTTTTTGAACTTAAAAAAAAATTGTATTTATTCAATCACTCTGCAAGTATAATTGAAGTAATTTCAATACTTGAAACTTCTCTCCACTTTGCATACAGAAAGTAAGTAAAATGGCTCTCCCTAAGACTCTGGCAAATTCTGGCTCTACTCAAGCTTATGCTTTGTAAATTATAGGATTAGAAATTCAAAGCTCAATTGGACTTGGCAGAAATTTTGAAAATGTTTTATGACTGAAAATTCTTATTCAAAACACTTTGCAAATAGAAAAATATGACTATTTTAGGAAAGAAAAAAACATCAGCTGCCATATAAGCAAATATTGGGAACAAGAGGAAGGAAATGGAAGGAGCTTCATGAATTATTTTGGAAGCTATTCCAAACATACAGGGTGAAATGAGATGGGGAAAAAAAAACTGTGGAGAAGAATTTACAAATGTATTTAGTTCTGAGGTAGTTACTTGTTATTTTTCAGATCTTCAGTTTAAGTTTCTGCCCAGCGCCTATTCTTCTCTTGCCAGGATTGATGTAGGCTAGTTCCATGTCAGGATGACTGGTATTTCATCCACCTGGTTTTTAAAGATGCACCTCACTTCTGTGCCAAATTGCTTGCAGCCACTGCATCAAGTGCTTGCAGCCTCATGTAGTTCTGGCGGAAGGAATAGAGGTCTCTGACTTTATGAGGTTTTTAACTTCTACTTGTCAGAGACAGCACAAAGCCCACGGTCACATTCCTATTATGTTTTTATAAGGGATAACATTATGAATTTACCATAGTCATTCAATGAGATTTATGTGAGTTTGCATAGTTTAAAAAAATATATATGGTATTAATTTGGCTTCCTTCACAAAACTGGAATGTAAGAAGTTGGGAGAAAAAGTGTTTCATAAGAATCGTTCAAGCTGGTAAGCTATAATTAGTGTAGATAAATACTGACATGAAAATGCTTGTCTAGGGAGAACAGCAGCCAAAAAGCAGAACTTGGAACTTGAGATTAATGTGAAGAACTATTACTTTCTAAAAGTGTAAGTCAGCAAATAACCTCCTTAACTTCTGCATTGTAAGATCACTTATGTGATTACTTAGCATATCATTAGTGCTGGTAAATAGCATTGAAGGTATCTCAGCTGACTTCTCCCACCACTACTCTTTCGTTTCAGCCCATACTCTGAAGTTTTTTGAAGCACAAATTCCAGATTTCATGAACTTTTTGTTGCATTGTTTAGCACTTCTGGCAGTTCTATTTTCAGTGTAGTAAGCAGATGATAGTTAGAAGGTGAAAAAGCAAATGTCAGATTAAAGGGACAGGGACAAAGGAGGTGCTTCACACATGTTTTCCCCTTTCTCTTTGCTGAAATCCTAGAAGGAATTGAGCAAGACTCAAAAGCCAAAAAAAATTTTTTTTCTATTGGTCAGACTCCTGGAAGGTTCAAAAGTTGCTTTGCAGTGCACATGTAAAAATGTTTCAGTACAAAGCATTTTCAATACAGAAGCTCCAAACCCACCTCTTTTGTACCTCCACTACAAAAGAATCCAAAACCCACATAAAATTATTCGTTGCATTGAGGGGCCTTTAGCTAAGCGTCTTCAGAGGTCTTAAGCTTGGTCAAAGGAATATTTGTCATGAAAGGACTATTTTCACTGGAGTCTGTGTTCATAATTTTCCTGTAAGAGTTATGATATGCTTCTAGGAGGTGTAAGTTTGACTGTTTTAGAAGGGAGACTGAACCCCAGGTCTCTCGCTTGCAACAGGTGGTCTCATGAAGGGGGATTTCTTACACTATGGGAGAGCAAGTCCTTGAAAAGAAGGTCTTTAGCCTCAGAAAAAGGAGCTGTGTTGGGACCAGAAGCTCTCTTCTGCAGTTTTGAGTGAGCTGTCCATGCAATAGGGTGTAGATTCCTCCCCGTATTTTCAGTGTTGTTATTTTAGTGAGAGCCAGGTAGTGGCATGCAGCATATGCCGCCTTGCATACCAGTTAAGTTTCCAGTTTTTGTCAAAATTTCTCATGTGTTCTCTGTGATGGTCCAGTGGCCTGCTGGTATAGGTGAAAAAAATTAACTTTTGGTTGCACAAGTCCTTTATATCTGAAATGGAAGCAGTAGTGTTGAAAGGCATTAGCTCTAAGAACAATTTCTCACAGTTTCAGTAGTTAGGAGTTACATTGTCTGAGAAAGAAGGGGGGAAAAAAAAAGGGAAAGGTAGGTGGTTGGTGTCAGGGAGAGCTGGTGGTGAAGACGAATAAGAGGGAGCAAATAAGGTGCCTGTTATTTAGGAAAGACTAAAAATGTCCTACTTCTGCCCTATACACATAACCTTAACTCTCTCTATACTTTTTGAATCCATTAGGTCCTGATATTTCTGTGTACCAGGCAACTAAAGACAAATGTATAGTTTCCCCAGTCATAGCTGGGCTGACGTTAAAGCAAGAGAGGGAACAGAAAGTGCCGATGAGGAAGTGCAGCTTAGGGAAGCACTAGTGCATTTCAATTAATTTAAGCCAATTGTGAAACTATGCCATAAGTGTTGTGGTAGTGTTCAACTTTGAGACTTTCGAGTCTTTAATATTTTGACTCTTGTCCTGGCATTAACTTAATTTTGGCCATATGAGGTCTAGAAGCCTCTGCTAAACTCATCAGGATCTATGCTTCAGTACCACCTTGTAATGTAATTTCATATAAATGGTTTGAAACAGTTATGACAAAAAAGAGCAATATATGCCTGATTAACTTTTCCTCAAAGGAGTATAGAAATGAGCAGTAATAAGGACTGACTGCATTAATCATGCTTTGCTTTGCTATTAGAGATGAAGCTGGGTGATATAAGAGGAC
Organism: Dromaius novaehollandiae; assembly: GCF_036370855.1. Lineage (NCBI taxonomy): Eukaryota > Metazoa > Chordata > Aves > Casuariiformes > Dromaiidae > Dromaius > Dromaius novaehollandiae. The sequence continues at coordinate 188,320,346 of NC_088098.1, forward strand.
AGCTTGGTATGCCAAAGATCTGATCCAGATTCCATTGCAGATGCTACAAGTTTTCTTACTGACTTCAGAAGGGTAGATGTTTTGGATCGATTGTCTTCGGTATTGATATCAGTTTCCTCTTCCTCTGTCATTTTGAGGTCTAAAGGCTCATGTCAATGAATTTACACTGTGAGCAAGCCACAGACAAATACGCTACAGGTCCCTCCTGTAGCCTGCAATTAAAACAGAAGGAAAGTCAGGTAGTAGAGAGAACTCAAGTTCTTTGTGCCTGTCATTTAGGAGTCTAACTTCAGGAATGCCTTGAGTTATAGTGTTTAATTTCTTTGGAAGTTAGTGGTAAAACAGGTCTGTTACTTTTGTTATGGCTTAATTGTTGATGCATCTGCTTCAAGAGTACATATAGCAAAAACGCACTTGCATGACAAAAAAAGGCGTTTCTTAAATATTTAAGTTCAAAAAACCCAAAGCATTCAGAATAACTACTGATTGATTTCTGCATCTAGATTGAGGTGGCTTGTACATGATTTTTTTTAAGCAGGGACATTTATATGTAAAGCTTCTCCCTGCTGTCTTCCTGTACTTGTGGGCATGCATTGGAGCATAATACTTTATATACTTGCTTCGGATTGTGTGCAAGTATTATATTGGCATATTTCTACTGGGCTCACCCATAACAAGGTGCCACACTAACCAAAAGCAGCAGTAGGCATGCCGTCTACAGCAAGAGCAAAGAGAGCAGGGTAAAACTGCAGGGTAAAAAGCATCCAAAACAGAGTAATTCCTTTATGAACTTCTGGCAGAGCTATTTCCCTGTGTTCTCTGTCCTTCTTCCTTGGAGACAGGGAAACACTGGAATACGTAGATGCAGAAACAACTCAACTGTATGCCTCTAAGAGAGAGTCAGCATGAAAATGGCCTGTTTCCTTACCAGGAGCAATATTTTGAGATTTCGAGGTCAACTTGTGTTCTTCAGGGTTGCTCTTACTCTTTTATTTGCCTGGATATTTGCTTATTTAAAGGCAACAAAATGTTATGGTAGGCCTGGTTTTTAGATTTCATGGACACTTCTTTCAGGATAATCTTTTCAGAGCTATTATTTGTAGTAGAGTTAATAAAGTAGAATTTTTGTTCAAAGAAGTGAACGCTCTCTTCCCATCTCCAGCCTTTCTTAAAAATGGTTTGGGGTTTCTGGCAAGAAAGCAAAAAGTGTGGAGTGGCTGCATAGCTGAGATTGGAAATGCCTTGATTAATCTGCCTGACAGCGCTGTGCATCTGCACTGTTTTTCCTGCGTAGACATGTCAGTCGAAGTGCTCGCTGGGCTAAAACCCTTCGGTGTTCCTGAAGTCTCACCGCCTGTGAGGGGCACGTTTCATCCCACGTGGGTATGGTTGGAGCACACTGAGCTTCGACACTGGCCAGCATGCTTAGGGCAGGAAACGATCGGAATAAAAAGTGTCTGAAAGGTAGGCTTAGGAGAAATAGTCAGGCTGCAGCTAAGATTTTTTTCCTTTTCTTTTCTTAAGTGCAAATAATAAGAGAAGCTGTAAAATTCAACAGATTTCAGATTGCAACATGCTCTGCATAACGTGTGAACTTTGCACACTGGAGTTTGAGAGCTAGAGTAAAACATTTTGGGGGGCTTCCATAAGCTTGACGATTTAAAATTCTTTCACGGAGTAAGAGAAATGCTTCGAAGGCATGTGAACCTCCTAGGATTTTCTCAGTCAGTGGAAAGTAAACAGTAGCAAGTTTGACATGATTGTGTGCAAGTCCAGTAAAAGTGTTTGGATGTTTTATTTTAATCAGGCACTCTGCTAGTGCAAAGTATGGCCAGGTTTTAAAACCAGTATAAGGCCTTTTAAAACACTGGTCAGTATGCTTTCATTTTTAAACTGCTAAAAGGGATACCAAAACTTGACTCCAGCACCAGCAGAAAGGTTTTCAAATGCTTTTGCTGGAAAACATTTGGGCAAAATCAAAGCTTTCTCTAGGAATACGTTTCAGTGAAATTTCTTCCAAGAAGCAGGTCAAAAATATTCATGAGGCCAACTGGATTTTAGAAAAATTCTTTAGAAGCTAGTTTTATCTCATTTTCCTTAAATTTTCAAAGTAAAACTTAGGGCAGAGTACTTCAATTTTCTCAGCATAAGACTTGTAAAATGTAGTTGTTTCATCAGAAATATCGAAACTTTTTTTTGCTCTGTTTACAAATGAATGAGAATTTCTTACAGAATAGAAATACTGAGAGCTGAACGATTTTGGTAGGAAAATATATTATTTGAGTATTGTGCATTTTTCTCTCTAATTAAATGAGATCACAGGAAGCAGGGAGGTTTTGATCATTTGATTATTTAATATACCTTATCAGATAAAATATATCTTACTACTTTGTTGTTAGGTGCAGTTCGTGTACTATCCTAAAACGTCACCCTAATACTTTAGGGGAAATCACATGTTTGTGTTTTTCCATGTGTTGCAGTTTTTGATTATATGACAACAGATATGTAGCTGCAAGATAAGCAGCTAATGAACAAGTGTTGCACAGAGGAAGAAGAGGGCAGAGGCCGTATGAATTTCTTGATTTTTATAAACGCATCTGCTTCCTATGCCTAGAATTGTCTAAACATCAAAAAAAAAAAAAAAAAGAAAAGAAAAGAAAAAAAAGCATCAAATGTGTTCAGAAGCTTGTGAAATTCTTTTAGGATATGCTACTTTTAATTTTGCCATTGAAAATACAAGCAGGATTGTTTCCTCATTAGCCACATAAGGACCCAAGACCAACACTCCCATCTCTCAGCCAAGCATCTGTGTTTTCCAAAGTCCCCAGGTGCACGAGTGCTGGCTGGCTCTAGGTAGGTCTCAGCCAGTGGGGCTTTTTCAAGTCATGCTTCTGAGGCAGCTGCTTGTCCTCACCTGTCCTACAAGGAGCCTAGACACCAAACTCTGCTTTTAGATTCCAGAACGGGTGGGGAAGGGGGCTACACGTTCAAAAATTGGATGTTGCATGTAGGTCCTTCGCTGGATACAGCGCAAAGGCTTACACCTAGTGAGTGGGGGGAGTTTTTGCACTGGCGCTGTTCAAATGTGAAGTGAGGCATGCAGGGTATGTGGTATTTTAGGAAAAAAAAATCTTTGTTGTGCTATAACTGTTGATTTTTCAAACATGAATAAGATTATAATTGCCTTCCCAAATCCATATGAAATCATCAAAATAAAAGGGGTGAGAATTCTACGCTTCTGCGGTTTCCATGGGCATTGCTAGGACTTACGGTCTACCTGCTTTCTTCTGGATACTGAAGTACTCAAGTGCTTCTGTCCAAAAATATGCTTTTCTTCGAGTCACTTATCTCTACGCTGTACTCTGAAAGTTCATATATACCTCGGACAACTAAGAAAAAATAAGTAGATCAAGTCTAATTTTTAACAAGCCTGAAGAACGCTATAAATGTGATGAGGTTCATTTCACAACAAACATTCGATGGCACTGTCATCTGACTGTACTGCAACACTCTTTGTTTCTATTATTCATTAATGAGAGAATTCAGAATGACAATATGCCATTATTTCCAGCCTTTTTCTACTATTCCCCTAACTGCTGAGGTGAATTCAAGGAGCTTATTTTATACAAAGTTATATTTAACAATGTCCTCTATGCCATCAAGTAATCAAATGTTGTCTATTAGGTCATCTTATTTACATATAAAAGCATTTATGCTTGACCCTATGGTTAAACTGGAAACAAAGTATTTTAAAGCACAATAAATGAGTAATTTTCTGCATCATTTACCTCTTAATATCTGAGGGGGGAATGTTCTGCCATTAGCAAACCTGTTTTTCCAGAGCCTTCATTGATTGTCTTCAAAAGGTGTTTGCGTGTGGCCATGAGGAAAGGCACCGAATATCGTGTCTTACGTTATTTTCTGAAAAATAATAAGGGCTTAATTTCAGATATGTTGGATCAAGCTTCCTGCAGGTGTTGCTGAAGTCCAAATGACCATGGTTCTGTCCATAGTTTACAACACAAATGCACTTCTGGAGGTTACTCTACATCTTATATATGTTATTTAGAATTTTTGCCCTTTTTTGCTAGCTCAGCTACATCTTACTGTGTCACAAAAAATATAACAGATACAGTGTGGTGCAGTAAGGTTTCTTTAATGTCTTTGAGGGTCCCAGGATATACAGCTCCATGGATAATCTACATGTTTGTGTGTTAGACACTTCTGAGCCCATTTCTTAGGGATGCTCATTTGTTGATGACTATTAGTTGCATTTTCCTCTGTCTCAAATCTATGAAAAGCTAATGCACGCATACTAATTTTAGAATTGTTTTGAGGTGGACGTACATATTTATAGTTTGTATTTGACAAAGCCAACTAACGCTGTCGATCAGTTGTTGGTGAAATTGCCCTCGAGGAAGAGGGGGAGTGAAGTGATAACCAGGAAAAAGCCTGGGGTAGGGAGAGCAGGTTTGAACAGAAAGCACTGTAATATCCACTTGAGAATGAGATATAAAACTTTGAGAGAGCGCAGAAGGAAAAATCCTTAGTATATGTTAAAATACTACATCTGTTAGAAAAAGAAATCAAAATGTAAGTATGAAATGGGTATACTATAAAACAAAAAAATAGCTATCCTGTGTCTTCAAGTTTTTTGTTTCAGATATGTTCAGATTTAAGTTCCTAAAAAGTTTGGGGTTTTTTCAAATGATTTTTACTGCAGTGAGTTTTTTTCAATTCTGCATCATACTATCAAAATTCAGTTTCTTATTTTCAGACTGGGAAGAATGTATTTTTAATGAAGACTAAATAACATTTTCACAGCACAAGACTTTTTTTTCCCCCCCAATTCTCTTTTGTTAATCTAATTTCCACTGCGCTGCTTCCTAGCTCTGTTGTATTATATTTTATCTGGTGGTTAAATAGCTGCTCGTAAGGCAAAACTGGTTAATTGCAGACATGTTGTTAAATTCGGTCAACAAAGTGCTCAGAAGCTCTGCATATGTTTCTGCTTTGAAAGCTAGTCAGAACATGATGACTGCCAGGTTTCATCTGCCTTGAGCAAATCCTAGGTGTAGGCTGAGATAACTAAGCTTGACATATTCCATAACATTAGTCACAGAAGCACTGGATCAAATTAAGATCAGACCTCTTTTTAAGGGGTGGATTTATGCCGAAAAAGGTTGCTGCGCTGCTAGTTTTGTTATAACTTCTTTTTTGTCTCTTTTCATTTTCATGTGTGATTTTTCAGATTGAAATATTTCTCAAAGCGGTCACTGTAAAACCTGTTGCACAGAACACTTTTTGTATTCTTGCTGCCATATTTTAATGTGAAGCATGGCATTCTCTCAGATTATTTTTGGAAGTCCGGTTAATTTCTACAATTTTTCTAGATTTAGACTCTATAAAGCCTATTGCAAAGTATTTATAATAATTTTTGCTTTTATAGCAGTCTGCTTTTAATGGTTTTGGAATACCTAACTGCCCTAAGCTAATGCTAGGAGAAGAAGAAGCTTGCCCATTTTCTAGGGAATTAGTCTCTCTGTATTTGCAGCTCATCCTGGAGATCCACATTCTCTGCAGTTTTTTATTTATGTAGTATCCTTTTTTGATCAGTTCAGAATTCACTGAATCATTGGTGCCGCTGGTGAAAGACGCTGTCCTACATGTTTTTAACTGATGTCTACAAACTTTTCTGGCATACTTACTGCTCTAGCTGGATTTAGAAAATTGTTGGTGATATGTTGTGCTTAAATTTGCCTTGCTAATGAGAAACTGGAAAAGAATATGAGACTTGAAACAGAATTACTGGTTCGAAAGCTTTAACTGAAAATCTGAAAGAGGCGCCACGTTGTCAGCACCTGAAGGAAACTATCGTTAAAAGGTTTTTTATTAGAAAGATGCATGTTACCAGAAAGATGCACATTACCAGGCTGTTCAAAGAATTGGCGTTTTTAATATGATCATGTTTTGCAAGGCATCATGCAGAATCCAAGCTCACGCTTTCCAGCATGGGCTGCAAGGAAAATGAGAGATAAATTTTTATATTTTTCTGGCTAAAGCAGAGGCAGGCCAAGGTGCACGTTTTCATCAGCATGTCATTTTGCTAATTTATTTTCATCCGCATGTTTAATGCTTCTCTGTAATCAGACCAGAGTTTTTTGCCACCTAGAAGATCAGAGGTGTGAGGAGAATGTCATGTCTACACTTGTGTTGGGAAAAATAATTCCTGGAACTGCCTTTCTTAGTTGTTATTCTGAGAATTGTGGCTGTATTAGTCAACTGGAAATGAAACTGCTAGGAAGAGTAAACTAGTGTGATGATGTTACTGTAACTATCTGATTGTTATCTATAGTAACTACATACGTTTTTTCAGAGCAATATTTGGGTCACAGAATACCTATTTTAGTAAAGAGAGTGCAATTAAGAGCCTGGGTGTGCTATTTTACTTCCAGGCTGAATTATTTCTCATATGTGAAAATAACGATAAAAATATTATTAATACTACTGTGATGTCAGTCAAGCGAATGTTCTCTTAAAATATCTCTTCTCTACTTCCTTTGCTGAAAAAAATCTTTGCACCCCGTAGTGTTTTCACAGGTTAAGGTGGCTGTTCACCGCTGAGGAGTTTTGGCAGGACATTTTGTTGCTGCCTGGTGCATCAGCATTTCCGTCAGTCAAATGGCTCATATTGGGTGGGTCTCCATTTCTGTGTTGTGCATGATTTCTTGTGCTGAGGGGAACAAACTAGTATTGATTCAGCTTCTTTGAGGCCTTTGGCTTTAGCTTACAAATCTTGAGAAGTCAGATTTATCTAAGAATTAGTTGTATGGAGGCATGGTTACAGTGGGGAGCTAGGCAGTAAAAATGCTGATTGCTTCAGATAAGATTGTATCTCTAGCAGCTGCTGCCAGTTCAGCCCAAGGATCCATCTGGAAGAGGCTTGTTGCAATTGCTTAGGGAGAAAAAATATGTGCCGGCCTAGCCTACAGTGTTATTTTCTTAGATAACATTCAGCCAGAAATACACAGTGCATTGTTTTATTGTGTCGTGCTTTGTGGATCTACATGTGTAGCTGTTTTTTGGAACAAAGTATATTTTCCATATCCATGACATTTTGTAGTAATTAGTTCCACAACTGAACTCTTATGTTGTATGAAAAACTATTTGGTTTTGGCTTTTAATCCTATTGCCTGGTAATTGAGTTTGGTGACAGCTTGATATACAATGGCATAATAATAACTCTTTGTTTTATTTCTTTGCTAGTAATTCTGTAGTAAGTTCACCTTGACTTTTGAGCATTGAATTAGCATTTTCAGAGTTACTCACAGAGATGCTAAAAAATATCTCTTTTTGGAGCAATATTGACTTTAGAGCCTTTATTTATGTAAAGCTAACATCATTTCCCCCCTTTTTTTATTTTTGCTTTTATCAGCCTTGAATGTTATAGCTGTTTTATCATCTAGTCACTGAATTTCATAAGCTCTTTTTGCAGTGAGTTTTAGTTTTCTTACTTAAACTAAATAATTTGGTGCCACTAGCAAACTTTCCTTTCCTGCCTCCCGCTTTTTCCATGTCATTTGTGAATGTTAAACAGCAGCTCTCCCAGCAGAGATTGCAATACTTGACTGATAACCTCTCTCCACTGTGAAAATGGACCACTTATTTATACCTTTGATATCTGTCTTTTAACCAGTTACTGCATTCCCATCCGTCTTGTGACAGCATTTTCTCTAAAGACCCTTTCCTGCAGGAACCTGTCAAAACCTTTCTGGAGATCAGAACATAACGCAGTCTGTAGGATCACCCTATTCACAGACTTGTTGACTGCTTTTGCAGAGAAATCTTTGAATTTGTGAGCCCTGACTTGCCTGCCTTTACCCTGGTACTGCCCCTGAAAGATGCTCCCAGTCATCCTCCAGCTGCGCATTTCTGTCTCTTCCTCCTGTGGCCGAACATGTGCATGGCCGTAAGGTGAACTAGATGGGAGTTGATCTGAATGTAAAAAGAACCTGTCCTCCCTTTTCCTCCCCTCCCAAAATGTGTTTGAAAAAAAAATTCAAAACAAACCCCCTGATCCAGTTCTCCATGCAGCCACACAGACGTTTCTACTGACATGAGAGAAGTAGGAGATGGTGAGGAGAGGGAGCAGGTTGATGGGGGAGTTTGGGACGGGGTCTTTTGGTGGAATGCTGGCTTAGAGTATGTGTAGCTAAGGCTGTAATGTGCTGAGTATCAACTCCTTAGTTACTCAACGAACCTTTCTTTTATTAGAAAGTATGACAAATTATGCAAGTCTCAAGCAGGAAAACTATTGCAGAAAGTGGTGCAAGTGCATACTTCAAGCCATGTGGCAGAATGCTTCCTGGTGTGTCATCTTGAGTAGCTTAAACAAAATAGTTGAATAAAAAATGTAGTTCTCTTTTTTTTAACTGTTTTTAAAAACTCTTTTCAAAGTAGTTTTTGAAAAATTAGTTTCACAGCCTGGGTAAACAGGAATAATCCTGAATATCATGGTTCACTTTTCAGTATTCATCTGGTAATTGGTTTACAGCGCTTCAAAGCAATAGTTATGTCAGAAGTTTACCTATTTGCAGAGCATTATCATCAGTCTGTGTAATATTTTTGAACATACCCATAGAATTAGTCGCTACCTTAACACAAAAAACTCTAGTATCTTTGTGGTTGAAGTTTGAAAACTGGGGGGAAAAAATGAGGTTGCTGGAATGCGTGAGGTTTCTTTAAGCTTTGCAAATTTGTTTCGCTCTTTAATTTAGCTAAGATTTGATTGTTGCATTTTTTAAAAACAAATACCTAACAGTGACAATCAGCTGTTTCTCTTGCTGTGATTTTCTTCCTGACTTGTTTTCATCTCTCCCCTGTTTTCCCCCAAGTCCTTAGGGAAGATGCAGGTGAGGTGGATCTCTCAGAAGCTTCTGACAGCTATCTTGACATGCGCCCTGCTCCTCTGCTAGGAAAGATAGCTTGATGACGGTCTTAGGGCCTGTAGTGTGGTGGCTCTGTGAACCTTTGCTGAGAAAACTTGTAAAATTTAGAGAATTGGTTAATACAGGACCATCTGGGGAAGAACATATTTGGAAGTGGAAGGATGGGAAAATGGTGGTATTGATTGCTCTGAAATAATTTATGAATTCTACTAGAGTTCACTAAGTCCTGTCTGAAGGCTTGTAGGGAAGGCTAGATTATCGCAAAACTGTAAAGGTAATGGATTTGCAGCCTTCTTTAAACCAACGCGAGTTTAAGATATGTATCCAGGCTGTGGGTGACCTGGCTTTTCTTCTCTAACTGAAGAGGTTTGAAGTCATTTTCCACTAGGCTTTCAAATAACTTGCAATAGGGAATCTCCGTTTCACCTGTTAGAGATGTTAGTGATTTCAAATTAATATGTGTGTGTGTATTCACTAAAACTGGGTCTCTAATTCAATTTCCTGTTTCAGTGATGGGTCCTAAGTGCTGAACCAGAGAGCAGTTCCTCTTTTTCTAGTTTAATAACTATTGTTGTATTTTGGGAGAAAACTGGAACGTGAGAACTGAATTTGAAAATGCTTAATAGGCTTGAGGCTAGGACACCCACATTCAGATTAGCTGTTTGCAAATTTTGTATCAAAGACTTCAAACAAACAGCTGGAGTTTTCATGATTTGTGAACTTCTTCAGTTTGTGCTTTTTCACTTCTGTCTTAGTTTGACTTTCCTACCCTCTTGTGTGCAGAGAAAAAACCCTTTAAAATATCACTCTCAAATGATCGGAACTAATTGACAGTCATTGTTTGTTGTCTGCTTTTCTTTCCTCTCCATATTAGGTATTTACATAAAAGGAGACTCTGACAAAGCTTTAATGATAGTATTGTGTTTTATAAATCACCATTATGTTTGATTTTAAAGTATGCTGCCAGTAGAGCAGGAGTAGGGCTTGCATTACAAAACCTGTATTTGCTCTAAGGAGTTAAAAAACCAGATCTAACAGTATAGATAAATGAATTAAACCCTTCATACTACAGTTGTCACTATTTTTCTTCATAAATTTTATAAAAACAAGCCCTAATAAGGTCATAATTTACATAATGCAAATCAGTTAGTAGAACTTATATACATACATACAAAGTTAAAACATTGTGCTTAATGTTATGGGTTTTTCCATAGTAAATATTGTTTAAATTTAGACTGTGAAGTATATATTGTTTTGGCAGGCCTAAATTCTTCCATGATTATGAATATTAATTGCTGTGTGACACTTCTGAAAATACACTGCAAACAAAAATCAACTTTCTAAGTGCTTAATTCTGTCATGGGAAAGTGGAACGTGAATTGCTAGCTCCAATACAGTCTTTGCAATTTCATTTAAAAGTTGTCAATTCCAAATCAGTTTTGCTTTGCATTGCAAAAATCACATCCAGCTTTTAGTGTATTACCAAAAAAAAAAAAAAAAAAAAAAAAGTTGATGTTATGTATTGGATTGATACAGTAATTTGTAGTGATGTTATGAAAAACAAAAAGTAGCAAGGCATTGAGAGAGAGAGATGCATAATTTAGTGATAAATGTAATACTAAAATTTATTGTGGAAACACAACAGAAGATTGATTAGGAAATTATTATAGAGCATGGAAGTGTAAAGCAATAGAAAATAAAGACAAAAAAAGTGTTTGAAATACTGTAAACTAACACTGTTTAATAGGTTTGCTTTCAGTTGCCTAGGAGCAAAGTTGCTCAGGGACTTCCTCTGCAGTCAAAGTGGCCAACACCTTAACCGCAGGTTAGCTGTTCTCTATACTTACGGCTTTTTCACTTAATCTGCTCTTGGAAACCAAAGCCCAATTAAACACAGAGTTGGGACACAGCTGATATAAAGGTCGGGAAGTTGGGAAGCACTTCTGCATCCTGTAGTTTCATCATAGCCAAATAAAGATTAACCAACAAGAGATTCAGCCTGTTTTGTCCATAACAGGAGCTTGCAAATTGGAAAAAATCATTGCAAATATTTGCAGAGCAGGTATTGCCGCAGGGAAATGTCCTGCCAAGGCTCTCTAAGCCCTGCTTAATTTACTGAAGTTTAACAGAACTGATTACCACTGCAGAGTTACGATTAGCCTTGGTTACCTTAAGAGGGAATTGAGTCAAATTTCAGCCTTATTCTTGCTTCTTGTGCCAATAGCCAATATCTATCTCATGCCATGCCAATAGACCCTGAGAAATTTTAGGTCTTAATTGGGTTCTCCCTTTTCACACTAATAAATTAGGGCTTCTTTAGCCATCGTGTGGAAATCTCTAATGAAAAGCAGTATTTAATTTTACTAGCAAAATCTGTTCTGTGGTTGTATCTAGTAACATTAATCACTTAGCATTAAATTAAAATAAAAACTGCAAAACTGAGTAGAAAAGGAATGCACTGGAGATGACCTGTTGACCTGAAGCACCTCCTGAAAGCTTTAAAAAGCAATATAAAATTTGTAAAAGATAGTGTGAGGAATGTCGCTTCAGAAACAAGTTATTGAATAAACATTGTTAGATAAAACTGGACCTGGGGTTAAAGTTCTTTTATGGCCTTTACTTAGGGGGCTAGTCATTGTCTGGTTATCAACCTTACATTTTGCTCATTCGAGGGAGAGGCGCAGATTGCTGAATACCCGGTAGTGTGACTGGAGTCAAAAAGAATTTGCGCAGAGAAGCCCTGTGGTCAGCACGTTGCCATGAAAAATCACTGCAAGCTGCAGAACGCACCTCAGATTCACTAAATATAAGTGGTTTTCATGTTTAAAGGGAAAGGAAAGGAAGAAAGTGTATAATTAAACCCATCAATAACCAATCAGTTCTTTAGGGTGGAGGGAAGGGGTATCTGAGAAAGCTAGCCTCTGTGGATTTCTACTTTACGGCATACTCTTGGTTTTTGTGAGGTGCCAGCTCTGTCAGTGCAGTATCCGCTTCTTCTTGTTTGCCATATGCACCTCTGCATTTGGAAGTGATACTGGCAGGTGTCACTGGCAAAAGAACAGAAATGGCTTCATCTAAAGCACTGCCAACTAAGAGGTGGAAATTGCGACTGTCAGAACGCTTGCCTTAAATTTCACCAGGTCTAGAGGCTACATAGTGGGTTTTTTTGTTGTTTTTTTTCCTCCACCTCGTGCTATCCTAGCCCCGATGCAGTTTCTGCAGTCAGAGGACATTGGCCCTTGGTTTGCCCAAGGCGATGTGATGAGTCAATGTTTTAACACATCTTGCCATTGCTACTGCTGGCCTGCCTGCGCTGCTGGGAGCCAGGATGATGAAACCTTGCTTGTTGTGCTGCATTTTTAACCGCTGCGTCAATTAAAATTTTGAGGAGCCAAAAAAAAAAGATGTATTGGACTTGCTATGTCTTACTACTCAGTTACCAAGTAGTTCTTCTGTGCCAGCACTCTGCTCTTGCTAGCTGCAGTTTGAGCTCATGGAAAGCAGTAACTTCAGAAATTCCTGTAGGGTACAATTTCATGTGCAAATCAGCTGATTGAACAGGTTGTTGTCAGTAAATGTGGGAGAGCCCATACTCCCTTTTCCTTTTTCTGCTCTCTCCTGCTTCTCGCTTTGCTCCCAATCTTAGTCTTGTTGCTGCCCTGTCTTCTACTGCTTGTTCTGGCTCTGACGTTTGCTCGATTCTCTGCAGAGCTGATTCAACTCAAATCTGCTCTTTATGTTAACTTTCTGCTGTTCTAGTGCATGACATTGACTTATGCAGAGGCTGAAAGACTATCAAAGCTGGCAAATGGGAGAAAAGGAAGAGGGCAAAATGGTGTAAAAGCGTGCAGATCCCTTTCATAGGCAGTAAGCTGCTATATCCCCTCACCTTACCATGCTCTTGTGTAGTGAAAATTGGAGCAGGGTTGAGAGAGGACCTGGAACTGCTGGTTTCCAGTGAGAACTTGAAAAATTGAAACTCTTGCTTCCATTTCTTGATCTCTCATTCCCATATATCAAATCCATTTCCTGTTACTGATGCTTCTTTGAGAAGAATATTTTTCCAATCATAAACAGTTGAAATGTGACATGAATGATGAAGCTGGATTAACCCTTGGTCAAGGAATCAGGAGATGATTTCACAAGGAATTAGTGATTGCTCTAGGAAGGAAACAGATTCTTCAGAGCACAGTGAAACACCGATGGGAATAATAAAAAGGAACAAGCAAAGTGCCTGGAAGAATGAGAAATGGAGGTGGTCACGTCTATGCATTTCCAGGAAGGGCAGCACTGAGAGAAACGAGTGAGATATGTGTGCACTCCTAAATACGGAGAAAGATGATGCAAACAAGTCTAAAAGCTGATCTGGTTGAGAAATGATAGAGAAACAACTACGTGGTTATGAGTCAGTAACTGTTGTTTCTCTATTATGGATGAAACAGCTCCAGTGTTGCCAAAATCATAATTTAAAAATTACACAATATGAGAAATTGTAAATCTCAAGTCGTTTTCATCTTGTTGCTCTGAGCCTTTAGTTGATGAATTCTGAAGCTGCTGCTGACATCCATGAAAGCTAGATATTTTAGAAAAAAATGGAAAATGAGAATGTCTCATAATCATATGACCCCAGCAGCTAAGACTCTTAAGGAAAAGTCCAAATATCATGAGGTATGTAGCAAAGTCGCAATAATTTGTAATGCTGCAGTTTTTTTTCTGTTTTTAAGAAATAAGAGTAAATGCAAAAAGTCGTAATACTAGTTTTACTAGACCTTCTCTTACTGCCTGCATCATGCAGCTCGCTTTACATGCATGCTGTGTTCTTACTCGTTATTGTAGCTACAGAATTGTGCCATTATATTTTAATATTAGTAGCATGTAGGAGCAAATAGATTTTGGGCAACCAGATGATACATTCATTATGTATAAAGTGTTAAGAAGATTGGTTTTACTGCTGTCTTTTAGGGGATCATTTGGAGGAAAACGCCAAATGTCTGCATACTTCGTTCCCAGTCTTATCAACACTGCTTTCCACTGTTGGAAGGCAGCTGTCTTTTAATTAAATGTTCTTCTGTTAGCTCTTAAGTTTTGATGCTGCATTGTTGGAAGGCAACATTAAGGTCCAGGATGAGTATCCCTCTTTAAAGAAAACGTAAAACTAGCGACCCTGTGATTTCAAAACTAATTCTAGATGTGGTGCAAAAATATTTTCCTATGCAGTCCCGCTGTCTCAGCAAAGTTCTACTCCTTATGTAGCAAATAAATGGCAAAGCCTTGAGATTTTGCTTCTGCAAGACTGCTGTTTATTATTAATGTCAGCAGTAGTACTATTGTTGCTTCAGTCAGGTCCTTCTCCATTTCAGTTGTATCCTCCCGTCATCACTTGGTGCCATCCTAGCTTTTATTGATTCAGACTTATTCCAGCTGCCTTGCCTAAAGTACCGATAATTGACATAAAATCAAAATGTGTGATTTTTTTTTTTTGTTTTTAATGTGTCTTTTAGTATCAAACTGATGTTTTGGAGTCTGAAGTGATTGCCTCTTCTCATTATAATGTGCTGTTACTATGATTTTTCTAGGATTCACCTCTGTTCGATCTTATCAAGCAGTCAAAGGAACGAGAAGGCCAAGCTGATCAGCCTGAGCCTGCTCCCACTCTAAATTTGCCTCTCCAACATAACCACACTGCCGCAGACCTGTAAGTAACGTGCGTGCTTGAAGTCTAGTGAAGTGTGAAGTTAGCATCTTCCTTAATACCTAAATCCACTTACTCATATTGTTTTCCTACTTGTTAGGCGTGGTGCTTTTAATATGTGTAAATGTTACTAAATCAATTGTGGAAATATTTTTTCCAACCCCATTAAATTTGTAATTGCAACCTGTTATCATACTTGCCTAGGAATAAAGAAGTCCTCTTATTTAGAAATATCCATGAAACATTTTTAGCTTGAACATATAGTTGAAGGAGGGGTGAGTGGAGGTGTGTGTGAGAGGGAAATTGGTGGTGCAGCTCCTCCTTCCTGCCGTCACTAGCATTTTGTCCTATTTCTTTGGCTGTTTAGAGCTGTAACAGCAAGGAATGCAGAGTAGTATTTAATCAGTACCTGTAACGTTATATGATATGGGAATAGCTAATTACAGTAGCAATTAATTTCTTCTAAATGGGGGGAGAGGGAAGAGTTTGTGCAAGTATTATTAATACAAATTAATTTATTCATCTTGTGATGTTGAAGTACTTAATACATGTCAAATCTCCAGGTATCTTTCTCCTGTGAGATCTCCGAAGAAGAAAGCATCTGGCCCTCCTCTAAATGCTACTTCCACTCCAGATGCTCAGGCCACTGTGACTTCCCAAACACAGAAACCACAGAAATCTACCTCCCTCTCACTGTTCTACAAAAAAGGTTTGTAGCTTCTGAACGTACTAAAATTGTGGAGTTAACTCTTATTATTTATCCTTTTGGTGTTTTAGAGCTCAAAATCTCCTCCTTTACTCAAAGAGTAAAATAGAAATCTGAATAAACACACTTTATAAACCTTCAGCTGCCATTGAAAGAAATAGTAATAAAATGATACCAGCAGGTTAATGCATGCACTCTACACACTATTAATTCAAAGCAAGAACTTATCTATATATTGTAAGAAAGGCCATATTGGTTCAGAGCAGTTGGTCTAGTCCAAATCCTGTTTACAGGAGTGGACGTAAATAGATGCCAAGGGAAGTTCAGAAACAGGACAAGCATATATGCTTCCCCTGAATGGTTTCCCAGCTTCGACTTTTTTCAGCTCAGGGGTATTCGTGAGCCTTTTGCGATTGTAGTAACCGCGTAGTAACCCTTGTGGATTTGTCTTCCAAATACTTGTTCAGGCTCTTTTTGAATCGACATAAACTTCCACATGGGCAGCGTCTGTCAGTGTGGACTTCACTGCTGAAGAATTTTTCCCTTTATTTTGAACTTGGCTTTTACAGCCTTCATTTGATGGCTTGTAGTTCTCACAGTGGGAGACAGTGAACATTCAATCATTGTCTGTCCTCTCCATGTTCCTCTTATTTTGTATACCTCTTATTACCAACGCAGTTCATTTTTCTTCTGTTTTTCTCAAGTTTATCGACTGGCCTATCTTCGATTGCATACCCTGTTTTATCGGCTTCTCTCTGAACATCCTGACCTGGAACCGCTGATCTGGACCCTCTTCCAGCATACGCTGCAAAATGAATATGAGCTTATGAGAGACAGGCACTTAGACCAGGTTACGTTAAAAAAGTTTTTAAATAACTTAAAAAAATCTGTAGATCTTTCTTGTGAACAAAATGTTTCCTGTAAATTCTTTGACCGTTACAAATTATAATCTGCATTTTTATTTCTCTTTAGAGGTTAACGTGGTAGAGTGAAGTCCATATTTGATCCCTGCCCTTTCTTTCTCTCCCTCCCTCCCTCCCTCCCTCCCTCCCTCTTTTTTTTTGTAAAGTACTGGTGTTACTTACTCTGAAATATAATTTATAAATATTTTCAAAATAATAAAGCAAAATGAAAGTTTCTGTTAATTTATATTAGGAAATATTAATTTTCTTTTGGAAGGCAAAATATGTGTTGTTATTCTACCATAAAATTGCAGTTTGTGAAATGGGCTTGTAAATGTGAATTTGGGCAGGTATTATCAGCTCCAGTTAGTTGATAGTCTTTCAAAAATGGAGGGAACAGTTGACTTATTTCATTTTCTGAAATTTTTTGTGATGTTGAGTTGCACCACTGTTTGCAGAACAGAACTAGTAATAGAAAGCTCATAAATTGAGCTTTTACCTTTGTTTGCTAATGACCCAGTTTGAAATCCTTATTTAAAGTTAGTAGCAAAGCTCCCATTGCTCTCAGGGAGGCCGAAATTGCATTTTATGTCAAAAGAAAAACGTTTAAACACAGAAGAACATAGGAGAGAAAGTGAGATTTCTTAACTTGAAATGAAGAACCTGAATTCATTTGTCACGTTTCCAGTGGTCTTTCTCTTGTTCCTTTAATAGATCATGATGTGTTCCATGTATGGCATATGCAAAGTAAAGAATGTAGATCTTCGATTTAAAATAATAGTTTCAGCCTACAAGGAGCTTCCCAATACAAATCAAGAGGTATGGAAATTTGTTAGTATTATCCTTCCATAAAAAAGCTATAAGTATATTTGTTTCTGTCTTTGTCTGTCTGTCTCTCTTCATGTACAAACAAAAGAAAACCTCTCTGCTTGACAGTGTCTCCATTTGTGGAGGGGAAAATTAGCTCAAATACTAGAGGTCTTTTTTAACTCCTGGCACAGTTGTTTGGTGACTCTCCTCAGATAGCAAACTCGATTCCGCCTTTTTAATTAGAGATACTAAATAATAGTTTATGGTTCTATTTTGAGACTATGGGCTAGATTTTTAAACAGTGAAGAGATTCAAATGAGGTGCTAACAGAATTTCCAAAAGCAACCTAGCTTCCTCTGACAGATAGCTAACTCCCATTGAGATTTAAGGGGAGATGAGCAGATTACTTGGGTTACTTTCTATAGATGCTTTCAATAGAAATAATATATATCAAAGGTTATATATCAAATATGTATGTATTGGGAGGCTTATTAAAATCACCTCTCTGCGACGTCTCTCTGTTTATAAGGCTTACTGAACTCAGGTTTTTGCTGAACTTATTAAATCAATAGAAAAGACAGTTAATTGAACTGTAGCAGTCCTTCTAGTAGCAGAATCTCATTGTATATTTGTGTGTGTCTTGGCTAAGCCCCTGACTTCTTTCTCCAAACCTGAAGAGCTATGTTATCCACGTAAGGTCAGCAAGGAAGATTATTAGCTTCGTAAGGTGTGCACAGTAGCCAGACCTTTTCATGACAACTTTTTGTGTGAAAGCAAATGAAGCTTAAATTTGGAAAATGTTATAGTAGTAATGAACTGCATTTGTACTAAGGGGCCAATTAATTAAGCAGGTGCTTCTGCTGATGTGTGTATGTGTTTGAAAAAACAATATAGAAAAATTCTAAGTAACAGTCATGGTGACTGGTAGACAATATATATGCCATCTTATTCATTATCTGACATAGATGAGCGGCCTTGAGTTTGTGAAATGTAATTTTTTCTTCTTTTTTCCACAATGGATGATTTTCTCACCCTATGGAGACTTTCAAACGTGTCCTTATCAGGGAAGAACAGTACGACTCCATTATAGTCTTCTACAATTTAGTGTTTATGCAGAAGCTGAAAACGAATATTTTGCAGTATGCCTCCAACAGGGTAAGCAATGTTAGCTGTGTTCAGTGTTATTTAATAGAACAGGAATACATATAGAATAAAATCTCATTATTATTTTATTATTTTTATAGCCTCCCACTCTGTCACCTATCCCACACATTCCTCGCAGCCCTTACCAGTTTTCCAATTCTCCTCGACGTGTCCCTGCTGGAAATAACATCTACATCTCACCCTTGAAGAGCCCATACAAATTCTCTGATGGGTTTCAGTCACCCACAAAGATGACTCCAAGGTCTAGGTTGGTTACAAACATTTCTTTGAGTAAGTTAAAGTTATCAGTAGGGATTTAATGGAAGCAAGTTTGAAGACTTCAGTGTAGTTTGTTAATAGTCTGTGGTTATTGTATTTTTTCTGATTAAAAGTTTGTGTCCCATATTTAGAGTCTTGTGTTGTTAAACGTGTCTTACTCTTAAACACTTCTCTTCTTCATTTGGCAGAATTTTGGTGTCAATTGGTGAATCATTTGGGGTGAGTTTTAAGATTTTTAATGTCCAGTCTTACATACATGTAACTTTTAGAGGAATGGGAATAGCTTTCTGACAGCTGTAGAGCTGGCCAGTCAGTGTCTCTTATTTAACGTAATATTTAATATTTTTTGGCATTTGTAAGCACAAAGACTACTGGGGTGCTTTGTTAACTCCTTTCAAATATTCAGACTTCATTTTTAAAAGTTGTGTATTTTGTTAGCTGCTTTGAGAGAAAGTAGAGTTCTTAGACTGGCAGAGTTTTAGAACTTTATTATTTAAGCCCATGATCTAGAAAGCTGGAGCAGTTTCAGGATTGACTGACAATTTTTTTTTACTGTTTTCTTGTAATTTCAGACTTCTGAAAAGTTTCAAAAAATAAACCAGATGGTGTGCAACAGTGACTGTCAGCTGAAGCGCAGCGCAGAAGTAAGCACTGCTCCTAAGCCACTAAAGAGGCTGCGCTTTGATATAGAAGGGCAAGATGAAGCAGATGGAAGGTAAGATTATTGTGCTTGGCTTTCCAGTAAACTGGAGAAACATTAAAAAAAAAAATTTTATATATATATTTGTTTCTCAAGCCTTTTAAAATACAGCTTGACTTCTGTTAATTTGTGAATGTTTATAAATATATTTCATGACATGGTAGTGTAATACTTCTCAGTTA
Organism: Dromaius novaehollandiae; assembly: GCF_036370855.1. NCBI lineage: Eukaryota > Metazoa > Chordata > Aves > Casuariiformes > Dromaiidae > Dromaius > Dromaius novaehollandiae. The sequence continues at coordinate 188,339,708 of NC_088098.1, forward strand.
GGCACTTTCATGTCAGAAGCAAGGATTTATTTTTGATGCCTATATATCCAGCATCCCACTATTACTACCAGGTATTAAACCATGCTGTTTTCTTTGGTTAGCCTTTAAAAAAAAAAAAAAAAAAAAGAAAGAGAAATCTAGCATATCTTGAGTGGAGAGTATCTCTTGTAGTAAATATCTCCAGTATCTTTCTTATGGAGGGGGAAAAAAAAAAAAAACAAGTCCAGAGTTTGCATCTTTGTAAGAGAAGGCAATAGCACTGAAATGAACTAACCCCAGTTTATCAAGTTCATTAGGAAAAAAAGCTTAAAACATTATTTTACTCTCCATTAATTGAGTGCTTTCTGTCTGCAGCAAACACCTACCCCAGGAGTCCAAGTTCCAACAAAAGCTTGCAGAAATGAGTGAGTATTATTTTTTTCAGTGACTGCACAGTAGCAAGTGCCTTGGATAAGAGTTTTTGACAACTCGGATAAAACCATTGCTCAACATCAATGTTATTTCAGTAACTTGCTTACTTTTTTGTACTTGCTCCATCTAATCTTGAAAATGCAGATGAAAATGGAAATCCTCAAAAGCTTTTTCTAGGTTATTAAATGGCATGGCAGCATAGATGATGCTACTACTTGTGGATAAGGGAATGAGCATGCCATGTTCTTCCTAAATGCTAGAATTCTTAAAGTGGAATTAAATGCTTGCCAACGCTTTCCCATTTGTCATTTATTGTAATGAGAACCCCTCAGCTGAGAGCTTGCAGCTATAGATCAATAATAGCTGCAGCAGTATTGAGTTGTCCAGAACACCTTTTGAGTCAGGAAAAGGAAAAATGTACGAAATTTTGTAAAGCTGCTTTGTCTTTTATACTAGAATGCCAGAGACTGCTTTTTCTACTCTTGTGGCTCAACATTTTTCAGATTTTGTGGGATCACTGTTACATTTTTCAAATAAAATTCTCACCTAGCTCATGAAAAACAAAACTGCTCCACCCCATCTTTTCCCCCACTCCTAGTGACACACCCCTAGTGTGTCACGAAACAAGAAGGCACTTTCTGTGCAGGCAGGTGCTGAGCTGGCTGGGGGGCGATGGCTGTCCTCGGAAGCCGGAGCGTCTGCCTGGCTGCAAGAAACTCCCTATGTGATGCTGTCAAACCATTTGTCTTAAGCATGAAAATGGACAAAAGTTAGGATTCAGTTCAGGAGCAACAGACACTTCAGTAAATAGGTAGAATGAATTCCTGGAAGTGTGTAAAATTGAACAAAAACTGCTTGGGTTTACTCAGAATTATGCATTTACAATAGAATGCAGGATAATTATTTAGGAGAATTGTATACTTCTGTTCCTTGTGTCATTACCCATATTTACAGTAAATGATCATGTCCAAAGTAATTTTTAAGAAAGTATTTAATTTTGCTGTCTTTTTTGTGTGTATGTGTAGCATCTACTCGAACACGAATGCAAAAGCAGAAACTGAATGATGGAAATGATACCTCAGCCAGTGAAGAAAAGTGAGGTTCTTCTCAGGACCAGGGGCTGTACTGCAGGCCCCTTAGCTTGTTTTTTTTTTTCGAGCCTCCATTAATTGAGTTGCCTTTTTAGTTGCTTTTTTTAATTTCCAACTGCTAGTTGAAAACATTTGGATTTTTTAATTTTTAATGTTTTTCATGATACTTTGCCTTATGATGTAACATGTATACAATGTAAGCCACTGAATTTGTTAATTTATATATTTTGGGGGGATTTTAAAAACAAATTTGGAAAATGTCTTAGTTTCCTATTGCAGCATTGCTGATATCAGCCAATTCAGTCTATTTGGCTTGAATTCTTCTGTCTAAAGACAAAATGTTAGCTAGAATGATTTGAAATGCACTAATTTTGTTTGTTAGATTTCATTTTAATACTGGAACTTGATGCATAATTTGCAAATTTTAAGAATTGGGGGCCAGATACTGCAAAGATTTCTGACTCTGTATATAATTACCACATCAGATTCTCATTAACTTAAACTGCACAGCAGTTGTAGAAGTTGCAGGATTAGGACCTCGCATTGTAAGTACAACGTGAAAGCAAAATGAATTCATTATGTAGCCATACTACCAAAACCAGTAATCTGTACCTCAGATACTTGTTTGGTAGTACTCCTTCCCCGATCCCACCCCTTTGCAATTTGAGAGGGCAGTTACGCTGTCCATCAGTTTGAACTTCCCTGAAGATGAACCACTCAGAGGTTATGTAAGTCCCAGAAACAGAGGCTTCTTCCCATATGCAAAATACTTGAAGTGCACTTTCTAATATTGAAAAATTTTATTAAACAAAACCCAGCCCCACTTGGTATGCATAAGATACCAAAATCCTGATGACAGAATGTTCTTCACGTGACTTTGATTTTAATCTGACTATAGCCAAACCAAATAGATAGAGAAAAAGGCACAAAACCTGTTTCCTAGAGCAGAAAGCTGAGTGTCTGAAGTTGAGTTACAGGTAAGGGTAGCCTGGTGTCTTAAAGCGCAGTGCGTCTCCCGTTGGTCTCACTGCAGCATCTGCACAAAAGCCTAACTTCATGAGCCCACTTTGGGAAAATGTCTGCTTCGTTTTACCAAAAAGGAACTGTTTAATAGGCTCCGTGTGAATTGTCACAACTAAAAACAAACAACATCCTTTTTTCATCTATGAATTTGTAAGTTACTGATTCAGATACTGGATTTTTTCTTGCAATGGTAAAGAGATTGCAAAACAGCCAGTTAAGGAAGCGCGTTTTATTTCTAGTGGACTAAAACATAAGTAGATAAATGAGGTCCTTTTTTTAAAATTACCCATTTTTATGAAATTTACTTTTTTCAGCTGCTTAAACTAAAGCAGGTATAGTAGAAAAGCGTGGTATTTATTATACAAACGTATTTTAAAACAACGTCATCTCTGGGTAGCTTATTCAGAAATTGCTTAGCTGACCCTAGAATACTTACAGTAGTACCTTTTGAAGAACAGTTCTTGTGTTGATCAGAGTCTAATCCTAGAGCTACTAAAAATCCTACAAACACCACCCTGGTTTGTCAGTGGATTTTAAAATAAAACTGGGTGGGTTTTTTTGGTCTCAATATGGCTTCAACTTTCTTCTTGAAAAAAACATACAGAAGTATTAGAGTACTTTATTTTCTCACTTTTTGCAGAGTTTTACCGTCAGAATATATGGTAAACATCAGGGTACACTGACCTTAAGTTCTGTTACAGCAGTTGAAGTTCTTCCATGATCTTACTGAGTCCTTTGGCTAGAGAACTGCAGGGGTAACATTGCACAGTCCAGTACCTAAACAGATTTATTATTTCCTTACTGTCACAATGTATTTTTTGTTCAAACAGACTGAAGGCTTTACATCAAATGTATGATAATATTTTGTACAACTAATCAGTTTCACTCCTTTCCAGATAAATAAAATAGCTTTTAAAAGATTTATAGTTATTTTGATAATCTTATTTTATTAGACAAGAAAGTTGTATATGGAATGACGTCCCCCTATATTGCATTTCCACCATGATCCTGCAGCTGGTACCAGCAGAGTACTGCATCTCCAGTGATTCTTTACTGGTGCCGAGGTCCAAATCCAATTGCAGTTGGGCTGGTAGTTGTCTGCAGAAGTTTCCAGAGTTCATTCTGGCAGCAGTTTGACTTGATCTGAAAATGTTCTAGTAAGATTTTTTGTTCCAAGGTTACCCTGGTAATGGTTTTTGCACACATAGGCCTGTTTCATGATCTGGGTCATTGTGATGGCCCTCGTAGAAATCCTTCAAAGGATTTCTACTTTATACTTACAAGTGTTCACATCACTTCACCACCCTGATCTTCATAGCTGGGTTTTTTTTGTTCTCAGAACTACTGAAAGAAGCCTGGTATGTCAAAGCCCTTGTGTAAGTCGTAGCTGCTCCCTCCCAGGCAGGTGTCTGGCCTCTGACACTTGGCCTCGCACCCTTCCTGTCTTTGCCTTGTGAGAGTCCAGAGGTGCCTATGACTCACAGCTCGGCTGCGCGCTCGCTGTTATTTATAGAATCAGCATTTGTGACGTACTGCTTAGGACACCAAATGCAGTTGATAACCTGCAGGTCCCTACCCCTTCTAAAAACACTTCGTAAGAGTCATATTTTTAAGCAGATACATATGTCAATAAATGCATATTACAACTGCTTTTTATCAGATTTTAAAATCTTACTGTGTTTGAGAGTACTATTCTTAGTTTCAAAACCCTATGCCATTCTGAAGAAATCAATGTCTTGCTCTATGTTCCAGAAAAAAAAAGAAAATTGGAATTCAGAGTAGAAGAACTGGATAGAAAATGTGACAGGCATTTTGGGTGCCTAGTAATAGGGGTTTTGCCACTGATTGGACTCCTCCTCTATTCAGTTTGGAGAAGCGTGCACCTGTGGAGAGCCATTTGTCTCATCCTAAGCTGGACATGTAAAGTTCAATCAGGTGAACTGCACCTTGGGAAGGCCTTTTTTGTCTCTGTTGGCTCTAAAGGGAATTTAGGCTTTTAGCTTGCCTGGGTAGACAGCTCTGGATGAATGAGTGGACTCCCAGCCTGTTTCTTTGCAGTTTTAAAACTTACACTTTAATCTCTTGCTTCTGCCCTCCATTTCCAAATGCTGTTTGTTCTTACGAGTCACAGGAATATATTATGGAAAAATCTGTCCAATTTCTTTCAATTTCTTTCTCAGCGCATAAGACTTGCAAGGAAGTATTCTGTGCTTAGAAAATACTAGTCCGGAGAGGCTGTGGTAAGTAGCAGGTTTCCTTGCACCTACCGGAACAGACAGACATGGCAAGCTGTAAACTGCATGTTTTCGGGTATAGTTGTTGTTGCAGACAGAGATCTGTGTGAAAAGTGAAGTGACGGGGCAGCTGGAGAAGATTCTGGCTGTGTGATACTGGTGACAAAGTACAAGGTCAAATATTCTAAATTTTTTTTTTTTTTTAAGCTGGTCATAAGGCACATCTGCTTCAGGGTAACTTCCTGGTGTTTTGAGGACACAGACAATTTTATTAATCCTCTTGAATTCGTTAGAGCATTAAGTTCTTTGAAAGGTGGAAACACGTTTCTTATGCAAATTCTCCAGCTCTGTTTTTTCTACAGACTCTGTTTTCATTCTGCTTACAAAGGGGTTATTTGGTAGCAGTTATTTCCTTAAGAAAACAGATGATCTTTAAAATACCTCCCTGAACAGCTATTTTTTATTTCTTATTTTCCCATAGTACTAATTATATAGTCAAATCCATTTATAAATCTGAGCAAACATATGTAGGACTTGCTTCACTTCTAATGCAATGAAAGAAAAAAATACTCATACTTTTAAATATTATGGCATTTTTATTAATGGTCTGTTAAAAGCAGGTAAGTTCATACGGAAATATGAAATTGGATATTTTTATGTCCAGGCTGTAAACATTATATATCATTAGGTAGTAGCTAATGATTCCTGTCTCTGAGGCAATTAAACGCTTTGTTTTACAAGGAAAGCCCACTGAAAGTGTTCAGATCTTATAGAAACTTATATATGGAAACAGCAATTTACACAGTGATCAGGCATTGTAATAAAACTCCAGAGGTCGGTACTAAATGACAGTGCAATGCTGGATTTTAACGTGAATCACTTAAGAAGCATTTAAATGATCCTACATCTGTTACTTTTTTTTCTTTCAAATTCCATTTAATTCAGAAAGTTTATATACTTTTTTCTTTCTTTTAAATGGAAGATCCCCCTTTATTTGGATCCCCAGAAACATTTTATGCTTGACATTATTTGCATTTTTTGTCTTTTTATCTGTATTGCCTAAAAAATATTTTTAAATACCCTCTTAATTAAGTATTTAACATTCAAGATCCAGAAACGAAGCTTTGTTGCATACCACCTCGCAATGCTAAAATGCATTCCTAATTTCTTCTGACATGTCCCATGCCTATTTGAAGGACTGGATTTCACACACATTTATGCACACGTATCTAAATTTGACCACCTAAGCTGCTTTTGGCCATGATCTTTTTTTTTTTAAGCATTGACCTTTAAGTCCCAAGGAAAGTGCATGCAATGAAAGCTAAAAAAATAAAGGTTTCTATGAATGTAATACTATCACATCCAGGTCAAACAATACATATTTCATGAATAAACAAACAGTACTGACAGAGCGGATCTTTAGAACCCCTTCGGTCCAGAGATGATTTTTCTGAAAATTATAGGCTTTGACATTACCTACATTCAAACTAGGCTGTAATCTGCACAATAGGTGGGGAAACAATGAGCAGGAAGGAAGTAAATAGAAAAAAATGGCACCCTTGGTTACATTAAGCCAAAACTGCCTCACTAAGGAAATGCACCATTTTGATTGCAGTAGTTTCAATTTGAGTGTCTTGGTTTGTTGAAATACTGCATTATGAACTTGAGCCAGTTTAGGAGAGTGATATGGGAGCCAAGGCTGGTCACTGAGCAGAGGCTGCTTTTAGTCAGATGTTAACAAAAAAACCAAAATCAACATTTCACATTGTTTTACATAAAGGAACTGTCACTAGTTATTTTTTACAGAGACCCTTCTGGTATGTATTGTGGAACTTACTCAGCATTTCTCAAACACGGTAACTGGGTGCAGAGTGTCTTTTGCCCCACTCAGAGGGATGAGGGCAGGGCTGGCCTACGTGCTGCCCGGGTGTCTGTCTACCTTCTGCCCTTCCTCTGTACTCACAGAGGCCCTTGAGCTCACTGATGTCACCAGAAGGTTTTATAAACCTTGCTGGTTCAGTGCCCACAGCCTCGATTCCCGCCCGCAGGCCAGGTCCAGTGTGGATGCCCACTTGGCTGAATTTCCTAGTTAGCTGGGATGTGTGCCAGTGTAATGCAGTGCATGCGGGGCAGGCTTCGGTAGGAGCTGCTACCCAAGCACTGGGCTGCGCCAGTGCAACATCTTTCAGCATGTTGGGAGGTGAATCTGGTAACTCTGTCTTGAGCCTTGAAGGGTGAAAGAGCCAGAGCCTTCACCCCAGAAGTCCTTGGCTTAACCAAATATGTTGGAATTCCCATCTTGGGTTACATAGAGCCTGGTACAAATCCTGTCAGAGCACAGACATAGGGCAATGCTATCATTTAAGTTTTGCAATAAAGTTGTGCCCTACCCTGGATATTGTTTTACTGTCTGCATTAACTTTTATCTGTGAGCCTGAGTCAAGTGCTTTTCAACCCCAAATTATCAAAACAAATCTTTTCCCCAGGGCAGTTTGAGTTTTGATGAAATGGCATTATGTACTGCAAAATTTTTTGACCAGTTTTCCTGTGTGAATACAAAACACTGACACAGCAGCTGAAGTATGGACTTCTGCTGGTGGAGGAAGTCGTACTAATCACTGAGGGGATGGCAAAACAAGCCTAGTGGAAGTAGATGATCCAGCATATTTCCAGTGAGGGTTTGAGGCAAATGCCTCAAATGCAAATGATTTTTTAACACAGCATTTTCCAAAATAATTTACTTTTGGCCCTTTTCCGAAGTAAATTCTACCACCTGTACTTCTCCCCGCCTCCCCCTGACCTTTCAGTCATAACCAGCAGAGACTGACATGATGACACTTTTCCTCATCTTCTTCTCCCAGGACTTACTTCTCTTCTGCTTCCTTCCAAAGGAACATGATTGCTTGGGAAATGTTCCTCTGATATAATAAAGAACAGTTACTTCCACTTTAGAAATGAGTTTGAGATCATTTAAGGCAATGAGGTACTTGCAGACAGCTTTTGAGGACTACAGTTGGTCATTGAAGGACTCTGTGGCAGAGAAAGTATTTGCCTGAAGGTCACATGACTAATTATATTAGTTTACTGAGCACAGCCATCCAACTTCTTGCCTTCTCCAGTTGTAAAATACTGCAAAAGGAACTTACTTAAAGCCACTTCATCCAGTCTTTTAAGATAAATAACTTCTCAGCGTTAATATACAATTGTCCCTGCTAGAAAATTCAAGTAAACATTTCATTAGCTCAGCATCTTCTGTATTGGGGCAAATGTCCTTCTGTGCAACACAAGGTGGGATTTAATCTTAACTCACTTCAGCCATTTAGAAGTTAACCATCCAGTCTAACTTAGCCATCCAGTCCCCCTCAATGGTGAGAGAGAGGCATGTGCAGAGGGCAACTCCTCGCACTTAAAATGGGCATGTAAAGACAAACTGCAGTTTATTTGAACAAGGTGTCCTTATTGCCCTCTGGAAAATGTGTGTGAGTTTCACTTCTGTGATTTAATCATAAAACCATTTTATCATTTTAAAACTGTCCATCTTCTTTCTCCACTTCTCTTACGTCTGGGGATAGTAAGATGGGAACAAACACATAAACCTCAAGTGGAATTTCCCTTTCCTTCATATTTTTTCAAGTTTCTTTTTCTCGGAAACAAGCAATGAGACAGTTTTCTGACTATGAAAACACACAGCAAAATAATCCATGTCCTGACAAATACTATGAACATTTACTGCCCCACTGGGGTGCCAGGGAACATACCTAGTATAATGCAAAGGAAGATTTTTTCATTCTGTCTAGAGCAATGAATGTAATATCCAATGCAAGTTCTTGATGGTTAAATATTTACACTCCAAATAAATAAACACCTAGTGAGATGTACCTTCCTATCCATTAGAAAAATTTCTCTTCCTAAAGAATTTATATTACTTTATCATATATTCAGAAAAACAAGTTTATATCTTCACTGGATGATAAACTAGGCACAAAGAAGTCTACTGTAGCATGTTAACTTAGTTTTGTGACACAGGTATACTATGAACATTTTAGCAGCGAACAAGTCACTGTCTCATAAATGCAGATGGGTTTAAAAAACAAAACAAAACCAAAACAGGCAGGCAAGACAAAAATAACAGTTTTCTTTCTTTAAAGTGGAAAATGCTAGTTACTGTTTTAGATTTTTTTGTTCTTAAATTCTGAATGTTGGCAAATGGACTCTCACCGTACATCTATGCTGCAGCCATCTTTACAAAACTTTTTACTAGTGGACTTCCACATTTCCTAAGACAATGTGCACTGACCTTCTCCTTTCAAACCTTTGACATTCTGACCACGGATAAGGGCTGCAAAGGAGGAGTATTTCTAGAATGGAAGAGGACATGCTCTTCAGCTCGATGGCAGTCAGGCCTCAATTGCGGAATGCTCCCACTCTGCTTGCTTTGCTAATGAAGTTTTTCAGAAGGTCATGGTCCATTTCTGCAAAGCCTTGAGTTTGTGTAACAACAGTTAAGTGGTTTATGCAAAATCTGAAGCAAAATTCTTCCAAGTCCTAGGAACAAATTGAGGTCATTAGTTAAATTGGCAGTATTGTGAAAGCATTGGCTTGGCCATGAAAGATGCATGGATCCTAACATCCAATTAGTGTTCAGTGAGACTAGCAGCAGAGATCTAGAAACTAGGATTTCTAGATAGTAAAAATGGTTTTGTCTTGTCCTGGTCTTGCTGACCCTGGTGCTAAAGCGAAAGCGATGCTTAGATATTCAGCATGAGACAGGTACAAGCCATTAGGCCATACAACAGTGATTTCATACAGCAAGTTTTGCCCACTTAGACTCCTCACAGTGTCAGTCCTTCTCTCCATGTACTGGGTCAGTCCCCTTTGAAGTTGGTTGCTACATAACAACTTGCTGTTGAAGAAAAATGAATTGTCTTCTGCAGCAAGCCGGGCTGGAGACAGCAGCAAAGCAAGCTTAATTTGGCAGTATGAGCCGTGATCTATAAACTCGTTAAAGGTTACAGCAAAAAGAAGCCTCTTAATCCATGTCAGTTTTATTCTATGTGACCTACATAAACATTGCAGCCAAGGCTGAACACTGGAAAGAAATTTAGCAGAATAGCTGTGCATTTTCCTTTGAAGCCTTGTCTTTAGATTGAATGTTTCAAGTGTATTGCCACTGCCAAGACATAACTAAAGCTTTAACAGAAGCCAAGAAGCATAAAAATATCCCTTAAAAAGAAATAAAGTGGTAAAAAGGTACAGAAGTAAATTGCCTCTCTCATTAGAAAGTGTTGGAAAAGAAAGAAAAGGAATGAAAACTGAAGTAAAAAGGAGGATTAGAAGAGTGAAAGCACTGACAGCGTAGAATTCAATACACCTCTGCATTGCCACTGCCAGAATCTGGGTAACTATATATTGCACTAGTCAAAACAAACTTTTACGTTAAATAAAATGAAAGGTAGCTGCCTTTTCTGGTACTGATCTGTGAAGAGGAGCACAGATACCAAGAAATCTGGGTCACTAATTTTGCAGTTTCGAGAAACAGTGGCTTTTAATTCTGTTATATAGAAGATAATTAATCTAAAATTTGCCCCAGTGTACATTAGAAGTACTCTTAAAAATAATCTGCAGAAGCAGATCTTTGTGTTTGTTGAGGATAAGATAAAGTATCATGCATTTTTAATTCTAACAACGGATGTGTGTTAAAAAGTCAAGTCAGTTTTCAGTTAAGTTTCTATGTTAATGGCAGATAAACACGGCACTATAAAATTTCACTTGCAGTGCTCACTATTTAATGACCAAAAATTGAATTAATTTTATCTTTCCAAGATTCCAAAATACCAGGTTTCTTTTATAATCCAATGATTTCTAGAGACATACTATGCTCTCCATTTCTACCCTAGCAGTTTTGGACCCAATTTTCTGCTGAAGTCTGATACGCTGCAGCTGGTTCTCAGACCAATTTTTACTATATTAATGTAGTATAGTGTAAGAGCACTATCTCTTACTTAGTGATTCCTTTGACAGAGGCTATTCCATATCTTTAATATAGAAGCCTTTCCTGCATTTCTTTGAAGCAGTTCTACTATATCCCCTCTGAGTTGAGGGTGTGGGGAGGAAGGCAACAATCCGCGCATGAGTTCGACATGCACTGCACTGAGGGCAGGTGAACCTACCATCATCTTATGGTTGTGCTAAAATATTACATACATTTTGAACAAATACTATGTATGCAAATTAAAACACTGAATCATAGAGGAAGAGTGAGGCAAAATATATTTGCTCATCTAATCAATCCCTTTTATTGTGTTTCTGTCACTATAATCACTAGTACTTTGTTTGGGCTAGTTCTACAATTTCACAATACACCTAAATGCATCTGTAGTATCTCCACCTGACATAGGCCAACCAAAGCTCTTTCTGTTCTTGAAATGTTCAAAACTGTTGCAAAGTTTATAAAAGGAGAAACTCCAATGTAAATTTTTAATGAAAACTTCACTGTTAAGAAACTCAGATCATCTGTTCCTCCTCCCTGGTCCCATCTTCCCTGATACGCTGGACTTCTACCTCCACAACACACTGGAAGTACAATTCCTATTATTTGCTCCCCAATTTTCATGCCATTCATTACTGATTATTAGTCTTGATACCTTGGCAACAACTCTGTCTTTATGGCTCCACCTCCAGCTAATAATCTCTTCATTTATTAATCTGACTGACAGTACTCATTGTATACTTCTGGCTTCCTCTTTGCAATCCCTACACAAATTCATCTCATTTAGTATTCTGCTGCCATACAGCATAGATGACTTCAACATTTCCTAACTCTACTTTTGTTCCTATCCCTTCCTTCTCATGGCTGCCTGTGCCTGAACAGTCTATCTGATTATATTCCCAGACTCTCCTGCTTTAAAACTTTGTCCTACAGCTCACAGCCAGGCAAAAGCAATATAAAACAAATATTTTTGAAAAACACTTTCAGCTACATCTTTTGGCTCTTCTAATATGGCATCTTCTCTTTTTGGACAATCTTAATTTTATTCTTAGACAGCAAAAGGAATCCTGAACACAAGGATCAGGACTTCTCCTTAGCTAACTAAGCTGCTCAGTTGTAACAATGGCTACTAAGTCTAAAATACATGTCTCGATTAACAAAAATGACCACATCATTATTTCCGCAAATAGCATAGCACTAAAAAGTTAAGAAAAGGAAAACATCTTTCGAGGTATTTCCCTGTTTGCAAATAAAGTGCTTGCAGTACAGCTGATAACAGGTTGAGCGCTAGTCAGACATTCCAGATATTCCCTATGGCAAGGAGCTCTTGAGCCAAGGGCAGCCCAGGTGACAGGATATGGAGAGAGGAATAACAATAGGTAATTTTTTGCATGTCAGCATGATTCATTGTGAACAACATAGTGCAGACGGATTTTTGATATGAGCACAAATGTGAATAGGGAAAGACTTTGCAGGTAAATTCACCACTGACAGTAAAAGGCAGTACTACGATGACTGTACCAGACACTGACAGATGACCTAAGAAGGTGGAGAACTTCTTCAGGAAGTCAAGAGACAATGCAAGATCCAAAGGTGGAGAAGTGAAAGGTGACAAGAAATTCCCATACCACATCATGCTAGATGACAAGGCAGGAAGCAGATTAAGAATCCTGACTCACAGGCACAAGATGACAGGCCAGAAAGATAACATTAACAACTTCATTTTTTATAGCTTAAAAAGGGGGAAAAGTATGTGTCTGGGAAGCCAGAGAGGGCAATTAATAGTAATCACATCTCATAAGTTAAATGCAGCAAATAATTCTATTAAACAGTATTTCTCAGAAAACACTTGTTTGCCTGATCAAAATAATCTCCATACCTGAGCTTCATATTTGACAGCGGCTGAAAGAAGAGCAATCGCATTCTCTTCACAAATGCCTTGTTTGATTGTTTGCTGGCAAAGCTTTTTCAATCTGTTTTCTCTATACAGTGTTGCCAAATCTAGGAGCCCTGTGAAAATGCAAACATATTTAACTATCCTTGTGCAGAACATATACATTTCTATTCATATTAATCAATTCTGTTATTTTAGGCAGAATTCATTGAAAGCTTGATCTATTTTTTTCCCACATGAAGTGCTTATTTTTAAAAGTCGTGAAAAAAGGTTTGTATCAAAAAGAGACATTTTTATTAATATACAAGCATCCTGTCCTCTTGTTCACTATAATACCTCTTATTCAAGGTATCAGCTAGTGACCCAAGTCCTCCTAATTCATACAGGGAACAGTTCCCTTTTCATTCATGATCAAATTGCTGCAGCTACTCAAACAGAAAAGTCTTAGTGCCATTAGTGACTTTTTAAGGCAAAGTAAGTTGGGGTCCCTCCTGAATGTTAACTTTTGATCTTATTTCAACCCCCAGCACTCATGTTTCCTACTACTGCATCCCTTCTTCCTGACATCTGGAATATAGCAGTAACTCAGACTTAAGTGCTAATAAAAATAAAACTAAACATGATCAACCTTTGCTTTCCTCATCCTGTTATGACACACAACTATAACTTTCGAAACAGTAACCTAGAGTTACATGCATTTATGGCAACTACCTATTGCATCTTCAGGAGGGAGTCTAATGTTGTCTGTGTACAGGTATTCCAGGAAGGCTCGGTAAACAGGATAAGCAAATTCATTCATTTCTATAATTTCATCATCACTATTCAGTATGGAACGAAAATGTTCACACCTACAAAACAAGAACAAGAGCTGCACACTGTAAAGAGTTAAGCTTGATAAATGAGCTGCAGCAAGACGTTGATTAAAAAAAAATCAGTCATAGCAGACAAAATACATAACCAAAAGATCTAGCCAGATGAGTTCTTGGTTTTGAACACGTTAAATTTTTCAGAGTTTTCTATATAAGCTTCACACTTCAGAATTTTCTTTTATTTCTATTACTAGTAGTTTACAACAGGTTCCTTATCCTACTTGTAATATCTTTAAGGATGATCCATGCATTTTTTAATGTCATTTTTAATGTCATTTTCTTATGTGAGTTATATATTAACTATTAAATCTATTTTATTACATGTCTCATAAAAGATTACAAATAAGTTTACAAATAAGTTATACAATTCTCACACTTCAACCTCTTTCTCCAACACGATCTAGTGAGGAGGGAAACAATCACTAACATTTCAGATAGTATTTATTCTAGTGTCACAGTCCATGTATGTGGACTTAATATTATGCAAGATAAAACGCTATGCACATCTGAGCATTAATACTTATAATTAAAGTACTTATAATTAAAAAAGGCTCTCACCCATGTAATTCATCATCTTTTTCTTACAAGTCTGAATATTCTCATGACAGACAAGCTACAAACAATCAAAAAGCATTGCCTTTGATAGTTGTACTCTATATCTTCAAGCTCACAGTAACTGTCAGTTATTCCTTCCTCAAAAAATACTCTGTAACTTTGAATTTATTGGATACTTTTGAAAGTTTTTGCCGATGAGAGTGAACATCACCACCTCACATAACGACTTCCTAGAACAGCCACAATTTAATTTGATACTTTCATACTCCATTATTTTCTCTATAACTGTACCACACCTGAATTTGCTCTTCTTTTACTAAAAGTATTTTATAATAGTTTGGTTGTTATCCTTTTAATGTCTCTGGGACAAGTCCACATCATAAAGACAGCATAACTTAGATACAAATGAAAAGTAATCTATTTATTTTACTACTTATTTTATCTTTTCTACATTCAATTTTGTTATTTACAGAATTCTTTTCTTGGTATTTTTTTTTTCTAGTAAAGTAGATAAACATCAAGTCAAATTCATAAAGAAGTAAAAAGTCATAATGTAGCTTCTGCCACGTTCCTGTATTGCATTCTGGAATTGGAAGAGGCAAACAAAACACCACCACTTTGTTTTCTTGAGCCCTGTATTGGTGGTAGCAACCACAACTACCACCGAGCTGTGGAAGAGAACTTGGATATGGACAATTGCCCCCTCAGCACCACATAAAAGTAAAAAGATACAGAGAGAGGGTGGTGCACTCTCTTCCCTTTTGTAAGGACTATCATGCTTCAATCTCCAAAGCACCTTGGAGCAACTCATCCTTTCGAGTGCCTTTCCCTCAATAAAGGGAGACCAAATAACTCATTTTGGCTGGCTAAAGGCAGAGCAGATGCCTCCCACCCACATACCCATATGCATCTCTTACTGCAGGCAGTATGCTGCTGTCCAGACTCTTACTGAGTTGGAGGCTGCCCTACCATTTCAACACCATCACAAACTAATAACCACAGAAAATATTATCTAGTTCAGCAATATCTATAGCACAAGATGGCAAAAAAAGTCTTCTCAAGTGGTAAAAAAATGATTGGACAATAAAAAGGAACTTTTACCAGCATGGGACTCATGACAATGCTCTGGGAAGGGATGAATCCTGCAAAATACCATGTTAAATATATTATCCTCTCAACCAGTTGCAACATGAGACTATATGGGTTAAAGAAGGCATTAACTTTATAGACTATGCCACACGCTCTATTATTCCTGAAAAATTGTTTGATAATGCCATACATTTATAGAATTGGACACATATTCTTCCTAGAATGCCATATAATCTAAGAAAAGTGAAGCAATAAGAAAGAATTAAGGCAAAGTTACACGTCATCTAATTATCAAGAAAAATCACCTCAGAAATGCTTTGGGGAGACAGAAGATTTGAAGCGGTATTTGATGAAGGGCACTTGGCAGACAGGAAATAAGGCAGTCCAAGCAAAAAAGATACACAATAAGCAGTAAGCCTGATGTACAAGAGATGAAAACAGTAAAGGGAAGAAAATACAGGCAATTGAAGCAGTAACAGGACAGCAGAAAAGAAAAAAAAAAAGCAAGAATTAATACCTAACTTTAATGTTATGTAGTAATATACAAGAAGTCACTAAAGGGATTCAGGATCAGAAGCAGGAAAAGAAAAATGGTGATAAGCAGGACCTCTTTAGAATAAGAGGTAGCCAAGCATTTTGACAAAGAAAATAGTGAAAAAGAGAAAATTACTGTAATAATAAAGAGGATGGAGCAGAAACAATTCACAAGGCAGCAGAGATCTGAAACAGTGTTTCTAGTATAACCTATCAGCAGCTGTGCCAGCAATAACAAACTGATCTCTGTATGTTAATAACAAAGTGATTACTCAGTAGATCTGCATATGTCAAATCTCACTGTGATGTGGTGTTAACTTGCAAAAAGCTGAAAAAACAAAAGGAGAAGCCAGCTTAAATTCAAATTAACTGATAAAAAGGCTTAAAACAAAAAGATATATCTGACAGAAAAGAAGAAATAATAATTTGAAGAGCATCTACAGAAATTGCTGAAGCAACTGAAGGGCCCTGTCAAAATAAAGGCAGGCAGGCAAGAATAAACACAAAAACAATAAAACTGAGGATATCAGTAGAGGAAGCCAAGAAAAGAAAGGAGGAGAAACTGATTAACTACTGGGAATGCAGCAGAAAAAAGATAAGTAAGTGAGCCTTTTACTCAGCAGGAAAAGGTCATTAGTAATTGGGACAGTTTAGGAACATGCAGGAGGATAGACATCAGATGGAGGAAAGTGTGGAAGAGGTTGGTAGTAAGCAGCATGCTTGGTAATTCTAAGCAGTGAGAAAATGAGGAAAATAAGTTAACAGTTAAGAAAAGCAAGTGAATCTCATGACTTGGGGAAAAGGGAGTTTGTAAGCCTAACTCAAGATTTTTAAGCAGTGATTACTCAGCATAGTAGACTAAACTATATAGTTTATGCCTTACCTAATTTTGAGAAGAACTTTATGAACATGAATGTATTTTCCATCCACTAGAAACTTCAGGTCTGCGGTTTCAGGGTTGTCAAATTCCTTCTTCAGTGACTGGGCTACTGTTAGATGGTCATCAGGCTCTAGTATATAAAGAGGAATTAATAGTGACTAGTAAGTATAGGTATCACTTATAACAACATCCTGGGTTTACATCAGCAATTAACACTCTTAGTAAATACAGCTTCCCTTTAAAGTTAGTAACAAAAATAGTGTGTTCAGTATGAACCTCTAGAAAAGCAAATAAAGTGCAGCTTTCTTCAGTCCTTGCTAGTTCTCTACTCCAAATATCCCTATCAAAAATAAGTCCCACTCCTCTAACTCTTCTGTATGAGGCCAGAAAAAACATCAACAGTCTCAGAAGTTTAATGCTGCATCTGATAGCAACTACTATCAATTGTTACTGGCAAAATTATTATTAAAAAAAAGTTGTTTGTTATAAAACACTTAAAAGCTCAGTAAAAATCACAGTAACATTTGCTAAAAGACTCCCATGAGGGAACATTATCTTACTGTCAAAATAAAGTGATTACCTAATCAATACATGTAAAACTCTTTGGTACAACACCCTCAAAGGTAAATACTAACAGTGCCTGTTTCGAAATTTTCTCCTCAGAGTTATGGTGTCACCAGCATTCTTTGTATGAATGTCTTTCCTGTTTGTATCACACAGACAAACGGGCCACAGTGGACGTGACAGCTGCAGATCAAGTTACCACACAGGCTTGACAAGTCACCCGTTGTCTGCATACAAATTTGTATCTCCTGAACTGTTTCCAATTCCTGATCATATTGGGTAGCCTCAAAGAACTATTTTCTTTAATATTGAGGAAAAAAAAAAGTAAAACCCTCCAAACCTCATTTGTAACCCAGATAACATTTTTTCCCCTTACCATACGAATACCTATTATTGGTTTATTCAACTTTTGTGGGTCAGGAATAACCTGTTCTCTACAGAAAATTACATAAATGTTAGGTCCTGAAATTTTGTAGCCTACCAACCCAGAAGAAAGAATATTACCCTGCTGGAAATGGAAAAACCGCCATCACAAGCTATAGAAAAACTTTGAACACATAATTTGATACTGTCACGCTTTGTTTAGCACAGTTATTTTCAAACACATTTAGAGAATGTCATTTATGTCCAGTTATATCCAATAGGGAAATAATTATGGAAATGTTTTGGATTTCAGGTGAAAGGATGAGAAAAACAAATCCCAATGAAAATATATTAATAAAAAAATCCTTCTGAAACCATGCTATAGTAAAGTACTGTATTAGTTCTTATTCTGTATGACATCGTTTATTTATTCAGACCTCTGCTGAGTTAAGTACAGTATTTTTAACAATCAATGGAAAACTTATGCTCTACTGCAAGGGTGTTGCGGCAGTAATGGTGGGAAGGGTTTTTCTTTTTTAGGGGAAAAAAGTAAAATAGTGTTTTAAGACAGGGAAGAAAACCTCCTTGTTTTGCTGTTTGCTGTGGAAAGGGACTGGAAGAAATGAGAGGTTGAAAAGAGTAGGTTCAGAATTGAGAAATATTTCTTAGAAGAGGACAAGAAAAGGTGAATTTGGCAGAAAGAAGCACTGGAAAACCATAACAGACAAATTCAGTCTCAAGCAGTCTTCTTCACTGAGAAGTGAAATATAGAGGAAGGCAGGTTTTGCTTCTTACCTTCCCCTGTTCTCCTTTGAAAAATTCCTCCATACTCTGCACTAAACCGAGAAGAAAAGGCAGGAGGAAAAGTGGAGGGGAAATTAAGAAAAGAATTGCAGTGAAGATCAGCTGGGATGTGGGAATCGACAAGAAAGAAAATGCATTCCCAGAACACTGCAGTTAATTTCAGTAACATGAAATAATATTTTAACTGGACGAGAAGAAACAGAAGCTGAAGAGCCTCAGAGCTCTGTCCGTGTACATAAGAATAAACATTTAATTGAGTTTTGCAGCTAAGCTACAATTAATAATAACCTCACATTTTCTTCAAAAAATAACTGATTTTCATGGAAGAAAAATCTAAACTTTACTACTAAACATACTACGGATACTTTTATTCAGAATTTACAACTGATATACATTTATTTATGTGAATGAACTGCCTCATTAATTGGGATTTTAATGCAGTACCATAATTTACATTTAATCAGTAATAGGCAAATATTAACATATTAATAATATCTATAATAATTAAGCATATAAATTATGTTTCTGAAGAAGACGCTCTAGAAAACACTACTGACTTCCCAACTCAGTTCTATAATCTTTCCTAGACAACATTTTGAGCAAATGAGGAACTTTGGACTATGCCCTAGAACATGAATTTAGACAAAACAAATTCCTGAGGGCAGGATTCTCCATTTAATCCTCTAGTCTCTCAAAGCTGAAATATGAGTACTATTAACAAAAGTGCCTTACCTCAGCATTTGGAAGGCATTAGGGAGCAAAGAGTGTTCTACAAAGTTGTCAGACCAAAGCATATAGCAACAAAAAAGCAATTACAAAGACAGCACAGAAGTGGAACAGAAGCATGATGCACTTAATACAGTTCAAATTACAAATAAACAAGCTGCTGCATGCAAGCTTCAGGCTTAAGCTCCCAGGTGACATCTACAGACAAACCCAGGAGTCTCATCTTTGATTAGGCCAGAGAAGCCAGTAACATTATTAGCCACAAAAATGGAATAGAATTTGTAGCTGAAGAATGAGCTCTCTGTTAGGCAATGCTGTAAATGCCTCGTTCTAGTGACGATGCTTAACTCATTCTAGTCAAAGCCAGCAAGACAGATCTTAATGTTAATTGGGTATATGAGATCCAATAACTAGTCTCCTCAGAAGCACAGGTCATGATCATTTCCATCTCATCATCATAAGACTTTGACTTCTAAGCATTCACGGTCACTCCTGAACACAGGAATTTGGCTCCCTCATTGTATCCTCATACTTGAGGATATCACAGAAAGGATATCAAATGGTTCCTTCATGTTTCCCTCACGTCTCCAAACTCAGCTTCTTCACCCATCATGGCCATTGTACAGTAACACTCAGTGACTACAGAGAAAGGATTGTGTGAACTAGCTATTCAGACCATCGTTCCCACACAAAACAAGGCACTTCCCCATAGAAATAAATCACTTTAATAAAACAGACAGTCATTCAGCACTGCCATCAGGCCTCAGCAAATTTTACAATTCTGTATTAACTACTATTTATGCATGTTTAAAATTATGCTTCCCAGTAGAGATTTTTGCAACAAACTAAGTTTAGGCTTCAAATACATGCATGGCTAAAAATGTTACAATAAAAAATATTTAAGCTCACCTATTGATAGAAGACGCCACATAACGGCGGGGGTAGCAAAGCAAGCAAACACATCGTCAGTGCAGACAAAGTGCGTGAGGTGAGGAAGGACCACAGACTGGCCACGGCACTGGCCCCACATGTACACCTGGCCACTCTGGGTCTTGGCAGCCGAAGTGTGGGCAGAGTGGCAAGCTGCAATCTCTATGACTCTGAATTCACAGCAAACAAAGAACAAAACCAATTACTGTCACAGGAACAAAATACAAGAAAGAATCTCGCTACCTCCTCGCTTTCTCTGGTATAAAATATTTTTGCAACGCACTTCAGATTGCAGGAATATTTTCCTACCGTAAGTGGCAAAATTAAAAAGGTTATCAATGTTTCTTCATATAGTGTACACTTAGAAAGTATCCTGGGAAAAAGCATCTGGGGAGTGAGGAGACACTGTTGCAGCAGAGCATTACGCCTGCTGCAACACATCAAGCAGAAAGGGCTGGGTAAGTGATTTTGCATTTCGGTTTACAAGAGAAAATTAATGAAAAGCTTTTTTTTCCTATTTGTTTATTGGAAATGGTTATAAACCAGCAATTTAAACATATTTCTTTACATTAAAATACTGAAGTGTCATTACTCATACCATTATTATTACTTATGCTTAATGGACTTGACCTTTTTTGAACATTTTCAAAATGAAAAATTAGAACCAAACAGAGCACTAAATATTATTTCTAAATACATTTTAGCTATGGTAAGCCATCTCACTAATCCTAAAGTTCATTTAGGATTTCAAAACTCCCATTGTGTACAACATTACACAATCCATTGTTTTACAGTCCGAAATACTGCTTGTTTACTTGTTTTCCCAGCTGCCTGGGGAAAATAGCAGGAAAACAACTTGTTTAAAGCTGCATATACCAATCTTGCAGGCTTTAGTGAGGTAATACTCTCATTGCCATCAGAAATGCATATTCTGGCCAACGAAAGGGAAAGGCAATATAGAAAATTAAAATTTGTATTAAAATGTGCTAACGTTTCAACTGCAGCCAAAGCATCTGGAAAAAATCCAGTTACGTTTTAAGCAAAAGCACAAACGTACACAAAGAAATAGCAACCTTCAAAAACACGCCATGCCTCATCGCCAGAGAGGAGTTGCCTTTTCCTTACAATAATGGATACAGACAGCAGCGTAACAGGACATCACACTTTTCTAATTATTCACAATAGGAGGTCAAAATCAAGACCTTAGTAATAAGAAACATATTTAAATTTCTAGCCACATAAAGACACAGCTTTGCATTAGCAACAGAAATAACTGTGCCACCACCTATCAAGGACTACAAGAGAATATTTAACTTGTAAAAAGCTAAGCTTCATTTTCAGGCAACAATATCAAGACAGAACACCTCATCTTCTCTCTCTCTCACTTTATCAGCAACATTAATAGCAGAACTAACACAAATTGCCAGTGACCGCTCTTCACTTTTTCTGTGTATACTCCTTGACAAAACCAGCATATTTAAACATAGTTTATATTCAGAGACAATACAGCTTTTATTGTTGACTTCAAGCAATGAAATTATACAACCAAAGAGAAACTGCAATTAAGACCTGTAACGTACAGTGTGAGCTGAAGCAGGAAACAGCACGTTTAAGCTCAGAACAGTTTCTCTTTCACAAGGGTGGTTACAGGGAGGATTCAAGCACTTCCAGGGAGAAATCAAACCTTAATTCACTGATTTTATATGTCAGACAAATTTTTAAATTGTTCGTGTTTAATTTTGTAAAAGAACCATTGCAAAAAATTATAGGCTATTTCTTCCAAAAATAAATTGACAGAGCCATAATTTTCTGCAGCTCTTTTGAGAGTATGCCGACTAATGACTGACTGCTAGAATATAGGTATTACCTGTCCTTATCCACAATTACTGTTGTAGGGTAAGACTGGTTACTTTTATTCCCAGTACCTAACTGGCCATATGAATTGGCTCCCCAGGCGTAAATCTGACCTTCGTCTGTTAGCACTAACGTATGTGCATAGCCACAGGCAACCTATAATGAATAATAAAAGGAAAAATCTTATTTTTATGTGACAGCAAGTTAATATAGACAGATATATGTGATGTTGTACATTAATGTTATTGGTTCTATATCAGTGCAAAAACAT
Source organism: Dromaius novaehollandiae (assembly GCF_036370855.1). Taxonomy (NCBI): domain Eukaryota; kingdom Metazoa; phylum Chordata; class Aves; order Casuariiformes; family Dromaiidae; genus Dromaius; species Dromaius novaehollandiae. Next base: position 188,361,789 of record NC_088098.1, read on the forward strand.
CTGATAAAAATTACAAAAATTACAAGTACAGATAAGATTACTAAAAAGGGAAGCAAAGAAGATGAGTGACTTTAAGGAAAAAAATGTATCACTGAGGAAACCTGCCAGATAATTTCAAGAGAACAGCAAAAGAATAGCTAAAAATTGAGAAAGAAGATTGTACCGCAAATAAGAGCATTATGCTGTAAAATGAGGAAAAGGCAGATTAAGTCTTATGTCGATCCTGCTTTATGGGCAACTGTTCCAATATACACAGCTTACTGCTGTAAAAATAGGCGAGGTTTTCCTGACTGCTCCTCTCCTCCCCTCCTGCCAGCTACATCAAAGTGTCCCTTATCTTGTGCCAGAGCTCAACGGATCCTTGCTGAGACAATTTACAGCATTGGAAGGAGCCTCTCCATAGCTGGGCCTGAGGACCACCAGCACTGGCACATTATCAGCAACAGGAACAGCCAGCCAGGGAAGAGAAGAGACAGAACTCTCCATCTTGATGCCAACTCACCCCCTCTCGTGCAATCGCGCTCTGCCCTGCTGAGCTACACCTCTTCAGGCACCCTGGGTAAGGTGGCCCAAACTGCCACTTCACAATCTATATATGTTGCAGAGTACTCCATATGGAGGTGCACAAAGCAGCAAAATTACCTGCAGCAGTCTTGCTCAGCATGAACTAATGTAACCTACTACAGCTAGATGGCTATCAGTAGCCAATTTAGCTTGTTCAAAACTAGCTCATGTATCTTTATATGGTCTGCAAAGCAGATACACCATAAATATGTGTATAGCTCCACTGACTTCCATGAAGTACATGATGGGCTTTAAATTAAGTATATGCCTAAGTGATTTGCTGATTGGAGGTCTACAGATTGATATTAATGGATATCAAGCAAATAAAGTGGATGGAAATGGGATCTAAGACATACTATTGGAGCGCTCATACTCTCTAAACAGGAGAATAAATACAGGTGAAAATAATATTCACTTTATTATGTTTTTCTCCAACAGCAACTGTTCCTAGCAAAGCCACTGCCCACATCCTAGAAACAAAATATAAATCCATCTAATTATATGACTTATTTTCAAAGATTAAAAATAATCCTTTGCTACCTGAGTAAATGTATTAATTAGGATCCAAAGTTCAAAACACTCCTGCAAATCTTCACTAGATTACAAAAACAATGATGTCTAGCAGAACGTGTCATTTTCCTAACTGTATCCTCTATTTTGGATAAATGAGATTAAAACTTTTAGCATAAATTTTACAGTCACTTTAAATATTTCTACTCAGTCAAAAGAAGTTATTAGTTTGCTAGTTACACTGAAGGCAGCCCAGTTATTTGGTAGAATACAAATACCACCCAAGATCAAGACCAACCATTGATTCACAGCCATTGTTGACCAAAAGCAGTTGGAGACAATTCATTCAGACTCCAAACACCAATTAGTCACTGTGCCTGGAGTATGCAGTTCTAGAAATGATACTCAGTTCTGCCAGAAGGACAAAATGATAAACTGTAGCATTTTCCCAGAAAAAGATAGGGGTTAATGAAGAATAGGACAGTCAAAGATGACTTACTTTTTATTACACTAACAGAAATAAATTTCAGAGGAAAAAAAGACTAAGCCTTTCTAATTTCTTAGTCTTCTTTAGGTAAAACCCTGACCTCACTGGAACCAGTGACAAAACTCCTGCTGAATTCCACCAGGTCATAACTTCTCCCCTGCTAACAGAGGTTCATTTTAAGATATACATTTTTATTCCAACAAACTGCACTTTAGAAAAACAGATAAATGACTATCTCTTTTAGATGTAAAATATGCCTTAGTTATACCCTGTATTTTTAGTTGTTCATAAAGGGTTTGACATATAGACATCACACATACCCGCTGTACACGAATGCCTTGCAAAGCTGCTATTCTGCATGGTGTTGGCTGATTGCCACTGCTGCCCAGTCCAAGCTGGCCATTACCATTGTAACCCCAGACATAAACCTTAAAAACAAAGACAAGGATTTAACTATTTGCTATTATCAATTTCTTTAGAAATAAATTTAAGTAATTCATAGTTGTAATAGTAACTCTCTTCAATATCTCCTTGTTCCCTTTCATTAGGATCTGCACTTTAAATGCAGATATATATGTATGTATGTGTATACATTTTTTGTTGTTGTTTCTTCTGCACCTTAAATGACAAATTTTTGATGCAGCATCTGTTAATAACACAAACTGCATCCTCCACTAAAATTCTATCCCTTCATGTTCAGCTTGCTCTGTAAGGGTTAGATTATGTAAAACTACAATTCTTTAAAATGAAGAGTGGACAATAAATGGTTCACAGGGCCATTCCCCAGGTCACAGAGCAAATTCAGCATGAGTACTTCCTTCTTTCAAAGAGCTAATTTCTCATACAAAAATCCTCTAACACAAAAGTAAACACAGAAAAATAACTATATACTGGAAACTATGTCAAGCAGTTCAAGTAGACTGTTAACACATTTATATTGTATATAAGAAAAAAGGGAAATACTGAACTCTGATAATTTCAGTAACACGTCTTCTTGTTTTCTGCAAACAGTCTAGGTCTAAACTGCTTGGAGCAGTGAATCTGAAGAGGATCTAGTCTGCCTAAAATCTTCAGCTCAGATGAACTAAAGCAATAGGAACACTACATCACTTTCATATCCTCAAAACATTCACAGGACCAGGGAGGTGGGAATAGAAACAGTATGAGAGTGATTCAAGTGGTTTTGCAAGGGAACTAATATATAAACTGTATTTTTATTTTCTCTCTTTTTTTCTTGAGATAAAATATGTACTGAGCACTGAAAATGAAGATAGCATTCACTGAATGTTCTCACATACTTGATACTTAAGATTCTAGCACATACAGAATAATTTATTTTTCTGTGAATGACAAAGACAGCAGTGGAATAACACATTAATCGGCACTTTCATTTTTGCTAGCAATATAATACCAGCTCTAAAATTAGTAAATCAGTGATACAAACGTAAAGTTATTTTTACATTTGAGAAAATAAGACTAATATGAAATGTCCAGTGAATAATAAAACCAGATGTTTATTTGAAATCATGATGTGAAATTGAGTCAGACTAAGAGATCCTATCACGTCTTTATAGTCATACCACAGTCAACCCAATTGATTAAAACAAATTATCACTCTTTACTGCTAGGACTACAGACAACTTCACAAGCCAGGTACTAGTGCTTCATCACTGGTCATCCACTGCACCTGTTTAGTTTACTGGAAGCACAAATGCAACCATGGATAGAAACACTGCAGAAGCCAAAATAGGAAATTTGACTTCCAAATATCCTGTACATGAAGTAGGACTGACAGTTAAGTAAAATAATAAATAAATAAAATATATAATATAGTTTCTATATGATTTAATCCCAAAATTTGTAAAAATCTCCTGAACTTCACAATGCTTTTTCTCCTCAAAGGAGAACTGCATTTGCAAGTAAATTCAGAATACAACACTTGAATTTCTTCAGCTTAAAAGCCAACTTCTGCAGTTGATTCAAAGCTATATCTGATAAATTTTATGTGTAACCTCATAAACCATTATCAAAAAGCAAATATTAGTGAACAATTTTCCATTTCACTCTGATTTCCTACTAAAAACTACAGCAAACATGGAGAGTAAGATGTGCTTATGTATGCAGGAATATATAGGACAATTTGACAAAGATTTTTACAAATAGTACAAGCGGGTAGATTTGAGGGAATCTGGAGATAATATTTTTTCAGTGCTTTTTACTATTATAGCACATTATTGGCAGGTATTAAAATAATGTGCATTCTGCAATATGACATAAAAGAAAATAAAATTCAGTCAGAAAACTTCACTTAAGATTTCTTACCTCTCCATTTTCTACTACAGCCATAGAGCACATCTGTCCACAGGCTATATTAACTACTATTTTATTTTGTAGGCAGCCAGTAACTCTTCGAGGAATTGGCTGATTAACTGTTGAACCGGATCCAACCTGGCCCGAGTTATTATAACCCCACGTATATACCTGTTGTAAAAGAATCGTCATAAAAAAGGCTATATAATACAGTTCTAAGTATACTGAGTTCTAAGAGAGAAATAACACACACAAAAAATTGCATCAAAGATCTGGGAAAACACACAGGTTTATGATTTAACTGTTTCTATCAGAAATATGATACTTATTTATATATTCCACTCCTTTATGCTCCTCCAGTCAAAGGCAAAGGCAACATGACAGTTTTATTAACACTTTTTCAGTCTGTGGGTGTGCTTTAAAACATTTGTTGACAGCGGCACTGGAAGAATCCACATTTTTAGTTTTCCAGAACCCAAAATAGAATGGCTAATTGGACACCTCAAAGTAAATCACAGAAAAACTTTTCACTTCAATGGGTTGAACTCCTTACATGAACATGGTTTTAGTTAATGGCAGATTTAATGTTGTTAAGAGACTACACTAGGGTAATAATGTAGGAGGTGACTGGCTGGCCTCTGCAAAGAAACGATACTCCCTTATTACAAGCAGATGCCACACAAAAATCAATGTCCTGCACTTTAAAGTGGATAGACCCAAACAGATTTTCCATTTTTATTAAACATTTGTGTTGTATCAGCACTGTGAGGATAGCAAGAAGCAGGATGTAATGCACTAGGTGCTGCATGTTCTCCTGTTTTCAGATGTTTGAATTTAATTAAGAGAAAAGAGAGATTTATTCTAGTTCTTCTCACCTCTCCATCAGATGTTAACACCATAGAATGATGAGAGCCACAGGCAACTTCAGTGACTTTCTTGTTCACCAAGTTAGTAGAGACTTGACAGGGAACCAAACCATGATTTGTTGTACCATTGCCCAACTGACTATAAGCATTATGACCCCATGTATACACTTCTCCTTCTATAATAAAAATGTAAAAAGCTGTTTTAAAATCTCTACCTTTTCAGTGACTACAAAGCATACAATTACAAATTGAAAAGTCAAATTCAGTAACAAAGTACATAGTTAAGTATGTATATGATCTCTTTGGTTCTTAAACCCACATACCAATGCCATAATCTTAGAAAACAAATCAGATAGCTAAAAGAAAGGAGATAGTGCAGTACAGAAGAATAAAAGATGAAATGACCATCAGGAGTCCCCATTTCAATTTCTATCTTTGTTACTAACCAATTTCTTACTCCAATCAAACAAAATTTCTATGTCTTGTGTTTCCTACTTTTGAAATGCTCAAATAAACTTTTCATTCATTTGCAATATATGTGAAGATGCTCATATGAAATTACATGATGGTGATACTTATCATTTAAAAATACTATGCACACCCTGTATTTCAAGAAACATGTTACTGAGAACGTAAGAAATGTCTGACTGGGTTAGACCAACGGTCCATCTAATGCAGAATTCAGTCTCCAACTGTGGCAACAGAAAAAACATGCACTTTAGAGGAAATGTGAGCCTGGTCACTTTTTGCAGTCCATTCCCCTTGTACTTCCCAAGCATCTACAGTCATTGGATTACAAATATTATCAGGTATAGTCCTTCTGATTCTCTTTAATGTACATATATAGGCCTGTTATTCATGAAGCTGTCTAACACTTTTACACTCTCTATGTAAAAAACAACTTACTTTCATGTTTTAAATCAAGTGTCCTCTAGGTACAGTAGTGCAGGATTTGGTGAATAGCAGTTACACATTCATCTTGTCCACCACCGTCATGATTTTCTAAACCTAAATTGTGCAGTTATTCCAGGAAAACTAGGCAAAACAATTTCTTCAGATTTCTAAAGAGACCACCAGATTCCTTATCTGATATTTTCGCTAAGAAGAAGGCCTCCCATTTCCACCCTCAGAACTGCAAAGGCAGAATGTGCTACACTAACTCACTATTTTTCTACAACAGCTTAAATCTACTGGCTCTATCCTGTCAAAAACAACCAACCTCCTTCTTGTTTCACCACCATGAGGGTACAAACTTCAGTAAATATGTGAAATAGGGCCACATAGAACCACATCCCATAAACTGCAAATGACAGGGATTAATTGAAGAATTGTGAATGACAGGGATTAATTCAAGAATTGTGAAATAGCCAAGGGCTATCTAAAAGATAGGTTAAAAGATGCTGTGCTGAATGGAAGTTGCTCATGTGAACAAAGTTACTAGTAGAAATCATCAAGGATCAGTTTTGGAACTGTTTTTGTGCAATACTTCAGTTCATGACCTGGATAAGAGATACGAGTGTGTCAGTGAAATCTGCCAGCAACAAAGCTGGGAAGAAAATATGGATGTAGATTTAAGAAGCATCCATGATGGGTGACCTTGAAGACTGGAGAAAATGGTGGAATGCAGTTGAGTCTAAAGAGCAGCCACACATTTCATCTCACCTACCTTTAACCATCTAATCTAGACTAGTCAACTAGATCTTCTCTAGTTGAGAGAGAGAGAAATACTAACAACATCAGTCAGGTCCTGACAGAACGTCACTGGGAACACAGTATTACTCATTTGTACTCGATAATGAACAGATACACAGGAAGGCTGCCAGTGTGATGTGGATGACAGAACACCAATGAGACAAGGAAAATAAAAGAGCTTGACTTGTTTAGCCAAGAGACAACATGACTGGTCTCTAAAATGCATCCAGAAGTAAATACAGGAAAGAGATGCATTTTAGCTAAAGGACAGCATTGGCACAAGAACATACAGGCATAATGTAGCCACTAAGACATTTTGAATGCAATCAGAAGCTCCAAACTTAATTGACAAAAACATTCCAGAAGTAGTAATAAGAAGAAAGCTGAGGTTGAAAGGCTTATGAAAAGAACTGGCTATGAAAAGAGCTAGCTGACATACTGACCCATGAAAACGTACTGAACCTGAGAGCCTAGAATGTCCGTACCAATCCTATTTCTTATGTTTCCAGCACAAATCTCTCACAATCTGCTAGAATAATTAAAATAGACCTATATGAAAAAGTAACATTCTTTAACAATCATACTTTACCTTCTGTAGCAAGAACAACATGAGGGCCACTTCCATAACTCAGACAGGCTAACTTTTTGCCACATAAAGTATCTAATCTCCTTGGTTCCATAGTGCTCTGGATGTCACCTGTTCCCAAACACCCACTGCAGTTTGTGCCAAGCACAAAAACCTGTTATAAAAGAATCACAGAATCATAATTTAGGTTGGAAGAGACCTCCACAGATCATCTAGTCTGACACCCTGCTCAAAACAGATCTAATTAGATCAGGTTGCTCAGGACCATGTCCAGTTGAGCCTTGAACACCTCCGAGGACAGAGATCCCACAACTACTCTGGACAGCCTGTTCCAGGATTTAACCACTCTCATAATAAAATTTTTTTTCCTAATATCTAATTGGAATTTCTCATGCTTCAGTTCGTGTCCGTTGCCTCTTATCCTGTCACCATGCACTTGCAAGAAAAGTCTAAATTCATCTTCTCTTTATCCTCTGATCATGGTAGGCAACCATTACTACCGAAGTATTTTCAATATGAATTGATCAAAATGTTTTCCTGATTCTGTACACTATCTTTTGTAGGTATACTAACATAGTTCTGGCTTTCATAATAGCTTGACACATGGACGACCAAATATACCATGCTCACACACACTTTTGGACAATTACCTCATCATTTTCAGTTGCATACAAGACTTCATTACCAGCACTGCCAAATACACAGGCTTGACGAATTAATTTGAGCTCCTCTTGGGAACAGAGAGAAAAAATTGGCCATTTCCCAACATCCAGCATCTTCAGGGCTGACAATAATGTTGCCTCCAAAACCTGATATTATAAAAAAGATACCAAATACATAAAAAGAGGAAAGTGTATAACTTTGCAAAGTAAAAAGTATAAATTCATAGAAACAGCATTCTCTCCTATCTCAACACCAAAACAATATTTCACTTCAGAAAAATACTTGGAGGGAAGCCATTATAATAAACAAATAAACTATATCATGATCCAGAAAGAAAGGAGTATATGTAAAGTACCATATGAGAAGTTAATTGCTGAGGTCACATTTTCACTATATTCATACGACGTAACTCCTAGTTTACAGGATCAAATGTACTAATATAGGCCGTAAAGTGTACACTCAAAACTTGAAAACAATTTGTGCCTTTTCCCCTGGTGTCAAAGTTATTGCTAAAAGAAGAAACCTTAAAAAATTTGCTGAAGAACATACTTATCCTTGAAAAATACACATATTTATTTTCAAGCACTGGAAATTGATACTTCTTTTCCTTTATCCTTTACTTCTGAAACTGTATCTGTTTCAACAATGTATTAGTTTTCCAAACATTGCATCTTTGGCAACCTAATTAGAGTATCTGCATTTTATGTAAGTAGACATATAACAGAAAAAAATAATAAGATTATAGTTAAAGGAAAAGAAAAACAGCTTTCTCCAGATAATAAATCCAATCAAGTTAATGTCTGAATCTCATGCAACATTTCTACTTTTTTAGTATAGTATAAATCAGAAAAATGTTGCTCTATCAAAATTCAATAGCAAATTTTGCATGGAGCATGCATCAAATTTCTTTACTAAAATTAAAACAAGCTCTGGATGAGAAACAAATATAGTATCAATCGCCTGCTCATAAGATAGATAAGAACAGATTTTGCCTGTCATAGGCATATGTAACTCAGCAGGTAACAGTGAGGACTGCACCATTAGTTTACTTCTACCAAGTAGCATATTTACAAAACAATTTTTAACAGAATATTATTTTTTTTGTCATAACGATATTGGTTTTTGACTATAATCAATTTCTGCCAACTTGGAATCACTTAATAACATGGTAATTTTCTATGTAATAGTCATTGATGCAACCTACCCATTCTTTCCTGAAATTGCAATAGAACTAATAAGGAAGGAAGGACCTCCAAACCTATCTTTCCATGTCCTTTGGAACACAGTTTTGCTTAAATATTGCACTATATAATATACAGCCTGTTATGGAAGAATGATAAACATTAAATACTATGAAAAGACTTAAATTTTTCCATGATCCTCAGCAAAACTGAATTAAGCCTTAAACAAATACCTAACAAAAATACCTAAAATTACCTAACACCTCTTCAGTGCTCTCAACTGCCTGTATAGCACGTTTTCACATACTATTAAAAAATTTACATAGAAACATAGATATAATGTTTGAAACTAAAGAAACAATCCTAATTTAAAGCTTAATTTAAATCTTTAAACAAATAGCAGTTAATCACACATTTCTTCATAATACACCTCTGGGAAGGGGAGAAGAGGGTTGGTCTTCTTTCCTACAGAAAAGGAGCTTTTGTGATCACACTATCACTTTCCCCACCTCCTCACACCAAATAACTGAATTCACTGACCAATTTCAGCCAAATTTGCAAGTGAAACAGAATCAAGACTCAGCTGTTACACAATCCATTTGGCAGGAGGCAGCTGGACAATCAGACATGTATGTTATGAAATCAGTCAGCAGGCAAGTAGGTTCAAGCTAGTTCTATCAAATACTATCTTCTATGACATGTAGCAGGAATATCGAAGACAAAGGACATGAATCCATATGTAATCAGGCTTCACTCACCTGCTGCTTGCAGAACAATTTGTTTAATGTCAAGAAATTAGCCTTAATTCTCTGGAGGATTTCAGGTACTTTTAAAATATAATTATGAATAGTTAAAGCATCACAAACTAATCTTCCAATTGCATTAACATCATTGCATCACGCTTTTCCTGACGTGAGTAGTGAGGCCTGAGTTTCTAAAGGACAGTTAGGGTGTCCTTCAATTGTACAGACCTCCTCACTGTCTTGGAATAGGATGTGACTTTCTTTAAAATGTAGGGTCTAAATTCCAAGTGCCCAGAAGATGGGTGAGAACACATTCAGCTTAAATAGAAAGGGTTTTTTCTGTAACCTCCTCCTACAGAGCACTCCTATGCTATCCTCATAATTAATGTGTTAAAAAAACTGTAGCATTTCTTAACACTAAAGTAATACACTGCAGAAAAAAAGTGTATTATAAAAAGCACCCAAGAAAACACCTGTAATACTTAAATATTTTACAAAAAAAAAAAAAAGAACTTTATAAGACTAAAACCCACCCATAATCCAATTCCTTTCTTATAAGGAATAATAAGAGACTTACTCTCTCACTTTTTAATATTTTCTCCGCTCCCACACTTTCCATCATATTTTTCCCCCAAAATTTAAGATTGCTTTAACTATCAGCCTGCCAATATTTTAACTTAAAATTTTCAAAGTTATTGACCCTGAAGTGATCAGTTCCCTCATATTGTGCAGAATCATGAAAGACAGAGTTAGACCAGAGTTTGAGACTGGACCATCTACCCATTCCAACAGTGTATCAGTTTTGCTCCAAGTATTCCTAAAACATCTCAGCTTTGCTTTATCTCAGCAACCAGTCTGATAGTTGGCTATCCGGTTTTCTTTGTCATACAGGTTATCTTAAAAAGGCACCATCATTAAGCTCCAAATCTAAATGAAGTGTTTCATTAAGTTCTACGCTCAGTGTTAAAACAAAACAAAAAATAAAAATCGGAGGAAATTTTTGCATCATATTGTACTATAGAAGTAAATTCTTACAAGTTTACATTGTTCAAATTGGACCATGTAGCTTTCAAAATGAATACTAAATTAAACCTATCTTGTAAGTCAAAGAAGCAATTGAACATAACTGAAATGCATATATCGTTCTTCTCTTTGTTTGTGGCTTACATAAGCAACATTTCTTTTGCAAGTATTACTTTTCTGTCCACAGTTTTGATTTTCTGCTTATCTTACAGCCTTGATTAAGCTACTACTAAATGGAATCAAACTTGTTTCTCTTGAAGGGCAACAGTACAGAATTTGCAATATAAATTCACATTCTGACCTTGACACTGACTCCTTGAGAAGGAGGAGATTCATCCTCCATATGGATTTGTGCCCGAGTCCCCCTGCAAAGAGAGAACTGTGGTTAAAATCACCATACGACATTGCTGCAACAATACTTTATGGAACTACACACACTTCATATTAAACCAGAACTATTTGCTTGTGTGAGTAGAGAAAATAAAAAAAACATGAAGCTCAGACAATTTTGGTTTTGCACTGAGCTATACAGTGATCAGAGAGACAAAGAGAGACCCTGCTCTTCTGTATTCTCACTCAAAAGACTAATTCTTGGACAAAACTTTTTTTAAAAAAGCAGTAAAATTTACTCAGACTGTAATAGAAAAGGAAAAAGTTTTATTAAACCTCATACTTCAAAGTCTTTTTATTCTAATAAAAATATAGAAGTTTGCTGACATAGTTTCCCAAGACATTTATTTGAGCACAGAAAAAGCACATTGGACAGAGTTTTCCATTTTCAGCTTAAGCCTTCAAATGTTCTTATCCCAGTTCTGTTCTGAAAACCAATGACAGAAAAAACATTTGGGCTTTTCAGGTTTACTGAGAATTCTTAAAATATTCACTCCATTTCAGAAAAGACTGCCAGCCCTGTAAATGACTCAAGCGATTTCCAGCATGTGCATCATCAGTAGAAACAGATTTTCAGATCAGACACTTTTTCACAGATTAATATGCACAATTCTACTATCCTTAAATTATTTCCAAACATAAAGCCATGCAAATCCATTTTCAATAAGAATGAACAGATGAGTAAGCAGGTCTAAAGCTATGAAAGTTTATTTTACTCAACAAGCAAGAAAGCAGTACACATCATTTTCTTGGAGATATACTGATTCAGGCAACACTAAAAATCTATTTACATTTAACTGAAAATTAAACCTCTGTAAAATTCTGACTGCAGGCAGAATAACATCCAAGAAACAAGAAGCTACCATTTTACTTAGTTACTTTTCAGAGGATTACAGCACTTTAAAAGAAGTATCCAACATAGCTTTATAAACCTACCTAACTTATTTAATCTTGCCTCTCACATCAAATTTCGGGCACTAGTACTTAGGCCAAGGACCCAAAACACATAAAATTCATATGGTTTAAATATGTTTTCTATGATTTAATAGATATAATAAATTTCTATGATTTAGTAAATATGATTTAATCTAATGATTAAACAAAAGTTCTTTTTATTTACTTTAAATGGATAAAAAACTGAACAATCGTTACAGCTCAGCTATACTGAATATGCACATTAAGTTTACGCTTGAATACAAAATGCAAGTGTACATATGCAAAGTGGATTTTACACTTTTAGTTTGACACTCTAAATGATAAATTCAACTCATTTGTAAGTCCAGCTGCTCTCTTGACTGTGCTGATTCAGAGCCTAAGGCTCAAACACACAACCAAGCTGAATGAACTTGAACCTAAGTCATGTTCCCTTTCAACCAGGACAGACTGAAGGATTCTTGCAGCTGCCCACATGTAGGCACCTAGTGCTAGCTGAGATGGCCTTAGGAATCCAAGACACCAGCGGAGCTAGCAGATAGGATACAGGACCCACAGGGAATCCACACCATGCTGGAGCGTCAGCTAGGAACCACACAGCACTACACAGTTATGTCTGTGCAACTGAATAGAGCCGGGAATGAGCACACACGGCCAGTTAACCAAGGTTTACAATTTAACACATACAGAGTAACTTGTTAAGCTGCTTGCTGTGATGCAATTTGTTATTGTTTTATTTCCTTCAATTACAGTTATTTGTTTAAATAACAAGAATGCAAGTAGTTGATTTTCTGTCCATCTGTCTCTATTTGAAACAACTACTCTAATTAAAGGCCTCTGGTATAACCACAGTCTGAGCAGGACTGTATTACTTGACCGCAATTTTGAAATGTTTCAGTTCAAGTATGGGAACAGTCCTACTGTAAGGTACAATATCAAGGCTATACAGTATTTCGCAGCATCAGTTTCCAGCACTCCCTAGCAATGCTGATACGCCAGAACCCATTTCTTGGCTATCTTTGGCCTACATGCTAACACCATACTGCTGATATGAATTTTCTGATTTAAGTGAAGACAGAAGTCTACAATTTTTCTTCAATACTTTTGAAACACAACTGACATTTATTACTCCTCAAGTTCTAACATTTCGATTCAGTTGCTTTTTTTTAAACTGAAGCACATAGTTTGTCTTTAAAGGCAGTTATACTTGTTAATATAAACCCATATACTTTAGGATGGCTCATTTCAGCCACCTAAGGAAAGATTCTCCATTCCTCTAATTTCTCAAAGAGTCTGAGCGAGAAACACACCGACAGCTTTCAACTGAATTTTTTTCAAGTAAAAGCACATTTACATGTCTCCACAACTCAAAAGATATAACATGTTTTATCTGAAATACAACTAAGAAAAAATTACCCTCCAACTCCATTCAAGCTGTTCTGCAAACACACACACCTTATTTCTGAGGAGCCTTACAGGAGTACATGGAATGCCTCAAATTACACAGGTTTATTAACTTATTCAAATTCATTTATTCTAATAAAAATACATACTGATTGCCACATGTCTGCATCTGCAAAAGTGGTGTTTCTAAAAACCTATAATTCATTTAAGAATACATATTCACTCTTCGATCCTGAAAACAAAGAAAGAGAAAAGATCATTAAGCCTAAGAATTATTTTTATCTGTGTAGCTTTAAAATACTAGCAATGATTCATCTTTGCCTGAAGCAAAGAAAAAACAGTATTTTCATCAGAAGTTGAAAAATCTGAGTATTTGAGAACTTCAAGTATAGAAGAAAAACATAGTCCTAGCTATTACAGATAAGTTATTGGGGCTGTTCATCTACTAAATCTTAAGATATGCATATAATTGCTGAGGAATCTTACTTTAAAATAGGTAGCCATTAATTAAAAAAAAAATCCTGACACTTTCTTTAAAAAGTAAAAAGATAAGGAAGAGATATTTCCCATGTATTAAAACTTTATATATGTTTTCTCTAGCTGTTTTTCCAAAAATTCTAAAGCACAGATCTACAAAAGCTAACTCCATTGTAAACAACCATTTCTTGGAGAAGTACACATCAAATACAAATATATTTATATTAAATTTAAAATATTACAAATCTCGTATCCGGAATCCAAGTATATTTTAAGAATCTGGACAATACTCTGGCATTCTGAGTTTAGGTTTTGGAATTTCTAAGTTCTGACCTTGGATTTGCCCCTGATAGTGCTCTTTGTCTTTGGGTAAGCAATGTATGCTTCTGTGGTACAGATAAGATTAAGGAACACAAATATGACTGAGGTCTGATTAGGAGTCTAGTAAGACCATTTAATCATAAATGTTGAAACAGGTTCACTGACTCATTTGAACGTAACATTGTCAGAGATTCTCTCTCTCTAGGAACTTGGCAAGCATGTAAATTTTTTTGGAACTCCACTTAGTATTTCTTCCTACTTACTCTGAGTGCTTAGAATCCCACCACTGAGCCAAAAGTCTGTGCAGAGCTGCTTCCTCCCAGGCCTCTAACCACAGGCTAAGAAAAAATCAGGAGGAAAGAGTCACAGAGAAAAAGGACTTAATCACACCTTTATGGAAGGGTCCTAACCTTCTCTGATCTTCTTAATTTCTCATCAGTTTCCTATAGCAGTAATCATGAAATGATGCTAACTTGTCCAGGTGATCTTGAGGGAGAGGACAAAACAGTAATATAATACAGTTATTCCTATTGAACAGATTATGCAGAATCATAAAGGTCACAATCCCTTTCTAGGAAGACTGATATTGAGGATTCTCTTACAAAAATTATCTTCTTTCTTCAGTATGTATGACTACAAAGCTTGAACAAACAGTGGAATGTCATTATGCCATCCAATGCTGACAATAAACTGACAGAACTCAGCTCTTCATTTACTTCTCCAGTGATGCAGCATTTTTTCATCACCACGAAGTTGCAGGCCCTGAAAAACAGCAAATGCTTGTTTGAAGGGCAGCTACTCAAACTAAATCATATCGAGCTGATCAAGAAAGAGCAGGAAAAAGTCCTGACAAACTAATTAGAAAAATATCCTCCTCTGACTGAGGTATTCAAACACTAATCATGCAGGAAGTAAGATGACCATGGGTCTTTTCTCTTTCCTTACTTGTTCTTTGAAACCAGACTGATTTCTTGGCTCCAGAGGCAAGCTCCACTGGCTGCCTACTTATTTCAAGACTAAATGTACAGGCAGTGTACAGGCTAGGTCCAGGACACTTCGAAAAATTCCACATTCATCCTTGACCTTGCAAGGCTGCTACTTGTTACAGAAAAGTTCAAACTAAAATGACCTGAGATCAGACAGCCTTATTGGCTCACTCTCCAGAGGCAAAACTTCAGCCATAAACATCTTGTCGCATGCCAGCTCTCTTTTAAAGTGATGCTTACTTGTAACTGTTGGCTCCAGGGATGGACCTCCTCTGTCTGAGCACGACCCCACTGAAGTTAATCAGAGGCTCATTCTGCATGCAGTATGTTGTATTAGAGCTAGATGCTTGAAACAAACATCTTTTTTGAGTAATAACATCATCCCCCCCCAAAAAAAAACTAATTGCCAAGAAGAACTAAAGCAGAGAAGATGGAAGCAACACACAAAAGGAAACACTGACACGCCAAAACCAAGGAAGACAGTGGGAATGTTATGTTGTAACACATGCTCAGCACTATCTTTCGATATAGCTTCAATACTGCTGTGATAGAGATAAATACATCAGGGAAAAATGTTCTGAAATAAGTGAGAAGACAGGAAAGAAAACAGAAGATATATTTTTAAAGCAATTCAGCATTATGGAAGTTTAGGTTTTGTTCTTTCAGCTCTTCTGTGGTTTAAAAAGAAGTGTCAGGATCTAGTGTCAAATTTCTGCTCTAAGTGACAAAATTGTTTTGAAAATCCTACAAAGACTCTTGGAATACCTTCCCCTCACCACCACAAACACCTTGGGGCTTTGGGCTAGCAAGACAATTTGAAAATTTAATTTTTATAACAAGTGCTATAAAAAACAGAGATGGTAAGATACATAGCTTGTATTCAGTTACTCCATTTCTTCCATTCCTATTCCAGTGCCTTTTTTTCCTCACAACTGCTGTGTACCATCCTCACTAGTGTAGAACAGTGTATTGTTTACCAGCGAGCAACAAGAGTGGAACTGACTGCAAAAACACATCATCTGCCAGATGGAAAATGTCTAAAGCAGAAGAAAAAAATTCTCATTTTTTCTCATTCTACAAATCCTCCAGTCGCTCCGAAAAAAAAATCACTTGAAACCTTTGGATATCCATCTATTTGACTGAAAAAAAAAGGTTTGAATGAAGTGAGAAGGAACTAATAAGAGAAACTGCATAACAGACTAATGAAAGGCAAATGTATGAAGACTAGAAAGTAGTAATAAAGTTTATACTAAAATTTTGCATCTCTACATAGACTTACTGAAATGTCAAGGTCAGCAGCCGAAGAAGAATTAAACTTCATAAAACAAAGTGTCAATCAAAAAGATTTTCACTTAAAAAAATATTTACACTTCTTCCTACAGATGCAAAAATACCTTTTGAAAGCAATGAAGTGTTTCAGATGATGGAAACTGAATGCAAGAACTACATGCGATGCTGAAAAGCAGTATGGTAGGATGCTGGGGTCATTTTCACATAATTAGTGGTTTACTTCTGCAGTAAAAGAAAAAAATATTGTGAGCATTTTCTCCAGATCTTTTGTTTATGTTAATACACTGAACATTTTGTTAAATACTCTTTTGGGAACAGTGTCATTCCTGTACCTAAATCTAATCTCTCATATGCTGAAGGAAAGCATTTTTTTTTTCTAAATGTAGCTGATCCCAGATTTTCAAAAAATCAACTTGAAAAGCTCTCTTTGCTGAACTGTTAGCCAAATTCCAAAAACACTTTGTGCTTTGTTCCTGTAATCCATATATTCAAATATTTTATTATAAACATAATAAAATATTAACAACTGTGTCATTTACTCCATTTCTAGTTTAATAGCTCTTTTCTATTTTAAATACTGCATAAAGTTCAATATACCATGTAATATAATTAATTTGGTATAACTGGAATTTATATTGATTCTTCATTCTTCATTTTGACCTTCAGACATGAGCTACAAAACACAAGAGTTCAAGGAACCAGCTTTAGGGAAACACAAGTATTCCAAAGATCTGGTTTTAAAAGAATTTTATTAAAAATATTAACCATATAACATAGCAAATTAATACAAAATAATGTAGTAAGCACATGAAATAATTTGATAAATATATTTTTATAAACTTACAGAATCTTAATACAGAAATGTTTAAGCCTTAAAAATTTAAGGAACAATAGCAAGTCATCAGGTTGTCCAGAATAAACCATACGTAAGCTTCAGATGTTAAGCTGCTCTGCACCTGCAAAAGCAGGAACCTCAGAATGGACATCAGTTCAATGCCATAAAAGCATTATGCTAGGGAAGAGCTCTTCTTTTAAGATGTAATCATAAATATTAAATGGCATTAATACAAAACAAGCAAGCAAATGTACTAGTTTTGTTATGCCACCTCTAAGGGGATCTAAGCTAGCCCAAATTGTTATTAGTCTTCAGCTACACCTCATTCAGCCAAATTCTGTGCCTTATATAACATCTTAGCTGATGGATGTTTTACCTCACAGTCAGCTCTCGCTGTTAAGAAATATTCACAGCTTCTACAGTTCTAACCCATAATCCCATCCTTAGATGTCTAAGGAAGGCCCTTCTAGCCTAACTTAGGCTGAAAGCTACAATTTATAAGGTTTATCTTCTACAACTTTAATAAAAGACTTAAAAAAGCCTATAAGCATTACTAAATCACATCTGACTTTCTTTTCTACATTCCCTGGTCACCTGGAGCTGGTACAGTTTTTCTGCATAATGGAGCCTTGGTCCATGATATGGGCTCGTTCCTACAGGTTAAGAAGTTTTACCTGCATGAATATTGCGTCACTGAGTCAAGTTATTTCAAGACAGTGTTTGATGCAATTCCAGCATGAATCAATAGCCACAGCTACGCTTTCCTGTAAGACTGGGCACAAGAGACCACAACATGGCTCTTGAATGTGCGTATTCCTAAGTTTCCCTTCCATGAACCCAGCATAAAAGGTGGGGGGGCAGAGGGATGATGCATACCCAAATCTTTCCCCGATGCACAGTCAGAATTTCCTGGATGTATATACATATAAAGCATGTAGACGTATGTGTTCATATGTATACATAACTGGTATTATACACTTGGATCTGAAAACTGATAGTTTAAACTTTGATAGTTATAGCTGTCTGCATAAAAAGACGGGATACTTTAAAGAAGAGATAAGAGAGAGTCAACAGTAAATAGGAAGAGTATATGAAACAACTACTTCCTCTATGAGTAAATGATTCCGTAATTGTCCATTTCGGTATTTAACATTCTTCTGATACCGGCACTGACCAGCATAAGTGGCAAAAACACTGAATTACACATAACAGAGGTTGCACATCTCTATCAAAAAGTTAGGGATAAAATGGCATTCCATGTGGTAAAAGTTTAAACACCTAAGATTCAATCTAGCCCCTGTAGTAGTCTCCTCCAAACTGCAACACATAGTACGCACGAGGAGGCCACTCCTAGGTTATTTTACTTTAACCTTATCACTCAGTGGTCTTGCTTTTTTTCTTTACCTGGATGGCTAAAGAACCTTTAAAAATACTCGCCTGTAACTAACTCAGACTCTTGTCAATTCTCTCTCTACTACTACACTTTACCTCCCACTCAATTTTCTTTGCTTATCAGTCCTTTTTCTATTCTTTGTAGGTAATTTTAGGAATAAGTTGAGGGCTTTTTGAGATGGGTACGAGTTCTTTTCCACAGACCTATTTCTTTGGATATAAATTCCAAATAAATTCTACCCGTGGCATAAAGCAATTTCATAGCTTCTTCATTTCTACAGCCCTTGACACTCTGGCACAACCGACATCACTAATTCATGTCCTTGATTTCTCAAAGATTCCCTTCCAAAACCAAGAATTTCAAACCTATTTTTGTTCAGCCTTCTATTTTATTTCTATTTATTTAATCACACTAAAAATGTCACCCTAGATCATTTATTAAACCAGCTCTTCTCGGAATTCTCTCATGCTATTTATTGAAAGCAAGTCTAAAGTCTACTAATTCAGTGTCTATTTGGTGAACTTGGAGCTGCTGTATGTAAGTAGAATTGGACTGTTATATGTCCTTCCCAAATGATGCCATTATCTATGTTTAAAAAAAGAAAATCCACTCATGACATAATTCATGATGAGTGATACTTTTATCCAAATTCAACTCCTGGGGTCTTGAGCAGAGAGCATTAAAAGCTCTTCGAATTTTGCTTCCTCAAAGTAACACTAAGCCAGATTCTTTTTTATCCACACAACGTCTCCCTGCTACTTTACAGGCCATGACATCATTAGCATCCAATGTTACTTCATCATATTTATTTCTCATGCCTGGACAACATTAGCTCTCCTCCCTCATATTCAGCAGGGCCATTATTTCTCAGTGTTTCCCTTAGCCATGCCCGCTCTCACAGCCCTTGCCATTACCTCAGTTTCCACCATTTCATTGCCCAGATGGATTACAATGACGCACAAAGATAACTGTCTACTGACCTTATTCGGTTCCTAGGCAGGAATAAAACCTCTTTGCTAATTGTGCCCTTTTGACCCATCAATTTTAGAATTTCCCTCTCTACAAGCATCCAAGCCTCCAACCGTTAGCAATCCTTTATCTATTATTAAATCTTAGTTTCCCAACTGTTCTCTTTCTCTGCATTAAAACCGTAGCTGGGCATCTAGCTAAGCTTGCCCAATGTACTGCAAGCTTCATACTTCCTCTACACACTTGAGCTCTCCAGCACTGTTCAAATTCAACCCTTGGTCTAGTAAATTTGTGGCACGAGCTACAGATCTCCTGACGCAGAAACTGCATCTATAAACCACACACTTTGTCTTGGGAAATGGACCCCAGGGGGCCTGCAACACAAAACCCATCTGGCACAGGCGACAGCTGCCTCCCCCAGCCCTCTCCACCCGCGGGGCGGGTAAAGGGCAGGCTGCGGAGCGGCAGCCCCCTCGCCCCCGCCCCGGGGCCGTCGAGCTGGGCGCGGAGCCGCAACCAGGCCACGAGCGCCCTCGCACCCAAGATGCCGGCCACGGCCCGCCGCCCCGCCTCCCGCGCACGGGGGGCAGTAAGCGCGCCAGGGCGCCCTCTCCCCTCCCCTCCCCCCCACGCCCCCGCCCCCCGCGCGGTGGGGCCGGCGCGGGGCGGGAACGTCCGTCAGAGCCGCGCGTGACGCCGCCAACCGCCGCTCGGCCGCAAGCGGCTGTGGCGTCGCCGCTGCTCTCAGCGGAGGGGCGCGCGGGGCTCTCCGCGGCGCCTGGGGAAAAGGGAGGGGAAAGGCGGTGGCGGCGGCGGCGATTCCTTCCTTCACAGCTTACCTTCCCCGCAGGCGGCGGCGGCGGCGGCGGCGGCTCCTCCTCCCACCAATGAGACAAGGGAAGATGCCGCCGTGCTCAGGCGCCTCCTCGGCCGCGAAGGGAGGGAGGGAGGGGGGTTAGCGCCTCCCAGGGATCCACCTACTGCCGCAGGAGCGTGGAAAGCCAGGGGCCGCCGGCTGAGCCAGCCCGGCGTGGACGCGGCTCTTGAGGGGGCTGCCCCCGCGGTGCTTGGCCCTGGCTGCAGGGCACATCCCTCCCTCCGAGTTCAGGCAGAGAGAGGCCAAGACAACACCTGTGTCCCCTGCACCGAGACCTGTCTCCTTTGACGATATGGCAGCTTCAGGAAGACATAGATGCTCGCAGGGAGCATGGCATTGAGGGAGATAGCCTAGTAACACTTTACACCAGGCGCTAGCTGATGACTGGCCTAAATGCAGGTGACAAAACTCCATGGTGAGCGCCCCGTGCTCAAAGATGATTGCCATGGGAATGTCAAATATTGCTAAGCTATTTCAATGTGCAGTCTTGTTTTCTTGAAAGGGAATTGAGGGGGACTTTGGTATTTTTCTCCTAATGTTGTGCTGAGCAACCTTGCTTGTTCGGTTATGTTTCTTACTTTGGCCTGATGATGCCCTGCCATCTTGCCGTGATACATATTCAGAGATCTTTGCTGTTCTCTTGAATTATATTGTTAGGTTATCACTGTGGGATCCTTATTCAGGAGAAAAGCTTGCCCTATGCCTAAGAAACTAACTTTATAGTGAAAACTAAATTTCTTTATCACCTGGGGCAAGTCTCAATGGCAGGTCTTCATGTGGGCATCAGTCTCATGAGGGTATTGTGTTATTTTAATGATTGTATGCACTTAGATACAAGATTATGTCCAAAAACGAGGTTTGTATAAGTACCTAAAGTGGCAGGACCTTTTCTTTATAGTTACCAAAGGAATAGAGGCAATACATTCTGTGTACTTGCTGTGTTGTCTGACAGTCTCATGTGATATACTTCACATGCTTTTTAGCCTGCCTTGCATCCCATTCTTTAAATATATAATGCATGATGTGCCTGTACCTCTGCACTCACTACCAATGCTGCTTCCTAAAGTACTCCCCTAATACTTGCATATTCACAGCCACTAACTGTATAGCGTTCTGTGGAGTCATTATCTCTTTTTAGTTTGTCAGCTGGAAGTCAAGATACATATTATACTTCCGAATGCATTCAGCTTGCCATGCATGCATCCCAAATGCATTGTAATCTGCAAAATGTGTATTTTTTGGCTCATTCACTTGATTCTTTCACAATAATTGAGAGAAAATGTTTTTAGCTAAGAAACATTTCTTCATCTGAAAGATATCTATAATGATTTGTATAGAGCACGGGTGGAGAATAGCAAATTTGGGGGGCACTTGACTCTTGAGGGCAATATTTTGTGCCCTATAGTTTTGTTTTCTCTTTGCATAAAGTAAAATGATCATTGTGTAACACAATTTTTTTTTCTGTTACTGTGTTCCCTTCTCAATTTTCTGTTTTGTTGACTGAATAAACCCAGTTCGGGGGGGGGAAATAGTGGAGCTCAGACATATGTAGGTAAACATAGCAGTATGCCTGATAATTTCAATCTAGCAGACAGTAGTGTAACAATACCTGGTGGAAGTTGAAGCTATTCATTTTCAGACTAGCACTAAGGCAAATATTTTTAGTAAGAGTAATTGTCCCTTGGAACAAGTTTCATCTTGGACTGTGAGCTGTTACTGATTCTTCAACGTACATCCTAAAAGAGTATTGGATATTTTTCTAAAAGTGATGCTCTATTTAACACAAGGAAGTGCTATGTACTGTGTTAGGCTGAAGGTCACACTTAGAATCTGTGAAACAGATGGTGTACTTGATCCATTCAAACAAAGTGCAGTTTAATACAGTGAAGTCCTTAAATCTAGAAGCAATTTATGTAGATCTACAAGCAGAGAAACTGCATTCTGGAAAATCTTGCTGAAGGATAGAGGTCGGTCAACATAACTGAAAATGTGATGCCAGGGAGGGAGAAGTGAAAAAGGCTAATGCCGTTCTTGAATGTATAAAGAGAAGAGTGATGAATAGTAATTAAGAGATAATTTGCCTCCAGTAATTAGTATTATGAGACAACTAGTGGGATGCTGCATGTAATTCTACTGTATATATTGATAGAGAAGTTGGAATAGGCTGCAAAAAGATGAACAATAGTTTGAAAAAAAGATAAAGAGATGATCTGTTTAGTTTATTAAAAACCCAGTTCAAAGGTGATTACAATTTAGAGGCTTCTTACAAGGAGAAAAACAGTAGGTACTGAGTGGCATTTTAATTTAATGAAGAGAGCTGTAACAAGAAGCAATGGGGAGAAATTAAAGACACAGAAATTCAAATCAGAAATGGAACACGAATCTCTGACAGTGAAAGTAGAAAGTGGTCTTCATTTATTGATGCCTTCAAATCAAAAGTGATCCAGTTATTTCAAGTTTTTCTTACATGCCAGAGTTTCTGCACCTCTCTCATTTTCTTTCTTTCATTTGGGTTGTCTCCAATTCGTTTTTCTTCTTTCCTAAACATAATGCCTAAAGCCAGATTTGGAACTTAACAGCGCTCAGTGAAAGGGAATATGTACCTCTCTCATCTTATATACAACACTGTTATTAGTATTCTCCTTTTTTTTCCAATATATTGTTGATGTCTGCAGTTCAAGCTTTGGATCCCTTTCTTAATTTATTTACCATTTGAATTTGTGCATATCACTTTCTTCCCATTGGCCTTAGGAATAATATGTGATAGAAGTTGACCCAGTTTTCTTTTCTGATTAACTGATGGATCAAATGTTTATTTTGCTTTACTTCAGCAGGATTATTTTGTACACTTTAAAAAATGTAGTTAGAAATTAAATAAGAATGTAGCAGGGATTGTAAACAGAGTTGTAAGTCAGTGAACTAACTTACAGTCCAAGCACCAAAGTACTCCAAAGCCACAAGATTTCAGTTACTTCAGTTCTGTATCTTCAAAATGATTTTTTTTCCCCGGATACTTAAGTACCAACTCAATACAGCAATTGCATATTGGGATGCAAGTTCCCCAAGCACAGTCCACCTAGCTTTACAGAGTGTGCACTCCACAAGCCTTCCACGTAAGAGTCACATAGGCGCTGAGCTGGAGGTGGGCTAGTCTGACCTGTAGCAAACAAAATGCCACAGTGTAGCAATCTGAAGTCTCCCAGACTGGAGGGTACAGATACATTGCAGGTGCTTTTGGAGATCATGCTTTTCCATGACTACAAAATGCAGAAGCAGCATAGATAATACCTGTGTTCTTCTCCAGGGCTGTATATCCTGGGGAAGAAGAGGAAGGGCTTAGTTTACATAGATATTCAGGCTGGGAGAAATTTTTCATCCAAGCACTTGGTGTATAGTATTCAACCTGCTATGCCTTGGCATAATCATGATACCACAAGAAGGATGGAGGAATTACTACTGAGGACCAAAGGAAGCTGAAGGGAGGAAAAAGAGAGAGGAACAGGCTTTTTTAAAGACTCAGCGAAGAGTGGGGATATTGTGAGGTGGTGATAACACTTTCAAAACCATTTAATAGAATGATTGTCTGCAGCTTCTAAGTTGTAGCTCCATATTTTCTTTCCATATTTTCTCTTCTTGCTTCTAAACTGCCCTCTCACAGTAGCACCCAGAACCATCATCTCCCCCACCGTCATCTTGAACTTGTGATAATCTGATGCTCAAAATCAGCTACAAAACTCTGGAGTACTTCACAACATACTGTCTCAAATGCTGCCTGCAGTCATCCATCCAGCTCAGTCAAATATAGCTAAAAACAGACTAAACTTGCACTCAGATCTTCCTGAAGTATTTGAAGCATTGGAAAGGCTTTCTGTACTTCCTAGATGACAAGAAAACTTTGGACTGTTTATTTAGTCTACTATTTGTGGACTTGCTACAAAAACATGGGGTTTTGTAGATTCTCACTCAATAGGTACTATTTCTATATTTAAATCCAACTACTGTGTGCTGGGCATGGATGCCAAAGGTGGACACGTGTTTTACTAAACTCAGCTGCAAAATAAAGAGGCCCACTAAGCCTTTGGTTGTGTTTCTCCTTAGAGAGTCTGTCAGTAGGAGGGAAGTGAGAAAGCTAGGAGTCCTTTCAGGTCAAATTAAGATCAACTTCTCACCTCAGTAACAGGGTTCTCACTACCTTTGTGGTGCCTTTGGGTGATGACATTTCAGTTATGATCATGACTTCAGAGGAGATTACTTTTGTCTGCAGAGTTATTATTAGCACTAGAGGCCCACTTTAACCCTTGAAAAAGCAAAATAATGGAAGTGGGAGGCAACTGTAGGCTGATAAGTTCTGTCAATAGATGCAAGACAAGTGGAAGTTAAAGAGATTAAGGGCTGGGTTTATATGAAACTGTTGAACTGAAGATGAGAGAGCAATTTAAAGAAGGGTGGAGAAAACAGTGAGTCCTAGTTTCCAAAAAGTGCATATTTAAGAAGAGCTCTCTTCTTTTGCACAAGGGTCCAAAAAAGCAATTAAAACATTTTAATGTGTTTTGGCATAGATTGTGTTCTTGATGATAAAAAGGGTCTTAGTGGGTAGATCCCAGAAAGTGCAGTTAAACTGGTGGATCTAAGAATTTTCGAACTCCCAAAGTCCGGTTTTGCATCCTGAACACATCTCCACTCCATGTCAAGGCAAGACCTGGACGTGAATCAGCACCCCTTTCAGCTTGTCTTCTCTCCATTCCGCTCCATGCCTCAGTTTCCAAGAGAAGGACAGTTAGCCCCTGGGCCAGAGTGCAGTGAATCCTGCTCTGATCAGGTCCTCGATAGGGAAAATAGGGAGATCGGTATCCACCTGATACTCACTACAGAGGTAGCCAAAGTGGTCTGGACAGGGGCTTCCTTACATGCTTTTGTTTATTCACCTTCTCACTGTCTTAAATGCTTGCAGTAGTGAGTTTGGTCTGGAATTCTGGAAAGGAATGGATGTTGTCTTGAATATCATACATCGTCCTGTGGTCTGTCATTCAGATCACCTTAGCTGAAGAATTTAAGGGTAGTGGTAGCAACAACCAGACTTAGTGGGCATCAAGATTCACCAGATGTTGGCGTTATGGCCTCCCTTAAGAAAGGAGAAGAAGACATGGTGGTAAGGAGCATCAGCGCAGAAAAGTAAACGGAGAAGAATAAAAAAAAGTCCCCAAACTATCTGGGGGTCTGCGTAACTATTTCTTTGTAGATGAGTACAGTGGCAAGTGGAGCTGTATCTGCCAAGACATAGTGGATGGTGGAATACCAGGCATATAAGCCTGCTTTTGTCTGGGTGTCTGATGAAAACCAGGAGACTCTGCTTCTCTTGAAGGTGAAAGAAACATTTCTAAATACGGAAAGCCCTAGCTCTGGTGGTGTTACACGGCAGGTTTGCCATCAGGAGTAACTGGAATGCTTCACAGCACAAAGCCGTATGACCAAGCAAGGATCTTTGCCATGAGGTTATGGAAACTGTGGAACATTTTCTTATCAGCAGGGAATTTAGGGAAAGACTGGCTGTAAAGTTGGTTCCTTAAGTGATGTTGGAACAAAGCAGGCCTCAGTGGGTGTTGAGAAATGTCTTTGAATCAACTTTTCTTCATTTGCAGGGAGATTTTATTTGTTATTTCTGAGATGATCTGAGAATTTATAAACTGCTTCTGACTGTTATGGAAAACAAGGTGTGGAGGACTTAATTCATGACCTAGAGCCAGATCTGCCTGGATTAGCTTCTCATTGTCACTGTATGTGGACAAACGTGGACAAATTTGTTTGTCCATTTGCGTGTGAATTTTTAAAGCAAAGGTGATGGGAGACAGAATGTTGACGGATGTATGTTGCCTTACTGCTGACCTACTGGGGGGGTATTTCTATGTTCTTTTCTGTTAGTGCGTATTTCAACAATGAAATATTTTATTATTTTGTTTTGCAATGGCTTTGAATTCTGGACTGATTTGATTCTGTTGTAAATACCTGTGTTTGTCTGAATTGCCCAGGTCTTCAATGATGTAAAATTCTTTTGAGAAATTTTAATAGCTGCAGTCAATCACAGCTTGAGATGGAAAGCATCAATTTAAGGTACTGGAAGGGCTAGCTCTAGTTTCTCTCACAGGCTATGCCTTCCTAGGAGGTAAGGACTGGAATTCAGCTTGTCATTTTCTCTAGCAACAGAAAGCCAAATTACTGACTTCAGATTCTACATTTCTAATATGGGGATCATAAATGAAGAAAAGACAGAACTGCTACACTTAAAAGATGTGCATGCATCTAGGAATCTGGATCCCTCCAAGAAAAGAGTTAAGCAAACTTACTGAAATTGATAAATCATAGGTGGACCTTCTGGCAGAATAATATCTTTTGTTGAATCATTTAGATGTCTTTGTTAGGCGGTGCCATGCCTTATAGGGGCCCATATGTCTGAGAGCCAGCAATGGGGGGGCTGGGGCTGTGTTACGTTTCCCTAGGGAACTTCAGTCTTCTGTGTGTCTGTATAAATTGCTAGTGAACGTCAAGCCCAGTAACCTGCAAGTAGGAGAAGAGGTCTGGGAGCCAGCTACTGGAAAGACCATAGGTCTGGGGACCAGATACTGGACAGACTGAGTGTCTAAGGCCAGCTACTGGAGGGTCCACAGTGTGTGTATGTATAAATGTATGTGTTGCACTACTGGTCTTCAAACCTGATCAGCCGGAGGGAGGAACAGGATCAGGCAGTTTGTGCTGTTCATGTTCGTGTGAGCACTGGGAGCTGATAAGGCACTTTTCCAGCTGAGTTGATCTGTGTGGTCAGCTGTGTGTGAGCACTGGGAGCTGATAAGGCACTTTTCCAGCTGAGTTGATCTGTGTGGTCAGCCGTGTGTGTGTATTGTGTGTGTGTGCATGTGTGTTTCTGCACGTGCCTACTGGGAATACACGCTCAGCCTTGCTACTGGCTGCATCTGGGGACGTGGAGCTGCAGCACCCTCGCATCTGTCAGGCCACCTGATTCAGCTACCTCTAACAGTCTTCACCTAATTGTATGACTAGTGACTCTGTTTTATCATTGCAGAGGGAAATCTTGGCTTCACTGGCCTCAGTGGCAAAATGCTGCTTTACTTGATCCAAATTTCAATCACTTTCAGTTAAATTTCAGATATCAACCTTGTATTCTTATTTTCATATTATCTAAAGCTTTGAGCAATTTCACTGAAGTACTAAGATGTTAGATAAGTCATCAAATCCATTTTGAATTTAATGTTGATTTTTCCCTTAAATGATGTGTGTCTGGTTGTTGGCCAGAATCTCATTATTAGCTTTCTTGTTTCTGACAGCAGGTAGACACAAAACAGAACCTTTCATTCTGTTTCCCAGAGCTAACTGTACAGCTACAGTAGAAAATCAGTCTCCTGTCAAGAGTTTTACTGTCATGCAAATACTTTAGGCCATCTAGCCTATTTCCACAACTTCTCCTCCCACAGGATAGAATCACGTGACTACTTGGGGAACACAATTTATTTGAAGCAGAATCATTGATCAGATTTGTATTTCACATCTTTAGTAAGAAGAAAAATTAGTTACTATCTGTTTCTGCAGTTATAAGTTTAGTCTTGTCTTAAGGTCTAAAAAATACCTTTAACTGGAAAAGCTGACAATGAGAACTAAAGAGTACCTATGGTTTCTGTGGATCTAATGATCATTTTGTTTTAACAAAATGGTTTACAGTGGTTAAGTAACTGTCGCCTTCTGATGCGACAATCTCCCGTTCGCCTGAGACGGCACGGAGGCTCCCCCAGCCTCCGGGCCAATGAGCACTGACACCAATATGAGGATGCTGCAAATGGCGTTTATTGTACGCATGTATTCGCTTATATACCTACAAGCATACTGCTATCTCTACGTCATATCCTTCCTCTTCCTTCCTCTTTCCGTGCCATCGCGAGATCTTCCGATCGCCGTTCCCTACAAGTAACTTTATCTTGACTGTTTTTTTTAATATATATTTTTCTTCTCAAATTGTCCAATATCCAAGCAATCCTTAAGACTCTAATTACATCACATTAGTTCTACCCTGCTTTGTTCACTGCTATTTGCCTTGTTAATCTATGCTTTATTAATAGCCTACTACTGTAAATTAAAATACAATCAGTAAAAATCTTAATAGTATGTGCCCCTGAAATTAGTAGTGCCTTCTTGAGTTCTTTTTGCTTCTAACCTTGCTTCTAACATTGTAATTTTGTCTATGCTACTATACTGCTGCTGTTGCTGACAGGTGTATATGATTTGATGGCTACACCAGCTTCTCGAAGCAGGTAGGACACTTCACATCAAAGTGTCTTTCATTACAGACATTCATAGCTGTGTATTTTACTCAATTAATAAAAGGGCAAAATTTGTTGCCTTATGGTGGTGACAACTTTGTTCATTGTAGTTAGCAATGGTTTTCTATCCAAATGAATGTATTAAATAGGCCTCTGTAAAGTCTGTCATGGGTCCAGTTCTTTCCATTATTTTCATAAACCACCTGGGTGATACTCATTAAAATTTAACTTGATATGAAGCTGGGAAGGATTGCCAGTGCACTGGAAGATAGATAAATTTTAGGTAGTACAGTAGCATCATGTCATTGCAAAACCAGTAAACATCATATTAGGATATATAAAAGGAATATGTGATAAGACAGAAGAGTAATCCTTTCCCTTTTCTTGGTACCGATAAAGCTTCAAAGGAGCACTGTAGCCTGTTCTGGGAGCTCAACAATGTGTAGAACAGTTATGGAAGTTGTGTTTCAAGAAAGGTGCAGAACAATTAGATAGTTCGATGAAAATTAAACTCGATGAATAACTAGAACAGAGCTGGGGAAAGATTGAAGAAATACGGTTTGTTAGGCTGAGGAAGAAAGGACTGAGAGAGCATAAAATAACACTTTTAAGAATGTAAAATGCTATTGCAAAGAGGAAGGGATTTTTTTCCTCTGCAAGCTCAGGAGAAAAATGAATCAGAGGAGCTTCAGCTTTGCATTTAGGGAAAGCTGCTCTCACAGTAGGAGTAAGGAAGTTCTGGAATAGATTGCTTAGTGAGGTTGTAGAGTTTTCATCATTAGAGATTTTATATCAAACATAAAATAGCTTTTGTCGATCCTCATTCAGGTCATGGAAGCCAATCAGATGACCTGTTGAGATCCTTTCCACTCTTAAGATTCTGTCATTAGCTCCATTTACTATACAGGAAATGGCAAAATATTTGCAACAAAAGTGATACAACCTGTAATTAAAATATGAACAAATAGCTGTTTTTAATCAAAGCAAAATGCCTTTCATATAAAGAATGATTAATAAAAAGGTTACTGCACAATGACCTAATTCTTCCAAATACTCATGCAATTTCAGTGGCTGAATATCCTTTAAAAATTCATTGAAGTCCACTCTTCTTTTTTCTGGCAGGAATGTTGTAAGAAAGGAGTAACAGACTATGAGTTAGTCTTCAAACAGCTTATAAAGCAATAAATGTAGAAAGAATTATATATTTTGCTTCCATGTTCAGTGATATCTAATAGGTTTGTCCTGGCAAGTCTTTCTTCAGCTCATTCAAAATGTCAATTTTATTCTTATTTTGTAATATTACCTGTTATTTTTACAACAGATCAGGTTTTTCCTAATACTGAAGATTACGGTTATTGAGATACAATTCTTCATCATTTTGGTTTTGAATAAACATTTCAGTGGAAAATCCATGGCTCTTCTTTCCTTGAGCATAGCTCTTCTGATATCATTAAAGATAACAAGTACTGTTTTTCAGTTTAATTCAACCTTTCCAAACTTTTCAAAATATACTAACCTAAATAATGTTTTACTATCAATTTCAATGAGAGGAGCAGGGTTTCGCTGCTTGCATGATTACACTGCTTAGATATTACATATGAAAAATTTACTTTAAATTAATTTTTAATGTTTGAAGCTTGAACTTTAACAAATGCCCATGTAAATTCTGAAAGCGGTTTTCTTGCTAAATTACTTTATAATATGTACAAAGAACAATAATTAAGAAACAGGATACTAACTAGAGCTGTGGCTATTACAATTTTCTACAAGTTCTGCTATTTAATTACTTGCAAAGATGCTATTTCTAGCACCACAGACATTCTTTTTCCCACAGAAAAATATTACAGACAGGAAATGTTTTGGATAGCTTAACAACATTTCCTGATAAACATTTTATCACAGCTTGATAACCATTTCCTGTTGTTAGGATTTGTTTTAACTATTGTCATTTTGTCTGCATTGCTATAATTAACACACATATGTGATCTGGCTAAGTGTGCTCGTCCTGTCAGACAAAGGTTTCAGTAAGACAGACATTTGTTTATAATGTGATACAGGATTTTACATGATTCATTTCCCTCCTTTAAAATTTTGTCTGTAACAATAAATGAAATAGTAATACACTTGAGGCATTATGGGAACCGGGAATTCCCAGAAGGGTGGAGGTTCCTCAATATTTCTCTTAAAGCACTGTCTGCTGTGGTCTTAATGATTTCAGTAAGTTGCTAGAATAGCTTTATATGGGAAGGTGGGACTTCATGTAGGATCTAATTGTTCAGTGCTAGCTTGGGTTGAAATTATCCTGAAAGGGTGTCAGAAGAAATTTGGCACTTTCTAAAGAGCCATAAAATTATTATCTTTGCAAACTAATATTAAAATGAGATTATGTTCAAGAGTTTTAGTCTATCAAAATACATGGTTTTATTCCACAGAACCACTTTTGCTACAGTTGGAGTTACCTATTTACTTTAGTGATAAAAGACAGGAAATATCACTTACAGTTGATTCTGATTCTCTTTCACACAGATCTTAGCCATAGTTGACTATGTCTGTATTACTTAGAAGATGCCCAGGATCTAAACTCTGGCCCTAAGGCCCAGTGGCCTAGCCTAATTCGTGTCCATACTATTTAGGACTGTATTTCCCTTAAGATTAGACTGGCCAATCCACACAACATAGCACTTGGCCCTGGCGCTCCTCTGGGCTCTTCAACATCCTGTGGCCTTCAGACACAATAATTATTTATGTCTCTGGGGGTTTTTTTCAGTTCATTGTGTTTGAAAGTGACTATTTATTACCTTTTGTCTAAAACTTTCAACTCTATAGTTTTCTTACCCACATCATCTTTTCAAGAAGAGTAAAATTAAGTCAAGTTATTGAGAGCATGCAGTATCTGAGGTTGCAAAGCTTGCTGCATCGAAGGAGTCTGCAGGGAGCAGGCTTGGAGCAGCTTGAGTCCATAGTCCCTGGTGGGAATGGTCCCTGGTGTGCACTATCCCTGAACTATGCTAGTTGGCTCAGGCCAAAACTGCCAGGAAGTCAACTCACAGGCAGTCTTGACATTCAGAGGTCAAGTCTTCAGGCTTGTGTCTTAGCCCAATTTTAGTTAGCAATGTAGCTTCAGGCCATGTGTCCATGCACAATGAATTTACGAAGTTTAACTATGGCTTTGTCTTCATTCTATTTCTTTCAAAAAGGCTTGAGGAAAGAGGAATGTGGAGGTGAAGGCTTTTAGACAATGAGTAACTTGCGATTACTCTCAAACATTCTAGTAAACATGTATGGCCGGATTTAAAAAATAGGATTATTGATATATTTGTGGGTAGATATATTTTGCATGCACATCCTGGCTGTACCCTCAGAAAAATATCCAAGGAAATAGAATTTGGAACAGAGTGAAAGGCTGTTCAAATTAAGCTGGAAGAGACTGAATAGTGTTCTGGCAAAAAGTAAGTCTGAGTCACACAACTCAATGCTGACTGCATAAGCTATTTAGGTGTCTGAAAGAAGGTAACATTGCTATAGTGTCACTTGCTGAAGAAATGCATAAAAATTTGAAGCATTTGTGGAACAGGAAAATGAACTCATATCCTTGATTTATCATTCCAAAACAAAACAAAATTGCTTGCACTGAATCCAGTAATGGCAAAGATAAAGTAGATTGATTTTCCATAATTGAATTCTGGCAATAAATAGCAAAGGCAGTATGAAAGCTGTATATAGATAGTGTAGTATAGATACTGTATCACACCCATTATCATCATCTTCTGTTTTCGATAGAGCAGACATCTTAGAGACATTTCACTTAACCCTAATGAATAAATTAGTTAGAAGGTTCTATACTAGAATTGTAAAAATTACGTTAACATGTATGTGATGAGGTGTAAAATGTTCATTAAATTGCCCTTAGTTCTGTAACTGTTTGTTATTAAAAGACAAGGTAATTGCTAATTTTAAGCAAACACTTTAGCATTGATCTTAGATAGCTTTCAGGCAAGGAGTATATACAGTAGCCATTTTAACAGATAATGACATTGATATCTCAGTATTTGTGGTATTTATACTATTTGACACAAATGTCTTTGTAAGAACAGTATGCATTTTTTCACTGGCAGTAATTTGCAAGGCATTCTATGGGCTGTTGAAAAGCTAAATAAAATCAAGCAACTTTTTTGAATAGGAATTAAAAAGAACAATATCGATGATATGAGCGTGCTTCTCTTTTATCAGAAGCCAAAAGCAATATTATATTATTTATGATTATGATGCACTTGTAAAATTAACTGTCAGAAAAATGGAAGACTTTTTTTTAATTCACAACATCAGACCTAACAGTTGAAACAAAAAGAGGTGGTTCCTCACAACGTGCAGTTAACCTGCAGAACTTTCTGTTATGGGATTTTGTGAGTGCTAAAAGTTTGCGTGAATGGAAGAGAAATGGAAGAGAAATCAACTGAACTATTAAATACAGAAAGACTCCAACCCAGTAGGTGTCTGGGCTGCAAATGTTTGAAGGCTAGGAGAATATTTAAAAGAAGTTTCATGTATACTTACCCTGTTCTTATACTCTTTCCTAGGCAACTGATCAGTGCCGAGGAGAAAGAATACTGGGTTTGATAAGACTTCGGCCTGCTATCCTATGGCCTTTTTCACATTTTGCGTCTGTAAGTAGAGGATGTTTAATTATGCCTCTAGCTTTTGAAATAACACCAATATGCACTTTTTTTCTTCCTGTGAGGAAATGCTCAGTGTTTGCAGGGACTGCTTTTTGTTTTGTTTTGTTTTGTTTTATTTTGTTTTGTTTTGAAAGGAAGCATTGTTACTGTTTGCTGACCTGAGGAGTTAGACACCCCCATGAGGGTTGGACATCATGCATGTACAGTACCTAAGAATCCAGGTTCAAGGCTGCTTAGTATACTGCACGCCAAACTAAAGCCTCCCAAAGCCTAAATTTCTGCTGAGATCCTGAAGCTTAGAGTATTTCTGAGGCCTCTCCCTGAATATCCACATTTCTCCTGTCCCAATTTAAGGCTGCTTATGCTTCCCATCTGCCCTGGCAGACAGCAGGGTTAGTGTTCCTCTGTGAAAGACTACGGCAGGTTGGCAGGTTTGTCTCCCAGCCAGATGATCTTACTGAGGAGGCTTTGGGGAGGTCAGGCACAGCTGGAGTGGTTCATATGGCTGATAAACACCTTGAGAATTCCCTGAGAAAGCAGACATGGTTTTCGCTGGGTATAAAACTTAGGCTTCCTTTGAGGACTCCAACAGGTTATTATGGGCAGGCAGTAAATCCAGCTCCAAGCTGGGCTTAAGGCATGCTCCTGCATAGCACAGCTGACTAAAGAGATAGAATGTAGGTTGAGCTGCTGTCACTTGGTATATGCAATATTTTGATGATGTTTGTACTGGACTCTGAAGTGTCCTGCTCCTTCTGTCTATCTGCATCCATCATGTTTAACAGACCTCTAATTCACTCCAGTGCTTACCTGGTTATAATGCAACTGCAATTTCATAAATGCTACTGGAATTACATGGGTGTAGAAGCAATAGTGGAGAATGAGGGCCATTACATTGAAAACTGAAGCATCTTTTGACACTTTAGCTTTCAAACTGTGAACAGGTTTGTATAACCCAGTTGCCTACATTTGCAAGACACTTAATTTCATGACTGAAGAAGTACTTCCAGGCCTCTGTTCTGTGGACACAGTATCACCTTACTTCATGAATGAGCATGGCATGTAGGATGGACACTCTGCAGCTACAGTCATCACTCTAATACAGTCTACTACATACTGAACAGCAACATGGAAAGGCTGCAATCAGCTCAGAAGAAACAGCACTGGATGTGGCCTCCTCTTGCTTAAGCACTTTCATACTACCCTGACTAGTGTCTAGGTACATGTATTTTTTCAAGATGGAGTCAGTCAGGATGCTTCAGCCATGAAAACAACAGTAACAATCAGGAGAAACCCCAAAGAAATTATCATAAGCAAATGGCGCTGAATAAACTAAAAAAGCTTTAGCTTTACATGGAACACGTAACCTGATGTCTTCCTGCTGACTTTTTTCTCCCATCTCTTCCTCAGCCCTTTTGTCAGGCCTAATTCTAAGTGCCTTAGCAAAGGGGTGGCAATTTTCAAGAAATTTTTAGGCCAGTGGAGTCATGTACATTTTTCTATAAGAGCATAAAAGAAAGGAATTAACTCCTTCAGTCTGTGCTTCACTACAATGAGAACAAGTCAATCATAGAGGATAGTCCAAATATCTTAGTCCCTGGTGATCCTTCTTGGTAACCACCATTTTATGTCTCTGTTAAAGGGCCTTGTGTTCCTTCCCTTACAGAAAATATTCATGCAAAAGAAAGTTTGCTCTCTGGTTCAGTGCCTTGGTGTTGCCAGGACACAAGCCTATGCAAACAAGTGTTAAGCTCCTTAAGGGTAGGAAGTAATTACCCAGCTTTGCCTGCTGACTGGTTTACTTGCTGCCCGGGGACTAAAGCAGGGCTTGCGACTTCGAAGCATATTGCCTTACAAGTGGCAGAACATACTGTGGAGGGGATAAGTGTACAGATTAGCACAGTTCAGTGAACAGAAAAACAAGCAAAATGGGGCTACATGGGGTGTGGTCAGAACAGATATTTATTCATCTGGAAGCCATCTGGACTTCTGAGTACAAGCTTCATTTTGCAAGTGCAGGGATGGAACTATTCAAAATTTCAAGGAGTTTCTCCCAGCTCCAATTTACCAAAAGTATTTTCTTTGTGCATTTTTGTCCCCTGCAGGGACTTCATATAGTGAATCATTCTTCAGAAGCTTATTCTTTGCAGAGATTTTGGCCTTTATTCCTTCTTAGTGGAATTTCTGTCTTTTTGATGAGCTATGGCTACACTACTACCTAGGCTGGATGAAAGCAATCCATCTTCAAGTTCCCCTATCCATCCTCTGTAAAGAGACATTTAACTTTTTTTTTCAAATCTTCCTTCTGGTTCTTTGAATCCAGATGGCTAATCAAACCCAGAAGACAACTGAAACAAACAGTGACAGTAAAAAAAAAAGCTAACTAACATTGGCCTGCCTTTGGAGAAAATAAATTAGAGATGTAGCTCAACTTCAGTAATCACAGCTGAAATCAAAGATGTTTTAAATTATATTTAAAGCTTCAGTTTGTTCTTTTTTCTTGAGCAATAGGAACATTGATAGTTTGGGGTTCTATTAAGCAAAGATAATTAAGAATCAAATTATGAATCAAAAATTTCTGTTCAAATTATACCTTAACCTTCCCAGCACATGTATGCTTTGCCATCTGCTCTGCAGAAAAACATTTCAGAGACAGACAAAAAATACATGAGCAAATAAATATGGATAGAAGTAAACATATATATAGAATGCCAGGCTAGAAGTCATTCTTTTCATAATGCGAAATATCAAGAGGAATTTGGCTTGATCCCCAAGAGCAAGGGGCTTCACAGAAGTACATGTATCTTCACTTTTAGATGAATCTAAAATGTTCTTTAAAGTGTTGTGGAAAGCCATGGCCTCCTAACTGGCGACTGGAGAGTTTATAGTGATGTTAGCTGAGAGAAATTTGACTGTTTCTCAGTGAGACTGGATCCAGCCCCCACACAAGCAGGCATCACAGATGGGGTCATCTTCCCTACCTTTAGATATCTATAGTGTAGGCCTATATTATAACCCACATTTCCTTTATGGACAATGGAGAATAATCTTCATTTTTAGAGGGTTATTTTAGATGTCTGCTTTAGGACAAGATGAATTAAAACCTGGCAATGTCTCTGCCTTTCTGCTGATTATAGAGGGAAGTTAGGGTGGTGACTGGCTCAGAAATCCTTGTCTGATGTTTTTCCATCACTGGCTACTACTGCTCAGATTTCATGGGCAAATGGTCACTTGCAAAGTGACAACATGATAAACATCTGAACTCCACTGAACCATTGGATGATTTTGTGATGATTACAGCTGGAGTTTGGCTATCTAGAGGTGTGTGTAGAAATACTCTAATACTGTGGTGAACTACATATAATATCAGAAGTGAAATTTGCTCTGATGTTTTCAGTGGATTTCCATCAGAGAAAATAGCTTTTACTCACACAACTTTCTTTTACTCTAGTTTGTAGAAAGGATTAGAAACATCTGTTCTCCAGCTCCATCAGGATAAGTTGAACACACTCTCTGAGCACTTAGGTTTAAATTTAAATCAATAAACTTTCGGGACATTTTAATTGCAACTAAGATATTAAATAACATGAATAAGTTGAAAAAAACTGGCTTCTCTTTGTAAAAGTAATAATATAAAATAATAAATAAATAAAATAAAATAAAAATAATGAATAAAGAAAATAAATTAGATATTATTTTCAATATGTATTGGATTACTTTAAGCACATATTACTTTCTGAATCTGCAAACATGAAGATCTAATTGTTGCTATCTAGTCTTAGTATTGACTAGCTCTCTCTTTTTCAATCATGCCAGTAATATTACTAGTGCTGTTTCTCTCTGTTTCTATTTTGTGGGAATTCCTCACTGCTTACATTTTCCTGGAAACCACCTTTTCTAAAAAAATGAGGTCAAAGTGATCACTTCATTTATCCACTTCTCTCCCTCCCTCTCCCCCAGCAAATAACTTTTAAACTCATTGTCCCATTTCAACCCAATTAAACAGAGAGACAGATGTTTCCAAAATAATTATGTTCCTACATGATTTGTGAAAATTGACAGCTAGATGGGGGAGAAATGCAGACAAACGTCTCCGCTGAGGGACAAACATGTCCCTCAGCCATGATGCATTCATTATCTTTGGCAGCAGTCAGCTGCCCCACCATGTGCTCTTTTGTGGCTGTTGGGGTAGCTCAAGAGGACATGGGGGAGATTTGGGTTACTGTAGGAAGAGTGTATGAAGGGAGATGAAAAAGGGGTTTAAGAGACCCAGAACAAGAAGTCTGATTTATCTGTGAGTTGCATAGCTCATGAAGCAATTTGTTCTTCTCTCTGTTGTCTGTCCCCCCCCCCCCACACCTTTTTTTTTCCTGGTTCATTTTCCTCTGCTTTACATACCCTCTTTGAATGACCTGATAAGAGTTTTCCAAACATGTTGAAATATGCACACAGACTGAAAACAGACTCCCTTTGACGTTGATTCACTGTCTCAGAATAAGCTTTTCAGGGCCTTTTTAAGAAAAGTATATATAATTCCAGGAAAAGTAATCTACGATCTCAGAATTTTAGTTCGAGCTCCTTGAACCCAGAAGCAGGGCTATTATTTCTGTGACAAATAATAACACACACTTTGCATGCACTGCAATTAGTCTTATATTTATTTACTTGTAGAAAACTTAAGTAAGATTGTGGCCTCTTTGAGATTGATGTTATACAAATGTATATGCACAATAGAGAAAAGGAAAGACCAATCAAAAGTAAAAACTGTTAAACAAAGGTCTCTGTGAAGATTAGAGACAGACAAGAATTTTTCACCAAAGTGGCTGTTATCTGAAAATGCCAATTATTTGAAACTAAAACTCCTTTTTGTACAAATGCATTAGTTTCAACCAATTTTTTTTATGAGATAGGAAGACTTTCCATTCAAATCAGAACTGAAAGATCCACCTGTTAATCTTTACAAACCCACAAAAATTCCAGCATCTAGACTTATTTGAAGCCCTTCCCTACATATGCAGCTGATTCGTGTGGAAACATTACTACTTCATATCAAGAAGAACAGGCATCACAAAACACCCTGCTGTCCCACAGTCTGCTTCAGGCTTGGTCTGCCTGATGTGGAAACCTGTAGCTGCCTGGAGAAGCACCAGGCACAGACACACATCTGTTCACAGGGTAAAAATCTCTCTGGAAATTCAGATATTAGGTGCTGAAACTCTTAAAGTGACTCCTGGAAGCCTTATCACAACCTGTGTCAGCCCTGCTGCAGGAACCGCGGAGGTGGCAAAGCTGGGATGAGCTATCTGCAGCTCCTGGAGCAGGCACACCTGCATCTTCATTCTGGCACTCAGGCACTAAACAGAAAACACAACTTTTATTGACCTCAGGTGCTGAGCCTGTGCTCTTCGGGGATGGTCCATCAACTGCACATTAACAGGGAGGCTGTGGCAGGTGCCTACAAACAGAGGGTACTCTCGGAAAGAGGAATAGGCCAGCCTATTCCTCTATCTGAGTTTTCAGCTCAGATACAATTTTGATATGCTTAAAGTCAGACCAAAAGTGAGTTTTCCCATTAACTTGATGGGCTTTGTCTTTCACTTTTCTGCATTTCATTTCTGCATGAAGTTTTGTTCCCAGCTCCCTTTCTGTAACATCCTTCAGTTTCTTGAGTTGCTGTCACAGTGCCTCCCTACAGACTATTTTGTGTGGTGTGATCCAAATCTTGGATTGCTTTGGTCTTCTGAACAAAGCTGAGAAAATGTCAGGGAAATTCCCATCAGGTACAGAGCTCATTCCCTTTGCTGAGTCAGCTTTCAAAACAGTATCCAGTTTTCCTAGAAGGAAGCCTGCTGCAACTGGACTTCTCTGGGAAGGCATCAGTAATTCAGCCCCAGGCTTCACCAGGTTCCTGTGATAAATTCAAAGGTGCTTTATCCCTGAGTAAGCGGCTTGACTGCTCTTTTCCACACTTTCGAAAGGCCTTGCTTTTTGGGTTTCAAGCATTGATTCTGAGGAGGATAGCATCAATAAAAATGTGTGAGCCTGGGCATGCAGTTGTAGGTGGTCTCTCTGCAAGGTTTCAGAGACTTGCTCTGCCATAACCTCCAGCCTGTGTCTTAGACCTACCATATAAGGAGTGAGGAAGGTTTTTCTTCTTTTAGGTCAAATAACCATTAGTGGATGCTCAAAGGGAATTCCAAAGGAGGGGAGGAAAGCCTCCAGAAGGTCTGAGATACTTCCTTAATGCAGAGAAGAGTAGCTGGTCGTAGTGCTGTGTGTGACTACACCCATATTTTCTCATTTCCTCTAAGGTCTAGTTGAACATTTCCACTCATCTATTTACCTGCTGATGATGAAAAAGTGTCTTTACAGTTTTGCGTCCAGCATTTCATGGACCTCACAACAAATTTGTCAGTAAAAATTTATCCCTGAAGTGCTTAAGATTTCTTTGGACAACCCCACCAGGCAACCAGCTTCATAAGATCTGTGTTGCCTGTCTTGGCACTGACAGAGTAAAAGGATACAATTTCAGGATAACAGGAGGCACAACATCTTAAAATCAGAATATAACACAACCCTTATTATAATTTTCTATCCAAATGATCTCCTCTGAGGTAATGTCCCTTGTGAACCTGTCAAATAAACTGTTGGGGAGATGCTAATCTTTTCCTGAAAAGGCAGATATTGCCCACTCTTATTTCATCTCCATTGTTACTTCCCTTTTCAGGTAAAAGAGATCAGATGAACCCAAAGGCCCCCAGTCCCCCAGTGATCATTTGGCAATCTGCACAAGACAGGCAACCGTCTCACAGTGTCTGTATGGGTGCTGGTCAGGAGATAAAAACAAATGAGACTGGAGATCTTTCAACAGGGCACGTATCAGGCTGAGCACCTTACCTCCCTACAGTGCAGCCACAGGACTAGCAGCTGCGTCAGGGCTTCAGTGTATGGCAGATCTTGCTGGAGATGGTGCACGAATTCACTTTGCATGATGAGATGGGAATATTGCTGAGGTTATCAGCCATTCGCATTCTTTTGTCCTACTAGGGTCACTTTTTCTAAGGCCGTGCTTGAGGCTTGAGCAGTGTGTCTTTAGAAAACACTCTGCTCTTAATATGGAGTTTTGCAACCCCCACCACAAGTTCTATTCTTGCTGGGCAAATGGACTCCATTTGGAGGAGGCAAGGTTCTGGTAACTTGCTCAAAAATGTCAGAGAAACTCCCAAATCATCATCTGCATCCTATGAAACTTGATTCTTTACCCTCAGTAGAACTCTTGTTTTCTGATTGCCTCTACTTGTTGTTAACCTGGAATTAATACAGTGCACTCAACATAAACAAACTATACTATTTTTAAAACCTTGCAATCTGTGGTACTTATGAAATCATAATATAATGTGTTTTGGGATATCTGTAGGATCTATCTTCAGAAGGATTAAGCACTATCTCCAGAAGGATTAAGCACATGTAAAGGTGTGAGAGCACATATTCAATACTCATGTTTAACTGAAGTCTCATTCAAGCTTTGCAGTTTCTAAATCAGTCTGTAACCTCAAAGCTACAAAATCATGCCATACTTTTTGCCTAGCCAGGCAATATTATGGACCATATTATGAAATATTATGATTCCAGGAATCCTGTAATACTGTTTTTCACAGCTGTTGTGTCCCAATAAAGATATTTACAGTTTCTAGTTGCACTTTAAAAGAATTTGGTCTTCTAAGGAACAATATAGGTGCCTGCCCCCCTAAAGACTGAGTGAGTTCATAGTCTAGCAGATATTTGTCCTTCTTTGCACCTCCTGTAATGTGACCACACCAATGTTTTGGCCTCATTTCGTGAAGAAAAAATATTAACATTCAGCCATAGAAATCTCTTTGCCCCATCTTGGCTGTGAAAATTAGATATGAAAATACCACTCTTACATCTTCAGGCAGTTAGAAGAGCCAAATAATACTGTAAAAGAATATTTGTTAATCCTCATCATTATAAAACTACAAAACATTTCTCTTGAATTCACAATCTGGTATTGGGGTGGACTGAGTTATTTGCTGAATGTCATCAACAGACTCTCAGTAAAGTGCTGCTAAACTTTGAAGACTAACTGCCTATTATTTCTACTGGTCTTTGTTTAATAGCACAGATTACATGTTTAAACACAAAAATTAGTTTTTTTTGTGACTGAAAATGAGCTATTTTTTTCAGACCATGTTATATATCATAATCACTTTAGCCATTGCAGTCCTTTATGTTTTGAGCCACAAACTGTAAGGCAGATAGTTATGTTAGGACTGATGGAGAACCAAACTGGCAGAGACACAAAGGAGACATTGCTTTGTGTCCCTCTTTCTGAATAAGTTTCAAACCTCAAAACTCAGAACTTGTGTCCCCTGAATGAGAAATGGTTAAGGCAAAATTTCTGCTTACCACCACCAGTAATCACTTGGACAGTGCTGGTGTGACATCAAAACCTGGCAAATGTGAGATTAGAAAATTAGAAAGAGAAAATTAGAAGAAAGAGTTAGGGTGGGTTGGTTTGATTAACTTAGTCTGTTTAAAATAGTGGAAAGATTTTAGAAAAAACTTCCTAATTTAACACCTGCTGTTTGTGCAGGTAGCTTTATTTCAAGGAGTGGCAGAAGTGTGTCCCATTCTTGCAATGTACAGCTGACACAGGCTTATTACTGCAGATTAAAGCAGTCTCCAGGCTAATTTAAGATGCATTGAGAGTGAACAAAAGAATCAGGAAATCGTTGCTTTCAATTTTGTTGTGAATCCATTCTGTCTTAGAGATGTTGGGTCTGGTAGGCAAGAAGATCACATCTTATTTATTCATTTATTTGTTCATAGCAAAGTACATTCAGATACATGATACTTCATGAGATATCATGCTTTCTGGTCACATAGCCTCCCCTCACACACCATTTTTGGGATCTTTTATAAACACAAGTCCCCCTGACATCATAAAAGAATTATACAGATTGTATATGATGGGATTTATGCCCAAGATCCTCAGCCCAGTCACTTCAATTATAATGAATATATGCTGAAAACATCCAGGACTAGAATGACCGTTGCCCTCTTTATGCTTTACTTGTTCCAATGACAAAAAGTAGTCATTAACTCAGTTTAACAGTCCCATTAGGACTGGTTTCTGATTGCTTTGGATGACTGGAGGCAAGCAAAGCAGCTGGAGTGTACTGTGAATCTGCCCTGTGGCACTCCACAGTCTGCCTCTGTAGTCTTCCTTCATCAAAATACAGCAGCTTTGAACATCCCCAAGTCAACCATAACCTGCTATAATCCAAATTGCAGGGCATACTATTACTGCAGGCAATTTCACTGATAGGCCCTTTGCCTGCCAGAGATGTATCTATTACATTTTTTGTGCTGGAATTCAGGAAGAACATGGGTTGTTGGAAGGTGTTATTAGATGTCGTTCCCATATGTTTTTCCAAAGAAAGAAGTACTGTAACATGTGAAAATATAATTAGAAGCAATTGCTGACTAGTTGCAGGCCAGACTGGTCAGAGGGGGAAGATTTGTGTTGGCTGTTGCTGACAACTTTCCTCTGAAGATTTTTAGTTAGTCCTAAAAGTCAGACCAGATACATTTGCTTTGTGAAGAAAAGTTATTGAACTGATGATTGCCAGAAATTCTGAAACCACCATCTTGTTTGAATTTAGAAATATAAGAAATAAGAACACAGAGATGATTTTTTTACTATTGAACTCTTCCAAATAGCCCAAGACAGTTAAGGATTTTTTTC
This sequence comes from Dromaius novaehollandiae, assembly GCF_036370855.1. Lineage (NCBI taxonomy): Eukaryota > Metazoa > Chordata > Aves > Casuariiformes > Dromaiidae > Dromaius > Dromaius novaehollandiae. The sequence goes on from NC_088098.1 coordinate 188,405,058, forward strand.
CTGCAAGACCGTGAACCAGCATAAAGAAAAATAAGACCATGGCCATAGTGCTCTGTCTGGCTTTCCTGGATCAGGCCATGTTGCGTGTGAATGATAAAGTTATTTATGCTGCTCGACAAATGTGCAGGGATGGAGGAAAAGGCACATTGCAGGGGATCAGACAGATGAGCAGGTCTGGCACCAAGGAGAGAAGAGGGAGCTCATCAATCCCATCCAGTCAGGGCTGGTCCTGCCAAGAGCAACAAGTTCATGTCCCATGGGCTCTGCACCTGTGCTCTACCTTTGCTCTCAGCAGATTGTATAGGCACCACCAAGCTCTCACGTTCATTTAGGTATAAAGCTTTTAATACACTAACCTTTTAAGCTAAACCTTTTGGGTGGGATGCTTCAGAGCAGATTAGATGGTCTGTCATGTCACTGTCACTGTCTGAGCTAGTCGCGATATAGAGCCATGGAGAGGCATGGGTGTTTTGGGGCATGACTTTTCATCTTAATGTAGATGTCTAAAATAGGTCAGACGTACTGTGCTTAGGCATGCCTCTTTCTCTCCATTTATGATAAAGGAAGCATGTGCTGTAAGTAAAACTACACAGATTTTAAGTTGCATACAATTCAGCACTAACAGGAATGAAATAGTGTCATCTGCAGTATTAAATTATTATGCTTAAATGTCACTATAATGGTGTCTTCCAGTTTTGTTTGAGTTGACTGCAACATATTGTTTAGACCGCTTAGAATTAAAAGGCACACTGAATATGTCCTGTGGTCTTAGCCGGTGTTATATAAGTGGAATCAGATCATGGAGGTAGGAGGATGTTCATTCTGAAATGACTGAAAACAAGAGAGCAGTACCCAAACTTAGAGCTACTCCAGAGGAAGAAATGACTAAGCTGGAGCAAAATGGTTTGAAGGTTTAACTTATGGCCACAAACTACTCAATAATTAGGCTGTGGAGACAAATTTTAACAGACCATGGATGGACGTAAATTTAGAAAAAAAAAAAAAGGAAAAGCAGACCTCAACTTTACTAAAGCTGCAGGTATAAAATTAATTCTGCATCAAGCTCCAGATTGCTATAATTAATTACCTGTAGACTGCAAAAGAGGCATGGTAGTGGTGGTGGAGACTGTTGTTTGGTAATTCCCATTTTGCTCCTTTTAAGAAACATTGCGTGACACCATGCATGTCATGTTTGCTTGGTGAAACATGGTGCTGTGTGCTATGTCAATCCCTGGGTGTTTTCAGGTGTCAACAGCAGTAACTTATAACTCTATTCACTTACATATGAAGGGAGATGTTGGAAATTGGAGCAAAACTATCTTTCCTAAAGCATGTTTTATTTCTGTGAAACTTCAGAAAAACAACTTAGTGGAAATATATTTGTTGTTCTAAAATAATGCCAGTAACTCAGTGTTTCATACTCAAGTGTGTAAATTGTTATTGCAGCTAAGTCCCTCAGCAGAAAGGACTATAGAAAGAACAATGCTGCATGCAACTCATGCCAAAGACAGAGTGATACTTACATAATTATATTCTATGAATAATGCTTCCATATATAATTGTGCCAGTTTGGGATATGCTGTGATGTGGCTTTTCCACCCAGAGCTGCAGGAAAAGGAGAAGATGAGAAGTGGTACCTCACCAGCAGCTCTGGCCAAATGCATTTTGCTGGGGGGTGCTGAGCCAGGCCCAGCTTTCCAGGGGCTCTTGGGAGAGCTCGCTTTGAAGCTGCTCTGACACCACCTTTTAGAGATGTATTTTATATATTCCCCTCCAGAAACAGTGTTCAGACACCAGCCTATACTCAAATTAGGGGGTGTGCCTGGAACCTCTTTTTCAGCCACATACAGGTGCAAGAAGTAGAGGGAACAATCTGCCAAATGCACATCCTTTCCTCTCACACAGCCTAAGGGACAACCAGAATCCAGGCATGGCACAGAGATTATTTCCCTTAAAAAATCCTGCTCATTTCTGCCATACTTTGATTACCAAACGCTCCTCCTAAATATGAGAGCAATGTGCACTGTATTAAATAAATCATCTAAAACTTAACTCATAGGTTCATTTGTGATGATGGAGCAGCACATAGGTGCATTTCTGAAGGAGAAAGAAATCATATATGTAACCAAAACTGAAAATGGAAGCTGCAAAGGAAAAAAAAATGAAGAAGAAAGCAAAGCTCTATTACCAAGCCTTTATTACCATTTTGGCCAAGAAACTGAGACTGATTTATCTGGATCCAGCAACAGAGATGTCCTAAATAAACAAGAGCTATCTACACATCTTGCACAACAAGCTACACTAAAAGAGCACAAAGGCTTCAGACCCAATTTCTGAGAAGTTAGGTGATGCTAGAAGAAAATTTCACAGACAACCTTAATTGTCCAAAAGCAGCTCTTCAGCAGTCTATTTTATCCTTCCTTGATCCAGGCCTTAGGCCTGGATTAGTGGCTCTTAAATTAGGGGAGAATTATCCAAGGCTCCCTCTGTAGTCAGTGGAGAGGCATAAGCACTTCCTGAGTGTTTTTCGGTTCAGTGTGAGATCTGAGTTACTTTCTGGAAGTGTTTCTCTTGCTCTCTTTTCTGCAAGAGGGAGCCTAAGGTGAATAGATGCCTATGCACTTTAAGTGAGTACTGAAAGTTAGGTGAAATAAATCTGGTCCATCAGCCTTGTTTACTGCACACTGTTCCTCTCCTTTTCTCAAAGCAATGATTAATTTCTCTATGGGATTTGCCCTAATTCGTATTACTTTAATGTTTGAATGCTTCATAATTTATAAAATTTTTATAAGACTCCTCTAAACTGAGGGTACAGCACAACTCCCATTTGTCTGTTGAGAGGTAAGGTACTGACAGAGAAACATAAAAAAATCTGCTAATTGTGAGTGTTCATTTTGAGATGCCAAAGAGTTTTTTTGGTGTACTTTGCATTTTACATGGTTTAAACTGGAAGGCTCTCACTTCCTTCATCTTTAGCTCTGTGTAGTTATATTCTCTGCAGATCAGCTCGCAGTATTTGAGATACTGTGAGACCTCTGAAAGGTAGCACTTCCAGCAGCATGTAGGTCAGCTCCCCAGCACAGTAGTGGGACTTCAGTTCAGATAAATTACCTTCCCCTCATGGTAGTTTGTCTTGTAGTTTTTTGTCTTTGCTTGCAGGTTTCTTGCCTCCAAAAAAAGCCTGACCTCATTAAGACCTTGGTCCTCTTGGCTTCCTGTCATGCCATGAGTGCTACCACTTGTGCTTACTTCAGGGAAAAAAGAGTGCCAGCCTTCAAAGCTCAAAGGTAGACTCAAACACAGCTGCCAGCTTTCCTACATTTCAGGTTTTCCATATCAAAACCTTGACTCAGTTTTGAATGTCTGGAAAATTCAGAGGCCAGAAAGTCTGGAGTCCACTTCTGAATCTTAGTTTAATCCCATTGCTCTTGAAACCATATGCACTGATTACCATCTGATTAGACTGAGTTTGGACATAGCCCAAAAAACACTGGTTATTTTAGCTAGGAATGGCTTGGATCACTCACGCTAAGACTTTAATATTAAATCATAAGCTTAGTTAAACAGAAATCAAGAGGTAATGTTTTTAATTGCTAAAATCAAAAAAAAAAAATCACAAAAAACCACTTCATATTAGCTTATTATGTTTTTCATGGTCACAAACCACGTTGCCTGCCAGAAGAAGAGAAACAACAGATGTAGATGTGATGAGCATGGAGGGTGTTTCCAAAAACATTCCTCAGGCATTGCCTTTTAAAGCCCAAACCATCTAATTTACATATACCCTGCAGTGTGTTTTTTTTCTGTGTCTCACTGGTCAAGCATCAATTCACCTATAACTGTGTCTTTATACCACTGCTATACCAAGACCTTGCAAGGTCTCAATGACCTTACACATATCTTATCAGAACTGCTGGTGGAACAACCACCCAGTCTCTCAAATGCCTTATCACAGCATCCTTATCACTCAGTGTCAAACATTTTGATCGCTCTCTAAATACACCCACGTTGAGAAATCAACACATCACAACACTTCCTTGCCCTTTATCAATCTGTGCCACAAGCAAATCTTTAATATTTCCCTTACAGCAACTGAAATTCTCAGCCACATTGGCCTTTCAGGGTGCCCGATCTGCACTGTTTGCACCACAGCAGTGACCAAAGCCCTTCATGTGGTCACCAGTGTGCAGCTCAAAACCACAGCCTTATAAAGTCAGTAATTGCACTACAACAGAGGCAGATGGATCTTTCATACTTCTGCTCAGCTTCTACCATATCGCTGCTAAAACTCACTGGCATTTTTACTAGCTACCTCTAGTTCATTATATGACCCTATTCAAGACTACTGCCATGAGTTTTGCTGGCTTCCCCCATGAATCAGGCACACAAATCATACATAAGGCCTCTATTAAATAGGCTTGGGACAGTTCTCTGTGTTGAGTACAGTCTTACCTGGATGCTCTGATAAAGCTTTTCTCTCTTTTATTCTCACCTTCCATTTTTGAATTAATGTTGGTGGACAAATAGCCTCAGAGCAACATGCAAGTGAAAGCAGGGCTTGAGCTCTGAAATCTTCCCTGTCTAATCCTGGGGAAACATGATAGAGAATTTCTACCAAAAGTGTGGAATTTCTTGAGCCAAGCACACAAAAGAAGAAGAATCAAACCAAGAGTCATTTGAACCCTCTGGCAGCTAGTCCAAGGGTGGGAGTTCCTGTCCAGCAGGGCATCCCACAGATGCCTCCTCTGATCCCTGGTGACTTTGATCATTTGAGCTGTGCTATGGCTCCTACGTATCCAGGAGAGACTCCAAGTGTCTGATGCACACCAGTGTGGTGACTGTCATATGAGAATACAAGTATTTGTAACACCCAAAATGCTTGTGAATCCCAGACTGCAGTAAGGGTTTCGTGAATAGTTACTCATCAAAATGCTGGCAAGACAAGTGCAGTGCTGCTCCTGCAGTGTTTTTCCTGGCTTGGAGAGGAGATATACCATGAATTTGTTTGCAGTATGTGTTGTGAATAGAGATTCCTCTACTCTGGTCTCCCCAAGAGCAGAACGGTCTCTGGAAATGTTTCTGATTTCCCTTTGCACTTCCACCTAGGATAAAAAACATCTTAAAGTATTTTATTTTAGTATCACTGATGCTTGGAAAGAACACTTCTCATTGAAATGTGTCCTCATCATTCATAAAAATCCTGTGCATGAGAAATGTCCTTTCTACACTTTGTAAATAAAGCTGAGCTGTTTTTTTCTGCTCCCACTTAACTTTTCTTGGTGCATATTTTATTCCTCTTCTAGATGGCGCCAGTGTCACATTACTGAGACAACTTCTTTCTCTCAATGGATATTTTTTCACAATTTTATTTTAATGGCTTCACATATAAACCAGTGAAATAGGCATTTGTCAAGACCCAGCTTTGCATCTCTTTCTGCTGTCTTTTGACAACTGCTATTATATTTCCCACTGTTTTTGAGTTTGTTGGTGTGGAGTGCTTTATATAGATATTCTTTTTAAAAAAATATTTCCTTTTACACCTGTTTTATGAGTTATTATTGTTATTATCAGGGTACATACCACTTTACATGAAATGTGAAAGAAAGTTAATGACATTATTATAACTTCTTCATACTCCTAGGACATCTGAGCAGCCCCGTAGTAACAGGTAATCTCTAAGGGCAGAGCAGAGCCGGCCTGCACCAAGGCATCCCAACTCGTGTAAGGAAGACCTCAGAGACCCTGCCTGCTTCACCTGCCTACAAAAAAGGTTTTGCAGTGCCTTTTCGCATGCAACTGATGTAGTCCAATTTGTCTTCTGTATGTCACTGTGGTTCTTTTTAAACTCTTTCCCACCTAAAACCAGTTAGTTTTTCCTGAAGGACAGATGTCTCTGGTTATAAACTGAAATGAGTTGTCATATATTCCAGCTGTTTCAAGAGGTGCTGATGGCTTTTTCTTTCTGATGCATAATGCAAATAGCCAAAAAAAGGAACTGTTGGCTCAAAAGAGTTATTTCACTTATAATATTTTTAATTATGTGGGTTATGTTCCTTTGTAGAGTATGATCCAACCTCTACATTGATCTACCCACCCTGGATAACAGATTTATGATTGTATCGTTCTGCTGGCCAAACTCTGTCACAAGGTTTTCTACAGCATGTGTAGAAATCAAAGTGCCCCTGAGGTAAAACTGGATCTTCCCAGTGGAGTCCTCAGTGGAACTGGGATTTTCTGGCCTTTCAAATGGGAATGCTGAAACAAGGATTTTACAGTATGCCTGAAGGTGAATCACAATTTGGATCCATTTGATTTCCTTCAGGTTCTCTTTCCACATCGGCAGTCCGGAACTGAAAATTTCTCTCTGTGACTCACTGCTTTGATGCTGAGATTTGTTTCAGCAGAAAGCACCTCCCTGGGTGGCCTGGGGGGACATGAGGTTGCTGCAGCTGGTGTCTGTCACCTGGCCAGATGCTTTCTGACCAGCCCATTGGGTGGGTGTTGCACAGCACCTTAAACACCTCCATGCCTTAGCCTTGCTAACACTATTTGCAGCCCTGCACCCTGCTTTTTACTCACAGCTCTAACTTCTCACTGAAGCTGCTGCGGCAGTTCCGTCCGGACTGCCGATGTGGAAAGAGAACCTGAAGGAAATCAAATGGATCCAACCATTCTGTGATTCTGTAAGATCAAAGAATACTCACATCCACAGCTTTCACAGAAATCAATAGATTACTGGAAAGGTTAAAAAAAAAGTCCTCATCAAATAGCTAATGGCAGAATTATATAACAAATAGGCATCCAAAGAACTCATTAAGAGTGCAAGAACCAGCCTGACAGAGATTCTGCTCTCCCTGTTCACACAAGACCAATTCACTTTAAAGGAGCATTGACATATTTTGGAGAAGTGGTTCCAAGTCACTTTTTAGGTATTTTTAGTATTTTTATAATACGACTACTCATTTTTCCAACTACAGAAGGGAAAAGTCTGACCTTTTCAAAGGCAAACTGAAGCTTCACTACTAACAAGTCTGTCTGACAGAGGCTTTGCCATCCTGTGGCTCACATTATATGAAATCTGTTATGAAAAGCTATTAAAGTCAGCTACAAGAAGGGGAGTAGGTTTGCGGCCAATGAATTATCCAATTTTATGTGATGTATTTAAGTTTGTGGGCACTGTGGCTAGGTGTGCAGGCATTCTGGCTGCATTTACACCAGCCTGTTACCAAGCTGCTGGCAATACCCTTGAGACAAATGCTGTGGCCATCCCCGCCATCACAGTCCTGCAGCAAACTGCGGGAACAATGTGAGGGTGCCCTCCAGCAGCACCCGGAGGGAGGCATCGCTTCCAGCCAGCCCTGACTGCCAGCCTTCATCACCTCCAGCTGGCCTCTCACCCAGGACCCCCGCTCTGTATGAAGTCCCAAATCTCCCAGCGCGTAGGACACACCTGTGCATACGTGGCCTGCATGCCCTCATCCCAGTACCTCCCAGTGCTCCCAGATCTGCACACAATGTTTGACTCTTCTTCCACAGCCCGGATGGGGTGTGCAGCCCCTTTCCTCATGGATCCTTACCACCCTGCACGTAGAAACTCCTCTCTGAGGAAGGGCTGTTTCAGTGGCCCAGGGTCAGGCTCTCCTCCGCTGCTGGAAATGACAGGCTGGCCCTCGTGGGACGCGACTAGCATACCTGCATGTCTCCGGCCCTCTGGCTTGCCAGACACTGCGTCCCATTTCTTCTGATGGAGTCTGTTATGCCTCCGTGTCCATCATTGCATCAAAGTCCATCTCCCAGAGCCGGAAATTTTGGTTGTATCATACAGTGCACCATGACCCACCTGTCTGTCCATGTGCACAAAAGTCCCAGCACTAAAAACGCTAGCCATATGCAGCACAGGCATTGAAGCGTGGGGAGCATATGAGAAAAGAAAGGAAAAGAGGAGGACGCTGTTAGTAATCACTAGATTTGTGGGAACTCACATGTTCCTGCCTCTTATCGTTCTAGTTTCTGTTTCCTCTCTTCCTTTTTGCTTCCTGAAAGGCTATTAGGCCAAATCACAAGCCCATGCTAAGGATCGCAAACTGCACCCACTGTGACCTTTCAGATTCATCTGCATTTAAGTCGCCACTTGTTTGGGAAGGAGCGAGAGGCCTCTCTGAGAAATGCACATCCTTTGGACCTGTCTTGGGCCATCTTGAAGGGCTCTGCCAGGGCTCAGCCCCTGGAGGAGAGCTGCTGTTACCCAAACGGCTGGTGAGCAAGGCTGGAAGCCAGAGACAGGTTACCTAGAGAAGGAGCTGAAAGCTCGGCTTCTGCCCTGGTTTTGCTTTTGCCCTGCTGTTTTCCCCCTGGAGCATCTGCTACCCTGTGTTGGTCAGCTGTTTGGGGGTACAGGCCACCGTCTTGCCCTGCAGGTCTACCTGGACATGTAGGGACATGTGCGTCCCACCTGGGGGAGCCTCGCTCTGCCATGGGGCCGGGCACACAGTGAGGTCTGGGGGGCTCTGGTCATCAAAACTTCTCTTAATGTTACCTGTTTCCTGCCAAGTGCGCTCTGGTCGCCTTGGCCTGGCTCCCCTTGCGTGCCTGGTTTCAGGGGATGCCAGACTGCACACAGCTGGAGGCTTTTGTGGCTTCCGTAGGACTGCAGGTGTGTGATTTTCTCACATGAGAGCTTCTGCTGTTCGCCCACAGACTCTGTAAGGAGAGCAGAAGTGTTAAGCCTGGCAGCAGAAGTGTTTCTTGGCTCTTACCAGAGATAAAATGTGTGTTGCTTGATTACATGTCTCTTGTATCCCAAGACATTGCATTAGAGCTCCCAAATCCCACCCCACTCCTTCCTCCCACCCAAATAGAATGCCCAAAGAACAGTCCTCCCCTCACTCACGTGCGGTCTATAGTGGCCATGGGCGCTCCTTAGTTGTGTTGATTTTGTCTGAGGCCTGTAAGCTCACTCCATAGAAGAAAGTATTCAGGGCTTAACTCCGTACCAGAGGAAATCCTCAAGATACGCTGGTGATTTGGCTCTGAATGCACCTTCTTTCGTGGACAGCTGTTCTTGTTCTCTCTTGCTTGTTCCTTGATTCAAGTAAATCACCTTGGCGATACATCTTGTATACTAAAGCAAAGGTGGGCTGATATGGATGGAGTTTAGCCCTTCCTCGTAGTTCCGAAATAAGTCAGATATTAGAATTTTAATCAGAAGCTTTATCCAGTCTTTGTCACTTGTGTTAGTACATGCTAGAAAAGATATAGCATGGACATAGCTTGGACTAGCTTGGACTAAATTTACCTTCAAACATTGACATTATAAAGTTCTTCAGAAACTGCATAAAAGTAACAACCCACTCTTAAAGGTGAGAAAGAACAGATATACAATTACAAGACTAGTGAAAAAGTGAGAAAGGTTTGTATTTTTTAAGTCAACATCTATTCTGAGACAACAACAAAGCATATAACAGCTGCTAGAATATAATGCACTCATTGACAAGGTCAGGAAAATGAGAGTTCTTAGGACTACCTGAGTAATTCATAATCATTTAATCTGCTCAAGTCATCAGAATTAAATGCAGGTATGAATTAATTTCTTTTTGGTTTCTAGCTCCTGTAGAGGGTGTTGGAGGGCTTCTCTAGGTATCTGGGTTTCTAGGTATGTTTATTTCGCTCAGTTCATAAAACTGCAGGCAACACTAAAATGTATCTTCTGAAATGATAGCCCTCTCTCCAAGTCTGTGCTCAGATCAACACGGAGACTCATTTTTCAGAATTTTGTCCTCCATCTGCATGTAGATATTCTTGAACTAGAGACCTGAAATGCAATGAGCACCATATGAATTAGTCTACTGCTTTTGGCCCTTGAGAATTGGATTACCACAGCCCAGTTTATTTGAAGTACTCCAGCATGTATTCAGTTCAGGGGGCTGCAGTGCTCTGGGACTCCTTTCTGATGCTAGTAGAAAGTATTGGCTCAAAGACTCTGTCCCTTCTGACAGACATCCATCTGTCACCTCTCAGATCCTTGACATATCATCACTCTCCCACAATAAAAACACCAAAGCCCATCACTCTTCATTAGCACCTGGCAAGGAGAGAAAGCAAACTTGTAATGAGCAATAGCAACATCGTCCTGAAATCACACTGTGATGGTTTGTGATCTCAAGTTCTGGACATAGTAGAACAATTTACTTGAAATAGAATAGTGGTGGAGGGAGTATTTAAGATGCCATATAATTAACCTGTACAAATAATGTCGAGAAACATATATATTTAAAAATAAAATACTGCATTTGAGAATAAGTGTCCCCTTTGCCTTAACTAACGCTTCTGTATTCTGCAGTCTTTATCTCCCTGCGCACTTAAGGTACACAATGCTGTTCGTTACCAGTACAATGGCGTGTGTGAAGGAAGCATTGTAAGTGAAAACTATTCAAAATACTTCCCTGATTAGATATGGTTTAGGTATTTCTTGATGTTTTCCAGTCCTATTTTCTATACCGTTATGGAGATGACCTCTTAGTAGAAGTTTTTTCCACTGGTAGACTGGAAAAGACAAGCTCTACAAAGTGCCTCAAACATTACTTTCTTTTGACATATGGTCATGATGAGACAAAAGCCCCAAATTACTTCAAAATTACTATCCTGTGTTTTATTTACTTTCAAACCACGTTGCTCTCACAGGAGAGGCCATGATGTTTGTGTGTACTAGAAATGAATGCATATTGATCCACTTTAAAGAACCTCAGTTACTGCACAAGTAAGTAGTTTTGCCTTAAAAAGAGAACCTTTTATATTCAGCCATGCATGCACTAGACAGCCATAGAGTCTTAGCCTTCTGGTTGCTTAGATCAAAGTCATTAAGCCATTTCCTAAATGCTTTTTGCTGCTTTTGCTAATAAGTTGCTAAGGATAACCAATCTTCAACCAAAAACTATCCAGGCAGATTTCAGGAGGTAAAAAAGATTTGTTTTAGAACAAGAAGCCCAGCCCCTCAAGGTCAGATGCACTCTAAAATAACTTGGGCAGGCCTTTCAGCATTTTCAGAAAATTTTTGTGCCTAAGAAAACTGTTTGCACCTTGTACATTTGGCTTCGTGCATAATGCTTTGGTTAGTGAAATGCCACTCCAGCACCTGATGGAAGTGTAGTCACAAAGTGAAGATACAGAAGTATGAGTTCAAGCCTTGCTCTGGCAAGATTACCCGCTGGAGTGTACCTGTTTTTATGCACACTGGAGAGCCAAAGATGGGTGGCTTGTCAGAGTAGCCATCACTTTCCTTTATGCATTTTTTGGTAGTGACATTGGGATACCCTACTCACCCCAAATGCATAGGTAGCCTTGGCTCAGGCAAATCATTCCCCAGCACGATTTGGCAGAGCACCTCATAGTCATTCTTTAGCGAGGCTCCAAGCACTTTCCTTTGCCAACAGAGGGGGGGTTGGGTTACCAAAAACAAAGCGTAAACATGCAGCCAGTGTATTAGCTAGAATATTGTCTATCAGTATTCTGATAATGTTTTTTTCTCTGTGGTTGTGAAACCAAACACAGTTCATAGTCCTGATGGTGTTGTCTGTGTGTTCACTGAGCTGAGGGTAAAAGGGAATATAGACTTACTGGCTAATTCATTCATGCCCATTCATTTGACGTACAATTTAGTAACATCTCCTACAAAAGCAACTCCTTTGTCAGGGTCTCTCTTCTCCCAAGCATCTCAGCATAGGTTTTCTCTCTTTTACACTTCAGTTCCTCTTACTGATGAATCATGGATGCCCTGCCTGAGCGGCAGCTGTATTGTAAAATCTCTTTGCAGTCTACTCCTTGGGCCAGATATTTGTACTTAAAATAGAAAGGTTTAGTTCCCTGCAATCAGTGCTGGTTCTTTTGCATTGTAGGCAATTGTTGGTATATTTTTCAACATAATTTCCCTGCTTCAGGAGCCAGCCAAAATTGTTTTTGTGGCTGAGCACCCTTTTTCTCAATTCAGATCTGTCTATTTTCTCACACTCTCTTTTATGATTTACTCAGAAATGTGCTATTTATCAAGCAGATCCTGTCTCAGCTCTTGCCCTGAATTTTTGAAATACCAGAGAGATGAGTATGTTATAATGGATTGTAGTCATTCCTATCTCTTCTTCAGCTCGTTTTCCAGATCTTTTGCAATCCGTATGGCTACAGCTATGTTAGTTATAAGAGTGCCAAACCATTCTCTAACACTGAACTGAATGGCCCAGGTCTATACTGCTAAACTTCCAACCCTTCAGTCTCTCTGACCCTCTGCCTCTTCCAAAATACCTACTGCAAATGGTCCAGTAACTTCTAAGTCATGCATGGAAACTGTTTGTGAGACTACATGGTGACCCAGGCCAAAGCCATGCCAGGGATTGCTTCAATCACTTGACACTGAGAACAGTGTTTAACATCAACCGTATAAAACTGGGAATGTTTCCTGTGTCTGGGAATATCTCTAGGCTTGCCTTACGTTGCTTGTACAGTTGTAGCCCGTATTTCTTAAAATAGCTGTTCCACAGCCTCCTGGATCTCAATTTCCCAATATTATTTTTTCCAGTAGATAGTATCCAAGATTTTTTTTCTCCTGTAAATACTGCTACTGTCTCTACTGCTCCTCTCAAATCTTAAATACAAAGAGCCATCAGTATCTGCTATCAGCACCTCCCTGTCCCCTTTCATCCATCTTTGGGAAGATCCCCAGGGATCAGCCGCAGGAGAAACTCTACCTTCATCACGTTGTTGTCAGTTTTCCCCTCTCTCAGAAGCTGAAGGTATTTCTTCACTCTCTGAATTTTCCCAGTGTACCCAGCTCTGGCCAGTTACCATGCATTCCCCCAGCCAGCTAGAAGCCAACGGCAATGTCCACTGCATGGTGTTGGAATCAACATGAAGGGCTGATTTTCTTACCTCTCCAGTGCTACTTCCTTTGCTACTTCCTTTGCTTTTCTCTGCACTTGACTGTTTTTTCAGGGCCTCCATTGTCCTGTTGCACAACACTATCCTTCACTTCTCAATCTTACTTCCTAGCTGCAATTTTTGTACTTCTGTCTACCTAACACAGACTTTCTTTGACACCCTTCCCACAGCTGAGTGAAATCTGTTAGCAAAACCATTTTTTCCTTTGTTCCTTTATTTAACAGTTCACCAACAATGATTTACATGCCTTGGATCTTGTCCTGCTAGGGACAGAATTTTACTAAAGCAGCAGTCAGATACCCAAACTCAAGACAACCTTCAAAGGGCCTGACTTTTCCTCCTTCCGAATTAACCTAGGCACCAAAGGCCTCATCCTCTCCCAGGCCTATTTTGAATGAGAGCATCCAAGTTTTCATCAAGTCCAGCTATACCACCCTGGACCCTGGAGGTGAAACTAGCATTTGAAATATCTCTCTCTCTTTTTTTAATATTTGGGTTAGTAGCAATCCACCTCTTTCTATTTCTGTCCTCATTCTATTAATAGATTGCCAAATGTTCTGAGAAATAAACGGACATGACTGCTGTGAGCAAACAGTAGTTCCTACAACAGAATTCCTCAATGCTGCCAGTTCAGCTCCTAGCACTGGTCTGGGCACTTTGCTGTTGAGCCTATGTTTATTTAGGGATTAGTGAGGCCACTGGAAGAGATCTCTGTCTACCTTCCGAGCCCTTCCAGCTTGGGGCTGACAAACCTTAAACACACCTGAATTAATAATCTTGTACTGTTCAAAAAAATTCAATCTTTTTTCCCAAATTCTGCTGCTTTTTCATGAGATTCATGAAGACACCTTGCAACCTTACAGAAATCTTTTCTCTTAAAAATTTCTAGTGGTTCTCTGCTTTTTTCTATGTAGTTTTAACTTCACATAGGAAGGCATTTCATTTCCAGCACAGACCAGGTATGACCTCCTAGTGCTCCAATAAGAACAGATTGTCCTCTATCAAACAAATTCCTTTCAGGTGCAGGTTAATCCCCTGGTCTTTAAGTTAAAGAATTATGTCCTTAATTAAGTTCTTCATTAAATCCTTCAGTAGTAACTTAATACTGAAATATTTTTACCTTAAGGTGGAAATCAAAGGAAGTTGGACTTTTTGCCAGGAGTGCACTGGTACTGCTATATTTCCCTTCCTAATCACAAGGGAGTAGCTGCTGCTCCCCCATATACCTCAGAATTAGGCTGCTTGCATAGAAGATAATTTTCTGGAGCCAGAGGTCCCAGCCATGAGGTAGGAAAGCAGTTGCAATGGGCTGTTTGATCATCACCTTTACATTCATGGAACAAACAGACAGAATTAACATTAACAAGTCCCCTTACTTGGTGGTTTTCATCCAAAGAGAGCCAGAGGAGCTCTAGGTGGAAATGGCTGAAATTCTCAGTGTGGTGTATAACTTTGCACTTAGAGTTGTCTTATAACCACAGGAATGGAAGGTGGTTAATGTGAAAAATGAAATCACTAATTAGGAAACCTGACACATGTACTGAGCAAATTAGTAGAAACTATATTAAAGAAAATTTGAGTATTAGTGGAAATATAGATAAATTAGACATATGGAGAAGAACTTTTGTAATGGGAAGTTGTATCACACAAACATACTGGAGGTCTCTGAGTGAAAAATCATGTAAACAAAGGAGGTCTGGCGGACGCAGAATACTTAAAGTGTTCAGAAGACATCCAAGAAAGTCCCTCACCAAAGAGCGTTAAAGAAATTGAGTCACCGTAGGATAACAGTGAATATTCTTGCATGAATAATCAGGACATAGAGGGTAAAAGCAAGTGGTCAGTTTTCACAGTGAAAAGAGATTGCTACTGGGGTGTTTCAGAGGTCTCTGCTAAGGCTTCACTGTTCAACATGATCAATGAATAATGCTAGGTCTTCAGGGTAGCAAAGATGTGGGTTGACTGGGAAGAACTGCAAAAGCACTATAGGAGTCTGAATGACAGAGCAATTAAATGGCAAAAGAAATTCAGTAGAGACATGTAAAATGATGCACATTAGAAGCTCTCCTGTCCAGCAGTTCTACTTTTATAAATTGACAGTAGCCTCTGAGTTGACTGCTAACTCTCAAAAATGAAAGGTTGCAAAATGCAAATATTACTGTGCTGCTGTCTAAATCCATAATGCACTAGTGTTTTTAATGTTCTGTGCAATACTGAGCTCCCCTGATTGGACTGGATTTAAGAGAACTGGATAAGGTTTAAAATCAAAAATGACCAAGGTGTGCAGCCCAGCTTCCATACAACAAATGAGTGCGTAGGCTGGGACTCTTCATCCAGCAAAAAAGATGACACAGGGGGTGTGACAGAGATCTACAAAACCATGAGTGGCCTGGGAGGGGTGAATGCCCAGCAACAGTATTAACATCCAGTTTGGAAATAAAAGGAAAACTTTCACATATGGTAACACCACAAAGCTGTATCCTGTCTTCCAAATGCCCCACTTCTTCCCGTACAGGATCAAGGTGCCATCAAACAAAGTCAGAGCCAGCCAGATTCAGGATAAATAAAACGGAATATTTTCCATAAAAGGGATAATAGACCTGCAGAATTCCTTGCCAAAGGATGCTGAGAAAACAAAAAGTTCATGGAGGTTCAAAAGGAGACAGAGCAAGCCCTTTGGAGAGCTGCTGATGTTGCTAAGTAGACCTTGCCAGGCTTGGAAATCTCTCTGATAAAATCAGTTGCAAGCTGGGAGAATACAAGGGGGAAGTACCATCTATATTTGCTTTGTTCTGTGCAGCCCCTGTTGGAGGTAGGACACTGGCCTGGATAGATCCTTCTTCCAAGTCAGCCATTCTTCGCTTTGCATGCAAGATGAAACAATTATTTCTGCTCCTTGTCAATACAAGAAGTAGAGAGTATCAAAACAAACAACCAAACAAACAACCCACTGGTAGGCAGCAGGTTCAAAGCAGGCAAGGCGATGTGATTTTTCACACATGTAGTTCTAATGTAGATGTGTAGACCTAATTCCATGGCAAATATTTTCTATAATGTGCAGTTCAGCAAGGGAACCTTTGTGCAAGATGTGGAGGTTGCCAAAAGTTGAGAAACTGGTGGGTTCAAAAGCAACGGGACAAATTCATGGAAAAGAAAGCCATCAAAGGTTATTGAATCTCAGGACAATTCTTCTGCAGCAAATCCTTAGGCATGAATTATTGATGTCTGTAGTGATGCTTCTGAGAAGCATCTTCTTCTCAGAAGCATCACTACAGTTGACTTTTTATTAAACTGCTCTGTAGATGTCCCTGGTTGGCCACTGTCACAGACAGACTACCAGACAAAGTGAGCATTTTGACTGATTCTGCATGGCCTTTCTTGGCATCCTGTTTTCTCTTGCAAAGCAGAACATGTATATTCCTATGACTATGGCCTACAGTGTTTGTCTATATTGATTGTTGATATATTTTATCTCAAAAAAACAGTCAAAAATAATTTGAATGGTATCTTTATAGACAGGAATTGTGGCTGTGGCTAAGATTTCTTATGCTGAAGCAGAGGAAACTCTCATTAAATATTGCGTTAGCTTTATTCCAGTTTGTCATATTAAACAGAAAAGAGCCTCTATCACCCATTTGCAAACTCTTGACATAGTAAAATTGTGCTTTCAGCTTTTGGCTAATTTTAGCACTGTGGTCTTGCAATTCTAATTCTAATATGTTTCGGCAGTACAAGTGATGGATGTGTGCACTAAATAGATGAAAAATGAAAAATAGAAAACATCCCTAAAGTGGGAGTATACCGCTCCAACAGCCAATTTGCTTACCCTTGCAGATGTTTTGAGGATTGCCTGTCAAAGGGAAACAGAATTTTCTGTGGATGTAGCTGGAGGATATTGTACATAATGCTGCTGAACCCTACTGAAGAATTTAAGCTTTGCAGAGATGCAAGCAGACCTAGGAAGTTTGCTTGACATAAGAGACTGGTTTTGCTATACTGATATGTAGAAACTATTCTATTACCTGCAGAAGTTATAGTGAGCATGTTTATTAAAAAGGAAGGACATGATACTGTTGTTAAATTAGAACATTGGGTTATTTGCTAGGAATGCTTTTGATTAGTAGCAGAATGAAAGGTTTAAATTATAATATAATGATGCTAATAGGATATAACTGTTGATAGAAATTTGACAGAAGTAATTTAGGTAACCCATAGGAATTATACCTACAGTCTTGCTGAATCATACCTAGTATTTTGCTTAAGAGATGCCTAGGAGAATAATGCCCAGAGACAGCAAATGAAGTGAAAAAGGCATATTAAAGTTATTGTTCTTTGGAGTTTTGCATGGAGTGGTATTTTTTGGAGATTGCATCATGTAGTTCTGTCAAATCACATTGAGACTCGAAAGGTAAATAGGTGCTTTGATTTTAAAGAATATAAATTTTATTTCTTGTTTCCCCCTTACATAAACCTGTATCTTTCTGTAATAACTTTAGTCTCACAAAATAACCTGGCAAAATTAATGAGCATCTCAATCTAATCTGACAGTCTGCCACCCCACTCATGTCCTGTGCATGAATACCAGAGATTGTAGCAACTAAGAAAAGTCACATTTCTCAGTGGTTTTCCCCTTGAGAAATGCAAAAGCATCAGTCTTCCCATCAGAGATGTCACTCAGCTGGCTGGAGTTCCCTTGCACTGGTGAGCACCTTCCTCACACAGCGCCGTGCCAGCTGTGCCACGTGTGTGGGCACGTCCCTGTCCCCAGGGCTGGGAAGCAGTGCCTCATTTGCCTTTAGACGTTTTTCCTGCTCTTTCCACCTGTGCTTTTGGGTTTGCTGGGTCTCTCCCCACATCTGCTTGGCACTCTAGGGCACATGAGCTGTACCATCAAAGATCTGCCTTCCCAGCGCGCCAAAAGTGGGGTCAGCCTGCACCATCAGCTCCAACACGTCCCTGTAGAGATGCTGATTTTCTCCCCTTTCCTTATTGCCACTTTTTGAATAGAACGGTCCTCAGAAGGTCCTGGAAGAGGAAGACCACTGTTGCATTGGCACCATCCTGCAGAAGAGAAAGGTGTCCCCCTGCCCGCACACACACACACTTACACAGCAGCGGTGCCCGGGCGCATTGCTAGCAATTGGCTCACTCAAACAATGCAAGGTGGAATGGAATAAAACACATCAAAGAATAAAACTGGCCAAACTGTATTTTCATCTGTTTGCAAAGAAGTAAAAAAGGAGAGAACGGGG
Organism: Dromaius novaehollandiae; assembly: GCF_036370855.1. Lineage (NCBI taxonomy): Eukaryota > Metazoa > Chordata > Aves > Casuariiformes > Dromaiidae > Dromaius > Dromaius novaehollandiae. The sequence goes on from NC_088098.1 coordinate 188,423,234, forward strand.
AGAATTTTTCTGGAGAAGGAAGTCTCGGTTTTGTTCTTTTCCCTTCTCTTCTTGGTTCTCTGCCATAAGCAGTATTTACTGCTTAAGCTGAATGAATTCGTGATTCATGCATGTGATGCTCTCAGAGTAGGGAAATCAGTCTTAATACATGCAGACCCTCTCATCAGGGATGTGTGTCTTGTGCATATGAGGGTCTCATTGTGGGAAAGTGGGAGATCTGTGTGAAAAAAGCTGTGAGATTTCATCTGAATTGGGAATCTGCTGACAGCCTGCTGTGTGCTCTGCTTATTGTCTAGCAGCCAGGGGATGTGTTGCTAAAACCAGTCTTGCATGTGTAAAGCCAGAGCAGGGAGATCTGTGCTGTTTTGCTCTGACAAAACACAGCCTTAACCTGGCAATAAAAGTCTTTCAAGGGATTTCAATTTGCTGTGAGCAGAACGCAGCACGACTTCATGGAAAATGAGCAACCACCCAAACACATGCTGATGATGACACCCACAGGACAGACTACATGGACCCTTCTCACGGAAACCACTTCAGCTGCATGGGAATAGGGGTTTTACAGTGACACAGCGCAGATTCAAACTGTGACAGAGCCATCTGGGTAGATGCTTTGGCCTCTGTCCCCACTTTGGGGTGGCTTCTGAATTCAAAGTCCCTCAAAAGCAAGCCCGTACCTCCACAGCCTGCGCTGCACGCCTGCTGCTAGACATCCACATTGGCCCTGTCACTGTATAGCCAGGACACCATACTATCCGTGCTTGAGTAGAGGGCATGAGACCTCCCCTCCTTTCACCAAATTCATTAATTGTATAAACCTTGCTAACACTTGCCTTGGACTCCTGGCCTCCGTCATGGCCTGGGAATTTGACAAATGTGTTGGTTACTTGTCCTAAAATTAGCTACACCAAAGCTTCTTTTGCCCAGTGCTGTGAAGAACCGAGCAGAGCTAATCGTGGCAGAGATGGTGAGCACTGCCACAGCTAACTAGAGCTAGGAAAAGCGTATTTTCATTGTGTCATTCTTTTTAATGAGAAGTAAAATAAGAGCTGATGCAGGGGATCCTGAGCAAGAGAAAGCTTTGTTATGTATAAAAACTTCTCTGCTTTTCCCCTGGTCTATTATGTGAAGAATGAGTCATATTTTTGACAGTAGCGGATGAGAAAAGTTGTGGCTGAGGGACCGAGTACAAAGCGAGGCAGATGGATGGGTGTTGGAACATGCTGAACAAACAGCTTACTTCATTTTGTTTATTCTCTTCTAAAGCACTCAATCTCTGGGTATTGGGAATGTTACATAAAACTGAAACCATTGTGCTAATTCTTCTCTGGTGGCATGATCCAGATTTCAAGAGAATTACAGCTTTGGTCTAGTACAAAACAACAACAAAGTGGAAGAAACAGCTCTCCAAACAAAACTGAATTAAATCATGTATTTGCCTTTATTTTCCTTCTGCAGGAAGACAAATCGGCCTTTGCCCAGCTTGCCCTCCCTACACTAAGGACTCTGAAAGCAAAACACGAGATAGTTCAACCAAGATGGAGTGAGCTACCTCACAGTTTGGCTGTAAATCCCCATGCAAGCCTGACGGACGGTCACTGGCTTGTGTAGCCAGCCCACACCAGGCTGCTCAGACCTTTCCACACTAGTCCCGAGTGCTGGTTGTGCCAATGGACAGGTCACCTAGATGCAACACCCCATGAAGATGGGTCTCGAGGAGACTTCAGGCTCAGTGCCCAGACGTGTGGGGTGGCAGAGCTTCTTGGTCTTCTGCGAAAAAACCTAAGCAGTTCAGACTAAAATGTCTAAGACTAAGGCCAAAGATTGCTTTCAAAGAGAAATCAGCTCAGTACCAACAGCTTCCTGAAGCACATTAGGGCAGGATGTCTAGACACCAGACCTCATCTTGGTGCCAAATGATCCCCGTCTTGATGGTGGAGGAAGCCGGTGCCTGCAGGATTCCCCCCACCTCCCTTCCCCTTCCCCACCACTGCCCCCAGCCCTGTTCAGCCAGGCTGGCTTACTGTGTGCCGTTAAAGAGGATGTAACTAAGTGAAGTCATTTCGCAAGACCATGTCGTCCGACAAAGCTTAGCTTAAATTACTTCTCGTTTTTGTCTGGGGGGGACACCGGTTGCAAACTAATTACAAAAAAAGGATAATCCAAGTAATTTTCAAGGCTGGAAATTTCATTTATAAGTAGGCATTTTTCACATCACATTTATAACTGATCCTAGACACTTGGATCTTTTCCTAAAATTCCAAGTGAAAAATGGGGACAAAAGGTTATGTTATTATCTTCTCCAAAATCACATATATAGTCTATCTTTATGTAGTATTTTAAAATACATTTTTAAAAGTATCAAACAGCGTACAATATCCTAAAATATTTCCCAAAGCCTGTAGAATAGAAAATGCTGCCCCTGGGATCTGACCCCATGTGAATTTTATCTAAAGAAACATTGTTAAAGCCAGACTGAGGACAAAAGCTTGAACTTACTTTTTCTGTAAGCTCCAGACAGTTTCAGGAAAAAGAGCCTCCTGCATGCTCCAGGGGGGTAAACCTCTGAGAAATGAAAGCGGTCAGCCTTGGACGGAGATAACAGCAACTTATGTCCTACACAGTTCTTCCCATGGCTCTCTAAATTCTGGCCAACACAGTTTAGTCTTGCGACTTCCATTCAAGATTTTCATCAAGCATGTGAAAGCACATATATATTTTTAACTATATAAGCACACAGATGGGTTATCTATAAATGCGTGCACCCAAATGCCGCTATGGTTGTGTGTGTATATATAGCACGCATGCAGCATGCATGCACAAACATCCCCGCATGCATAGAGAGAGAGCGTGAAATAGCATTGGAAATGCAGTCAGTAGGAAAGCGAAGAGACTGCAATAAAAAAGGGAGAATGGCATAAAGAAACTGGTGCTTGGGAATAAAGCAAGACATACTGTTGTCTGTGATAGTCCGTGCTTTTACTAAGTATTAGCAATGACTACATGGATATGAAAGCAGATTTGGCGATAGCTGGTTTGTGTGGAGAGACTTGCAGGCTGCGTTTCAACAGTGGTGTTTAGCCACTGAATACAAGATGCAGAGCACCTGAACCCGATCATTCGGATTTTGCAATATTGTTGGTGGTTTTTATCCAGCTGTTGGGTTAGGGCTATTGTAGAAGAGTCAGCAACAAGCAGAGAGAGAAAGCTTGCTTTGTTTCTAGTTTCTAGATTTGTATGAAGAGAGAGACCAGCAGAATAACACAGGACATGCAGAACATTTAAAGTGGGGTAAACACAGATCAAAACGCAGAGCTTTGGAAGTAGGTGACTTGCTGTAAAATGCCATACACATGCCAACATACGTGTGTGATAATCTACAGGATATCTTATCTCTTATCTTAAGAGAGAGGTAACTAGATCGCTGCCAAATCCTTCAGATTCTGCACTTTCATAACCCCATCAATTTGCAGTCCTGTAATGTCTAACACATAAAATGCAAAACAGAAATAACAGAGGTTGCAGTTGCAGTTTGTGTGATTATTCAAAATGCATAACACAAGCAAAAAGTCCCTGTGACATGAAGATGGTGCTAGGTAGAGGGATGGATAGAGAGGTAGAGAGGTTTTGAAAGACAGGCTACGCAGAGAAGACAGAATATTAGTAAATATTCCTGGCACACTGTCAACCTTGCGTGTGTTAAAACTGAAAAGCTTTCAGCTAGTTACTGAAAAAAAAATGTTCTTTTTTTCCAGTCACAGCTTCTGAGGCTGTTTTCTTTAGGTTTTAATCCAAAAAAAGCTCTATTTTTTCCAATAACTTCAATGGGCTTTAGATGAAGGCCTTAGAAAGTGTTTGACTTTCTGTCCTGCTCGAGTTCATTCTTTTCAGAGTTGAGGACTGGATCGATTAAACTCTAGGAAGTGCATTAATGCTCCCGGCTGCCAGTGGCTCCACGGCTTTTGAAGACAATCAATTCTTCGCAACGCCCACAGCACTTTTGCAGGAGCAGGCAAAGAACTTCTCCAGTGTTAGTACTTTATATTTTAAAAAGTGCAGTTTATTTTACATGTAAACGATTTTAGATGTCTTTTCCCATTCCAGATATATGTTAACATTCTTCTGCCTTCATTAGTATATTAATGAGGAACAGCAAGCTGTTAAGAAAAGACTACAAGCAATTAAAAAAGAGGTCATTATTGATGTTGCAAAAGAAACAGCTTGAAAACCTTCTGTGCTCTTCCTTTTTGAATAATTCCTGTTAAAATTACTCCTCCTTCTTTACCCCTTCTTCATGCAGTACTCACTTTGATCTTCCCAGCTATCCAGCCTTATGGCTGACAGCAAATGAGCTACTAACATTTGATGCTATTTTTTTTTCTCAGCTGCACAGAAAATGAATGCAAACTTTGTAATTTTAGTCTCTGGAAATAGATATGTGTTACTAGGCTAAGCCGCTGTGTTGAAGACACGCAGCATTAAAATCTTCAGTGGAGGTAATCCCTTCTGTTTGTTTGACATATCCTTTTTTACCAAAAAAGTCTATTGGCATGTGAAGTGAAACTCTGCTACTAGACGTTCATGTCTGCAGACAGCAAAACATTGGCTGAGCAACTGGAAAAATATACGGACTCCTTCTGGATGGGGCGGGTCGCTGAAGGTCTCCTCCCAGCTCCGCTGGCGCTGGGGATTGCCAGGTCTCCCGTGCGCGGCCCCGCGGTTTGCTGTGGGCCGCAGCGGGGCTGCCGGCTGAACGAACCGGCGTGCGACCGCCCTGGGAGCAGCGCGGTGTGCTCTTGCGGGTCTGCTCGGATGTGCGCGTGTGTTAGAGACCCAGCCTTGCCCAGGCGGGTTGCAGATCCCCGTGGTCAAAAAGGCAGCTCCCTGCCTCCCGGGCCGCAGTGCGAAGCAGAGGGCAGCCTGCCCCGCGTGCCTGCGACGACGGATGGATGCGCCACGCAATGCGCTTGTCCCCCCTCCCTCTGGGGGTGAAGCTTGGCATTCCTCTCCAGCCAGTGGGAAGAGCGAACTGGCAAACCATCCCACGTGCCCTCGGCACCTGACCTGCTGGTGTCTGGAGCAGCAACAGCGGCTCTACAGGAGCCAGAAAGTCACCGCACGGAGCCGTTTGAAACAGCCTCCCAGCAGGAGACAGCCCAGCAGCAGGACATCTAGGTTGCGGCCTGCAGAGGTGCCTGGGAGGGGAAGGCCGCTTTGGGGGAAAAAATGCCTAACTGCCCCTTTGGAGAATTAATTGCCCAGTTACCTGAACTGCAGTACGGATATGGGGGGGGGCGCCTGGGCCTACAGAGTGCGTGACAGGTGATGTGAAACACCACAGCGCCTTGAATTTAAGGATGTCCGTGCTGCCGAGCAAGGTGCCCTCCACAGTGAGCATGGGAGATGGGCTCCTCAGCTGGCACTGCATCAGGGAGTGCACAGGCCACAGGGACGCTTGAACTTGCCGATAGGAATAATTCAGATTTTTGCCTTTTCCTCGCCTGAAATGCTTCGTTCAGGTCCAAAGTTAAGCTGCTTCGTGCAACAGCAATTCAAAGTCTGCAGTGGTGGCTTTGCCTGCAGCCGTGGGCTGGCGGGAGCTGAGCCCTCGTCCTTGGGCAGCACCGGGGTGAAGGTGGGAAAGTGAAGGAGGGGAAAAGAAAGGATGAGTCACTCCCTCCTCCTTTTCTTTCTTGAAACTGGGCTGAGATGGAGCCAGAAGAGCAAAAGGGAACAGAAACAGAGGCAGGAGGGAGCGTAACTGCAGCTTAGCCTGGTGGTTTGCACTCTCAGCTCTGCTGCTTCTGTGTCTTCGACCTTCTCTGCATTTTATGGGACTCAAAATTCAGAGATAACCTAGGCTAGTAACTGCTGAATGTGTTTTGTGCACAGTATCTTGCGATGAGAGTCCTTGATTCTTCATGATATTCTGAGATGGCTTCTGCCATAATTTCAGAATTACTGAAATTTTTATTAATAAGGAAGGTACTAAACTCCCCTCGGAAGCTGAGTCATTCAGTGACAGTTTCTAAAAAATCCTAGGCAGTCACTCCAGCTCCAGCTCATCAGGCGCAGGGTGAGGTGGCAGCCAACCCCATTTATCGAAACAGCCTAAAAAGGAAATACAGCATTACTTTAGTAAGAAGAAACAGTAGTCTCCGCAAAGCGAGGCTTTTAAGGAGGTGAGTGTAACAAATGACCAGGCAACAGATACCATAGCACATGGTGAAAGGCGTTCTCAAAACACGCTTAGGAAAATAAAATGTGATCAATGTGTAACTTTTCCACATGTTCTGGTCTCTGACCTTGTGTATCTGTGAACAACCTGCTTATCAGTCCCAGGGCGATTATCACAGCGTGCCATGTGATACGGATGTCATCAGGCTGCTACTGCAGTGTCTACATTAGTCATCACAGCATCTCTGCCTGTTGCAGATAAGGGGCCATCTGAACTACTCGGGCATCTCCTCAGTGGCCCTGGCGGGCACAGCTCTCCTCTGGCCGGGGCCGTGCTGTCTGAAGCGGTCTTTGCTGCGCGTCATGGCTTCCTCCCAAAGGCTCTGCCCCCGAAATCTGCCTGCCAAGCTGCTCACGGGGTCATTTCCTACCTCACTGCAGCTCAGATGAGCTGAGATAGCAAAGACCCCCTATTTCAGGCGTCTGAGGTACCCTGCCTCACTGACCGACGCGTGAGCGAGCGCGCCTGCACCCACGCAGCTCTGCAGGCAACTCTTGGCAGATGGGGAAACAGCTGGGAGAGTAACCAAACCAGCCAGCACCACCGCAGCTGTGACGGGACACACAGCCACGGCCTTAGATGCTGCATGGGTTTGCAATGTCTGCGTTAGGCACCAGCGGAGTGGTCTCAGGAGGGTCCCTAATTCACTGTCACTCTGCACCTTGCAAATTCACTTAAAATGGATCTCTGGCATTGTAAATGTACTTTGCGCTGTCAATGCAAACATGGGGAAATGTTCACAGCTCACTCCAGAGACCAAAGGTGCTTGCCTAGCCCTTAGCTAGGCCAGAGCAGGCCTGCACGTGGTTTCCTATGTCCTTTTTCAGCTTCGTGAAATAGAAAGTGCTGAGCTTGTTTGCAAGCCCCCCTCGGTGTCAGGATTTGTGAAGTCTGGTGACGCAGGTCTTTGCAGGCACTGCGGATCACCACTCACCCCCCCCGCCCCCCCGCCACGCAGAGCACGCCCAGAGGGCAATTTTCCATGTTCCAAAGACCATTTATAAACCAAAGTGAAGGGACCTTGCTATAAATGAGAATCAGACACAGGCGGCCGATGGAGGGTAGGTTACGAGCGGGGCTACCAAGAGAGCTTTGGAGGACAGACGACTATAAATGCAGGTGCTGAGCAGGTTTTAGGAGAAGACTCTCCATCTGCCGAGCTATGGTAATGACCATGTGTGGATGCCTGGCCTGCAGCAGTTGGGAAATAAAACACAGCAGCCAAGAAACACTTGAATACATCTGATCTGCCTGCGTGTGCTGACACCACAGAGGAGGAATAACCTACCTGCTACACCTATAGTGCACACAGATACCTATTTCTCAATTGCAGTGAGCTAGGAGCACCCATCTACACTGATCCACTGGTGAGTGGTAAGTTGTTAAGGGGCGGTAAGGAGTTTTCTGCATTCGCTTGTCCTTGACCTAGCAGTGCTATGTATTCAGGTCCTATCAAAATTCAAGGCAAATTAGTCCCTCAGCTCCGTAAATTCACCCTGGAAGTGTGAGCTGAGTTACATTACCCATCAGCTCCTAGCTGCCTGCTTATTATGTTGTTTTTAACATGCTTTCTGCAGTAAGCCTGGATAATAACCCCTGGCATGTGTCCTCGTGTCCTCTTAATAATTCCAAGAACTACACATCTTCAGGATCCATGTTAAGCTTATAGCATGATCTCCAAATATGCCATCAACTGTGCGTATTGGTAGCACACATATAGAAGTAAGTGTTAAAGAATATTGGACTGGGGCTGTCTAGAGGTAGCTGCTTAGCACAACTTACATAAAACTTGCTTAGCATGAGTAGCTAAATTTGCTGAAGCTTAGGCTGCACTCAGATAACATGAGGAACTTCCACCTAGTTCAGTAAAAGACGGCCCCAGAGCTGGTTCGAGGTGGGTGTTACAAGCTGTCTGTGAGCCTGTGTCGCACGCTCCAAAAGGGAGGATGTCAAGACTTTGAAATAAGGCCGGTGCAGGGCGTCAGGACCTCGAGAAATGAAGCCTCCTCTCCCTGCCGGGGCAGTGTTAGCTGTGGTGGTCTGGAGTTATCTTCTCCGGACCTTGAGAGACAATGACGGGACCCAACAAGGAACGTGAGGACCCCAGACCTCTGGTGGGGGTGGAGGGACCTACTGGTCCTAACGACCGCGTGAGGGGTGGAGAGCTCAGATTGCGAAGCTGTGATTGCCCAGGGCTCCCTCTGTTGGGGTCCCTCTCCGGGGGCACCCAGCTCGAGCTGTCATTTGCCACTGTACTGCTTATAGCAAACGAGTTTGTAATACTCGCGTCTGAGCCTCTGCTCCGGGAAGCCTAGGGTCAGAGACCTTCCTTAACAGTCAGAGCCCATATATAGAAGTGCAGAGAGCTCCCAGGATCAATGCTTAGCTGCGGGGCCCCTTTCATTGGAGGAGAAGTATGAGAGATTGCCATGTGGTTACTAGCATCGCTCCTTGAGCTAAAAACATTGCTCGCCGAAGAAAATGCAAGATCTGTTAATAATGATTCACTTCCCCTTACCACTGCTCATTACCCCTCTGTGGCATTTGTGGTTTTGATTCAAGTTTCTGTGTTTTTCCTTTCCACTGACAAAACTGCAAGCTGCGAACAACAGAAAGCAGAAGGAAATACTGAACACACCAGCAGGCGAACGAGCTGAGGTAGGACAAGTTTTATCCACTTTTTCTTTTTCTGATGTAGATGAAAAATGGTTGAAATAATTAAAATACAACTTACTTGTGTTTCCTATTACTTGCAGTAAACTTTGCTTTTGCTAGAAAGTGTAATCACTGACTAAATTTCTCTATGCTAAAGCCAGACTTGAGAATTTTATTTGGAAGAAAAAAGTGTGAGTTTATATAACTATGACTTTTGCCAGATGGACAGTAACAATCAGGTGGTGGATCTGAGTGTGTCTCATTTTTTAGCCAGACCAAAACTACAAATTTTGTTTACAGCAAACTTCTGAAACAAAAAAGTGTTAAAGGTCAGGATCTTGATTTTTTTTTTAATTATTATTGTGCATGTAGAAAGGTTAATAAAATGCCACACGTTTCAGTGAATTGAATTCAGTATTAATTTCAGATATCATGTTTTGTTATATTTATTCCTGGTAATGCTGCTCCTGAGATATAAAATGTATACTAGAAAGAAAGCAAATGGGAACTTTAAAAAAACATTAGAGCTTCTGTTTTTCTCATAGTGCAGTGGCAAATGCAAGTAACCTGACATGAATGCTCCCATACAGCAAGGATATCATAACAGCCTTCCTATTCAGGGGACAAACACGGGACTCTGGTGTCTAAGGTTTTCTTCAGACAAAGGCAAATTGTGATAGATGTGCAGAGCATCTCTTTTTCCTGCTACACAGAAGGACCTATATTTTTATCACTAAACGTAGCAAAGAACCCTATTTTGCATGAACAGCACAGTTTCTCTATTTGACATTGCATATGTGGAACGCCATATTAAAATTAGTTTTTTTGGTGCTTCCTCACTTTCTGGTGAATTCAGTGTTTCAGATGGGCAGATCTGAGAGCCTTCACTTGGAATTTTTCAGTGGTTTGGAATGAAGAATTTCATGTTTACACCTTCAGCAGCAGCACCCCTCCACTAACCCCCCCAAAGGGAGGGATTCCTCCTGTTCCAGTGTGGCACAGAAATCTTTCCCACTGTCAGCTGAGGTACTGGCTGACTTGACTGACTGCCCTTGATTTAGCCCTCCACCAGAACTGGGGACAGCCCAGGGCTACTGACTGTTCCCCGTAATAGCTTTTTGACATACAGGGTGGAATCGTTCTTTCAGGATCATTATTGGTGCTGGTCTCATTTCACAAGCAGAAAGTAGGAGCAACATAATGAAGTCAGCTGAGTTACAGTGGTGTTACAAAAACGGGAGCAAAGTACAACCTAAGAAACGAGCTAGTGGCTCAGAGCAGCTACCATCTAGCCCAATATTTGGTGGTGATAGGAGATGCTATTTAGAGAAACCGTGGGAGCAGGATCACCTCCTGCAGTGCATTGCCCTTGTATTTCCCCAGCACCCCTAATTGTTGTTTAGGGGTGCTAGAGGGTATATCCCTGCCTAGGCCTTTATTTCCCATTTATTGTCCTTGAATTTGTCCAATCGTGTTTTGAACCCACTGATACCACCTGACCTCACTGGTTGAAAGCAGGATCCCAACAAGTCTGTTGATCACCCCTAGTGCTGCAGGACCCATGAGCAACGGTTCACAGTCACACCATCCATCACCTTCACACATCTGTAAGCCTTGACCACATCCTCCTTAAGCCTTCCCAGCCTCTTAGTCCCTGCTCCATCCCATGATTGTTTTGCTCACCCCTCTCTGTCCCTTCTCTAACTCCATTACGTCTCTCTTGGGTGCAGACACCAGAACTGCACATGATGTTCATGACGGGGATGCATGGAGGTTTTATACAAAGTGACATACTGCTTTGTTATCCATAGTCGCCTTGATGATGCCCCTCATTTTGTTGGCTTTTTTGGATGATGATGCAGCCAAGGCAGAAACAACTTCAGCAGACTGTCAACCCATCACTGATGCCAAACACAAGCTCTTTCTTGAATGTAACAGCCAATTTCAAGTTCCGTATCACATAGGCATGATTTAGATTATTTTTCCAAGGGTGCATCACCTTACATGAAACTACACTGAAGCTCATCTGCCACCTTTCCAGCATAGCATGGAAAAGCTTAGGATCATCATGCCAGCCTAGAGATTTCTCTGCACACACCCTTCTCCAGGTCATTGATAAAGACATTGAACAAAACTGGTCCGAGCACAAAGCCTTAGAGACCCCATTGCGGCTTCATTAAGCCCTACACTTTTCTTCCCACCCTTTAACCAGCTTTCAGTCCATAAAAAAACCTGTCTTCCAGATCTCTGGCAACTTAGTTCTTTAGAAAACTTTTCATGCCAGAGTTTGTCAAAGGCTTTTAGAAAATTCAGCTATATAAATACATATATGTGCACATATATGGATGTATATATATGGATATACATTTTTATATAAAATGACCATGGGGCCCCCTTCATCCATCATCCTGACAGCCCTTCAGCAGTTGAGTGAGGCAGGATTTCTCTTTCCAGGGGATGTACTGGCTCTTTCTTAGCAGGCTGGTGTTTCAGTGTGCTCAGAGATGTACTTTGTTACAGACCCCCAGCATCTTACCAGGGGTGGGAGGCAGTCTGAGCAGTTGGTAGGTCCCAGCACTGAGACAACCGACTCACAGCTCTTGAGCTCCCTGCTTGAGCCCTTCTTGCAGACGAGAGCTGCACTGGTAACGCTCAAGCCCTTTGGCACTGTGTCTGATTGTAATGGTGGGTTATGTGTTTCACATTTGAGATCCTTCAGGATACTTGTATGAATGCCATCTGGTCCTGATTATTTATTGGCCTCTAAACTTATCTAGTCAGTTTAATATTTCCTGTATACGTGCATCAAGTGGAGCTGGCTCCTCTGACTTGTCATGTATCAGGCATGAAAATACGTAAATACCCCAGCGTCTTCAGCTGGGGGTACTCAGAATCCACTGAGCTTCTCCGCTATGGCCTTGTTATCCCTAAATGATCCTTTGCCACCAAGCAACCCTGCCAATTCCCTAGCTGTCTTTCATCTTTTGATGTATTTACAAAACTTGGTACTCTCAGCTTGAGCATCATTTACCAGGTGCTTTCAAAAAAAATTTTTTTTAATGCTCTTTAATTCCTCTCTATATTTGAGCTGCCATAGTATGGGCTTTCCTATTCTCCTCATTTGGACAAACCTTCCAATTTTCAAATGATGATCTTTATCCTATAAAAGCTTTGCTAGCTACTCTATTGATACATGTAGGCCTTTATATTTATTGAAATATTTCATTCTTTCAGAACGATGCCACACCTTATATGTGGGCTTCTAGCACAGGTTCTGTTGAATTTTCTGTCTGTTTTTTTAAACAACAACCAAAACTCTGTAGGCTTCTTGCTTCTGGGACTGCACCTCCCTCTCACAGAAGTGCTGAACCTAGCTGTCCTGTGGTTGTTATTACAAGGAACCCTCCATCCAAAACTGCTTGAGCTGGGTCCTCCACAGCACTAAAGGCCAAATGCAAAATAGCATCCTGTGTTGTGAATTGCAGGACTAATTATCCTAGAAATCAGTCATTTACTCTGTACAAGCATTTTCACTACATCTCATCCTAACACAGCATCATGTCTGTATGAAGGCACCTAAAATGTCCCCTTATTACCACCTGCTTTCAGCTTCTCTGATCTCACTTAATGTTTTCCAATCACTATTATCACCTTGATAAGGAGTTTGGTAGTGCAAGCCTCATACTGTATTTTTATTATTAGAGTGTAGGATGTGTTGTGCTTCTCTCTAAACATAATATTTTTATGCTGTTGCATTTTGTGTAGTCCTTCATGCACAGTGCCACTCCTCCACCTGAACATCCTACACTATCATTACCATAAAACTGGTAGCCTGGCAACACGGGATCCCATTGATTATCCTCTTTCCAGCACGTCTCGGAGATGCCCATTATACCAGGGTTGTTATCTCATGCCAAGCATTCTCGCTCCACCTTCTCATTTTTAGGCTTTGAGCATGGATGCAGAACGATGAGCAAGTTCTGGTTTCACTCAGTCATTCAATACAGCATGTGCCAGCTAGCTGGCGTTGCAGGTGGTTTGATTTGCCTTCTCTGGCTGCTAGATTTCTACCTGCAGCCTGAGCTTAAAATCTGCCAGGTTGGGGAGGCTTATATTAGTTTAGCATCTCCTTTGACTAAGACTCTATGCTCACTAAATACTATGCTTACTAAGCTGGTTAGCTAGTGCTGAGCTGTACCTGAGAGTGTGCACTGGAGAAAAGCCCAGGACCTGGAAATTGTCCTGTTCATACTGGTCCTTCAGCTGCTGCCCTTTATCTGCTGCTGGGTCTGGGCACATCCTTCATCAAGCTCCAAAAATACCATGTTCCTGAGCTTGTTTGCTCTCTCTTTACACACCCAAGAGGTGAGTAAGGCTGTCCCTCACTCAACAGACTCTCCAAGCAGCCTACACAGACTCCCAAACGCACACCCGAAGCTGAGGGCCACCAACTGGGCGACGACTACGGCTCTCACAGGCCAAGCACTCAGCAAGCTCTGTGGAGGCTCCCTGTGCTCCAGGAGCCTCCACCACTCTTCTCCCTGCCCCTCCTTAGCCAAACTGCTGTGCAAGCTGCCCATTCGCTCAGCAAGGAGGCGTAAGTGCTCTTTCGAGCTGCCTATACAGCTAGGACTCATTATTAAATGGATTGCCCATGGCTGCTCCAGCAGGCTTGGTGTTTTGCAATGCCATCTGCGTTCCCAAGCAGCTGACGTGGCAATGAAATGACTCAAGTCGGAGTTGGGCTGAGCCATAGGGCTGAGGGGTATTATGCGATCTCCATACTCCCTCATCCTCAATGTTGAAGTACCTGACTTTATCGGACTCTGTGACACGTTCCTTGTGCCCCTCTGTATTCAAGATATCTGTCTTCCAGGGAGCCCTCCATGACTTCTGTGCTATCTGATCTCCATCTGGCTTGTGCACCCATGCGTCTGCTGTCTCCTTTTCCCTTGTTGAGCTAACTCACTCGCTCTCTCCTGCTAAGGCGGTGTCAGAGCCTCGGGGTGTGTGCATACCTTTCTGCCTCCACTGCCTCTGTCTTACAGTTTCCATCGCAGAAACTCACATAGAGGAAAAAGCTCCTCCTGGAGCGTTTCCATCAGAGAAGTCTTTCAGTACCACTTAGGAGAGACTCCCATTTCAGATTGCCCCTTTCGCTCTCTCTTGTCTCTCAGAGGGGTGTCAGTTCTTACTGCTGATCTCCCTTTTGAAATCTTTCGGGGGACCCTGTAGCTTTAGTCTTTCACCTGGAACCAATTCTGTTCCTTCTCTACCCAGGAGATAGTGTGGATGCTCTTATTGAAAACAAAGTTTGTTTCCTTTCCTTAGGTATGTAATACTTCTCATTTATCTTGGAGCCATCTCCGGACCTTAGCTGCCTGATGAACATCTCTGGGCTGGACAGGTAAAATTCTCCCCTTTTACTTTGTGGCTGCTTGAGATATTCCTGTGTGTAATATGTTTCCCTGGAGCTCACGTTCTACATCAATCTGTATGGTAAAATGCAACGAATAGAAGCATCTACATATAATTGCACAGGTCATTACTGGCCCTCAACTGAGGGCAGGCACGAGGGTGATTAACAGCTTCCAGGTGACTGATCCCCAGCCTCATTCTCTTAGACCTTCCATAACAGCTTAAAAGCTTCATTTGAATAATTTGGAGAGTCTAAGTACCGGCTCTCACCACATCCAAGGATGCTGTTTTTCCTCAATTACACATAGGCATCTAGTTTCCTAAAGGTGGCATGAGAGATGAGGAACACAAAATGGCTTTAATGGTTGTTGTTAGTGACATTACTCCATCTAAAGAGCTTGACCAAAGTGACTTTGCTTCTGTGTCTGTGGTACCTGTTGGCACCCTCCCCAGGATGCTGAAGCTGAAGAGGTTTTAATAAACTATATTTTCATTGCTCCAATCCTCTCCTTCAGCAGATAGTGTCAGGCTATTAGAGATCAGCTGTGGTCCTGAGCAGGGCTTCAAATTTGCACATGCTCCAAGTTCTTCATCTTTGTTTGATTCCTTCATCTCAGACATATAAGAGAGTCATGTTTGGTGGCCCACAGAACAGGAACACTTCAGCAGGTGGCTGATCTCTTCACTAATAATTTTTTTGTGTGTTTTGGGGTTTCTAAAGGCAAGTATGCTTGGGCCATAGCAAAATACAATCAAAAGTGTGCTTACCTTTGCAGTATCTTGGGCTATGATGTTTCCCTGAAAAATGGGAAGACCAGCTTTACTCAGAAGAAAAGCTGGTTCCTGATTCCACATGGAGAACTTCCATGTCAGGCAGTTGCTTTGTACAGAAAACCAAAACCACTTAAAATTCCTCCAATTGGAAAAAGATTTATTGTTAGGAAGTGTACCTTGTCCCTCTCTTCTGCAGGGGCAGGGGATCTTAAAAGAGCAGGAATTTCCCTTACGAGCACTTTATTTATCGAGGCTAAGGCATTGCTGAGCACCATGATCTGGTTTGCTCAGTTCCAATTTCCAGCACCCCTAAGCTTAATAGATATTATTATATTTGTTTTCTGGAGGAATAATTTCAGGCACTGCAGGGATGGATACAACCTCTGTGTGAGTGAAAGTCTCCACTGCCGGGGCCACTGCGCTCCCATCTCACCATGGGGGGTAAGTCCTGCTCCTTGGGAACGCAGCCCAGAGGGATCGCCCTTCCCACGCTCCCTCTCACAGTGGGCTCACTGCAGTTGCCAGACAAAAGACCACTGCTGGGACACATCTGGCTGCAGTATTCAGGGATCCAGATGGACTCTGAGACACAGCCCTGCAGATAACACAGGCACACCTGAACGTAGCGGGCTCCAAAACCACAGGGAAAGGCTTGAACTCACAAACTAGCTCCTATTTACAGCCATGCCAGGAACACCAGTGTTGCCAGCACCGCAGTCGGTACAGGGCAGCCCATAAAAAATTTCTTACTGCTCTATTTTTTTAGGCTAAAATTTTCCATGCAGCATTTCTGGAATATGTTGGCAAATGTGGAGAGGGGACTGCTTTCCCACTATTAAACAAGCAATAATTCTGAAACCTTCCTTTTAAAGTACCAGTTCAGTTGCAGGCGATCTGAGAAAAGAAATCCGGAATTTTGCACAGAAATAGACTCTAATGAGAAAAAAATATATTATTTATAGTGTTTTAGTGATCAGTGGTTTTGATTTGATTGAGTTATGTTTTCATGGGAGGAAAGAAATATCACTCTGCATGAACATACCCCATTTTCTCACAGATCATTTTCAATAGGGCTACTAACATGGGCCGCAGCGTGCATAGACAGCTATCTGATTTAGAGCAGCTGAGAACAAAAAAGGTTGCAAAAGCAGTAAATGAGGCAAGTATCCCACAAAAAGAGAAGAAAACTACCAGCAAATAAAAGGAAAGAAGAAATACTGTGTAAGGAGAAGGGAATTTAAAAAGAGCCATGCATAACTAGCACAGTATTTATACAGTGTTTAAGGTAAAAATGTCCTTAATTTATGCTTATGAAAGTACATCAGAATGCTTTCAGTATTGCTCAGGAAAGTTCAACAACATCCTGTCAACAACAGAAAACAGCAGAAGAGTTTCGCTAGTCCCAGTAGGCAAATTCAATTCTTTTGGCTTTTCATCCTATTTTGAAACACAAACTTACTTACTGGCAGATGGTGACTTCTTTTCTGACCAGCTTTTGATATTTCCAGGGCTGGTAACTGCTGACTCAGAATCTCTCTGTTGCAAAATGACCGACAACAAGTTGCCTTATTTTGCAGAGGGAAACTCACAAAATTGTCATTGAAACACAAGTATGAGAGTCACCTTCAAAAGACAGCACTTACATAGTTTGAGACAATTACCAGCTGCTGTAATAGCCAAACCATTTAGAGCTTCCTTCCTTGGTGCTTCACATTTTGAAAGTGTCATGCACACATTTTGAGATGTGTATTTACTGGGACATCACAAGTGATTATTCATTTAACCAACCTTTACTTTCCAGTGCTCTCTGCAGCTTGTAACTTTTTTACTTAGTGAAATAGTCACAACAGTGAATTCCCCGCGTGGCTTGTAATCAACATGCACAACCACTTCTTTTTACTTTGTCAGAAAGACCGAGGGCCCTACCCCAGACCATGAATATTTCTGAGATGGCACTAAATGACAGCTTCACTAACAGCTCACCCAACTGTACAGTTGATGGCTTCAAGCAAGCTGTTTATCCTGCCACGTATCTCACTATCTTTTTCCTGGGTGCTGTTGGAAACGGCCTCTCCATATATGTCTTCTTCCGGCATTCCCAGAGAAAGACCTCGGTAAACATCTACATGCAGAACTTGGCCATTTCGGATCTCATGTTTGTAAGCACTTTGCCCTTTCGGGCCACCTATTTCCTGTTGGGCTCACGCTGGATATTTGGTGAAGTCCTTTGCAGGATCATGACTTACACCTTGTACGTTAACATGTATTGCAGCATTTATTTTCTCACCGTGCTGAGTGTGGTTCGTTTCATAGCCATCGTCTACCCGTTCAAGCACTGGAAAGTAACTAACATTAAGTATGGCAAGATAACATGCACAGTGATATGGTTCTTCGTACTGGCAGCCTCCAGCCCGCTGTTGAGCAAGGAAATCGCTGGGTACAGCCACCCAGCCAAGTGCTTGGACCTCCCCCCAGCCAACACACACAAGCTCTTCCTGATGAACAACATCGTCCTTGTGGTGGGCTTCATCCTGCCATTCTGCATCATTATCATCTGCTACGTCTTTGCCATCAAAGCGCTGCTCAAGACCAAGACGCCTCAGCAAAAAAAGGCAGTCTGTCACAAGAAGGCACTGTTGACCATCATCATCACTCTGATCCTGTTCCTTCTGTGCTTCCTGCCGTATCACATACTGCGAACTGTGCACCTGAGGCACCATGAGTGCCACCAGGACAACCTGTCTTTGCACAAGGCGGCGGTCATCACTCTCTGCCTGGCTGCCATGAACAGTTGCCTTGATCCTGTGCTCTACTACTTTGTTGCTGAAAACTTCAAAGTGCAAATCAGACGTTTATACTGCAAGTAGCTGGTCCAGAATTGCAAAATTATACATATGCGCTCTGGACAGGACGTCTAGACTGTGTCCAAATTGTTAAAGAAAAGCGGCCGTGTGGTGCTGGCTAGCCTGGAGCCACACGGCTCAGTGCCAGGCCCTGCTGGAGCAAAAGTGTCTTGAAGAGAGCTCATTGGGGCCATCCAAAACCAAGACAGGTGCACACTAACATTAAGCAGCATGGATGATCAGAGGTCAGGTGCCTGGGCAAAGTCCCTAGTCCTCTTTTATTTAGCAGTGCAGATATGCCTCCGGTGCTCACCCTTATCAAGGCACAGAACTGAAAGAGCAGTACTCTTTTCTCAGCGTTGCCACCAATTTGTCTTGTTACCAGAGTATTTTATTTCACCTTACTCACCTGTGATTTGAAGGGAAACTGTTCATCGAACTGTCTTGGTGTCTTTGCGCTCCATTTCCCTGTATGTGTAGAAGTGCACATTTCGGATGCTTCATGGTGCTCTGCCAGTTCTCTTTGCAAACATTGGCCAAAGGTTTGCATATCACAGAAATATAAGGCATTACTAATATTTTCTGCTGAGTCGGACTTGCATAGCAGGCAGAGAGCCAAAGAGGACCCAGCAATGGCTCAGGCCATTCAGAAAGCATTAACACTTCTAGATTTTCCACTCCGAGGTATTTTTTTTAATGTTTCATTGATTATCAAGTGAAACAATGATTTCAAGCAAGCAATTTCAGTACTGCAATGATACAAGTAATGTGACCATTGAAACCAAAGGCGGGATATTGGCTCATGCGCATGGAGCTGCACCCTGTGTCACTTTGTGTGCTCTCTGATCCCTTTGAGGCCATCACAAAACTTGTTTTCATGCTCAGTGTTGCCCATGCTTTTCTGAAAACCAGGCACTTGAGGTTACGCAACTCAGTCCATATGTAGGGACCCAGAGCCAGTCTTTTAAAAATATCTAGACCCAGGCAGGCAGCTAGTAGGACATTTGGCAGCACAGCCTTAGGGAGTGGTTTCCAGTCTCACAGCAAACTGCTGCCAAAGAGATGTCCCTAATCCCTCACCTCCTGTCTGCTCCAATCAGAAAACCGTTCCCTTTCTCATAGGATTAAACTTCCAGCTGTCTGACATCAAACAGGAGCAATGCAGCAGGAAAAAACAGGTAGCCAGGAGCAGGAGGAAAGATGGGCGGCAGAGGAGGAGGAGTGCTGTTTTAGAAAGCAGCAGGGAGCTCCACCTGTGCAGGCTTTGGAAAATCTTACCAAAAGGCTGTCTGCGTTTTTAAACCCCTGAATATTTTCTAAAATGCATGTCCACCAAATCAGGCCACTTGCAGTTGAGTGCACTCAAGGTCCAAATTCAGTTTGAGCACGTTTGGATTTTTTTTTAAATGGCCCCCTTTTTTAAATAAAAACATGCTTGGATTTTTTTAGCTTGAAGATTTGTCATATTTGTGAGGAAAATAGCCTGTCTCATATGAAGACTGGATATAATGATGAAAAATTGCGCTCCCTGTGGAATCCCCCCAGGAGAAGGTTTCTCTCAGTGAAGATATGTTTTCAGTGCTCTGAACTTTTTTGGAGAAAATACAACCAACTATTTTCAACTCTGTCTGAAATATAAGGAAAACAAATCATTGATGGCCAGGTGGAAAAGTACTCAGCATGTCGCTGGGAAAGTCACATTTTTCTAGGCTACCCAAGGGTCAGCTTCAGTTGAAGAGTCAATCTGTTTCAGTTATTCTATGCTGTCTTTGATATAAGCACAGACTTGTATCATAAGTCTTCACTAATGTTTATTTTCCAAATCATCATTTCAAGAATTTAGATAGACTTATTTTATGTGTCCAGGAACAGACCTGAGACCTGATCCAGTGATGCTGTGTTAGCTCATGGAGTGCTTGGTCCCGTGCAATTGAAGAAAAAGGTAATATTACCACGGGTTTGCAGTGGGAATGGGGTCATGGTAGCTTGTGCAGAGAGATAGTGGACAAATGATTGGAAGGAAGGGAGCCAACTCTTTTTCCATGGTTTTCCCCTTTCAGGAGTAGTCCTGAACAGGGGCAAGTGACAATCTTGGAGCCTTTGACAAGGTACTATAAACCTCACTATCAGGAAATGAAAAAATAAGAGGTGATTATCCACAATTTAATCGCACTAGAGTGTGTTAGTTTCTGTGTCCATCCAAAGGCACCCTCTTATCAGATAGTTTTGCATCTAAAGGGTAAATATTTCCCACATATAAGGTCACACTTTTTGTATAGAGCATGCTGCAACTTTGTTAGCAATCAAATTAACTGTCAAGACCATGTTTCAATAAACTGGAGTTACTAGTTGCTGAAGTTATGTTTTTTATCGGTTGCACAACTCACAAGGAATCTCCTTGGAGAGCAGGCGAAGAAGGGCCAAGACATGGCTGCTGCATTTCCCTAAGTGGACTAGTCTTTCACATGAGAGAAATGCCCTGGAAGGTGAAACAGCGTCCTGCTGTCTTCCTGACTTTATTGGGAAAATACTAGGGAACATCAGTCAAAATTTGGGGTGCAGATAAAATAATCTTTTTTCTTTAGTTAAAAAAGGATTCAAAATCATTTCTATTAGGGATCCTTATATGCAGCTTTAAAAACATTTGAATAACATGCCACACTTGTATTTACTGCCATTTCTCCATTTGGTATCTTTGTATGTCTCTGCTCAATGAGCTGAAGAAAGAGGTCTTTACTGTGGAGTATCATAGTAAAAATGTAATAAAAAAAGACACCATATTTATCCCCCAAAATAAAGCTCCTGACAGTTAAATTACTAGCAATGCGTCTAGGTCCCTTAAGGGACCCTTAAAAACTATTTTGATATGTCTCCTCAATTTTCCAGGAGAAAGAATCTAAGAATAGCTATGTACCTAGAAAGTTAAAGCAACAGGAAACTTTTCAATCCAAAGCTACAGCAGAAACAGAGATTTTGCAAAGCAATCTGCCTGCCACCCGAGCCACTTGACCCCCAGCACAAGAAAATGCTGCTCCTCACATTTGCTTGTAGCCGTGGCTCAGGCCAGCGTGCGGCCCCATGTGCCCAGCACCGCAGCATGGCCACTGGCCAGGGACCATCGCATGCTCGGGGAACGTGGACCTGCCGCTGCCTCCCGCTTCACCTCTTCTCCAGATGTGACCCTGGGCCCTCCCGCAGGACAGAACTGCTGCTTGCTGCTTCACAAAGAGCCTTTCATACACATAAAAAAATGGAAGTGTTACAGATCAGAAGGAAAAAAAAAAAAGTTGGGGATAAATGTTACTCTACAACTAGCCAGTGGTAAAGAAAAGCCTTTCAGGGAAGACCAGTGTGGACTGGAAGAGAATCACTGAACAAGCCTTTTTTCTCTAACATGGACTAAAGAACTGTATTATAACCAATAGAGTATATGTAATATTTTGATAATATATTATATGCAGTATGTATATCTTTTCTAATACTGTTATACATATATATATACATGTAATGCATTATTATATTATAAGCAGTGCATTAACCCAGGTAACTCATTTTCATGATACAACCTCTGCCTTCCTCATCACACATCCTGTTACCATGGCTTATATTTTGCTTAAGCTCCTAACAGTGTCTGGAGAAAGGAGTACGTGTGCCCTCTTCTGAGAAGCGTGTTCCTCTGTGCCACAACAGCATGCTGTGTCGGCAGCAAAGCAGACACCAGACTTGTCCCCGTGTCTCAGGGCTGCTGCTTGTCTTGGTCCTTTGGGATGGACAGGGTAGAAATGACCTTCTGCCTCTCCAGCTCATGAGCACGGAAATAAGATCCATCAACAATAACAAAATGTAGTCAAAATCAGGAGAAGTCAGATGCTATTTCAGCAGCGACCCCGGACTAATGTTTTGATTTCCTGTGTCGTATCTGAGTGAGATTAAATGAGAACCCCTTTGAAAGGCGGCAGAAATGAAGTGCAAGTGTAGATTCTCTGAGAAAGACCACTCTTGCCCAAGGTGCCTCAGCTCTCCAGCCTGGGCTGACCGTGATGTGCCATGTGCTACCACTGTCCCCATGCGGATATGCCGTCCAGTCCCCCATGACATGGTTGTGCCATGTCTATACAGGAATCTTACTGGACTTCTGCAAAGAAAGCAGTACATTTAATTGCAGGCAGCTGATGTTACATAGGTACATCTGTTCATCCACCAGTCAAAAGTTTAAGGAAGCCAAAGAAATTACACAGCTTCCTTTGTCCCAAATTGCCTTTTTGCCTTTCAGGAAAACTGGCCTGATTTCCACGACCACTTCCCCTCTGTTTGATTTTACAGCTGAATGAATAAAACTGCCTAATGCTGGAGTCAAAACCTGGTCACTCAAGTCACATTCCTGCTTGCATGAACAAAATTTGAGCCTTTATTTCCGAAACTGAGAAATAAAGCCGTGGACCTTGATCCACAACCTGTATCCAATCTCCGCATCACCACAGGTAGGGCTTGAATGCTCAGAGTGGTAGTTGGTAGCCAAATACTTAATCAGATTCACCGTCCTCATTTCCAAATGTTAAGCATGTTAATTGCTTGCTAGCGATACGTGTTCCTCTGAGCAACTGTGTAGATGCAGCTGGAGAAGATTCGCTCAGCAATGAGCTGTGTTTCCTAACATACACAATGTTGAAAAAGAAAATCCCTGAAGTGAGGCACTTTGCACAGATGTTTCTTAAATTTTTGCGAGCATTTCCATTATGGAAATAATTTCGGGTGACCTCCCACTGCAAGTGTCCCTGCCTGTTTCTCAGGACTGTGTGTTAAATAATGGGATACAGAAGCGGATAACAATAACAGTGAAGCAGGGAGTCAGCCCTGCCCATGGAAACCACCATCAGCTCCCATTCCTCAGCTTTCTGATGTGGTTATGGCCCGGCCATGCAATGATTTTGGTATGAAGCTCACAGAGGCAGAAAGCCTCGTGTCCCTGGCAGGCCGCCACCAGGCCCCTTCTGAGGCCCAGAAAGCCCTCCATGGCAGAGAAAGCCCTGCGTGTGTTTGCTTTCTCCTTGCAGCCATCTTCTCAGCAGAGTTTCAGGAAAAATTTGTTTGAGTGCTTTGCTTGTTGCTGAGATACTGCTTGCTTGCTGCAAGTCAGCTTTTTTCTTTTTTTTTTTTTCTTGGCAACTACAAGGACAAATAACCCACAGAGAATGAGAAAAATAATCCAGCCCAAGAGCCACTGTATGTTTTCTGACAACTTTCCTTACTCCAGTAGGAGCAATCTCTTCTGGTGGTCCCTCACTACTCAGAGAGAACATATAAATCAGTCAGAAATGTGAATATGCTCTAAAAAACAGTACTCTCAGATTGCTTTTTTTTACTTTTTAAATTTTGAATCACACTGAACATAGCCACTGACTGCATCGAACGCAGCCAGTCCACACAGCGCTAGATTTAGGCTGATGGTAAGCAGGGAGAAATCCCTTTATAAAGCCGATAGGAGCATGAGCAGCTCCTCTTCGTCCTCCCAAAGTGGAGGTGGTGTGCGGAGGACATGGCTTGGTTCTGCGTCTTTCACAGATGCGTGGTCGCTTCAGCAGTCTGTGCACCTGGCTGTGAGTGCTCGCTTTGGCCACCCATGTCCACGGACCTTCCTGTTTCCTGGGCATGCTCCAGCTACGCCTGCCTCCATGCCAGCACAAACCCAGCTTGTTCATCAGTCCTCCACATACCCTCAGGTGCTGGTTGCCCTGGAAAGAAAAACCAGGTGCAGAGACCAGATGGGAAAGAAAGGCTCCAGCAGGTCTCCAGCCTCAAGGACAGAGGGAGCACACCCGCGCAGCATGTCTGGCCATACTGCCCTCGCTGAGTTATTAATACCAGCCACAGTTCAAGACTGGCCTCTCCCCAATTCCCTCCCTGCTTCCGATTTTTAATTGGACTTAGGTAGTGCTTTAAGCTTGAGCTAGCTGTGCTATGCAGCTGAGGGTTGCCCTGGGAAGGGTAAGGGTGGATGGGCAGATGTCCCAGCAGGGAATGGCATAGGAGAACATGTTGTTGCACTGCCTTTTGGAAAAGGATGGGGTGGTAAAGCCACCACTCACAAACTGAGAAGCTGTTGCCTACCTGTAGGCCCTTTTCCAGCCTCAGGGTCTCTCATTTTATCCTTTATGTTCAAGGCCATCACAGCTCAGTAGGTAGCTTATGCGCTTACACAGGGAACCTATCTACATGCTTGCAAGGAGCAGGATGAGCTTAAGGCCTACCAGCATGGCCTGTGGTGGCTCCTCACTATTCTCCTCCTGTCTGACCTGGGGCTTGCGTGCCCCATCTTACAGGACAAATGTGGAACTTTTCAGGACCTGGCTTAAAATCAGCAAAGCTCAGCAGCACTCGAGGACATGACACAGGCAGCCTGAAAATGGAGAGAGGAAGGTCTTCTTTGGGCTGTGCTATGGAATGGGATAAATGTGGAAATGCAGAACTTCTTTCAGGGTGCCAATTCCAGTGAAGTACTTTACCCTGGAAAGAGCCAAAAAATGTCATTGTTGTCCACAAAAAAATTATCTTGAGATTCTCCAAATCCACAGGCAAAGAGTGGGCCCCCACATCCAGCACCCACCACAAAGCTGTCCCATGGCCTTGAGTCAAAGCAGCACTGCAGAAGTCTGTGGGTGGGAAGAAGTCCCTGGGACACTCCTAGCCCCTCCTCGCCTGCTCCAACATCAGGGCCACCAGTGTGCTGAGTCAAAGGCAGGCAGCATCTGAAAAAGTCTTTCGGACCACCACTCTCCAAGCAAGACACTTTCTCCTGGATAAACCAGCAGAAAGTGCCTTTAAAACCACAGGCCCTCCTCTGGCGAGCCCTTACACCACGTCCTCTTAAGTCAGCTTCTAAACTAAGACTGCTCACACACCTACTCATTCAACCAACCCAGTAAGATCAATGCAGAGAAACCTACTTTAAAAGGGAGCTTCAAAATCAGAATATTTCCCTGTGTCCTCTCTTGGGCCAGTACACCTTGGTGTTTCCATCCTCACAGAAAGCTACACCCCATCTAAGGACTGGGCTCATGAGGGAACGTGGCTTTGGAGGTAGTCCACGCCACACTGGCAAAGGCTTTATACCTGGTCAGAAAAGAAGAAGCAAGGATGGCAATCATTCCTGGAGCCCCTGAGCAGCTCTCAGGATCTCTGGAGGGCTGAGGGCACCCTCACACCTGCCCTTCTCCCCTGCCACCCCAAACAGGCACATGACAGCTTCAGGCCGGTGAGACAGACCTCTCTTTCCTGCTTCTGGCCTTGGCAGCCCAATACATGGTGAACTGGGGAGACCCTTTTTGGCAAAGAATGACAAATACTGATTTTAAGGAGTACCTAGCAGGGTGTTTCACAGGGAACCAGCGTCACGGGGCAAAGAAAGGCCAACAGTTGGGAGAATAATGGCAGAAACTTTCTCAGCAAACAGCAAGTAAATGCAAGGAATTTGTGAAACCATTTCCAAGAACTGATACTTGTGGCAACATCTCCATTTCGGAAATACATCTGGTTTGAGCTAGTCTGCCAGGAAGGAGCCTTAGAAGTCACACAAGAATATGCCCAAGTTGCTTGAGTTCTCATGGCTGAGAACTTTCTTCTTTTTTCATACTCAGTAACTTCCAAAATATCTAATTTCTGACTCATAATAGGCATTACCAGAGCCTTCACATGGTGCTATGATATATCTGCCTTCAGAGTACTTTCGTATCCCTAATTTCTTAGTAGACATTTATTCATCTTTGATTTTTTTTTTATATTTAGCATGCAGTAATTGAAGGTGGCAGCTGAACATTAAAATATTTTAGCCATAACAGTCAAATGGTATTTTCACTCACATAGTACTTTAAGAAAAAGCATATACGTACATATATATTATATATATAAATATATACACATATATGTAGGCACACACACAGTCACATATACACACATATATATATGTATTTATGTGTTTATATGTTTTCATATTTATATGCATGAGTATAGTTCTTAATTTGCAAAGTCAGGGAATAAATATTTGGTGATCAGTGCCAAACTTCTCAAGATTAATGTCATATATAGCCTTTTTTCATTAATGTCTCAATAATTTATTAAAAAAAATATATATTCCAAATTAGCCATCCATTCCTACTCCATCATCAGATTACAGTTCAAATCGGATGTACAAGAGAGTGAAACCTTGCTTCCTAGTGTATCAAATATCATACCTGCATTGGTGAAGCCTCATCATCTCAGGGGAGAAAAAAACGAAACAAACCCAAATACCTCCTGTCCTGTATCTTGCTATATTTTGCTTAACTTCCTTATTACAAGAGGACTTTCATTTTCAGTTTCACCAGGACTCCCACTTTGGCCCGAGGTGATACATAACACTTTGACAAGCTGTCTTTTTTAAAAACTTGACAAGCAGTCTATTTTTCACGCACATGAAAACCATGTGGAAAAGATTTCAAAAATCTCTAATGGCAGCTATGAAATTAAGAGCAGATTTTTGGCCTGGTGCTGGTGCAGTAAAACAGCATGTCCTGCACGATGGTCTGCAGACCTGTGGGATCCACAGATCCTTCTCAGGGGCCACGGTCCATAGTGGAAACAAGCAAATCTGCTGTCAGTCAGATTAAATGTGTTGTGGGGCTTCACAGCTCTACAGGAAAAGGCAAGCTGCAGGAAAGCATCACTTCCGAGTGCGGACACCTCACTTCCCCAAATGCAGACGTCTGTGCTCAGCGCATGTGCCACCAGCTGTGCATAAACAACGGTCTCCGAGCAGCAAGGCCGAACTTCAGACTTTGAGAAAATCATGCAAATTCCTTTGGAGAGTGCTGCGCACTTGCTGAGTTCCCCAGCACTTCAATTAATGCAAAGAAAAGAAGGACATTTAGCAAAAATTCAAACATTTCAAAACCACACTAAAGAAAACAGAGGCACTCTAATAAAACAGTTAGAACTTTTAACCTAAAAACACCCTCTCCCGTCAGGAGCAGTGTTTCCCATTACAACTAACTTCTCAGCATGGAGGGAGCCAGGAGACTTCCAATTTTTAAAGGAGAATGAAGAGATGAAATGTAGTACCCCAAAGTAAAGACCAAATAAAATTATAGTGAAGACTCATGAGAAATTGAAATTGATTTGAAGGCCAATATAATCTTCCTCCAGTAGAAGACGGTATTACATTTTCTTCCCATATACAAATGTATAAGAAGCAATCAAACCTTATTGTTTCAGAAAAGATGTGCCATAAGCAGAGGTGGCAGCAGAACCCAGTCAGATTGTTCTGCTGCTCTGGGGACTTTTGCTCACACACAGTGGGATTGCCCAGCTGCCTCTAGCAAATGTGCGAAAATATAAAATAAGATGCAAACAACACTGATGACGTGTTTTCAAAATCCAAATAGGATATTTAGTAAGTGTCAGAATACAAGCAACACAGAAAAGGATGTTAATAAATATGTGAATTACTATCTGAGGCAAGAGATTTTAAAAAAGTCCTAGATAGCTTTTATACTGAGCAATAATTCTATTTTAAAGGAGTATCGAAAGTAAGCCTGGATAGGGGAAGAAGTGAATATGGAGCCCATAACTATAGGAAGGTGAAATTCATGTGCATTGGTCTGTGTCATGCTGTGATCAGATGGTTTCCAGGCTCAAGGCAGATAATTTCAAACAAGTCAGATTATTTAGACCTCAGCATTTCTTTACTGCAGTGTAAAACCAACCTGCACAAGATGGGTGTGGGGACTAAGCCCAAAGTTTGAAACATGTCCGTATAGTAAGCAGCAAGACAGTACCTTAAGGAACAGTAGTTTCCCTCTTGCGAACCACACTATGATAGAAATCATATCAGCGCATGGTTCAGAGCAGCACAGAGAGTCCGTATAGTCCATCTCCCTGCAACAGGATGAGCACATGCACCTAAAGCATCCCAGGCAGATCTGCCTACGGCGAGGAATAAAACTATGGTGAAGGAGATGCACCTCAGGTAGCCTTGGTTGGAGACACACGTCTGAAGCTGGAAAGCTATGAAGAAAGCCCCAGTACATTTTCTGAAAACAGTTTTATTTCTTCCCACAAGATGCAGTGCATAAGAAAGGAGAAATAATTTCCCCTGGACTTGTGCTATATTTTTCATAAGAAACTAGCTTCAGTTCCTTGACGTTTCCCTCAAGCCCTTTGTTGCGAGAACAGCTTCACATCGGCTCTCTCCATTCAGCTGCATTTTGCTCTGCTCCTGCAGGGAGGGATGTTGAAACACTGGAGGTAAATTAGGCGACAGTTTACCTCCTTTAGCAAGTGACATCAAAGGATGTGGACCCCATCACACTGGCTCTCTTAAGGAGCCTGAAGTGGGTTTAAACAGAGATAGCTCTATATTTTAGTTGACAGGGAGCCACTTTCTAGGAACACCAGCATGATCAGCACAGTCAAGAGTGAGCCCTTCAAGTCTGCTGTTCCAACACACACATGAAACAACATGAAACAAGAGAAGTAGAGAAAGGGAACAGAGACAACAGAAGAAACAAGGAAGAACATGAAAAACAGGAAAAAACAATGGTGAGGAGAATGGGAAGCAGGGAAGAAAACAGTTAAAGAATCTTTTTTATGGGATAACTCATCATAGCATGGGCCAGCTTGTGACACCAGGCCTGGGCTTAACCGATGGGACAGTTCTCGTTGGCTTTCCACATTTTTGCCAGGTGAGAATGGGTGTCACAGGCAGAGCACGCTGAGCCAACGGCTGAAAACCACGGCTGGCTCCGGGCGGGGGGTGAGGAGCCGGCCAGGCAGACCCCAGCGTTTCACTGCTACCACTGGGAGCATGGGAGACCTCAGGGTGGGGATCTGGCCTTGGAGAGGAGGATCAGGGTTTTATCAGCCTGAGCCAAGGTGATATTAGTGAAATGGTGACCCTGATGAGCAACATTTTTTTACCAGAATGGTGCCGAAAGATGCTCCATGTTCCTAAGGGTACAGTCATAATCATGTATTTTGGTGATATCTTCTGGCATCAGTTGAACTTGTCACTTTTCCAGCCAGACAAAATTGGAGAAGAGACACAAACCCAAGGAAAGAATACACTGGAATGGAGAAGACAGTAGGAAAAAGAAGGAGAAAGAGTGGGTAATACAGAAAAGAATGATCAAAAGGAAAGAAAGAGGACAGAAGAGAGACGGAAAGGATGATAGAGGGAACATTTTACTGCTGAAGCCCATGAAGCAAAGCCATTCAGTGGCAGAAGGGGTGTGCTGCAGTTACAAAAGTTGCATATGGCATTCTCACCGTGCCTGGCTTTTACTCAGTACTTACATGGTGGTAAAGTGTTGTATGTGAGAGAGGTGCAGAGGGCAAGAGAGTCAGAGACACTAATCTTCATGGTTTTGCTAAAGTATTAGTTACTTGGAAAGATGCTTTATTTAGATCAGTGGGCTGTTACTATTCAAAGAATCACACGATGCTGCTGAAAACTTTCCCAAGGCTGAGGGATACGTAAAATAAGACAAATGAATAATAGCTGGAATGAAGACTAGAAAGAGTGGTAAGAAGCAACTCCTTTTACAGAGTTAGAGGTCTGCAGCTATTAGTGGGGATACCACCTGTGTGGTTGAGATACATTTTGGGGATTCAGCACAAACCCAACTTGATCAAATGTCCAATTTTGATGCCACTTGGAGTCAGAAACATTTTGTATCTGCTTTCTAAAGGGTAAAAAAACTACATGCAATCAAAGAAAGGGAGGAACAGGCTCCAGAACAACAGAAACTGCTGTTTTTATCTCATGTTCTCCATTCTCATGAGCCAATAGTAGCCTGTGCCTAGGCCGAGCAAAGGCACAGGCTGAACACTAGAATGTATTTGTCCATACTGTCAGATGGTTGCTCCCTGGCAGGTTTTGGCCTGTGCCATCTGACAATCTCTAGGCAATGCCTGGGCACGGTTTACCAAGAACAGCATGGACCAGGGACAGTTCTCAGCGGACAGTTCAGTCACAGCCACATGAATTTGGAGAAGGAAAGGAGCTTAAGCATGTGGGCACACTGCACCACCTGGTCTCAGGGTGAAATAACTGAGCCTCTTCACTGATGTAGGTGTAGCCCCAGCCATCTGGGGGTGGTTCGGGCTAAGGTGCCTATTACGATGTTGATGTCTAAAGTCTGGTGAGATGAAATGCCCTGGTGCACTGGCAGCCCACTTTGGACTATCCCAGTTGCTACTCTGCTCCATGCAAACCCCCTGCCACTTCTCTCTCGCATGACCTTGAGCCACCTGCTTGAAACGGAAGCATTTCAACTCCCCAATTTGTGAAATGCAACAAAAACTATGACTAATTGCAATACTGCAATACTCGCAACAATGGTGGCAACAGCAATAGCCATGTCCCTGATCTGCAAGTGTGGTGAGCAGACTTTTATCAGTGCTTCGAGGTTTTCAGCTGGCAAAAGGGCCCTAAGAGCATGAATAATTCCACCTTGTCACAGCAATATAAACTCAGCGTAGCTCCACTGAGGTCAATGACTGCTTCAGATTTCTACAGGTGGAACTCAATACAAAATGTGATAAGCCTTGCAGGACTGTGAAGAAAAATGAAACAAATCCTGATCCATCATTCAGACATTTAAATGGACTTTATATTATTAGCTGCTCTGTGCAATTTGATGTTTCTAAATATATGATTTTTCAATAAAGCAATGCAAGTTTTTAAAATACAGCCGTCACATAGCAGCAGACACAGCAAGCTCATAGAAGTAAATCCCTAGGTACAAATGACATCACCAAGCTCTTTCAATGATAAACTTTCACCTTCCTGAGCCAATACAAAAGAAGCCTATCTTCTTGCTAAAAATACACTGTACTAGCAAATCGTGTACACTCAGACTACATATTGAAATGCAGAGAGAGCCCTCTGGGATTTGAGGACAAATATGGTCCTGTGCAAGCTCTGAATGATTTAAGGCGGTTAAAGTGATGCTCTCAAACAGTTAAAAATATCTGCCGGTTCTGTCAGGAGATTCTGCCCGGCTGTTGTGGCTCCAGGTACGTTAAGGTAATTCCATGGCAATGGGATGATGCCGATGCCCAGTGATGTATGGGAGTGGAGATATGAGCTCCTACCTTTCCGGTCCCCAGCACTCTGCAGAAAGGACAAGAGGAGAGGTGGTTGTCATCAGACAGAGGCCTTACATAACACAAGGCTTGGAAATGTCAGTGTACCAGGAAAAATGCAGAGAAATGAAATTCACAGAAATGGCTCAAAACTTATGACAAACTTCTAGAAAAGGCAAGTCACTCAGGATGACTATCAAGGGTATCACGCTGTCCTGAGACAGAGCATCAACATGTGTTGGCTTGGCTTTTTAAGCTCCTTCTTTCAGAAAGTTATCCCAGATCAAGTTCTCAATGAACAGGGACTCTGCCCAGGGATGCCCTGTAAAGAAGGTCCTGCACAGCAACAGAAAGATGAGATGGCATGGCATTAAATCTTATCCGAAAAAGACAATCAGAGCTGACCTGCCAGTCTAAGCCACAGCTGCCAGATGCTGCACAGCTTAGACACAAAATGGCCTGGAGAGGGTGCTCTGAGGACTCCAAGGAACCTGGGTTTCCATGTGGCCTGTTTGGCATTTCCAGAAAGATAAGGCCCCTGAAGGCTGTGAGCCCAGAGACTTTGCTGGTCTGTTTGAGCAAAAAGCCTTCACAGCAACCACCAGCTTGGGGACGACAGGTTTTGACATTCAGCCTTTGCTTCTACGAAATTCTGTCCAGTTTGGTATGGCCTTAGCCTTGTCTTACATGGAAATGGAGCAAAATCAGTCCTTCAGAAAGAGTGACTGTCAAGGCATGAGTAATAAGACTTCCCAGGCTTACATGACAACTCCCCTTGCCTGGTGTGGAGGTGTTTCTGGAGTGAGAAGGCATATTTCTCAACTTATTAGTGATTTTTTTTTAAATAGGCCAATAATTGGAAAAACACCCCGGTGAACATATAAAGCATCCTTATGAGAAAATTAAATGAGTTGAGAAGAGGTGTGGACTGTTACTGTCCCTTTTGGGGTCATTTTGTTCTGGCACCTTTAGCCACATGCAAAGAGACCCTGCAAGCAAGCTATACAGCTTAAATGTACAAGGCCATTACTTGTTGGCTTAAACGCAAAAGATAGCTAGGATTAAACAAGCTGCTAGACTAAGCATGGGTGTGCTCACCATCCCAGTAAGACATGCAAAGAGGTTTTGCTGGCCAGGCAGGCATCGGTCATGAGGAGAAGGGTTGGCATCCGCTGTTCCCTGAGACGGGTCCTCAGTGTTGCTACATTGCCATCATCCAGCAAATCTGCCAGCACAGGCACCATTCGCGCTGATAGATTCCCTGTTTTTTCCTATGGGACTTTGCATCTCTCTGCGCTGGTGTTTTTCCTTTTGAATCCTCGAACTACAAGCAATTCTGTCTCAGCAACCCCACCTCCGTCTGTAACCTGACCTTTCTTATCTTGCATGGCACCGCGCTAGAGGCTTTCCCACAATTTATCAATTCCCTCAGCAGCCTGGGCCGAGGTCCTGCCACTGGGCCAGATCTGAGCTGGGCTTTAGACCTTCCCTCGACAGCTGCCAGTGGAAATCCCACCAGACACCACCACTCCCAGCCTGCTGCTTCCAGCCTCTGAGCTGCCTTGTCTGCACCCTGCCCAGGGCAGGACACCTCCCCAGCTGCGGCACCCAGGATCGGGGGTGCTGTGCTGGGGGAGCGGCTTTCCTCCCCCGGCCGTAGGCAGGAAATGCACTTTGACACCGAGATTTCAGCGCGGCCTTTTCCCCAGAGATGCACAGGAGCGCTGCGTGGCAGGAGGAGTGCACCAGGAAATGCCGGTGAAGGAGAAATCCTCATCTGCTCACAGGTCACTCCGGCAACCTATTCAGAGTCGAAGGATTTTGAGCATGTTCGTGGATGTTCCCTGGCTGGAGCCTCTTGCCAAACATGATGCAGTGTTTGAACTTCCCTAACGGAGGATGGAGAGGGAGAAAGGAGGCAGCTGAGCAACCACGGCAGCTACCTCCCAGGAACTTCCAGGGCCCCGGAGCAGCCCCAAGCAGAGATTTTTCTCTGGGATCTCTCGGCAACCCCTCTGGGGATTGTTTCTTCAGTCCTGACGGTACCACCAGCACCTCTATTTCACCCCAAGAGCCTCAGTGCTTGCTGAGTGAGTGCTTGCTGTCCTGCAACCCTGCTTTACTATAGAAACAAAGATCACGCCATCAGTCTGCCCTACCAGCACATATGCACACATGAACACACAGAACCAATTTAAAAGCTAAAAGTACTTTTGAGTACCTCATATGTAAAAGCTCAAAATGATTTTTATTTCTGTTGTTTTGCTGGAGTCAGACACATCTCCACAAACCCAACCCACTCAGCATGCCTCTGCGTTTTCTGGTTTACAGAGACCTGCTCACCTACCAATGGCTGAAACTCATGGATTCAAGAGAATAATTTGTCTGTGATCTGAAGAAAGAGAGTCACCAATACGATGTTCTTAAAAGGAGATTTGGGTATTAACCTCACAGCCATTTCTCTCTCTCTTTTTCTAGCCACACACACACACACACACATACACCTGTGTATGTATTTCTTTTTTTTTCCTGGAAATACATTTAATGGAGATTTCCAAATTCAGTTTATGAAGAGGGATTAAGAAGCATTAACCTCCCCTGTAAATATCTCAGTCATATGAAACAAACAAACCAAGCATCAACAAAACCAAAATATCCAAATGATCTCAGCAAAGCTTTTGCTATAAAGCCTTATACCTAGCCAAGTCCCCAACTAATACGAACAGGCTACTTGATAATTAACTTCATCATTACCTTGAAAAACTGCTATATGCTAGGGAATTCCCAGGTCCAGATCATACCATGTGAAGTGACACCTGAGCTGAAAAGCAAATTAGTTTCCCTGGAGAGGGCGTGGGGGCTGTGACAGCAGCCTCTCATTTCAGAAAAGGCCATCAAGGGTATAGAACAATTTTTTAGACTGAAACAGCCAGCCCTGCTTGAATGTTGGGGTTTGCCAGGTGCCAACTGAAATCCTATAAGTGTCCATGCAAAAGTGCGCCTTGCCTCCTTAACCCAAGAAAGTGCTTCACCAGCCGCAAGGAATGGAAAGGGCACAGCACAGCAAGCCACGCGCCAGGCACTGCTGGGCAGTCCAGCCACTGCCAGCCATTTCCCTGGGAACCGAGCTCTCAAATGAGCCCAGCTAAGAGAAACCTGAGAAACGCAGGAAAAAGCTGTTGGGCGAAAGTTCTGTCACAAGGTTTTATTTTGCTGCCTGCTGCATGGCCACCTCTGAATTACCACATCCAAGCAAGGCAGGGAACAAACACGGTTAGCCAGAGACTTTCACGGGAGGGAGAAAGGTCTCCTAAGCGCAAACCCTTGCCCAAACAAGCCTGATGACACTGACTTGTAGCCATGGAGCTGTCATGTGGAGTTGCCAGTTTTCAGGCCACAGGGAAACCTGAAACCTTTCTCATGGTGCCATATACCTCGGTGGCACACACTCGCCCACAGCTTGGGTAGGATTCAGATCAACATTAACACAACCAAGTGCAGATATCTCCATGGGAGAGAGAGATCTAGATTTCCAACAGTGGTGATCCCGGGCTCAATTCGGTCATCCACACATGGGGGTTTAGCGCCATTTAGATGCCCTTTGATGTGTGCATGGGACTGACAGACATAACAGTGGGTCTGCAGAAGACCTGTGCCTTTCTGGAGCTGGAGACCGCTTCAGATACTGAAGGGTGTCATGAACAGCACCAGCTGTGGTGGGCAGTGAACAGAGGCTCACCTCTGACAACTGGCTGATCACAGCTGAGTGACTGTCTGGGCTCCTCTGGATGTATCGACGAGGTCCAAGCTGCTGTTGTCTAAACACGGGGACTTGGTGTCATTTTACGCAGTGCAGGATATTTACGCATTTAAATCGTGCAGGATATCCTGCCTGGCTTACCAGGGCATGGGTTTACTGTGTCATATCTGCCAGCCGTGTGAAGGTGCCATGGGGCCATAGGGCATCCAGGATCACACGAGGTCACTCCTGCGTAGGACCACCGTGGCACATGGTGGGACTCAGTACCATGGACACCTACGTAGAGGAGTTGTAAGCTGGACCTGGATCCCGCCTCAAATATTTAAATAGCAAAAAAAATTCACAAACACTAAGTTCTGACTCTGAGTTTCCAAACAATTTAACAGACGTAATGAAAGCCTCAAATCAACCCACAAGCCACCCAGTCAAGTACTTTTTATTTGTTTCCTTCACAAATTAAAATCCACCAAATCAAATTGGTAAATTCAGCTATTATCTCCTAACAGAAAGCTAGACTGAACAGACAGTTTTGGCGTTTGACCATTTAGGATCCTCCCCTAGTAATTTTGTAGAGACGAGCACGTAATAGCAATATAGTCACACTTCGTATTTCAGTAACTGTAACAAATCACAGATATTCTGTCTGTACAGGTAATTGCTTCAATATTGATGAGTACAATTTATCCTGCTCAGCTTTTACAAAGCTCTTACTGCTATCATGCATACTTTATTCCAGGGAGTCAAATAAACAAATCTAAAATAACTTTTGCAATGCTGGTCCTGTTTTCCTCCACTGGAAGTTACTGCTAACTTTGTAGTGTCTGTTAATAACAAGCATAATGTTGGCTGTACAGTAATATCAGGTTTTATGCTCTTCTAAGCCTTAGGCTTTATGCTGAAATTTTGGTCCCAGCAGTTTGCGCTAGTCACTTTGCCCCACAACGACCACCCAATAGCTGGGGTTAGTTCAGTGTTTCAGCTTCTAACACATGCCCATCAGGCATCCTTGCTCCTCTCTGTGTTCATCACAGTCAAAATCTTGTGGGGCATCTTTATGTGCCTCTCGGTTGTCGCTTAAATATCTTTCTTCCAGTGTCTTTCTGTATGGCTGAGCTGTGACTCTGACAAGCTCACATACAAAATCAATTCCTGTCTCGCTCAGGAAGCTCATAAGGACTTAGGAGCCTCCAAGAGCAAGCCCTGGGACAGCCTGCAATGGCCACGCAAAGCTTTCTAAGAATGGCTTAAATATGGGATGTGACAAAAATATATATGGGAAAAAAGTCACACAATCTGGGCTGCCTAAAGGCACACTGCATTTAACTGTCTCTGTGAACTGGCCTAAAAGCCCTTCAAAGTCAGGAAGGATGGGCCAAAGTATTTAAGTAGCAATTTAAAACAAACATGTCAGAAGTTGTAAGGATTTGGGGAGATTAGAGTGTCTTTTCCCTCGGATAAATAAAAAGTAACTAAAAACTGATAAAGATGTTGAAGAGTAATGTGGATTTAGATAAGACAGTTGGGAGAGAAATCGTATCCTGCCACACGGGCATCGCACCAGGATGCCCATGTAATCGAGAATGCCAGGGGAGCTGGCAGCCTTACGAAGGCTTGCTAGCCGTTGTAGCTGGCATGGGCAAGATGATGAGCTTAATTTGGCTCTTGCCTTTCAAAAGCCGAGCTGCTTAAAAAAAAAAAAAAAAAAGCTCAGCCTGAAGGAAGCAAAAATAACCAACTGCTTTTACTCATTGTACAGCATGAAGGATGTGGGTTTTCTTTTTTTGACACAGGACTTGACACAGTTGTCTCTTCTGTTGCCTCCTAGTTGGATGATGGCAAACGGCCTTGCGTCAGCTTGCAGCTGAAGGTCACATAGAAATTTTGGTTAGCACAGGGTGTCTCTCCATGGCCGACTAGTATGGTTTCCAAACTGGTATCTTCACATTTGCTGTTCGAAACTGGGATTAACTCCTGCTGTATTTCAATGTACAGTCTAACCCATTATTTTTTTTTTAACTCTGGCCCTTTCTTTCTGGGTCCTCTGTTTCTTACCGATTCCTTCCGTGTTTAAGAAACTTCCTAGGTGAAGACACTGTCAGATCACCTGATGTGCTAGAACAGAAAAAAAACGCTGCTCCTTCCCTCCCTCCTTTAATGGTTGTCTCTTCCCCACACATCACATATGCACTGATTTCCCTCCAGCTTCTCTTCCCATTTTTTTGTTTTCTCCTCTCCATGTATACTCTAATGGCAACTGCACCTTCTCCCAGAGTTTGAAACACTCTTTCTCTGGATGAATCTCAAACCCAGCTCAACTTTCCCCTTGTCAGCTTTGCATTTCATTCCTTTGACATCTGCTTTTGCATGTGTACCTACCACTGCAACCCAAGTTTTTTAGGATGAAGCCTACATCTTTTCCCTTTGGCTTATTCTGCATCATCTATCACTGTGGAAAACTCCATTTTCTTACCTCTGTCTTGTGCTACAGACTCTTTTCTCTCCTTCAGCCACACTAAATCTTGTCTCATTAAATCTCATCATTTCTTTTTTAATATAATCAAGATTGGTATTTTCATTACTATCTCCAGTCTTAATACCTGATTCATCTTCTGTCCTTGTGGCAATAAATTCCTGTAATGGATAGATAGCTGGAATGCTGCTAGAATATTTCAGCAAGGAAATAAATCCTGTTTGTCTACATTTTTTGTTCAATCTGAATGATTTGTTACTCCATCATAAACTGACTTCACTTTATGGACAAAGCAGATTCCAGCTGTAGTATTTTTCTATATGCTGTTAACTGTATGACCAATACCACTTTTGATCTGAGCTATTATTGAACAAAATTTTATATGGTATCTTGAACTTTCTTTGCTGCTCCACTGCAATGTCATCTGATCTATTTTCTACTCTACAGTAATTATTTCATGCCACTTCTTATAAGTGAACAAATTAATTGTGCTTATAAGCTCTCACTCTTCCCCTCTAAATCCTTCCTCCAAATGGACTGCTTTCAGCTTATGTTCTTCTCTGAGCCACCAGTGGTATATCCTTAAACTGGGCTGCACGAAGAGGTCTTTTTTCTTTAATTACAAAATTATTCAGTGCTAGCACCACTCAAACGAGACTGAAGAGAACTCCTCTATGATATGCTACTTCTTTCTTTGAGTTTTTCTTTTATTTGTACTGCTTTATTTCCTCTCTTTGCCAGGTATCTCATGCATTGCCAGTTTAACCCTGTATTTATCTGAAGCTGTATTTCTTGAGCTCAGTGCAATTGCAATGCATTCGTTAGGAGCTACCTGGAAGATGCACCAGTCATCACCTTACTTTTCAATCACGCCAGTCACAGCTCAGGTCTTTAGGACCCCATCCTTACATTTCAGCTCTTAGGACCCCAAAGATGTCTAACATTGTACGTTTGCCTGAGTATGACATTATATCCTACAGGAAACTGGTCACGATTCCTCTGTTTAGGTGATCGAACTCTTCCTCACTGCAAAGAAAAAAAGCCTTTTGTAAGTACTCTAATGGATTTTACCATTTGCACAACTTGGCCATTTGGGAAATTCCGATGGCAGCAAGGATGGACCATGCTCCTGCGCATATGTGTGTATGTACATCTGCGAGGAATTGCCATCCCCTATCAGCAATACAGGAGCCATGACACAAGGCTGAACGTATTTTGATTCCTCCCAGCAAAGGTCAGTGGTAACATGGTCCCCGGGATGGTGCTGTGCCTACGGTTCAGAGGGCACATGCTGAACTCTGCAACGGGAAAACACACGCTGCAGAGGATTAGCTCAGGCAAATTTCTGTGCCCGATGCTGGGAAATTTCATATCGATTTCTCAGCTGAGGGCCATAGGCATTTTGCATATACAATACTGCATTGGCTTTTTCCTGAGAGGTATATCAGTCTTTTCATTTTAGTAAATAACATTTGTGGCTCACAGCATCTTTCCTTTTACATTGGCTCTTTTTTTTAAAATTGGTTTATAAATATCACTTTGGCTGTTATTAATTTAAAATATAGTTAAGAATGTGCGGAACAGTTTTATTTGCCACTGAGAGAGCATAATATACAAAAAAACTGTTTAATTTCATGATTTCTTTTCTCTTTTGCTGAAGATGAGAACTATGTAAACTAGATCCCTCTTTTCATTGTTTTTTTCTCTATTTTCAGGCCTCATCCCCCTTCAAGACTCGTGCTGCCACTATAAACTGTATCTCAGATGTAACAGGCTAGAGATCTTGTTTAATAAACTGCACTGCAGAAGATAATTGCATATTGTGTTTTTCAGCATCTCTTTTTTTTCTTCTTTCTGAAAAATACTGCAAGCTTTCTTTCATATTAGCTTTGAAGTCAGCCCAACCACTAGCTTTACAACAGAAACAGAAACAGAAGAATATCGGCAAATTGGGAACAAACTTCTAATTACAGCTCTGTTTGCCGCTGTTAATTTATTTCAGATTTACCAGTCTTGAACCACTTGATATATAGCAATGATACTCTTGTAATTCACAGTACTCATCATTTAAACACTAGTAAAAGTGACACAGAGCGTTTCATGAAGATTAATGACCCCCTTGAGCCCTGCTGACCTAAGGCCAAGGCCCAGTAACCCAGTTGATCATAAATTCCCAAACAGCTGCTTTGGTCAGAGGTCATTATTGCTACTGGGAGCTGAAAGACATGGAATAAAATGTAAGGTGCCTTTTCTTCTCCTGCTTGCCTGGTTCTGCAATGTGCATAGACTAGTTGCCCTGGAAATACTGGAAATTGCCAGGCAATTGACTTTCCTTATGTTAGCTCAGCATGTGCCATTTTTATATCCTGACTATCCCATTCTTTTTAATTTGCAGAGAATAAGCTGTAGTTGCCTGAAAGATTATTTTGCCTACAGTCTTCAACATGTCTTTCTAGGGGCAACATATGATACATGTATAGAATGTGATTCATTCCTAACACTAAAACCCAAGACACTGAAGTCTAATCACGTATTTCTTACACATATCTGTGTGATGTCCAAAATCACAGAGACTAGCTGTCTTCCCTAAAATAATGAGAAGATCCCAGCAGGAGCAGCCATGGCAGGGTGCAGCCTTGGGGACAGACAGGAGCACCGCTCACAGCTGCCACACAGCATGTGCAGCTTCCCCCAGCTTGATGCCATTTGCAGAACCATGAGGGAATCTAAACACCCCCATATAATGGAGGTACCAATAACATGGCAACATTGCTTTATCAGGAATCAACCATGTAAAACACCCTAGATGGCCGTGAGGATAAGCGTACAGCACCTTTTTATGATGTACAGTCATGGATATCCAGCTACTCGGGGAGCAGCTTATCCTGAAAATGTCATTCCATAAGCGGTGGTGTTTGGGATCCTCCTGACATCTGGCACGGTGGGTAAAAAGTCCCCTCGGGTGCTGGCTGTGAGCGGTCAGGTTCAGCTGGGCAGAGTTCAGTGGCCGATCACCCACCAATGCGGCGAAGGGCTGTTGCGCCCATGTCGCCTGTCCCAGCTAACGTGGGAGCCTGGCTTCCCCCAAAGGCATGACAAAAAAGTCATGGTGTCACATACAAAAATCAAAGAAACAGTGCTTTGTGCTTTATTTGCCTCTAACTTTGACTCTTCAGGCTATACCCAGGCCTGTTTATAAGCTTCTTTTGTCTCCAGTCAGGAAGGCAAGAGAATAATTTTTTTTCTTGATAAAATCTGATTTTCTGGAAACTTTCTTCTTCCGAAGAGCTGGAGCTCTAAGGAGGTCACCATAGCCATGACAGGACATAGCAACAACAGGATAAAATTGCAGGACTGAGAAACATTCATGGCCTAAATATCACAACAGTGAGGGCCAGACAGAGCCTGGGCTATAACGGTGGAGCCACGCTTATCCCCAGCACCAAGCTTGGCTCCACCACCTTGAATGTGGAGGAAGGATTCAGTGTCATGGCACCCAAAGTCACGCTGCAGAATGCAATGACAACCAGCCTGAAGGTAAACCCTGGAAAGGAACTGAAGCTCCAGCACAAAAGGGGAATAAAACATGATGATCTATCCAACAAGTGGAAGATGTCTAATAAAGTGCCACAGAGACTGATGTGAGGTCCGGTGTTTTTTTTAACATCACAGCAGTGATTTGGAAGAGCGAGCAAACTATGCTAATTAAATCAAAGGATGATAGTATTCTGGTGGCCACAAACCACTGTGGGGACTGAGATAGGATGCCAGCAGACTTCAGTGTCTAGGGGAGTTTGTAGTCTTATACAGCAGAAAACAGCAATGTGATTTTGTTTTGAGGGGCTGCACATGTATAAGCGGCACATTAGAGGGCAAGGGGAGATGATTCCTCTCCACAGATTTCTCACAAGACCAGACTGAAATCATGGTTTAGCTGTAGACATCTCTCTAGTGAAAGTGTGCTGACAAGCTGAAGTCCCATGAAGAATAACAGAAATGGGAATGGAGGTGCGAGGACAGATGGATGAAGCTGCAAGAATGGGCAATTTATTTGTAAATATCATTTATTTGGCACTATTCAAGTGTTCCTGGAGTACCTCATATTTTATCTCAGATTTGCAACCCGTCAAGAGAAAGGAAATGTGGGTCAACTGGCAAGAAGAGCTATACCTTTAATATCTTTACAATAAGATCTGCCAGACTATGGCATCAAAACCACATGAAGGAATGAATGTGTGGACTCTTATTTAAATGTTTCTAATCACCATCTCACCAGAATCTCTCCCCAAAACGTCCCCCTCCATAAGCACACACAGCCACATGTCCTTCATTATGCCAGTTTTCGGAGAGGTAAGGAAAAACTGCATTGTTCCACCCAAATATTTCTGTGATAAGACAGAATCACCTCTCCCCATTCTGACTGTTTCTCCTCAGATGTGCTACTTTGCCATGCTCCACACTTAATCATGTATAATCTCTCCTGCACCTATTTCTCAACAAGTAAGGGATCACAGAAAATGCACCTAAAAGATTTAACCAGGTACTCCAGCTGGGCGTTACTGCAGAGCTCTTCCCTCCAATATTTGCTAGCGCTGTGTTTATTCTAATTACACAAATCCCAAGTAACTGAGTCCTCACCGTGATAAATCTGATTGTCAAGATATTCTTTTCTGTCACTTGTCCCACATTTTCCTCTTTTTGTCTCAATTGTTACAGGCTGGAGACAGGATAACAACTGAATAGCAGTTCAAAACAATAAGTTTTACAATTCAGTGTGTTCAAAAACTCAACAAATTTCAGGAATAATGAAAGACTGATGGAGCAATCTCCCTTCCAAGCTGCCAGTTCTCCAAGGAGAACCAGCAGAGCCAAAGAAGGGACGAGACAACAGGCACAGAGAGGAGAAAGACTTAGAAAAGCAGGCTATATCTCTTCCCCATGTACTGAAAAAAGGTCCCAGCCATACAAGCATAAAACTGGAAGAGGTTTCCTGGGGCAACTTCAGCCCCCTTTGATGAGAGCCTCCAAGCTGGAAGAGCAGTGAAAAGATTACTCTCCTATACACTGGTCAAAACTTCTTAAAACATTGACGTTTCTCACCTGCATGATTTCTACTGGAAAGCCGTTGCAGAACTCCACTCTTCCTGTTATTTAATACACTGGCTTGAAAAAATACACCACATGAAACATTTCAGCAGAATTTCGCTCCAAGTTATCTTTTCTGAGCATTTCCTGGTATTTGAGAAGGTAAACAGCAGCATTAAGACACACTGAATTTTTTTAAACTACTCAGGCAACTGTATGTGTTTTTACTAGCAGTACAGCCTAAATCAGAGAGGGGTGGATTGTCAAAAAATCTAAAAACAGAGTTCACTATTGCTTACAGTTTATTACAGTTGCAGCTATGCCCCTTTTTATTTTTTTTCTGCAAATATTTTTATGGGGTTTCCTGTTTGTGTGGATGAAAGAATAGCTAGATGGATGGGTAGACAAATACCTGGAGAAGGAATTTTATTCAAGCAAATGGGGACTCAGCATGTGAGCAAGTATATTCATGCCAGAAATGCTTTCTTGCCTGATAGAGACATAGAAATAAATATAGGCATGTATACCATTATTGGCAGAAATGTGAAATAAAACTGCAAGTATCTTTCAAACACTACATGACTGACAGCATTTCTCCTTTGTCAGGAGGGAAAACACCCATTTAAGAACTAGGATCAGCACATGGGGGAAGCAGAGTGCCCTTTGTAGTGCAAAAAATGATGAAAATGATGTTAAACGCCTTAATGTTTCCTAGACTAATTTTTCAGCTGTTTCTATCTGAAGTGCTTCTTGCCTTTTCTGTGGTCTGTAGCCAGACCGGGGCCATGGTTCAAGGAGCAGTTGTTTGCTGTTCTCTCTCCACCTTCTCCGTCTCCCCTCTGTCCCTCGGCCCCGGCACCTCTCCTGGGGGTGGCAGTGGCTGTCCTTCTCCATCCCAAGGCTGCTTGCAGGCATCATGATGGGAGCAAAAGCACCATCGAGCAACCTGGGAGGAGAGCTGGAGACGGGGGAGAAATCCTTCATCCTGGAGACGTGTGTGCAAAACGCATATTGGTATTGCCCTCTGCTGGCTAGCACCACTGGAAGGGCTCGCGCCGAGAAATGCTGGTGGATTTAGCTTCCCTGTTTTACTATGGGCTATAGCCTAAAGGAGCTCTCTTTACATTTAGTCCTCCCTCGCATTTGCTCAGTCTCTGTGGGATGTCTCCTGGAGGGATGGAGCCAACGGGTCTCTGCACACGCTTGCTGCCCTGTGGGAGATATGGGCCATGCTGGCAGGTTTGGGCAAGGGTGTCATTCCCGTTCGCTGCTGCTCATCAGGAAACCGGTCGGGGGATTTACAGGGTGAGGGGGAGATGGTTTTCCCATTGGAGGAAACAAATTCGAGAACAAGAAGATCAAGGAGTTTTTGAAAACTTTCAGCCTTTTCTTTACTGAGTCAAAGAGTCCTTTACTGCACTTCATGAATAAATTGAGTTTTTTAAGACTTTGTTGAATGGCACTCAGTTTAAACTGAAACTTTATCCAGCCCTATTCCCATATAGGAAGTGCTTGTCTGCAGACATGTGCCAATAGCAGTGGCTAAA
The DNA here is from genome assembly GCF_036370855.1 of Dromaius novaehollandiae. Lineage (NCBI taxonomy): Eukaryota > Metazoa > Chordata > Aves > Casuariiformes > Dromaiidae > Dromaius > Dromaius novaehollandiae. The sequence continues at coordinate 188,467,143 of NC_088098.1, forward strand.
GTCAGGCCTTGTCTGACTTGTTCTGTTATTTTTTATATTATTTGTCAAGTTTGGGAGAAACCGTTTGGGAGCGCTGTCTCTGCTGCACCGAGTGACATCAGGCTGTTAACATGGGCAGTGCTAATACCAGCACAGCCACTTAAACTCAACCACTCAAAACGCTGATGCACGGAGAATAGATAATGACTGAAAACACATTTTGAGAGAGGAAAATGATGGCGTAAATGATTGTGTTATTCTATCAGCATCTATATGCAGCTAGAACATGGTGCTGAACTCCTCAACGCATTGATTTCTGATGAATAAAAATCCCCCAACAAAGTAACAAAGACAAAATCTGAGTGCACTGGGGCAAACTGAAAAATGCAACAGCATTTGCGACAGCAAATGCAACAGCAGGCCCCATGCATTTGAAAAGATGTACAGACTTGTGAGGCCCTGTGATGCCCAAAGTGATCCTGAGGTTCAGTTTCCTTAAGCTGCCAAGAGTTTTTCCTCAAAAACAGGCAGAGGTCATCAGGGAAGATAGCAGAAGGTTGAAAAGGTAGTTGTGGATGCAACATCTGCCCAGGCTCATCCCAAATATGCTTCTTCCGCCAGCAGGTTTTAAACATTGTGGTCACTAGAATGGGCCAGGATCTGAGAATCACTCAAATTCTTCTTTTTTTTTTTTTCTGGCCTTGCATGAAGCGCAGCTAGGATGTGAATTCAGGTGAGAGGCTCCTGTGAAAAGCGTGCTGTGACCAAGTGGCACAGGGCAATTATTGCTAACAGTGCTGCAGGCTTTGAAGGGGTTTCTGCTGGATTTTGGAGCAGAGGTCCAACGCTCAGCGCATGCTCTGCAGTTACAGGCAGCGGGAGACTGCAAGGCATATTCCAGGTACCTCACAGGGCCCCTTTTATTAAAAAAAACAATAATAGCAAAAATTAACCCTGGGACACAGTTTTCTATACAGTGATCTTAAAACTGTTCCAGAAAGATACTCACATGTGCTCACAGAGGTCTTGCATTTGCCATACAAACGCACATTTCTGAGCACACAGACTCACATACTTCGCCTCGCACTAGAAAGCCTGCAGCGCGCCTTAAACACGCGTGTGCCATGAGGAAGGAAACAGTGCAGAGGCCACACGTTTCCGCTCTGAAATCTTTCACTCCCTTGGGGACAAAACTCTCCCTGACTTCAAGGGGACCGCTCTTTTTCTGCTGGGATTTCCCCCATTTTACAGTGCCTGTGCCTGGCACGCATCGGAGGCTGACCTGCGAGGAGGCTGCCTGGCCACAGGGCCACAACCACATCACGTGTGTCATGCTCATCACGGCTGACGGCGGGGTGAAAGTGCCTTCCCGCGACCTGCCGCGGAAATCCCTTTCCGGGGCTGTGCAATATCAGCCTGTCTCGTGCTAAGCCGGAGCAGCAGACTGGTGTGCTTGCTGCACTTTGCGTCAGCATCGCTGGGGAAGAGAAGGGAGGTTCATGAAGCAAGCTGATGCCCAGCGGGCTGTGGTCTGCAGGGGTATTTTGGTGCTGGGAGCACGGTGGTGTTTTGCTCTAAGATACAGCACGGTGCAAGAGCAGGGAGCAGATATCCTGCTCCAGGGAGCACTCGATGGCGAGTAACAGAGCGAACGAATTGCATATGATCTTCTTAAATCCAAGGGCTCCTCCTGTGTATCTCAGTGCTTTCCAAACACTGGAAGACAACACCTAACAATGTCCCTGCCAGGAAAGGCCTTTTTATCCCCGTTTTACAAGCTAGGGCTCAGCAGATGACTATTTGGGATGCCCTAATGAACCAGGCTCGTCCTCTGGCTGCTGCTCCGTGACCTGTGTCACATCTGCCTGTCCCCAGCAGATATCTCAGACGCTCTGGGGTGCTGAAAATGGGACTAGATGCCTGTTTTTAGGGCAAGCAGGCCAAGCGGGGTGTTGAGCTCATGCCCTGAGCCATCAAGCACCAGGCACCCCAAAAAGCAGAGCTCCCCATGCTGCTGTTCCCGAAGGAGCAGGGGCTATGTCGGGGCACCAGGCCATCCCCCAACAGAGACAACCTCTTTTCCCACCCATGGGCAGTGAGTGCAGCAAACCTGCCTTCCTGGGCAAGTGCCTTTTATCTGCCTCCTTTGGGCAGCAAAATGTGATTTTGACTAGACCCCTGCAAAGCCCAGAGCCAGCTCTGGAAGACGACCCAGGACGTACCACACAAAGGAACGCGAGATCACAGCAACCACCAACTTTTACCTGCTATCTGCTCTGACTAAACATGTTTGTGACAAAATGGCTGTGGATTCCTTCCAGAAATTATTTTAAAAAAAACCTCAGATTGAAATGAAAAGCCAAACGACAAGGCAAACCTGTTCCAGAACTGAGTTAAAAAATACATCTTTTTGAGGATGAAGTCCTCTTCCTTCACTATATCACCTCTATCCCATCCATTACTTTACATACAAGGGAGAAATCATCCTGGGAATCAAAATTGCCCCATTTCTTTCAAATGCATACAGGGCCTGGTGATATTTTAATCTGTAAAAGTGTGCGCTACAACAAGGCAGGCAGGTCCTGGCTGTTGCATTCGGTGACCCACCAGAGCTCCAGCTCCCACCTGGTCCCAAACCACCTCCTGGATCCAACTGCGGCATGGCACAGCTCCTCATCAGATCAGCACCAGGTTACAGTGCAGGTAACATTTTAGGAAGAAAGCAAGAAGAGGCTGTTCATCAGGTGGACAACCATGCTCTAAGCTCTCCTTCACTGCTAATATCAGTGTCCACGAGAACTTGCCCTTGAGATCTATGAAGAGCGACAGCACTGCACACAAACGCTGCAAGGCTGAGGTAGGGATGCCATATCGCCGCTTGGTATTAGAAACCAGGTAGGAAATGAATGTGATCACTCATTTCTGAATCAGGTCTCCCCAGGGGGTGTTGCTTACCTGCAGCAAAGAGCGAGTCCGGCCACGGCAACAGGGTTTTCACGCGCTTCTTCCAACCAGGGGGAGTGGTGTTGGCCAGACAGGCTTTGCTCCGAGATGTGGACCTTCATCTGTCCCTCCTCTCTCCAGTAGATCGGCACATCCACTCCTCCTTGAAAGCTGCCTGGAAATTGCCATAGTCAAAGTTTTTTGCAGCGGAGGAGGGGACTGCTTTTGTGGATTTCCTCTGTGGTTTTCAATAACCTCTGTTATGAATGTCAAATCAGTGTGTTTCACATGAAAAGAGCTAACAAATCCTTCACAAGGACTGTTTGTTATTCAACTGATTTTTACATCATTTTCTGCGGCCCTTTTGAAAGGATTAAGAAATCCTCAGATACTGGTGCCTGAGGGAAAAATTTAGCAGCTCAGCTTATATGCAAATTCCGAATGTTTGTAATTCAAACTGTGTTGATTAGGTACATTAAATAAGTATTGATTCTGACTAGATGGTTTATGTAACTAAGCAGCACAGCAGGAATGAAGCATTACAACTATTACAGCTGCATGTGCAAATTACAGAGCTCTCATTTATTGAAATAGTTGAAATGCACTGCTCCTGCTGTGCTGATTAGTTAAATAAGCCATCAAATCAGTGAACATAACCATGTGCCACAACACCGCACAATCTGGAATTATGTATTGGACTGTAACGTTTGTGATTCATACTGGCTAGTCATCCATCTAACTAACTCAAGGCAAATAGAGATTTTTTTTCCTATCCAAAACACATAATGTGGTATTTGCTCTCCACAAATATTTAAATGCAGAGGTAGTTTATAGTGACCAGTTAGGGTTTTAGAGTGTTTGCGAGCATGAACTTTATAGATATGAAATGTTAGCAGAAAGCAGACAGGAAGGATTTGTGAGTACAAGCCACATCTAAATTCCATGCAGGGTCGGACATGACCCTCATCTCCATCAGATTCGAGTGCCTGCTATCTGCACTGGCAAAGCCACTAACATCTGCCAGCTGTGGCTTGTTCCCTCTCTCAGCTGTCCCCCAGGGGAGAACTGCGTTAGCAGTGCAATGCTTCCTTTTGTGAAGGGTTTACTTTCAGCATGTTTTTCAGATTTAGTTTTTACACCCACACTAAGTGCTAGAAAAGGCAGAAATGCAACTTGCACACAAGAGTATGAAGATTTGTGATTATTCTTTCTTTTATGTTCTTACATGGTTATTAAATACAGCAAGCTAGCTGCAGCATCCAGCCAAGCAAGCCTTCTGCCTTCAAGAGGCTGTTGGGGGGGCAGCATTGCTCTCCTCCCACACCGTTCTTACAGTCTTTCCTGTGCATTAACTTCCTCCACCATCAGAGACCATCAGAAGTCCTGCCTAGATGGACCATCAATCTCACCCAGGATGGCTGTCCTTATTTTCTTACCTCTCGGACTGTCTTGAACTGTCTTGGACCTCTTGGACTTAAACCTGTGCTCTGCCTCTTGCAAAACTTCCAAATAGAAAAAAGTAGAGAAGAGATGTGGGGAACTGCAGGGCTCTGCGTGGTCTTTTCAGGTGATGCCGGGCTCCAGACTTTGAATCACATGAAGGACTGGGAATGAATGTAACTTGATATTCCAGGGAAAGTTGGCACAGGGAGCAAAAAAGAGACCTCATGGACTTTGAGGCAGCCTGAAGAGATGTGCTGTGGGCTCTGGGCAGGAGTCTGGGCCCCCTAAGGCTTCCAGGTGTGAAATTATCGTGTTGAACAGCTGAGCTGTTCAACCCTACATGCACATGTCAGCACGGCCTGGGCACTGGGCACATTTCGTGTTCTTGGCCTTGAAGCCTGCTGACTACATGCCACTGGAAAACGCGCTGTCACTGCCCACAGCCTTCATACGGGGTTTCAGAGTGACAGGTTCCTCCTTTGAACATATTCTCCCTGTTTATGCTTTACCCCAGGCTGGGATTTCTCATAGTAGCAGGGGCCGGGGGGGGACCTGGGGCACTGCTGGATGGCACAAATTCTACTACAGGGTCAGCACTACAGAAAACCGTTCCCGCGAAGCTGAGTAATTCATTCCTTTATCTGGATATATTTGCTTCTTTCGGACATTTAACAGGATAGCCCAACATATTAAGCTTGGCAGCACGCGTTAGTAGTCTTTTTGTAGTGATACCTAGTGATCCTTGCACAGTGCATACAAATAAGGTGTGATGTTACGGTGCCAGGTAGAAGCACACAGCAAGCCAAGACAACGAAACTATGAGCAACTCCTTAACAAACTGGATCTGATTTTGCAAAATCTGCCTAGGCCTTTGGCTTAAGTCTTAGAGATGTGACACAGGCTGAATATCAAGTAGAGCTGAGTTATATAATGTTTTACAGTGACTGGTAAGATAGATGACCTGGAAAATAGGATTTGGCACTGCTGCCTGCAATTGATTAGTGTGCTGCCTACGTGTACAGGTAACAGGAGGCCTCTCAGATAGACTGTGCCTGACTCAGGTCCTGGCTCGCTTTTGCTTCTTCCTTAAACTAATGTATTGCCTGACTTCAAACATCTCTTATGCTCACATGTTTTCCCACTTCTATAAGCATGCTGTTTAATATTTCTCAGTGGCCAGGAGAAGGAGATGGCCTGCACCCTCATCAAGTTTCCAGATGACGCTAAACGCTGTGGGAGGGCAGGCCTGCCATTCAGAGAGACCTCCTCGACGAGCTGGAGGAATGGGCCAGCAGAAACTTCAGAAAATTCAACAGGTGCAAAAGCAAAACCCTGTAACCGGCACAGACTAACCCCTGCATCGGTTCGGGCTGGGGACCACCTGGCCAGGAAGCAGCTCTGCTGAGAAAGACCCGAGGACCTGGTGGGCAGCAAGTTGGGCGCACATCACTGGTGCGCCCTGGCAGCAGTGAAGGCTGAGAGTGCCTGGGCTGCACCGACAGGAGCAGAGGGGGTAGGTCGAGGGAAGAGATACCTTTGGGGGAAACCTCACAGCTGCCTGCCCATGCCTACAGGGAGGTGACTGAGAAGATGGAGCCAGGATCTTCACAGCAGTGCATGGCAGGACGACAAGCGAAAATCAGCACCAGCTGAAGCAAAAATGGTTTTAGGAGTGAACTCTTCCCTGCAGCAAAAACTAGAGGGAGCAACTTGCTAAGGAAGGTTATATGAAGGCAGTAGTTTTAAGCCGGAGTGATAAATGGAGAGGAAGTTACTGAGCTTGTTCACCATTTTGGAGACACTTGGATTAAGCTGGTTTTGTGTCTGAATTCCACAGGAATGGTCTGTTGAGTGGATATGTGCTAAGCTGTGCTGGGAACCTAGGGTTTATGGGATGGAGATCCTCGCCCATCCTTGACCATATGCAACAGTCGAACCGCAAATGGTATCACAGGCCTCCCGGGCTACCTGTAGGGCCAGCAGCTGAGCTCCGAGACAGCCCCACACACCCAGCGCTCCAGCTGGGCCCATCACACTGCAGCTGTCTATCCTCACACAAAGTGCATAGGAAGCACCATAATAAAATCATGGGATTGCATTCACTTCGCTCTGGTAGAAAGCAACATGAAGTGCAAGGTAAAACACTGCAGGAAATGCATTAAATCAACAGACTTATTCCATGTAAAAACAAGTCTTCCTTTTGCCTCTGGGCCTGGGCTGCTTCTCAGTACAGCGAATGCAGAGGAAAGATGCAGCTCAGCCACTCTGTCTTTAATCTCACGTATTGTGAAGTCCATATTATTCAACAAGGACGTTACCAGAGGAAAGCAACTTCACAAACACAGCCCAAGTCAGTCCCAGTGCTACACTGAGCATATAACCGGGCATACCACAGGCAAATAATGCAACTCCTGCTCAGCTCTGCCCCTGAGATCTAGGTGCACAATTTACCTTCAGAGGTCAAGGTGCCAGCAGGCACTGCCCAAGGCGACCAGCTCTTGGGTACAGCAACGGATGTGAACTTCACAGCTGTGTATATACCCTTGTCTTCGTTTCACCCAAATCTCCAAACCCCAGAAGGTCACAGACCCTGGCAAAGGCAGCTGGATTTGGCTTGAGTAGGAGATACTCCCACGCTGGGGGCAGGCGCAGGGATGGAGCTGTGCCTCCGTGGGGACAGGGTTGGCAGTGGCAGCCCGGGGCAGCAAGGGCGGCCGTAGCTCTGTGACAGGTGCCTGAGGCTTTGGAAAGAGCTGGTGGACCTCTGGGCAGCAGATGAGAGGTGTGGAGGGGTTTGGGAAAAGAGGATGACTGCTGATCGCCTCCGGCAGGAGCCCAGCAGGCAGTCTGGGCAGCAGCAAAAGTAAAGGGTCCTGCCCACTCGGGACTCCTTTCCTCAACTGCCCTCATCCCTTCCCCAGCCACTTTTTCACTGTTTGAATCATGGCACTTCTGCTTCTAGCCATGGGATCTTATGGTCTTGTCTGCAGAGCCTTGAAATATCAGACTTCTCTTCATCTTCTAGGCACTTACCGATTGTGATCAAGCTGCTGTTCCTTCTAAAAGCTCCAAATTGTGGTCCATAAGTCCCCCTATAAAAGTGTGTTGCATGATACTGTACTTCTCAAAAAAAAAAAAGAAGAGGAAAAAAGAGCCTAATACAAGTGTATGAATTCCTTCTGGAGGACGAAAGTGATCATTTTAGCTTTACTAGTGTTGTATACACTTGCTGGCTCTATTTTGAAAATGGTAGGGGGTTGCTTTGTCTCCATTGCTATTTATATTACCTAAGCGTTTCCCACAGAGCAGATGCCATTTCGCAATTTCTTTTTACTTTTCGTTTTTCTTCTCTGGTCCACAGGGAAATCACTGTAGCAAACACACACATGCGCACAGGCGTACCCGGGAATGACTCCTGGAGCACAGCAGATCCCAGCCCTGCCTAGGACCAGAGGGAGCGCAAGCATTGCAGTGCTGTGATTCAAGCATCTGCGGCTGCCGTAGCCCATAATGAGTTTGTGCACAGCTGGATTGTGCACAGCTACCAGAGGCTTTGGCTTACCCTGTAAGGAAAAGGTTCAGTGGTGAATTAAATTCCAGGGGTAGTGGATTTAGCAAAAAAGCCCTCTATTGTAGTTTAATCCCACATAAGAGGAATACGAAGCAGAGCAGTTTTAAGCCTCCAAAACCAAAAGCAAATCAAATCAAATCTAGCAGTCTGTTCTCTCCAGAGGTTTTCAGCCCCAGACTTGCTGATGGCTCTTCACCAGCCATATTTCCACGCGGCAACAACAGAGTTGTGCACTGGAGATTGGGTCTTAGCCAGTTGAGGTAGGGACACATGAACTCATTTCTAATGGCCACAAGAAGATCACATAATAGCTTTTCTCTGCTGGCATAAGCCATGGTGTGTTGCTTGGTACCTTGGGCTGAATCCAGCCCTCTTTTCCTCTACCCTGTGCTTTTGGGGGAGTTTTGGGAGCATCTTCCCAACGAAGAAGGAAGAGCAGTGTCTTTTGTGTTCTCCAAAGGTATTTCTCCATGGTGTTTTTGGACACCATCCCCTCCAATTTTTCTGGTAGGGCACACAACGCCCACATTTTCTAGCCTAACTGAGGCCATGCACACAGCTCAGAACATAAATCAAACGAAAATCAGACTCACTGACTGCAAAATCAGACTCACTGACTCAGCTCGGGGTCCTTGCTTTTGAAACTATTCATGGGCCAGCATTACTTCAAATGCCACCTGTGCAGCTACAAAAAGGCCATAATATGTGACTAAAGGGGCAATGCAAAGTCTGTGACACCAGGCTGACGTCTCCTGCCCCTTTACAAGGCTCCTTGCTGCTGCGTCAGGGTAAGAGGCAGAGGTAAGGTGCAGGAAACCCCTGTACTTGTTTGCTTGCCCGTGGGAACCAGGAGGACCAGCCTGGCTAGGCTCCCCATGCAGGCTGCCTCCTGCAGAGCCCCTCACTCCTGCTTGCCGTGCTGAGATGCTGCGTGTTGGACCAAAAGTAGCAGGCACTTGCTCTCTGCACTGCTTTCTGCCCAGTCTTTTTTTCCACTTTACACTCTCCCACGGCATGGGCTTGCAGCCTCTGGTTGCCTCAGCTGCCCTTAGGAAGCCCTGACAGTCAGGGCCCGCAACTCCAGACAACATCTAATGCTCTGGATCCACATCCACTGACTTTTATTGATTCTTCAAGCACCATTTCTGGGGCCCTAGAAATAATAATTGCAACTTGCCTGTGAGCAAGGGAGCAATGTGAGGACTTACTAAGAAAAACAATGTAAAGCACAGGCTAAAAAAGAGCCCAGGATGTGTCTCCAGGCATGCAGCAAGGAGCCAAAGCTGTGAGGAGGCACATGGAAATTCACAGTGGGAGCTGGCAGAGGCAGCCAGGTTGCCAGTGTCATTGGATTGAATGGGATCCCAGAGCCACCAGCAAGCCTGAGGTGACTCCTCTGGGAAGGAGGTCTGCATGAAATGTAGGCAGCAGGGACTTGGCATGCAAATATGGGTGCTGCAGGTTCTGCTGAGGATGGGCACAGGGGAAGAGGCAGGAGATACCACTCTCAAGCTGAATGGGGTCATCTGTGCTGGCTCCTGCCCCATCTTTGCCCTGCTTGGAGAAGGTGCCGCAAGGCACGAGCTCAATAAAGGCTGTTGGTGCTTCCTGGCTGTGGTCTGCATTTCCAGGGAATTTCCTCTGCTCCTGCCTCACTGCACAGGCCCATCACTGCTGCCCCATCTTCACTCTCGGGTTTCCTCTGCAGCAGCTTAGCCTTTCTGTGCGCTGCAGCACCTTCACCCACAGAGGCTCGGAGGCCTTAAGCAAGGAAATGAATGGGATTTGTATTCTCACCTCAGCTAGAGATGTATTTAAATCTTCTGCCTTCTTATTTACCACCCACCAGCCCAGCTCCTTGGTCCGAGGCAGCGCTAGCAATGACAGGTTCAAAATACATAAGACTCTGGGCAAAGGTACAGTCCTGATACTTTGGGGACCCAAATGGGTACATGGGGAGAAGCCAGAGCTGCTTGTTCTTGGTGGCTCCAAGGATTTCTGTGGCTATGGGAGGAGGACGTCCAGGTGGGTGGAGGAGGAAGCTGTCTGGTGGCAATGGCAGCTTTCATTTGTGTGCTCTCGGGGATATGGGAGCAAGCAAAAGGGAGGCCTGGGGAGCCGGAGTAAGAAATGGAGCTGATGGTTTCTCTGGTGACACTCTTTGCTGGCAACCATCATGCCAGGTGAGGAGATATGGATACACATCATCCCACACGTACAGAAGTGCCATGCTGAAACACTCGTGCACAAGTGGTGGAGTGCATGAGGCCTCACGAGGACTTCCTCCTGGTACCTCCCCTTGGTTCCTGTTTGAACTATGATAGACAGGGCCAGGCAAGTCCAGTCACGGTGCATATTCCCCCAGCCCTGCCCATATGGGCCAGCTCTGCAAAAAAGACTGGCAGCAGCTCTCTGATATGCTGCCAGATGGCTCTTCCAGCTGCTGGATGCTGGGGCCTAAGGTAAAGGTTCAGTGTGGAGATCTAGCGTATGGGCACCATCCAAATGCAAGAAATATTCTTGGGCCTAGGCTTGTACAGAAAGGTGGGTGGCAACATAAGGGAAGACTGGAAATAATAAGAGAGTGGGAAGGGGGGAGGATAGTACGGGAGAAAAGCCTGTGTTTGAGTTGTGAGAGGTCAAACTGGGGAAAGTCATGGTCAGCAAAAGCAGAACTGGCCCAGTCTCAGACACACGAAAAAGATCTCTCAGAAACAAACTGAACCCAAGTCAGCCAGTTCATGGAACCGTAGTCCTGAATCCAATGTCATCTGTCTCACTGCATTTGGGTACAACATTTAGGTGCAAGGATCTGCATCTTTGCTGCTCTGATTTCTCTTCTTTGTAATTGAATGTAATTATAGATGGATGTCTGCTTAATTACTTGCATCACATGAATGCTTTTTTCCCGCAGACTGCATGACATCTCTCACTTACAGCGAGGTCCCCCCTCTCCTGATTCTGCCTGCATCAGAGAAGAGAGGAGATTTTGCCTCCTCTCACCGTATAGCTAGAGCAGCTGGACTTGGTTATTTTCTGGCACTCTCAGTTTATCCCCAAGGCAAGTCATTTTTACGGCTGTGCTGCCTTTGAGTGGGTAAGTATTATGAAAATGTCCATCCACCCCTTTGGTAAAAGCTTATTGCAATACAGGGCACCCTGACTTCCAAACAATAAGGTAACTTACATCATCACCTAATCAGTTGCCGTAGTAACAGATTTCCTAAATTTCCCTGTTGCATTTGCATGTTCATAATATGAAAATAAGGAGTGGGAGAAGGAAAGGAAACAAAGAAAATCCAAGGCTTTGTAGGATCCGCTGTCTGACTGGAAGGCACCTGTAACGCTGTTTGCTGATCAGCCTGTGCTTTATTTACTCACCTTTGTTATTTCCGTGGCCCCCTCACTGACGCAACAGCAGTTGCTGTAAGCGCAATGTGTGGGGGCAAGTCTGGAAAATTACTAGCATCCTCCCTGCAACCTTTGGTGGCACAGAGTGAAATAGCTTATGGGCAGATCTTTGTATTGAGAGGAGATATTGCTGTCAAGGTTAGGCAGGGCTGGGCAACCAGACCACTCACTCAGCAGGTATGGTATTAAATAATGAATTTAAAATTTCCTTTCAAAACACCTTGAGCTAAAATCATTGCATGTAGGACATGGGGGTACTACTTATTCTGTGATAGGCAGTTCAGCAAGGGTTTGGTTCAGCCAAGGTTGTTTCCCCAAAATTTGCGATAAGCTTTCCAGATGACTTTCCTGCTCAGCCCGGACTCAAGGGACTCCCGCCTGCACCATGCCAGGAGAATCAGGAGGTGATGCTGCTTGTCATTTGAAGGGCTTTGCTCCAAGCAGACCCACTGCAACCGATTAACTAGCGGCCTCTCAAACCTCAACTGAGTCTCAACAAGCAGCTTCAGCCTTTCCTGAACTGGCAGCAAATGAAAAGACTGTGCAGCTTGGACCGGGAAAGGCGGCTTTCCTTCTCCCTCCTGGCAAGTTTCACAGTGCAAACATGACTTGGGACCAGCATGGAGATAGCAGTGGGGGAGAAGGTGAAGGTGGCTAGGCATTGGGTGCACACAGTACCTGCGAGCTGGCCAGGCTGGGACAACCTTAAAGCAGCAGTCCTTGGGAGAAGGAGGCCCACTTGTCCCTAAGACACACATTATCCTATGGGGTTGGGGGAGAAATGGGTTTCTTTGTACTCTCCTTTCCACCTGTTTGTGGCCTCATCCGCCTTTGGGGAGGGAGCTGAAGACACCGATGAGGGCACTGGGCAGATGTCCAGGCTCCCCACCTTGCCCAGCACTGTCAGTGCTGAGCTTCGAGACCTGCCCCCTTGAGAGTGGGCAACTCGTAGCAAACATGGAAGTATTGTCGGGTGAACACGACGCAGAAGGTAAGGCTGGGAACAAGCTCAAGTCTCACATTATGAAGCCCACATCTAAGGAGCACTGCTCTCTCCTTTAACCCTGCATAGCTGTTCCCGTGTGGGATGGGGACAAAGGCCACAGAGGGAGGTCAGAAAACGCAGCAGATATAGAGGCGGTCCGAGGTGGCTGTTTTATCAGGAGTCTTGCTTTCAATTTCCATGTTTAGTCTCGAATTGAGTAATGTGCATGTGAAATTAAAGCACTCATTGCAAAAAGGTGAATGTTGAATACAATGAATTAAGGAAGCGCAGTATATCAAGAGTACTATAATTATATCATCAGGGAATATCATGTGCATTGTGCAGCATTGTGATTCATGATGTTGCAAGTAAATAACAGGAGATTAAAAGTGTTTTTGGATTCTCATGTGTAATGTAGCTCTGTTTAAGGTTATACCTATCAAAATTATCAGTGGAAAAATACTGTATTTCAGAACTGAGTCACAGAAGGTCACACTGAGTCAGAGATGAGGGTCCTGCTGGGAGATCTGGGCACTGAGAACATGAGCAAGATTTTGGGTACTCCCAGGGACTTCCAGAGATGAAAATACTGGGGAAGAGGTGAATGTGTCTTTCAGATGCACAAGCTCCCTGCATCAGCTGACAGGTACCGCCACGTGACCCAATGCTACATACCTAGGGATGTTCCTGATGGCCCTCCCTCTCAGCAGCAGGGGTGTAGCGAGGCAGGACAGTGTGAGGCAAGATGCTGAGTAGAAGTAACATCAGTATTTCTGGTTTTCATGCACACTCCATGTCTCCTGAGCCTGGCAGACTGGCCTCGGACCTTGGAGAGAAAAGTTGTCTGTCATTGCATCGTGTGCAAGAAGGCACTACATTTCCTCATCAAAGCACCAACAAATGATCCCAAACGACTGGCCAGTCTCTGCAGAGACATCCAGCAAGCACCTGTCCATCTCCCTGAGTGCTGGGCTATCACCAGGTACCACCACTAACCTTTCAGTCCCTAACGTCTCTTAGTGGCCATGGGAGGTGGGATTATCCCCATTTTACAGATCATTTACTTGAAAAGCAATTTCTCAAGGGAAAATTGCAAAGCACTTCCAGAGCTGGAAAAGTGCCAGGCAAATCCCCAGCCCCCTGCTCCACCTGGCAGGACACGCGGCCTTGGACGGGGTACCTGCTGCTCGAATGTGCGGCCTCATCTCTCACAGTCATGCTAATCCATTTTCCTTCAATTTTTACACTGCTCCAGGCAGGAGCAAGCTTTCTTTCCACGTTGTTAAGAAAGGCTCTTTGACAAACACTCAGTGTCAAGTAGCAGGAACCATCAGCGCTGGGAGTTGCTCTGGTTACTTGGGCATGCATGCTGGAAAGTGATGTTACAGAAGGGCAGGAGGTGGGAAGCAGAGTCCTGACTCTAATCACCCGTTTCTTCCCCTGTCACTGGAAATTATAAAGCCTCATTGTAGTAATCCAGACACAAGCTTGCCAGAGAAGAAGACAAAGTGCAAATGAAGGAAACCTTGATGGTATGGGACAGGATTTCCCTGTGGACTAAGCTGAAGGAGAAAGATGTTATTATAAATGCAATGATTAATTTCCGAAATAAGACCAGAAATGGATTTGACTGTAAACAAAGGGTATATTAGCGCTAGATCTTTAAAGAATTTAATATTCATATGAATTTCTAATTGAAATGTGAGAGGTGAAGAAAATTTGAGGGGTAAAGAAAATCAGCTTTTTGCTTTCTTGTATTACAACAAGGTGTGATATTGGAAAGAGGAAGTAGGAAGTTGGCATGTGGGTGGACTGCGAATATTTCTATCGGCTGCAAGAAGTCTTATGAGTATAGCCAATAGCATCCGTACCAATGAGGAACGATACCAAAGGGAGAGTCAGAGCTCTCTGTCTGCCTTCTAGCATCAAGTCTGCAGTCAGCGCGTGGTGGCAGAGAGCCCTCTTGGTGCTGTACATTTCCGGAGGCCATCTGGTAGGGAAGGCACGGTAAAAGAGGACCCTGTCTTCCGGGTTGCCAACATTAGATATCCGATTAAGAATGTCCTTACTGCCAGAGATGCTCGCTAGCCACTAATTCCAGCCAGGCCTCTCAGTATTAAGCACCTTTTGTAAATCAGAGCCTGGTACAGATGCAAGGAGCTTAATGGCACCACTAGGCCAGTGAAATGATCTCCCTTCACTGCAAAGCTGGCTGTGCATCACTGGATCGCTGCCCCCTTGGTCTGAGGTCTCCTAAAGCTGATTGAGAAATTCCATGAGTTTTTGACCAGGTCCCATGGGAGACGCTGCTGCGCTCAGGCACATGCACGCAAGCTGCCCATTCATCACTCCTCCGTACCTGCCTAAGAAGCAGCAGCTCTGCTAGGAAAGCAGGTGCAGGCAGTATTTTCAGGGGTTAGTAAACATACGCAGACTGAAGAGTCTCTGGAGTTTTCCTGAGCCAGGAATATGCAGTAAAATAATCCAGTTCAAGGTCTGCCAGTAACCTAGAACAGTCCTTGGCTATAGTGATGTAAAGAGCAGCTGAGTTTGCTTCTGTGCATGTCCTGCTGCTGCCAGCATGAGTGACAGATGTTAAACTTGTGAGGTGATAGACTTGTGGTCTGTTTGCAGCCGTAAGTGACTTGTTCATTCAAATAGGCCATAGCACTTGTGGACATGCTAAATCCGTGTGGAAAGAGGCTAGCATAATTGAGCATATTTAAACTAATTGCTGAGACGGCACCATCCCAGGCAGCAGCAGGGTGCAAGGCCTGGGGCTGTGCAGGCAGTGGGGGAACAAAAGATGTCTGGTTCCTTCTGGAGCTGAAAGGGGAAACTGTGCTGCTGTCTTGGAGGAAAAAATGGGGAAAACTGGGGACGCTGCTCCAACCAGGCAGTACAGGGTGCTGCTTCAGGCGCACAGCTGTGAGTAATGGCCAGAGAGTCGTGTGGCATGCCTCTTGCTTTTCCCATGGGCCATGCTCTCTTACTGACCTGCATGTGGGATCATACAGCACCAGAAGTTGGAGCCCACGAAGAACCACCAGAGACTGGCCTCGAGAAAGACTGAACCGTCTTCCTATGGACAGCACGGGCATTGAGTAATCAAGACAGGGGTCTCCCAGCTAGAAAAGCCCTCATGGAGTTTCAGCTCCACACAAAAGCCCTATTTGACTAGCCTGACCCGAAGGCAACTTAGAAGAAGACAAAACAGCAATAGATTTCCTCAGACTTGGATGAAGGCTGCAGCACAGCTTTACTGATGGTAACCAGGCAAGATAACGGTGCCACACAGAGACCAGGAGAGGTGACCTTTATTCTACCTTGAAGTTTTGATTCCAGACACTTCTCAAAGTGTTTCTACAACTTCCTTTATTGATAAGAAAGCATGCCAGGCCAGCCAGCACTGCGAAGCGAACGATGAAAGACGCTGTTGTTTGGCTGCTTCTGACACAAGGCATTGCTACAGTTCTTGTCTTATTTCACCAAAACCCGGTGGTGATTCCCATGAAAATCCTAGTAACCAGGAGCTTATCAAATAATGCACTGAAAACCGAAAAGTGTTTGTCATTCATCACATTATTAAACAATTAGGGGAAAATCTCTTTGTACACAAAACAATTAATGGCTGCTACACTAGACCATAAAGTAAAGCAAGAGCCTGATTACTGAAGTCAATTACCAAAGCCGTTTATTGTTTCATGTACAATAAATGATAAGAGATTACTGTAAAACAAATGTTAGCAAAGAAAAAAGAGAAAGGGATGCATCCCCCTTGGTCATCCTTTGAGCCACAGCAGAGGTGACTCACCTGAGGTGTCCCAAAACTTCACCATCAACCAGAAGTGGTTGCTTCTGGGAAGAAGCACCACGAACATCACAGCTCAGAGGCAGAGCACAAAAGCTGCGTAGCGCTGAGATGGAGCTCTGAGAGATGCAGAGAGCCTTGTGTGCAGCAGAGACAAATCTGGAATAGTTTAAAAAATATTTCCCAGCGCAATACAAACGAACCTGGGAAGGGGAAGAGAAGGTTCAGCATCCCTTACATGAACCACAACATACCCAGCAGTTTTTATGAACTTGAAGATCTTATATTTATCTTATACTGGACAAAAAAAAAATCATTTCCAGTGTTACTGCACCAGGCTCATGCTCCTTGCAGGTGGCCAGTAATTTCAAGCGATTTCTGGGAGCAAGAGTTTGCTCCACTGACCTGAAAGGAAAGAGTGGAAAACGTGACACTGACACAGCCCTGGCTTCTGTGTCAGTCGTGATGGCTTAAATATTCCCCTTCAGCCTTTCATGAAAAGGGAGGGATTTGGTGTCCCCTGATGTCACGTGTGGCAGCTCCATGGCCTGTAGCAGCGCTAGGAAGAAAATGGCTGAGAATTTCCCCGCAGAGAAGAGTCTTTGGCCAAGCGGCAGGTGGGTGCCATCGCCTTGTCTGGTGGAGCCCCTCTCTCTCAGTCTCTGCACAGGGAGCACCCAAGGGTGATACTGCTCCTCGCCAGCCACCCGCGTGCCCTTTTCCCAGTTCAGCAGGCCCTCCAGGTCTCTCCAAGCAGCTCATTTCAGACAACCAACTAAGCCCACATTTGGGAAGGGAAGGGAAGCTTTAGAGAGGCCAGGCCACTGCGAAGCTGCTTTTCTACTCCATGCTGCCCAGATGCAAACTGACACTTGTGCTGCCAAGGAGCCTGTTACTTTCCCCTGACTTTTTCAGTGTTTTCTCCTTGTTTTTATCACCTAAAATAAAACTCTCCTGGGGGAAAAAAAGTGTCTGTCCGTATCATAAACCAGGACTCCTATGTTGTTGTGAGCCATTCTGTTCCATGACTAAAGCTGGGCTAGATATTTTATTCATAACAAGCGCGTTAGGGTTTTTCTGTGATGTTTGTGCTTCTCCCGCCTGGCGCCCTCCCCTTTCAGGGAACTGACGTGGGTAATGATTTCCTCTCTGCAGGAGCAGAGTTCATAGCTTCGTACCAGGAATAAACATGCCATTTAGCCAAGGGTGAATTCATGACCACAATGCATATTCTGAAACAGGGCAAGTCTTTTGCTTATGGACAAGCAGATCATGCGATTGCAATTGAAATTTAGGCATCAAAACACTAAACGTGACATTTGCAGCGAGAAATCCCAGCAGATGCAGAGCAAAACCAGCTGGGCGTGAGCTGTCCCCCTCCCACCGCTCGCTGCTCCGGCCCTGCCTTTGCTCTCAGTATCCGTTCTAGGGTGTAACCTTGCATCACTTTTCTTGTAAAACAAGCAAACTTTATTTTGCTAAGTTTCTAAAGGCATGAAAATGAGACACATTCAATCTGAAAGGGAAGCTTAGGTTTCAGAGAGGCTGTTGAGTCACTTTGTTTGAAGAGTGGAGGCATGAAAATGAAATGAGAGAGGGGTCTTCAGCCAGCTGCAAATCCGTGGGGGAGCCTGGGAGCACCCGGGTGGGACTGCACCCTCCGTACCTGCAAAAATACAAAGCACTATACAGAGAGACCTGAGAAGGAAGAAATACCCCACAGAAAACAAAATGTATCTTTGTTTGTCCCGATAATTCGGCTTATAAAAATGTGAGACAGTCTAGTAGAAGGAGGATATATGGAGAGAGTTTAAAGCTTTCAGAGCTCTGCAATTTTCACATGGAGTGGTCTCATTTCTGCACAGATGCATGCAGTTAGCGCTACGGGCTGAGCAGCCCCAGCAGGCACCTCTAAGCGTGCATTTATGTTCCCTGTCAGACTGCAGTATTTGTCTGTTCGTTCAAGTGCTGCCTTGGCAGTGTGGGAGGACAGACAACGGATCAAGTCCATGTCCCTGGCAATCCATGGTTTGGACAGGGGCAGACCTGGGTGACTCTGTGCTCCTTGCTCTCCGCTTGCGGTCGGGAAGGTGTGCAACAGAAATGCAGGCGTGCACAGCTTCAGCACTGAAATCAAGCACTGAAGGAGCTCACATCAGGAGGTAGTTAACACGCTAAATCAGCTGCACACTGGGAGCCGAATCTTTTACCTGGAGAGTTACCCCAGACCAAGAATGCAGATATTGCTGCACACCTTGGCAAGGCTGGCTTTCTGCAGAAATGTCCTTTATCCCCTCGCCTCTGCACAGCAATCACCCAGCCACCCCGGGTCCTTTAGGACATCCTCCCGCAGGCAAGACACAGCACATGCTGTTTCAGGTTTCGAGTTTCATGTGTGCCGGTTGCCTGACGATTACGTGCACGTCCACCAGCCGCCCGGCTGCTGCCACGTACAGGGTATTAACAGCTGGATCCGGCCTGCTGTTCCCTCCATGGGGGGCTGGGCTTGTCTTTCACCGAGGATCAGCCAATTTTCATGGCACATTTAGGAACGTAACTTGCCACGAGACCTCCATCCCCTGCCAGACTGGACAGAAGCAGGCCAGTGAGTTCCCAAGTTTTGGAGGGGAAAGGGACAGACAGGACCAACAGCCAGACAGGCAGACAGGCAGCCTGATCACATCAGCCTAGTTTCTTTAGAGAGTGAAGCTAAAAATAATAACAGCAGCATACAGACGTTCAAGAAGCTGAAAATAAGGCACAAATGTCATGTGAATCACAGGGCCTAAAAGGATGTCTGGGCTATCTCAGGCAACTGCATCATGTTATTCCTTTGACACATCATCCTCAAGGATGGTTTGCTCTTTCATTCCTCCTCCTCAATGGAAAGCTGACTTACCCTTTATTCTTCTGATCACTGAACACCTCCTCCTAATTTCCAGTCTGAATTTGTATTACTTTTAGAAGATCGCATGGAAACAAGAGTTTGCACCGTGTGCCTGTGCAATGAAATTTGAGTTAAAAGGAAAAGTGTGAAGTCAGAAAAAATGATGCCAGATACAGGAGAGCTAAGACTGTAAAGGCTGGGAAAGCCAGGCTGCAAAATGCCCGTTGTTCTACATGCGTACGAATGATGCTCCTTACCATTTGTATGCTGTACGAACACCCTGCGGACAGCATGCTCAGAAAGCTAAGGCTGGTACTATCACCAAACCTTCTGAAGCCTAGTCTCATGGGAATTGGGCCGGGATCTTGCACCCTTTCATTATCACCAGTATTCATGCTATTGCTACTATAACAGTTCACAAAATCTTTGCTCTTCAATAAGGTCCAATTTTGTGTGGTGCTGAAGTTAGAAAAAGAAAAAAAAGTCCCAACTTCACTAGTCAAAAATCCTTGGTTATTACAAGATAGCTTAAAGAAAAAATGAGGCTGAGGGTGAAATAGCAGCAAGCAGGGGACAAGAGAACGTTTTGCATATGCTAGGAAGTACTAGCTTGCAAAATGACTTTGCTGCTCAGCCTTAGCTTGGCTCCTTGAGAGGAGAGGCAGTTTCTCATGTAGCAGTCACCATCTTGCTTGAAGCCCTCAGCCACAGCACGGCTGATGTGCTAGTGCTGCGTCACAGTGCATCAGACTTAGCTGCCCAGCGGACACAGCCCCAGAATAGGGTTGCAGGCTCTGAGAAAATAGCTATTACAGCAGTTCATGTGCATACTGTATAGTAAATGCACAAGCTGCACCAGCCTCTCTCTATTTTGGAGTGGATCAGGTAAGGCACCTCTGGGCCACATACGGCAGAAGTTGGACCTTGCTTTCCCCTTTACACTCAGCAGCAGTTTGTTTTATAGCAGCCTCCGGAGGAAAGGGTCAGACTGAAGGAGCTTCTCCAGTGGGTGCTGAACAAACACAAATAAAGATAAAACCTGTATTGTGAAAAGCTCACCAGCCAACACGTCGGGACACTACAGATGGATGAAATAAAAGAAAAAGAAAAAGAAAACGGTGAAGGGAAGAGACTGTATGGGAACAGGAGAAGAGGGACTAATTTACCCTAATTAGAGCTTTCACAGGTTAGATGTCTGAGCTAATCATCCTTGCCTCTGTTTACAGTTAATGAAGACAAATAGACCCCTCCAGACTACTGTCCTCACGTCCTAAGATGGGACAAACAACATGTCACATGAAACACTCTCTAGATGGGCCTGTTTCTGTCAGCCAGCTATAAAGGGAGCGTGGGATGACAGATGTCTGACTTTCTGCTGCCTGAATTAGGTGTGATGAATTGCAGCTGGGAAATCAAATGTATTAGTTGAGGGCACAGTGTGGTCGTTTTACTTTGTGGAATCTGGGGTGGATTGTTTTTAAATAAAATATATGAGCAAAGGATTTTGTGATCCCATGACAAATTCCTGGTCTGGTGTTTAGGTATGATGAATAGGTATTTTATTTGAAGAGGACTTTCCCAGGGCAGAGCAGACCTAGCTGAGGAGACTGCCTGAAGAGGACTGGCCACGAAGGAGACATCGCAGGGGAAGCCCTGAAGTGGTCTCTGAAGCCTGCGTCCGCATCAGCAACGCTGGTCTGGACCTGCCACCCTTATATCTGGCAGTGGGTACAAATCCAGACTTGCCCAGCATCTGAGGTCCTGACCCAAATTCTCTTCTACTTAATGAAATAAAGTGCCTATGACTGAAGCAGAAATTCTTCCTCTAGCCCTTTTGATGGATGTGGAGGGAGCCGAGGGCGGCCGGCCCAGGCAGAGGCAGCTATATGCAGCCAGCTGAGCCCTGCCAGGCTCATGCCTGGTGCCAGGCAGGTCCAAGGAGGGAGAAGAGCCCGCACAGCTCAAAACTCCTTCAGCTAGGATCTAGGTTGTTCAGGAATGTGACTGCCAACTGATCTACGCCGTATAGTTCAGTAAGGAAAGGGAAAGAGAAGGGGAAGAAATGACCTCTGTATCAGTGAGATTCTAATCTTCTGTGAACAGAAAAATGAAAACACGCCCAAAAGCCTTGCTTTGGTCAAAATGCTATGATTCTAAAAATATCAGCCACTGGGAGGTTCTGCTTTTTCTGCCTTTTTTTAGTTTTGTAGAAATACAGCTGATTCACTTCTACGTAAATCAGATATACAGAGGTGCAAGAGAACTTTTTTTCTTGATGGTTTCTGCATATTTTTGTGCCTCATTGTGGGGATGTCCTCTGCTTCGGCAGTAGCTATCAAAAGACATAAAGCCAGAAATATAGCAGCCTTGTGCTTTGTCAGTTCTGCAACTGCAGTTAACCTGAGATGAGGAGGAGACTATTGCTGAAATATAATACCAAACTATTGGGCAACATGATCCTCTGCTTCTCAGCTGATCAAACAAACTATTCATTATTCTAGACCAAACCTAAACTGACAGCATCCTTTTGATTTAAAGAAAATTGAAGATCTCAGACTATCTAACATGAATGATGATTTTTTTTTTTGCTTTTTTGTTTTCTTAATTAAATGAAAGGAGGTTTTATAATTTAAATATTCCCACACACTGTTGAATGAATGCAAATTTTCCCCATGATTATTCATGCACTGGAACAGCAGAGAGAAATTAACAGTATTAATTCCCTAACAAAGCTGATTCCTTCTAAATGTATACTGTGCATATCAGGATTTGCAGTAGCTCCTGGAGACCTATCACTTAGGGCCTTATTGTGCAAAGTCCTGTGCAGAAGATAGCCCCACGGCTATCTCTTCTCAAGGCTGTGCTCTTCTCAAGCATATCACCACGCCGCCCTGACTTTTCAAACCTCAAACTTTCCAGCTCTGCCTCCACGCAGCAGAAACACCTCATTTGCCTTCACTTACAGTTTGGAGCATCCCAATCAGGGCCATTCTGCCAACAACAGCAGCCAACATTTCCCCCCACTGTCCACCAGCTCCTCCTGTACATTATAGGCAGTCCACAGATTAGTCCCCATGCCTCTTATTAAGAAGAATAAAGAATAATATAAATAATAAATAAAGAAATAAAGAATAAAGAATAAATGCCTCTTATTGAGAAGAATCAAGAACCCACTCTCCAAAGCCATCTCCCATTCCTCTCCCTCTCTGGAGCAACACATTAAATATCTATTTAAGCCCTGAGGGCCCCTTATTGTCTGCTCCCTCCCTTTCCCTTGGGAGCTCCCTTCTCCCTTCATCCTTTACTCCCTGCTTCCCCAGGGTCTCTTTCCCCCCTGCACACTCCTTTCTCCACACATCCCCCAGGGAGAAGAGACCTTGCACAGAGACCATATACATTGTTGGTGAAAGCAGTCCACCGCTTTTGGAAGCAAGGATCCCAAATACCCCTCCAGCGCCTTTCATGAAGACAAGGATCAAGGAGGTCAATGATGTGGTTCACTAAGAAAATGATCCTGGTGAAAGTGCCCAGACAGCACTTCTCCTTTCACTAAGCAAAATCACGGTTTCATGTGGCTGCCTTGTCCAAGCTACCTCAGGCACACTGTACTTGTCATTTCTTTCATTTCCTACAAAAGATATTCCCCCTTGCCCTGGGCACAAAGGCAGACTCATGCAGCCAGCAGAAGGATCTCTTGACAGCTGTCCTGTGAGCATAGAAATCTCTGACAAAGGGATCAGAATGAGGACAAACACAGAGACTTCTAGAAAAAATGCAGAACTCTGCCTTCCTCAAAGCTCCCCATTTACGAGGACAGTAGGAAGCAGGGAAGAGATAGGAAGAACAGCAGAAATGGGGGCATGTACAAGCAATCCGTCCTCTTGGTGACTTCTGTCAAAGGAGGGACCAGAGGACTTCCTGAGCAGGAGACTGCATCTGAAATATTAGGCTTAATAATCACAGTTGGATTGAATCTGTTCAGTCCGGCTTGAATCTCTGTATGGTTTCCACCTTCACAATCACCACAGCAATCAGTTCCGTAATTTTATACGTACTGTTTGAAAAAGTGCTTTCATTTGTTTCAAAACTGCTCACGATTGGAGTCCATCTAGTTCTTATACTGTGGGAAATAGTGAATATTCTTTGTCTTCTCCATGGAACCCCAAATTCTATGGACCCCCATGGGATATATAGGTCTCTACAGAGGCTCAGCTGTGTCTTTTCCAGCATAAGGACTCCTAGGCCACTTTGTTTCTCTCATTCAGGAAACCATTTTATACTCCTGCTTGTCTTTTTCACCCACCTCTGGACCTTTTCTAGCCCTACTACATACTTTCTGAGATGGGGAGAACAGAACTACATGCTGCATTCATGGTTACACTACACATTACATAGTAATGTACTGGCATCTTCTGTCCAGTTCTTGATTCATTTCCCAACAATTACCTTTCAAAATCCTCATGCCATTTTGCAATAGTACTGCCTTACTTCTTGGCTAACATTTTCAGACTGCATTGCCTAATATTAAACATCTAAATCCACAGGAAACTGAATAAGTGACTTGACTTTTCAGTGGTTCCCACAGTTCCCATTGAAGTTGCTTTACCTGAATTATCTCTGAAATGCAGTCAGATAAAGATACATACATTCCTCCAAGGAATTAACCTACATATTTTTTGTGAGCAAACAACCATCTGCCTCCATTTGAGATATGCACACTCCAGCACAAACCTGACTAAACTCTGTGGTTGCCCACATTTCCCCTGTGATGGTCCTCAGTGCTGGGTATCTCTGCACTGAGGGTGGAGCAATATTTTATGCCACCAACACCTGTTGGCTTCAATAAATATTAGCCAGACTTTAAAAGAAGTGTAATCCACAAGGAATTATTAATTGAATTTAATAAATGTATTGATTCACTAGAAGAAGAGGTGACGTCTAAGTAAATGCATCACAAGTTTGAAGTAGGCTTAATTGTAGTGTTTGCCCAGGTGATTGACATATGACTTATCCTAGTCCACTGCAGACTCAGATCCAACCTACTATGTCTAAGTCCACACTTGTATTTCTATGGGTGCACCACACACACATTGGAAGAAGTAAATCCTATGGTTGTCTGGGCTTCAGTAGCTGAGCAGCTCTGGTTCTTCTCCATCCAACTGCAGGAGAGTGTTTTTGCCTTCCTGGGCAGAGGACAGAGTCATGGGGAGGCACTGGAAGGCTCTCATCGGTCTCTGGTGAAATATTTCCATCTGGCATCACTGGAAATCTTGGAGCTTCCCAGTCTGAGGTCAACATCCTGTCTCTGAGAATAGCTGTCAGTGACTTCAGAAGAAGGAACACGAAACTGCATCAGACAGTTATGGAAACAGTCTGTCTAACAGAAATGGCTCCTATTTATTTGGAGCACAAACATGCATTTTATTGAGAATTCTCAACCTTTCCACAACTTAAGGAGTTTTTATTTACTTTGTAATCCTTGCTAATAAAGCTAGATATTCCTACCATCCAGAAAAATGTCCACTCTTCCTCTGATTTATACTAAGCTCTTGGCCACAGTGATATATTATAATATTAGGTTCCTAGCATAATGCAGCACAAATGCTGAAATTTGCTTTGGGGCAGAATTTTGTACCAGGGGTCTACTTCACATAAACATTCACAAAAAGCTCATGTAAAAGCTAGCTCTTATACAGTACTTTTCTATAGATTGCAAAACTATTTGAAAAAGTGCCTACTTCATTTCACTTTTCTTTAAAACTGAAAAGACATGACTCATTTTCATCCGACAAATCAGCAACTTCATGCAGGACTTCTGGTCTTACTCCAGGGATCTACCAGTCTACGCTACCTTCCACAAAGTGGGTGAAAATATGGACAGTGTGAACTTGTTTAAAATAGCTAACATGTCTCACGGCCAACTTCGTACTATGCAACTGCAGGCATCTGTACTAATCAGAGACATGTCATTGCTGTGCACTCTAAGGTAGCAGTGTGCTCTTGCGGTAAAGAAGGCCAAGCGAGTATCATGCTGTGTTAGCAAGAGCATAGCCTGCAGGTCAAGTGAAGTGATCATTACCCTTTATTCAGTACTCGTGAGACCACACCTGGACCACATGCTGCACCTGATTTTGGGCTCCCCAGTACAAGAAAGGCACTGACATAGTGGAACAAGCCCAGTGGAAGGCCACCAAGCTGGTCAGGAGGCTGGAGCACATGGTGTACGGGGAGAGGCTGAGAGAGCAGGGTCTGTTCAGACTTAAGAAAACTGAAGTTATTCTATGGTTCTATGATTTTGAGCACTGAAGAACCTAAGAATGGCATCAGTTCAGCAGTGGGTAAGAAATGCCTGGATATGCTCTGTTTACCAGTTGGTCAAACATCTGAGAGGCTTTCGGGGTGAAAGTCACAGCATGAAAGTTAGATGGTTATCAAGAGCTATCGAAGTCAACTGTAATTTGAGAGATGGTTGCAATTTTTTTTCAGCTCCTCTCTGTTACAGGTAATAACTTCCATGCTGAATTGAGGGGCACACAAAATATTTCATAATCTAGACAAGCTGCCTGATGCCAGGTAGAGTACATCAGTTTAAAGGGAACTTGAGCCCAGTCTGTCTTTTGTATAACCCACTGTACTAAATCGCAGCTCCTGAAAGGTAGAATAAGGCTACTAGAATCAGCTGATACTAAGTGAAAATGTGAGTAATGCTTGAAGGTTTCAGAAAATATATTTTTTCTCCATAGTTAGCAACATATGACTCATTCAGACTCTCTAGCTACTGCACTGCATGAATGACTCAAAATTCCA
This sequence comes from Dromaius novaehollandiae, assembly GCF_036370855.1. Taxonomy (NCBI): domain Eukaryota; kingdom Metazoa; phylum Chordata; class Aves; order Casuariiformes; family Dromaiidae; genus Dromaius; species Dromaius novaehollandiae. Next base: position 188,492,980 of record NC_088098.1, read on the forward strand.
CCGAGAACGGAGGCACAAGCAGTCCTCACTCTGCGCCAGCATTCCTCTTTTCAAATCACCCTTGCTCTATCTCACCCACTTCCAAAAAGGAGACTCTTTCCCTGTTACTTCCTTCCATCGTTCCCATGCAAACCCAGATAAAAATGTTGTGCACAAGAATGGCCTGTGCTCATTGTGACTTAAAAATATATATATATATATATATATATATATATATATAATGTGTTAAAGTGAACTCAGGTATCCATTTTTAAAAAGTGAGAACATACACAAATGGGTTGCTCTGCTGACTCCCTCTGATATTCTCTGGAGAGTGAGGATACTGCGTTTTTAAACCTGTTGGACCAAAATGTCCCATATGGAATTTTCCTGGGCAGAGAAGCTGGTGCTCCGAGATGGGCGTCTTAGAAATGTTAGTCAATCATTTATTCGGGAGCAAGTTTTGAATTCAGCTCAGTTTGGACCTTGAAACATCTCGGTCTCTGGAGACCTGTATGGTTTTACAAACTAGTAATTCCTGCTTAGTTTAAATAGCACAAATTGCTGCTGAGAGGATCCATTTTAATTTATACCAGGCATCTCCATGAGAATGACTCACACACATCCCTATCTTTGTTGATTCCTGGCCATATGCCTGAACCCAGGTTGCCTCTGCAGAGCTCTGAGCAACTCTCTGGAGTCCCAGGCAAATCTGCCTTTGATGTCACGTTGCCACTGTCTCATCACTTGATGCATCCCATGAGTCATTTGCCAGGGACCAAAAGATGGAGAGGAAGAAATTGTGTTGGTATGTACATTAGTTGTCTCTTCGAAAAGATATGCTGCAGTCTGACTATTGCCTAACTTCATTACCTCACCCTTAGGCTGATCACCATCTTGTTCTCTGGATCACCGCCCTGTTGCAATGATCATGGGATAATTGGGAGAGTGACCAGTTCCTCTTCTCAAAATCCACCCACCGTAAGAGCAAGTCTGTGACCCTTTGGTCACATAATGAAGTGAAGCATACATGTTCATTCATAAGAGCAGGCAAGCCACTGGTTTCAGTTTTGCAGTTTGTTTCCTATTTATGAGAAAATTACCATGTTCAGAAGGGAATTATTGCACATTATTTCCCTAGTCCATTCTTTTCATTACACATTTTTATTCAGCTTTTTCAGCTGTTAGTTGAGTTTAATTCTCTCTTTGATTCTGTTAATCTTCAGTTGAGCAGATACCCAGTGGTCCGTCCCACCAAAAGCTGTTTAGGACTTCACCAGCATCTGAGGAAGTTGTGCTTTCATTAAAAAAGAAAGGTTCCAGTCCTTAGGGTTGTACGTGTAGCCTTTTGAACACAACATCTTTATACAGATGGAAACAACAGCTGTCCAAGAGTCATGCACTCCTTATGTTGCTAATGCAAAGTCTATTTGCTAGAATTTCTGTTTCAAAGTTAACCATTTCACTGCTGGCCATCTTAACTGTCTGAAATCAACAAAATGATCCAAGAGTATATACAGTACAGGTTAGGCAAAAGCTGTTCACCACCAGACAAACCTAGTTTGGACGAGTCCCTTCAACTTGCCCAAAGCTGCCTCTTCCGTATCACCTCATGATATGTTGTATTCTAGGTCAGTTGCTCTTTCTTTTATCCTGAGGCTTTCAAAACAGTAAGTTTTTAATCATGAGTCTCAAATTATGGCCAAAGCCTGCTGACCTTGTCGTCTCTCTTGGCTAATGCAAATTCACTCCATCTGAGCTTAGACACATAATTCAGGAGCCTAAGTTATCTACACTAAAGTGAGAAAATGCTCATCCAGAAGGAGCACATGGATGTACAGAAAGAGGCAGGGGTAGCTGGGTTTGTTCAGCCTGGAGAAGAGACGACAGACGATTTTATTGCTGACTACAACTATGTAGCGGAGGGATGCAGAGAAGACAGAGCCAAACTCTTCTCAGAGGTGCACAGCGACTGGATGAGAGGCAATGGACACAAGTTCCAAAAAGGGAAATTCCAGGCAGATACTAGGACACATTTTTGTACCATGAGGGTGGTCAAATAGTGGGACAGGTATTGGAGAGTTTGTGGCATCTCCATTTTTGGACATTTTCAAAACTCAGATGGTCAAGGCCTTCAACAATGTGGTTTATCTGGATGTGCTTTGAGCTGGTGGTTGGACCAGATGACCTACAGAGGCCCTTTCCAAATGAGATTATCCAATGCTTCTGTAGTTCCAAGGATTTTCAGGCTATCTAAGATACTGACTTAAGAGTCCAAAAGCTATCCTGCTTGGCTACCTTTTGCCACGTATTTTGAGCAGATTTGCAGTTATATTTCATTTCCACACCACTAACACCAAGTTCTTCTGTCTTGACTAGTTCATCAAAATTTAATTTTGTTTCAGGTGGAGACCTATTCAATGTATAATAAAAATACTTTAGCCATAAAGTTACCTGAAATCTTTTGGATGTCAGCTAAAAATACTCATTTCTCTCTTTCTTTTTAGCTCCGCTTAGTGTATCTCATTTTTTCTTGCTCATCACTTTATCAGCTGAACTATTTCTCTATATCCTCTTTTCTTTTCATTAACTTCTTCTTATCCATTGGCAGCAAAGATATTTGGCATTGAAAATTGACAGAATATCAGCATATGTGGCCCTTTAACGTGATTAATTAGCATTTGGAAAGAACTTTGTAATCAGTCAAGGAAAAAAACAAGGCTGTGACGGTTAACAAAGGGATCTTTTCCTTTAGTTTTTGCCTGATTTATTTTATAAACAGTGACGCAAGCAAATACATCAGGACCCAAATTGAAAAGCCACTTCTTACTATGTTGGATTAAAGGAACAGAAGATCAGTGGAAGTATTTTGCTTGCTTTTTGAGAGATACTACAGCTCTGGCTGGCTCTGCATGTTTGCAGGCACTTTGGTTCTCCTCCTGTCTGTGTTCTGTCAGTTCAATGCTTATCTGAAAACCTTGCCCAGCAATCTTACCAAATGATGGTTTTCTCACTACTGTTGCTTTGAAAGCAAAAACTCACATAGCCTTGTTGGGCATGTTATCTCCTATCAGCTCTTAAGCAGTTGTGAGAAAGGGCTTGAAAATCAACAGGAAACCCAACAAAACGTGATAACAAACAGCAGTGTGTCAGGGTTTAAGGAAGTGTGATTACAAGCACCATGGAGACCATTGCCAGGTCAGATACGTGTTTTTTAATTAACTGAAATAGAGGGGAAAGGGCATGTTAACAAGATTAACAAATGAAATTACCAAATTGTAGGTGTGAACATCAGTGAGTACCATTCCTGCACTATCTCAGAAGACATCACCATAGGAAATAATTTTCTTTCCATTTTTGATATCCATGTTTCTCACTTTTTTTTTCATTTCACCTCACAAAAGTTTGAAAATGTTCTGTGAGAGTCTCTTGAAGACTAGACAGGAATTGGCCTTCTCGTGCATTAACTTGGAGATCAAACTCTTTTCCAAAGAAGAGAAACAATGCTTTTGGCTATTTCCTGTTTTCTAATGTGCAAACTTAAAATGTCCATACTGAGCTGTCTAGGCCCCTGGAGCAAAATTCTGGACTATGACAGGATGCATCTCTATTTCCTTCCAAAACTTTCAGGATTAGATCCTGGATAATTAATTTAGGACTAATATTAATAAGTAAGCATTTATCCCATTTTAAAGCTTCTTAGAATCTTCCCCTAGGAAGATAGAAAAGAAATAATATTGGAGAGAGAGCACAGATAGACCTTTTTGTGCAAAAAAGTGGGATTTTTAGGCAGAATACTGGCAAATCTTTATTAGCAATTTGGAGGTATCTAAAATCAGGGCTGGCAAACATCGTTCCTAATCCAAATGCTAACAGGTAAGTAATGAGGAACACAAAGCTTGCCACAGAGACCAATCTGAATTGATCAAGGTGCATTGGACAATAGGAAAGAAGACCAATAAATGTCTACGTACATTGAAAAATTCTCTAGTCTCCATCCATTTACTGGAAATTTCCATACTTGCAATGAAAAGAAAACCTAAAATATGCCACCTGTGGCATTGTCAAAGACATTCCCATTGCAATCCTGCCAACACTTATATGAGCCAGTGTAGGAAAATCAAAAACTACAGAGAAGAGAAGACTCCTGCCTCTTTGATGTCTGTGCAGCCTTGGTCACTTCCTTAAGCATATGTTTTGATGGGACTTTGTAGTCAAGAGCTGCCTTTTATTTCATCCATCCACCCTTCCTGTTCCTTTATGCCATATGGAAATGGCTGGCAATTCATAACATACTAGAATCATCCTTCAGCATCCTTCAGCAGTGCCCATACAGATGCTATTAACTGCTCCCTCCACACGTACAGTCCTGTTCCAAACACTCTCCAGTAACAATTGACTTTCCCCGTTCCTTTTACAGGTGCACCTTACAGGGGCTTATGCAAAGAAAAAGCAAACAGAGCTACAGTTATAAATCATCCAATTCCCTAAACTCTAACTCTTTTCTCCCAGTTGTTTTCCTAGGACAGAGGTATGTAGCAGGCTATCCTCAGTATCAGAGTTAAACCCCTTCCTCCATCATGCCACATTTTCAGTTCTCAATATAAAAGATCTCTGACACATGACATACAAAACCAGCACATAAAATGCTTCCCCTGATACAAGTCACTATTAATATAGAGAGTGAATATTCCCTGTTAGTGTTTCAATATTATTCAGAGAATTTGCAAATACTACAGCAACAGCAATGTCAAACCAATACCAAAAGATTACGGAAGTGTCCTCATAGCTGGATAATCCTCCAAAACGCTCCACCTTCAAAGAGTTTCAGTGGTTGGCAAACATAATACCAAACTTTTTCCAAGCCCTGAACCTCAGTATAAACAATGAAAAATCCATTTTCACACTATTTTCTACTACAGAATATGGTTTGAAGTAGAATTGCTGTCCCAGGAAAAAAGATCTAGACCATATTCATCTTGCTGCATGGACTGAACCACAGAGGTCTCCAGTATAACCTCGCTTTTGCCCTTGAAGCCACATGGCAGTTTACACAAACACACACCACCTCACACAAAGCTACATCTCTGCTAGTCCCACATATGAATGAAATGTCTATTTACATTCCTGACAATTTATCTTTCATGCTACTTCTGGTCCTTTTAATTCTAATTCCACCTCTGTGACAGTGGAAGGACAGGAACTGGTTGGTATGGGAGTTCCCTCCTCATTCCCAGCCTCAAAGAAAATATTAGTTACAGATGATTCAAAACGACATGACGGAGGTCACAGGCTCCAAGGGTAATTCTAGGCACTGGGTCTTCACCAGGGGCACTACAATATATCAAAGAGATATAAGAGATATGAGGGCAGTACGTGGAGTGTATGGGGACTTCAGGAGCAGTGCATACAGATTATGTCAATGTTACCACAGTCACCTCTTTCAGGGCGCCAGCATCACAGCTGGCACCCAGTGCACCCACTTGTCACTGGCATGCCACTGGAGTTTCCCACACCGGAACGACCCAAGACACAAGGTCTCTGGGAGACACAAGTTCCTCATTCCAGAAGTGGAGCTGTTTGAAATGATCTCTCCTCCATGCACCCCACTGCCAATCTTTCTCCTCTGCGGCTGTGTTAAGCCGAGCCTGGGATTCACAGAAAGCCAGAAGAGCAATGTGCTTAACTCCACACTGCCCTACAAAACATTGGCTTAGTACACAAAGACTTATGTATGGGCACACTTAAGGCATATGAATGAGCTGAGCAGACAGTCCTAGCAAAATTTCCTACCTCAAGCTCACAGAGTCCTGGAGAATGGCAGAGGGAGACGACTTCACCAGAGCTCCAGCTACTGAACCAACAAGTAGCTTTCCCTGTTATGGATGACTTCAGGTCTTCTTAAAAGGCAATAAATGGAGCCTAGCATTCCATTTCTTTCTAAGTGAGTCTTTACTGATATTTAATCTGCCTTTTCACAGGCTCCCACAGCATCCCTGCTTGGTTCTGAGTTTCTCAGCAGCATGTTTTTTTTCTTGGTTTGAACCCATCATTCCTCATCTTCTCAGTTATTCTTGCTCTGGGACCCTGTCACTGCCTTAGCTCTTTGCTACGAAAGCACTAACTTTAGTCATGGCTCCGTGGAAAGGAAAATGACCTACAGCTGCTTCCTTAGAGGCATTTTTGTTTTGCTGGGAAAAATTTCTGAGACAACTGCTCATTTATTTAATAATAAAGTCAACCAGTAAGTTAAATGCTCCTGCAGGAAGTTGTCTTCTCATTTCAGAAAAGATGTTTTTAACTTTGAGAGTGAAACTACATGCAAAAAGAACTATTTTGGAAACCTCGTCACAATCTTCTCACAGTAGAGTTCTTTTTTTTTAATAAATAGGACCAAATTGTTTTCACAGTTCCATAGTTTCAATGGGAATTATGCATGTATACCTCAGGAAAAATGTCACTGGTAGTTCTTAGAAATGAGAGAGGAATGAATTAAAAATGGATTTTGGATTAAAAGTATCAGAGGGATCAGCTGACTATGTCTTATAGACAGGAAAAGAGCTGACTTAGGAATCAGGGTTATCACAGGAATTCTGCCAAGGCATTTATCTATAGTGGTAGATATTGCTATTTTGACTTGCAAACTGTTAGAGAAATATAAACTGCTTTATTCCCTTGTCCCCATTAGATTAGTCAAGTACTTAAGCACTTTATCTTTTAATTAATTGTATCAGCTAAGTGTGTATTTAAAAACTGAATTTCTGCGCAGAAATCCCCAATATATTCATCACTTCTTGTACACCCCTCTTTGCCACAGCCTGCCAAGCACTGAGTCATAGCTCCATTTTATTCTATTCTTTCCATTGCTGCACAGCAATTACACAGTCTATGAGAAAATTGTATTTGTTGTCTAATCATCAGGGGGACCAGCCATTCATAAGAGAAGGAGACAGCAGCCTGTGCAGAAGGATGATTATTTTAGTGAGGGCTGGAGAACGTGATCTGGTTAAAAGTCAACTAAACATCATAAATGGAAGCTTTGGAATCCATGACGGAAGGTCATTCGTTTTGACACTCTATTTTAAAAGAATAATTGTACAGGAAGGAAACAGCTGCTGGTTTTCATGTTCATTATGCCAACCACCTTTGAACTTTTTATCTTCCAAAAATGTACTAGTCTGGAAAAAACAAAAACTGGATGTGATCACTGTTGTGGGTTTGGGCTGTAAAATAAAACTCAAAGGAGTTTTGCTTTCCTAACCACTATCATCCAATCTGCCTTTTGTGGATGGAGTAACACCAGTCACCAAACACAGGGATAGTTCCAGTCAAATGGCTTCTCAACCTCATCCATGCCAGCACTGGTTCATAACAGGTGTACTTCCCCAGCCACCTTCCACAGAAACATAACCCTGGACCTGTCCCTAGGCAGCACTGCAGGGCAATCCCTCCTCTCCGAGGACTGGCAGAGAAATAGAAAGAGCCATAGGAAAAGTTTGGCCACACACATTTCTCCAAACATGAAAAATACGAAAATCTGATTTCAAAAGTTCCAAGGTTGAACAAATGAAATCACAGTCATCTATTTGTACTTCAGGAGATACTCAGAGTGGCTTAAAGAAAATAAAATAGGGTTTCAGGCTATATTTCACAAATATAAACATTAATTCATTCTGAAAATATGGCTCAGCAGGGAAGTCAAATGGCCTCAGATAATGGCCCAAAGCAATGTGCCCAAGTGATTCTGCAGGACTGCGCAAGCAAGCAGTGTTTCTTGGGCAGGAAGGGTTGTGCTAAAAGTGTACTAAGTCCATTACAAGACGCTGTGGAAGGACTATAAATGGAAAATAAATAGACTCTATATCTGGAAATTTCAGGTAGTGATATAAGGCAATAGTGGTGGCATCCGGGATGTGACTACTTTCTTCGAGCTGGCACTTGCACTTGCGCATAAGCTTGCCAGCCCTGCCTGGACCCAATCCCAGACAGTGCAGCCACCACCCCTTCCCAGCACTGTGGGTATCCCTGGGGGGCCCAGCGCCTGCCACATCCCAGCAGAGAGGGGCACAACTCACCTTTGCGAGCTAGCCGGTGCTGAACCAACCTGCCGGCATGCCACAGAACAGGCTTTCCATGCACACCAGCCAGACAGCCTGCACAGGTCAAACCCCAGTGCCTGGGAAGTCCACTGTAGATCCGCACTGTCTTTAGCTGGGAATGCCCTGGGGTCATGCAGGTTTAGGTGCTAGAGGTCAGACAACTACAGCTGGCTTCTGGAAGCTCCAAGTCAGGACTGGGGTCCTTTCAAAGCAAAAAGGAAGTATGAGGTGATAGACTAAAGGTCTGATAGCCAGGGGCTTGCAGTTGCGACTTTAAGCCAAGCTACTGACTCACACTGAATGTGTGAACATGAGCAATTGAGTTGGCTTCTTGCTACCTAAATCAGCTAAGCTGGAAGATTGAGTCATGCCTGGACCTCCCAGAATCCAGATACGACGTCTGAAGTGACCTTTCTAGAATAAATAAGAACAAGTTTGCTTGTTGCCTTTGAACTCAGCATATAAGTGTTAAACTGTGCTACAGAGCAGACTGCAAAGAGGCTGTGGACAGGGCAGAGGATGACATAAGCTCCCCTTTCCTGTGCACACTGGGGAACTTCTTTTAGAGATGAATGGGACCTATTCTCTTTTACACTGTGGGAATGCCACTTTCCAAGGAGTCTGCACTCAGCTTGCCTAAGTATACACTAACCCATAACACAGAGCACATGAAGGAGTCTAGGGCATTTGAAAGAGGAAATAAAATCATAGAATCATACAAGAATTTAGGTTGGAAGGGGTGTCTGGAAGTTACCTAGGCCAATCCCTTCTCTTCTCAACCCCCCAGGGCTATATTCAAAGTTAGATCAGGTTGCTTAGGGCCTTGTCTAGTTGAGTTTTGAATATCTCCAAGGATGGGGATTTTGTGACCTCTTTGAGCAACCTGTTTCAGTATCAGACCACTCTCACAGAAAATTTTTTCCTTATGTCCAATCAGAATTGTCTTTGCTGCAACTCACTGCTTTTCATCTTTTTCTGTGCACCCAGAGAACTGTCTAGCTCCATCGTCTCTGTAACTCCCTTTTAGGTTAGGAAAACAGCAGTTAGATCCTCCCTAGCCTCCTGCTCTCCAGGTTAATCCCAGCCCCCTCCACCATGTGCTCTAGCCCCTACCTATCTTAGTTGCCCTCAGCTGGACTTGCTCCAGTTTCTTAATACCTTTCTTGCACTGGGAGCCCAAAACTGGACACAGTATTCCAGACACAATCTCACTGGTGCCAAGAAGAGGGGAACAGTCTCTTCCTCAGCCTGCTGTCAATGGTCTTCTCTTGCTGTGTAGTCCAGTATGCAGTCAGCCTTCATCGCTGCAAGGGACCACTGCTGACATGTTGAGCTTGTAGTCTACTAGGACCCCAGGCTGTCTTCTGAAGAGTTGCTACATAGGCGGCCAGCCCCCAGCTTGAACAGTAGTATGGGTTATTCTGTCCCAGGCACAAAAAAATCAAGAGTAAATCCCCGCTAACCAATATACCTATTGCATTGGTGGGAGGCGGTTAACAGAGCAGGCTCCTGGCATAGTCAAAACAAGCAGTTATCTAGGACAGCAGACTGCAGGCAGTAGCAAAGGGTCATGATCCTGCTGCCCATTTTGCTATACTAAAGCTTTGTAAAACCAAGCTTGCTGCTGCTGACTTTTGAGATATATATATATGTCTGTGGAAGTGAGGCTATTGCTAGGGAATACAGGACACCCGTAAAGCTATAAAGCTGTCACTGCTCCCTCTTCTCCCATACGCCTGGTGGCAGCAGGAATCGCAAACCCAACTCTCCAGGGCTCTGCCACCAGCTCTCCACCCCAGCTCAGCCTCTTCCCCCTGCCAGGGCCAAAAGCATTCAGTCTCCCCTAGACTTACACAAACCTGGGTAGGTTCTGTCCGCATTTTTCAATTACATTACTGAGATTCGTCACGCATAAAGAGCTATTCAGCAAACTGTAGTGAATTAAATTATTATTACCAAACAGTACAATAAAAATACATGGATCCATTGGAAAAAATATATTCCATGATTAAAGTTAGTTCTTCTAAATCTGCTTTAAATAAGCATCTCAGAAATGCTGAACACTGTAAGTCCAACAGCCTTCAGAGGAGCTGCCTGTGCTTAGCTCCCTAGCTCAGCTGTGATAGGCACTGAACTGTATATAAAGCAAAGCACACCATAACGGGGCCCTGAGCTGCACACGATAGGCAGGGAGACTCAAAGACACTCCTCCCAGCCACTGTTCGGCAGGACATGGGGATGGCTGTATACCAGGCTCTGGCTGGAGGGTGGAGACACATTTGACCTACAAGCTATGAAAGAGTCTGCCGTCCGCCGTCCGCCGTCCGCCGTCCGCCCCCCCCCCCCCCCCAAAAAAAAAAAGGAGACAACAGGTCAGCTGGATCAAAGATTTCCTGTTGTACTGGTCGTGCTGGCTCATCATTCTAGGTGGTCTCTTGAAAACTGCTCTGACTAGGTCTGGTTGAAGCTGTTCTTGGAAAACAGGAAGAAAAGTCAGTGTATCACTATGTGCCTGTTCCTCCAGAGGCTGAAATCCCACATGGCTGTGCTACTTGCCTGAGGATGCTGTTACACAGAGGTAGTAAAAATCTCTGGGCAATACCCAGGAGTTCCTGGGTAAAATGCTAAAATGAAACAGCAAGTCCTGTGTTAGAAGTGGAAGAAACCTCTGTTTAATGCTGTGACATATGACAAACTTCTGTCTATGTGCTCTCTAATGATTCAACTGTAGAGGTGGCGGAGAGGCAGGAAGAAGTTTGACACCGAGCCTGTGGGTGTCCTAGGAGGCTAAAGAGCTCAGGATATGGTCTGTGCTGATGGATATGCAGGAAACAAGTGGGTATTGAAAGACCCAGGGCTACCACTCTCATCTCTGCAAATTATACTCTGCTTTCAGCATCCTGGTGACCTTTAAGATACAGAGGGGAGTTACAGTTGGCTCATCTGAAGCAACACAGGAATTAATTTCTGTCGCAAAACCTATCTGGTGAGCACATCCTGCAAGCCAGATCAGAGGTGACTTGAAAGGGAATTCTGCACTGCCCAAGGAGCATGCGATAACGTGAAGGCACTGTTTTCCCTGCTGGGCACTGTGCACAAAACAGCAGGTTATAGTCTAATGATTTATGAGCACAACAAATCCATCTCCGAATTGTTGCATTCAAATTTGTGTTTTGAAATCAGTGACTTCTCGTACACATGCTGCAACGTACTGTCACTTCTGCTTAGGGTCCTTTTGTTCTCTTCTCCTACTCTTAACTGTGTACCACAGGGCGTGCTATTCTCATAGCTGGAACACTTTGTGTCCTCTGTTATAATGGTCTCCCTTCACCTCCTCCAGGTCTTTCCCCTTGCGTATCTAGTGTAAATCAATGCTATTCTCCTGCCACATCCTTTAAGTGTCATAGCGATGACACCCAAGTCAGACTATAAGAGCCTGGGGCAAATCCACATGAGTCCTGTTACTAATGTGAAGTCAATTAAAATCAAGTAACACAAGGAACACATCTGGTCCTAGATGTTCACGATAATAAAGAAACCCCATTATGCTGCTTATACAATATAATTACTAAACAGTGATTCTTACAATAGTGATTATAATAGTGATGCTTATAATAGATCACCATGTCAGGAAGACACCTGAACCACAAAATTGAAACATTAGTTTTAAGGTTGATTTCAAGCCCCTAGGGTCTGTAAAAAAATAGACTCCATTTTCTGTTCAGCTTATTAAAAACCAAGTTCTTAAACACAACATTGAGCCTTACAGTCAGTTCTGTGCTTTGAACATCTCCTCCCCACCAGCTCTACTAAAAATACTTTAAAAAAGGCGTCTGTGATTATAGTTTGAACAATGACAACATTAGGAGTGTGTGGAAGGTTTGATGTTGGATCTATCAACTCAGTGCTATAGAGCAAAACATCAACATCTTAGAGATCATCTTAGCAGCTAGCAAAACCTGATTCTTGTGCATTTAACTTAATCTGTTCATTTTGAGCTTTTTTCTTTTTTGGTAACATCTATGAATCATTGTGCTGTCCAGAATGAATGCCAACTGAATGCTTCCTCAGCTCATAAATAACAGAGCCCCTTGCTTAGTCAGGAAAATGATTTAAGAAAATCAATGCCTTTGCTTTGGTTACAAAATAAATTTAAAAAAATAATAGGGTAGGAGCTGAACAGTTGGGATGCCAGCAGAGGGAAGTTTCAGTTCACTGCACTTTACTGAGAGTTCTCCTGACAGCAATTTGATAAACGTACTTCTCAGCAACATCAAATCTGAGGCAAAGTCCTATAGTCATTATTTTCTCACTCAGATATTACAGCCAAACATATTAGAAACTTCCCTTAGGTCAATAAGAGAGCCCCATGCAAGTCTCTGTTGTCCAAAAGTAACAAACGGTTACAAGCACCCTAAGGTAGGGCTGTAGGTGGGATTGACTTAGATCTTAAGGCCAGACAGTCTGGATAGAAAAGTGCCATTAACTTCACAAATGCTTACAATAGTCTACAGAGTGGAATATGGGTGATAATTTTCTAGGCTCAGGCACAATTCAGCCCTGTCTGTAGAACCTGACCTTGAAGAGCACATGCAGTTTTTCTAGATTTCCCAGGGCAGGGGCTCCCATGCTTTGCTCGCCTGGGTGTCACAACATGGTGGTGCCAATGACAGCAGTTTCACACTCGGTGCTGGATGGCATATGTGTGCTTGTGGAAAAGTCCTTCATACCCTGCCTTCTCCTCACTTTATTTGGTTTTGAAAGACTACATAGTACAAGAGCATATCTCCAACATACCCTTCCCTTTTCCCCTCCTGTAGTAGCACCCAGCTAGCATTTGCTTTTGTCTGCATTGCTAGCAAAAGCAAAGCCTGGTGCATTACGTCTCAGGCTTCTGCCTCCTCTTTGGGATTAAACAGTGTTAGGAAGTGGTTTTACTTGCTTGAAGTTAGTACGTATTGATTACACTGAGTATATCATTCACAGGAGGTTTCCTCCATTCTCTGTGTGTTTATACTGTGAGTCAAAATCATCCTGTACTGTACAAAACCTGAAGGAAAATACTGGGCATACAGGGAGAAAGTCACATAGCTTAGAAGAGAGGCCACTGGCTCCTTTGACTTTTTCTATGAAGGATCTGCACATGTGAGTACCAGAGTGCTTAAACCAGCAGAAAACTGATGCAACAGAGGAGACTGCACCTGTAATCCCACAACTTCTAGACACTCCTGATGCATGGGATAGCCTTTGCTTGTTGCACTGGTGTGACTATGGCCAAGAAGGCCTGCGGTATCCTGGGCTACATTAGGCAGAGCATCACCAGCAGGTCGAGGGAGGCAATCCTTTCCCTCTACTCAGCCCTGGTGAGGCCACATCTGCTGTGCTGGGTCCACCTCTAGGCTTCCCAGTGTAAGCCCAGTGTAAGTATGTAACGTGGGCATACTGGAGCAGGTCCAGCGAAGGGCCACAAAGATGATTAATGGACTGGAGCATCTCTTATATGAGGAGAGACTGAGAGAGCTGGGATTGTTTAACCTTGAGAAGAGAAGGCTCAGGGGGGATCTTATCAATGTGTATAAGTATCGGAAGGAAGGGTGTAAAGAGGATGGGGCCAGACTGTTCTCGGTGGTGCCCAGTGACAGGACGAGAGGCAATGGGCACAAACTGAAACACAGGAAATTCCACCTGAACATAAGAAAACATTTCTTCACTGTGAGGATGATTGAACACTGGAACAGGCTGCCCAGAGAGTTTGCGGAGTCTCCATCCTTACAGATATTCAAAACCTGACTGGACACGATCCTGGGCAACCAGCTCTATGTAACCCTGCTTGAGCAGGCAGGCTGGACCAGGTAATCTCCAGATGCTCCTTCCAACCTCAACTATTTTGCGATTCTGTGAAAGTCCTTAAGAGCTGGCATATCATACAGGAAACTCTGACTCCCTTCTCTCCTTACTTGCATAGAGTCACATCAGCCAACTTAAGCTGCACTCAGTGCTTTGTATGGAGTCTCGCATGCATGGTTTTGATTGGGTGAACATAACTTTGACTTTTTTTTTTGAGTGGCAGCTGCATGATCAGACCCTTACTATGGGTCTGAGAGATAAACAGCCTGGGCTAATCTATGCTAGGGCTGAACTACCTTCAAAGAAAGAGGTCCAGAACTACTAGGTAATAATTCTAAGTATTGAAGTATTGTGAGGGTTACGGTGGCATATCTCGATGAAGTGCTGAAAGCTATTTACAATGGACAGATCAGTGAAGCATCTGAGGAAGTGTCCATTGACAAAGTATAGCAAATCATGGAGCATTCAATAACGATTTCAGTATTTCACAAGTTATAGCAAAATCTCTCATTTTCAAGTTAATTATTCTAAGTAAAGACAAACTCCAAAATTACACAACAAAATATGTTCCTTGTTATTCTCAGTTATCTGGTAAGTTGTTGCTACAGATGCTGAGAAAGGTCTGCATTTCCCATTGCTCCACACCTCTGATGGAAGAATGCAAAATGTCTGCATGATCAGCCTCTTTGAGGCCTAACAGGGCTGAATTAGGACAAACTGATCTATGTACAAGCCCCGGCCTTGGGCTACCCAACTTCAGCTGTTTTGAAGTGTTTTTTTTCTTCTCATTGTCCTGCCTGAATGCAGCATGCACAGAAGGCACTGGATTATTATCATCCCTGGCCTATGCACGGGTTTGGTTTTAGTAATGGCAGCAAAAGTTCCCTCAGGATGCTCTGGCAGGCTACCTACCTTACTTGGAAAACCCACTCCAAAGGATACATCCGTTCCTAATGTAATTTACTTTATTGAGGCCAACTATAGTGTTGCCTTTTGCCATGAGACCACTAACATTTCAACTGACTCACCTAAGCTCTTTTAACATAAGTCACTGAGCCACCATGGCTTGGCAAAATGTTCAGTCACAACAGATGTGGGCAGAGGTTGAATTATTCATGTAGGATGAAAGGCCTTTCTCAGCCACTTACCCTTAGAAATGACATTTTAATAAAAATAAATTCAATTTAAAAGGCAATTGATATTTTATATATGAAGGAATGCCTCTTTCAAAGTGAAATTTTGTTTATTGTGAGCATCAGTGAGGCCTTAACTGAAAAACAAGCAGCTTTAGAACTAGGTCAGTGAACCTCTGTCTTCAAGAAGGCTTCTGACACTTTGTAGCCATCTTCTGCTTCCAGTGGGAGCCTCAGTGGGACAGAGAGGGGTAGGGAGAAGAAAATGCTTAGTTTCCCTGACACTGACCCAAAAAGTGCTGTCACGACAGGGAAGCAACAGCTGCACTAGTTCAGGTGAGCCCCAAGGAGTGGTTATATTCCTGTTACATTACACGCACTTTCCTCCCATACAACACCCAGCATAACACATTGGGCGTTCCCAAGGACAAGCTTTTTGGAGGAACAGGAGAACTGCATGGGAATTGAAATGGTTGTTGTCCAAGCAAACAAACACCCTTAAACTTTGAAGTTCATGTATGACTGGAAACGGACAACTAAGCTACTGTGTTCAGAAACAGGGGAAATAACAAAAAAACCCACAAAGTTCCAGGCAGAGCCTTGACTGAAACGTTTGTCAGTCATTCATGAAATATTGGAGTAATTGTTCCTTGCACGGCTCAGGCACCAAAGCCAGCTGAAAGCACCTGCCCAGCCAGGGACTGCGCAACACAGCAAGGCACTGCCTTCGGCTGCCCTCAGCCCGTGCGCACCTACCCAGCAGCAAGAGGACAACAGCCAAAGCCCCCTCAGTGAGAAGATCAGCCAGCCCCGTGGTCTTTCAAACACCTACAGAGCTTGCCCCTGCTATTTCTATACCCATTTTGTCCTCTCCGCCACACAGCGATTATGGCCAAGGGGTTGTCGTTTTTATCTCCGAGCATCATTACATCACAGCAACTCCTGCCTTATCTACAGCTGTGTGATCCTAACTTGTGTCCCCCAGGGAAGCAAATTAATGGTTTGCAAGCAGTCCCTGTTCATAGCCTGCGCTGACAATCACGGTGTGAACTGTGGAGTAGTTTGGTCTGATCAGCAATTTTTGCTCAAGAGATGCCTAAGGCTTAGCTTTTAAGGGGGATGCAACAGTATCTCCTGCTACTGGGAAAAAAAAGCGGGGTGGGGGACTGCATGATTTCTCTAGGCCATCACTGAGAGCTGGACGTTGTGAAGAATTCACCAGAGGCAGGCGGAAATCCTTAAAGCAAAGTCATGGCTGGGCCCTCACTCTTTGTGACCCAAATATTCAGCTAAAACATTTCAAATGAAAAACAAGTTAGTTGTCTTGTAGTCATCAATCCACTGTGGACTGAGGAAAATCTCCAGTGGGAAAAAGAAGCTTATTAAACAGATGCTACAGAATAGAGCAATATGGGGCAGAAAGGCAAACAATATTATGAAACTAGCTCTGCCTCAGATACCCAGTATAGTTTTATTAAAGTCAACAGGAATTGCACACAGTGGGTCCAAGAGCAGGCATGGCCCATCGACAAAGCACTAGAGCACACGCTATGGGAGAAATGGAAAGGTTTGAACTCTTCTCTAGCTAAATAATCACAGCCTAGCTGCTTTTTACAAACAATAAGACTGGCAAATCTCATGCGTGTAAAATCCTGAGTCTAAAAACTCACAAGAAGAGGAGTTTTGCACCCTTTCCTAGCTAGAGAGGTGCAGTAAACACGCCACAGTCTCAGACTGAGGAAGTCGTTCGGCACTTCCTCCCCTAATGGAGAAGCAGAAGTAACTATGCAGATGCAAGCAAAGAGCAAATAAAGTTTGATGTGATTTTTGCACCTCAGATAGGGAAGATCTATATTTCACGTAGTTGTATTAAGAACACTTCATACGTTTTCTTTAGTTTTTTTCCCCAAACCATGTTTAGTATTAATGGAACTTTTGCATTTAAATCTCCATTCACCATTTTGAATGAACGGGTTGCATTAGACAGTGGCCACACGTGGTGAAAAATTGCAAAGTGCTTTGCAAGCTAACAGATAAGCTATACAAAGAGAGCCTTTCACTTACCCCAGAAACACAGCCTTCTTGAATTTCGGCTGGTTAAGGGTGTGAGCAACATTTCACTGCAACCTCCAACAAGAAATGAAACATGCTTCTATAAATTTGACAGACTCCAACACCCAGCAGAGCTACTAGCAGCTCCCCAACCCCTGCCCAGCAGGTGAACTACGAGACTGTGTGCACGCTCTCAGCCCACCCCGACAGCAAGCCATGCACCCTAGCTAATTTCTTTTCAAACTTACTACTGCTACAAATCCTCACAGGGTTTAAATTTGCAGTCTAAGTTCATTTTTGATAATTTTTATTCTTGAAAGTTAACATCAACTCATACCAATCACCTCAGTGTGTCCCAAAGGGAGGACTCTGAACATGTGACCATATCCCATTAATATAGGAAGCTTCCATCGCTGTGGGGTTTCCTTGTTTGCCTTAAGGAACTTCTTCACTGGAAGGGTAGTACGGCCCAGAAACCAGGACTCAGAGACACTGGGGCATCTCCAGGCTTGAAGGTTTTCAAGATTTGGCTATGCTAAGCCATTGCTGATCTGACCCAGTGTTGGTGATACACCTGCTTCAAGTCAGGGGGTTGGACAAGCAACAACTTGTAACCAACATTTCTGTGAACTCTTGCTGCAACCTCAGTATATTTCAGATGCAAATAATTTTCAACATTAAAAAATGAGGGGATAAACAGATTTGCATGGAATGAAAGTATACTTGATCTTTAAATGGTCTTTAAATGAAAGCAACGGGCTATTGAGAGACATGGGTCAATGCAATTGCTTAGCTGTGCACAGTACTGAAGGCTATTTAGAGTGAGATCCTAAGAAGACCCTAACTGCTCCCACATACAGTAATGCCTATTCTCCTATTAAAGCAGGAAACGTCAGACCTTTAAGATGCCAGCACAGTTGTGTTAAATTTCCTTTCACAGTGAGAAGCCAGTCAAATGTCACCATTCACTGTAGAACTGGTCAGAGCAGAGGGCAAAGCTGCTGCATTTTTCACACTGGAGCTTTGAAACAAGCCATTTTTATCTTTCATCTCTTGTCCAGGGCAGCAGTTCTAGTATAAGTCTTTCTCCTCAAAGCAAATCCAACTACAGAGCCTTTTATTCATCTGTCCAAACTTCATGTGCTTTAGGATTTCTGTAATACAGAAAACTGTAGAAATACTTTGTCCACAATCAAGATAACTGCCAACACTGAGTCACATATTATTGCACACGATGATGGGCACTGTCATCTTAATTCAGTTTCATACACCACAAATTGATTTCTTTGCAGAGGGGGAACAGCTGTGAAGTGTTGCGTACTCTTTCATGATAGAGCTGCCCCTTTTAACTTCTTATTGAAAAGTATCCCTTGCTAATCCAGGTTATGAACCAAGTCCCATACTAGTCTCATCACACTGCTTTGCACCACAGTGACTAATGCTTTAAACATCCTATGACACTTTTAACAAACTTGTCTGGTACTGCCCAAATTCAGTTTGGGAAACACAAGCCCAAATGGCTCTCACAACGTAAAGCACTTGAGTACATGCTTGGTTCCCTTCTCATTCAGATGGGGGGAATTCAGAGAGGGGAGCTCCCACATCTGATAGGGAGAGGATCCCTGTGGTGATGCCAGCAGGAGAGCAGTGGGGAGCCCGTTGGCAGCCCACCCCGGGTCCTGCAAGCCAAGGCACAGGGAGCAGGACTGGTTTAATTGCAATACTCTCCAAGCTGCACAGATGCACATACGCAGCTCCTACAAGGCTCAAATGTTATTTTGCTAAGAGTGGAGCATGCCTCTAGGAAAATACAAAGAACAGCACATAAGATACAGATTAATATTACAGACATTCTTCAGCCTCTAAATTTTCATTTCTATAGCAAATAAAATTAATGATTTTTCAAAAAATTCTTCTACATTTTTTCCAGAAAACTAAGTCTCTCTTTGCGATGGCCTTTGAACCACTTCAAAACATGAAATGTGGGTGTCCAATACAGAAATGGTTGGAGTTTGCAAAGCACCTGAACCTACAGTTCTTGAGTTTTGCTTTCAGTGGGTTTCAGGTCAGACATCCGTGATAATGATTTCATTGTCATAATTGTTAACAATTTCATAGCTCAGAGAGGGATAAAAATTATGACATCGACTTGCTCTGACAGTGCCCCAAATTTCTGTGTGTGTGTTTGTGTGCCCATGAGTAGAATAATGGAGTAGAAACAGAGAGGAAGATGAAATGAATAGGCCACCACCATACGAATGGCAAGTTCAAAGGGTGACTGGTTTACTTTTCTATAAAGAATTTCCTACAAAGAAGAGGCTCGACATTTAAGAAGCTGGCTTTTAGGCAGTTTTAACATTCACAAAATCTGGCTTGAAGTGAAGAGTCTCAGCAGAGTTTATGAACCAACAATGTTAGAGTGGGTGGTAAAATGAGACAAAATCAATCTTTCCGTCCCTCAGAGCAGACATGGCTGCAGGTGTGGGTGGGGACTGAAGGTGCACCACAAGGAACACAAACAGTCTAAAAAAATACTTTCCAAGGAATAATGATATGATATCTTGTTGCCAACAGTGACATAATGCTCATGCTGTCTGTAAAATCATTATGTTCCAAGCAGCTCCTCCTGAAGCCTAACGGCTAAGCTATTTTTCAAGAAAATAGACAATCTTTTCTTTTAAATTTCCTCCCATGTGGAACTGGCTTGGTTCTAAAGTAAGCGCTATGGAAATAGCCCTATTGAAAATTTCTAAAAAGGAAATATGACACCTCCAATTATTTTGCCACATATTGAAAATATCTCAATTTTAAAATATCTTAAGAAAGACTCTAAGGCTGAAAAAGCAGTGCCTTTGCTCTCTCCTCTTGTTGACGGTACCTCTTGTTCCTCATTTTATGAACTCCAAATTCAAAGAAAAATCTATAAGAAAAGAAAAATGATGACAAAGACCTTAACAGCCTGAGAATCATCTCTCTGCTCTACAAGGAATGTCACTGTGAAAATGGCCACACTGATGTCAGCTCAGAAGAGGGCAACAATTGTCCCGTGTTTTGGTGTTAGCAGATGTTACAGTGATGAAACATAAGCTCGTTGATTTCTGCTACACTGACCGTGTGAGATATCATCTTATCTTTTATATGTGTGAGTGAATGTGGTTAAAAAAACATTATATCTTCAAAGTATCCTTTCTGTAAGACAGGTTATTATTCAATTCTTACAAGGCCAAGAGCAAATCATACTAAAATGACCAGATTACAAAGATTCTTAAAATTCTCCTAGGATGTAGCAACTCATTCTTAGATACATGTGCTAGTAGCAGATCTACCTTTCTCTCTGTAGTAGCTCTGATCTTTTAATTTGGCTAAAGAATATCTTTTAGATACGCTTGTATATGCCAAAGAAATTGTGTTCAATCTCAACCTCTATCACGAGCATTTTACAGTGCTCAGAAGAGTGTTAACTGAGCCACAAAAGACATCGAAAGTGGCTATTTCTATAACCCTTTGAGAGATGGCCTGATAAATGCACATAAGTATTTTCATGAGGAGAAACTTAAGTCCCCTATTCTCATTCCTTGGTGGGGTATGTGTGTTCGCCCAGTCAGAAGGACATCCCCAGTCAGACAGGACTGTGTCTGGCCTTAGGCAATATATCAGCCCTTCAAAACTCCATGATCTAAAAGAAAGGGAGACATAGAAAGAAGTGACAGCTAAAAGCTGAAATCAATTGATTTTTAGTAATAGTCATTTTAGTAATAGTTATTTACGGTAATCAACCAATGGGACAAATGATCAAGGAATACAGTGGATTTCTGCTCTTCCACTGTCTTCAGGTGAATGCCAACCAACTTTTTGGGCATGGAGATTAGGTAACACAAGCTGCACTTTAGTCATAGTTACTGGGCTCCGTACAGCAGAAACTGGGTCAAATTCAGGGCTTGGCCACTGGAAGTGGTTTGTTCACATGCTGGACACCCTGTATCTGTGCATGCATGGAGGATAATAATCCTGCTTCTCAGCATTGCTGAGGGGCCCAGTGGAGCCTTACACTAGCATGGCTTGAGTGCTTCCCACGCCTGGGCTGGCACACATGGGCATCCCTGCACCACACTGGGTGGTGCTGCAGTCAAGGGCCTCAGGCACACAGAAAGGCTGACTAGATGATCTAATGGTCCTCATAAATCCTCTGGCTACAGCCTTGTTACCTGGGTGTATGAGGTCATCATAAAGGTTGATGGCTTTTTCCTCATTCAGCAAGAGCCCTCGCTCCTATCTCATGAATTGTCAACTGAAGCACAGAGAAACCTAGGTCCTGGTCAAAAGTCATGGGGAAAGTCATAGGGAAGGGGAACTAGACGTGACTAATTCAGCCAGAGTCTGGATCACGAGGCACAGCCCTAAAGAGCTTACAAAGCTCATAGCAAAACAAGTGAAGATGACAAATATTTATGTAATGGATATTTGGAATGCAAATGGTATGCATTTGGTAATGGAGTGCAAAAGCTCCCTGTGACAATAGCAGGGACAACTTGGCTGATTTGCTCAAAGGTATATAGATACTCTTTTCTATAATGCTGCACTTACCATAGTTTTACTTCATGTGCATTTCTTCACCTACTGAGTTGCCCCCTGCCCCAAGTCACATCTGACTGTCGCCATATAGCTAGCAGGTAAAATAAAAGCTCAGCCTCTCACTGCCACTCCATTCGAGGAAATTGTCTGGATTTGGTCGTTGGGTTTGCTTGTTTTCAAAATGCTGATGTGACTGTTATAGGAAAGATGAGTCAGTGAAATGAGTTTTATAGTTCTGGAAGCGAGGGTTATTGGCTGCTTTTTTAAAAAATGTAACCCCCAAGGGGCCTCAGGGCAGCCTCTGAACAAGGTTTGGCTCCACACTCTAACATTATCCTAGAAAAACACAAATATCCTGAGCCATCTGGTGTCTGTGTCTGTGTTTTATAGACCTTTCTCTTGCCTCCAGTAAGAGGGTTTCGTTTGATCAAAAGTGGGTGAACCATAAATATATGACACTAAACTGTATTATTTCATAGTAAAAGAGTAGATAAGAAGCAGCATATTTGAGTGCAAAGTAATGCTAATTTTGGCTGGTATACTTTGCTATTTTCAATCTCCACAATATGTGTCATGTGATACTTGCAGCGAAACCTCCTTTCCTGCAGAACAGCCCTCTGGAATTTTGAAAAAAGGAAGCTGTTAGCTATCAAATGAGAAAAAAAACTTCTGAAGCGGGCATCATTTTTAAACTCCATGCTTTTAGACTATTAGAAAAGTGTTTTTCTTGGGTTTGACTAACAACACTGAGTGCAAATATGCTAAAATGGAAATGCCTGGATTTTAAAAGCTTAGCAAGAGTTTAGCTACTGAAAATCTTGAATGTTTGCACAGTCTGTGTAATCGTCACATTTTTGTTGATCTTACACATGTAAGCCCCAAAGCAAGTCCAGGTTTACACCACAAAGGTGTATGGGGGCTGGGGCACATGATGTATAAGGGGAGGTAGAGAGAGCTGGGCTCGTTTAGTCTCAAGAAGAGAAGGGTGAGGGGAGATGTTATTGCTGTCTGCCACTTCCTAACAGTAGCATGTAGAGAAGGTAAGAGCCAAACTCCTCTCGGAGGTGCGCAGGAACAGGATGAGAGCCAATGGACACCAATCTCAAGAAGGAAAATTCAAATCAGATATTAGGAAACATTTTTTTCATCATGAGGGTGGTCAAGCATTGGCACAAGTTGTCCAGAGAGGCTGTGGCATCTCCATCTTTGGAGATATTCAAAACTCAACTGGGTAACACCTGAGCAACTTGCTCCAATTGGCTTTGCTTTGAAGAAGGCAGGGGGAAGGATCAGATCAGATGACCTCCAGAGTGCCCTTCCAATTTAATTTATTCTACTATTCTATCCTGTTTCCTTCTTTTTCCTTCTCTGTGCCAGTAGAGTACCACTGTGGTAAGCCTATTGGTTTGGTCCAGCTTTTGCAAATGAGGACATATAGCCCACAAAATGTCAGAAACTGTGATTTGACTTCACCAGGTTTCTAGGCTGGGATTAAGACAGGTTTTTAGTACCCTGAAAACTGAAACGTGGCCATTGTATTGCCAGTTAGGGCCTGGTAAAAGGGGTGCAGAAATTTGCAGAGGTCACAGATGCTCACTTGCTGGGATTGCCAATTAATAGTTACCATCTCTCCTTCCCATCATAAAGCTTTATCCAGCACCACTGTCTTCTAGGATCAGACAGATTGGTTCCCCCAGCTCAGCCATGCACCCTGATATCAACTGTCCAATATACATTAAGGATATTTTATATCAAAACAAGTCAATATCAAGGTTTCTACAGAATAAAAAAAGATCTCCCTTGATTTTTTTCTCCTTTACTCCTTTACTCTCCTTTACTTATTAATTTTTCCTTCTGCATTTTTTTCACTCCCCCATTTTTCTTTTTAATACTTTCCTAATTCATTTACTCTTTGTTCTCCAAAGAAATTCTTCTTTAGCCCTACTTTTCTTACAAGATCCCCTTTCTTCTGGTACTTCTGCTTCTGGTTTTAGCTTCTTTCTTCACTGTCACTATTTTTTCTCTTATTCTTTCTTCTCTTCTCCCTTTCTGAAAAATAAATAACCATCTCTTATGTCTCTTTTCTACTTTCCCCATCCTTTTATATTTTCTGACCTGTATCTTCTTTCTTTTTTTGTCCTCTAAATCTTTTTTCATTCACTTGGTCTTCCCCATCACTCCATGTTCCAGGCTCAGTTTCTCCACTATAACGTCCCAGTTGTCTTTTCTCTTTAGCTTATTTTCCCTGGCATTCACTGTATCACTGAACAACTGGTCACGAGTTTGAAGCCTTTCCCTCTTTCCTCCTGCATGGAAAAGGGGGTAGAGAAAAACTTGTCTCTTGTCCCACTTCTTGGTGTTGGCTGCATGACATTATTCTTTACCCCCAAAATACTTTCAAACTGTGAGTGAAGTTGCTGAGACGTGTCAGGGATCCCTCCTCTTCAGGGAACTGTGCTGCATCTCCACTCCGACTTCAGTTTTCTCTTTCTACCGACACTGTCCTTGTCAGATGACCTAATAAGTTGGTATCTCTGTCTGTCTCCTCCTTTTAGAAGCTGCTGCTCACAATGTTGCCAGTGGCTACCTTTAAATAATATCCTCTGTCTCTAATTTTGAGCAGTATATGCAGACAGCCCTTCGAAAGACTCCTGAGCAAACCACACAGTCTCCCATCCCCATAATACAGTAATAACATCCTGAGGTAGGTTCTCCCCAGACAGAAAATGGAAACACCCAGCCCTCTCTTTCCTTTCAGAATAAGCCAAACACGACATTCTTCTGCGTGCTGTGTTCTGAAGGAGTGGTTCAGACTGTCTTCTCTGTATAAATCACATCTCAAATACTTTTTTTAGCCAGTTACTTAAATATACTTCCAGAAAAGCGCTTCAGAACATGAGAGAAAAGACACGGGAAAACTAAACGTTGAAAAGCTGTGCTTTGTTTCCTGTCCAAGGTTAATCTGGGGGTTCTCTGAACCTACAGATGAATGACAAGAAACACAGAATATTGAGTGTAATAATCCCATGTAAACGTCTCACACCCACACACTCTCCCTTTTCTGGGTCTGGCTAAGTCATACAAGTCAACTTCAGGGAAAAAATTACTTTAAAAAAGAACCCCCTGTGACTTACCTCCTGTGGGTATAGGGAAGATGCCTCTTTGATCTCCTCTTGCTAGGCCAACAAAAACAATACTGACAGGTACAAGCGCAGAACTAGGGGAAGAGAGTCTCACCCAGTAGCTGATCCCTCTTACTCACATATATTTGTTTTAACATGGTATTCAGGGCTTCTGTGGACTCCACAGGATTAAAAGGTGACTCAAGAGTAAGGCTTCAGGCAAGTTAAGTAGATGATCTGCCATGTGTCTTTTTATGCCAACTATCTCATTCTTACTTGACCCACTCTGGCAAGTTCTCTTATGACAAGTGTGAATATGAAAGCTACTGTATAACTGTTAAAAATGTTTCTACTTACTACGAATGAGGCATCACTTCGAATCAGAACAGCCACCTTCTGCTAGCCCCTACCTGAGGGTTTTACAGTAAAAACCTGGGGATAATATTTCTGCACAATGAAGGTACGTGAACAGAGGATTATGGTGCTGGAATCGCCAAACCAATCTGCAAAACACTAGCTCCGGAGCCAAAGACAGTGTTAGTGGTATCAGCAGCATTTCTTCCAAACAGATGGGCAAGACAGCCTGGACACAGCATTGCAATTGCAAAGGCTCTGCCGCTGGGACTCAAACCAGGATCCCCCCTCGGCATCACGTTGGTCCATATTCATGAATCCAGCTATGCAGACCTAAGGCAACAATTTCTAACACTGTGCACCGCTGAATATCCCAGACATGCCCTTGGATATATCCAAGCCATGTGGCAAGTTCTCTTCCTCCAAGTTGAAAATTCTGGTAAATCCATGAGTGTGATGTCTGATTTTAAGGAAAAACGCATGTCCAGGTAATAGCCAATAGTCATCAGTTATACAAACCTCCATCTAATTATATCGTCAGAAATTCAGGGGAAACTATCAATGAAAACAGATCTTTATCTTTATTAAAGTCTCTTCAGAAATTGTATACACCAGCAACCACATTGAACTTTGCAGGGTAGAAGAGAGAGATTTTCTTTTTCTTTTGCAAAAAAACCCAGAGCTTTCAGCTAAGAGAGTATCACTGTCCTGTAGATTTGGACGTGAAAATGACAGATCGCTTTCCCAATTCATTTCTAAGTAATGTCTTCCATCTATCTCTGTGTTCCTCCACAAAAATGGTGATAATCAAATTCCATCTGTGTGAGTTGGCTAAACTGAAACTGTCGATCTGAGCATCTTTTCCCTATATGATGCAAAGGGCTGGCTGAGAGCATCCTGTGGGGAAAGCAAAAACAGGATGGGTGTATCCCATGCTGCATTTTGCCCACTGGGGTGAGATACTGATTCCAGTGAATTCAGCGTCCAAGAATTCAGTGACGTTGAGATGTCAGCTCTGATTTCCCACTTGAAGCTAGATGATTCCTTATCAGCACCACTGCCAGTAAGTATTAAATGGCTAGCACATACCACAGGCAAATTCACAAGAACAAATCTATCAATCTGTCATCATTCCTGCCTTATCAACCTGTCTAATTTTTGGTACCTGACTTAGGTACCTAAATTAGACAGCCAGCCTCCCCACGCTACCTTTGCAGTAAGTGGAAAGGGAAAAGTCACTCCTGAGGACAATTCGGAATAGGAGCCTAGTTCTGGGACCCGTTTTCTCCATTAATTGTATAGGAAGACTAAGCTCTTGTCTAGATGTCTACACTGAGGCTCTGTAACTCTCTTCTCTCTGCTTCTTATTTCTTATCTGGAAAAGAAGCCTCTACACTCCCGATACCACCAACCTGACTAGTCTAAGTCCCTGGGACTGAAAAATAATTTTAAAGAAGCAAGACTATTCTACAGGTAAAGCCAATAATGTTGTCAATATTGATGGTTCTGTTCATATCTTTAGCGGCTCTCCTGCAGACTAGCAAAGCACAAGGTTTGAAAACCCCCCAGTTACGGATGTGAAATTCAGAAGAGATTGGACCTGGTGAGCAGCCTATCTGAGGAGGAATATCCTCCTTCTCTCTGGAATTAGAGAGGACAGCCACGGGCAGTTCTGACCACACTCTGCATAATCAATGCAATGCAGTGCAGCTGAGCTTGGCTTCCACTTACACATTGCTCATAACTTGTCTGTATTTCCCATTCATACCCAAATGGACTGCTCTAATTAAATATTCAGTTAGAGTAAGGGAAAAAAATCAGAAAAATCAGATTTTTTAATAAAAACATGTATGAATTAGTAAGTGGATAGTGGTTGCTAAATTTTAGGAACATCATCTTGCCTATTAATTGTTATATTTTAGCCAAATAACCTTATTGAATATATTTATCACTAAGAGAGCGGGAGACTATAAGTGGAAGCATTGCTTGACAAAGTATAGAAGGGGAATCAAGCTTTTTTTTTTCTGCTGGGAGAAATTTTCATTATAAAAGCTGTGAAGGAGAAAGAAAAATATCACTGTCCCATTTTAGAAATTCCTGGGAAACAAAACCACTATTTTACCTACAATTGTTTCTGTCAGCGAAAAATTGCTAGAAGGACTGTATAACTACATTTGAACTAGAGCAACTAGAGACTAGCTATTTTGTCTGCAAAACAGAAAATAGTTTTCTCTTTAGGAGACAGTTTTAACACAGAGGTTAAATGTTCTTTTCTTGATAGTTTTAAAAAAGACAATTGGAGGGAAACAATAATGATTATTATATAAAGTAAGATGAATAAAATGAGGCAATGTTGTGGGTGTAATTCAGGTTGGGAGTATATCAGACATTCAAGGCAAATAAAAGAGCTAACTAGAATGATTTTACAAAACAGAATAGGAATCAACGGAACTCAGTTAAAGTTAAAATGAGTAAACACATTTAAACTCCCCTGTTCTGGTCCCCCAGAAAAACGTGATGAAGGAAACAAAAATGTCAGAGGCGACTTCAGTTTGCCACAACCAATCGTATCAATACACCACAAAAGAACAGAATATTTTCCTTTTAATTATAGGGTCATCAGAAACAACTTTGGTCTTCATTATATCTCTAGAAGAAGATACACTTGGCAAGTTTGTATTAAACAAATTGCACACTGTAAATCAGCACTCTTTTTCTTCATTAATACTTCAACTGCTCATGGTTTTCTAAGAATGACTAAAGCCAGGATAAGAGTTTTTGCATATTCAAATCTCCTAAATCCAAAAGATCACGCAATAGCATTAACATGAAAAAGCAGAGGCGGGTGCGATGAAAAAAACTGTACGTCCAACTAGTATAATGCATACAAGCACTTACAAATACTGTAAGTGCAAGAGCATCTCTAAATCCCAGTAGACCACTGGTGCAAAGCTGAGGGTAGAGAGGAAGTGATGAAACCAGGGCATATAGCCCTGTAATGATTCCTTGCAGAGTGAGCAACATCTGTTCCTGATCAGCATGTCTAGGTGCTCCACTCCAGTCCTTTCTGGACACTGTACCAAAGCCTGAGCTGCGGGGAGGCACTGGAGCTCAGGGAATTTTCCAGCTATGCCAGGAACCAGGCTGGAAGAGACCTCAGGACCAGGGAATGAAAGTGATGCTCCAGTGGACGTCCACTGATACTGCTTTACACCTTGGGTGCAACCTGTCTGCTCTTGCACAGGCTTGCGACCATCCTAGTCATTATGCAGAAGTACTGCTTTCTGCAGGGTTAAGGATCTACTGTAATTTTTTATAGGTTTGAGTTTTTTTGGGGGGGGAATTGACAAGAAACAGAACCATTTCAGGAACAGTGGGAGGATAAGTATACGTTTAAAATAGTACCAAAAAGGAAATGAGGGTCACATGTCATGCTAACTGTGAATTCATTCATTCAAGAAGTCTAAAAAAAAGGTTACCTCCCTTCCTGACAATGAAAATACTCTCAAAAGTGCTTTGAAATCCCAAATCCAGATACAACAAAGAAGGATGAAGTTTACTCATCTACACAGCTGAATTGATCAGAACTTATTTAGCCTTTTCTCACTGTAGGAATTAATCCAAAAACCTTCCAAAACAGAACAGAGAAGATTACTTCTGTTAGCTTTATGTACCTTCTTACAGAATTCTAACACAGGGATAAAATGAATCTGATTAATTTGTATGGTATTTTTTAAAACAGCAAACAAAGTACAGCAAAGTATAACAGCAGACAACAAATTATAGAGAAAACAACAAAGTATAGAAAAATGTAGAAATGCTATGTACATCATCTCAGAATTTTGTCTGAGGGTGAAAGGCTGGAGCCGTAAATAATGTGTTTCAAAACCTTCTGTGGCAAATGACTTCAATAAGTTGGCTGCCAAGTGAAGAAAATATTACATTTGAAAGACTATAGTAGAGATGGAAATTGTCACTATATAAACAGATATTAAGCTGAAAGCCAGATTAAATCGTTTCTACTGTGAGAAATTATTTATTCTTTTGATAACAAGGACTATCTAATCCATGAAACTGAAAGTTTTCTTTTGGTCTCCAACAATATTTGTGCTTGTCTACATCCTCCAAAGAAGAGGAGGAAGATCATCAAACACAAGCAAGTCTTGTGGTCCCTGTCTCTAAGCCTTCACAGGATCCAGTTATGTATCTGTGGCCATTTTGACTGCCATTCGTTCGACTGCAAATCATCTGGCTGCTGTTCTACAAATTGTCTAAGTTGTTCTAAGTCCCCTTTACAGTCAGTGAGAAAACAGGCATTTCTTGCATGCATTTCACCTCGATATACCAACATTCAGGCAGGAAATGCTGGAATACAAACAGGCAGCACTCCACAACAAATGTCATCTTAACATGTGGACAAGAGACCTAAAAATGTTTATTAATTAAATCTTCTCTTCTCATAGATCTCAAGTAGTCCAAAGCAGATATTGATAAAGTCTGGACACTCCTGTTCCAGGAGGTTGAAGATTAGAGGTATCTACTGAAAGTTATGCATGGAGCAGTGAACACGCCAACTGAGAAATGAAAGTTGCAGTTATGGGTAATGATCTGGCACAAAACTTTTGTGTAAAAGTGCTACCTTATACTGAAAAGGCATTGCTTGGAAATGAGTGGGAACCCAATGCATACGAACTAAGTTAGCAATTTCATCTCAGAAGCAGGATAACTTCTCTGTGAAACAGGGTAACTTTATTCAGCAATTAGTGTGACGATTTAATACATGTGCATATATACGTACACACATGAAATCATGACAGATACAGGCAGACACTGCAAAAAACCAGTGAATCAGAAAGTAACAGTGAAGTGAAATATGTTAAGAATTAACATAATGCTAAAGAAATTCACATGGTGCTATTAGGAAAAACTAGCTCAAATATTTTGTAAAAGGACCCACAAACAATTGGTGGGTGCCGTGTAGCATGCTGGGGAACAGGCCACAGAGCTCTGCTACATCAGTGCCAGAAGAAGGGTCATACACCATGGGGAAGTTTGAGAAGGGCTACACTGTGCAAGTCTCATGCTTCACTGCTTGAGACTAGGAGGTCTGTGCAATGTCTTTTGCAACCACTGTAACGCCTCTTGGCACAGTTGTGTAAATAAGAACCAGATCCTTTGATTTTAAAATCAGTATTTTTCAAACATTACAAAGACCCTCTGTGGGAATGACTAAGTCCATGATAGCTGTGCTGTGGTAAACATGAGCTATTTTTGAGTTATTTGACTGCATAAAACCATAGGAATATATCTATATTTTTAAAGAGACGTTACTTCTTCCCAGTAGCATAATGGTTCAGGAGAGTTCATTTTAATGTTCCACATGGAAAATAAATTCACTCTGAGAGTGAGATTTAAGCGTGCAGCACACTGAGCAAGAGAGTGAAAAATAAGTAAGACTCCTGTGATTTAACTGTGGGATGATAGCTACAACCCTGTAATTAATCTTCCTAATAAACTAAGAGATAAAATCCCATATACTTCTACCACCCAGAAATATGGCTTTATTGGTGTAATACAGCTGCCTTCCGTATCATGTACCTGAACTTTCAGGACTTAAACTTTGCCATATAGTTGAAAAGGTGTGTGCCATTGGCAACACTGTGATAGCAAATAGAGAATATCTGGTGTGAAGGATTCAAGGAAAAGAGGATGCTTTAATCTCTGAACAAGTATCTTCCTAAGTATTTCATGGAAAGTGTGCAACATAGGCTTCATTTGTCTATATCCTTTTAGGCAAATTAGAAATGAATACCTGTGGAAGATGGCACATATTTAATATTTTGCCACTTTAAAAACTGACTGAAGCAATTTTGAGTTGAGGTGATTTTGAGTAAAATACCAGCAGATTTTCTCATATTTGGAGAATTAATTGCACTTTCCACTTTCCGCACTGATGACCATTTGATGTTTTCTTAATGTATTAACAGGAGGCATTCATTTGCCTTTGTCCATTTTGACAATATCATATTCATCTTCTATTTTCTCAAGTCAAAGTGCACTGGAAGGTGAGTCAGTAAGCACCATTAACTGACAACTTGCTCACTCACGATCACTACCACAGAAAAAATGTAGGACTGTTTTATAGCCCTTAAACATCGTGCAAGTATATTGCTACTAAATTAGGAACCATTACTTTAATTTGGCTTTTATTACTCAGGGTAGACAGAATTTAGACTACAGTATTTTAAGGAGAAGAAACTGTCAGAACACCATCTCCTACAAACACACAACTCTAATTATACAAGTTAGTAGATATGTGTTCAAATCAGCAGGGGAATGATTTCCTCTTATTTCTCACGCTTGTTTACAAGAAAGAAAAAATTAATGATTTTAGGACAGCATGGTCTGAGACAGCTGAAAAGGGGGGTTAAATTTAGAACAGAGTAGGATAGCCGTTACCAACAGTGGTTCATCTAGTCAAACACTGTGTCACTGACAGTATTCAGACTGAGATATAAAGCTAAAAAATCCTGTAATGGACAATCCTTAATAGTGTACCACCAGGGGAA
Source organism: Dromaius novaehollandiae (assembly GCF_036370855.1). Lineage (NCBI taxonomy): Eukaryota > Metazoa > Chordata > Aves > Casuariiformes > Dromaiidae > Dromaius > Dromaius novaehollandiae. Next base: position 188,524,707 of record NC_088098.1, read on the forward strand.
GTGTCTTCCTGACCCCAAATAGGAAGTGGCTGACTTTCATCCTGGAACACGAAGTTTTATAACCTCTTGCATGTTATTTTCTATTTAAGGTAACAGCAGAAATTCTTATTTGACTCCTCCTAAAACTTTTGCCTTAGTAATGAGTTCTGAAAGTCTGTGTGCTTTGTGGAGAGACACATTTAATCAGTTTTAAGCGTACTGACATTTTAACCTCAGTGGAAACTCAAGCTCATGCTTTTGAAGAACCTATGGAACATTTTGCATATACCTACTGTATCGTCCCTTGTTCATGATGTCTAATAATCTGACCTTTTTGCCCCTGCCTCACACGGCAGCATATTTTTGTTGCTCTTTCTAAACCTTTTTCTGCTGTATTCTTTTTTTGGAGAGGATCAGACTTGCACACAGTGACTCTATCTGTATCACTTCACAACACAGTGTGCTAAAATGCTGCTGGATATAGCCCTCCACTGCAGACTGTTTGAAGAGAGCAGAAACGTGCCTGGTAGAGTGCAAAAGTCCTCTCAAGAGGTGTATCTAAGGCTATACTACAGGTTCTCTGTCTAATATCCCACAAGTCTAGCCTAGTGGTATTTGGGGACTACTCTCATAGTGTGTTGTAAATCTGTCTCAAGAGAGCCACTGATTGATTCTACAACAATAGAGTACCGTAATATTGTCCACAAGAGCCTTTAGTCAAGTGTAGCCCTCATGTTTTTGACACTCACCTTGCATCAAGTGCCCCTCAAGCTTGAAATGACAAAACATCTGACACCAAACCAAGGGTAAATTCTCAGCTATTGTACATAAAATCCTTTTGCAGGAATATGGAAATTCTTGATCCACCTAAAGAAAGAGTGTTTAGTGAGGCTAGTTGTTCTGACCACAAGACATAAAGTCCCAAACAAACTATAATTCGTAGGCAGTTGTGAGGCTAGAGGCTAGATTACTTCTCAGAAAAATCCTTGAAGAAATAGGATGTCATCACTAAAAATATAGCATGTGCTAAACTTAACGATTAGAACAGAACTTTAGATAGACAAAATAATCTTATCCTGTGTGCCTGAGTGAGACAGATCTGTCTAGACTACTTTCCTTATCTTGCAGCCAAACCATTCTCTCTGAAGCAGTCAGTTATACCTTCCGTGGGCTCTCTTTCCAGATACAAAAAGAAATCCAGGGGAGGAGCTCTGTAAAACCACACGTTCTGTTAGGCAAAAGCTGTTAGAATTGTGTCACCAGATAAAGACAATTTCTTTCAAGCACCTTGGGTTCGAGTGATTAATGAGCATGCCATTGTGCCAGCAGCAAAAAGAAATTAAAGAAAATAATCTGAGTGGAAGAGTGGAACAAGCAAAAGTCTCAGAGGAGCTGAAACCCTACAGAAAAGCAGAAGGCAACAAGGAGAGATTTATACATCACATATGCGGTACCTTCAGTCAGGAAGTGCCAATGGAAGGAAAGATTGTAAGACACCTTTAAGACTGAAGCACTTAACATGGAGAAAATACACTTACGAAGAAAATGTGTAAAAGATAATTGTGGGTTTGTTTCTTGTTGGTTTGATACTCATTCCTCCGCCAAAAGTTTCATATCAGAGCTTTGCCAGCAGAGATCCCTGCTATATCCTGGATTTCTTTTTTCCCAAAGAGAATCTGATCTGCAAACATAGTCAGTTATTTCTTGCACAATCCAGGGTGATAAAATGGTGGGACTGTCACAGCCCGAAAGGAGTCGTTTAGGACGACCTCCCTCGCCTTGGGACCAATGACCAAGTTCGTGATGCCCTTGGACTGAATTAAGGTGAAACAACACCAGCCAACCAGTTTTATGATTTATTAACACAAAGATAAGGCATGTGGTCAAATAGGATAATTCAATGGCGATTACTTCAACTAGCTAGACGAGTCCCATCCCACACATTTCGAACAGATCTTACCAACATTCAACAAAAGAGAGAGAAAAAGAGAAAAGAGAGAGAGAGGGAAAGATATCACCACCTGTGGATCCAGCGGTGTCCTGTTGGTCCTCTTCCTTTGGGAGTCTTGGCGGTGGGGGGCTCCCGTTTGGTGGTGGGTGGGTCCTCTTCACCCTGGGTGTAAGTTTTAGCGATGAGTGTGCAGTAATTACAACTCGAGCAGGGTCCAACCTAGGTTCCCGCTGAAAAGTTTGGAGCCAAATCAAGGCAATGACACGCGTGCAGGGGTTACAGCTCGAGCTGGGTGCCTCCGAAGAGGGACCCCGAGAAAAGAAATCCCTGGGCAATTATAGCTTTTTCAAATTAAGTTTCCCACCCCACACGTGGTAGTTCAGACCAATAGTAATTTTTGGGTCTGGGGTCTCCTGCTCCTTATTGGGTCTCATCGTTGTTCCTAGGCAGGCTGGGTTTTTTTCTGCCTTATCTTTACTGTTGCGGTTTCTGCTGACAGGTGTGTCTTCATTCCTCGGGTCCTGCCATCGTCTCTCAAGGTCCTGACAAAGAGGTGGTAATTCAAGCAATTAACACTGTTTCAGCAGTGTACAGGAATGCAAATTGCTGGTAACTCCCTTATCATTCCAGTCTGCACCAGCTCTGGGGCCCTTTCTCACTGAACTAGGAAGTGTGGCCTAAGGCTTCAGCAAATTTAGCTATTCATGCTAAGCAAGTTTTATAGAAGTTGTGGTAAACAGCAATTATTTACAGTTCAGGTCCCAAAATCTCTGCCCGATCATGGTCTGGTTCAGCGCAGGCTCGGTGTGTCCTGGGTGGTCGCAGGGAGACCATTTTGGGGGTCGCAGCAGCTTAGTCTGGGGCACCTTATGTACCAAGCAATGTTTAAGGCAAAAGTTCACTCATCTGTCCGCCACAGGGACTTCCCACCATGACACAGAGCTTAAGCGTTATCCACTGAGGAACGTGGGTGATGCGGACCACACGGATTGTATCCCGGGGCTCTTCTCAATGGCCAGGGCCTTTGAGGTGCTGCTCATCTACCATGGCACAAACAGGGAAAGATTCCTACAAGACCAAAGACTGTGCACAAGAAATATCATTCTTTCTTTTCATGCCATCAGTAATCACTCAAGTTGCATGATCTTTCTTTCAAAGAGAGACCCTTCCAAGAAAGAAGAAATGAAAGACTGGTATCATTTGGAAGGCCAGCCTACAAGAAATCTGCATGAGTTATGATCACTGAACACAGGCATTGCTTGGATCCAAAGAACACCGAGTTAAAGACTCCCCAGAATCAAAATGATGCTCAGACTCTTTATTCTTTTCTATTTCTTATTGTCATTACTTTATTAGGGAGTATTTGTCAGTTGTATATTTGTTTGCAGAGACATGTAAAAATTAACACAAACCTCTCACTTCTATAGTCAGTATAGTCTTCTGGGTTGAAAAGCAGTGTCTGCAGTGTATTCAGAATCAGCCATGCACAAGGTTTAACTATCATCTCTGCTTTAAGTGCGTGGAAAGATAACAGGTTGCTTTGGAGAAAAATAAAGCAGAATCTAATAGTTTGCAGTGTAAGGAGGACATGATAACGCAGAGTCAGCTGCAACCACTGAGATGCTTCAAGGGAAACAAAAGGATTTCACTTCACTGAGCAATTTTTCTTGGCAAGAGTCTAAGACCATAACAGGCATTTACATTTTCTACTGAAGTCTCACATATACTAATGTTCATAACCACCTATATCAACACACAGAACCGGACAATACCCTGGCTGGAACCTTAGATTTGAAGGGAATACTTTTTCCTTAAAGACTAACACAAAATAATTTAATTTCCTTATGGTCTTTTCTTTGTTAAAATTTCTGAGAAGTTACACAGACAAAATATAAAAGCAGATGTAAATGAAAACAGCTATACTGGGTCAGTCCAAAGAGAGTTTCTTTGTAAAAGCCTAGCATCCATCTCCAACAAAGGCCAACAGCAAGGCAATGGGCAACTGCTCAGTGATATTTCTCCCCAATATTCTCCCAGCCTCCAGCAATTTGTGGCTCAGAGACTCCCTAGACCAGAGATAGTGTGTTTGGTTTTAATAGTCCTCATGGTGTAGGCTACTCTTCTTCACCCTGCCATGTTCTACTTTTTTCTACAACAAATGAGATTGCATAAACCAAGTGACCAGCTACATATTTTCATCTGCCCAAGAGTTTTGTGTGCATTAGCCATTCTTACCAAATAAGCAGAAACCACACAAAAGCAAAGTATGTGTACTCCAGGGGCTAAAACAAACTCACTTACCACACAGACGATTAAAAAGGAGGAAACTACAATTCCAGCAACAATAAGGCCAGCTTCTACTGCTGGTAGTGCTGAGCTGCCTTCACTATTTCCTGCCACAGGAACCAAGTGCCAGTTGCTTGACACTGTTAACATTTCTGAGACACCTCATCAACCATGACTTGAGTTTTTTCCTGCACATAACTTCAGAAAACAAGACTGCTCTTTGTGCTCATCCTGGTTTGAAGATTTTCAATGGCTCCATTATTCTGAAGCTAGTGAAGTATACCTGATTTTCACTGTTGCAGAGCTTTTAGGTGCAAACAATATTTGTCTAAATACACAGATGATGCTTTCACACCGCCTGGATACTTTATTTGGAAGAAAAAGACCTGAAATAAATACGAGAGGAATCCGCTTTCTCCAAGCCACCATGAAGCAGTTAAATTCTTCCAGAAAACCACAGAGAATGTTGGCGACATGCTAAATATTCAGTCCTCTTGGGGGGGGGGGGGGGGGGGGGAAGGAAGAAGAAGAAAACAGGAAAAACTGAATGAAGAGACTAATTAGTATTCCATGAGCACATTGAACTCAGGCTGTTATCTTGCCAGACAAGGACTTGCACTGCGAGGCCTTTTTACTGAACAAGCTTGAAATACACCCTTATGTGAAGAGGTTGACAAAAACTTTCTTCAACTTCTTTGTCTGCAAGCACAACATGAGTCTGATATTTCAAAGGGCTGGAAAAAAAGAGTCACAGCAAAATTCCCAAACCCAGCATTTCAGAATGAGATAATGGAAATCTGGTGTGCCTCAAACCCCCTCAAATTAGTGGCAGAGCTTCTCAGACAGGAAAGGTTTGCTACAGGAAAGGTCCTTGCTACTGAACTGGGTCAAAAAGTCCTAAACATGACTCAATCTATCCTAAATTCTGCCAGGTACAGCTGTTTCAGCAAAAGAAAGCCAATCTAGAAAATTTGCACTTCCCTCTCAGTGGTCCATCTGATCAGATGAAAGAACAGCTTATTTTGAGAGCAAATCTAGAATAAAAATTCAAACTCAGGTATGAAATTCCTGCATTATCAAGAAAGTTAAAGCTCCTAACTAAATACAGACTAGTAACCAAGCCACTTAAATTAAGCATATGAATTTTGTAAGTCTTCCTGTTTCCATACAATTGATCTTTTAATGTCTAATTTTTAATCGCTACACAATTATTTAAAACCAACTCCAAGAAGAAGCACAAATTCAATGTATGCTTCCAGCGAATGCTTCAGTTACAACGAGGACTGACTGATTACTCAGCGTTATCTATTACAAGCCAACTGTTAGTTTGCTAGGAGATCGCTACTGACAGATCAGAAATATCTCAGTTCAAAGAGCCAAAATAAACACCCGTGTTTTTTTAAAGTGATGAAGCTGATAAATATTACGTTACTGGTGTCTACAAGCAGTACTTTAGGTACAGTTTTAAGGCTGTATGTAATATGAAATCATCACTTCAATTCATGATGGAAAAATCACAGTTCAGCTAGTTACTGGTTTCAATATGTTTACGCAGAAAGAAGTGATGATTTACCAGGTACAGATTTTACAAGAGTCAGTCTCAAGTACCCAAGGTGAAGATCATTCTTTGATATTTTTAACAAGTTGTATGGCTTTTTTTTTAACTTGAGTTTAAAAACTAATAATTTTAACAAGTAGTTTTGTGCCATATATATATTTCTCCATTTTAATAAAGTGTGATAAATGAACTCAGTGCCTAAACTGTGTACTTCCTATCCATGTAATCCCTGCCTTTATTTCGCTTTTCTAGTTGGCAAATAAACTATCAGTAATTAAATGCCACACAATTAGACTAGTCTGTCAGCTAGGCTCCATGTCATGTTTTTGAAGTCTAAATACTGGCACCAAGTAGAAAATTCTGGACTAATTCATTTTTTGTAGAGTTTGGTTTGTTTTAGCACCTGAACCTCTTAGGGAAACAATCTGCTGTGCCTATTCTTTTTGAGCAACAGACTATTCTGTGAGCAACCCCACTGAAATCAGTGGAATTCTCTCCAGATAAGGAGACAAATCAGTAAGATGAGAAATGGCAGATTCCCCCTCTCCTCTCAAACGGTACATTTCCTGCAAAGTCTTGATATTATGCTAGAATTACTCCCCCAATGCAAGAGTTGAATTCTTGAATTTTGCTGTCTATGACTGGATTAGCATTTTTATGCATTAAATCCTTCTATTCAACTTGGTACCATAATTCTATAATTTCGACTGGTTTAATACTGACAGAGAATGATTTACTTCATCATCCATGTCATGAAAAGCAGGTAAAGAAGCCAAAGATTTGTGGAGTTGTGTCTTTTTAAGGTGTCCACCAGCATTTTGATAAAAGTACGGCAAATAAATCATACAGTATTTATTCTCTAACAAGTGTCAAAAATAAGCACTAAGTAATTCTTATTATATGACACTGCTCAGTGTGTTTTCAATTCTAATCTTTTGCCATTTTATGTAAAAACACAGCCAATCATATCAATTAAATCTCAAGTTTCTTCCTTTCCCCCACAAATGTATATTTTACATTTAAAATGAATCGTGCCTCACCTTAAACAGTTCTCATCAAACTTTGATTTTGATGCATCACTCCATTATTAAAATGGGATTTTTACAGCTCAATTCCTTCTATACAAGTCAGAAACCAGCAAATAATTTAGACTGACTGGCAGCCTCTTTGAGAGAGGATCTGATATGATGATTACGATGCAGGTTTGGGGAAGATGCTGTATACCTAAAATAAAGGTACTTCAATTTCATGATCATTCAGTTTTCTGCAATTTTTAACCAACATATCAAAATTAAACCTCATTCATCTCATAAGGCTGCTATCATTGTATAGTTTGTTGATTTTAGGAGAGCTATATTTATGCATTAATTACTTGTTTTAAAAAATAAACCCTGGCTGTACTTTTTAAATTCTTTAGTATTAAATATATGCTGCTTGTCTCATGGACATCAGTGCTACCAACGTCATGGTTTCCACAGTCCATAGTCCAAACTGCTGTCTTTGTGGTTCATGAGACTGTGGTAAGCGTCCTGTGCAACCACAGCAAACACCATTTCCAGTAGTGTTTTCAATTAAAGTTTGGATGATAAACCTGCGTGTAGGTAGTACACAAGAAACTGTGAGGTCTGACTGCGAGTCTGCTGCTCTGACTTTGGCAGCCGCAGCCTGACAGGCTGATGGAGCTCCGTGAGACAGCAGCAGAGATGCCGCTACCGAGCCTGGCAGCCGTTCCTGCTTCTGGCACAGGCACTACCGACATCCCCAAACTCCAGCTGCGGAATAAAGACAGGTCTCCCGCTATGGAGTGCGGTGCTCCACTGAACCCTCCATGCTACGCCACATTATTTTAACTTTGGAATTGGAGGTTTTCCCTATTTCCTACGAGGATGGAGAGAGCTGCAGAACTTGGTCCTGTGACCTCGATTTTCATATTAGCATGAGTTGCCCACTTCTCATCCCAGGCACTACAATGGTATTATTTTTCTGAGTAACTACAACTTAACAAAAACATGAAATAACAACTGTGATAACCCTGATGTTTTGGAATTCCCTGGGAACAGCACCTGTTGTTTTACTGGAGAAATGAGAGCCACAGAAGGGGGGGCAATACTATACAATCAAGAGTATACCTTAAGGGGGTAAATCTCAAAACATGAAAGAAGAATCCATCCATGATGGATTTCTCTCCTTGCCCTTTTCGGGGTTTAGCTACAATATCAATTTCACAAATGTTCATCATTAGCACTTGCAGGTGTATCTGGTATAATATTATAAAGAAATTCTGTCTCCATGGCTTCTTCTAGCAAGTTCTGCAATGGATGAAAGGCAGGACATTTGCTCAGTCATCTAGAAGTAGCTCAAATCTCTATTGGTAATCTAGATTGGTAAATAATCCCAATTTAATTCAGTTTCATTTTAAAAGAAGTTTATTTTATACATGTGAGTCCATAAAAAAGAGATCAGGAGGTCACTATATTGGTTGCCCCATGCCTTCCAACTTTCAGTATTATTCTGAGTCATTTTTCAGCTGATTTTAATTGGCCTTACAGCAGAAAACATAATTTTACATACTCATATTTATATATTTATGACCCAGAAAGGAAGGAAGCAGATGAATGATTGCATCACGCAATGCAAAATTATACACCCCCAGAGCAGTGTTTGGATGGGGCCAAGACGCTAAAACACTCCTAGTCGGCCTGATGGCACGGTGCTGTGGAGAGCCTCGCTCCACCCCACTGAGGCCTCCAGGTAATTTAGGAAACCGATATTGAACCTGGAGTAAGACAGGAAAACAAGGGAGCTCCGAGCAGCTCCAGCTGCAGAGACGTGAGGCTTTGCACCCCTGGCTGGTCGGTGCCGCTGCCGGCACGGCGCAGCGGCATTTCTGCAGGACTGACTCATAGGTGAACGCCACCGGATGAATCACCAGCAGTGCTTTCTGCAGCACCTAACGAGGTAGCTCATCCAAACATCCATCAGGCTCGGCTCTCTCCAGTTTTTGAGCCCTGACGTAGCACAAGGCTGTTTCGCCAGTGATATTACAGGCTTTGCAAGAGGCGCCTACAGCGGACAACCAGGTTGGCGAAGCACCCATTGGCGCGTCCGTCACCAGCACGAGCTACCTTCTGCGCAGGTTAAGCTGTACGAATGACATGAACTCTGCTGAAAGGCAAGAGAAAGAGCAACTTGCTAATAACAGAGAACTTAAGGGCAAATTAACAAAACTACTCTACAAAATGCCTCATTCCCTCCAGTCTGCTGCTGCAGAGGATTACGAAGCTAAGTGCTGTAGTAGAACCATTTTGATCCATAATGCTTGAAAGGGCAAACATTAAGCAAAGGGTAATCACAGGTTAGCATTCAGGACACCAACTGAACATCGCAGGTGTTAAGGGAAGATAGTTCCTCCTTACATAAGTAATGGCAAAAAATGCATTTCCTCCTCTTTCCCCAAACACATGGGATATCAGACACATTTGGGCAAAGAGCAGGGCATGGCTCGGGTGTTGAGAGGAGCAGATATGCTCCTGGAGGGCAGCTTTACCCACGGCAGGTGGGTTGAAAGTCGCTGTACGTCTGGCGCGTTAAGGCGAGGTGAAATGGCGGCGCTGCCCACCCCAACCCCGCTCCCTCAGGAGGGGTCACCGCCCCGCCCCTGCCGGGCCCCGCCCCTCGGCCCCGCCCCGTGCGCTGGCCCCGCCCCCTCCCCGCCGAGAAACAGCCGCCCCGCCCGACGGGGGGGCTTTCCGCGCAGGCGCAGCGCGCTCCGGAGCCAACAGCCCCCCCCCCCGCGGCCCCTCCCACCCCTTGACAAAGATGGCGGCTGCGCTCCGGCGGGCGAGGCGGAGGGGAGTGCTGGGGCTGCGGGGCGGAGGCGGCGGCTGTGGCAGTAGCGGTGGCGGCCACGGGAGGCAGTGACAGGTGCGGGGCGGGGAGGCAAAGGCGGCGGAGCGGCGGCGGCCGCAGCGCAGGTACCCCGAGTGGGCGGGCGAGGGGGTGGGGGGAGCGGCGGCGCGGCGCCGCCCCTGCCCGAGCTGCGCCATCGGGAACTCCCCTGCGCTCCCCGCCTTGGTGCCGCTGCCGCCGGTGGCGGAGACCGAACCGTTAGCCGGGAGCGCGGCGGGGCCATGGCGGTGAGTGGGGGCGCCGGGCGCTCGCCGCCCCCCGGCGGCCGGTGCGCCTCAGCGGAGCGGGGGGGGCGGGGGCAGCGCCGGGCCGGGCGGGGGCAGCCCGTCCCCGGGGGGCTGGAGTTCCCCTCCGCGTCGCCCCCGGGGAGGGCAGGGGGGAGCCGGCGGCCCCGCTTCCTGCCGGAGAAACTTTCTGTGCCCGCGCCCCGCTCGCAGACGCGGCCGGAGCCCCTGGCAGCGGCGGGCCGGGGGCCGCGGCGCCCTGGCGAGGAGCTGCCGCCGCAGGAGGGCGGCGGATCGGGGAGGGAAAGCAGCTGTGAAGCGCGGCCGGAGCAGCTGAGGCGGCTGTGACAGGCGGCGGGGAGGAGGAAGTGGTGGCTTTCAGCACCTCTTTCTCTCTTGTTGTTCTTCTCCCGCTAAGCCATAAGTGTGCTCTCGGGGCTGCCAGCGAAAGGGGTGAAGTGTGTGTTTGTGTGCGCGTATAACACTGCTTTTGGAAAAACCCCGTAACTACCCTGTTGAGCGCTACTAGAGACGCTCTTTCGGCTAGATTTATGCCCGATTTCTCCTTCCTGGGGTATTACCCCAGAGCGGTTTGAGCCTAAACGCAAACTTTTTGTCGCTTCCAGGCAACCTGAAAGTGAAACCAGCTAAAAGCAAAAATGAAACTTATCAGGCCAATTTATCCTGCAGAGTACAGAAAATAAGCGGTAGAAACAATGGAAGGAAAATGAGTTAGGTAGGAACAGATAAAGCGTTACGTGTGGTACCCAAAGAACGTGTTAGTCATTTGTTGAGCCTTGCTGAAGGCAGTTTATTAACTACGTTGGATGTCAAGTGTTATTCCAGAACATCTAATTTCATGAAGTAATTTCTGCAAAACATTCCTTGTTTTTTAAATTTAAGTCTTTATTTAACCTATGTATCTCTCTAGATAAAATTATAAATAGCCCAAGTTATCATGAAGACTTCAAATTTCTTAATTTTTTGCTATTAAATATTTAATGACTTCTCTCTTGGAAGTTCCAGTCCTGACAAGTCTTAAGCTAAAAAGAAGCTATTTGGGGGTTATGGCAATAGGTAACTTTGTGCTTACACTACCAGATTCACCTCCTGGCTACAGTTGAATTTTTGTGTGTCCGCCTGCCTGTATGTGTTTATTTTGTGTCATGAAACAGTATGAATCATAGCAACTCAGCAGGCCTTAAAATTCAGATAGGACGGTCAGTTGCTTTTCTTTTTTTTTTTTCTTCTTTTTTTTTTTTTTTTCCTCCACAAACTTTTAAGGAAATGGTCTCAAGTACTTGCGAAGTTTAATCACATGATGCATGGAGAAGTGAGCTTACAGGTAGGGAGAAGGCCATGCGCATGTGTGAAAGTTGAAAGTAGCTGAGTATCCGCAATGGTCAATGTTACAAATTGAATAGGGCTCTTAGTAGCTGGCATTCCTACTAAACACGGGGAACAGGAAGGGTCCTCATCAAATTTACAAAAATAGCCTCTTGGCCTAGATTCACTCTGCACATAAAGTATGTATGCAAGTCATCTTGGCACAGGGACTTTTGAATCTGGAACTTTTTTTGGCAAACCTTGTTTTGACAAGCTACACCAGGATGTTTTTTCTGGTGACTTCTGATTCTTGTTGAATCGATTATATCACAGGCTTTGATGCTGGTTTTGATAGATGAAGCCTTAGTCGAGATGCGAGACATGGGGATCCTTGTCCTCAGAAAGGCCATCAGTTGCTTAGGTCACTTAGTCCCAATGAGCAATCTTTTGAGTGTCTGCTTTGAGCAGAGTCACAGTCTGACTACTGTAAATGATGATACAAACACAAAATTAAACAAGTGCCTCAGGTTTTTCAGGACAGATAGAGACCTTCTGAGGATTTTTGCTGTATGACAGGCTCTTGGTGTAAGAGTTGCTTTTGGCTCAGGTCATTGCATGCAACACTGAAGTTAGCTGATTCCATCCACTGGTCACATTTCTGCCTTGTTAGAACTTCAAGTTTCCACTAGTTTGTGCACTGGGGACTTAAAACTCAAAGGTTTTTGATGGTATAAGTAATGATGTAATGGAATTGCAGAAACTTGAATTATGATTCAGACTACTAACTCACTTGCTTTGGTGTGTGAGTGCTGTGGCTCTTGAGGTGATTTTGTTTGTTATTCTCTACCTTGTGGCCATTTAATTTAGCCTGAATTTGGACCTGCTTCTGCTAACTCAGTGTTATGCTGATGATCATTTTGGCTTAAGATAACTGAAAGAGAGCCTTACTAATTGTTTTTGCAACTGTAAGTAGTTAACTGGATATGTTTAGCAGTGTTCTGTCTTAGGACTTTCTGGGAAGCTAAACCCTTAAAGCGTGACCCTAGGAGATGTATGGTATTCCATCTGGGTCAATACTTTTTCTTAAGCAGTTACAACTTCTAAATGCTTTCGGACAACTCGCTAATTTAACTTGTTGACAGTTCACTTCTGGAATACTGTTATTGTGAATGTGTTGGTCTTTAGAAATACTGAATACTTGGAAGCATGGAGTACTGGTGTTCTGATTATTTATTAACTGATATCTCTGTCAAAGTGGCAAACCCTATAACCCAGACCTCTCCCCCTCACTCGTTTGGGGGGGTGGGGGGGGTGCAGTGGAACTAGCAAAGATACAGTCTGCTCCTTCTTTGACAGTCAGATACTAAAAAAGACAATGTGTTTGAAGTAGCCTGCCCACTTCCTAGATAGTGTTGTTGTTTGCAGCTGTTGGTGTTCATTGCTGGTGCTTCATGGAACCTGAGGAAGTTTTATCTTCCCTCCAGAATTTGCCAACTTCCGTAGCTTTTTTTGACCTCCAGCTTCTAATCATTACAGGATTTCTAGTTCAACCTCTGTTAAAATGTCTAGAGGTAACGTGATGTTTCATTGGTGTGTATCTGTGATCTAACAAAGCAAATTATGAATTGGATTCTGTTATGTCTATAAATAACAGCTTTATATTTTAAGCCTGTTGGCTTTGAGAAAATTGTCATCGCATATTTAATCAATTTGTAGCAAAATCCAACTTAGCTGCAATTTACAGTACATGACTTGAGTTGCTGGCCATTGCTTTTCCTGTAAGACCAGATCTAGTAAAAATAGATTTGACTTGCACTGACAATTCTTTAGCTTAACTAGAAGATATTGCTTGTGTCTCAGAAAAGTGATAATTTGGAATGAGTACATAGCTTCTTTCTCTGTACAGTAAACACAAACAATGTTTATTTTATTGCTTGGGCCAGTGTTTCCTGTATTACAGAAGTGACCATTTTTGCTTGTTTTTTGGTATATACTTGGAGCAGTCCCTTTCTTAACATTGTCCATAAAGTTTACTGCTTTTGTTCATTTCCAATACTACTTTGGATTGTCATCCTGGGGCCTCTATTTTGTAGGGTTCATAGGGGTAGCAAATGTTTAGAAAGTGTCTGTAATAATTTCTTGCAGGTTTTTACCTTTAATTGTTCCAGTCAATTTGCATTTAGTTTCAGATTGGATAAATATTTTAGAAGTCTGTTGTCTTTCTGTCCGTTCCGCTCCCCCCCCCCCAAAAAATGTGGTCCTGTTCCCACTTTACATACTCTTGAGTCAGTAGCCAGTAAAAAAAAAAAAAAAAATTTTTTTTGATAAGCTCTTATCTATAACTTTAACAAAATATAAATGGAAAAGGAATTTGTCAGACCCTTCGTAATATATGATTTGTTGCTAGTTTTTTTTCATGCTAGCCTCACCCATGTAATAGATGTCTTTGCACTCATGTACTAGATTATGTACTCTTTCTTGAATAAATTAATTACCTATTTTGGTTAGCATACATGATGCAGAAGCTGTTGATCTTCATTTTGACAGTACAGCTGTGTGGAGGATTGTGTAACTACCCTTCATGGAGGTATCGGTGTAGAATGTTTTTCTGTTCACTGTGTCGTACCTCAGGAGTGGAATATCCTTCAGTTTTCCAAACCCTTTATTAAAACTCTAACACCATATTTGTTGTCAGTATCTTCATGGCACCTCTCTGAGTTAGGCTAGACATACTACTCTCTGTTCACTGCTCCTAAGAAACTTCTGCCATTTTTTGCCTGGGGCAAGCACATTTGTTGGCCTCAGTCTCAGTAGACCAATGTGTGTACTCTCCAGTTTGTTTTGTTGAATTTATATTTTTGTCTCCCTTTAAACTTTTGCTTTTTCAGAATGCCTGAAGCTTCTTGTTTTACCGTTCTGCGTTCTTTTCTGAGGTCAAAACATCACCTAGGTTAGCATTGGTACCCTCTCTTTCAGTTTAGTATTTTGAGTGCCAAACAGAATACCAACAGCAATTTGCAGAAGTTGTTAAAATGTTGAATATGCTTATATTGTGCTTTTTTCCCCCTTAAGCCTTCCTCTCAGAATTGTTCTGAAGCATTTAGGAGAGAAGAAAGGGGGAGAGCCACATGCTGCAAAACTCCTTCATTTATAGGCCATGGAAAATATTCTCCCTTATTCAGTTACTTTGGGCATAGACATAAAGAGCTGTCAAAAAATAAAATACCCACAAATTTTTGATCCCAGTTTAACCAGTAAGCTTAGTTCTTACGGTCCATTAGTAAGTGAGAAGCCCAGCACTTTTTAAGCTGTGATGAATCTTTCTCTTTTGCTTTCCAGCCACAGCACTAGAACAAGTCATTTTATTTTCCTGGCAACATACGGGCTTGTATAGTATTGTCAAAAAACTGTTTCACAACTACTTAAATTTAAGCAACAGAACTGATGCACTCTATGATTTGAAGAAGAAAAAAAAGTAAAAATCCCAACTTTTTATCAAAGTCTGGAAAATATTGCCCACTGAAGTATTGTCCATGGAGAGAGTGACAAGACTGAAATGAATTTATAGTGTGATAGCTGTAGATAGTAGCTTGATTCAGTAAGTGGGCTGTAAAGACACAAAAACCCTGGTTGTGTTTAGATCTGTGAAGCTCAGTTTTTAATGTCTCTTGCCCCTGAATATCCTGACATGAAAACAAACTTAACAAATCTAGAACTTCACTGTTATATTTTAAATATAAGTTTTTTAAAAAAACCCTATCGCTTACATACATACAAATACTTCTTTGTAGATGCTATTGAGTTTGCCCAATGTACAAATCCAATGCCTGTAATAAGGCCAAACTTTACTTAGCTTATAAGAACCTACAAGCATGAGATACTCCCAAGTGTCTCATTTTCGCCTTGCAAATGTAGGATATTCAGTATGGTGTCTCACTCCTTTGATTACAAAGTAATCTTAATCTGCTCTCTAACTTCCAGTTTTCAGACTGTAGGGTTTTGTTGTTGGGTGTTTTTGAACTGGAAGAACTATACCTATTAGATGACTTGACAGAAGAAAACTGAGTCATAAGCAGCAAAAATATCAAGTAGATCAACTTTTCTTGGGGCAGGGGAAACACATTCTAGAAGGTGGTAGCAAATCATGTAGCAAGGATGAGTGAAAAGTGTGCATATAGCTAAAAACAAAGCTGCAGGTAAAAACAACCTCTGTATGCCAGCTTAAGAATGTCAAAAGCGAAAACAGGTGACTTGTAATATCATGGCAATGAGAGAGAACCTGGACTGTAACTGCATTTTGCTCATGTTTCAGTTTACCTATCAATAGGATATTCGGGGACTTTTTAGAGTAAATGTCCTTAACCATAGGACTTCTCGTGCATCTTACAAATCCTGTAGAATCTAATCAAGTAGAGAAGACCGTGCTTTAGGACAACTGTTGCTTCACCCGTTTAGTCTAGTATGAAGATAGATTGAAGACTCTGAAGTGCTTAAGAGGACTGAAGGAACCTGCAGAAGTGAATAGTGACTGTTGAAGATGATCAGTGTTAGAGGCAACTGAAAGGCAATTTGTTTTAACTTCTTCAGACTTGCTCATAACTTGACTGTCCTCATTTAACAGCATACATGCACATACCACTCAATCTTGGCATTTCAATGGCAAGGATAAATTACTGTAATTCAGGGAATAAAACTTAAAAATATTGCAGTATTTTTATTATGTACATCATGGCGATACAGCTCCAAACAGATGTATATCTAGCTTTGTGGGTTTATTTTTGTTAACAAATTGAGAACTATTCAGAAGAAACCTTGCAGCTTAAGGTATGAAGTAGGAAGCTGAGAGCAGCTGTGTCCTCTGGCTGGGCTGTCAAACTAGTTGGTCCCCTTATGTTTTGACTGACTGGGCAACCTTTCTTGGAAGATGGGGTGGAATATGGGAGAAGGAATTGCTAGCATCCTCTGAGCAGCCAGTAGCAGCACTTGCTCTTGTTTTGCAGATCTTTCCCTTCTGTAGTTGCAGAGGCTCCTCCATGAAGGAACCTTTGCAGGAGGAGCATTTTTGATGTTCAAGAACTGCCTTCAACTTGAGATGCTGTTTGACTACCCCGATTTAATTTTTTCTATGGCATGCAACTAAATGCTTCCATACTGTTGTCATTAAGCTTAATATCCAGGGAAGTGAAACACCTGCCAGGGTAACTGCCTCTTGATCCTTTTTACTGCTGTAGTCTGTAGCTTTGTGAATGCTATGCATTGGTGCTGGAAGAAGCAGTACCTCTCTAGCTGCTTGTTCCTATGCCTGGCATGCATTGGCATGACTGCGTAGCAAAATGGTTTGGGCAGCTATTCCAGGTTAAAACGGATCAATTTTTGTAAGATTAATTTTAAACTACATCTGTCCTCCAGTTTAATTCCTTGTGGTGTTGGCCAGTTGCTTGCAGTGGCACAAGTGCAACAGCTGCTAGTACTATTTAGTAGAACTAGATTATGGCAGTCTAAAGTTTTCATAAAACAACATCTTTCAGATATGTTTGTTAGGCCTCAAAACTCCTTTTTGTGTGTTTTCTTATTGTTGGGTTGTAGTTTCCAAGTGCCTGTCTTGGCTTGTTGTGTTCTGTGGTATCATCCTGTTCCTTATGGAAGAGGAGACCTACAGGTTTTCCTGAAACAATCTATATTCAAGAGGAATCAGCAGAGAGAAATCTTAAAATCTACGATTGCAGCTGTTAGGCTTATAGCTTTGTTGCTCTAGTTTCATCTTAGGTTTGCATAGCATGTTTTTTATTTTTCAGAACAAGCAGGAAAGAACTGTTTCGTAACAGTTTTTTAAGAGCTACTGGTTCTTCTTGAATCATACACTCTTGTTTGTAGCTCCAGTGCTGGCAGCTGTCTCTATGCAATAAATTTGTCTCAGCGACCAGTTACATCACATGAATAAAAATAAATACAGGTTTTTCATTTGCTATAATGGAATCATATGAAAAATTATTAGTTTGAAAATTTGACCTCACTGCTCATAGTTACTAAAAAGAGGGAGCCAATAACAAACAAGGAAGTAGCTTGATACTTGGCATTGAATTTGCTTGCATTCTCAGAAAATGAACATGTTCTTAAAGAAAAATGAGGGCAAGAATAATGGTTAACTGGCAAAGGCCAACATGTTTTTGAGCCCATATGATTTTCAGAAAATAAACTGAAGGAAATGCAGTTCTGGCAGAAGCTTAGAAGAAGCTAATTTAGCCAGTATAAAAGTAAACTTAAGAGAGTTTAGGGAAGTTTTGGGGAATAAAAAGAGTGTAAAACAAACAAAACACCTCTATAGTTCAGATCAGTGAAGTGTAAAGTGGAATTGCACTGCATTTACGAATGGTGCAAGAAAATGCGCTACATAGATACTCCCGGGAAGTGTGCTCAAAAACAAATGGAGTGAACTAAAAGAAAGTTGTCTCCGTAAGACAACAGAGGCCACGCTATAGCTCACAAGCTGTGTGGCAGTGGATCAGACTGGTGTGCCTGCTAGAGACCAGGGGTAACTTTATACCCTGCTGCTGACATTTACTCAATGACTTTAAAATGCGCGCTATCAAATTAGGTGCGAGTAAGATGAACAGATAAACTCTCATTTGTGCAATGGCTACAGTTATCTCTTTCTAGAGCTTACAGAACCTGTTTAGGCTTCTTTTCTTTGAATGTATATGAGGGAGGGGCAAATCTTCGGAAAGTACTGAATTCTCCTTATGCAATAACTTCAAGATATATGTATGTTATGTGTAGTTCATCCAGATACAGTCTTCAGAGGGTTTAATAAGAATCTAATAATAGTAACATTTAAAACCAGTAAATGGTATTTCTAGGTAGTTTTCATTGTGTTGGTCTTGATACCAACACTCAAAACGTTTCACAGTTTAAGTGCTGGACAAGTGAAGAAGTAGAGAAGTGTCAATGAGTGCATTGGCCCTTTCCATATGACTAGTTTATCAATGTCTAGTTCTTTATGTAGTCTTCACCTTCAAAAGTTTAGGTTTCTAGCGTAGCTGTTAATAAGAGTTTATCCTGTTTTGGCTCAGACTCAAAAACTGCCAGCTCGTAAACAGAAATGCTTTAAACTTGAACAGCTGGAGTGTTTCTTATTATCTGCTGTGCCTTCTTATATAAGTTGTAGTACCCATGACATGAATGCATGAACTGCACTTGAAGCTCCTCCTAAATCATTGCAGTTCAAAACCTGAAATATAAAGGTAACCTGAAGTAGGTATTGATTTACTATACTAGACTCCCGTGACACTAAGATTTACAGTTTTGTGGTGGTTTGGCCACTTCTGCTTTGAGAACAGGCAGCAACCATTGGGAGAGAACTAGATCCAGTAACTGTTTCAGCTATCTGAGCGCAGTTTGTGTTTATGAATCGGTATTTTCAACTGTTAATGTTTGCCTTCCAGTGGTAACAAACTATGCATGGAGGTAAGTGTCACATCTCAGGATTTTTGTCTGAGATTTCAAGTGTTTAGTGGAAACCTGTGACATCAGTGTGAACTACTGACAAAATATTTCCTTCGTTATGGTAGAGGTCATAGATTCCTTTTTCATATGGGGAATTCCAGGGCTTATCAAAACATTTTGCAATGAATTTTCATTTTTTTTTAACTATTTTGATTTAGTTTGTAGTGATTGGAAGTGTTGGACTTCGATTTGCTTTACAAAACTATACTTTTTATAATTTACATATATATATTCCGTCTTGCTGCAACTTTAATGTTTCAAATAATGAAACTAAGAAGAATACTGGTTTCAGTTTCACATCATTTAAAAGGAGATTGTCAAATTAGTCAAATAGAAATGCTCCACAAGACATCTGTCTTTTACCAAAAGATAGCAATTTGTGTCTCCATGCTGTTGGAAAATGTTTTATCAAGTTTTCCAGGAACCTTTTTTCTAAAACAGGAAAAATGCTTTATGAAAAGCAAGGCCCATCTTTTAAATAAACTACATATTAATCAAAATAATTAGTGCAGAACTAAGAAAACAAAAGCTGGTAGATTCTAATTGCCACATCTGAAAATGCGTGAATAGAAAATATGGTAATTGAAAATATAGTGAATCTACAAAAAAATTAAACCGTTCAGCTAATTTCTGATTTTTTAAAACAAAAACTCCCTTCAGAGTGCTTCATAATTTTAATAGCTCAGGTGCAACCTTATGGATCACTGGCTAATTATGTTGTAGTATTTTTCTACACCAGGTACACTCAGATACACCCTGTATCTGAGCTCTTTCCAGCAGTGCACTAAGTGACATGACTAACATCTGTCGCATACGGTTTCTTCTTTTATTTTTTCCTCAGGGAGGCATTGATGTAATTTTTTTCAGATTTTTCCCATTTTAGCATGTTTGTACATCTTGGGCACTTGTATTTGTCCACCCCGTCTGGTGACTTCTGAACTGCTTGGCTGATTTGGCAGATTGGAAGAAATCTCAATAATAATATTTACAAGTCTCAAATGGGTGGGCAGGGGAGTTCTTTTAAGAAATATAAGAAATAATAAAGGTAAGTTTATCCTGCAATAGATACCAAAAAACTGATGTGGCTCACCATGTCACTTATGAAACTTTTCCTGCAATTGAAGCATTTAACTGTAGCTTGCATCTTAAAAAGAAGAACCAATCAGACGCAAGACTCTAATCTAAATAAAACTGGGCTTTATCACTTCAGGTGTTTACAAAGATGCTTATTTTTAAAGCGTGCTTGGTGTGTTCATGTTAGAGAAGGCAAAATCGAAGCATGTCATGCATTGGGATTGGAAGATGTTTTTATGGAGATCTGTGGCTCTGAGTTCATTCCTTGGTCTTTGACAAAATCTAGAAAGTGCTGCCTCTTGTGCAGAGAAGCTTTGCCCTATTATTGGAAATTGCCTGGGCCTGTGGAAGTGACTTGCCCATTGCTCTGGAGGAAGGTTGCCGCGGAAGAATGGAGCTGAGGCAGGAATGTGCTGCACTCCCAAGGGCCCCCAGGAAGACCCATCTTACGGCAACTGCTGATGGGCAGCTGCAGAGGGGTGCGAGCTCAAGCATGTCCTAAACTGCACTACTGACTAAGGAAATCCTGGAATGCTGCTGTTTTTGCCATCTCTAATATAATATCGCCATATGACTTGGCAACACATAGTGAGTGTGTTCCTTGTGCTGCATCTCTCTGTTAGGCGCTTCTGCTTGTCTTCTCCCCACTTACACAAAGGCCTTGACTTTATGTGAAGTGAGGGTAAAAATGTATTCTTCCCTAATAATTTATGTATCTGCTGGTCATCTGATTTGACAGATCTAGGGATGTCAAAGAGTATTGTTTCCGCAAGTGTTGTGGAAAATGTGGAGGCAGGTAGAGAAGAAGCGCCCTAAATCACAAAAATTGAGGAAAACTCCATTTCTCCATCAGTAATTTCTCCATCATTAGACACCAGAGAAACCACTGGGCAGGTGTTGCAAGTGCTCCAGTTGTGGGAAAGGCATTTAATTATACTTTGTCTCAAACTCAGTAACCAGAAGCAGCAAATTTGTAGAAAATGAGTTTGTCTTAATTTTCTTTTTTTGTAGGCAGCATTATTAACTGTTAGTATACTTTTTTTTTTTTTTTTTTTTTTTAATCATAGTGGTGGCTAAAACCCAATGAAAATGGAAGGCCTGTTTATGCTGGGTGTTTCATACAGAACTATAACTTCTATTTTGCAATTATCTTCTAAAGTTGTTCCCTTTCCTTCCCTTAAGAGAAAGGCAGAGTATAAAATAATTTGGTTGTGGACAGTATACTATGGTATGTCCTCCAAAGTCTTTTAATTCCAGTTTGATTTTTACCGTCACTGCCTTGAAATTGTGGATCGAGAATCCAAAAAATCGGAGCATTTAAGGGCTTGGGAGACAAGCTAGTGGCACTTCTCTGTGGGTTGTGATCTAATGAAAACCATTTAACTTTGGCATTAGACTTATTTTCAGAGGTCTATGCTTTCAAATTCATATAAAAAATTTAGCTCGGAAGAGACCTTTGAAGATTGCTTAATTCAGCCCTTGCTTGTATCGGGACTAACTTCCAAAATAGCTCAGGTTGCTCAGGGCCTTATCCAGTCAGGTTTTGAGTAACTACAGGGTTGAGATTTTGCAGCCTTTCAGGGCCACCTGTGCTAGGGCTGTACTGCTCTCATTGTGAAGGGTTCCCCCCTCCTTGTAGTCAGTCCAAATTTCCTGTGCTGCAGCTTACAACCCTCGCTCCTTGTCCTTCTGCTGTGCAGCGCCAAGAGGAGTTTGATTCAAGGCTGTCTGTGTGCACCATTCAGGTTGTGGCATCCTGCAGGTAGATGACCCCCAGCCTTCTCTAGTTCCCTTTGCCTCTCCTTGTCTGGCATATGCTCCCGCCCCATAACCCTCTTCACATCTCTTAGCATCTCTCTTAGACTGAGGATGAGCAGGGGAAGAGCAAAGCTGGACGTGGTATTCCAGGTGCAGCCTCAGGAGCGCTGAGCAGCGGGGAATAATCGCCTCCCTCAGCCCCTTGGCTGCGCTCCTGCTAACGCAGCCCAGCATCTTGTTAGTCTTCCGCGCTCCAAGGGCGTGCACTGCTGACTCATGTGTTCTTGTACTTTGGTGATCCAGCTAATTTATTGCTGGTATGTTTTCAAAGAGGCTATCGTTAAGATCAGCTGCAAGTCTCTTGGAGATGGAAATGCTGATCCTTTGCATGTGCAGAGGAAATTGAGTGCCCAATGATCTCAGCCTTGTAATATTCTTTAATCCTTAATGAACAGATGATTGAGTAATCAGCAGTGTTGTATATCTCTTTAGAACATGTGAGCAGTGCCGCAGGAACATTAAAGTACCAAATCTGAAGTCAATAAAGACTGAGTTAAACTGTCATTACAGTTCAGGAAGACATACTTACTTAGCGAGCTGAATTCAGCCTTTGAGCCTTAACATCATTTAGCCTTACGACGTATTTATGTGATCCCTCTGTAATGTTTCTCATGCATCAGTCCTGGAGAGTCTCTAAATGATTCATATACAGTAAATTTGGATGCCTTCACTTTGTTTCGGCTTTGATAACCTTCAGAAAAATCTTTCAAGGTCTGTCCTTACCATCACTTTCCAATTTCCTTTACCATCATAAGAAGGTAAGGAAAATGAATAGGAGTTTGGTTGGGGGGCAGGGGGAGTTTGCTACCTAAAATTCCTATGAAGTGTTAACCTATGCAGCTTGGCTGAAAACTCGGGAGACCCTACATCTCCCTTGAATCATGGGACGGACTCAGTGGGGGGTTCTAAAAGAAGTGTCAGCGATCCTGAGTTACACTTTGAATCGCTACTACTAGTTCTGTATATTCGGTACCAAGATGAGAAAGGAAGTAACTGTTCATGCAGTGGTAGTTGCTGTGCATGAGTATAGACTTCTAAATAACCCTGCCTTAATGCACCCCCAGTAGAAAATGACATTTCATCAGCTTCTGTGCTTAGCAACAGTGTATTATCTATCTATTCATCTCATGTGTTGTCTTCCTTGTCTTGTCTATTTTACTAGGACCATGAGAACTGGCATACTGAGTTGGCCTTAAAATGGGATAACTAAGGATTTATCTTATTATTTTACTACTGTGAAGGCTGCTGCATTCTTTAGTTCTCAGTGGTGCAGGAAACTTGGACAGTAGACTACTGAATCCTCTGTAGTGGTTCTGTGGGCTGTAGGATCTAGCTTTACCTGATGTCTGAATACACACTGTTTTCTTGTTTCACTTTCAAGACCTCACTGTATCATAAGTATATTGAGAAACTTGATGGAATTGAAACAGTTGTATCATCCAGAGCTAGCAGAGCAGTTTTACACAGAATAAGGCTAAAATTATGGTATGCACATCCTTCACCTTCATTGTGGCTCCAGCTTGTGACAGTCTGCTTCAGTGCAGGGGTAGGCTTTTCCAGCCTTCAGCTGAAGGGAGATGGTCACTGTTGGAGTGATAACTTCTTCAGGCGTTGCATCCAGATCTGCAAAAGCAACCCTTGTGCTTGTGTATAAAATAAATAGCCAAACTCCAGGAGTATTTTCAATATGGAACAATATTTTCACAAAGTTGTAATCACTCTACTCTTCTGATCAGCTATCAACAATTTTAAGTCAGCAAATTGGAGACAGCTTGTTAAACTAGTCCAGTAGACCTTGTAGCTATTGGCAGACAGAAGCAGAAAAAATATCTTTGGTTGCTAAATGATGTTCACCTGTTGATATAATCAATGTTGATAGCCTTTGGGGAAGCTTGTGTTTGGCTGGCTGTCCAGTTCGATTATCCTGTCTTCCTTAGAATCAGCTCATTGCGGCATTGAGTTGATTCTGTGGTTTTTTTTCATTCTGAAAAATCTATTTTACCTTTGTATGTATTAAAACCTTTGGTTATGTCTACTTTGTCAGGCTATTCATATTCATACAATTTTAGTATGGTAAAATTACCTACTCATCACTGCTATGGCTTGTTATTTCCATAGTTTCTTCTGATTTCCTTTAAAAAAAAAAAAAGAGAGAGAAATGAGAAACCAAGAACTGATGCCTTCCCTTCCTACTAGGTACTCACCTGCTTAATAATTCTGTATTTGAATTTATATTTTTGAGGGTAAGCTGTCAGGTTTTACTCTATGTAATATGTTTTGTGCTCTTGTTCAGGCAAAATACTGCATATTGCCAAGTCAGGTCTAAGGTTGTTACACCCGTGCTCTCACCAGTATCTTTATCAGGAACACTTCACCGGAAGAGTCTCATCAAGTTCAATGGAAAAGATTTTCTTTGTCAGCCGTACTTTTCCTTAACGGTTGATGTGGAATGTTATTTATAAAGAATTAACTTACTTGGCCTTAGATCACCATTGGGCTGACAGGCCGAGATTGTCCCATTAGCCCTGTTTAAAATATTTAATACATGATTAGGTTTTTTTTTTCCAGACCTCTGAAACTTTCCCAGGACTCAGAAGTTACTTGGAAGCCTTTTCCAAGGAGCTAGAGATGGATTTCTTCTAAAAGTTTTGGCTGCAAGCTATCTGGATCTGCTGACTTAAAAGCTGTGTCTTCAGTGTCTGTTTGACATCCTCACTCTGATATGATAGAATTGGGCTTATTTCCAAGATACACTTATTAAACATGTCTGCCTTTTTTGATACCAAATTTTTGTCCATTTTATCTAGCCTCCCCTCCCACTGCCACACAGTACTTCTCCCTTTTCAGACTCCTATCTATCTTTATTTTGTCCTCAAAGCTGAAGAAAAGGCTTATCCTCTAAGTGGTGGACATACCAGGTCTTACCAACAGACCACATTACGCGCATTGACTGGTGCAGATTGCTGCCTCTTAGCTAGCGATAGGGCAGAAACTTCTGGTGACATGTAACAGACCCATGTTGGCATGAAACTTAGTCCTGTAGTCTTCGAGACTAGTTCAGTGGCATTGCAGAGAAATCTAATATTGCATTGTTGAGAAAGCATTGATTTTTTTTTTTTTTTCTTTTTTAGATTGCTACTTGTCTAACTTTGAAATCGCTTTTATTTTTGGTGTAGAGGGAGTCAGGAATGACACTCTACCCAGTGCCTGCTGTCAAGGTATATCAATGAGCAGTGGTGCTTCATCTCCAAAATAAATCAAACACTTGGATTCAGAAGTGGAATTCGGCTGAGTCCCGATTAAGGCACCTAAGTCTGTGTGTGAACTGCAGAATACCCACCTGAGAATGCATACCCATATACCTGTAGTACCTTAATTTTTACAAATTATTTTAAAATTATTTTTTTTAATTACTATTTTACAAATTAAATTAAGTGCCTGTGAGAGCGAGAGTGAATGAATGAATCTGAGGCCAGTTGTTACATATGTCCAGAACTGTTCCAGTCTTGGAGGAGCTGAACAAGTTGTCATGGCTGTCATACTTAAATGCGTTTGGGTTGTGTTTAATTCTCATTAGTGTCCAATTTGATAGACATGTTTTGATTTATGCCTAATATGTGGTGATAGCAGTGAGTGCGTAAGAAGTTAGGAATCGGACAAAAATCCCTGTGTGTGATAAAGGAGGTTAGTGCTACTTTATGTAACAGGCTAGGCATTAGCATGGTGGCCTGGGAATAATGAGCTGGGTTCAACTTAAACCTGCGAAATTCAAGCCTACGTTGTCCTGGAGAGCGTTTGGACTGTTTCAGCTTGGAGTAGTGGAGTCGTGGAGTCGCCCTCCTCTCTATGGCACTGTGTAAATAGGAGGGCAAAGTGGCTGGAGCCGTAAGATTGAGAGGAGGCCTGATTGTACCTATCATGGGAGAAGGGAGGCCCTGACTCTCCCCCTGCTTTCAGCCTCTGTGTTCGCTTTACATTAAGCGATCACTTGATAATACACTGGAAAGCTTGTTGTCAAGCTTGCTTGCTTGAAAGATGATTCAAATAACTTTCATCAGCACCCTGCCACCTGCAGAAGTGGTGGGGACTCACTGTGCCCTGGAGGGCTTTTTGATGAGTGGGAAAGCTTTCAAGGTAAGGTAGGGCTATAAAACTCGGTCTGCATCCCTTGGGAGACTAATTAGTCTGGCTAAACAGGTATAAATGACTTAGTATAAGTGGTGATGAATTCTTATGTAATCATAGTTAGGTTTTAAAAGTCTTTTAACCCAGAGGGATTTAATTTCTTCCCTCCTCTTCCCCCCCCCCCCCCCCAAACTTTAACCTTTGTAAATTAAGTCCCATTTACTTTCCTGGAATACTTTAAAATCATTTCAGGAGGGTTTTTTTCCAAGTTCATGATTGTATAGTAGGGCAGCCCTCAGCATAGAGGGTTGTAGTGCCTTATTACTTAAGCATTTTCTGGAAAATGCTAGGTCTTCATTTTGCATGAGGCCTTTGGTACTAACAGCTTTATGTTACACACTGCAGCCCGTGGCAAATGTACACCCACCTTGGCCTTAGAGGAGCGAGCAAGTAAAAAAACAGCCACTTGGGTGGGGTGGAGGTTGTTTTAGAGAGCGCATTCCTATGTGGCAAGCTGTAACAGCAGCTCTCTCAGCTGGTCACATAACATCTCGGGACTAGAGTCTGTGTCATTAAGCTAGCGTTACCCTACAGAATTCAAGGAGTGCTATCTCTGCTTTTAAAGTAAGTTGCATACTGTAACCAATAAGCCTCTCTGTTCATGAACGTGTAGACGATATATGTGTTTGTGTTACACGTAGGTGTTGGATGTTAAGCACAGTTTGCAAACACAAAATGCGATTAACTGGTGAGAATTCTGAATGTACTGTGCAAAGCCCTGCGTGAATTTTCTTGTTGTTTTTCTTTCTCTTTTGTTAAGGAATCTCAAAAATAACTTTCTGCATTTCTTGCCCTCTTAAAGATGCACTTTCTTGGTTCCTGTGGATTTTTAATTTTCACATTCATGTTTATATTTCAAAAGGTAGGTCAGTATAACTTTAAAATAGAATTTTGAAAACTGTTTAGAAACTTTATTTTGTTAATTAGACTCATAATACATGTTTCCAGTATGGAAAAAATTTTGTCTTTTTATCTTCTATTTTTTTAGTCTTAATTCTTCTGGCCAGGCTTCATATAGCAGTAGCACACTAAATAGCATGAAAGACATTATTTATGATTTGTTAACGTAATAAACAGGAACCTTCAGTTGAATTCTGCTTTCTGCTGTGCTGTTGCTTGACACTTGCCTGCTGAAGTTGACATGGATCACTGCTTTCATGGAACTCTTGCCTATTTTTTTTTCTTGTCATCAGATTTCATATAACTTTACAGTTTGTGCTAGCAGGTTTTTTTTTTTTTTATAGCATAGTTATGAGAATTAGACTTTTTGTATGTGCATGTGTAGGTGTTTCCTTTCTCTTGGAAGTTTTTGCTACTGGTAAAGCTATTAAAGGGCCAGTGGGCATCAGAACGACACTGCTTAAAATCAGGGGTTAAATATATTTTAAAAGTACAGAAGTGTCAGGGGATACAATTGCTCAGAATTTTTAATTCATTTGCATTTCACAGTAATGAGTTCTTCTTAAAAGGGCATTTGTTTGATCTAATAATAAAAAAAAAAGTGGGTTGGTGATTTTAAAAAAAGTGTCCCTATTCTTAGATCTCAATTTTTACCAGTTTCATATAAACAGGAACACTGTGTAAGTAAGTTTTAAGGCAACTGCATGTTTTCAGTTCTGTCTGGTACACATTTTGTCAGCAGTGCCAGTTAAACTTGGACTCTAAAGCAAGTCTTTTGCCTAAGTTGAAAGATGCAGGTTTCTCAGCTTGACTACTGTGATTTATCTTCTTCTGAGGTTCAGCCACTAGAGGGAGCCTAGACCTACCCGCTATGTAGATGTGGCTTAGGCTGGCTGGCAAAATATTCCAGCAAGCATGTGAGGTTTAAAATGTGTTATGGAAATGTATTTGAGAGACCTGTTTTTAATTTCATAAACTAGATTTTTAAAAAGCAATACTTGAGACTGGTTTTGAAGGATAACTATTCATGAATATTTATATAGTTTAACCATTTGAGTTACTTTTCTTTGCAGGTGAACTTGTGAATTAGTGTACCATCGATGATGGCAGAGCACCCACCATTACTGGATACCACTCCGATTATAAGTAGTGAAATTCCTCTTCTCACTTCCCCTATTGTTAGTGGGGATGGAGCACAGCAGGTAAGGAGACTTAAATATCTTTTTTCTTTTTTTTCCTCTCCTCTTTCCGACAGCATCAGTGACATATTGACACTTTTAAAAGTCAGTAAGCCTTTATCTGGAATATTTTTGTGCAATTCTGGTCATGCGTGTCTTGTAGAGATGAGTTCAAGGTAGAACTGGTGCAGAGAAGACATCTGTAAGGAGTATGAAGCAGAAAACTTGTCTTGTAAAAGAACACATTTCGGTAAGGATGGGAGCAGACAGCTGCCATGCTGTCCAGCCATGCATGAGTCTTAATTCAGAAGCCATGTAGTTGCAATAGCATGGGACCTTGTTAAGGCTAATAACCTTCCCCCTATGGTAGGGCTTGTTAGCTCAGGCACAGTGTGTGCTAACAACTCTATGGCCTCTAGATTGGATCTTGTTCACAACTGAGTATCTTGGATAGTGGGACTTTTTTCTGTTTATTCATGCCCGCCTTAACACTTATTCAAATAGCTGGACTGTTTTAGGCTAACAAAATGATGGCTAAGAAGGACTTACAGTCCCTGTTTTGGAATACTTCAGAAAGGTCAGCTCTGGAGAGGGGGAGAAGCTAAACAAAGTGTTGGCAAAAAAAAAAATAGGAATTCTCCAGATCTTTAGGCTAGAAAGAACATTTTAGATGCCAGAGAGCGTGATTTTGGAACAGCTTCCAATGGAAACAAAGGGGTTTAAAAAAAAATTTTTTTGAGGGGCTTGAAGTAGCTGAATAGACTGAGAGATTATTGCCTGTGAAAGCAAGAGACTGGAGTTGATGATCTAGAAAGTCCTTTCTAGTCTACTGTTGCAATGTTTGACATTTATACAAATGAAATTATTTATCATAAGAAAGGGGAATTAATTTATAGGGTAAAAATGTAAAAAATATAGGAGACTGGAGAATGGATTGCAGTAGTGCTTGAGATCAGGTCGGGGCTGTAGGGAGGCCTTTGCAGTATAGGTGAAGCCTAAATGCAGAGGAAGAGTTGATAAAAGTTAGTTAATAAATACGTGGACAGAAAATACCAGAAGAAGGGAAACAAAATACTCCAGCTTGCTTTTTCTCCGAAGTCTGTTTTCAGATATTAAGATTTGGCAGTAGTCATCTGCAATGTGCAAGAGAACAGTTACTATTTTCTTACATGTCCTACTTTGAAAAATTCAATTTGAAAGACTTACAAACAGGATGGAGTAGAACATGCTTACACAAAATTAGGCATGCCACCACCATTTAAAAATATTCTTTCCTCCTACTGTTGTTTAAAACTTTTTGTAGATGCATCACAGAATCCTTGAGGTTGAAAGACCTTGGAGATCATATAGTCCAACCTCTCCCCGTCAAAGCAGAGGCAGCTAGAGCAGGTTGTTCAGCCCTATGTCCAGTCAGGTTTTGAGCATCTGCAAGGATGGGACCTCCACAGCCTCTCTGGGCTTGGACAAACACTGCCCTCTTAGACACTGAAACAAGTTTGTTCATTTCATCCCCCTTGCAGTAAAATAACTTCTTACATTTAAGTGGAATTTCTGTATTTCAGTATGTGCCCATTGGCTCTAGTCACTTCACTGGGTACCACCAGGAAGAGTCTAGCTGTGTCGTCTTTACTCTCCTACTGTCAGATATTTATATATGCTGATAATATCCCCTCTGAGCATTGAGCCCCCCTTGAGGCTAAACAGTCCCAGTTCTCTCAGCCTCTCCCTGAGTGTCAGATGCTGCAATCCCTCAGTCATCTTTGTGGCCCATCACTGGACCTGCTCCAGTACATCCATGTCTTCCTTACACTGAGGAGCCCAGAACCGGACCCAGAACTGCAGATACGGCCTCACTACTACAGAGTAGAGGTGAAAGATCACCTCCCTTGACCTGCTGGCAGTGTTCTTCCTAATGCAGTCCCAGGAGGCTGTTAGCCTTTTTTGCTGCAGGAGCACATTGCTGGCTCGTGGTCAGCTTGTCCACCAGGACCTCTAGGTCCTTTTCTACAAAGCTGCTTTCCAGTCACTCAGCTCCCAGCTTGTACTGGTTCATGGAGCTATTCCTCCACAGGTGCAGGAATCGGCACTTCCCTTTGTTGAACTTAATGATATTCCCATCAGCTCATTCTTCCAGTCTGTTGAGGTGCCTTCAAATGGCAGCACAACCACCTGATGTTTCAGCCTCTTCCACTTTTGTTTCATCTGCAAATGTGCTGAGGGTGCACTCTGCCCCATCATCAGGTCCTTAATGAAGATGTTAAATGGTACTGGACCCAATATTGGCCTCTGGGGCATATCGCGGGAGACTGGCCGCTATCAGGATTTCGTGCCACTGATCACAACCATTTGAGTTTGACAGTTCAGCTAGCTTTCAGTCCACCTCACTGTCTGTTTATCTAGTCTGTACTTCGTTAATTTGTCAATGAGGGCATTATGGGAGGCAGTCTTCTATGAAAAAATGACTATCTTAGTGGATGAGGGGAGAGGAATGGATATAGTTTATTGTGACTTTAGCAAGACTCTTGACACTACCAGGTTTGTCAAGCATAGTTTTCCCCTTTGTGAATCCATGTTGCATAATCCCAATCACCTTCTTGTCTTTAATATGTTTGGAAACAGCTTCCAAGGAGATGTATTCCCTCACTTTCCCAGGTCTCAGGTTGAGGCTGACTAGCCTGTAGCTCCCCAGATCTTCCTTCTTGCCCTCGTTGAAGATAGCAGTGACAGTTGCTTTCTTCCAGTCCTCAGGAACCTCACCTGATCACCGTGACCTTTCAAAGATAATTGAGAGTATGCATTACTTGTCTTGTCTTCCCCAAAAATAAGACTGATCAATTTGTACTGTCCAACTTATTCAGTCATGGTTAAGAATTTTGAGTCAGATCTGTCTGTGCTTAAGTATTCTTTTGGGGGCGCTTTTTTCATTAAAGGGAAATGTTGCCTCTCTTTTGCTACCAAGCAGTATTAGAACTGGAAAACAAGCAAAGAACCTGATCAAAAAATGAAGTTGTAGGAGTTTCTATTAATCTTCTTAAGGGAAAAACATAATATATGCTTTAGATATCTTTTTAGCAACTGCTATTTAAGAATATTATCATCTGCAGTGAAACTGATAATACTAGTGTTGAAAAAAAAAAAGAATCTGCAGAGAGCATTAGACAGGTTTTCCATGGTGAATAAAAAAAATCATCATCTTTCTGCATTTCATGATAGCTAACAATTACGCCACAATGTTGCTTGCCATTTTGTGTTCCACAATAACTGATGAAAGTTACATATTAGTTTCGATTTCTCTTTTTTCATCTAATACATGACTCATGAAGAATCTGCAAATTCATTTACTTAGTAGCAGGAAACTACTGGAAACCCTCTTTATGTCCACTGATTTAGAAACCACCACTAAGTGGAAATGTTTCTTATCTGAAAGCTGGGAAATCCAGAATTACAGGTATTGCTTACTCTATCTAGGTTGCCCAATTAAGACTTAGGCCGCAGGAGGGTCAGGCCATTGTGTGATTATGCATATCTGGACATTAAAGAGGCAGGATACGCTGTCGTATGAAGTATGATATATTTGAGAAGCAAATACAGAGCATTGTAACTTTTAGCCTTTTTCATATCTGTTAAAAAATGTTTTAATCTAAATATCCATTGTATTCCTTATTTTTCCTGTAACTTTTTGAAGTTGCTGTGTTTCTCTTTGAGGCCCTATAGCTGCATTAATATCATTTTGTGCTTCATGGCTTTTTGTACTAAAGGCTTCTTGTTACTGCCGTAATGAGTTCTGGAATATGACAGTGAATTCTTTTGCCATCATTATGAGGTTATTCACATTTTCTGAAAAACTCTTCTACGTGCTTAGCTACCCTACACAAATATTTTGCAGGGATGTATCCCTGAAAATATGAAAACTGCTTCTCTAGTTTCTTTTGTAACAGCACCATGGTGTTGGATTGCATAATTAGTAACTTAATATGTAGTCTGACAGAACTTCTGTCCTCACAATCAAAATTCAGACCGTGTTTTCTGTGCATTCTGTTTTTATAGTGTGTTGGTGGCTCTTCTGATTACTTTTAGTCGGACTTTTAGACCTGACTGGAAGAAAGTTCTTTATTTAAATACTATTTATATACATATATATGTGCACACGCACTCTGTTTCTTTCTTTCATGGCAGACATTGTGAATTTTTGTTCAGCTGTGAAACAGCTGAGACTTTAAAAGAGGGGGAAGAAAACCCTATCATATGTAAAGATAAATCTTATGGAATTAATTATTTCAATTGATTTAAATGTACTGTGTGGTCATTGTGGCAGAATGCAAAATTGAGATGCTAAATGGATATGGGCCATTCAGTCCTTTTCTGGAACAGTTCACATCTTCAAGATAATCAATTTCAGATGCTTAAAGTTCTCCTGGCAATTTAAACTTGAAATAGTAGTACAAATATTTGAATGTGTTATGATGAAAGGTCATATGCTTCAAACAGTGGAAGTGCCTGATTACGTTAAAGCTGTAACTTTCCACCATGTTTTAAAACAAAACAATCCACAAAGCTGGAGGAATGCGCGTGTTCAGGCAGAAACCATGAGGAATTTAACCTATATTTTGGGACTTCCGTGTTGATGTTCATATGCAATTCACTGTCATCTGCTGCTGCTGTGGGAGATCTCCTTTCTGTGTCCCATAGAAAATACTGTTAGTCTTATAGGACAAAACTGGGGAAAGGGAAGAGTAGAGAACAAAGTCCGTTAGCTCCTTTCTATTCAGCACAGAAATAATGCTTTTGCACTTTCTCATCACTATGCTCAGCATGGGAAAGGGTAATATACTGCTTAAATCTTGGTGGTAAGGTTGGGGATGAAGTTTCGAGATGATCCGTAGGAGTTAGGATAGAAACAAAGTGAGACTGAGAAAGTTTGGTATGGGGACAGAAGTGATCAGAGAAGGGATTATTCATGTAAGGGCAACTCTTGCAATGAGGCATTACTGATTATTGCTGAGGTTGGGCAGGAAGAATGTGTGTGATTATGTAAGTCATGATTTGGTGCAGGGAGGTAAATTCATGACTGGAAGAAAACAAAAACGTTCAAACTACTTTAATACACACCTCGTTTTCTTGGTAATAGACTGTGAAGTTGAATTGCTTCAGTTAACGCTGGATTTCTACTGCGCCCAGCACTATTTTAGGACAACTAGGTAAACTGTTGAGTGCGAAGTTCTGGGCCGTCTTTTCATCTTCCCATTAAAGCTAATAGTTACCAAGTGAAACATCCCTCTACAAACCTGTACAAATTTCCTTTTTATTACTGAAAAGTGTAGGTAGCACTTGGAGTAACCCAGTACCTGTTAATTGTTTCTTTATGTTTGAGGAATAGGACACAGTATTTGGCTTTCAGTTAGCTTTATTTATCAACAAGATACAAGGATAGAGTAATACTTCTAGCTTGCGAAGCTGATCACTTATCCTCTGAACTTTATTCAGAGGTTGAGGTGCTTAATGGGATCTTTAGATATTTCCTTCTTGCTATTGCTAAATAATTTTTGCTGAACTTTCTCTTGGAGAAGAGGGTACGGAGCTGAAAACTTTGACTTTTGCTTTCTACCTGCTGGACACGCTTCCTTTAAGCTCTTACAACAGTAAGGTGATTCTTTTGCACAATGGTTGAGTATTTAGCTTTCATATGTTAATGTAGGCAGGGTCACTTCCTTCCACTCCCCCTTCTCTAAGCTTTCTAAATCAGCATTTCTGTTGTTATCAGTAAGCTGGCAGATGGAATTCAGTATGGATAAGTACAAAACGATGCTGGTGGTTGTAGAGAGGGGATCCTAACTTTATCTGCATGGTGTTGGGCTGTGAGCTGATGATTAACAGTCAGAAACAAAATTTTTGTTATAGTGGTTCTGTGCAACTATCAGATCCTTGCTTAGTGGCAGCTTAAAAAGCAAACAGACATCAAATGAAACTAGCAAGTGGTGAATTAAAAATAGGAGAACATGTATAAGCAAAAGGATAAGTATACCACTTGTATACATTACTTACAGTGTATATACTTACATACATAGTTAATCTGTGGAACTTCTTATCGCTGGATGGCAAAGAAGTTTATACAAGCTCAAAAAGCAATTAAAGAGGATCACGGGAGCAAAAATTCCTTCGGGTTTGTTGAGTAGAAAGACAGTATTTCTGTTTAGGAAGCATCTGAGCCAAGAGTGACTAGAAATGGGGCAAGTGTTCTAGGGAGGTATCGCTATATGCTTGTCTTCCTGCGTCCTTCTCTAGGAACCAACCTTTGTCTGCTGTTGCTGGTGAGATGTTAAGCTAGATGGACCTTTGGTCTGATCTGGTGTAATTATTCTACTTGTAAGGCTAAATTTTTTTTAAGGTTAACTTTGTAACAGAAATCAAATGTTGACATAAAATTAGGTCCTTTATCAATTTTTCTTTTAGGAAGTAGACTCAACATTTGGAGATAGGTCTCCTGTTTATTAATGTTACTATCTGAGAGGCAATAAAAATTACATTCTTCATGGAAATCAAAACAACAAATTGAGAAATTAGTGTCCCAAGAAATATCTGGCCAGTTAATGTAAGTAATAATTATTAAAGTTCTACCTGAGAAAGACTTGTATAAGTCTATTATTTGCATGTCATAATCAACTGGGGGTATGGACTGAATGCAAAAAATGTCTAACATTCTGCTTTGTGGACTTAATAATGCAATGAAAAAAGTGAGTTAACTTGCTAATGGTGAAAAATAGAACTTACTATATCATCAGACCTTAGTCCTGCATCTATTTCCTGGTAGGCAACCAGTGTAGGCAGCAAATCACTACAAAAGCAGATGTTTCTATTCTTTTTTCATTCAGACTTTATTTTGCGAATAGTATTGCGTTCAAGTAGTTAGCCCCATTTGTTATATTTGTTAGGGTAAGCCAGTCAGAAATTCTTTGGTGCAACAGAATTTTGCTTAAAATTAAAAAAGAAAAAAAAAGAAAAAAAAGAGAGAGAGAGTATGTGAAGGCCTGCAGACTTACTGCTATGGAGTTGAGTCTGAAAGTCCAGGGAGTCAGCAGCCTAACCAGATGCCAACTGCCAGTGTGTCATTAGGAAGCCTAAAACCCAGGATTTTTATAATAGAGCCTGTCCTGAGGCTCTGGGATTTTAATATCCAGAAAATTTCAGCAGCGTCCCACAATGTGGGCTGTCGAAGGGCCCCAGTGATCCCAGAGCCTGTGGGGCTGGGGCAGCCAGCTGTGCTGGGGCGTTCTGTTTCAAGCTAGGCTTTGCTTCCCTCTCTGCAGCAGGGAGTCGGGAAACAGTGATAAACTCAGTAATAACCAGGACACTCGGAACTTTCAGGCTGCCTCCGTTCATCAGGTGCTCTCAGCTGAGAAGTTAAAAATTGACTTCAAGTTTTGCACACATTTGTTTATCTTGAGTTCAAAGCGATACCCAATCACAAGGAGAAAAGCCTTCACTTGGGTGGAAAAAGCCCCAGGTTTTCCATGTACTAGAAATCCTCAGTCTTAGCCCACGTTTTAGTGCGATACCAAAAAACCCACATGAATCCTATAAAATATTTCCAAGGAGACTTTTTTTGGAAACTATTCAAACAGCACTGAGATGAAACATACCATTTGCTTTCTATCTTTTGTTAACTGATAGATAGCTGTATATAGGTATGCATATATATAGTGTGTGTGAGAGAGTTTAAGTGAATTATTTGAATTGAAATAGGCCTTTAGCTTTAAATCTGAAAGTTAGTATTTCTAAAAAAACCAATTTCTTCTTTAAATATTGAGATTTCTGACCTTGAAGTTGGTTTTAGCCTGTTATCACAGGAAGAAGTCTTCAGACAGCAGAGCACTAGACTGCTATAAAAATAAATGAAATAATTGTAAGAAGCCCCCTCTTCTTTTGGCCTTCAGATTATTTGTTTGCATATGTGGAGTTACAGCAAAGATACAGTGAAAAGAGAAACTAGGTTACTGAATGTTTTGTCCTGTTTTAGTTTTAATACTTTTGTTTCTGAAAAGCATATGGTACATTATCAACTTCCAGCTTGCTTTGTTTTTGCCTTGTTGCTGAAAATCAAGCCTAGAACTGCATATGGTTTATAATCTGG
Organism: Dromaius novaehollandiae; assembly: GCF_036370855.1. Lineage (NCBI taxonomy): Eukaryota > Metazoa > Chordata > Aves > Casuariiformes > Dromaiidae > Dromaius > Dromaius novaehollandiae. The sequence goes on from NC_088098.1 coordinate 188,560,726, forward strand.
ATGAGAAAATCTGTGTTAGAAGTCAAGTTTAACAACATATACAGTTATAACTGTTCTCACAGCTTTCCATATTGTGCTGTTTCCCTTTCTTTCATCTGTGTTTTGAATTCATAGAGTACATGCATGGCTGCTTCTGTCATTGTCCCCATTCCCCCACCCTGCAAGCTCTATTGAATTAGCAGATATGTCCTTAACTTTTCCTTTCAAGGATTCATTAAGGTTGGTTTTAGTTGACAATTATTCCTTCATCCTTCAGTGACTTCGTAACATTGAAATGCACCTGAACTGTGCTCACTGGAGTTTGTTGGAAGTCTTCTGCATATGATGCTGAAGCTTCAGCTTACAAAAGTTCATCATCAGTTCATCATGGAAAAATATCTTAAATATGCTGCAAATGCACTGAAGACCTATTTTAAATTTCTAGAAGAGGACATCATTACTCCAAGGAAAAAGTGAGAGGATTCAAAATTCTCAGGTGCTTTGTATGTGTGAATAGTGTCCTGCTCTTGGTTAGCAAGAAGCAACATCAGATTTATTGTGTGGTTTATATTTGCCTCCAAATATATGTATTTTAATATTCACTGTCTGAAAACAATAAATGTAGAAACATGAATGAAGGATGTGTAGTTCAAGCTTTCAATATGGAAACTCACAGAATGAATTATCCTCATATAAAATTTTTCTGAATAGTCCTCCTTTCTGTCTGAAGTGTCTCACTTCAGTTGCATAATATGATTTGTAGATAAATTTTGGGTTCTCTGATATAATAGATTCCTCCTAAGAGATTTGAGACAGGGTTTCCACCCCTGTGGAATGAATCTCTTTGGATACTGATGTTTGGGAGACATCTGAAAATCAGATTTTTAAGTCTGAGTTGGTCACTCTAGGTTCCTAATATAATCAATGGGGAGAAATAAGCATATCTGGATGATCTTTTCTGTTGTTTGTTTTGGCAAGGTGACTAAAGATCTGTGCGCTTTTTTCTTGGTGAGAAAGTGCAAGTTGCGTGGAGCTACAAGTATTGAGATAGCCCCGTTCCTCTCTGCGATCTGTTGCAAGTGGATGCAGTTCGGGTCTGTGTTCTTTTACCAGCAAGATTTGGAAGGCTACAGTAATGTCTAAGCTGTGTCTTGCACTTAGACATGTTGACCAATCCCCTTTTCTTTGTGGAGCACTTGCATCAAGTAAGCCAGGACCTGAATACCAAAGTCCAAGACCAACAAAATCACCCTTACTGGTTACACGCCCTTACTGGTTACTCCTCAGAAGTTGGCTGTTGTAACTTCTCTGTAAGTTACCACAAAGGAGTGAGGACTGCTTTGCAAAGGTGTATCGACTACAAAAACTTTACTCTAAAAATACATAGGAATTGTACGTTTTTGTAAACAAGTAATCCTGAACTCTGCATCCCTTGGTAGTTGAAACCTGCTTTTCCTGATGATTAGAGGTTTTTCAGTTTCTAACTGGCCCAAGTTCATCTAACCCTCTGCATATTCCAGAATTAAAACATTTTAGAGCACCCAGAGTGACATTCTTCAGGAATAAGTAGATAGTAGGTTCAGCTTTAGACACCACAGCAGATATGATCTTTGCCTCGTAATTTCACTCCCTTTCCTTTTGAAAATGGAGGAGAAGGTATCAGGGAAAGGATGGGGGAGGGGGCAAACATCTCCCTTGGAGCCCTTGGTCCAGTAGTGACAGCATCTTCCCCCAACCTGATTAAATTGAGGAAAGTGCCTTCAGCTTCTCTTGCAGCTCTGTTTCATGCTGTCGCACTGTGCTTTGAGGTACAGTGAAACTCAGCTCCTCACAATGCTGCATGTGTGGAGAAAACTTCGAAGGAAAGAATATTTTAGAAGCACTGTTGAAACCTCTAGCATACTAAATCCTCTTCTGAAATGGTACTTTGAGTAACTTCAGAATACAGTTCTCCCTTTGGCACTTCCTTTTGCACTTGTTTAAGGTAGAAAAGTTAGAAAAACCTACTCAACACTCTTAAATGAGTCCCTAACTTATTACTCTATCAGAGAAGAAAAATCTAAGCTGTTGTAAGTAATGTTAAATATAGAACTCTTGTTTTCTAATCCATCTACTTCCTAAGCTAGTGGCATGTAAATCTTGTAAACTCTTTAGAAGCTAAATGTCCAAAATCAGTTTGATTCTACTTACTTGAATTTTTCTATTCATTGCCACAATTTCATTGTGGAGTGATTATTTTTAAAGGGTATTTATATTTTAATACAAATCAAAACCGCGTTGTTGAGCTGAGTTCCGATTTCTAGAATAAATCATCTTTTTTTCAAGATAGGGAAAAAAGGAGAAAGTAATACTTTCTCGCACGCCTATTATTTCAGCCCTAGAAGTAATTCCAATGTAAATCACAGAAAGCTGCACAGCCAGAATGAGCTCAACTGCTGCATGCTTGGTGAGGATCTCCATGAGTGACATGCTGTTTTGATAACTTGCTGTTTATAGAAGAGAGAAGTAGAACTGGGTGTCCGTCCTGCTCTCTGGATTCTCCTTTCTTGTGCCTCAGAGGGCTGAAGGAAAGCAGGATGAGTGCTGAAATGGCTCTGTTCTCAGCCTACAGAGATAGAGGATCAATTGTAGCTTTGACCTCTCTGAAATAATACATTCAGCTGCTAGGCCACAGGTTGATCATGACTGTTTTAAAACGTTTCTCAGTGGACGCCAAACTGGTTGCATGCATTTTCAGACGTGTTCAGATATTACGGACAAGGAAATTCTCTTAAGTTGGAATCCTCACGCTCAAGTTCAGTTCTTATGTACGCCATTGACTTGCGTTGTCACTAGCAAATCTTATAGCTGTCTGCCTCAGCTTCTTCATTTCAGTCAGCTCTCACAATGTTTGTAAGATTCATTATGGGATTTCTTTTTATTGTTGGGTATTGTACGGAGGCAAAATATTAATGGCAGACACTATAAAGATTACACAACTGCTTAGCTTGTTTCAAATTGGCGCTAACCAGCACTAATTCTTCCTCTCCCCAGTACTAGGATCTTTAAGACTGGTTCAGAGAGACTGAAGGGAGGCAGTCTTCAGAAGTGTTTCTAGCATAGCAGAACATTGAATAATACTTACTCAACATACAGTACTTTGGTTGCAGGCTGTACCAGCAGTTGCCAGTAAAGGGCTGAAATTGCAGAATACATACAGTTGAAAAAGTCTTTTGGTCTGATGCTCAGTTAGAATAATTGCAAGGGTATTTTGACTCTGCAAGAGTTGTGAAGAAGACAGGATCACTTAGAGGAAGAGAAGTTTTCATTTTAAATACAATATTTAAATTGTTGTGAATCAGGTTAAAAATCTGCAAAGTGCCTGAGGTCTTTTGAACACTTGATTTCTACAGCAGTATTAGAAAATCTAAGTTGTTGATTCTCTTAACATTTAAGTGTGTACATAAATATTTGTAGCATCTTAAACACTTAAGCAACTTCTTCCTTTTTTTTTTTTTTTAATTGTCATGGACACAAGTATCTTCAGTTCAGATAGCAACCTTTGTTAAATTACTTACTGTTTTCCAAAATTAAATTGACAGTCTTCTACATTTTCGTGCACCTAGATACAACTTAAATGAAAGCTTAGTCCCCAATTTCTGTTTTGGACTGCTGCAAATTAGCACTGTGCATAAGCCTGCTTATTGAGGAGGCTAGACCCTAAAAAGTATGAGCTGCAAGCTTAGCCCTTACCACTTTGCTATGTGGTATGCTTTCTATCTCTCACCCAGTTTTGCTTAGCAGTGTAAAGCAAGTCACGTGGACTTCAAACAGCAAACCATCATGAAATGAGAATAATCTGGTTAAAGTCTTGCAGTTCTTATTTATGGAGATTGATGTTTCTAACCAATGACCAGGACCAGATGATGCAGAGTTCCAAAGTTCAGAGACAGCTCCTAACATTTTTTCCTTATAATCCTCAGTAAACAAGGATTAGCTTAAAACTTTGAAGCACAAATGTTTCTGTTCCATTATCCAGGTTCTCTGAAACATGGAAACACTTCTGTTAGCCTTATGTTTGTGTTTTATGATTTTAAAGCTACTCTAGTGGGACTGTTTTAAATAGCAAGTCTTCTGTACAGTGTCTGCTACTAACCACAGACTGTTTCAGTGCTAATGAAACAGATTGGGCTTGCTGTAAATGAGAGAAATCAAGACTGCTTAGCCAAGCTGTGAGAATTGCAGAATGCAAAAGCAAAGAGACAAAGCAGAAACAACAAGTAGATTAAAAATGTAAATATTTCTCAGTAATAATGAATGACACAGACGCTTATGGAACATGCACTGACGCTGTTAGGTGCTAGTAAGAAGTCCTGAGCATCTCTGTCAGTGACGGATGCAAATTTTAACACTTATCCTAAGGTAGTTATGCTCAGAAAACCTTCTATTTTTACAAAACACAGCTCCTGCTTTTCATCTATTTCTTCAACCTGTGATCAGCTTTTTGATATTACCTTTTTTCTTCGGGGCAGAGGGGGAAATGGACAGGACACATAATGAGTACAGTAAGAATCTTTCTGAAATTTTGTAAATAAAATCACCCTCAATTTGTCTGATAAGTGACCTGCAGTTCTCAGATCTTTCCAACCGGTCTTACTACAAAAAGCAGTGAAAACTTACTGAAATCTACTGTTTTTCAAATCTCAGAGCCACTAAACACTCTAGTCATCTTTCCAGCCTCTTCCTGTTTCCAGTTGCTTCTAGGGATATTCTGTCTTCTGAGTGCTTACAGTAGTGCTGACAGCATCTTGTAACAGTGTTAAAGATGAAGTGTTTGCTGATTTTTATCTCCATCAGCTGTGTTTTAGAAAAATGACACAATGGGAGTTGCTTGCTCTCACTCCTGAAAATACACATAGGCTTTAGAAGATTGTCACTGAAAAGTTTCTCTCACGTTCTTTGGGACATGCTGCCATTACCTGAATCAGCCAAAGTGTCGAAGCTGAAATAACGTTCAAAAAACAAAACATTCTTCCTTAGTTCTGAAAACCAAGATTTGTTAACAGCCTTTAGTACCCAAACTATCTCCTCTGACCTTTAGCATCTTCATATGTGAAGGAGTTAGGTTATCGGTCGGTATTAACAGATGTTACAGTAGAGAATTGTGTGATTGTATGAAACTTAAATTGGAATTTGCTCAAATAAATTTGGTGAGAAATGTAAGATATTAGAATTCTAGTGTTAAGAGCATTACATTGTGTTAATTGGACAAAGATCAATGTCTAAGACATTGAGAATGAGAAGCTTGTTTTCTTCTGTCAGTCATACTAGAAGCAGAAGAGAACTTAAGACAGAAGAAAAAACTTCTAATACTACTTTTCCATATAGATATCACAGCAATGTTGTGTGCTTAGCCTGCCATGAAGCAGTATGAAGTAGTACAGAGCTCAACGTTTTGAGAACCTTTTATAGGTTTTGCCATAATAGATGGTGAGGGAGGAAGTATTTAGGAAATCTGATAAGATTTTTCTATATTGATCTTTGAAAGATGCCTTTAAGAAAGGGTTAGTTGTAAATAACATTTTTCACAAGCATGAAATTATTAAATTGTTTTAAATTGGCAAACACTGAAGACATTTTAGTTCATTTTTTATTACTAATTTGCCAGTTGTTTTCTTCCTAGTTTATGTTCTTACATGGTCTGTAATACTTTTTACATGTTTCGTTTGCATTTGTCTGTTTAGTTTTCTAAATATTAGTGCTTTTGATTCTGGGAAGGACTGGTTTATAGACTCATTAGTATCATTATGATATAGACAGCATATCTGGAACACAAAAATCAATGAAAAATATTTGTGCTATGTTCATGACTGGCATCACCTTAGATGGACCATGGATGTGGTTCCATCCAGCAGTTCCTGTGCTACTAATGAATAACAGCACCGAAGTCTCGCGGTGTTCTTTTGTCAGTAGTCTTTAAGAAGCCACAAATACTACTGTCCTAGTCCTACAACTGGGAAAACTATGGCATAGAAGAGGAGACAAACCCACAAATCCCAGTAAGTCAGTGCCAGAGCTGCAACAGAAATAGGATCTTCACTGCGTCCAGTTTTCCCTGTTCATTGGATCATGGTTCGTAGAGCCGGATTAGGTGTGGTGATTTTGACTGAAATAAAGGACTGTACACTGGTGGAAAAGTAGCCCCTTTGAATCCTAAAAATAAATATTTCAGATTTTAAAAAGTGGTTCTGGTTAACTGGTATCATGAGCCTAGAAAATGTTTACTTGGTAAAGAATTCCATGCTTTTCAAGTTATGTTCCTAACATTTGAACTTAGGCTAGTGGAAAATTACTGTTGGGGCCTTTTTATTGGACTGTAGATTTGAGTCGCTTTATATAAAAGCAGGTATGTGTGCATATGCTTACATTATATATTTATTACTTTTGAAGACATTACTGTCGAAACACTTTTTAAGTTTTCTATACCTCAGGTAATATTTAACCAGTAATCTAATGTCACATTCCAGTTACCAAGTTGTTATGAAGACTTGTTTCATATATTGTCTGCCTATGGGTTGAGACTTAAACCTGACTGCTGCATATGTGGTATTTGAAGTAACCCCTTCTGGGAAGGGAGGGATGAGTGTGCCTCCCTACACAGCTGCCTCTTTGCAGGTGAGAGTGTGCCAATGGACCCCAGTTACTGTTGGATTAAAGAAGGTGGATGTGAGCTTGCCAAAAACCCAGTATTGGGTGATTTCAGTTCACTTCTTCAGTGGAAAGTAATAGAGGGAAGCCATCCTTAGCCAGCCAGCTGAAATGTCTTAAATATGAATATCTAATAACAAGTCTTTGTGGTTACGGCCTTACTTAAGGCAGTTGTATGTAAGTAGTGAACTATAAAGCAGTTTTGGGGAATGTACTTTTTTTTATGTCTCCTAATGTACCTGAAAAACGCACAGTACAAAGTATTTAAGAACAAGTGTAATAAAATATATATGCAGTTGATGACCATTTTTGACATATTCTTTATTCTGTAACGCAGTGTGTCGTTCCCCCCCTCCCTTTTGGCTTGCTTGCAAACTTAAGTCATGAGCTGCATCATGTCTTCAAGTGTGAAGTCAGAAGTTGGTTTGTTCTCAGCTTGTGTAGCCTATCTGGGAATCAGGAGGCTAAATTAAAAATACAGTTATAAAATTGAATATGTTTGGAAGCTTTGTTCTCTTAAATCCGAACCTTCTGTTGACTGATGTTAGATGATCCCAAAGCAGATGCTGCAGTAGCTATTTGTTGATTTAGTTGCTATGGTGACATGATACATTCGTGTACAGCAGGAAGCTCACTGTATGTTGGCTAATTTGATAGGAAGGAAGGCTTGAGGTAGGTATTGCTGACTATATTGATAATTGATCCTACCTTTCACATCCTGGCTCCGCATGCTTTATGGATGCACAGCTAGAAAGGAAGATAAAGTGAGCTACTCTGGTATGGCGTTTAGGGTAAGGTGCCCTGTGAAATGAAGGGAGGTCGGTGCCCGGCACATCCACGACGATTACCTCGGGATTTAGTGAATGGAACAGATTGGAGCATCCAGAGTGGTGACTGTTGCATCTTTCTTCATCTTTTGCCACTGTGGGTAGCACCAGTTGAATGAGAGAAATAAAAGGATGCGAGCAACAGTAAGTGAAAGTGCTGAGGCTTTTGCAGTGGATTACTAGATTAAGCATGCTGCTAATTATCATCTTGATGGAGCTATTTGCAGAGGAAAATGTAATTGTTCTGAATACATACCCTAATGACAGAGCATGAATGGGGCTTTGCCTAGAAGTTGTGGGTTGTGTTATCTTCACCCTTTCCAAGACAAAATGCAGAAATACACCCAGTTTTTCTTTTTTAATCTCATTGCAGACAGGCTGTTAAAGATACAGTATACATCTTAAAAAGGACTTGGCTGTACCACCCTCTGAATGGGTTTAGTTGAGTGTTTTAAAAATTTCTGAAGTCAGAATGACCAAGAGCATTAGCTGGAATTTTTTCTGAATTTTGTGAATTGTTTAAAATTGAAAACTGAATTTACCTTTGTCCTTTTGACTAAAAATACTTCTCATCAGTACTGCTGAGCTAATTTCACTGGCAGTATTTTTAGACAAAGCCCTGCTGTCTTTTTTTATGTTGCTGTAATTTTACTAGTGCATTCAGAGAGGAGATTTTAATACATAGTCTTTCCATCATTCATGATTTTTTTGACAATTGTTTGCTACTTATTCAGCACCTATAACCATATAATGCTAAATATAGATGTCTTTATTTAGAAGAAGCAACCCCACAACCCTGAAGCTCTTGTCTATGCTTCCTAGTAAAACACCTCAGGAAAGAGTATTGTTTCTGCTTTTATAGAAGTAGATTGGTTGATTGATCCTTTTCTAAATTATGGTTTCAGAGATCTGTTTAGAAACATGTTATCTTTTTGAGTACAATGGAATGGGACAAAACCAGAGCTTTGCTTTTCAGTAGTACTGTTTTGTTCCAATTTGTAATCCTTCCTGTTGTCCCTTATTATATTTTTCTTTCAAATATGCCATAACTACAGTTGTAATATATTCTTCTTCATACTGTATATGACTTTGCAATGCATAAAATTAAAGTAATGTCTTTGGGTTTTTCCCCCACTTTCTCCTTGCCACCTTACCAACTTCCCCACATTTTCAAGATTTTTAATAACTATGCCAAAACCTGAGTTTGTGTTTCCCTGCTAAGGGATTGCATTGTTTTATCTTGATATATTTAGTGATAGATCTATTAGCGTTCCTATGTATTTTCAGAGGCTTTTAATTTGGTTGGAAAATTTTCCCAGATTTCACTCATTCTGGAATATGTGAATTCATGAAGCGTAACTGACTTCTAAAAAGAAGGTATCAAGTAACTCGTTCAGTTCCTCTCCCCCTTCAGTGTTAGGTGGTGGGGCTGGGGAAGGGGAAGGATTCGAAATATCTCTTTACAGTGAAATTCACCCCTGTTCCTTTAGTTTTCTTGTCTGTGCGGTGATAAGACAGTGCTCACCTGTGGAAAGAACACAGTGGCAGTTCTCACGTGTGCTTATCCCACAACTTCCCACGTGATGCAATCTATGTAGCGTAATGTATTTTTTGGTTTTGTTTTGTTTTTTAGCCTGGATTAAAAAATGAACTTTTTTTTCCTTTTCCGTTTCAAAAGGCTGATAATCTTTGATGGATGTGTTTGAGAGCGTATATGTTTTGCAGAGGCATAAAATAAGGAGCTTGACATTTATGAGTTTTTCTTTAATGCAAATACAAAAATTTTGGTCTTGTATCCCACCAACTCTAAAATGATAATTTTGATTTATTTTTTTTTTCTTCAACTAAGACTTCACTGGTTAGAAATCAACCCATAGGTGTTAGGAAAACTAAATGGTTTTTAAATGGTGTTATATATAATACAACTAAGTTTCTAATAACTTTTTTTTACACATACAGAATCTTTCAGGTATAAAAGCACTTATTTGGGAGAGTAGTTTATCTGCTACAAAAGATTTGAAAATGTGACTGTGAACAATAAACTTGTAAACAAAATTTGGCTACATCTTAACTGAATCTCTTGGAGTTTGCGTTGGCGCAGAAGAGTTAGGACTGTATTTCAGTCCTCTCCTTTTAAGAATACAGGTATTACACATTATAAAACCACAGTTTAAACAATACTAAGAATCATCCTTGTGTGGTAAGTTTAGACTAGTCTTTTCTTTATAAATCTTGTTCAAACCTGTGATCTGCAAATACTTCCACAAGTCAGGTAGATCTTTATACCTGTGTGCAGCAGGGTGGGGGAGAAGGTTAGCAACTCTCTTAATTCAGGATTTTACTGCTTTTGTGCCTGCATTAAAGATCCTCACTGTACTTCTAGGCAGTCATTTACTTTTTACTTTAAATTTAGACTTCTAGATTCTGAATAATATGTTCAAAATCTTTGGATGCGTCGTACAATAGCGATAATCTTTTGCATAGTTTCCCCCCTCCCCCAAAATCTCTTTTCCCTTACAGATCAACTGTATTTATAGTTGGTAGAAGAAACAGAATATTTTTGAGGTGCTGTTTTCCCTGTTTCTGACTTACTTTCCTTGGAGCAAGGCTGTATCACATGCATGTGTGCATACACACGTGTGTGTTTGGAGAGGGAGCCTCATTCTTTAGCCTTTGAGATCTATTCAGAGAATTTCCTCTGCATGCATGTAATGGGGAGCAAAAGAACAGAAATGTGTAAAACTTGCAGTGAGGCATCTCTTACTAGGTAGTGAGTAAATCCTGACAGACAACTAAGAACCCTTTTTTTAAAGATCTGAATGACAACTTTCAGGTTTTACCTATTAGAAAGTATGACTTCCCTTTTATTTCCTCCTCAGGGATAGAAATATCTTTAACCTCTAGTTGTATTTACAGTTTCTACTATGTCACAGCTTATGATTTAGGCTTAAGCTTTTTTTGTTTCCCTGCTCTGCGAGCTTTTCACCTCGGCTAGGGCTTAGGACCAGGATTAACCCAACTTTGGCATTGATACTTCATGGTAAAGTCCATAGGTTTTATTCCAATCTTGCTTACAAACCACTGGTGGAGACAGGTGTGTAGTGGCTGCAGTGAGCAGTCATTAATTGTGCAAGCCTGTCTATCCTTTATCATGTTTTTGTGACTTTCTTGGCATTTGGAAAACTTTCCCCTGTAGGTTGTAAAGTAAATGCACACTTGTGGTGCCACAGTCTTACACTGCCTTTCTTTCTTCTCAGCTGGCTGAAATTACCTTGACACTTGGCACTCTGCTAATACATTGGTGCTTCTGTTAGTATGGATATGGAAGTAGAGTAGCTTGCCCGAGTGTGCATCTTACTGAGCGAGTGAAGGGTCATTTTTAATTGTTATCTTGATGCAGTTAATGGGCTTTTTGGCCTTATTTAGTTAGTGTGCAAGCTAACATTTGAAACAGGATTAGCTAGTTCTATATCTTAAGCACCACTCTGTCGGTCGTTTGCTCCAAAGAACAACTATGTTAACCTGCATCTTCATCTGACTTGATGAAAACAGGCTGTTTAAGAAAGTGTGCTGTATTCATAAAGACAAGGATTTGTAAGACATAAATTAGCTGTATTTGACATTGTTGCCATTCTGCCTTTGAAAGACATTGCTGCGATCATATCAGTGGAGAGAAATATGTATAGGAATCTTATTTTGGCCTCTGCAGCCTTTACTTTGGGCTGATAAAAGCTTCTTCTAGGTCTTTCTGGCATTACCATTTGATCTGAAACTTTGCTTTTTTGGGGGCAGCCCTCTAACTTGAGATGGCAGCAGCTCTGCCTTGCACAGGTCTCTTTTCTGTGTTTTGTCATTTGTATCCTTAGTCTTCTAACTTTTTCCCAATTTCAGCCATTTTTTTTATCAAATTCATTTTTTCAGAGTTAGAAATAAAATGAAGACTTGAAAAAGCATTCATTTCTCAATTTGGTTCAGTACCTGAAAACATTCTCTAGATTCTCTTGCAGATAGCGGAGTTTCTTTACAAAATAAGCATTAAATTTTTTTGTTTTTTGAACATTAGTACTGCCTTACACTCTTCAGATGAAAAATCAGAATATTTTTTCTCATCCCTAGCTCATGCTGATAGAGTGAAGCTACATCATGTATGAGATCTTCAGAATAAATTATTGCTTAATTATTGTTACATCTGTTGTTAAAATTGATAGTATGTCAAAATCTTTTTTAGATATCTCTGTAGCACTTGATCTTATGACTTGAGCTGCAATAAAGTTATACTTTAATATGGAATTCTTTGGAGAGAAATCTAAAAATTGTTTTATGTAGAATTATTTTTATAAACCTATTTTTCTTATAAAACTGACTCAAATTGACATCTGGAATAGATTTTCAAAGAGGGTGTCCTTTAACTGGTCCCTCAAAAAGGCAAAATATTTTAATGCTTCTTCAGCCTACCATCAGGCAGTGTTTATGTATTAGTAACTTAAATGCGCTCAGGAATGTTCCCAGAGACTGAGGCTAGCCATCATGGAGCGAGTCTGTTCTAGTATACTATCTCACACTCCCGAATGTGCATCTGTGTGCAAAATGGGCATTAAAAATGGTCCCGGGAATCAGAATTTCAAATCAGAATTTCAGAATTGTTTGGGAGAATACTTGTTGATGCAAGGCAAAATTGTGCTAAGGATCACTGTAACAGTTTATCATCACTGGTCGTTGTTTCTCAGAGCCCAGGAACGTTCCTGAGCACCGCTTAATTTGCTAATGTAGAGGTGGGTTTAGGTGCTGCTGAAGCAGTCAAGGGGATGATGCAGGTGTCGTACAGACTAAAAACACTGCGACTGAAGTTTGCAGAGACTAGGGGCAGGGAGGGGGCAAAACAGGATTTACAATTTACACAATAAGATGGAGAAAACGTCTTCAGAACTGTTGTTCACCAAATTTCATATACAGGAACTAGGGAGTACCTGAAACTAGTAGGAGATGGGTTTAAAATGGATGAAAGAAAGGTGAGCTTCAGGAACTTGCTGCCTTAGGTTGTGTGGGGGGCAAACAGTATGAGCAGATTCAAAGAGTTTAGGTAGGTTCATGAACAGTGGAGAGAGGAACTGCAAAAAATGGCCAGGTTCACATGCTGTCCCTACATAGTATCTCCAATTATTGCGTTAAGAGTACTGGTCTAGATGGACCACCAATTTGAACCACTAACCCAGCCATGAGGGCATTTCTAATGTTATTTGGCCTGAGCAGCTGCCTAAGTTTAAACAGAGATTTCAGAAAAACCCTATTGAGCAAAACCCTATAAAAAGCTATTGAACTTTCTAATATATGGCACAATTCAGTCTTGTTGGGGAAACTGGCCTTTGCCAATCCAGATTATGTACCTTGAAACATGGTTGAGCAGCAAAATGAATGTTTTTAATATCAGGGGAAAAAAGTCAAATGTTCCATACCAAAAAAGGTTTCAATCAGTACTGTTCCTTTTTGCAATGCCTTCCTGTGTTTTAGGCTGGATTTTGTGGCTACCATTGCACTAAGAAATATAAATTCTCTGTAACCTATTCCTATTTAATTGAACCACCAAAAAAGTTTAAAATGTTCATTAGATCAGGATTAATCATCTAAAATGTCCTTTTTAGAGTGAATTAAATACCACTGAAAGATAATGAGATTTCACTGTTAAAACTCTAGGAACTGATGTTTCAAGTATTTCATGCTTTAGTCATATTGGCTGGTCATTTTGTTTCATTCATGCAAGAACTTTTTAGGATAAGTGTATAGCTGCAGCCACGTCAATTTGTATGCTAATCTCTCCAGGAAAGAGATGCTGATAATGTGGCTGATACAGACTGTTTTTCATCAGGAACTGCACTGAGGTCATATGGGTCATCATTAAATAGCTGTTTAAAGGAAACAATTTTCAGTCCCAGTGAAAATGACACAAAATTAGTTGTTGGCCTAATACTCCATTTCTTAATAGCAGTGACTTAACATATTCTGAACTTGAGGGGAAAAAAATGTCATCACAGTTATGTTAGCATTGAGAAATTACATTTTTAGATTTTCTTAAGTTTTGTTATGGCTGGCTGTGTTTGAGATGCATATGTAGGATTCTAGGGCAAGTTCCCTTTAGTTTGTTGGGGCTATGAAGTCCTTAGTGCTTGGTTGCTTTAGAAGAAGAAATGGCATTTGAAAAGTGGCTGTGTTAAGCGTGCCTTTCACTGAGGTTGATAAATCACAAATGAGTTTTTCAGGTTATTGTAATTATTGTAGAGGAGCAGGCAGCAGAAATCTAGATGGAAGAATGCATATTAGCTTTTGTGAATGAAGCAACAGGGTTTGTCACACAAAGGAGGAGGCATGGGAGAAGATGCTGAGCCGTAAGTTTTTCCAAAGCTTTTCATTTAGTGCTAGCCAACATGAGGATTTTGCCCAGCAGTGGAACGAAACTGAGATTTTAGAGTATTTGGCGTGTAAGACCACGGGCCGAATTTTGATAAATACTGACGTCAGGGTTCACGAGGTAGCGTGCTGGAGAGTGAAATATGCAAGCTTGTGCAAGGGAAGGCTGGAATGAGATGGGAAAGCTATAAATACTAGCAACCTGTAGATCTTATTTGCCTAACACCTGACACTATGAAAGATTCACATTACCTATTTCTTCAGAGAAGTTTCCTTGCATCTTTGATTATGTGCAGCAGACTTTTGTTATTTAAGAGGGAATCCCTATGGGTGACCCACTCTGTTCAGTAATGTCTCTCCTGGCCAGGAAGGGTATCAGTCTTCCTGCAGGTGTGCAGCTCTAATTTTTCTCATTGCAATTTGCAGCTACTCGGGAGGCAAGTAAGTGTCAAAAATGTCTTTCTCAAAGCAGCGATGATGCTGTGGGGTTCAGCAGCAAGTAAAAGGCAGAGAACCAGCACTGGTCACATTGACACACTTTACCCCAGCACAAAGACTTTTGAAACTTGGGAAACTACTTCAGCCCTGATTCAGACTGTCTTTTGGCACTCTTACCAACAAATACTGCCTGGCTTGGAACAGTTGTGGCTACAATGTAGAAGTAAGGCTGAATGTGGGAGCCAGTCAAATATGTAACTAGACAGCAAGCAGATATTCCAGAGAAAAAAGGATTTATTTCCTGTCCCTGAGAACTGAGCATCTAATTCATCTGCCAGAGGAGCAGCATTTAGTCAGGCAGTCTCCCAGCCGTGTTGGCTGTGCAGTTGAGATGCCCTTAGAGAAGGGAAAGTCTGATGACATCATGAGCATTGATACGGTGCTGGACTCCATCAGTAGACCCATCTCCACATGGCACAACCATTGCTAAGCATGCTCTCTCTGTGCTATGCCATGACCGCAGGGTTGAGCCTATGTCTTCTAAGATAGCTGTGAGTGAACAGCAAAGGTTTCTCACACAGGAAACCACTGCAAAAGAAAATCAAGAGGTATGTTGCCCACTTGCTGCAGTTGGGCCAGTGCATCTGTCTCCATGCTTCAATTCACTTTAGCTAGCAGGAAGCACCAATTCGGATGTCCTGCAGCAGAGGTCTGGAGAAGAAAAACCAGCAGGTTCCCAAGGCAACATCATTACCTAGGTTACCAACCATGGGAGCCAAGCATTGATATTCAAGAAGTGGGAGCAATGAAGTAATACCAGTCACTCCCCATTCCCTGTTACTTCAAAAGCAGTAGTCATGGGACTTGCACCAGCCATTACACCAAGACCTGACAGCTTTACAACTTTTCTAATTCTCGCAGTTCATACTGTAGAGAACAAGAATATCAAACTGAAAATTGTGCATGTTCCTTGACATGCCCGTGCTGCAGCCAGAATGGCTCCTCCAAGAAGTTTGGGCATTGTAAATTGATCAGAACACTTGGGCAAATCTGGCTACTAATAGATACAGAGGCATTCTCATATACCCCTGCAAAACTTTGATGTCCTTTTGTTCTGGTCTATATATCAAGCTAAAGTTTTTAATTGTAGCAGAGAGGGGAAAGTAAATCAATGAAAGACACATCTTCAAAGAGCTGTGCCAATTTGGGGAGTCTGAAGAAAAAATTGCTGAAGTCCCCCACTTAAATTTCCCTCATTTATCTTGCACTAAAGATGATATCCAGTTTCTAAAATGCCTCCTTCAAACACTTATGATAAACTCTGACAATACAATATTTTCCGAAGACTTATAGGGTCTTATTTCAAGAGCATTTCTAAGATTCTCTTGTCTCTAAGTTTAGATCATACTATATATGCTCACTTTTACTGAATTTATCTAAAATATATCTGCATACAAATCAGGAAGATTTATCAAAATGATAAAATGTAAATGGTGATCTCGTTCATATTATTTCCTCAAAAGGCCTAAGGCTTCTAAAGAGATTTCTCCAGTAACTGGGGGAACTGGGATTTCCCCAGTACTGCATCATATGAAGCAATGCAAGGTGGTCTGGTTAAAGTTTATGCTCAAAACTGAGCTAAAGCAGTATTCGAACACTGAACCACATGGCCCAAGTTTGAAAATGCTGAATATTCAGGAAATCTCAAAGTTGCAGATAGGATGGAGCTTACAATCTTTCGATTAATTTGTGAAGTTGCCCTACCAAAGGAGGAGGAATTCGTGTGATTTTTGCCTTTTCCTCATGCTTTCTTTTCTGAGGCACAGAAAGGTAGCCTGAACAGATTAGTGGTGAAGAAAGATGCAGCAAAGGAAAAAGTTCAACAAAACAGGAAGATTTGGCATTCCTCAAACGAGTAACACTTGAGTTTTTCTTTTCTTTGTTGTAAAGAAGCAGCAACAAGCACAATTTTACTTTCTTTAGCAATTTAACAACTACCTTTTTGGCCATGATATTAAAGAGGTGTGGGTGTGTGTGTCTCACCCTAATTCACATCGGGGGAGGATATACGTATACTGTATTTAGATGCATGCAAGCTAGACTGAAGACAGTTTGTATCCAGAAAGAACATAATGGGATGTACCTGATTTTTTTTTCCCCTTCATAATTTTATTTGGGTTCTTCAGTAGTTATAAACTTTTTATCTCACAGGAAAGCAGGCTTTAATTAGACTACAGAAGTCTGAAACGGTGGCAGGCATCTTCTTGGGGTACATGTCAGACTTCCTCTGTTTATTTCAGCTATTAAGTGTGCTTTTCTACCAGTTCTTCACTGCTTAGTTTTACAGAATTAGGATAATTAGCTTTCCACAAATAAAAACGTACATACTGTTTCATGCTGTGCATCTGGTGCACTTACTTTGTCATTATTTCTAATAATGTTTTATCATTAATGAATCTACAAACATGCTTAGACCATGAAAAGAAGGAAATTACGCAGTACTTCCCATATGTTGAAAACTGTTTGCCAAGCAGTTACGATTAAAATTCAAACACTGGGAATTCTAGGCTTCCTTATGAAACCTTTATATAATGGCTTGATTAATGTTGAAGCTAATGTAATTTGTTGTTGAAATAACATAAGCTATAGAAATCGCTTTTTTTATTACACTAAGCAGTCCAGAAGAAGTTTGTAGAAGTACTGTTTTACCCAGTTGTTAATCTCTCCTTGACTCTTTGAAAAATGCCTGTTAGAAATATCTGTACTCGTTCTTGCTCCTATCTCTTTTCTCTGTGGAATGAAGGCTGTAAGCAGTGTGAAGTAGAAAATAGTGTATTTATTAATCAGCAAAAAAAATTTTTTTTCTTTCAGAAAAACTTTTTTGTGCATACTGGATTTTGTAATGTATTCCTGTGTAATGGTTGTAAAAACTCTTTTATTTTTAAGGTTATTCTTGTGCAAGTTAATCCAGGGGAAGCATTTACAATAAGAAGAGAAGATGGACAGTTTCAGTGCATTACAGGTAAAGCTGATATATTTATTTTAATATTTCCTGATTCTGCATCAGGGTAGGCAAAAGGCAATTCATGATTCATGATGTTGAAGGTAAAACAGTGAGGAAAGTGGTTTTGGATAGAAGGTCTATTTAAAGACCTAAAAGATTAGATGCTGAGTGTCATTTGGTTTTATACTTGACTATCATAAGCAAAACACTTTTTCCTATAATAGGTTAAATTAAATTACGTTCAGCAGGGATGGGGGGAAATTAGTTCAGTCCACAGAGCGAATGAGCAAGTGCTGTTGTAACAGCTTTTGGTTAAGCTCATTTATTTCACAGACCTTGAGTTAAAAGTTACAGTTGTTAATTTGGGTTGAGTTTAGATTTTTTTTTTTATTCTTTGCTATCATGTGGACGTTATTTTGCCCATCCCATCATCAGTTATTTGTTATCCTGCTACCCTACTAGTAGCTGTCTGTTACCCCACTGCTAGTTATCTCTAGGGGCCAAATTGTCTCCTTTTTAAGTTCCAGCAAGATTCAGCTTCAAAATACATCCAAACATTACATCGCCATATGTAACAGGCAGTTTGTTTTCTATACTGATGTTGTTTCTATACAGATGTCATTTTCTATACCAAATCGGAATAGCTACAAAAATTAAGGCCATCTAGGGCTGCAAGAAATGAGCAGTCAAATGTTACTGTTATTTAGACTATCACTTTATTGTGTTATAAGAGCCTATCCACAAATGCAGCACTGAGTCACTTTCTCTGCTGGGCCAATGAATCCTGCACTTTCTTTTTCTGGACATTGGTTCAGCTTCAACAGACACTGTCTTGAGAAGCTGAAGCAAGGGGCTTCAAGCTCCTTTTTCCCCCTCTCTGAAGTCTGAGGCGAGCCCAAAGTCTGGTTTCCAGTGTCCTAGGCAGGTCCTTTAGCCACAAGATAACTGATCAAAGGGAAGCCTTGGATTATAATTTATGTCGACAATTCTTGAAGCTTACATGTTCATTAGAACCATTCTTCAAAACTCTGTGCTGGTTGCACAGTATTATATTGCTTCTTTTGAGCCACGATCAATTGCTATTGCAGCTCAGTTTTGTGACGCTTATTTGAAACACAGCTGTGTAATAATTATTTCACAATGTCTGAGAGGAACATAGTGGATTTTGTGTCTTGCAATTTAGGTGAAAAACAGATGATGTGTTTTCAGTCTGTGGTACAAAATACAGCATACCTTGTATTTTAATTTTGATTTATCAAATAGGCTTGGGGGAGGAGGTGAATGAATTGACACTTTCCTTGCCTGGTAATCTTGCAGGTAGAAAGTCTGTGTGATGAACTGCAAAAATATTAATTCTCTGTATGTATAGATACAGTTCTAACCTTTCAGGATACATACAGGTACGTGCTTTTGTCCTTGCCTTGTCCCTCTCGAACAGCCATCTCTCTGTTGTGGTTGACATCAAAGGCTGAAGTCTTCATGCTTTAAATCTGAGAGTAGTTACTAGCTAGGCAGTTGTTCCTGGGACTCATTAAGCCTAAGCTCAGTTATGCTCTTTACAACTTTCCTGAAAATTGGAACTGACGATCTAGGGACCTAAACCTCAAATCAGTTCCACAGCTTTTTCAAACCTTCAGATATTTGCCTTATCCTTCTGCCTTCTAGGATATGAAAACATGGCTTATAGTCTTGTAGTAAAGCAGAGAGCATAACTTAGTGGAGATTTTTCATGTTCACGGGTTCATTACTCTTGGAACAGAACCTGAGTTACACACACTCACTTGAATGTAGTTTTTCTCTTCTACTTCTGCCACTCCTGAGACGTTTGTTTCATACGAGTCTTTATGCCAGACAGATCTTTCTACCTTTTTGACTTGTTCTTGAATTGCTGGATCTCCCTGGCTTAAAGAAGAAACTCCTTCAAAAATTGATGCTGTGCTTTTTCATTATATGGATTGCAACTAGTGAGAGGAAAGTCTACTTTCTCAACAGCTTTTGCATATAGATTTATACAAAGTGAACAGTTTCACAGAGAGCATACGCTGTGGAGAGTAATATGGTATTGGTGGCTGTTATTTGCTCTGCCACAGCTTCTCAAACATAGTTTGCCCTTGATAAATTATGTATATGTGTATGTATATATATATGTGTGTGTATATATATATGTGTGTGTGTGTATATATATATACACATACACACATATAAAAAAAAGTGGATGCCCAGGTCACAAAATGGGTTACAGCCAAAAGAGGCTAGTGCACTGACTCTAGAGAAGGAAACCTCACCTCAGTTCCCTGTTGTTTTCTTCAGTGTGTGCTTTCAGTTACCAAGTCAAATTGAATTTAAAGGTGTGGAAATACCTAATGAATATGATTTGGGGGGAACATTGTGAACATGCAAGGAGGCTTATTAAAAAAAAAAAACAGGCATAAAGAAATGAAGCTAGAAAGCTGAATTTTAGTGTTGAGATGCTATTAGTAGGAAGTTGATTTACTTATGACAATATCTGTTAATACTTTTTTCCAACCTCTCTTTTTCTGCAAATATTTGCCTATTGTTATAGTCTCTTCTGACTGTGTATAGCTGTAAAAAAAATCTCTAGAAAGAATACATATTCTGCCTTTTCTGTGAAGTACTCTGCAAAAAGCGATAGTACTACATATGTTAAAAATATATATCTGCATATTACTTTGCAAAAACACAGCATGTATTGCCTACAGAGAAATTGTAATTACATGACTATGCAGTTTTTGTTGTATGTAATCTGTCATTTCCTTATATCATGTCTGAATCTTAATCTAACACTCAAAATCCACCCAGGTGAAAAGGGTAGATACAAGCAAAGGATTCGCCCCCTCCCCCAGGAAATGCGCTTTGTTACAAGTATTCCCCTGTCCCTTCCAAAGAGGTATTTGTACAGCTAGGTGTGTAATTCACTACCCTATTTATTTCCGGTAGACTACCAAGTGACCACCAAACAAATCTATCTGTTGCTCAGTTTCTGTTTGCTTTCTAGAAGGAACTGGTTCTGGCTACTTCATTTAATTCATATTTCATAATAATCAATATTCTAGAAATAACACACAGCTTAATGTTGAACAGAGTTTGATCTTTTTCAAGTAATAGAAGACTTTCAAGTACTATTTTTCTAAGCCTGTATTCTAATTTATACTTAGCAAAATGCTGGTTTGCAAATATTTGGTTTTAGTATATCTTTTTGGATTAAAATCTTGCTAAGATATGTCCAGGGAAATGGAGAAATAATTTGAGATTAGAAATAGTAGCAAGAATTTGAAATGTGATGCATTGACCAAAGATTGAAATAATAAAAGGTAACTTCAGGTTCTTGCGAGGCTATTTGCATGGGCATATGTTTAACTATAAATTATGTACATGTGGTATGAGGGGTAGTGAGCCGTTTCTAGATGGAGTCGCAACAGAAGTACAGATACAGTTGTCTTGGGTGATTTGGTAAGTCCCTGTTCCTTTGACTTTTGTGCTTAATTGATAATCGGCTCACCCTGAGATCGCACTGCGTGCTGAAGTCAGTGTTGGTTGTATATAAATACAATTATAGTGTTAATTGTATTTTCTTGCATCATATTCCGCGGCTGTTGGGAACACTAAGGTGTTTTATCAGTCTTTGTTGGTACTCGTCATAGTTATTTTACTTCTAAAGAGTACTGATCTTATTTTGGATGTTGTATGCATAGGGTAAAACTACTCAACTTGAAAACAACTAGAGTCAATGTCTCTCCGGGAAAAAGGAGAGTGTGTTATGGACAGCTCTAAAATATTCACTCTAATCTGTGAAGTACTGAAAACTCAAAGCACCAACTACTGGAGCTGCGTGCTTCTGTGGGGTAAGCTTCTGAAGCAAATACTGCACCTGTACTCAGATCTCTGTACTGCCTTCCTGGCTGTTTGCTGGTCTTAACTCTCACAGATGGTCTGTAAAGCCTTGAACATTTTGGAACTGTGAGAAGTGACAAATAACTTCTTAATGCGTGCCTTTTCCATGGCAGTTACGATGGGATGAAAAGGCTCTTGTGATTATTTCCTGGTTTGAAATCTCGAAGCTTGGCAAAAGAGCGCTGTTGTTGAGGGGTCCTTCTTCCTTGTTGAGTCCCATTCCTCTGTTTGTCAGAGTTTTGATGACTTAAAATGATTTGTGTATTTTTTCTTGATGTATTACATACATATTTCTGTAAAATAACAAATCCAGCATTGCTTTGTATTTCTGCATTTAACAGTTCTATGTCGTAGTTGCTTTTCTATTGTACGTATTTTATATAAGAAATAGTTTTACATGAGCTCTTCTGTGTGCTAACGATCAGTTTTTTATTTTAAAAAAATACTTTGTTTTGGCTGTCTAGTGTTCTTTTTGCATAGTCATGACTTCTGCCCACTCTTGACGCAACTTCAATTTAAACCATTTGTCAGCCTTTTACTTTCCAAAGGTTGTGTGTTTTGCTTGCTAAATAGATAGGAAGACATCTGCCTGTGTATCCATGTGTTAGACCAAAATGTATATTTTTAGAAGAGCTCTTAAATCTATAAAACTGTTTTCACATAGTAGAAATGTTCAGACTTCTGTGGAAACTTTCCTTAAGCCAAGATTTTCTTCTGTTAAAGTGAAATAATCAGCTACATCACAGTGATTCAGAAAACCAGGTTTGAAATGTATGAATGGGCTCTCTTTGCAGAAGTGAATTACAGCAGATCACTCATTCATGAATTCCTCCTATTGCAGAATAAATGAATGAAGATGACTCATCTTGAGCACATTTTATAACAGTCCCAAGTTGCAGCTAAGGGCTATTAAATGTTACTTGACATAATAAGAGACCATGTTATATGCCTCTCTGGAGGAAAATTGCCATTTTCATAATAAAATAAGAAAACGTATGTAAATCAGAATGAGTCATAAATACTTCATGTTTTGAAATGAAATGAAGTATCACTGTGAAGGTTAGTCTCTGGAGAAGAAAGTTAAGCAATCTTACCTCTTTTCTTTTTCCTTTAAAATAAGGAATAAAATACTTTTTAAAGTGCTTTCAGGAGAGTCAAGAGAAAAGAGGAAGATCACATCCATTCTGAGACTACAGTAGTGAAACACAGACTTTCTCTCATTTGAAGGTTAGCTTCAACTTTGCAACACCAGACCTGCCCATTATCTGGAATACTAAGTAAATAAAGTGATTTCCTGCTGCAAAGTCTTCTATGTGGTTTTGGTTGTTTTAAGATGGCATTAAAGCAATCAAACTGGACATCTTAAAATCCAAATGTAACTATTATATATGCTATAAATAACTGTTATATATGTTATCTACCATCCCCTCCTCAGAAGGGACTTTCCTAGCTGGTATCGATCTTTGGAAGAGGCTTTTTTCACAAGAAGACTGCAGCTCACTAGCAAATCCTAAGCCTCCTGTGTCAGTCGGGGGAAGTATTGCCCTGTCATTCTGTGCTTATCTTAGATTGTACAAGGGATGTCTGGCACTGCGGTAGTGATCCCGGATGTTAGTTTTAAGGATGACCTCACCTATGGAAACAATCTATTTTGCTGAATTACTCTGTATTAGCTTTAGCAGTAGGCAGAAATTAGAAATAAAAGAATATTTACATAAAAGCATAGATCTGGAACAAACTAGCAAAAACAAAAAGCAGTAAAACACTTTTAACATTATAATTAACAAGAACTCTCCTCTAGCATCTGTAGTCTTCTGCGTAGTTTGTGAGCCTTAATAACGAACCTTTCCTTGCAAGCAACCCCAGACAGCTATTTCTTGGACAAATTTTAGTGCTCTAGCTTTTCTACTCCTGTTAAAGATGGTTACTGGAGCCCTCCAGGGAAGCTGCTCTGGGTGATCTTCTCTTTCTGTAGCCCAGGAGGGAAATACTACTTCATACCTGTTTCCATTTACACATTTACACATTTCTGGATGTTGAGATATTACATGATGACATGTTGCATAGATCTTTGCATTTCCAGGTGTCCCCAGTCAAACTAAAAATAATAACGCTGGTAGGAGTCAGCTGTGCAAGAGTACAGCTGCAGTAGGGACCTGATTCTCTTCTGTGTTGTAATAAGATGCTGAGGAGAGAGGGTGACGGTGGAACGTGGCTGTAGCTCCTTGATTTGGAGCTATCTCATTCCTAAATAGTTGTAAGTAGGAGCTGCCCTTCTTATAGCTTACAGCAATAAACAGAGTGCATGAATGTCCTTGGAGATTTTGTAGAACCGACTCCCTCTCTTCTCCCCTTTACAGGTAGGTTTATGTAAGAGTTGGCCAGAGATTTGGCAAATCCGCTTCTAATATGGTAAAGAAATAGTGAGGAGTTTAAGCCTTCACTGTATTGCCTGTAGAATACTCATTTCCTGCCTTTGGCATGTTGGAGAAATCTTGTCCATGATTTGAGGACTGTTGACTGGGTAAATTGGCCCTAAAGCCCTGCTGCTGCAGCTTTTCTTACATCAGTAAGATGTAAGAAAGATGTACTGCACTGAATTAAAGCTAGCTCAGCTACATCTATTTGATCCTGTAGTAACTTTTGCAATACAGCAGAGGCACTCTGCAGCCCTTTTTAGGACCATCTCTTAAAATTCAGTTTTATTAACTCGAGCAAAAATTGTGAAGAAGCACAAAACAAGGTCATTCCCTTGATCAGAATAAGCTGTAGCAATCCTGAAGTCTGTTACTTAGATTGGTTCTTTCTGCTCTAAGACTGGCCATAAGAATTAACCTCCTAACAGAGTGCTCTCAACCTTTTATGGAAACTGCCTGACCTTCTCCTCAGTTAAAGTCTGATAACTGAACAGGGCTTCATGGCCCTAGTCTCCTCCATTTCTTAAAGAGGCAGTCAGTGATACTACAAAAAGCTGTTGCTGAAAAAGCTTATTTTATTGTGCTGCTTTTCTCCAGAACAGCCAGCATTACTGTCATGGCCATTTTGTTAGGTTTATAAATACTAGGCCTCTAGAATGTGTCATTCCCAGAATAAACTAAACTTGGCAAAAGTTTTATTAAAAAGCAAACCAGGCCTGTTTAATCGCCTTCTGCAGCAGAAAATTAAAAAACAGGTGGAAAAGGAAATGCATTAATTCAGATCACTTTCCCTAAAACACTACAAACATTATGAAAATTTAATTTTTCTGTCACTGTTTAAAATGTGTTGAATTTTAAGTAGATCTAATATCTCTATTTGGACAAACAGACACGGCTATATAATGCTTTTGTTTTGGTTGTTTTCTTGCTTTTGTGCTAAACATTCTTTTAAGTTTTATTCTACCTTGACTGACTTCACACATTTTGGGAGGTGAATGTTTATAATTTACTATATTTATTCATTATAAAGTGTTCAGTCTGTTTTTCATATCTTATTTTTCTTCCTATGTATTCTGATCAGTTAATCTTCCCTTTTATCTTCTCTAATTTCCTCCTTTATTCCTTCTTTCCACCGCAAGCTCCACACTGTAAACCCAGCCTGAATATAGGAAGGTTCTGGAGATATTTCTTTGAAATACCAGTGTTTCAGCTGCAGACTGAAGGCATCTAATTTTAGGTGGCTAAATATGCATTTCTATATGTAGCCTTGGATCTAAGCTCCCATTATAGCTAGTGAAGAGTTAGTCACTAGCTACAAGTACAGTCAGTGCTTTTCAGCTGACATCAGTTTGAACTGCACAGCTCTCCAGGCTCCACTCTCTGCTCTGACTAGATCTCCACTTGCCGTAATGGGAGTTTAAAGTCCTAATTCGCATACAGGCATGTAATTTTAGACACCTAAATGAAATGTCTTCATGCAGGAGCTAAAAGCCTGACTTTTATAAGCTGAAATAAGTCAGGCTAGTGCCTGAAAACATCTCATTTGAGCATGGTGTTTCAGAGTTGTGCCCACAGTGAATGTCTTTGCCCTCAGGACTTCAAACTCTTTGTACTCATCCACTTCCGCGAGCATCTAACACTTCTGTAAAAGTGCCTGTGCTTGGAGATGCACGTTGGGAATGGAGTCGTGGTCCTGAGTTACAGCTGGAGAATGCACCTAGAAGTCAGTGTCTGGGATAGTCGCTACCATGTCTAGCACACAAGCTTGCAAAGCATTAATTCGCACTGCTGAGATTCAGGTGCTATTGTGGGAAATGCAAGTCTGGTATTAGTTGGATGAGTTCTGTGCAAAGCACATCAGGCTCAACAGGTCTGTGGCCTGCAATACTGAGTCCCTGAGCCTTGCAATCAGTTCATCTGATTTCTTCCCTGGGCTGTTGATGAGAAAGAAGTAGCCCTGTACTTTTTGCTTTGTGGGCCAAAAGGAGGGGAGACATAAAACAGGAATCCTTGATTTCTGCCACAGGTAGGAAATTGATTAACACTTGGAACTAAATCACAGATCAGAGATGCATGCATGGGAGTTTAAAAAAAAAATAATCCTATTTAGTATTTTCACTTGAGAGCCTAACACTAGAATGACTTATGCCGATAGCATTTTCTGCATCTTAATTGGGTCAAATCCGATTGATAGAAAATTTTGTGAAGATTACCAGCTGTTACTTTATTAAATGGAATAATAAGTTTCTAAGTTTCATTATCTGATATTAATTCATTAAAACAAATTGTGCTTTTATCCTGTAGAACCTTAGGTAATATTTTAAAGTTCATTTTCCAGTGGCTTTCATAAAGGCAAAAAGGCATAAGGACTTTTGTTAGATCATCTTTCACCATAGGTACATGATGAATACCGGCTGGTGCATGTCATCTGTTGGAAGATGTGACAGATTGTTAGATGAGACCTCAGGAAGTTTCTTTATAATTCCACCCTGTGGGGTTCAAGTTGTCTTGCTACACCCTTGAACTGCGGCTCTAGCTGTGAAAATACGCAGACCAGTTCTTTCAAAGAATCACAGTTACTAAGAAGTAACTTTGAATTAGTTTTGATCTGCACTTGTTCTATTTATACTCTGAAAAGCAGTCTTCACTGTCTTATCTTGAGGACCCAAACTGTCAGGCACAGGCCAGTTGTGATGGCTGGCAGACTGGCTGGGAAGGAAAGCAAGGTCCTTGCGGCTCCAATGTTTTGTTCTTCCCGAGTTCTTCAAGCCTGAGCAAGCTCCCTGCTCGTGCGCAGGCTGCCACAGCCCTGCCAGGAGATTACAAGGCCCAGCGTTGTCTTGCTGCCGTGCTTTCTCCTTTGCTGCTAAAGGAGAAGTTGTGTAGACAGAGGGTCGAGTCAGCAACAGAGAGACCTGGAGGTTGGTTTCCCTTTCCTGACTTCATTTTCACCCATCCTTCTAAATGCTACTGTGCTGTCTGTTTAGGTCCACGTACGTTTTTGTCACAACATTAGTGACCAGAATTTAATACATCGTTGAATGTTGCAACTTGGAATCCAGGGATTTTTTTTTAATTCTGCTCCTAGTTTTGCTCATTTCTAATGGATGAATCAGAGCAATGTATGGCTGTATATGTGTTTATTAACAGTACGCTATTATAGCTGTAGTCTGATTTTTTTGAATGTTAAATCACTAGGGTTTTGTCAGTTTGCATGACTTACATGATCATGACACTTTGCAACTTCATTAAATCGTGTTAGTATAACTTCCTGCCCCTTTCTTCCTTTTGCAGGCATTCATGTAGCAATCTGTTTTACATGTAAAGCAGTTGATTGTCTGAATGAAGGGAAAGGAGAAGGGGAGAAAGACAAGGCCATTACAAACATATAAGCTAGCTGTGCACAAATATAAAGAGCTACTGTGTAATGTGAATTAAAGACCAATTACAAGTGTGTATTTTCAACCAATTAAAGCCATTAAGAAACAGTGTAATTACATGGGGCTTCAAGCAAAGTTTGAAAGGCCAAATTCACTAGTAGTAAATACAGCTATCCAAAGTGCTGAGCCTCTGGGGAGGGTTGGGGGGAGTGTTGTTTGTTTGTCTGTTTGTTTTTCCAAAAAATAAGCCTTTCCTGCACTGAAAAGAGCTTACCAGGAAAGTTGGTTTTCTGGAGTAGATGCCATAGGACACCATTCAGTCAGCTCCAGTTATTTTTTTAGTGACTGTACAACAACCATAACTTGGAGAATTGTCTCCAGTTAATGGTATTAGAGCTACTAGAGGAGAAGCAGATGACACCCTTCCTTTTTGATTAATCGGCTATTTTGCGAGTGTATGCTTTAGCTCTTGTGCCTGTTTTCAATGTATTTCTCCAGTAGCCTCTTTTCCAGCTGTGCTTCAATCAGCCTTTTCCTTTGGTGTTCTACGTATAGACCAGCCTCATACAATATTTTATTTATTGTGTTTCTCTTGAACCTGACACTTGATCAAGAGATCTTGACGCTTTTATTCATGGATGGGATGGATGTGCCTTCCAAAGCAATTAAAGAAAGAGCTTTTTTACAGTATTTTACTATTTGGGTGGGAAAAGAAGGCTTACACCTACATTACATTCTTCACCAATGTAAAACCCAATTTCAAAATTTACCATACGCTCTCCCTCCTATAACCTTTTCCTAATATCTATAATCCTATAGTTCTTATATTGTGATATTTAGCAGATTCTGCTGCTATTTGAACACTGCTGTTACATTGCATTTGAAATAACTTAGAAAAGTCATGATATTCCTCGGTTCCCCACCCCTTTTTTTTAAATAGGTCCTGCCTAAGGAGGACAGCCTGCACTTCAAACAAAGCTGTTGTTAGTGTGTTGCCTTCGAATTCAGTTCAGGTCAGGGAAGTCCTGGTAGAGACAAGTAATTCAGAAGTATCAGTACAAAAAGATGTTTATTAGCTTCTCAAACCTGCAGAAGGATTTTGTCTGCCTTTACCTTTAAAACATGGCAATAGAAGCTGGGGGAAGAGGGTTAGAATAAGCACCGTAAATGCCAAATTTATCATCTCTATTTTTGCATGAATAATCCTTAAAGGGAGTTAACATAGACTTGTAGTTATAACAAGATATAAGATAAGGTGAATAAGATAGTGAGTGCTTCTCATGATGCACGCTTTGTTTAAAAAGTATTGCATCAACATTAGAAAAAGAAAATCTTGTGATAGATAGGTCATTTAAGCTATAATGGCTGTGCTTGAATAAAGACTGCAACAGGATCGTGGACTGAGAGAAACTCCCGAGGTGGGGAAAGCCCTACCCACAAAATGCAACTTTAGCAAGCCAGTTCCAAAAGAAACCAAAGCTGGAGGAAAACTCAATTCCCAGAAACAGGGTAGAGAAAAGATTGTCTGGCCAAGGTACTCTACATTATACTTCCTTCTTCTCTAATAAGAATCAGATTTAAAGTTGGAAACAACTGAGAGAAGAAGAAAAAGAATGTGTCTGCAGAGAAATACTCATCTGAGTTTTCACTCTTATTTTTCTGAATGCAATACATAAAGCTGTCTTGCAGATAGATTAATGGGGTGCCTAAAGCCCAAGCTGAGTTTGAGAATCTGAGGAGTTGAACTGTTTTTTCTTCAAGTTGTAGAGTCTGTTTGGAGGCTGGCAATGTCAAGTGCCAGAACATGGAAAGAATTTTCTCCAAGTTGGATAACAAGGGGTCAAAAGAGGAGACTACCTGTGATTTAGTGTGACACTGTGCTGTCAGTGCAACTTTGGGGAAGCATCTGGTGACTAAGCAATGCATTGCTGAGTGAAAATGTTTGTTAAGTTAAAAGGGCAACCTGAGCACCTAGAAGCAGATAAAGTTCCTACAGTGTGAAAGTTTCAAAAATCACCTGTTAAGAGAGTTGAAAAATGAAGGTGAATATCAGCAAATGCTTAACAAAGATGCAGAGGGCTGGCCACTGTGAGCTGATCTTCTTTTCCTCCCATTTGTAGTGCAACAACAGTAAGCACAAGCACAGAGGTTTTGAGATTGATTGTTGATGGTTTTATCACTTTTTAGTGTGGACTTTCAGCCCATGTATGTTAGAGTAGTGCTTTCCTAGGCAAGTTGTAAATCTGTCATTACATACCTATAACTTTTTCAATAAAATATTTATAAAAGGTGTATATTTATACGTGCCACGCCCATCTAACTCTTACACGAATAAAAAGATTGCATAAAAAAGGAGGAAAGTGTATCTTGGAAATACCCTATCTGTTCTGCTTAATTGCAGTTAAATACACTCAGTCAAATGTTTCCTTACATTCCTTTCAGGCAGAGTATATGGCGTATACTAGGCAATGAATCTTATTCATGTGTCCACACTACTTCCACTGCAGGTTGTTTCCCAGGTTCATCCTCTGAGAAGTCTTAAAAATACCATCCAGAGCACCTGCTTGCTTGTAATAAGCTTCCAAGTGTGCATTATGGTCATAGAATTCCAGTGCATTGGCATTTGTTTTTGTCACTAAGCCTTGTCCTCTCATCTGAAAAATAGATCTGCCACATTTATGATGGGAAGGACTCTAGTCTCATCTTGGTGACAGTAGTTACATGGAAGGTGGGTTTGGGGGGGTTGTTTTTAGAGGGTTTGGGGATTTTGTCTTTGTTTTTCAGCAGAAGCACATAAAGGTAGGTTTCCTGTTGCATGGTTTTGGGTTGCTGCTGTGTTTGGCTAAGTACTATATTGGCAGGTAAACCTTTCTGTGCTGCTTGAGAGAGCTGGAAAGGGGTCTGAAGTGCCTGGTAACATGCCACATGGGAAAAAGGAGGCTGAATGTCAGGTAAGGTTATATCTTTATAGAGTATAGCTTTCTGGGATATGAAGGGAAGTAAATAGAAGGGCTGGAAAACATAGGTGTAAAAAAGATTGTGGCAATACAGTGGAGTCTTGAGGCCAGATACCTCTGCATGTTTGCTGTCTCCATACTGCAAAGCTAAAAATATAGTAGAGAATGTATTTTGACCCATATCTCTAAAGAGCCTGAGCAGATTCACTGCAGTCTTACTTGTGGGGTTTCTTTTAGGTTTTAAATGTGGATGCAATAGGGAAGGATGGGATGCTGAAGTATGATGCAAAGCTAGTCTAGAGTGGAAATACATCCCTTAGTCACTCAGTAACCACCCAAGTATCTTTCAGCTATCAGGGTATTCCAGAAATACTTGGTGTTTCAGCTAACCCGATCACCCAAGCAACTCCAGTGGTATAGGAAATCCATATTCTAGAAGTAGTGAAAGATGAACAAGAGCATAGATTAGCTGCCTAAAGGAGTGTTGCTTGAATGGTATCCCTGAACTGGATGAAATTCAGTAATACACAATACAAGGTCATGCGTAAGAGTAATAAATTATAAATGGGGAGCTCCTCATTTGAAAGTTAATTAGCAGGAGGAGGAAGCTGGTATGAGCTATTTGGCTCACAAGATGAATATTATCTCCAGTGTAATATATCTGTAAAGGGGGCTAGTGTGATCATAAAATGCATCAGGATGAATAATGCTAGTACAGCTAGGGATGTTTTAGTAGCATTTTACAGGATTCTACTGAGACCTCAACTGTAATTTTATAATTCATGCCTACAAAAAAATGGAGTGAAAGTGGAATAGCCATAGAAAAGAGCTCCTAGGATGTTGAGAAAAATGAGGAGCCTATATAGGAGACTGGAGGAGTTTTGTTAAGAATAGATAAGTACATACCAAGAATAATTAAAAAGAAAATCTGTCAACAGTAAATGCCAAAGATGGCTTACAGCCAAGGGGATTTCAAACGGCTATGAATATATTTAATCTGACAATTACAAGAAGCCTTGCAACTATTTAGGAGGGCGATGCTCCAGGACAGCACTCTAAGGGGAAAAGTATGAGCAAAAAACTGACTGTTTTTAAGATTGGTCTTGATGCAGTTGATGTACAATCTGTTTATGATGAATCTTCATGTATGATAATGGGAGACAGGGACAAAGCTGCAATTTCAGGTGAATAGACTTGATTCATGAGGTCTTTTTCAGTCCTTTAGCCCTGATGGCTCATCACTAGCAAATGTAGATCTTACACATCCAGGCAGTAGGGAAGCAATAAAAAGGTTGCTGCACAAAGGACACTTGTTTTCCAGCTATTAAGCAATTTTACTGTCTCAGCTCCCTAATAGCAGGGTGTATTGATCCTTAGTGTATGGTCAGGAGCTCCTCTGTATGTGGGTGTCTTTTTCCCTTTCTTCTGCCTTGGAATGACACATTTTCATGTGTCTGAGCAAAGTTAGATGTTTCATGCCTGACCTCTTTTTTGACATAGGTAAGTAGATTCTTTGCATAGTTGTGTATGGTTCTGAGTTCATTTTGGCTGCCAAAACAGTGGGAACATTACTTTCTAAAACATATTTGGTTACAGAGCAGATTGAGTTTGAAGAGAATGCTGCAATGGCATAAGCTTATCTTTGTGTCTGGGCCCTGCTTACTGTTTTACCAGATGCTTGCTTTCTGATAATACATATTTATTATCCTCAGAGAAAGCTTTTTATCAACAACATCTTTTGTCATAGACACTCTTGATGTTTGAGCTTGTATACCTTCCAGGTCTGTGTGGGAACTCACTTGAGATTTGGTGAAAGCATCTGTGGATACTTCATTGTGGAGAATCAAGGAGCCTTTTCACATAAGACACCAAAAAGAGCAAATTCTAGATTTCAAATGCTAAAACAAGCTTAAAAAGTGAAAGTGACTTTGTTAGTCTGCAAGCGGGTTGTGAGGAGGAGGGTTGGGGGGAGTTGTTTTGTTTATAGCATGCCCAGACCCTAAAAATTCTTTGGAATCACTGTCGATGCTAAAACATAAGGTTTGCAGTGGATGTGTGTTGTAATCTATATGACAGTAGAAAAATTTCACTGCAGAAGAGGCTGCAAATGTTGGTAGCGATCATAGTGCCATTCTGCATTCTGATTGAGAACATCAGTTCTTTCACAGGTACCCTGATTTGGGGTTTTGTAAAGTTTTTTGAACAGTGAAAACAATTTCTATGTGACCATAAATATATAAGCATTTAGATTAAGACTTCTGATTCTGGTTATGGCTTTTATCATGTCAAAGTTATTAATTAAAGAGTTTTCAAGACTGACAGTATTTCAGTCAAACTTTGGTTTTCTCTGTCTTCATGGAGTTCCCTATTGTAGCTATGTTCATAGGACTGCCTTGTTGTTGGTGAAGAAAGAGAAAAGTATGTCTGTGTGTGACAGATGGTCATCACAAGGGGTCATGCTCGGGCCACTTGGATCCCACCTGGGTTCTAACTTTAAGAAGCTTTTAGCTACAGAAGTCTCAGAGAGCAACTCAGGTCACCGTACTGAATCATGGCCTAATCCTAGCAAGCATGTTGAATCCATTGCTTCTGCTTTTTTGATCACAGAGTTCCTTACATGCCTGTGATTGTACAAAACATTAGGCTGCACTTGATTGTTGGCAGAAGCTGGAAATCAAAGACTTGCTGCAATACATGCAGTACATAAATGCTGCCTGTCTCCCCGAAAAGAAAGCAAGGTTATCTGTTTACTCAGGCTATATTAAGCTCATCCCAAAGCACAAACAGCAGCAACACTAGGAATTTGGCTAGACCACTCACCCAGAATCTAGGATGTCTGAGTTTTTAGCTCTACAAAGTACAACAAAATTTGAAGCTGTAGCCCACAATTCCAGTCCAGTGCCCTAACTGTTTGCTATGGGGTATTCTGAGCTCCTCTTCATGTATTCTTTTGAAGCTGAGCCTCTTTGCCTCCATAAAAAGTAAGATTTTAGAGGGAAACTACACAAGAAGGCAATCTGCCTTTTTATATTGATGTAGTAGGTATTTCTCTATGGTTTAGGCAAAGGCCTGGGTTCTGGTTCCTGTTTCAAAGGCTGGTTTGTATTTTCCATGTAGGAGCTCTTGGACTGAATGTGTGATGGTAGATGGGCAGAAGCTTAGTGCACTGCATTTCATTTTCCTAGCGGCCCATCATCAGCAGAAGGACCAGTGGTTACAACACAGGTTATTCCATAGCCTGGTATTTATAGCACTTTCCTCAACAGCAACAAGCTGTGGGTTTAATCTGTGTGAAGAGAGCATAGAAGTTAGTTAACCCACAACCGAACAAGATGACCACCTTTTTCCTGCCAGTAGGAATCTACTCTCAGAAAAGGTGATATTCTCTACTGAAATTGGACAGAAGAGTCAGTAGAGCAGGCCCTGAACCAGGTATCTACTTGGGGATGCACTGGCTGTGCTTAATGATTTCTGTCATCTGGTGTGAGGTGGCTGCCTCATAAACGTGCCAAAGCACAGAGTTGTCCTCCAGTCACCTTGAATCACCCTGCTGAAGCCAAGTGTTTGCTTTAGACATTGCAAAGCGTGAGGTGCGTAGCAGCAGATGTTTCAGTTTCGTCTTTTGTCTCACTGTTGTTTTGTCATATGTAGTTTTTGTAGGTTGTCTGCTTTGAGGCTTGTTCTCTGCAGTTTCTAATCATGGCAGAAGGACTTTGCATCGCTAAATATCACCTTTTGTTGTCAACTTCAGGGAGATTTTAACCTTCCTCATGATTCAAAACAAAGCTGCGTAATAAAAAGCATTGCTTATTTCATAGTTTAGAGTTCTGTAGCTGAACATTTTCTTGTAAATACTAGAATACTTGTATTGGTGGATTCAAGGGAACATCCCTTATTTAGGCAAACCAACAATTGTATGGGGTGAGTGGGAAGAGAGGAAGTTCTGTAGGACTGAACTTCATTTCTTTGCAGTGTTTCAGAAGGCTTTGTCCCCTGGCTGCAAGAGCAAATTCACTTAGCTAATGCAAGGAGGATTGCATCCAAGAGTAAAATTTCCCTGGGACAGAGTTACTCTTTTTTTTTTTCTTTTTATCAGTGCAGTGATGGTTAACTTTTGGCTTTTAGCGAGAACAAGATTTAGCTATTTTTTGCACCATATAGCCTGACCTCAGAACTCTAGTAGTGAAGCCAATAGCGTTCTGGATTTACCTGTATTTCCCTCTTTCTGCTAGCTCGTGTAGAATACTGGATTCTCCTTTCCTGTGATGGAAAGCTGAGAGCTATCACTTTTTGCTAATTTTAGGTTTGCATCAGTTTCAATTCTGAACCACCACTCCCAAACCAGTCCTTTTGCAGAAAGGCCTATGTAGTATTTATTTAGATATTAGAAGGGCTTCAGATACTTTGCGCCACAGATGCTAGATTCTCATAATAAATTTTGTTCTGCTTTGTTTTTATTTTCAGTAGAGCATCTGAATCTGCGTTGTGTTCATTTGTATAATTTGCTCAAAGTCTAAACAATTTGAAGGATCTCAGATGAAAGCGTGTGCCATTAGTAGATTCCAGGGCCTCAAAAGGAGTACACCTTTACAAAACAATTCTTGGCTAGAAATCCAAGTTCACAAGTTGGCCGCTACATTTTCTCTTGGCAGCCTTTTCTGATGTTAATTGCTTGGGTAAGTTTCTGGCACTGTATATATGGCAATACTCAGTTACAGATTGCACAAACAATTTATTATATCCACAAGTTCTTATGTATATTTTCATCCATAGTTTTAAACTACCCTAGCCTAGAATTTGGTAAAATTGTTTCAGTATTTGTATGCATGCTATCGATTTCCTTAGTCATCTGTATACAGTTGGGGTGGGAGGGGGGATATCAAGAAATTTGCACAGAGGAAAAGGAGCTTCTTTGAATGCCAGTTCTCTTAGACAGCACAATGTGCCAGATAATTTTGCACTCCAGTTTGAAATCAGTAGAGCTAGATAAGTATTGCAGGGGAAAAATAACCCATTAGTGTGATAAGTTGAATATAATGGTGCCAAAAAGACCTTTACAAGTAATAATACTACATAATCACATCTTTTTTTGGCATGATCAGCTGGGGGCGGGAGGGGAAGTGTTGAAGTTAATGTCTCTTCCTTCAAGGATCTCTTCCTCCTGTGAATCAACAAGTGCTCTTTTCTTGGCTATCTACACGCCAAGAACCGCTGGCAGGCTGCAAATCGTCTCCTGCTGTTGAGACTCAGTTGTTCCGTTCACTGCGTAGCCACAGCCAGCTATCGATAGTCGCACCTAACCTTTCCTTTCTGGTCTGCAGACCTATATGGCTAAAATATTTCTGATTACAAATATACAAATTCTAATAGGTAACAACTGTTAATGGTTAAATTTTGGTTGATCTTGAATCTTCTGAATCATATTGAACGCTGCTAAGCATTATGCATACATACATACATATTAAATAAAGGCCTGATTTGGGGGGGGGGGGGGGCGGCGGAAGTAGGTTTTACTGTTCAGCATAACTGCTAGAAAATTGGATCCTATTTGAGGAAAAGGTAAGGAAATACACTACACAGTTATACTGGCATGAGTGCAGATTATTTTTACTGCTAAGAATAAAAACATTCATGAAAGTTCCTCTGTATTAAGAATGGTATATCACATTTAGCTCCCTTTGAAATGCAATGGGTTACGGTTCACCTGATATTTAAATTGGAAGACTACTGGAGAGAAAGAACAGATTTTTTTGGCATAACTCTTCCACATAGTTATTAAGTAATTACCCTAAGTCTAAACCTAAAACAGCAATCCAAACTAAGCAGTTTAAGAATCTAAGCTGCATAGTAGAAAGCTTACGCAGTGTATTTTCATATTAACCTCTTTGATTCATGGTACTTTTTTTTTCCTTATACAAAGTAGGGTGGAGTTAGTTTCTGATGTGGCACGTAACTGCTTCAAAAAAGAATGTATAAAGACTTTGGAGCCTCTTGAAGGGCTAAAAGCATCCTTCTGTAAGCTCCCAAGTGTAACTTTTTGTTTTGAAGTTTATGCTGCTTAAAGACACAGGCTTGTAATCTTTTTTGATTGCAAAATTGCATTGTGGTCATTGTTTAGAAATAGCTGAAATGAAAGCACATTTAATATTTGAACATAGAAACTATTGTCACTTTTTTTTCCTTTGAATGTATGTAAGGCCATTATACAAGAAAACTGATAGCTGTATTAATGGTTAAGTGCTATAGAAATCTGTCATCTCTGCACATTTGCCTATGAGAAGGGATTTGATGTTCTCGTTTTTCTTTTTGAAAACGTATGCATGGTTTCATGTGAGAGATCAGGATCTCAGTAGAAGGGAATCTTTAGAAATACTGTAGCTAGTGAGGCTTCATAGCTTTCTGCTTTTATCCATTATTCCAGAGTCTTTGTGGATGAAACATGCTTTTCCCCCCCCCCCTTTCAAAATCATCTGTGTGAGCATTTTACCTTCAATTTTGTTGTGTGTGTTTGACAGCCTGCAGTCTACTGACAGATGGATGTTGTAGCCAATTAATGTATTTAAATTGGTGTCCTTGCTTTGTCAGCTGTCGTCCGCCAGCCTTGGTGACACAAGTAGACAGATGGAGGGGGGAAGGGATGGTTTGGTCAGGATGAATTTAGAGCATAAGGAAGATGTTAAACTGACGGCATAGAAAACTGGAGTCTTCTGCTCACCTGTGTCCTTCCTGTGCTCACAGTTCCTTCCTAGGCCTCTGCCCCACCTCAGGCCTTAAAGTAAGTTTTGTGTTTGCTTTTCTTTTTTGTTGCTGCTTTCTTTGATTATCTTGTCTTGTAAAAGTAGAGTTCTTGGGTTTTTTTTCTCCTCGTCGTGACTTTTTTTTTTTGTGCTCGTTACCTGAAGGTGTACCAATTCAGAAGCGTTTTCCAGGCACGGCTCACAAGAGAAAGGGAGCCCACTTGTTTATTGTTAGTGGGGGCAGGTTTTGTAAGTATCCTGGCCGCTGGCAGCCCAAAATAAAACTTCTGAAGCCGCAGCCATTATGTAAAAGAGCGGCGCAACCGTTCGTGGCACCTGGGCCTCCTGCTCCAGCGCAGGCCGGCGGGCCCTGCTGCCACGTCAGCTGCGCGCCCCGCTGCTGGGGCCGCCGCGGCCTTTGTGCTCGCTCCCGCCGGCGTCTGCGTCAGCGATGCCTATCATCGCCCGCGTGATGTCAAAGTGTGGGTGTTCGGCTGGAGCGGCACGGTTAACCTAATGTGCCGCAGTAAATCCTGAGCGCGCTTCCCTCCTGGGGATAACAGTGATTCATCGCCGTTTGCATTAGACTAATGCTAAGTATAGGAGCGCTCATGAGCTGCAGTATCCACAGAGATTAGCATCAAAGTCGCTGCAGCTTTCCAAGCGCGATACCAGAAAGTATTTGTTTACAACCAGCTCTGTATGTGCACTTTTTTTCTTTTTTAAAGGTGTTAACTCATCATCAGTTTCACTGAAGGTAACCCCGGTGCAAGTGTTTGGTTAAAATAAACCTTCTCAATTTAATCTCGCTAATTAGCGTGAATCGTCCCGGCAATGCGAACCGATGGGTGAGAGTAAAAATCGGAGCTGGACATCCCGCGAAGTGGCTAAGGACGCTCCCCCCCGTCCCCGAAAAGCCACCGGCCGCTGCTTTAAAGGGAGGCCGGGGGGGCGGAGCGGGCCGCGGCGCACCTGAGCCGCCCCGCCCGCCGCTTCCGCCGCCCCGCCCGCCGCGGCGCGCCGGGGAGCAGCCGCCGCCTGGCCCCCGCGCCCGGCCCGACATGAGCGGTAAGGTCTCCCCGCCGCCCTGCCCGAGCACCCGGCGGGGCGCTGGCAGCGGCAGATGGGGCTGGGGGGGGAAATAAGAAAAAAAAAATAAAAAAAAACATTAAAAAAGCGAGCTCGGGGGAGTCCGCGCCGTGCTGAGCTCGCGGCGGGGCCCGCTGCCGGGGAACGGGCAGGAAGCGGCTGCGTGCGGAGGCCATTACGGCGCGGCTCCTGCGAGAGCGGGGGCAGGTGCCACCGTCGCCGCCCCGGAAGGGCATCCCCGCGCCGCGCCGGGCTGGCGGCGGAGCCGTGTCAGTGCCGAAAAATAAATAAAAAGACACCGTGTGGTGCAGGAGCGGTGGTGTTAGCCTCATTTTTTCAGGAGTTACTGTGTTTAGGTGGGTTTTTTGGTTCTCAGAATCGTAGCAGTCACGCATCGCTCTTAATTTTGCTTGTGGTGTCTGTAATGGGCAAAGTAAGATTTCTTGCGTAGCCTTAAACGTACACGCGAGAGATGTTAACCTGCTCTTACTGCTGGGGGAACGCGAGGACGGTGCTTCCGCTGTTGCGATTTCTTTTTATGTATTTCCTGTTTAAGGGAACGTGCTCTACGTTTTGTGTGATCCTTCATGGAGATCTTTGGGCTTGGGGTTTGTTTGTTTGTTTGTTTGTTTTTTTAACTTGGAGCAAAATGCTCAATTTGGAGAGTTTTTATGGGCTTTCCCTTTCTTAATAGTGAAATAGCAAATTTTTGTAAGGTGATAACTTAGAGGTATGGGGAAACATCAGCATCTTGAGTTAAATTTGCCTTTTTTTGTGTGCAATAAGTCATTTTTTTCAGAAGTAGAGTTTAAAATGGTTACATGTTTGGAATTTTTCTCCCACAACAACTGTTTTTCCACTTTCATATGGAGGGAATTTGTCCCTTAAAGGAACGCAGAAGGCTGTAGATCTCCCCTCGCAAGAGTAAAATCGTCAGTGTTCATAACGACAGTGATTTGGAGGAAGTCAAATGCCATTTATGTGCAATATAGAAAATTAGATGTTTGGTTAACGTGACTCCTGATGCTGTTATTTGCTGATACTTAAATCATTCTCATCTCTTGGTAAAACATGTTGGTTTTATCATGCACCAATCTAGCCAATGCGTAAAAGCACAGGAGTTGCTCTTACAATGAATTTTACTCAAGTGAAGCCAGAACTTCACATCAGACGTTTAAAAACAGACAAAAAACAAACAAAAAGAACAAGAGATGTATTTCTGCTTTTATGATGTATTAGCATTTGATCTTTTCTAAATATGGGAAAGGTTTTAACAGTTTTCCAGGTAGTAATGTGCTTTCTGTTAATAAGCCAGTAACATCACTGCAAAAACCCTGTATTCATTAAAATGTATAGTCTGCCAACTTTTTTCTTTGCTTTCCTTTTTCTTCAATGTTCGTATATCATCTCTCTTCAGTTATTCAGAAATCTAATCAGAAGTGTGTTAGTTTGCTTTTAATCTTGAATATTAAACAAATGCATTTCCATTAATTTTGGAACTTCAGGATGTTGAAGCCTGGGTGCAAGTATGGCAGACTGCCGACTTCATGCTAAAATTGCAAGAATTTCTCAGGTTCACGTTGCCTTTGTTTTTATTTTTCTGTCTGCTAGAGTGTGGTGTACTGAAACTCGCTTGGCGAGGAACTTTAGAGCTGTGTTGTGGATCAACCTTTGTACTAGGTTGGAGATAACAACTGCTTTTTGTTTGTCAAGACAGAGGTATTTAAAGCACTAAATAGGGGCTCCGTATAAAGAAGTATGATTTGTTAATCAGGACCTAATTGTTAATTTAGACAAATGCTTAAAGAGTATTGAACAAACAAATAAAAAG
Organism: Dromaius novaehollandiae; assembly: GCF_036370855.1. Classification (NCBI taxonomy): domain Eukaryota; kingdom Metazoa; phylum Chordata; class Aves; order Casuariiformes; family Dromaiidae; genus Dromaius; species Dromaius novaehollandiae. Next base: position 188,600,386 of record NC_088098.1, read on the forward strand.
CCAAACATGGAAATACTTAGCAGTTCACAAAGAAACAGGCTGCCCATATTACAGTTCCTTCGTCCTCCTAGCCCGTTGAGTTTGCTATAACAAGTTTGAGTAACTGTGGACTTAATTCTCAATTTAGTTGGAACTTATATAACTGTTCATATGCATTAAAAAGGTGAGTGTAACAAAAGTTTCCATATTTTGTATTTTTTATGAAGAAACTACAGGTAAACTATGTAAGATGCAGGCTGTATAAAACCCTCCCTCTTATTTAAGAATTAATTTTTGGCAGGTTGTCTAATGGTAATTTTAAATTACTTGTTGATCTATTCCAATTTATTGTAAGCTAATACTTCTCAGTACTTCCTCAGCTCTTTCACTTCTTTTCACTTCACTTTTTCACTACTTTTTCAACACAAATGTTCCACTGAAACAATTGAGTTTCACCTAAGCAAAAAGACCTGAAGGTTCAATATTCAAAGTAAAGCATACTGTAGTTCTTCTATTATTCGTTGTTATACAGTTCAGTTAATCTTTCAGCTAAGACCTTGTTCTTGAAAATTCTTCATCCCCACAGTCATGAGTTAACACTTCACAGAGAATAAAGCTGCAGTTCTTCCCAGCCAATATATTTCTGAACTTTCCTATCTTACTGTAAAGTAGTCCATGCAGTATAGGTAATCAAATCTGATTTCATGCTACTTCTTTAAAGAATGCTTTTTGTTCCTTTATCCTGTCCTTGGCATTCAGACATAGTTATCTTTATTTTTCTGTCAGGTTCATTTTTATTAAAAGGGGGCGTGTTAATCTCTATGCCTATACTTTATATTTGCTTAGCACTTTTTCCATTTGATAAACTGTGTTAAGATTGGCAAATGTTAATGTGAGAACTAAAAACACCCTCTCAGACAGAAGCACTATTGTAATTTCACCAAGAATTGGATGATGCTTTTCGTAACTTCACTGGACTTAATGAGAAATTTGGGGTTTCTGCACTTCTGAAGGTATAATTCACAAGTCTCGTGGATTTATCATAGGTTAGATAAGAAATCTGCTGTAAAACTGAGAATGCAGCCTGGGGTATCTGCATCCCAATCTTGTGGCCTTGCCACAAAACTTGGTCAGATTCTGTTGCGTTTCAGTTGCTCTCTAATATGTTGCTTTTTGTATTTTGGACACAAGAAGGTAATGCTGCCTGTGCACGGTCCCACTTGAAGCCTGTGCCAACTTGCTCACTGTGATAGAGGCCAGTATCAAATACTGCAGGGGAGAACGTAAGAATAGGGCAGGCAAACAAACAAATTTCTTGTTTCTAGCATAAAAGCTTCTGGAGCCAAAAGTAATATTTGGGTTTTCTACAGCTCTTAATGGATTACTTCTCCCAGTAACTTGTTTAATTACTTTTGAACCTACCTTTAGCTTCCTCAACCTTTTTAGAGCAGTGAGTGGCACTTTTCAACTGTGCATTTCATGAGAAACTCCTTTTTCACTGTTTTAAACCTTTTATTTGATGATTTCGTTTGAAATCTCTGGTTCTTTTACTGTGAGAAATTGTACATGATCTATCTTCCTATTTTAAGCAGATGGTGAGTTTTATAGGTCCTTTACCATTCCTCTCCTTCCTGCCCCTTTACCTTTTAACCATCTTCAGGTGGAATTATCCCGATCTCTTTAGTCTTTCCTGGTAAAGCGGTACAAAGCCTTTGTAAACTTTTCCTCCACTTTTGTCCTTTTCTAATTCTGTTGCGCCCTTTTGGAAAGAGGGAGACAGGCATCGCACGTAGCGCTCGAGTTGCTGGGGCACAGTGTGAACGGTATTTTCTTTTCATGCTCTGTTATATCATTAATGATTTTTAATATTCTTTTTCCTTCTGTGAATGCCACTGAAGAACACTTGGCTGATATTTTCTTAGACGTACATATAGTAATTCCATTGTCTGCTTTGAATCACAGCTAATTTATCATTTAACACTGTAAATACATAGTTTCAGAGTAGTAGCATTGCTTTACATTTATCAATGCTTTCTCATGCGTTTTTACTGTCTAGTCATTCAGCACGGTGAGATTCTTTTGCAGCTCTCTGAGTAGACAGCTTGTAGATGTGGCTGTTTGTTCCCCTTTTCCAGAAGTTTTGTTAATACCTTGAACAGCTGCTTTTTCACGTGCCTGTGGGACTCCTTTGGTCACTGTTGCCAATTTGAAAGCTAATCGTTTACTTCTCTCCTCATTTCCTATTCTCAAGCCAGTTAGTTATTCATGAGCAGCCCTCATGCCTTTTTAACCAAAGGCAGCATTGCTTCTTTAAGAGTCTTTGAGACAGTCAAAAGCTTTTAGAAAATCCGAGTGTATAATACTGTCCTTTTGCTCAGAGTTCTTTGAAGGTATCAGATTTTCGAGGCATTGCGTTATCTGCAGTTGCCACGTTAACACTTCGTCATTCTGCAATATTTATCCAAGTGTCTGCAAATCCCATTCTTTGTTACAGTTTCTCTCCAGCTTGCATGGTACCAGGATCATCATGGTACCACAACTTTTATCATTGGTGGGGATTTGTAATACATTGGCTTCCCCCTGGGATCTTAAAAGTTATTGTCTTATTTGCTTTCTCATTCCTGTGGTTCTGACATGATTTTAGGTGATAGATCACTACTGACAGAACAGCATTTTTGTAAGAAATTTTCTTTAAAACTCTTAGCTGAATACCATCTGGTCTTAGCAATTTGTTTCTGTGGGGTGTGGGGGGTTTTTTTGGTTTTTTTTTTTTTTTTGGTGGTGCTCTGAAGTCTTTTCTACTGTCTCTTCATTATGAGACACTTCTTTTGATTTGTTGCCTTTAAAGAAGATTCGGAAGTACTGGGTACCCCCATAAGCTCTTCTGTGGGCTTACTGAGAGAAGGGAGAAGTATCTGCTGGTGACAGGGTTTTGTTACTGTTTGTTTTAAAGGCCTCTTAGGTTTCTCAGAATGCCCTTTGCTATAACATTATCTATACAATCCATTACCTTTTGCTTATCCATGTTATCTTGTATATTTTTTACAGATGCTTTGCAGTTCAACATGTTCTTTTGAATTTTTGCAGATTATTAAATGATGCTGTACTGAATATTTCTGTAACCCATTTAGGTCCTGCTCAGGTTCCAATGATGTCCCCAAATGGTTCAGTGCCTACTATTTATGTGCCTCCTGGATATGCCCCACAGGTATGTCCATTCATTTGAGTCTTGAAATTTTGTTTGCATGAAAATTGTAGGAGTAGAACTGAAATAGCTAATCCAGTAAATTGATGTATTAAGTTCCAGAGTCACAGTGTTCATGCAAGTAAATGATGGGAGATGTCCCATAGTATCTCTCTGATGGGAGACACTTTTCATGGTTGGTATGCCATTTAGTTACAGGTGAACTACTTAAATTACAATAGCAGACACAGTTCCTTACAGAGTTCAGGATCCTAATGTATTAGATGCCATGTGAGCATAGAGAAGATTCATGACACAAATAATGCTTTGTCCAGGATCTGTACTGAATTCCAGGTTCATGGATGTTTTTTCCTGGCACCAGTGTAGTTTTAAGGACATTCCCATAGTTCCGTCTCTGGGAAGTCCCCTGCAGATCAGGAGTAAAATAGGTCAGATAAAGTGTAGTAAGCAGCATGAAAGAATGTCAGCCCTTCGCTGGGGACAAATTGTCACACAATACGTGCTGCTACAGCTTTTATTTATGATGGGACTCTGCTCTTGTCACTGCTGGAGAAGTCCTAATTGAGATGTCCTGGACATCCTTTAAAGCTGACTAAAGGCTGATTAATCTCACCTTTTTGGGACACTTGTCTTAAGGTGAGATGTACTGCCTTCTGGATAATATCTTTTTTCTTTCTCTCAACTACAGAAAGAGCCTGTGGGTTAGTAGGTCAGACTTAGAAATTAAAGCAAAGGAATGCTGCTTTCAGATCTTCCCATGACGTTCTGGTGCTGTAACCAGTCTACTTTTGCAGACTCTGTGTGCCCATCCCATGGTATTCATTAAAAGAAAATAATGCAACCAGAAACCTCCCAGTGTCCAGGAGATGTTGCACAATTTATCTGAACTTCATGAAAAATTGTCCTCTAGGAAGAGTCTGTTAGGTTGGACAGACTAGTACCTGGGGTCTCCATGGTTTCACCTTTCATCTGTTGAAAGTTAGTTGATAAGTTGGTCATAAATCTTTCACAGTTGAGATCCCAAACAAGTAGAAGAGGAATGAATTTGAAATCATGAAAGCCCATTTATCTTTAGATTCATAGTTAAAAGGCTTGATTCCTATTAAGATTCACTTTTAAAGAATGGAAAGAACTTTTGAAATAACTGAAATTCTTAATTTTACTGTAAGCTAATTTCTCGACTACTTCATTTCAGTTTTTGAACTACTGTTTAATAACTTTTGTAACCTGTAAAATTCTGAATAATTTTTATGAAATAAACTTATCCTTCCATTGAGGACAACTTGCAACAGACAGACTGAAGGATTGGGCTTTGCTGGGGCGTGCTTGTTAGCCTTTCATTGGAGCCTGTTGGTTCAAGCAAGTGCTGTGCTAACACAGCTCTGCGACTTTTGAGCTGGAGGTGCCTCACATCCATCCAGCTCAGAGTACAGGTGGAATGATCTCATGTCTGCTGCTTTCATCTGAGTAGAAATAGTCCAGTAAAACCTGTAGATTATAAGGCTTTTGAAGTATTTACTGCTGACAAAACATACCAGCTGTTGTGGTTTATGTTGGAAGCTTCTGTTACAAGCCAGAAGATTAGATAGCAATCTTGCTAAAAGGGAAAACTACCACTATTGAGCTAAAAGTTACCCCAGACTTAATGCGGTCAGTCCCACCAAAGTAACTTACATGGATCCTTCAGGCTTAGTATATTTTTAAAAGTCTGTAACTGCAGATGTATTCTGAGAGAGATTGGAAACTGAATGCCTCAAGCTATCAGCCTAGAAGAACAAATTCAGTATAACTATCTTTTATCTGTTTTAGTTTAATTCCATCATGCCTCTACTTGCTTCAACTAACATTTTGCAATGACACAATATACTGTCCTCTGAAAGTTAGGGATAACTACAGAATAAAGCATGTATGTTTTTCTTGCATCACATAAATCATAGTTTTTAAAAAAGCAATTCGCAAGTTTGGGAAGACAGGGGAGAGTTGATTTATTACTACAATTCCAAAAGAAAAGGGAGGGAGAAATAAAACTCTGAGAGAAAGCATGTTACATCTTTATTCATCTTCTCCAAGCTGTCTATATTCATGTCTGTTGTGAATCTTCCAGTGGCATTTGGTTGGTTCACCCAGTGATACAGGCTTATGCCGGAACTAAATGTTTGGCTAGTAAAACTATGATAATAGCTAACTTGTTTCTTTTTTAACTTAAAATAACAGACTTGGCATGATTTTGTTCATGCTTTGTGAGGTTTTTTGTCTGCAGTTGCCTGATAGGGGCCTGCAGTTAAGTTAATGTTTAATTTAAGTACACAGATATATACCTAATTTGTTAAACTCTGATTTTACGCTACTGAACTTAAGGTCCCCATTGCTATGAATTGGGTAGCTATCTCCAAGTTGTTTAGACTATCAACAGACCCAAGGAAATATATTAAATTATTTCAAGTATTCTAAATTTGACCTGAAAAATAATGAAACTATGAACTGTGCTAGTAGCGTTTGAGTGCTGCGTCCTACATAATCTCAATCTGCTCTTAAATTTTTGATCAATTTCCTAATAACTTTCATGATAAAATTCTGTGTATATCCCTGCTGTATACATCATCTCTGGATTGCGTGTTAAACACAAAGCTGTAATCAGAAACCATACGGGACCCTTTTGGAGAATAAGCACTGGCCCAGACTAGGCATAATAGGCATGAAAACAGCAAAAAGGTCTTAATGGATTTAAATAAATAAAGGTTTACTGCGTATCTGTTTCAGCATATTGACTTGATAAAATCTGTGGTTCAACTTAAACACACTCGCGCACACACACACCCCTACCTCTTTTTGATGTTCACCTTTAAAGTTCTTTAAGCATGAAGTAACTGACTTGCATAATTTGCTCTGACATGCTGGGATACCATAGCAGTCTGTGAAGTACATGTTACCTACAGGCTGTATGTGTCTCAAACTGAGCTCTGCAAGGTTAGGGACCTAGTGACAATTTGAAGTCCGAATTATTTTCTTATTTGGAGTTTCTCTAAATCTGAATAGGGTTGCTGTGCATAGTGCTACATAATGTGTAATAGCATATTTGATGAGGTCATTTTTGGTGCAAGCAAAGAGCCTTAAAAATAATCACAATTAAATTTCCATGTTTAGGGAAATACATTGGACAACTGAAGTTCTGGTTGTCTTCACTGCTGTTAATTTATTCTGCATTAGGTACCAAACAGCTACGCTTTCAGTCAATATGAAGAGTGCTGTGTTTAGTAAAATTATTCTTTCCTGATAAGGGACAATTTGTCTGTACTAAAGATAGCTAACCCTTTTCAAAGTCACGTAGCTTGTATTTATTTTAAAGCTGTGTTCACTTAGAACACTTATATTAATCTCCATATATATTTTTTCTTACTTATCTAAGATGATCAGCTGCACTGTACATGTAGTTTGTTTTCTGAATGTTACTGCTTGTGTATAAAAAAAAAATCTTCCCTCTACCATCACACCACAAGCATACAGCTATGTCTGCGTAACCATTTTTCTCAATGCAGTAGCCCAGTTTTGAAACAGTTCCCTGCAGCGTCCTCACCTTGCCTTGCCTTGCCTTGCCTTGATTTGACTTGCACAATCTGAGGTGTGCAAACTAGACTCCTTTCAGAGAAAATAAAGCCAGAAGCTCTATTCCAGATGTGTACCAACAATCCTGCAAAGAGCTTTCAATCATATCCACAGTGGAAATGTTCACAGCAATACATGAGGTTAAATCTTGCCCAGCGTAATACCCTTAATCTCAAACAGTGGATGTGGAGGTGTCTTGGCACCAAGTACTTTGATCTGCTCCTAGTGCATCAGATTACTTGTCAATGTGGATGTAGCCCGTTTGTCTGCACCTGCTTTCAAATACCAGTGAAAACTTTGTTGTAGGGTTGCCTTGTTCCCTGCTTAGGAAATATTCAGAATATTTTAGATTTTTCTTGCTTCTCCACCTTTTCCGAATAAACTTTTCATCCAAAAGCTCTTACAGGGCAGTTCCCCTTGCGTTTTTCTGCAACTTTTTTCTAGAAAGCAGAGAAGAACTATTCAGGCATCACAGATATTTTGTCCCCACAGTACATCCAAGTCAAGCCATGCCATGATCATCTCATTTAGGTATTACCAGCAGAGTCATGTTTGTTTATAAATTTATCACTAGTGCCACCTAGAGAGGGTCACAGTGGCCATCTTTCCTGTCTTTTATGTGCTTCGAGTGACCCCTGTTTGTTGTCCAGTTGATGGCTGATCCTCGTCTAGGTTGAAGAGTGTTTTCTAGTTCAGTACTGGTACCTGCACCCCAGGCCTTTGTGCCTGCTCACCTGCAGACCCTCCTCTGCTCCACGTACTGTGCACAGTGCTCCTTGGTTCCGTGTATCTTGTGTGACCACGTTTATTCTCATCGTGGGATCGCATATGCTGCTTTTGTTTGTCTGAACTTTTAGCAGTGTTGCTAGGGGCTGCACTCAGATCCCTCAGCAAAAGGCCGTCCCATCACAGCTCTCCTGCTTGCCACAGAGATTTTTGCAGTAGCAAACTTCTTTGCGCACCCTGAGTCAGGCACAGGCTGCTGCAAAAGCTCTCATGTTCTCTGAACTCTGTTTAGCTTCTTTCAAAGTGCAAGACCTTTAAACAGCAGAAGTTTTTAGGGGTCTTTAAAAATTACCTCAAGCTGTAAAGGAGTATTGAGAAGGTTGACTACCATCCTGCTAGATTTGTACTTCAGTAGCTTGGCAGCTGATGGCTGCTACATGCCGGCAGGTGCAGCATGAAGCACTGTGCCGTCGGGGATGGTGTAGGAGGCCTGTGTTGGGTGGATCACAAAGAGCAGGCACTGTCCTGCCTGTTCTCTCCATTTGTGCAGACCTAGATCAGTCCCGGCACCAGATCACTTCCAGGGAGCCATCTAGTTGTTGCATTGCAGAATGAATCCTAGGAGCAGTGTTGCACGCATGCCGTGTGAATGAGTGGGAAAACAGGACCCTAGGGACAAGATAGACTAATGCCATAAATTCATCTGGGTGTTTATAAGATGTTATTGCAATCAGACTTTGTAGCAGAATATTTTTCCCCATCACATTCAGAAATTAATGGCATTATTTCGGTTTCTTACAAGACACACTCTTAACAATGACCTAGATAGCCCTTAAGTTGTCCTCTCTCTGCATGCAGTTTTTTGTCTTACCCTCTTTTATTTTGCTTTTCTCCAATTTGGAAGAGGTTTTGCTGCTTTATTCGGAAGGGCTTCGCTATTGTTAAAGTATCTATAGAAACATAGCTTTCAAGCTGTCTCATTCCAGACACATTTATTCTTCTGCTTGTTACTAAGCATTTCTTTCTAATGCATGTGCTCTCTCGTTGTGCAGGTTATTGAGGACAACGGTGTTCGAAGGGTTGTGGTGGTTCCCCAGGCTCCAGAATTTCACCCTGGCGGTCACGCAGTGATACACAGACCTCCGCATCCCCCCCTGCCAGGCTTCCTGCCTCTTCCAGCCATGATACCCCCTCCACCACGTCATATGTACTCGCCAGTGACTGGTGCCGGTGATATGGCAACGCAGTACATTCCACAGTATCACACCTCGCAAGTCTATGGAGATATGGGTAAGCAGCTTATTACGCGTTGCAAGTTCTGTCAAAGCAAACATGCTGTTGTACTGGTTTCCAGAATCAGTGCTGCTGATGGACTTGCTTTATCAAGCAGGACTGTAGCTTCAATGGGAGCTAGACAAACAACTTTTATGAAGATACCAGCCTTGTTTTTACTGAAGCTTATTATTCCAGAAAAAGTTCCTTTCACTAAGTTGTTTTGTCTATTCAGTGATGCATTAAATATACAGATTTTTTACACGTAGCAGTTACAGATTGGCCCGGAAAAGGCAAAGGATTCCGTTGGTGTCTTTCCCTCTGATTCAGCACTTAAATCCATACCTGAGCACTGTTTTGAGATACGAGGTCTTGTAAATGTCGTGTTTAAGGCATAAAACAGAGTGCTCAATACTGTTTACAGAAAAGTATGCTATTTTTCATAGAACCATATGTGTCTAGTCTGATGTCCCTTACTGAATTCCAAATTGGATAATTATGTGTTACCTACCTAAATTTTATGTTGTAATTGAAGTTGCCTTTGGTATTGCTGCCAATATCTGTTTTTAATGCTCTTTAATGATTTAGTGTGCACGTGTACTGACTGGGGGGGGTGGAGCTGTTAGATAAATATTTACATTTCCAGTACACTTGCTTTTCTTTAAATAAACTTCTGCTTTAAAGTAGGTGCTGACCTTGAAAGACTTAGGGAGAGCACTGTCAGATTGCTGTTTTCACAGAAAGAAGAGAGAAGCTATGGAGAGGGAGACCAGCGTTTTGTCATATTGCTGTAGATGCACAGATTCTGAATGTTGTGTGGTAGAGCTACTAAAAGCATTTTTAATTATCCTCCCTATAGTCACTGTGCGTAAATAGTTATGAGTTACAAAGCAGTCAAGTAGAAACACATGCATGTCTTGACCTTTCTGCCATTCTCAGAATTTCTGTGTTTTTACATTGCACTTTATTTCCTACTTCCTTGCTAGCTTGACAGTGATGCATCATTGGATATCTCATGGGTGCTTATTTATACTTTTATTAATTTCTTGGTTTACTGTAGATGAGAGTTGTTTACTTTTACTTTGCTAAATTATGAGTTGGAGTTAGATAATAAAATGCATAAGGTATAAGGGATACTTTGTAATGAAATGATACATTTTAGACTTCAGCTGTTAGATTATATCCTTTTAGCAGGAATTCAGTGATAGTTTGCTAAACTACCAAGATCATAAAAAAGAATAGATGATAAAGAGGTATTCTTTGGTTTCCCTTCGTTTTAAATACAGAAGTTCAATTTACTTATATCAATTAACTCTTTGGCCTAAGCATTTCAGTATACAAAATCAATATGAACTTTCGAAAAGAAGCAAATAATTTAAACCATAAAAGACAAATAAGAATAGATCTCCAGAGTTAGCAGTTAATGTTTGGTTCTCTGAAATTGTATTTTAATGCATATTCAAGGTGCCCTTGAAACTAGGAAATTAGAAGACTATTTTAGTTTGTTACATGTTTTAGTTTGTTACATGTTTGACACAGATTTCATGTTTAATTCTGGACTGTCAACTTGGACTATGGCTTTCAGATGTCAAAGTCCACAATTAAGCTTCTATATGAGGAATCTGAATTTAAGGAACAAAATAACCAAAAGTGCTTAGAATGCAGTAAGTCTGTAACAAGAGCACCTAAGTCTTCAATGTTAATGAAAATGAAATTTGTAAATACACACAGGTTATCTAGTAGTCCTCTGTGACACTCTCAGAGAATTAAATTCGTCTGAAAAAAAAGGAACTGAAAAGCTCTCCAGTTTTGGGATTTTATCCTTCTTGCCAAAAAGTTATTTATTTGATTTGGTCTTCTGTAATTCTTAGCACACAAGAAATTACAAACAATGGATTTCATTCTTCAGTCAGGGGATATAGCTTACCCCAAAATGGTCAAATTCTCTACTGGTTTTAAAAGATGATTTTTAAAAGAGGTGACAGATGCATTGGTTTTATTTTGCTAAGCTATCTACATTGAAGAAATTATTTTGAAGGTCCAGATCTCTCTCAGTGTTTCTTGAGTCCTGAAAGCTGACTGCATTATAATCTGTTGGCATTTATATTCTAGAAACTCAGAGGTCATGTATTGGTTCTGCTGAAGTTGGTGGCAAAATTTCCATGTCCTTAGGGGAATGAGGTTACTGGGTGCCTCACTTTGTGTAGCACAACCCTTCATTTTTGCAGAATACAGGAATATACTGGCACATTGAAATTTCCATCGTTGTTCCAGCAGATTTTAAAATAGTCTGCATTTATGGAATTAAATGTGTGAAAAATAATATTTTTTTTTTGCATATGTCCCAATTTACACTCTGCTGATAATTTTCAGTTCTTTCCATCTTTTCTGGAGGACAAATGATTGTGTTATCTGAGTTGTTGCTGGAATTTGAAGATTTTTTAATTCTCAAATGTTTAAAAATAAACTCAGATATTTTTAATTTTTTTTTTCATAATTGGGTTGATTTAAGAATACAGTTAAGAAAAGCAGGTTTTGATAAATAATCAATTTTAAAAATGGTTTTGTGACTGTAAATTGAGATCGGTTCTCTTCTGTCTAATTCTTCTTTTCATGTTACAAAGCTTTTCTTTTAAATACGAATGGTTCATAAACTAAGAAAAAAGACATAGTTTGTTCATCCTGAGACAAATCTCTTTCGTCCATAAATATAACTCAAAACAGCTATTTTCCTCATTTCTCACAGATAGCATTGCCCTAAAGAAAAAGAGTTGCTGCCATGTGATATACTGGTTAAGTCTTCATTGAATCTTTAAGGTGTTTCTAAGCATAAAGATGAAATGAATAAAAATGTTAGAATTGTACAGAAAAATTCACCAATCTGCAGTTTTATTTTTTCCATTAGCCTAGTAGTGACTTTTTTTTTCTTCCAAATGGATGTTCTGACTCAGTGATGGGACGTTTTGATGAAACTGCAGCAGTGCTTCAGGTTTTTGTGTACAGATACAGTGTACTTACAGGACCTAGCCATACTACCTTCACTCTTCTAATATCTTTCAGTTGTGCTATACTTTTGAAGGGTTTTTTATTGATTTCTGCTGAAACGCTATTAAAATAATAGAGCTGTAGTTGTGTTCCAAAACTTGAAACTTCTGTGTTTTTCATTCAGCATTACAGCAGCCCTAATCCCGTGTAATAAAGTAGCAGTGTTTTTTTCTGTGTTGACTTTTTTCTGCACCTTTAGTCCAAAGAAGAACATAGAAACATCTTAAGATCCATTTTTTAACTAGAAAATGAAAGGAAAGGTTGCACTTCAGTGTATAAAAGTTTTTACCTGCTGGACAGTTTCAGTTTTACAATAAGAAGATAGGTCTAATTTCACTGTAACACACTGAAAGCGCACACAAGCATACACTTAACTCATATAGCATCTTTAAAATAGATTTGTAAATGCATGCTGTTCTTAATGAAATTTTTTGTATTTTTCTTCCCTTTGTTTCATTTAGATACTCTGCCTGCTCATGGAAGATCCAACTTTAGAGATGAAAGGTCTAGTAAAACATATGAGCGGTTACAAAAAAAATTAAAAGATCGACATGGAACTCAGAAGGATAAATTAAATAGTCCTCCGTCATCTCCTCAGAAATGTCCTTCTCCTACAAATGAACATAATGGACTTACAAAGGGACAGGATGCAGCTGGTGTAAGCACAGGTTCTACCAAGAGCAAGCCTGTTGGTAAAGGAAAAAGCAATTCTCAGACAGACACAGAAGTAGAAGGTAAGTGTTAACAAAAATAATATACCTGTCACGCAAGTGCAGTGTCTGGCTGAGCATAATCTTTGTAGACAGAATACAATACTTTGACAATCATGTGTGGTAGCCCATAACTGCCCTGATTTGCATAGAATGGAGTTAAGGACAACTGACCTGCTCCTTACCTTCAAAGGATAAGCCTAAGAAAACAAAACTACTGACTTACAGGTCTCCACGTAGATTTGAACAAACAGTATTTGTCATATTCCATAACACTGCTTAAAGAAAAATCTGGGCTTTGGCTGAAGTTTCTTTGGTGCTCACACTTTGATTAATCACTGAGTACTGATGGTCTGCTTGGTAGTATAGAAAACGTGGAAAGAAATAGGGCCTTTGATAGAGGAGATGTACATTCAATTTGTTAAAGAGGAATATTTCTTAAAAGGGATATTGTTGCACATAATGCCTGTCCCTACCAATTCATTATTGAAAGGCCTTTGGAGAAAAGGACTAGTCCTTAGGAAGTGTTTTGTGTAATGTTTCTTTTGCCTAATGAAGAATAAACATAGGGAGGTACACCGAGAGTTCAAAGTAGCATGGCAGGTGTTATGAAGATAGAAATGGGTATAGGAATTAGTGGATAAAGCAGTATATACCCCCAGTGAGAAAAGAGGCAGAAACACCAACAACATACAGAGTAACAGAACCATACTGATCTATGAATGAGGATAAGAAGTTCCTGTGTGATCATTGCTGGTGTGGAGGCTGGAGCTACAGGACTCTTCAGGGCTACACCAGATTAATGAGTGGGATGATGTGAATCTGAGTTTGTTGTATTAGTTTTGCGGCTTTGCTAAAGGGGGTGCACTGCACTGATTTTTGTATTCCTTGCAGTCAAAGCAGGGTTCAAGAAGAATCAATCTTTTATGCAAACATTCAGTACCCTTAACCAGGAAGTTTTATTGTGCCTAAAGGCTGGAGTTGTTAATGCAGTCATCTTTGTAGAATGTTAAATGACTTATGAACTTCTGCTGTTGAACCCCTTCAAAATAAGGACTGAAACTTCAAATGAGACTTCATGTTTTCTACAACACTACCATAGGGAATGTATTTATTATTAATACTTCTGTTTCCTAGCGAAGCTCATAATCTGATAAATGGACAAAATTCACTCGATCTTAGTCTTGCAGTCATTGTCACATCTGAGACTGTGTCACTACACAACTTATAAGCCACTGGCACAGCACTTCAGGTTCAGAAATCGGCATCAAAGGCTTGTCGTTAGTTGAGTGCAATTTATTTAGAATAGGGAAGTGTAACTGTTCATTCTGAGGGAAACAAATCAGGATGTTCTCAACTAGTTGAAGCTTCCTGTGAGATGATGGGTTTTGCCCATGTATTTTGGTATAGCCCAGAAAGAACGTGAAGACAGTGCATCTAACCAAGACCAGGAAGTATGTTCACCTACAAGAACTGTTAAAAACTTATTTGTAGATGAGACCATGTGAAAGCTTAGTAGCAAGGGACACTTTTAAGATGCAATCTAAGTTCAGCAACTAGGAACATTCACCAAACTGTTGCTCCAGACTTTGGATGAGTACTTCTCGCTGTGGTTTCAGAGTAATATCTGCCTTGGCTTCAGTTTACTTGCTGTTACTTATCTGTGAGCTAACTTCAGCAAGCCCACTTTTCAAATTTATTTAATTCAGGAGGCTTTTGGAAAATGACAAGCTTGATTTAAAAGGAGGAAATACAATGTACCGTGACCTAGAATTGTGGTAACAAACAGAAATCAGGAGTGCATTTAATCAATTTCAACTGCAAAAAAAACCTTAGAAATATAAAATCGTAAATAGATTTGACTTGATTTCTTTTTAAGAATTTTTCCAGGATTTATTGTTTTAACTTTAAGGTGTGTCTTTAAGTGAATGAAAAATGCCTGGCAGCACCTACAAAACTCTGCATAGCCTGTTCACTTACCTAATACTATAATTTGATCATCACAGTGGTGTGTAAGAGAAGGCCCATAAAATATTTTCTGTAAGCCTCCTGAATACTCTGAGCACCTCAGGTGTACCTTCAGTTGAAGCAAAATGCCTTAGATCACTTTCCCTGAGATGTAACTGAAGGTGAAACTAAGGTTTGCCACCTCGCAATTGAGAGAGGCCAGCAGTGTTACCAGTAGTGTTCCAGCTGATGTGCAGTAACATATATAAACTACTGTAGCTTGATTGTTAGTCTGCATCCCAAGAGAAATGTATAGAAGATCTCTCTGATAGCAGAGAGATTAAGTTGTCCAGAGCAGTAGTTTAACATAATACATTAATAAAAGATAACCACGCTTTCTGTATTTCGTTACATCACAGAACAGATTTAGAAATAGTTTTATATGAACAACTTCTTTGGGAGCTTTTTCAGGTTTATGTCAGCCTAAATGAATCAAGTTGGCAAGGTGTTCTATTTTGTATGTACTTCAGTTCCTGTGTACTGTACTTTTTGAACTTTAAAAGCTATTTCAATGTAAAATCACTGAATAATGATTCGTGGGTACTTGTTTGCTTTGATTTTGTTTTTTAAGAAAAGGATGAAGAAACAAAAGCACTTGAAGCACTTCTTTCTAATATAGCCAAGCCAGTGGTAAGTAGATGTGGCTTTCCATAAAATCTGAAAGTATCTGTTCCTATTTTATACAGTTACGCTTCCTTTTCTCTGTGCCAAGTTTAAAGGGTCTTTAATTCTCAGCAGTAATGAAAATGCACTTAATTTGCAGTCACCAAAATGTAAATGGTAAAAGTCATATTCAATTGATCAATATTTATGAAGCTATAATTATTTTAATACTCAGTATTTTCTTGGCCACCTCGTGAACTCCTGTGTCATCAGTCCTCCTGAATGAAAACAATCCATATTTCCTATTGTAAACTACAAAAAGTCCTTGCAAGTGAAGCTTCAGGAGGAGCTGGCCATGGCTTTGTCCAGCCAGCCAGCTACTCCCCTCAAAATCAGGGATCACTCCTCCACACATGCAGCCACAGTTTCTTATCCATTTGGCTCAAATCACATAGCTAATAAAGCAAATTTTTAACAGAAGGAATGGCATACAGGGAAAAGGAGGAAGGAAAAAGGGTCAGATGGAGTTGTCACAGGGCTTGTAACATTGCTATTCGTCAGCTACACACTTTCTGCCCTTCAGCTCCAAGGCAACCTGACCCCAATTTTAGTGTCCCAGTCTTAATTCTTCTTGTATAGATTATTTTATAGCCTGGTGCTGCAAGGGCTGAGCAGGGATTGTAATTGTAGAGAGAGTCCTGAATGCTTGGGATCCCCTGCTGTGTCCTAGCATCAGAATGGTGTAATATGTCTTCAGTGCCCCATGTCTTGGGTAGCTAAGCAGCTTGGAAGAGGAAGCTGTCTGAATTAGGTAAGGAGAGGCAAAAGGTCTGTAAGAAGCAGTTGAGGGAGCTGAGATGAAGAAATGGGGAGTAAGCTGGTTCTAGCGATTGCTGGAGTGACAACAGTAGCTATGACAATCAAGTTCAGTAATGTTGGACAGGATGACCTTGGACACTGGAGGCAGTGGAGAGGCAATAAAAAGAATTTCTGGAGAAGAAGCTGGGACTGGCAAGATTGCTTAGGAATATTATAAAGTGTGCCAGAGGAAGGAAGTGATAGGTATGGAGACACCTCTGACAGAGAACCCGGGTATGAAGGACAATCAAGACAGAGGGATCTTAAAATAGATGAGGAGTCTAGGATGGGAAAATGAGACCAGGAGCAAGTAGAACAGTGGTTGTGAAGTACTGGAAGAACAAGATGGAGAACAAATGGCTTTTCTGTTCACTATTCTTACAAACAGACTGGTGCTGGGACGGTGGAGGGATTCTGAATGTCTTGTCAGTAAGCAGTGGGCAACCCAGGGAGTAGTGTCAAGAGACTGAAAGAGCTTGAGAAAGATTAAGGTTGGTTGGTCAAGGACACCAGAATTGTAATGTAGGACTGAAGACTGCAGTTGAGTAAGTGAGGAGTTCAGGCTGGAATGAAGAATGAATGATAAGGACCAGGACTTCAGGAAGCTGAAGAAGGGAAAGAAGTGATTGTGGTTGTGGGAATAAATAGGAGAGTCTGTATCTGATAGCATGTTTTTTCTGTAGGTCCCTGCCATTCACTGTACAAGATAGACCTATTAGGAATGGATCAGGGCTATGTAACTAAGGAGACAGTTGTTTTAGGCTCCTTTTGTCTCTGGGTGATGAGGTTCTATACTAACATGGAAGCATATGCCTAATTTAGTCAAATGCTGCATCAGAATGGCGTGGGTTTACTGTTAGTTTAGTTTACTGCAAGACAGTGCAGCGTCAGTGGGACATGCTAGACACGGATCTTCCCAGTGATCTTCAAAGCATGAGTGCCTATTATGCTCTCTCGACTCTGAGAATTTGGATGATCCTTTCTATCCTGACTGGAAGTATGAGGACCAGTTTCTCTTGCAGATGTATGCACAGCCCTGTGCCAGCAGTCAGGGCATACAGGATGTTATCCGAGTCTGGGATGCCATCAATGACTTCATTGCCAAGGAAAATGACAACCCTGAGCATCCTGGGGCGGTCAGAGTGAGACTGAGAAGTGTGATTAAAATTTGTTATCTTCTACTGTGTTGCAAATGACATACAAAAAAGTTATAGCGTGCTAATATTTCCTTGTTGTCTTATTTCCCCTCACTTCCTTCCACCTGCAACACTCAACTGTCTATGCCTTTTAGGCAAGCATGGCTAGTTTCACTGTTCTCCCTCCCCGCTATGTCCTTTCTTGAGCATTGCATGTTACTGCGTGCCTGTAAATGCTCTCTGCAGGCAACAGAAAACTTCACAGGCCTGGGCAGTAGTGGTCTACTACAGACTAAACAGTAGCAAAAAAAGAGGCAGCAAGCGAGACTTCTGGCACTTGGCAACATTTCTTGCTTCTTATTTTGCTTTGCAAAAGCAAAGGACTGTCAGGGCTGTGGGTGGATGGAAGACTAGTTGACGTCGCAGCTTGGGGGAGTGTGATCTGATAAGAGGAAGGGAGGCTGTATCACCTACTTAGACATTGCAGGATCAGAAACAACCTTCTCACAGTCTCTCCAAGGAAACCTTTTCCTCACCCTCCCACACATGAACCGAGAGTTTGTGTTCCTTTCCCACCTTCTCTGCAGTTCTCATCAGAAATACTCCTTCTGGTTTTTGATGAAATTTTTGCTTGAAGTACTGTATTTAGAGATCGTGCCATGATGTTTCTCTTGACGGGTCATCAGCACTCCATTCTCTGGTTGAACTTGAATGCTAGCACAGGGAAAATTGGATGTTGGCCGTGGTGATGGTAATACAACCAGATGATCATACACTCGCTGTCAAATGCAATGTCCATTGCCCCGTGTCCTGTGCCAGGGAGCTCAAAGTAGTTTTAAGGCTGGGACCTAACCTGGGCTGTCCTGTATCTCAATGTCTAGGCCCAGGACGTGCATATCTAATCAGATGGTACATGCCGTGGAGTGCTTTCGTTCACATGTGTTTCCTTCAGTTCTGCATAGTTTGGGTCAACCTTGCTGCCCCCAAACTCCCGTTAGTGTTCTGTTTTTACAAACATAGCTTTCATTTTCTTAAACTTTTCCCGGTATGGATTGCCAGTCCTTTCATCTGTGGCAGTGATAGTCAAGTTGGTAAACGCCTGGTACTGCTACTAGCTGATCTTTCTACCAGAGAGATGTCGAACCCTCTCAACCCAAATGTAAAAATGGGGTGATTCTGCAGGTTGCACCATGTTGAATCCTCAGCCTTTGAGCAGAGTCTTTACCAACTGTCACATCCATTAACCAAATAGAAAAGGAAGCAAAAACAAGGGGACCTGAAAAGGCAGAAGCAAAGAAAGAAATGGAGCAGAAGATTGGGTATTTAATGGGAAGAGGAGTTAGAGACTCAGAATAATATAGGTGGAGAAGGGAATTTGCTAGAAGCAGGGAATTTGAGGGTTAGTTATATGGCATGTAAAGCCTTTGGGAGTGCCTTGTGTTTTATGACTCGTGCGTGTTCTGTACATGCTGGAGGTCTTTGGAACATGATGCAGCCCACTCACTGGTCACCTTGTGCTGCTGTTGGCCTTGGAGCAGCAGTCTTGGTTTAGTTTCCTCTGAATGTAATCCAGTTTGCACATGCTGAAACTGCTCCTTTGTGTGACCCAAAGTACGTGAAGCATAGATGAAGAGATTCACTTTTGTCAGCTGGACTGCTAGTGTAGACATGCCCACCACTTAGTTTCTTCAGTGCAAGGGCCTGACTTTGAGCATTGTAATCTGCTTTGCAGAAGCACAGAGTGCTCAGATCTGCAACTAAAATAAATTGCACTTGCTTGAATAAGCATACGAGGTCATAGGTAATGACAAGTTCTCTGAAAAAGCAAGTCCTAAGTACCTCAATCAGTCACCTGAAAATAGTGAATTCTTTTGATCTTAACCTTTGTTCCTCGGAAATACACCTTTTTGCCACCTCATATAACACAGATTTCTGAAAATATGCTAGTGTTCCGTGCTTAGGTGCTATACTAATAGGAATTTCTGAAACTTCAGAAATTTTGTTTCCATACTAGAGTTCTGAGTAGTGTTCAAAAGGCAAGGTATTGGGGCCGTTATTGAACAACAAATATAAATGAAAATATTGAATAATTTCCTACTTAATGAACACTGTGAAGCTGGAGGTTTGTATTAAAATAGTATGTGCTCGTGGAAACTACCATAATGCATATACACAATAGGGAAAAGTTAAGATTTTACAGGAAATCTTAATTTTAGCCATTCTAATCTTTTAATACTTTTTTTCTGTCCCTTAATAATCTTGTGAGGAACAATATAGGATATAAACTGGAACTAGGCTTGTCTTCATGAATCATTATCTGAGGAGCTGAAAGATGAATCTGAAAAGTAGTATCAAATGTTTTATAAACAAGAGTCAAAAAGGACTTAAATTACATTTTTTGATTCTCTCATCAGTATTTGCAGCTGTGATTTCTTGGCAGCTATAAGTGATTGGACATACTCCATTCAAACACCTACATGAATATATTAAAAAGCTCCAAAACTTAAAAATTAGTGTAGCATCATTTAGAGCGTAAGCACAGAAGAACGTATATATTGTCTGGTCTGGTAGCTCCTAACCTTTACTCTGTCCCACTCCTACAGTCTCTCTTCCTTTTGTCCCATTACTGACTCCTCACACACAAGCTGTATTTCTAGGGACCCCACACTCAGCCAACCGTATTCTCTGGGGGTGCAGAAAGGGAGCTGGTAGCAGTTGTAGCAGGGTTCAGGTGTATAAGGGACAGGGCTGGAAATTATTTCCAACACTTATCCCTGCCAAAGAGTTGTACCTCTTGTTGTTTTTCCACACCTGAGCATGTTCTCCAAGGCTTTAAGGTACGTGCCTCTTATGTGTGTTCTCCAAGTAGTTCACTCCCCAGTGCTCTTCTGCAGTGCTTGTTAGTTTAGGCTTGGCTTCATGCCTCTCCTTGGTTTAATGTGAATGTACATCATCGAAGGGAAACCGGTAGTTTAGTCTAACCAACTGTTTTATTGCCGACCATTCACTTTCATTGGGCACCATCTGTTGAGCCCAATGACTTTGCTGCAGGTTATAAATTTTCTAGTCCAACTATGGTGTCATATAAGATGGATATGAATTTCTGCCTCTTTGCAAGTACAGGATGGAAATAGCTGTTAAGTGCTGCTTTCTCTCCTACGTTACTTTTTAGTTTTGACTTTTTTATCCAACACTAGTAGAGCAATATCTGACTTGGTAGTTTCCTGATAGATTTTTAATTATCTTTCATTGTCTTTAAACCTATTAGCTGTTTTCGTTTCACCGAATCTTCTAAGTTTGCTTGTAAATTCTGTTTTAAAAAAGGGTAACTTAGTGACTAACATTTACTTCCCTTTTCCCCCACATACATGGATGTATATGTGCATACGTATATAGAATTTATATAGGTTTTATACACTACAGCTTTTTATGTACCGTTAAGATGGCCTTAATTTGCAACACTTTGTATTTCTGTTCGTGTTCTGTTCTTGATTGTTGGTTTTAAGCTTTGGCAAACTGGCTCCAACAAAGCTTCAGATCTTCATAATACTGATTAGTGACACGCTTTATTTACACAAAGTAAAACAACCAGAACAACCTACATACTCACTGATTTTTAGCTCAGTACATAATACCATTTCATTGTTTTGTAGTTACTGTGTTAACAGTTGTCATTTGTTATTTCAGAAGCACTACGGAAGTTCTGGTTTATGTGAGTTGACCAACAAACATTGCCCAAGTAGGATTAATTCAGGATATCATTTTTCTTTCAGTCAGAGACTTTAGGAACGTTTGATCCTGTTCTCCGTAGACTCTCGTTGGTATATAACAGATTTCCACTAGTACTCCAGGTTCAATTTTACTAGTCAGAACTTTAGTTTGTGAAGATTCAAAGTCCTGTAAGTTGTCTGCTACTCTGTAATCTTGTCTTTGTCCCTCCCAACCTTGCTGTTCTGTCTGTACTAAGTAGTTCAAACCATTAATTTTTTAATGCTCCTATAAGATGTCATGTCAACTTTCATTAATACCAACCATATTATTTTTCCTATTATAAAAGATGAACATACAGAGATGTATGAAGAGAAATATAATCTGTAGAGTGTATAAGGCAGTTCGGCATTGGTAAAGCACTGGATAGACTGTTACGTACAGTTTTGGGCATATCACTAAAGATAATGGAAGAGCAAGAGATAGTCAAGGAGAGTAGAGAGAATGATCAGAGATTTAGAAAACTGAGGGGAGACACAAATGCTAACAGACTTCAAATAGGTAAAAATATTGCAGAAGGGAATAGTTAATCCTTGGTGGCTAGGACAAGTAGTAATGGTTTTAATAGGTAGTAAGGGAGATTCTGGCTGGACATTAGAAGAAATTTTTCAACCATTAGGTAGCTAAACATAAGAATAGATCATTTTACAGTGGAGTATTAATCATTGGAGGTCGTTAAGAACAGACTAGACACAGAAGTAGGACCTACTAATCCTGGCATATAGTAGGTACTTCAGGAAGCCACATCTCTTTCCATCAATATCCCCAGTCACCTTTCTGCAGCAACACAAGAGGGAGATTAAGTTATCTGCGAGGGAGATTTTACCTGCTCAGATGCCTTCCCACAACTCTGAAGTCTTCCAGAAATGCTAGGATTATACTAAGGTGGTTGCACTTAGTGTGGATCCTGACTGTTAGATTAAGGTGGAATTTGAAGTTGCCAAACTTCAAATTCCGTTTCCAGTAATTTTAGTGAATGATCTTGCTATCTTTAGATCCCTTTCAGGATGTGATGTACAGTCCTGTTAGCACGTGGGGGCCGTTTGTTGTCTTTCATCACGTGCCGGTGTTACGATGGTATCTCCAAGGCATTCGGAAAGGTTCATCTTGTTGGAGTTACCTTTCCTCTCTTCTGTCTGGCTGTTATCACTAAGTCATTTCCTCTGCTTCATTCTTGCAGTCAGTCTATTCAGGCATTAGGTTCAGCACGTTATAGCAATTTAAGACTACCAGCTGTGAAGATACCATTTTAATTCTGATACTCTGGGAACTGTTTTACAGAAGTAATTATTCGCAAAACATATATGTTACAGTGATACTGTGAAACTAGGCATTTCATATGATGGCCAGGGTTTTCAATTTGTTTATGAAATGATTGAAAATAGATAGGTATACTACATAAACCACATTACTAGACCCATGCAAAGTATTAGTAGACACCCATAAATTTCTAAGTATCCTTCTATAACTAGTCCTAAAAAGTTCGTGTCACACGCATGCACCTGCAAAGGTACCAGCATTTTCCCCGGCAAAACACGCACACATGGAGAGGGCCTGTGGGTTTCAAGCAACAGCCACTCTTCTGGGCGTTGGGTGCCCCTGATGGCATGTCTCCGGTAGGAGATGTGGGTGCGCTAGCTGTGTGCATAACGCTGGTGCTCCCTGCAGTCGGCGACTCCCCAGGCCCAAGAGAAAGCCCCCGCCAGGCGGCACACGCACACCTGAGCCGCGGGTGCCCGCCTGTCGCACCCTGCGCTGCCACCACGCTGGTTGGAGAGTGGCCGTTCATGGCAGCCAACCGGGAGGATGGCAGTCGTGCCACCAGCAGGACACTGCTCGCGTTGTCAGGCCAGGTTTGGGTTGTCGCTCTGTTCCACTCCAGTGTCCCTTGGCCCTGCTACAGGTTTTCATGCTACTTTTATACTTCAGGAGCTGATCCCTTCTTTGTCTCAAAAGTCTCTTTGTAATTCCCTGGTTACTGTTTAATCCACCTGATGGTTGCTGCCTGTAGCGTGACCCGTCTGGGCTTCTCAGGCAGTTTAGGGGGTTGCATTCACACACACTGATCATACTCATATTTCTCTCACGCTAACCGTTGTTACCCAGTCCAGGCCTTTCTGGGCAGGGTGGGCTGGGCAGGCACCACCGCAGGAGTTTGTGGGGATGTTGCCCAGAGGCGTATGCCCTTTTTGAGCGTGGTTCATTGCGAGCACCTGAGCCCAGACTGTGTGCTTCTTCCACGAACAGAAATTGGAATAGAGTCTCAGGTAGTCACCCGGTTAATACGCTGATTAACAAACATTTCCTGGGGTAATTAGCAAACAATTTCTAATCTAATGGAAGAGTCTGCTTTTCACAGTCATGATTAAGTGCCCAAAGCAATTTCTTTATGTATCTGTTACAGTAATGCCAATTTTGGAGACTTTCCTGAGCTCTTACATACTGCATATGAAAACCTAATGAGTCAATGAGAAGGTATTTTAAAAAATCATAATGCCAGTTATGCCTTTTAATGAAATGACTGATTTCACAATATACATTCACCGTCCTCTGTGCTTCGTAAATGAAGCTGTTCCTCTGTGTTTAGCCACTAGGTGGCAGTCCTTACTTAAAGGTTTTCTTTGCAGCCGGTGCCTTAGGATAGCAGTTTTCAAGTGACATTTCTGGTATTTCCGGCCTGGTTTCATCTGTTAAAAAGAAAAAAAAAATTAGTAGCCATCATACCAGTATACATACTCTGATATGCTAATAGTATTTGATTTTCCTCTCTCTTATTTTGTCCTACATAGCAAAGCAGCACTTACATACAGTAGCATTTAAATGGCAGAATTCTCAAACGTTGTGTTTCTACAGGTATCGGACATTCAGGCAAGAACAGCACTGCTTGCCTGGTCCCCTCCATCCAGTGATATCGGAGAAGACACTGATAAGAATAATATACCAGAGGTTTATACTTACGAAGTTATGATTTCAAACACGGGAAAAGATGGAAAATACAAAACCGTATATAGGTAGGTGTTCATTATCTTTATTTAATTACTATCGCATTGGATTATGTGCATTAAAACCTCATTAATAGTCTGCCTGCTGTCTGCAGATTGAGATAATTAGCAGTTTTGTGTGTAACTTCACTTTTGAAGCAGGCTACTTTTTTCAGTAAAAATGGCTGTTTTATTGCTGAAGTGTCTACCAGTGATTAGAATTTAAAGACTTTATTCTTTGATATTAAAGTATGCTTCCAACATCGCTTAGCTGTATTTCAACTAGCTACAGTAGAGAATATGGTTTCTCAAACAGTGAGATATACAAATAGTGAGAAATACAAATTGTATTTGTAGTTATTTACTTTGGCATATACCTCTACTCCAGTAGGGCCATGCCTTCTTTCTCTGGAAATGCCCTTGGCGTGAGGCAGTCTTTATGACATGAAATAAAGTAAAAAGATTCCCACAGAACACAACTCCAGCAGCAGCAAAACGAGCAAAACTCTCCAACTTTGAATTTGAAATTTGCCCATATAATTTGCTATTAAGGCTGTACAGCTTTTTATAATTATATATAACTTTTGTATTTAGCTAGTTTATCTTAATCACCTTGCATGGATTTCTTCGGAGAAGTTCATGATCAGAGGTTGGATATCCCTGTCCTAGATCCTAGAGGGAAAGAAAGGAGTGTATTTCTGACATAAGCTGTTCTCAGTGAAGCCAGATGAATGTATGTCATTTTGGTGTCTTTTCTGCTTACTAGACTATCACAAATGCACTCATTTACAGTTCTCACATTCTTGGCTCATTGTTATAAATGTGTGTTTCTAAAGGGCCTGGCAGTTCAGTGTATTTTTAATGTAATAACATACATGCATACACGTGCACATACTCTAGCACTGGTGCAGCTGGTGTTACAGACTAAAGAGGAAAATCATCATTCTAAATACAAAAAAAACCCTAAAATTCAAAGATAAATGCATCTTTATTTTGCCAAATTTAGCAGTAGAAACAAAGTGTTAGCAAATATATTTCTTACAGGGTGTAGTCCTGGATTGTTACGTGAGTGTGTTAGATAGATGATGTATCTTTTTTAAAAATGTCTGAGATTCTGAAAGTCTCTTAAACTAAATCATACCTCTTTCCAGTGGAGAAGAAAACAAAGTTACTGTAAATGATCTCAGGCCAGCAACTGATTACCACGTAAAGTGAGTACCCTCCTTTTTATCCATAAAATTCAATGGTCATGTTTAAAAATGTCATTGTATCTGTGTATTTCATTTCATAAGCCTTCAGAGATTGTCTTTACCACATCTCATCTTCCTTTGAGTCACTGTGGTAGTTAGCTGAGATACTACTGTTCTCAAGCCAAACATTTTGGCTTAGCTGTCCAGTCAGTCCAGTTTGGAAGACATAAGGGAGTATTGTTGCTCCCTCGTCCAACCATCCATGCTCTTTTCATCTTTTGTCATGCCAACACAGTGATACTTGTATTTTTTCCCCTTGAGGAAAACACAGAGATGGCACAGATGTGTACCTTGCACAGCAGTGTTCTCACTACTGGCCACTTAAAGAATACTTTATGCTGCTTTCACTTTGCTCCAGCAGACCCCATCCCCATACACGTTATTGAGTATGTCCCAGCTCAATTTAATCCTGCAGTTCTGGTAGAATCTGCTGCACCTTTACATCCTACTGAAGAATTAGCGTGGGGTTGAAAAGATGCAGTTGGGTGTTCTTCTTCCTTTTTTGCATATTGGAGAGTTGCCTTATTTCCTAGTTTAATAGTAATAATAATAATATGGATATACCAGATTATAAAAAAATAAAATTGCAAATGCAGAAATTACAGCTTCCTTAAAAGTATTGTCTTTTTAAGAAATAATTGCAAATAGAGAGCATCTTCTGAGAAGCGACTGAAAGTGCAGCATATGAAGGATTTGCCTCTCTTGAGCCATTTAGAGGCAGCTGGTAGAGGAAGCAAAGGGAACAGAAATGTTTCTGAGTAAGGACCCAAGTCTGAAATGTATAGTAAGGGCCTCTTTACACATGAAGTTTAGAACATCAGCAGTAGGGGTTAGAGAGAAAATCTTTTCCCTTTGCATAATGGTCTTGTTGGGGGTGGTTTTGCTCAAAAAATATTTGCTCAGAGTGGGGAGAGCTAGGTTCCTGGCCATCAGTGTGAGGGAGTCTGCATCTTCTAATGCCATTTTCAGGTTATTGTCCTGGTTGCCAAACTGGAAGCAAAACAAAGTTGGGCTGTTCTTTATCAGCCCCCCCCCAATTAAAGCTGGGCTGCTATATGACCCAGCTTGGGCTCAGGAGAAGGAAGGAATGGGAGCTTGACTTTGAGGTTCCTTGATGTGCAGGTGTTATCTGTGATTTCATCTCTGTTCTTAGTTGCGTTTAGGCATTTTACTCAATGACATTTAACTTGAAAATGTACAGAGCGTAGGGGTTAGAGCCTAGGACTTCCTTTTCCTATATAAATCCTTTTTTGCCAGGTTACATTCAGACTCTTTCTTTCTTATTCCTTGTCATTATAGAGTATGGATGAGAATAGATGGCAGTATTGCTCTTTGAGGCTTAGCTGTCTTAACTCTTCCTAAACTAGGAGTTAAACAGAATTCTTCCAGTCTGAACATTGCCTGAACTCA
Source organism: Dromaius novaehollandiae (assembly GCF_036370855.1). Lineage (NCBI taxonomy): Eukaryota > Metazoa > Chordata > Aves > Casuariiformes > Dromaiidae > Dromaius > Dromaius novaehollandiae. Next base: position 188,626,939 of record NC_088098.1, read on the forward strand.
GTGAAGACCAGAAAGGCTAAGATATAAAGATAACTGCTGAACTGCTTATTTGCTACTGCATGCAACGACAAACAACTTTGTGCAACATTATTCAACTCTTCAGCTGTTTGGCATGCTTGTCATGATGTCCCTGTCCTTGAACTCTACAAAGCTACGTTTCCTATGACTTGCTGTTCAGGCAACGTGAAAACTTTTGACGTGAGAACTTTTGTCTATTCATAAGCAGATGGCACAGGTCTTGTACCAGCAATTGGAGAAAAGGTGATTTTCAAAAGGAACAGGGGAATCAGAAATGAGCCTACCAAGTGTGAGATACCCAGAAGAAAGTAACGTTGTGTGTTCACCCAAGAAAGAGACATGGCATGGCTGTACAGCTGGGGAAGAAAAGCCAGAAAATAATCCCATACTTAATTTTTGGAGGAAATTAGAAAAATTACAAATTAGAAAATTAATTAGAAAACAGACAATTAGAAAAACAAACAATTTCTCTTTGCTGAGAGAGAACAGTCTTCTGATGTACATGAAGACCTAGTGCATAGTCTTACTAAAGGAGAAGACAGGGTGAACATAGACTCAGCAACCTCCTGGAGGAACATCGAAGATATTCTAACAATACTTCCTCTTGCTCATCTCAAGAAAGCACTTGCAGAAGAGGAATTATTCAGAATATCAGCTAACATGTCTACAGCTGATAATGAGTCTGCAATATATTACCATTATTTCCGAACCAAAGTACAAGTACTATACGTATTTCAAATATAGTAATGAGAATAAAGCTGGTAATGATAGTATATGTACATCCAGAGTAAAGGATTTTTTTCCTGTGCATTATTTCTGTTGATGCTTTCACCTCTTATTTATAGCAGTAACATTTTAGGAATGAGTTAACAAGGCAGTAACTTAATTCTGAATACTCGAAATAGTCGTCTTTGGAAATCATATGTTCAGATTTTGAAGCAAATGTTACTGGCTCTTTTCCACTTTAGAGTCCAAGCAGAAAGCAACTGCATAAAGGGGAGTCCTTCAGAAGCAGAGAGTTTTACCACCATGAGCTGTGAACCTGATGCTCCAAATCTTCCTAGGATAACTAATCGGACCAAAAATTCTCTTACTCTGCAGTGGAAGGTAAGAATTGTTTAAAAAACTTTAAAATTATTGTTTGAAGCTCTTTGATTTTTTTTTCAGATTTGTTTAGTCAATAAAATGCCAGTTCGTTGAAACTGAAACTTTTCATCAAACATACCGGTTTCAGGCATACTTTTATCAGAAAGGTTCTCTGGACTAAATGTAGACTTTATCAAAAAGAAAAGGATTCACAGAAAAGCCAAGAGCCTTTGTAGATAAAGTTACTGAGGTGAAACAGAAGAGACTGGTTTGAGTTCCTGTCTCCTGCAACTTGGATAATTAATTTCTGTGCTATAGAACCAATTTCTTTCTCTGTTATTGAACATAAGCTTATTTATGGAAAGCAAATGGCATCGTCTGGAAAGGTTGAGATTTGAGCAGACCTGCAGTCTAGCTGCTCAGAAAATTTCTGTAGAACAGTATATTACACTGCTACCAGAACACTTTTTCCAAGTCTGAATTAAAAAAAGAAAGAAATTGATACAAGCATCCATTGAATGGAGACCAAACTAGGACTGCTTTAGCACGTGAACCAGTCGTATGAGGAATGCATCATTTGCTCTCCACTGGACTTGTCATGATTTGATTAAATGACCAATATATGCATTTTTCCTTAAGTGATCTTATATCCAGTTAGAGTTCTAATTTTCTTTCCTTCCTTTTGCAGGCATCTTGTGACAATGGTTCTAAAATCCACAGTTACCTTCTAGAATGGGATGAAGTAAGCAAGTTATTCTATTGCATTTTTCACTTTATAGTTTTTAAAAGTAGCTATATGTGACTGTACACATCAAGTTGTATGAAAAATATGACTTTTGTACACAGACATGTGACAAATACTGAATTCCTGAAGGGATTATGAAAACAGTTATTTCCCTTTTTTTTCTTAGAATATATAACTTAACAGGTATTTTTTAATTACATGAATCTGTCACTTTTGATAGTGTCTTTTTTTCATCAGTGGTCAAATACTTCCCTCTAGAGCTGACAGTGGAGACACCCTTCCTTTTGTCCTGAAAGGATGAGTCAGCTATGTCTCCACAAATATCTTCAGGTCCCTACCTGGACAACTAACCTGAGAGGGAGATGGCAGGGCTGTAGAAGCTGTCTGTGCTGCTTTTTCCTCCCAACCCTGTGGAGCTGGGGAATGGATGTGGGGGGAGGGGGTGGGAAGTAATTCAATGTATATACAAAATGTTATATAATACCTGAGTATTTGGGACATTCTTGAGTTATGTTAAACTTCAAAAAATTAGTTGACCTGAAGTTTTTGTTACTTTAATTGATAGACTCATTAATTTAATGTGATTAATTTATTTCTTTTTTTTTCTTTTTTTTCTTTTTTTTTAGGGAAAAGGGAATGGAGAGTTTTCCCAGTGTTATTATGGCCAACAGAAGCAGTATAGGATTACTAAACTATCACCAGCAATGGGGTACACCTTTAGGCTAGCAGCCAAAAATGACATGGGGATGAGGTAAATACTACTACTATATACATAAACATGTAATGCATATGTGCACATATATGCTTGTTTAGGAAAAGCATGTGTTGGCATTCAAAGAAACACGACTTCTGTCCAAATAGGATCTATATAGTTAATTTACAGTATGTGATCAGTTTATCTAATTGGCAGATTACCTGTGCTGTGAATGCAGAACCACTTGTTTCCCAGCATGGTATGGCTACATACTGCAGCTACTACATATGTACATACTTACCACATACATACTACAAATCTCAGCCCTCCTTAGAAGCAGCTTAGTCTGCAAATAATACAGCCACTTTTGTCAGACTTAGCCTCGTTCCCTTAGCAACCTGCTCAAACATTAGTACACAGCACCGCTAGCATGGAGAGCATGGCACAGACACCCGGCTGCTCTCACAGGGAATCAGCTCGGGCCCTGCTGGCTGTTAGCTTCAGTCTTTGCAGACTTGCACTGACTTCACAGAAGTTGCTACCCTGTACGTGCTCCCTCTCACTCCCTCTTACTCCCTGCTCTCTCTAACTAGTAGTGGCATTTTTGGCAAAGCACCACGTTGCACAGACTCACAGATTCATTGCAATTGTGGCTTTTGTGTCTGATGTGATAAGGGCTCCTGCTAAAACACTGGGGATCGTGATACAAAGATAAGTAGACGAGCTGAAGGGCCAGAGATGAATGGTTTGTCAAACCCTGCCGTACTTGTGCTGATGCTGTGCAGACCAGAAGGGGACCTCTTACCATGCCCTCTGCTGCTCTGGGTTTGAGTGAAGCATACTTGCTCTGACGTGTTGCCAGACCTCAGATAGTTTCTTGAGCTCCTGTAGCAATTTTCCAGGGCTTATCAGCCCCTCCTTAAATTCAGAGCTGTAGTGACAACAGTATAAAGATGTGTCGGTAATTCTACTGGAGCAGCAAGTAAGTCTGGTGAAAAGCACACTGCCTCCTGCAGGTACATCTACATTGTGCTCTTTGTTGTACTTCATTATACCTGTTACCTGGATTTCTCCGATTGCCTAGGGTTTTTCAGTGCCATGTTAACCTGGGAAATGGGCAGAATATGACAGTACAAAATCCTCCTGAACTTCTAGAGCTTATTATAAATGTTTAGGATATGGGGTTCTTATTTTTAATAGCTACTTTTCAGGAGTTATAAAGCACAAGCATCATTTTGAATTTTTGAATGAATGACATCAGGCTTCAATAGAGGATGTGAGAACTTAAAAAAAAAAAAAAAAAGAATTGTTTTTTCCTCCTTTACCTACATTCCTGGAGGCATGAGTTCTTGGGAGTGGTTCCTAGGCTTCAGGTGAAGGGATAAGGCTGGCTGATAAGGACATGTTTGAGAGAGCAGTACCTGCTTGAATAGTGTTGAAAGACTGTGTAAAGGACAGTGTGCCAGACCTGGGGCAGAATAATTCATGCTGGACAAAAGAAATCTTCTGCAGACTTTTAAGTACATAGAAACTGGCTCAGGAGGTCTTTGAGATGCACATTGGAAGGCTTTGGAAAACAGTTAGGGAAAGCAGTATTGTACATATTCCCTGTTCTTATATCTTTCCTTAGTCACCTGCTTTGGGATGCTGTCACAGGACCCTGTAATGGGCTAGGTTGACTTTTGGTGTGCTCCAGCACAGTTGTTATTACAGTACTGCCTTTTGGAAGATCTTTCTGGAATTAACTATTCACTGAGTTGCTCCTGGATTTTGTCCTGATGACAGTTATTTGGAAGCATTCAAAAAATAAAGACAGGGAGTGGTCTGTGAGTTAAGCAGGGTCCAATGCTCAAGTCCTCTTCCTGTTCCCCATTTATTTCTGAGTGTAAATATACCCTCTAGGAGTATCTACACACATTACACACTTTTGCAGTGTAAGCTAGTGGAAGACACAGATCAGTTAAGTACCTTTTTTTTTTAAACTAATCATGCTGAGTAGATTTATAAATCAATATTTCATATCTCTATAAAGATGCACTTTATTGTCTTTATAGTATTATTTAATTAAGAGGTCTCTTCAAATAATATTTATTAAGATAGAGTGGCAGTTCATTTCATATGAAGGATGCTGGGAACCTCAGGCTTCTGGAGACAGGGTTTTGTCTAAATGATGTTATCAACAAAAACAGATAATTGTCTTTGTAAGTTACTCATGTTTTGAAACCTAATTCTAACCACACATGAAACAGTGGCTAAACAATTGGAAAATAAAATCTATTTAAAGACGGATGGTATTATTGTACTTTTAAGTGAATTGTTTAAGAGCCATTCCGGTGTGGGAATCACTGAAGCTCTTTTAGTTGATTTCAGTGTATTTTGGAGTGGTTCAAACAAGTAAAAAAAAATTGAAACTCTACATTGGTTGGTTGGTTAGTTTTTTTAATACTTTTTTTAGATCTGTTTCTGAGGTGACTGCTTCAGTAGTTTGTTGTGAACGGAGAGGGGCTTGGTGTTTGTCTAGCCTCTCTTTATGCTTTCTTAGCCTGCCTACATAATGCTGAGATTTTTTTTTTTAGTATTTCTCATATGTGGATTACATCTTTGTTTCAGAGATTTTCTTGCTTGTTACTTTTTCAAGAAAAAGAACTATTTCCCCAAATTTAAAAAGTTTCCTCTTGCTTTACTTCACTTTTTTGTTTCCTGCTTCACAGTCCATTTCACAGTGTGCATGTCTGCATAGTCTTCACATCTGTTTTGTCAAGGTAGCTTCATACTCAGATTGTTCAGGAAAGTCAAGTTTTGACATACAGGGTATTTAGCTGGTTCTGTTGTTCAGGCCATACAAAAAATTTAATTTTCCAGGCTCCCTGATGCTCACTTAAGTGAGCATAGCTTTTACAGTGAAGTTGTATCTTTATGAAACTAGTTTGGTGTATTTTAAAAGAAGTGAGAAAAGCTCTCAAGCATGCAAGCTTTTCTTCAGATCTGATAGAGAAACGGCAAATTTCTAACTGATGTCAGCTGAGAACAGTTGTTCAGAATTTAGCTGGATGTATATCAGGCCATCTGTGTAAGAGTAGTACTGCTTTACATCCCTTTTGTTTCACAGTAGCTTTTTCTTTCTGTAACTTATTTCTGTTTTCACTTCAAGTGAGGCTCTCGCAGAGTCATCAGATACGGTTAACATAGTTTTGTTAGAAGATTCACTGGTGTACACTGTACTTTCATTCATTGTAAAGTAAGACTTTGATATTGGCAACTCAAGTAACGTAACATTGCATGAGACTATTGGACTACTATTTTCTGAGGAACTAATACTTCACAGTATGAAGCATGTAACAGTTTGCGTAGGTTGCTGCCTGGGAAGCAAAATGCATTTTGAGGTCCTTCTCTATGTGCTTTTATCTCTGTGTTTTCATTCTGAATAGAAGGGCACTGTGGTATTAGTACATCATTGTGCAAGTTTTAGAATAATGACTTAATATTAAAAAAGCTAAATATTTTGGTTAGCAAAACATATCAAAATTGTATGGTATACAGAAGTCTTTCAAATATGAACACACGAACCTTGTTCAAACATTTTGTTACTGACACTCATAGGCAAGTTGATAAGCCATTTGCATGTACCAGCTTGCAATTTCCAGTTGTGCGCATGTCCAAGAAGTTGTCGCATGTCCAAGAAGTTGTCGTAGTTCTGTTTAGTAAGAATTATGTTATTCTAAGTATTAATTATTGTGTCCAGTTAGTTTACATACTGTTTGTTTTAAACAGCGGTTTTAGTGAAGAAGTCCTGTATCATACCTCAGGCACTGCCCCAACCACACCAGCAAGTCCTTTGCTGATTAATGCTGGAGTTACTTGGTTGTCTCTACAGTGGACTAAACCCTCAGGAACACCATCAGATGAAGGAATCTCATATATATTAGAGATGGAGGATGAGAATTCAGTAAGTGTAGAATGCTTATTCTCAGTAAGAAAACAGACTGTAGTGATGCACTGTTGCATTTAAGTGTAACAATAATTCTGCTTGGGTATTCTACAGGAATGTTTTAAGGTGTATTTGTGAAATTTCATAAAGTTAAATATGTTTAAATGAAATGGTCAGAAAGTTCTTTACTTGATTTCCTATCTTGCCGAAGGTAAACTATTATATTACATGTTATTTGGTCTTTTTTGCTGGCTTGGGAGAAACTGAATTTTCCAAAACAAAACCAATGACTTGCCTTTGCTGTGACCAAGCCACATAGCTTTACCATTTATTATAACAGTAATCTTTATTAGTCTTATTAAGCCCAAATCCTGCAAAGGCTTTTAGGCTACTTTTAACTCTGTGAGTGTGACTGAATGTGTGTAAAAATTAAGTCTTCCAAGAGCTGGAATAAAGTCCTTGCAGCGTGAAGTGTGGTCCCTTGGTCCCTTTAGATGTCATTTCAGTCTGTCCACCTTCATTCATTTTAAAGTGAGTCCTGTTACAGTTTTACCCATCAAAAGTGTTTAGTATTACTTCTGTTGGCAATAGATACATTTTTCTTTTACTCTTCTTTTCTTCTCTTCTGAATTGGAATTGCATGAGCATTGTTGGTTCTGATTTTTTTCCACTATTTTTGTACTTCATTTCCATGTACAACATCCCACATGGTGGAAGTAAAATATCTTGTGTTTGCAAAATGAAGTTACACTTACTACTTTACAGAGAGGCATAATAATTACTGTCTGAAGCGCAGTAGTTTTTTTTGTTAGAATGATGTTACACAGTCTGGTCTATAAATAGTGTTTCAAATAATCATATTTAATTCTGCAGGGATATGGTTTCAAGCCAAAATTTGATGGTGATGATCTTACCTACATAGTGAAGAATCTGAGGCGTAGTACAAAATACAAATTTAGGGTAAGATTTTTCATGTATTTTGTGTTTTATTCGCTTGAGATTCTGACTCAGAAGTGGGGGAGGGCTTATTTTAAAGAAAACCAAATTTGATGCCAATCCTCTTACAATTTCAGTCTCTTAAGACAGTAGGAGCTGAACACCTGCTTCATTAACCATCTCTGTAGCAGGAATGGGGACCTTAGAAAGGGCAGAACACAATTGCAGGCATCTTGAAATGCGTCATTCCAGCTAATGAGTCCATGGTCTTAACAGTTGTGTGTTGTGTTTTGTTTTGTTTTTCTTTAAATTTGGGTTCTGTGTTGCTAATACTCAGGTAATATTACTTGATAGGGTTTGTAAGTAGACTCTAAATGCATCCAAAAGTGTTGGGGTACGGACTAACTTTGATCCAGAAGCCGCGATCAGCGCTAACACAGCACTGATAGCCAAGTTACTAAAACATTCAGATTACCATGGCACTGAGCCCACTGTAGGAAGCCTGGAGGACCTGAACTTACCAGCTTGGGATCAAGCCGCTCTTGAACAGTCGCATGGCTTTTGGAACACAGCTGGTGCGCATCCCGCAGTCTGAAGCTGAGTCAGACTGATCTCATCTCCGTCTACAAGGGGAAAAAGTATTGATAGCTGCTGTCTCGTATGCACTTAAAATACTATTTCATAAGGAAGTACAAGTTGCTGCTGAAAAACAGCATCTCTGTAGCATAAAAGATAGCTCTTTGGAGTTGGATTGTTTGGTTGTTTTTTTAATTAACACTAAAACATTTAAAGATTCCTTTTCAGATTATAACAGGTATTTGACGCTTCTGAATAGGTTTACCTTTTTAAGAAGCAAGAAAAAGTTATGATAAACATTCCTCTTACAATACTTGGATTTTATCTGTAACAGGATTGCTAATTAAATAATTAAAAATTATGTAGTGTATACAGAATCACAGGATGGTTGAGGTTGGAGGGGACCTCTGGAGATCATCTAGTCCAACCCCCATGCTCCAGCAAGGTTACCTAGAGCACGTTATGGTCAAATATGTATTTAAACTAAAGAACAGCAAATTATTTTGCAACTAGCTTTTGCAGAACTTTATGATAGTGTTGCTTTGAAAGTAATCATACATGTTAATCGTGCATGTTACTAGTATATATGTAGTTAACTTAAGCATCCTAAGTTTGTTAATAGAAATAAAAAATCAAAATGTTCTTACCTGATTTTTGTTAAGTCTCACAGACTTAGGAACAGAAGTCTCTGTTCACTTGCACACAGGGTATAAAGGAGAAACAAATATTGTGTTAATTCAGTCTTTATTTTTTATTATACAGTGAAAGACTTAATTAGTAGTACTATTCCTTAAGGCTTTTGAAAGAAGCTTTATAACCATTGGAAAACTTATTATAATACATAAATGCTAACTGTGCCTGTTTAACTTCATTTTTAAGAGCACAAAGACAACCAGATAATTGTTAATCTTGTAAACTGTATCTGGAGATATAATGTCTGAGAAGCATGTTAGCTCACATTTCCTCTTCTCAGTCTGTCCTGACATTACAGCTATCAGTCGGATTCTGCTGAATTTTTAAACAAATTTAAAAGCCACATGAAACATAATTGATTTTTATGTAATTTGTAGTTTCAGCTGATTTGAGCCTTCTTTTTTCTTTTTTGCTAGGAACAAACAGGAATATGTGCTAAACTAACTGCAGGCACAACCAGGAAGTATAAAGAATAATAATTTATTTTCTTAGAATCATAGAAAAGTCTAGGTTGGAAAGGACCTCTGGAGATCATCTGGGCCAACTTTCTGTTGAAAGCAGGGCCTTAGATTAGCCTATTCAGCCCTGTCCTAGCCCTGTCAAGCTGAGGCTTCAGTATTTCCAGCAAGAGAGGTCCCACCAGTCCTCTGGGACCTTCTCTGTTCTCGTGGTGATGAATGCTTTTCTTAGACCCAGCCAGAATTTTTTCTGATGCAACTTGTGCCTACTGCTTCTTGTCCTGTCACCATGCATCCTTGTGAAGGGAGTGCTTTCATCTCTTCCATAACTACGTGTTAGGGATTAGAAGACTGTGATTACAGCCACCCACCAAGCCCTCTCTTCTTTAGGCAGAACAAACCCAAGACCTTCAACCTTTCGTTGAATGTCAGGTTCTCCTACCCCCTCATCATCTTGTTGGCTGTCTGCTAGACTCTCCAATTTCTCAATGTCTCCCTCAAAATGGGAGGGGTTCTTTTCTTTTGTTAATGCAAGTTATTTGTACAATCACTTTTTTTTTTTTATCTCCAAATGTGTTTACTTAAAAGAAGGTATGGTAAAAGTATAGGAACACTACTTAAATTATCCTAATTATACAGATTTTTTTAGCAGTTGGTAAAACATCACTTTTTGCTCCTTAATTACACAACAATATTTTGACTTAGAGGGGAAGTGAATTACAACTAAAATTAACATTTTAGTACTTCTAAGTTCCTTCAGTGAAATTAGTGGAATCTTTATAATATCCAAATTGCTATTCATATATTGCTGTTAAATGAGCACTTGCACCATAGTTAATTAGTAAGGGCATGCAATAAATAGTTTTCTGGTGCTGAGATGGCTAATTTAGTGTAGGGTTTTGAAGGTTTAACTTTTAGCACTGTTTCTTCCAGATTAAAAAATAGAAACCGTAACACAGTTAATAAATATTTTATTATGATGTCAGGTCAAGCTTGAATCTGAAAAAAATAATAATTTATTTTGTTCTTTTTTTATGAGAATTGAGGAAAGCACTGACTTAATACTGTGGTTTAAAAGTTGCCACTTTGCAGTATATATTTTTCATCTTTTCTGTTTCTATGCTTTTATAAAGTTTTTTTTTTTTACACTTATATTTCATTATAGATTAACTGCATAACTCCAGTAAAAAGAAGTGTTTCTTCTTAATTTCTGAGCATCTCAGATTGTTTAAAAAAGCAAGTTTTCAAATCCTTGACTTCCGAATACGATAGTTTGTGTGATTGTGTGCAGCCACAGATTCCATTAATGTCATTGAGATCTGCAGCTCCTGAGTACCTTTTATAGTCAGGCTGCTTTATGTGCGTGAATAAGGATGTAGGAGTCTAATTTTAGACAACAATATTTGAAAATCTGGAGAATATTGAAGGTTTGTGATTTTTTGCAATTTTACAATGACTAATCTTTTCATTTTTTAAAGGACTAAAATTTTCTTGCTGGCAATTCACAGCAGTTTTTAATTTCAGTAAAGTGGTTGACTAACTATGGGACTAACAGAAAATACAGAATGAAGGTATATGATAATTTTATTTCTTTTGATTTATTATCAATCTATCTGGCTACACATACATCTAAATTTTGTCTTATCATCAACAAGAAATAGCAAACCAGTAGCAAATGCATGTGTTCTGTGTTTATAATAATTTTTTATGTATTCACAGGTCACTGCCTATAACTCAGAAGGCAAAAGCTGTCCAAGTGAGGCAGTAGAATATGTTACTTGCCCAGACAAGCCTGGAGTACCTTCAAAGCCCTCAGTGAAAGGAAAAATTCACGCACAGAGTTTTAAAATAGTTTGGGGTAAGGTTACTGTCCAGCTCTGTATAGATTGTCCTCTGTATTTTATATATGTAGGTATGTAGAAGGCAAGATTTTATTTCAGTATTTTGCTCTCAGTTCCGTCAAAATGGATCATAATGGCTCAGCTGAGCAAAATATTGATCCAAAATACTTCGGGTGGCAATGTGAGAGTGTAATTATGTGGGAAGAATAATATATATAATTATAGTAGGAACTGTTACTACAGGGACTGCAATAGTTTTTCTTTAAAAAAAGGCAGTGTTGATTTGTGTACTAAGAAGTTTTGTTTCTCTGACACAAAAATCAAATGCCACGAAATTCTGCTTTATCAAGAGCTGCTCCAAGTTTAACCTATTTCTTAGAAATATTCGTTTTGATAGATAAATGTTTTTATTCGCTAAGGATCTGGGGAAACTCTTCCTTTCCAGTTTTTTTACCATTATGATGTGAATTAGGAGAAGGTGAAGCAGTTCTGTGTGATACAAGACTTTAGCAGAAAACCAAACAGTTAAAGGTTTTATTTTTTGTCACAAGTAGTTAAACTTCTCACCTATTTCTTTGTAATAGTCTCTTTAGTGTCAGAAGTTCTTTTGCATTCATAAAAGCTTGTAGAGTTCAAGTAGTGCTCAGCAGGTCCAGTGTTGCATTTTTGCATAGTGCTTTGCTGAATCAGGGCCTGAAAATTTAATCTTATGGGTTTAATGGGTATATTATGGGTATAATCTTTTACCTATAATATATGAAGTCATTGGAAATATCTAACTTGTAAATAGAAAATTTCTGGAGTAAATTTTTATATAGAACTTCTTATAATCATTTTTGAAGTATAATCTGTTTTTGCATGAGTGACAATGTGATAATTTGATTTCTTATTTGGGGTAAATTGACTGCTGCTTTCTAAGCAAAAAAATTTTATTTACTGTATAAGTCTCATTTTATTTCGCATGTGTGATGTGAAGAATAATGCCTAAGAGCCGATAAGGTTTCTTCCAGCACGTACATAATGTAATGTTGTGGTAGCAGTGCCCTTGTATGTTAAAGTATTACACTGCCTTTATGTTTGTCAAAAATACTGTTTTTCCACTTTATTTTAATTTTGGTGTCCTTTAAGTCAGCTCTGAGAAAGAGCAGGAGGATAATATGTCAAAGATATGTCAAACCTGTTTCTGTAGGTTCATATCTTGTGCTTGAATGTTGTCCTAGGAGAGGATAGTCTGCTCAATTTCTAGTAGAGTCATCAAACATTTAGGAGATTTTTTTCAGTGTAGAACTTCTGAACTCTTTTCCATTCTGTCCCAAAATATTTAAAGTTTTTTGAAATGCTGTCCGTAAGTCATTTTGAAATATGGTTACTTGTAGATCAGTACGGTAAGAATTTTTTCCTATCTACAGTGCAAATTACAGGACCATGAGGATCTATGTCCCCAAAACCATAATCAGGCTGCCTTCCGTGGCACTTCAGAGTAACTGAAATGTTGGCTACGGCATCTCCCAGGTGCTGGATTCACTTGCTAGACTTCCAATCACAGATTATACAAGGGTTGTGATCCGGATTGTGATTTGGATAGTGGGGCATTCGAATGGCTTTTCACTCTCTTGAACTCGGATGCTATGGCCGTCTATCTAAATGAGCACCCCTGTTCAGCTGGTGTCAGTTGTGCCTTTTGCAGATTCTCCCAGAAAGCTACAAAGATTTTAATCTACATTGCTTATTTGGAATCTTGCTATTTTTTGATAGATCCACCAAAAGACAATGGAGGAGCAGCAATAAATACATACGTCGTGGAAATGTCTGAAGGCTTAAATGGTAAGTTTTAGACGTATATGTTTGCATTGAGCTGTATGTTCTTTTTTGCATGTCTTTAGTTATAAATTATATGGGACGAGTGAAATATGTATTATAATAATGAATGTTATTGCAGGGGATTGTGATAATTAAAAACATAGCGATGTTGATATACTGGAAGTCCTATTTCTTTGGCTTAGAAAGATGCCACAAAACTCCAGCAAGGAATGCTCCTGGTTTAACCTGTTGCTTAGAAGTATTCTGTTTTGGAAGTCAAATGACATTTTTCTGTATTACAATAAGTTTAGGGCAGCAAAGACAGGGTCACACAGCTTTGCTTCATGTGTGGCAGAGATGAATGGAACATTAGTGTCCTATTTATTAGCATTAAATGAGAACAGTGATCCAGCTAGAAAAAAATGTGTTTGCTATGTTTCCTGTCCTTTCATGCACAAGTGAAATAATAATATTTCAAAATCGGGCATAAAGCTATCCAGCTAAATTATTTGAAAATCTAGGCGTTTTAAGTAACCATCTTGAATTAAGGAACAGTCATGTTGAGAATGAAAATGTATACTTTTCCAGTGCTGTGTCAGATTAAAACAGTGCACCATCCCCCAAATTATAAAGGCAGCTCCATCAGGGGTGACACCTGTGGTGGTTTTAATACATAGAGTAGCACTTTCCTGAGTGCATGTTTGCGTTAAATCACCTTCAGAATGATTTACCTGAATCTTTGATGATGATGAAGTGAGCTGTGTGTCACGTTTAGTTCCTAATGCTCTGAAATTATAGGATGCATTGAATTGCTGGGCAACTGAAGAGCCCGGGTTTCCAACGTAAGCTCTTAGAAAGAGAGAGAGAGTGCTAACGAGGTTCTGAATTAAGAATCTGGCTGAATAGTAGAGAATGAAATCGTTATTTCAGGTGCTGCTGGGCCATTCAGGAATACAGGATCAAGCTTTATCAATTGTAAATTGTAGTCACAATGTGCAAAATGAATGTACATGATGCAATTAAAAGTTTCTTTTCCATGGAAATTCTTACTTACGTATTTTGCCTATTAATCTGGTTATGATGTTTAAAAGCACTTGCTGGCCTAGTAATAACTACTTTATTAAAGGTAAATTCTCTCTTTAGTTAATGTGAAAACCAAATAAGGGAGATATTACACGTCAGCAAATTTACACAAATTTGTCTAGGAAGCTATTTTTATGTGATAATTAAATCTTTTCCATGAAACTCAAAGTAAGCGTTAAATTTTTTTGACAGATATCAGGCACACACTTATTTAGTGAAAGTAGGATACCTGCCGTGGCTGGTACTGAAATGTGGAACATTACACCTTGGTTCATTGCACGTTTATTCTTGACCTTTCAGGAAACAAATGGGACATAATATACAGTGGAGCTGCTAGGGAACACTTGTGTGACCGACTAAATCCTGGTTGTTCCTATCGCTTACGTGTGTATTGCATTGGGGAAGGAGGACAGAGCACGGTAATACGAGCTAATATTTTTTTATTAAATAAAACCTCTAGTGTTAAAAAACCTGGTCCAGCAGTTAATAGCAAATACTGTCAGAGGAATAGTTGTATAGAAGTGCATAACAAAATAGCCATAATTAGCACCTCAGAAGAGTTCCAGTATTGATGCACAGTGTTTCTGCCCGTATCTTAAAACAATGAATGTGAATGTTCCCTTCTTATACTGTATTTTACAGAATCGGATACTGTGTCTTTTTTCTGTAAAATGCATTGCTAGAATGACCTTTCTTAAGTCTATACTGTCCTAACCCAAGGCAGCAATATAAATTGCATGTTTGCCATGTGATCTGTCTAGTACTCTGTCTAATCAGCTGAGCCAGTCCACCTGGTAGGGAAGGAAGGCGCACTTCCTCAAGCTGCCAGGCTTGTGCTCTGTAGTCTCCTCCAGCATTTGTGTCAGCCACTATCAAGCTGTTCACATTGCCCTACTTTTCAGTATTCCCTAATAATTTGGTATGTCCTACCGTGCTCCCTCACATATACATATTATGCTATATGTTCCTGTGCACTCTCCAAATAGGAATTGGAAGTTCATTGCGTATTAAATCTTACTAAGCAATGAAAAAGTGAAAATTTCATTTTTATCATTTCTGATTGTCATTTTTGCCCATGTGTGCTTCTTGAGAGGTTTCTGCACAGAAAGAAGTACATAACCCTTAGTGTGCATTAAACTGCAATAGTTTGCTCCCATGAGGAAAAGAAAATGAGTTTTCAGTAAGCATGTCATACTTCTGGCATCCATGCTAGGTTTGTACTGATATATAACTTTTGTTTTTAATTCTACTTCTTGTACGTGTGCAAAAACACAAAGACAAAAGTTATTTTTACTTATCCTGTGATCACTTTAGCATGTTTCATATAGGTATTCTAAATAATACATACCAGGTCACTTAAGTGACTTCATGTATTTGAGGCTGTGTTCAAGAAATGGAAGATCCTGTTTCTGCCTCAAGAACTTGCTTTTATTTGTGCAGTAATTGACAGCGCTTGTTTTGGCTAAATGACTTCATTAATCTTTTTTTCTTTGCAGACATCTGATTCTTTACTAGTGCAGACACCAGCAGTGGTTCCTGGTCCATGCCAGCCTCCTAGGCTACAGGGTAGACCAAGAGCAAGAGAAATTCAGCTACGCTGGGGTAATTGTACTATGACTGTTAGTGAGTGCAAGGGATCAAAATGTGTTAGGTGTTAAAATTAAACAATTTTTTCTTTCTTATTTTTAGGACCACCTCAGGTCGATGGTGGTTCACCCATTACCTGTTACGGTCTGGAAATGTTTCAGATGGAAACTGATGAACACAGAGAGGTTTACCAGGGTGCTGATATCGAATGCACAGTGAGCAGTCTGCTTCCAGGGAGGATATACAACTTCAGATTGCGAGCAGCTAACAAGGCTGGGGTAAGGAGGCAGTCTGAAATGGAATGAAATGAGTTGCAGAGAGTGCAGTCACTATGGTCTTCTCTGAAGTCTTCTCTTTTAAAAGAAGCACTTTTTAAGATAATTTTTATAATCAGGTTTTCCTAATATAGATTCAGTTGGTTCACATAAATTATTGCTGTGTGGGAGCAAATAGTTAAGCATCAGTTTATAATATTTCTGGGCTTTTTAGATGAAAAGAAGAGAATACAGCTAGTTATATATCTGAATAATGACATTGGAAAAATGTGAATAAGATAGTAAACTTTTCCATATAAAGCTTTATAAACTCTTTGCCCCTTATCTTTGTAGATGTAAGCTTTCTAGAACAAAATAATTAGCATTTTCTGACTTTCTTCTGTTATTTTGTTTAACCTCCGAGTACATGTTTTGTCAGGTATAAGAATATATTCTCCTGTTGGAAAGCTAGATGTTTTTAGATAAACTTTTGTTGTAGAACAAGCTTTATTTATGTTGCCAAGGTCCTGATTTAAAGACAGAGACAGGAGAGCTTCCAATTGTTTAGTAATATTCGCTTGATAAACAGTGTCAGCTGATCATAACAGTTTTTATGGAGAGGTCTGCAGCTTAACACCTAGAAGTACTGACCTAACCTCTAACTCCTAAAAGACTAGTTTATAGATGTAGTATTTTTTGAATCCTTTGTTTCATTTAGATTAAGAATAATAGGCAGTTGCACACTGTTCTCTGTCACTGTGGTGTAGCCTTCACGTAGCTTTGAAAGAAGGATTTGGAGCATACTTTCCTGTTTTGCCTTAGAGTTCAAAATATCAGACTTATTCTGATTGCATTTGCCATAAAAAAAGAGTCTTGCATTTATTCTGAGAAATAGTCAAATGCTGAAATAAATCCTTAATCCACAATTTACAGAGATATATTTTGTAAGCAAGTAATGCAAAGTTTCAGACTATTACATGCTCCTACTATGGCAAACTGTCATTTAAGAAGTAGTAATTTTGGTTTTGAAAGTTAATTACATGAACTTCCTTTTTAATAGTTTGGACCTTACTCAGAAAAATGTGAAATTACTACAGCACCTGGACCACCAGATCAGTGCAGACCCCCTCAAGTGGCATGCAGATCTGCTGCATGTGCCCAGGTGTCTTGGGAGGTAAGAATGCAATGTCATCTTTATCTTAACATGCTTGTCTTTTAAATTAAGTCCAAATTCAAAAGCTTATGACTATATTTTAATCACATTTTTAAACGTGCTTACCTGATTATCCAGTATTTTTCAGGTGAGACCTTAGAGGTTCATAAACCATACCAATATATGTCAGCCATAACTCAGTAATCTGCAGACACTTGAGATCTTACTTTCTTCTTCTGTTTAAGAGTTTTCCCACAAATGCTACACTGTATTTCTGAGTGATGCAGGCCCTTCTTAAAGTTTTTCTTTAATGTAATTATGTTTCTTTACAGTAAATACATCCACATAATACAGTGGATTATTGTACACTTGCTGTTTTTTATAAGCTGATTTGATTTTATATAATTATATCAGTAATAATGTAGCAAAAGCCTAACAGACTTCCTATAAAGCTGTAGTATTTAGTCATCTGATTTAAAAAGAATGCAGTAAATAAAAATTAAGCTTATAAAAAGGAGGATTCTATCTGGAAATATCGTTTACACACAGCTTTTTAATTGTTTGAGATGGAGTGAAGCATCTGAATTTATAGAACCACACAAAGAAAAGATTAGTACATTTTACCTGGAAGGAAAAGTTCAGTGTTTCATATGGGAGGTGTCAGAAGGGCTCTCTTTAATTGTCTAAAAGGCAAACTCTTTTGAAAAAAACCTCTTAGGATATTTTGGTAGGATTAATTTGACCAATTTTAGATACCTGCTTCATGGATTCATAGGATAATTAAGGTAGGGTTGGACCTCTGGATGTCATCTAGTTCAACGCCCTGTTGAAGGCAGGGCTAATTTCAAATTTAGACCAGATTGCTCAGGGCTGTGTCCAGTTGAGTTCTGTATATCTCCAGGGATGGAGAGTCCACAGCCTCTGTGGGTAAAATGTCTTACGCTGTGAATTTTTTTCTTTTACATCTAGTCAAAATATCCTTTATGCTGCACGTTGAGACTATTGCCTTTTGTCCTGTCACTGTGCACCTCCAAGAAGAATCTGACACGGTCTTCTCTGTACCCTCGCAATAAGTAGTTTAAGGCAACAACAAGATCTCCCCTTAACCTTCTTTTCTTAAGATTGAATACACCCCATTCTCTCCCTCTCCTCAAATATCATGTGTTGCAGTCCCCAAGCCATCTTGCTAGCCCTCCGCTGGACTTGCTGCAGTATGTCAATGTCCTCCTTGTTGTGGGGAACCCAAAACTGGATGCAGTTTTGCAGATGCAGTCTCCCAAGTGCTATGTAGAGGGTAATCAGTACTACTTCTAACGTTCTTGCTGCACTTCTGCTACTACAGCCCAGTATATAGTTAGCCTTCATCAAGGACACATTTGCTGACACATTCAGTTTGCCCACCAGGACCCCCAGCCTCTTTTTGGTGAAGCTGCTCCCCAGCCAGTCAGTCCTCCGCCTGTACTCTTGCATGGGGTTATTCCATCCCAGGTACAGGACCTTGTGTTTGCATTTCCCTTAGTTGAACTTCATGAGGTTTCTGTCAGCCCCCGCTTGTTGAAATCCCTCTGACAGCTGTTCCCTCCAGCATGTCAAACACTTCCCTCCAGTTTAACATCATCTGTGAACTTGTTGGATTGGATTGCTGTGCTTCAGTTGAGGTAAACTCCGCTAGAGCTAAAGGAGCAGCAGTGGTAACACTGAGAAGTGTCTCCATCTTCACTGTCTGTTCAGTGGCCATGTAGAGTTCTTTGGACCAAGCACACCTCATCGTAAATTAGAGAAGAGAAGGGGAGTCCCTATCAATTACAGCTCAGAATCATCAAATGTTATCCTTTCAAATGATGTTTATATGCAGTCACTTATCTTCACATAAGCTAATGCTGAAACCAAGGAATCCTCTCTTTCCTTCAAAAGAAAGAAAAAAAATGCTTTGGAGCAATTATTCATTATCCCGTGCCTCAGTGTGGTTGCTGTCTTGGAACAGCTAGTTGAAAACAGCAGCAGCATTTTTTTTTTTTTGTTTTTTTTCCATGACAAAATAGAATTTTGTTGGTTTGGGGGATTTTTTGGCTTTTTAGGGTTTTTGTTTGTGTTTTACACTGACTGCTGAAATCTTTCTGTAGTCTTATCTCCTACATCTGACACTGGTACTCCTGAACTTACTGTATCTCAGATAATTATTTCTGAGGGAGTATTAAAATCATTGAATTCTCAAAACTGAGAGGCTACATGTGGATTCCTAGGGAAGGCAGTGAAGAAAAATGGGCATTTTGAGCAGACACGTGCCTGTCCCAGCCGCTTCCTGACTCTCTTCAGATGAGACTGAGTACACCATTTCCCCCTTCACACTACCCTCACGACCTGGTTTCCATGCAAGGGAGCCATGATATGCTCCAAAGAAAGAGACTCTTAACGTGGAAGATGGGGAAGCTAGCAACCAGCGTGCTTTAAAGTTTGTCAGCCCTGCACTTTAGACCCAGCCAGAGAAAATGTTAGTACAGTAAATCACCCTCTCAAAAAGGCCAGCTCTTTCCGTTGACTGTTTAGTCACCTAAGCTAAATGCCCCAAGTTAGATGACCTCTGTATTTAACCAACTGAAATCATAGTTGCTTGCTTTGTGTAGAGTAGCCGGCGACAATAAATACTGATTTTAAAATATAGGTGACTGAAGGCAAATAATGCATTATTTGTATTATATTACATCAGAAATCAGCAAACAGATCAGAGGGAAATTCCTATGGAATTTCTACAGCCCTCTGACACATTGGTATAAAAATTTTATCCACAGTCTGCTGATTTATAGAAAAAACAACACAAATGTGGTGAGTATGATTGGCTTTTAGTTAGTGAATTTAAGTTCTAACGATTTGTATCCGTTTTAAAGGTTCCCATTTGTAATGGAGCTGATGTCACAGAGTATCGACTGGAGTGGGGCGGTGTGGAAGGATGCATGCAGATCTCTTACTGTGGGCCTGGGCTCAACTGTGAAGTGAAGGGACTTTTGCCTGCCACTATATACTATTGCAGGGTTCAGGTAAAGAGGTAAAATTCTTGTCAATGAAATCTGGAAACAGGAATCACCCCTGCCATAAAAACATGGTCTACTTTGCATTTGCAGGCAGTGAATATTGCAGGTGCAGGCCCTTTCAGTGAAGTAGTGGCATGTATGACTCCAGCCTCTGTACCTGCAGTTGTGACTAGTCTTCGGGGACTAAGTGAAGATGAAGTTGAAAGTCCACATTATTCTCCTTCCACATGCCTTGCTATAAGCTGGGAAAAACCTTGTGACCATGGATCTGAAATCCTTGGCTACAGCATAGACTTTGGAGATAAGCAGCCAATAACTGTTGGGAAGGTTCTGAGCTATTTTATAGATGGTTTGCAACCAGATACAACATACAGGTATGCTGTGCAAAGGCACTTGACAGCCTACTCTTCCTTCCACAAGAGAAGTTTCTTTTTTTGTTTGTTTCCATATAGCTTTTATTCTCTACATTACTCTCAGAGAAGTATTGATAAGTAACCATGGACCGCAGGGAAGCTTTGTAATCATGCTCTTCATAAATAGATGAGTTGTGTTTCTTTATTTTGCTTACAAGAACAATTTATTTTAGTTTGTTTATTGTGGTAGATCTGTTGTATCTCTCATTCATGCATCAGTTTGCTAACTGAATTCAGATTACAGATTCAGATTCATAAAGTTACTTTGTCCTCATTGGTCTGTAGACAGATGACCTCTAATCTGTTTGACAAGATAAAAATCCATCCAAGGAAGGATCATATCAGCAGTCTTAATTGACTGTATTGTCTGATCTAATGATAGCTCATCGCACATTGCAATGCCATTTCTGCAGAAATACCATCTATTGGGGTGACATTCAGCAGAGGGAACGTAAGTGTGAAAATCTATCAATCAGTTTGAAGTCTCTTGAGAATTTTTCTTACCAAAATCATCCCTTATATTTGATTACTGAAAAATATAAACGTAAAAATCCATAATTCTGCCTTTAGACACTCCACCTTCCTGTTACAAGCACAGGTCCTCTGTGTTAGAGGAAAATGTCAGTCCCACTGAAATCAGAATTTAAGGTCATACTGATTTCAGTATAGCTAGGATATCAGCTGGGTATGTAATTTTCTGAATCCTTAATTTTAAAGATTTATTTTGCATCCTTTTTTAATGCTGTATGTAAGACTAAAATGTTTCTGTGCATTTCATACTTATTAAACAACAATGCTGGCAATTTAAAGAGCTGTTGCTGTCTGTGTCAGCAAGTTGAAAAATGAGATGCTTCTACTGCTAAGATACTTAAGCATTTAACTCATGGAAGTGAAATAGAATGGATTTTATAAGCTATAGCTTCTTTGTGAAAACAATCATATATATCAACCTCTGTTCTCTACTACAGTAAATTAACATAATGTTAAATATTGCTGTAGTGGAAAAAAAATATTTATTCGTAAGCTTGAATATGTTCCTGTATTTTGAAACCATGGTTGTTGGTTGTTTTAGAGATTGAATTATTGTGATTACTTTCTTCCTGTTACCTAGATACTATTTTAAACAACCAAACCTTAATCTACAAAAAATTAGTTTAGACACACTTTGCTAATCTGTAAAGTTGCCTTTGAGGTCTGTGAAGTATGCAAAGTAGCCTCAGATTTGTTTTTCTGCTTTTCCATTTTAGAAATAAATTTCTTGGCTACTTGTGTTGATTCTTAATTGTAAACCTATTACTAATGTTGAGTTTTCCATTGACTACCCAAAACAAACAAAAAAAAGAATCCTGTCACAGTGACCGAGTTCTGCAAACACCTCAGCCACTTGTCCTTTGACGTCTTTTAGTTTCTGCTTTCCTTTTCCAAGCAGACCCAAGATGACCTGTGTTTGCAGGCACCCAGAGATCTGGTACCAGTGATATCAGCATTTTGTAAGAGTAGTGGCTGGACACTACCCCTTTATTTTCAGATGAATCAACTCTGTTCTAAAAAGCCCTTAAAATTTTACTGTAGTCTTCCTTAAACTCACCTGATAAAATAACCTAAGCCATGGATTTACCTCTTCCCTTCTCCCTCTTCCCTTCTCCCTCTTCCCTTCTCCCTCTTCCCTTCTCCCTCTTCCCTTCTCCCTCTTCCCTTCTCCCTCTTCCCTTCTCCCTCTTCCCTTCTCCCTCTTCCCTTCTCCCTCTTCCCTTCTCCCTCTTCCCTTCTCCCTCTTCCCTTCTCCCTCTTCCCTTCTCCCTCTTCCCTTCTCCCTCTTCCCTTCTCCCTCTTCCCTTCTCCCTCTTCCCTTCTCCCTCTTCCCTTCTCCCTCTTCCCTTCTCCCTCTTCCCTTCTCCCTCTTCCCTTCTCCCTCTTCCCTTCTCCCTCTTCCCTTCTCCCTCTTCCCTTCTCCCTCTTCCCTTCTCCCTCTTCCCTTCTCCCTCTTCCCTTCTCCCTCTTCCCTTCTCCCTCTTCCCTTCTCCCTCTTCCCTTCTCCCTCTTCCCTTCTCCCTCTTCCCTTCTCCCTCTTCCCTTCTCCCTCTTCCCTTCTCCCTCTTCCCTTCTCCCTCTTCCCTTCTCCCTCTTCCCTTCTCCCTCTTCCCTTCTCCCTCTTCCCTTCTCCCTCTTCCCTTCTCCCTCTTCCCTTCTCCCTCTTCCCTTCTCCCTCTTCCCTTCTCCCTCTTCCCTTCTCCCTCTTCCCTTCTCCCTCTTCCCTTCTCCCTCTTCCCTTCTCCCTCTTCCCTTCTCCCTCTTCCCTTCTCCCTCTTCCCTTTACCCATCCCTCATCTCTCCAGTGTGAGAAATAAAACCCCATGGTTCCTAGCAATCAAAAAATTTGGTACAAGGCTTTACAGGGTCAGGAGAGTGGACTACTCTTGAAGTAGCTGGTAGAGCTTTTGCATCTTTATCCTGATGTGAGTGATGCAAATACACTAATATATTTTATTTTGAACCAATTCAGCTGCTTAAAATGTGGCAAGGACAGTGATACTCCTGCATATTCATGACACTCTCTCAGAGCATACTATTAAGAAATGCGTTCATCACTGAAAGTACCATGTATTCAGTTACTGTTGTTCTCTCCTGAATGTGAATGGTGGAAGTAGCCAGTTAGTTTTTAAACTTTCAAGTTAATTGATTTTCTTTCTTTTTAAATATTAGATTTTCTTTCTTTTTAAATATTAGAATACGGATTCAAGCCCTAAACAGTCTTGGAGCGGGTCCTTTCAGCCCCACGATAAAACTGAAAACAAAGCCTCTGCCTCCGGATCCACCTCGCCTGGAGTGTGCTGCCTACAGTTCTCAGACTCTCAAGCTGAAGTGGGGAGAGGGAACTGCAAAAGCATTAACTGATTCCATTCACTACCACCTTCAAATGGAGGATAAGAATGGAAGGTTGGCTTCTGGCATCGCTTAAATCTGCCCTGTATCGCTGTGGTCTGAGGCTTGAAAGATAGTACCAAAGGGCAAAATTCCATATGCTTTAAGCTACAGCAAATGCAGGAGATCTTCTCTTCTAGCAAGGCAGAATGGCTCTAGTGTTCTGTGTTGGAAAAATACAAGATTAAAAACATCATAGTTTTTTTTTTTATTTACAGTTCAATATGAAGCATTTAGTTAGGTGTTTTGTACCGGCACACTCTTCTTTCTCTTCTTTTGTTAGGTATTTTGCCAATGTTAAGTCTAATCAGTCCCTGTGAATTTTATGTACTTCATGAGGGAAGGGGTGAATTCTTCGCTGCCTGCTGTCTTTACATGGAATTATTTCTAATGGGAGACAGTCTATAATAAAGCACAAATAATTGTTCCAGAATGATCCCCTCTCTCCCATTAAATCAGAACATGAGCTGAGATAGTAGAACAAGTATTTCTGCGTAAACAGCAAAACAGACAGTATCTACTACGGTGCTTACCATGTCTGAACCCTGAATAGCTTTAGCTTCACAGTGGTGCTAAGTAGAGCTGCTAAGTGAAATTGTTCTGATGCAAGGAGAAAAAGAAGTGAGAGTCTTAACTGGCAAGATATATGTTGCCATTACCAAAGACTAGGTCATTTTCAGGTACCATCTGTTAAAAAATGAGTGAAAGTAGGTGACAGAACCCCCGTACAAAGAGTTAAACTTGTGCTGTGCCCTCGGGCTACCAAAGTTGAAAATCAGATGAGAGCAGCGAAGATCAGTCTACATCAGAATTGTAACATGAAAGAGCGGCTGCCCTACAAGAGCTCAGAGACAGCATTTGGTGTCACCTACAGCTGTGACTCAGGCCTGCTGCGCAGACCTGAGCTTCAGCCAAGACACCCATGTCTGACAAAAACCCACAAGAGCAGCTGGATCCAGGAGTAACTTAGGTGTAGTAAGGGAGAGTTGCAAAGGTGCAAGTAGCTAAAATCTAGTCCTGCCTAATTTTGAAAAGTTAAAGATGCTGGGGTAGCAGATAGCAAGAAAAAGTAGTATATGGTACCACTCACTGAGAGAGAACTGCTATCGTTCCCCCTTGTCTCACGTGCAGAAGGGTTTCAGAAAATGCTTAGGATCATCTCTGCCACGAGACAGTCTGTAGTACTCTTTGTTTCTTTAAAAGAGATTTTATTCCAAAGTCCTGAGAAATAAAAACCTAGCACTGGAAAACGAGCTCACTGTTTTATAGTAATGTCAGATGTTGTTTAACTGTGAGATAAATACGTCTGGGTTTCTCATTAGATTTTGGGAAATGATGGGAATTTCAAACGAGATAGTATTCTGGCTACTTCAGAAGCCCTTTTCTGTGTTTAATACAAGCTACTCTTTCCATTTTCAGGTTTGTATCCTTATACAGAGGACCATGTCATACATACAAAGTACAAAGGCTCAGTGAGTCAACATCATACAAATTTTGTATTCAGGCATGTAATGAAGCCGGTGAAGGTCCCTTTTCTCAAGAATACATTTTCACTACTCCCAAATCTGTTCCAGCTGCCTTGAAAGGTGAAGATTTCTCTTTTTTGGGGGGTGGGGGAAGGCTGGTGGTGGTGGTGGTGGTATTGTACTCCTGTGAGGCATTTAGGGTCCTAAGCCCTTTCCAGAGTGCAGGGATAAGGATGGTAGGGAAACACTCCTTTAATGCAACAGCCTAAAGCCTAAAATGTTTGCCCCAAAAATGAGATGCTTGGGTTTTATGCCTTCTTTAGCATAAGAAGGTTTTTACTTAGAATCTTTGCTTTCCAGAAGAGCGTCACCAGGCTGTTAATTTGAGATGAGACTTTACTAGCATGTTTAGAATAATTTTAAGCAGAGCAGCTTTTTTTTTTTTTTTTTGCATATTAGCCATTTGCAACCATCACATTTTTCTTGCCTTCTGTTGGAGGAAACCGAAGCTATATGAAAGCAAGAGAGTCCTATGTATCGTTAAATGTTGTCCCAGAAAAGGTTGATAGGAAGAACACATTTGAATCTGAATCCTTTGTTTCTGTGTTTGAGACAAAAATAGCACATAGAATACAGGTTTTTACAAGTCATTAGAAAATAGTGTTAAGTAATAGAGAAAACAGAGCTAGCTGTTGCTTTTGTGTTTTGTTTTGTTTTGTTTTGTTTTCCTTCAGCACCAAGGATAGAGAGAATAAATGATCACACTTGTGAAATCACATGGGAGGTTTTGCAGCCCATGAAAGGTGATCCAGTCATCTACTGCCTTCAGGTCATGGTGGGAAAAGACTCAGAATTCAAACAGGTATGAGGTATTTAAGTTACTGTAGGTTTCTTCTAAGTACTTTTGATAGTTAATTCAAATTAAAGATGATTGTGTTCCAGTGTGTTCTTAATTACCCATGCTGACTTTTTGTTACTAAATACTCTAAGGTAGTATCTTCTAAAACAATTTTCCCATAGAGGGAAGAGATTTAAGTAATACAAATACTGCAGTAAGTTGAGGTCATTGTGAGTTATACTGATGTTTGCTAAATACTGTGTTTACTTCTTAACACCTTAAGTGGTGAGCCAGTTGTCCACTCATGGGAAGATCTGAAAAAAGGAAGCATCCACTGAGTGATACAGAATCAATGTGTATGAGAGAAAGAACAGAGTGCTCTGTCTGCACTAACAGCTGTTTGAAGGCAGTCAACAGTATTTTAAAAGGTTTGGTGGCATCTACAGCATATGAAAAGCATTTTTATGCAGAGAGCTGCTGATAGGAGAGACCCCTCCTTAGCAGTGTAGAAATTTAGGTGCAGAAAGTCTTTTTAATAAAGCTCAGTCATTAGTTTCCTGGTGGAGGACCATCTTAGTAGCAGGGTATGCTATAACAACTGAGGTAGCACAACTGAAAGAGTTTTTTAATTTCAAGTTTGGTTATCTAAAGGTGCAGTTTGAAATACCAAATTACAAATTAGTCGGCATTTAAAAGAGGATGTGCAGTGCTAATTTAGCTTCCCTATGAACTGCTTGATAATTGACATGAAATTAGGCTTGTAAACTCTGTTTCACACTATTAAGCAAGCAGGTTTCCTTCCAGAAAGGAAGCACAATTAATTCTGAGATATTATAATTTTATTATAGGCCAATATTAAGTAAGTGTTGTCTTTGCTTTGGTAGATTATAGGCCTTAATATTTTCATAAATCATAATTTCTAGTGTAGCACTATGTACATTATGTCCATCTGTTAAATTTTTCAGTACAAGATGAATGGTAATCCAGGGTTTGTTATCTTGCAATGTAAATACTCTTTATTGTAACTTTAAGGTTGTAAATGCAGCATTAAGTACCTAGGTAGGGTGTGGTCAGTGTACTTGCTTCTACACAGGGACACGAACCAAACTTTGCTTAGCAATGTGCATTGCCAAATGAGCTGGGCAAGAAAATAAAGGCTACGCTTTAAGCCTGGATATAACAAATTTCAATGAAGTGCATGATTTCTTCTGCCTCTCCGAAATACTTTAGCCCAGTAAATTAAATGAAAATGAGAAGACTAGTTTGCAAAAATTAAAATGGGAATAATCAAGAAGTAGAGACCGTGGGAACAGCCTTAAAGATACTTAGACATGATGGTGAGAACTTTCTTTGTGGACAAAAAGTAAACTGTGTCCTTAAGGTAGAGCATGGTCGTTCACCCCAAGCTTTTCACTACCGTTTCCCTGCCAAAACTGAACTCTGTTCTCCTTCCTGATCTGCCAACTGAGTTGCTCACGTCATTGCTTCATACGTGCTTCAGACAAAATAGGTTACTAATCTGTTTGAGCTATCTTTGTCAACCAGGCTCTTTTTGACTGAAATGCTTTAGGAAGCAATCATAGAAATACCCCAGTAAGCACATTGAGGGGAGAGTTAACTTCTGGCAAGCATTGGGGACAAGCAGCTAAGGATAGTAACTGATGCCAGCTGGCACAGCTGTAGCTAGAGTAGGATGTATAATACAAATCAGCAGAGTTTGAAGGAAGCCGCACTTCCAGGGAACTGCCCTGTCTCAGTGTGGGAACAGTCTCTTAAGATGAAGAAAATCTTTTTCCAAGAGTCTCCAGGTTGTAGATTTGTAGTGACGCTCAGCTGCCCAACTGTCAGAAGGACTTTTCGAGCTCCTTAGCAGCCAGGCGCAGCAATAGCTCTTCACAGAACAAAATCAGAACAGATTTCCTGCTTCTTTGATTAAACAGTTGGTAGTTTGCACTTGCGAAATACTGTCCGACATTATGGGAAGACATTTCTGGATGACCTGATGGTTGTGTGTCTTACTACCAATTAAATAAAAGAAATCCAGATAACGGAACGGAGAATGATTAAGGTGTTTGAAGAGAGAAGTCAAACTGTACCTTGCTGCCCATGTGACAACTTGGTTCCTGCAGATAAATCTACAATAGAAAATTGTTCCCATCTGGGGTTTCATTAGCTTTAAAAGGACCACAAATAACATGAGTGCAAATAAATTCATTTGCGAAACCAGCATTTGGTTTTCACTGAATTAGGCACTCAGTGCTGAAGAGTTGTGAACTGAACTTGAGAGATGAGTCCACATGTTTACCAGCGAATTGAGAGACCCATGAAGAACAGCCTAATAAAAGTACTCTTACCTGTCTCTTGGGAGCTGCTGAAGTTAAGAATCGCAAAGACTCCTTCGAGTATTTCCTGATGCAATGTTTGTTGGGGGAAATGGCAAAACTTTATTAAATGCACACTATCTTAACTACAGCAAATGTTGAATTGATTAACATTAACGAATGAGGTAGTTTGATACTGAGTTAATTACCTAAAATCCTGAGATGTACTGTTTACATTTTAAGTGGTCACTAAAAACACCTTAATGCTGGGGCTTTTGAAGAATTTATTTGCTGTGTACTCATCATGCCATAAAAGATCGAGTAGTGCTAACTACGTCACAAAAAAAGCAGACTTTTTATCTGGCATTTAAAGTGTGTGCACATTAAAACTGTTTGTCCATTTTTCTGATTGATCATACTTTTTCACAGTTCCCTTCACCGTAAACAAAGACATAGTGACTGATAGCTAGACAGATGGATGCATGCATTTGTATGTATGGCATTTTTACTTAATACATCCTTTTTTATTTCACTGACAGATTTATAAAGGTCCTGACTGGTCCTTCCGATACACAGGCCTCCAGCTGAACTGTGAATACCGTTTCCGTGCATGTGCCATCCGACAGTGCCAAGAGACAGTAGGTCATCAGGACCTGGTAGGCCCCTACAGTGCACCAGTACTATTCATCTCTCAGAGGACTGAACCACCGGCAAGCACCAACAAGGACACTGTGCAAACCACAAGGACACAATGGTCGCAGAGCGACCAAGTGTGTGCTGCTGTCATCCTTGCACTTTTTGCTATCTTTTCCATTCTGATTGCTGTCATCATTCAGTACTTTGTAATAAAGTGAAGAAAACAGATTTATTTTAGAATGCTGCCCATTACATTTTACTTTCTCATAATCGAAAAATGATTCTGTTCTCTTGCTTTTACGAAAACAGGCATTTAGCACCGGCATTGGGACTGTCGCAAACCTTTTCAGCCACTTTAAAATGCTTACTGGTAGGTATAGGCTGACACACGTTATTAGAATGCAAGCCACAGAAATACAATCTTTTCTTTAATATGCCTTCTTGCAGTACAAACTTTATATGGGGCAAGCAGTGTTTAATTAAAAGGGTTTGACCAGTAAACACAAGCATAAAAACGGCTTCCTGGCCCACACCTTCAAGGGTTACTTCCATAACAGGGAAGAATGTGTAGAATGCGTATAAAACTTACACTAACAAACTTGTGCTGTATACTATATTAATCTGATGCTGTGAAAGCAATTTAGCGCTGTATTTCTACCTCCTCATTTGTCTTAATTATTTGGGAAGCAGGATTATGTGGAAAAACAGAAGGGGCTTTTCTCAGGCAGCAAATTATAAACTGGATGGAAGAGTATGCACGAAAGAAGCTTCTTATCTGATAAATGTGGAGTTCTTCACTGCAAGTAGATGTTTTTGAAAGACTACAAGGAGATGGCACAAGTGGTTTATCTTGCCCCCAGGATTTGATGTTTACTCGTAAAAATGCCTCTTTAACTTACTATGAATACAGAAGGGAGAGTGTGAGAGAACTTTTTAGATGTATTATTTAAATTAAAAAACTCATTTCTGAAGTTGACCTTTGATTGGATGCAGTCTATACGGATGTCTCTGCCCTCTGAGTTTGGCTAGTTACAGATTTTCCTGAGATAAAATTCATTACTGAATTTTTGCTGTTACCCCCAACATTCACTTGCCATATCCGCCAGAATCAAGCACTGCCTTTTTTTCCTCTTTTTTTTTTCTTCCTCCTTTGGGGCACCAAATCGGAAGACGAAGTGTAGTAATTTGCACCAGAAAACTTTAAGCTGCTTTTTCTCGAGATCCTAATGTTTAATGTAATGTCTCTTTGGATACTGTACCAAATTGTTGATTGCATGTAGTTAATGTTGCATTAGAGCACTTTGCGATTGCATAACTCATCAATGTTTTGTGAGCTTGCGTTTGTGAGTTCTTGGATGACCAGACTGAATTTTATCGAGCATCCCATTGAACATCTTGCTAGATGTCAATGACTGCCAGTGACACAAAGCTTGTAGTGGAACTATCTTTAAAAAATTTCTTGTCTCATCACACTTACGTTATTTGTTATACACTTTGTAATTAGCTATTTTAATTTATTTGAGTTATGAGATAGTGGATCATTAATGACTTCTAGTTGTGTTGAGTTTAGCATTTTTAATGGTATTAAACACTTCTGTCAGTCTTAATAATAATAAAAAAGGAACCTCTGTCTTGTGCTTTGAAGATCTCTGAGGAATTTCTTATATTAGAGCGGGCATGTATTGTAACTGTTTATACGTCCAATGGTCTGTGCTGTAGAATACCGTTGCTGAGTTTTGTTTTACAAAAGAAACGGAGAAGAGCTTGGCCTCCGTGTGGCGAGAACGGTCTGTCTCTAAGATGTACTGTATGTTTACATTTTATTTGGAAGCTGTCCTTTCTCTGTAGAGGCCGATGTACCTTCTTCCCCCAGCGCCCCGCGGTGACAGGCGTTTTCTAGGACCTTCTTCAAAGTGCCATGTTTGGCAGTACAAATGAGGTTGCGTGTCATAGCCCAGAGATTTCTTATGGTTGAATGTCTAAAACGGCAAGATTCGTTACTGTGGCTAATCTGCAGTGACTTATGTTTTTCATAGTAAAATTCAAATGAACTCCTATTTTTGATAGTCATTTAATAGTGTATTTGCCATTTGAGCCTCAGTGCGCATTACTGCATTGAAGACAGTTTTTAATGTAATCTTAATTTTACCTCATATACTGTACATTCCAAAAAAAGGAAAAAAAAGACACTCTAAACTTTTTAAAACGTTATAGATACACTACCAAACATATCACTTTGCAACTGTAAAATGTTGGACTTCACGAACATGTATAGAGTCGTAGAGAAAAGAGAATACATACGACTATGTAGCAAAGTATCTTTAAACTCTGTGGAGAATAAAAGTATCATTCTTTTTTGCTGGTGGTTGGTGAGTGGTGTCGGGGCGCGGGGCGGCGCAGGAGGAGGAGGAGGAGGAGGAGGAGGAGGGGGACGGGGCGGGGAGGGGAGGGGCGGGGAGGGCAGCGCCGCCGGGCAGCGCGGGGCCGGGGCGCCCGCGGCGCGGCGCGGCGCCGCCGCCCGCCATGTGGCGCCGCCGGGGCCGGGCGGGCAGCGCGGCGGGGCCAGGCGGCCATGCGGGGCGGCGGGAACGGCAGCGGCGGCGAGCCGTGGCCCTGGCCGCCGTGCGACGAGCGGCTGTGCTCGGCGCTGCCGCTGCGGGCGCTCATCCCCGTCACCGCCGTGTGCCTGGGGCTCTTCGCCGTCGGCGTGGCCGGCAACGTCCTCACGGTGCTGGTGATCCGCGGCTACCGCGACATGCGGACCACCACCAACCTCTACCTGGGCAGCATGGCCGTGTCGGACCTGCTCATCCTGCTGGGGCTGCCCCTGGACCTGTACCGCCTGTGGCGCTCGCGGCCCTGGATCTTCGGGCAGCTGCTGTGCCGCCTCTCGCACTACCTGAGCGAGGGCTGCACCTACTGCACCATCCTGCACATCACCGCCCTCACCGTGGAGCGCTACCTCGCCATCTGCTTCCCCCTCAAGGCCAAGGTGGTGGTCACCAAGCGCCGTGTCAAGGCCATCATCGGCGCCCTCTGGGCCTTCGCCTTCCTCTCCGCCGCGCCCTTCTTCTTCCTCGTCGGCGTGGAGCAGGCCGACAACCAGACCGACTTCAGCCGCGAGTGCAAGCCCACGCCGCAGGCCGTGGAGTCGGGGCTGCTGGGCACCATGTTCTGGGTCACCACCGCCTACTTCGTCCTGCCTGTCGCCTGCCTCCATGTCCTGTACGGCTGCATCGGCCGGCAGCTGTGGCGGAGCGGGGTGCCGCTGCGGGGCCCCGACGCTGCCCTCCGGGAGAAGGGCCACCGGCAGACCCTCAGGATCCTGGGTGAGTGCCCCCGCCACCTGCCCCGCTGGGACCTGGCGCTGGCACTCAGCCCGGCCGGTGGTGGGGCCTGCCAATGACCCCCCGGGAGGCTCCCCTCCACCCCGGGAGGGCTTTCCGCTGGGCGACGCTTCCCTGCCACGTTTGGGACCAGGTGGCACCTCGGGAACGGGGAGCCGCAGGAGCCCCGCGGCCCCGCCGCGCGTGCAGGGCAGCCCTACGCGTCGAGCGGCTTTACGGTCTTTGCATAAGCGAGTTTTTTTCATTTAATTTTAGCAGGCAGGACTGAAGGCAAGGCTCTTAGTCCTTCATAAAAGCGTGGTTAGAGCAGCAGTCTCCTTCCAGCGGGCAGGCTCTTCCTAGAAAGTGAAAAATAACCGTGATGTGTCTTAGCTGTCTCTTGCAGACCTCCTGGCAGTGAGGCACTGCTTGCCCCGGCAGCGGCGACTGCAGGCTGCGAAGCTTCACCTTTAAGAGCCGTTTGCTAACAAATCGCTTGCACCAAAATGCTTCTTGCTCATGTAGAACACTGCTACTTTTTAGTTCCTTTTCTTATTTATAAGCTCATTAAACTCGTGTTAAGCTCTTGAACGTTAGCAAATTCAAGTGACTTTAGAGTTTGCATATAGTGACTAATCTGAAAAAAAAAAAAAACTCCATTAATAAGCCTGAAATAAAATGCCCTGGTATTTTTTTTTTACCTTTAGTGAAGGTTTTGGTTGTTTGCTACGCGGGAGAGCTCTTTTACCAGGGATGTGATCAGCTGCAGAGGAACAGAGTAGGAGTAGCACATAGGAAAGAAATTAGAAAACCCGGGGAGTCCGTGTTGCTAGCTTCCTCCACGAAGGTGCTTAAACTGGAGTGAGTACAAGGTTTTGCCAACAGAAACACACATCCAAGATTTCTTCAGATTACATTGGCCCGGACTGATACTTGCTTATCTCAAAGGAGCCAGCGGCACTGTGTGTGTGTGTGTGTGTTAGATTTCAGGCATTAACTTGCTTTTGCTATATGACTTTTTTCTAAGCTCCAAAAAACATGAAGGATCCTCACTAAATGATTATTTGCCTCTTTACATGCATGTATGGATTAATAATTAAAAGTATGGATACAACAATTTATTTCATAGGAACCATTGCTGAGAAATATATTACCCCATAGTCATCCCTAATTTAATTGTTCTTCATCTGCTTCTGTTATTGGTGCCATTGCAGGAATATTTGTGCTTAGTATACCTTTTAAAGGTATTGTGCTAAAATGCAACACAAGGCTATAAGCAAAGCTGTACTGACTCAGGCTAAAAAGACCTACTTGGTCATGTATATGTCGCCAGCAGCAGTTGTCTGGGGATGCGTGCAAGAGACTCCATTTCAGTGGGAAAAAAATCACTAGACTCACTAAGCAGGAGGTCTTCACACCAGTGACCACCACACTGCAATGGTGCAAATTCAATGAGAGCTTGGAGGATCGAGGGTTCCACTTGTAGAGTAACAGCTCTTACAGGACAGTCTTAGTGCCACACACGTGATAAAGAGCGACTCTGTGAGGAACAGACCTGCTCTGTGCTTCCACAAAAACACCTCTTCTTACTTGGATTTTGGTTTCACATACATGAAATTACAGATGTTGCAGAGAGGGATTTTTGTTGCGACTGGCCTTATAATGTAGATGTTACACTGATGTTAGAGTTGTTTACATTTTTCCCAGCTAACTTAGCTCTTGGAGTTTATCTCCAAGATTTTCCCTATCAACTAATAATTGGACCTGATGCTATTCCCATTTTCATGGCTTTCTACCAGTTTAATGCCACTATTTCTATACACGGTTTGTACCAGTTAGAAGGACCTGCAGAATCAGCCGCGCGAAATTTAGATTACTGGATGGTTGGAAAGTTAACTCACCTCTTAACCATTGCCCTTGCTGTTTTGTCTTGCAGTGGTGGTGGTTCTGGCCTTTGTGATTTGCTGGTTGCCTTTCCACATTGGCAGGATCATATTTATAAGCACTCAGGATACCAGGATGATGCTCTTCTCCCAGTACTTTAACATTTTCGCTCTGCAGCTTTTCTACCTGAGTGCGTCCATCAACCCCATCCTCTACAACCTCATTTCGAAGAAGTACAGGGCAGCAGCCTACAAGCTGCTGCTGCCGCAGCGATCTGCAGAAAGGGCTTTCACTGTTACCAAAGATGCTGGCGGCTACACAGAGACGAGCGCAAGCGCAAGCACGAGGAACGAGTACACGACCACCTTCTGAGACTGCGTCCCGGGCGCCAGCGAGGTATTCCCTGCAGCCGCAGGGCTCTTCATGTTCGCAGCAGGGGCAGAAAAGGGTGGACGTTTGTCAGCGCTTGTGGAGTCTTATAACTCTTTGTATTTTGAACTACTTGTATTTTTGTTAATGCAGTGAGTAGGGACTGTAAAGTAGTGAGAGTGCCGTGTAACTCATGAAAGGTAACACAGTAGGAAAGGCCGGAGTAAATTACCCGTCAAACTGTGGTTTCAGCTTATTACATGTTGTTCATTGCATATGCGTTCTCTGCAATTTCCAGTATTTTCTAACAATCATAATGTCAAGGACTGCAAAGGAGGATGGAGTTCGAGGGAGAGGTCCTGCTTAAGCTCAGTAATGAAAAAACTCCCAGAGAGGCTTTGCCATTTGAAAATAGTTTTCTTATAAACAATGTTTTACAAAACACAAGGTCCGGCAGGGAGCTGGATGCAAAAGAAATAGCCCATCCCCTTGAACATCCTTGGAGGAAGGGGGCATGTATTTTAGCACCTACTCTTGCAGTCGTGGCTGGGAGTTTACCAGACAGCTTCACTAACTCTTCCCTAGGGAAGCATCTCCTCTGCGCACCTCTCTGTAGGCTTAACCCTTCCAGTCTCACCCATGCAATCAAACAGGGTCTGTTAAATACTAGTAACCGACCCACTATAGCTGTAACACTTCAGGTATTCCTGGTCGCTCCATCGTGATAGAGCTGTAGTATTTGGTTGACATTAGTGATATATCTCCGCTGGTGTTACATAATGTATTGCACGTGCAATATGCAGAGTTAACCAAGTTAGCCACCCATCACCTAAGCTACCGGCCTGCTCCCAAGACTTATTGCTACGTAATGCTGCATTGCACGTCGTAAAATGACTTGCTAATTGTGCTCCAGAGCTTTTAAATACAAACTTAAATTATACAATTTAGGAAGGAGCACTTGTTAGGAAGAGCTGTAAGTTATAGTATCATTTCCTCCAGAGAGACACAGCATTTTACCTGTGCATCTTACCTATCATGTGATATAAATATGGAACAAAAATTGATGAAGTTAGACTGCATTTACATCAGTAACATTGGTGGTATACCTGCGCTTGCCTTCGGTTATCTTTTAACCTTTGTTAATAAACGTTACTGTGATTCAGACAAAGTAACCTTTGTGTGTAGTCTGTACAGAACTTAGTGCAATGGTGTTTGCTGATGTGCTAGGGCAGAATTCAAAATCCAGTTTAGAGATCTCAAGACGGTGGAGTTGAACCCAAGTCTTCTCCAGGTCTTAAAGATTTGACCAAACTCTTTCTTTAATAGTCCACAGCTTTGAGTCACTAAAGTAAAAATTAAAAGACAGAAAAAGCCGTAGCTTACTGCCCACATATTAAGTATTCTTCTTGCATCAGCTTCGTACTAGGGGAGAGCAGTTTTCTGTATGTTTTGGGTTTGGTCTGGTTTGCTTTTCCCAGTGATTTTTTTTTTTTCATTAAAATATTACGTTAAAATAAAAGAACAGCTGGTATTTTGTGTTTGTCTGGGCAAGTTATTTTTAACAGCAGGCTTTGTCACATTGATAAGTCACCGCGCAGCCTCTTCTGCATGCTAGTGGTCCACTGGTAGCAGCTTCTCCTTTATCTCTAGCTCCTTAAATTGCACTGGGGCGGGGAGGGGGGGGGGGGGGAGAGGCGGGTTAAACACTCCTCTGTCAGAGATTTCCACCTAAGCAGTCCTTGGTACCGCAGACATGAGGCAGGAGCAGGAGGAGGAAGGGAAATGCTCCTGTGAGATGCTGAAGTTAGAAGGGAGACGGGCTGGAGCAACTGCCCATTTTCGTGGGGCACGCTCCTTACGGCAGAGCGCGCTGGCAGCTCTTTGCTGTCAAAGCGCTTTTGGTGTTGGAGATGCCCCCGTGTCAAGGCCCCTTGGAGCTGGGACTCTGTCCCGCTGCTAAGGGACGGCTGCTCGCAAGCGCCTTGGAGGTTGCTGTGCTTCTGCGAGGAGCCTCGGGCTCGTCTGAGATGTTGGCACTGCTCCTGCTCAGCCTCAGCTGTCGTGGCGAAAGGCTTCTGCTTCCTGCAGTGGACTCCATGCGGCATGGAAATGGTCTGGTTTGCCGGGAAAGTCATTGGTATCCAAGTTATAAATATCCCTTTTGCCAGTGTAGTAGAATAACACATGCATCAAACCACATTTGTGAGCTTGTAATGCCCTTTAATTAATGTGCTGTCCCCATGAAAACAAATATTTAGGCAATAAATGGAGTTTGGTGATTTTTTTCAGAAATACCAGGCCTGGCACTGTTGTCTATGGCAGTCTCCATTTGATTGTATAAGGAGCGAAGCTGGAAATAAAGTTAAAAATATAAGACTGTGTTATTTGTCTCCGGGAACTGTGTGTCCAGTTGTGGCTATGTTATCTTTAAAAGAAGTATTTCAGAAGAACTTTTGGTAGAGACTAAGATGTGGGGAAAATGGCTTAGAAGGGCAGAACAACTTTCCTGTGTAGAAAGAGAGCGATAATGATGATAATTTAAAAAAGAGGTAGAAAATGGGAGGAATGTGGTAGAAGTGCACAAATAATGGTAAAAAGAAAGCATGTCAAGATACTCCATTTTTCATACATCTTTAAAGAACACTAAATTATGTTGTAATGGACAGGAAGGAAAATCAGTGATTTTACACAGCCCACGAATGAGCCTGGAGACTTGTCAAAGAGCACAGGTGTACTTAGGAAGGCATTAAAACCAAATTAACTACCTGAACTTTGGAAAGGGTATAAAACCATTCATTCTCAAACACGTATGCAAGGTTTTCATAGCGGACTGGAAGGAAGCTCTCCCATGAATGGTTGTCCCCAAACTCGGTTGCCCGCCAGCCTGGGGAGCGAGCAGAGGCTGCTTCCCAGGTCTCCTGGGCTGAAGCCCAGGCAGCAGGAGCCACCGCTCCGGCTCAGAGACCGGGACCCCGTACGGCAAGTAGCGCTCGCTCCAGGCCTGCCCGCGCCTGCTGAGGCTGGCTGGAAGTCCACCACTGACTTCATATTTCAGTCAAGCTCTTCGTTATTAAAGAAATAAAGACCTGAGAAAAGGCACCCAGAAAATCCATGGGACTCTTTCTTTGGGAGGGAGGCTACATCTACGAAATCTTACTAG
The DNA here is from genome assembly GCF_036370855.1 of Dromaius novaehollandiae. Classification (NCBI taxonomy): domain Eukaryota; kingdom Metazoa; phylum Chordata; class Aves; order Casuariiformes; family Dromaiidae; genus Dromaius; species Dromaius novaehollandiae. Next base: position 188,664,155 of record NC_088098.1, read on the forward strand.
TTTGATACAAACCCATAAAGAAACCAGGCAAGCAGCAGCCATTGCAGAGGCGACCATTGGGGACCAGCTCCAGAAGGTCACTCCCCAACACTCATCTTATTTTCAAGCTCTATCTAGTTTACATATTAATTAAGCAGCTGTGTATGGTCTGTATGACCCCACAATAAACTCAGGATACCATATGCCCTTGGTTTAACATAACTTGATTTGCACTTGCAGCATGATAACACTAAATCTTGCTTAACATTAAATTTTACTTAGCATTACTCCACAATAAAATACGTATTAGACTATCTTAGACAATAGATACTAGTTATCTATTCTAAACATAGAATTTCTATGCTAAAATAAACATTGCGGAAATGTAGTCATTTCTTTCTTACTATAGGAACTAATATTTTTCTCTTCTGTTTAATCAGATAGTCTAATTTGGTGCCCCATAAAGGAGTCAATGTGCACTTCTAGTAAGTTGACACTTGAAGATTATTGCCTCATTTCCCAATTAGCAAAATATTGAATGTTATTCATGTGGATGCTAAATCACTGTTTTCCTCTATATTCACCAGCAAAGACCTCTACCTTACAAATCCTTTTATTTATATAGACATATATATGTGTGTGTACATACAGTTTACTCAGTTTTAACTGAGGTTCTTGCTTTCTGGATTGGAAACAAATGGTTTTGGTGAAATTTGTGCATTTACTTTGTTTTATTACAAAAAGACAAACAAATCCTATTTTCCTTCCTTACGTCTCTTTGGAAGTTGTGTGAATCAGGCAAAGAAGACTTGTTGCAAGGGCATCTTTGGCAAGAAATTAAAGCTTTTAAGTGTCAGTTTTCATCAAAAGAAGCCACTTTTGTGTTAAACAAGTAGCTGCAGATGTATTTCCATTGTTTTAGGGAGCTAGTTAAAACTGATTCCTTGTATTTCCACAAACTTTCTTACCTACATGAATCTAGAGGACTCTGCAAAGTGAGAAGCACCAAGGTTTTCCCCCTCCTTTGAGCACGAGGCCAGACCCGGAGCCGGAGGCCCCGGCTGAGCAGCCCCTCAGCTGCCCTGGCCCCCGTGGGGCCACCCTGCATCCCAGTGCTGTACCACGCTCCCCTCCCTGCGCAAAGCTGTATGCTCGGGAGACACCATGTCACAAGTGAAGCAGGGTCATTTTTCCTTTCCAAAAACAAAAATCAGCCCTGCTCTTCCTTGGGCCCGGAGCCTGCAGGCCACCCAGCCAGGAGGCCTGCGGTGCTGATGTCTCCACCACCCAGGAGGAGTGAGGTGACACCCATATGCCAGCTCGGTCAAGTCCAGTTAACGTCAGCTAAGCAAACACCATCGGGAAATATTTCACATGACACAAGTAGGGTCAGATATGAGTCACATTTTAGTGTTGCATTACAGAAAGCTACCAGTGGGAAAAGCCACTAAAAAGTAGTCGTGATAGAGGTTGGCCTCTGCAGAAGCCGGCCACTCATCCGGCACTGCAAACCCCACTCAGGCACGTCATTTATGGTCACTGTAATTCACGGGCAAACAGTCCTGAGTAAGGCTGAGCCACAAGCTTCACAAGAACTTCCAGAGTTTCCAGGGCGGTAAACCCAAGAAATGACATTTTCAGTGACAGTCCCAAACAGCCTGAACTTTGGCTATGACCGGAAAATGTGGCTCCTCCATGAGACGCAGCAGCAGACCGAGTTAAATGGGGTGATGCTGGAGGGCAGAGGGACAGGCTGGGGTAGTGTGGGAGCTGTGATGGCAGCATGGGGTGAAGTATTTGCGGTATTCTCTGGGGTATCATGTCTCTGAGGTATTCGCCTAGGCTCTGAGGAAACGGGGGCCTGGGAGCATGAGTGCACCTGAGCGCTGCAGTTCATCTCCAACCTGTGAGGTTTCCAACTACGGCAGGGGCCAAAACCTCTCACTAATGTAGTGCCAGACACCTCGGGGCTGCGATTTTAATGAAGGGCATGTGAAAGCATATGGCATGGCACGCAAAAGGGCCCATTAAAGTGGCAGCTACAGCAAAGGTAGCAGCTGCTTGCAGGAGACACGTAAGCAGCTCCTGTCCAGAGCAGAGCAGGAGCAGCGAGTCGGAGCACCTTGCAGGCTGCGAACGTGATGCCACTCAGAGAGCGCCGCGGCAGCTGTGGAGAGGAGCTGAAATGCTTGTTTTTCCAAAGCTTGCTTTTTTCTGAAATAGGTCCTTTTCAAAAGCATGAGATGCCCCTGGAGGGGCACCTGTAATGCTGCAGCAGAGGTTTGGTGGGGATTTCCGGGAGCTCAGAAGAAAACTGGAGCAAAACACTGTGGCTCAGCACAGTACTCTGTGGGACTAGGTGCAATGGTGGGATTTGCATTCAGGAAGCTGCAGGGACAGGTAAGAAATTAAACCTCTCGAGCACTTTGTATCAGTAGATCTTAAAGCATTTTACCATGATGGCAAAACATAATATTCCCACTCTACCAAAGGCTGAAGACAAGCTATGTGTATGATTTGTTTCTGATTCGGTGACAGGGCAGGCACAGGCTTGCACTAGAGGGGCAAATGTCAAGTGAGTGAGGCTCTCTGGAGCCTGCCCAGAGGTCACCAATGTGACCCTCGTGTGCATAAAACCCCTGGGAGCCAAAGCAATGTTTCCTTCTGCGCAGCAGGCCCTCTTGCAGGACCCCTCCGGTGGCCCCCAATGTCAGGGCTGACACCTGCCCGGTGCTTCCATGAGCCACACAAGTTGCCAGGCAATCCTCTGAAACCAGTGGCTTTCAGAGCCATATGCCCCTCGGGAGGACCACAGTGGAGCTGACGGCCTCTCGCTTTGTCCTCAGCCCCAGGTCACCCCATCCGTGTGCCGTCCTCCTGAAGTGACATCCTCCCCCATTTCTATCTCCACCCTTGGATGCCGTTCAGCATTTTCCTCCCCACGCTGCAGGCTATGGCTAACCCTGCCTGCTTGCCATCTTTTTCCCCTTCCTCCTTCCAGCCAGGACTCACCAGGATTCATTTATTTTCTTTTCAGAAGTAGTTTGTGCTAAATCACTCTGCCAAGGGTCACGTTCAAGCTGACAGGCTGGTTTTGGGTTAGGTTCCTCATTCGCGGCCTGTCCCCATCTGCCACAAGTCCATGTGAACGGCAGCCACCTGGAAACCCAGCCAGGTGCCGGGGGCCACGTCTGTGCAAGGCAGCACGTCTGGTCCACATGTGTTAGGCTGTTACTTCACCACTGGGCAAACTCGCCTCCTGAGGCTGGTCTCAACATCACTTCTCCAAGGGGCAGCAAGGGCTGCACGTTAGCAGAGGTGGCTGCGGCGTCCCTGTGTGTGTCCGTGCTGCACAGAGGGGTCTGCCGGGCCGCAGACAGGACAGAGGAGCCCAAGCTCCGTGCACAGCTGCATGCTTCCCCAGCAGGTTTTAATGCCTTTGGGTTGGCAGAGAAGTAGGTGAATTTAGGACTATATCCAATCCTGAACCTCATCCTTAAAAGTACAATAGATAAGTTCTTTGAGACTGGATGTTGTTAAAAAAACTAAAGAGAGAAAAATCTGAACCCTTAAGAAGGGCTGTGTGTTTTTTCTTGAGACATGGCAAAGAGGGAACTCTTGTTTTACATGTCTTCCCACTCGAGGTGCTAAACCCAACCTCGAACTCCCAGCAGACACAGCAAATTTCAGCCCAGGCCTTGAAGGTGGGAAGGTCCTCCTTGAAAGAGCAGCCATTTCACCAGAGTGGGTGCAGTCCTGCCCAACGGCCTCATGCCCACAGAACTGTGATATCCCGGGCCCACAGGACCGCACCTGGCTCAGGCAACAAGGCAGGGCAGAAGATGAAATTCAAAGTGACCTCCCCTTTTACCATGTCATTTTAAGGCATACTCTGAGGCAATGCGCAAAGTCCCTTATATACGCAGTTGGTGTCATACCAAGGTTTCCACTTTTGCTGTCACCAGACAGTCTCAGCTGGGATGTGACAGTGCCATGTGGAGCATTAAGGGAGCACAGAGATATCCACATCCAGGGCTCTTGCTGGGAGCATATTGGTCTCCTTGTATTTGGCCTCTCAGGTTGAATTCTCAGTGTCACACATTTTGACTCCTTAACCCCATTTGCTCTTTTTCTTTATTTCTGAAAAGATCAAGGAAAATAAACAGATGTCGCTCACGGAGCTCCCTGGTGGAAAACCTGCTGTGGGTCAGCTCTGTGTCACGTCTTCCCACTCCACAGCCACCCCTGAAAAATAACCCGCGGGCCCAATGGCCTGCATGTCCCATGGGTGTGGATTGGGACGCAATCATGGTAGTATTCAACGCAGGCTGCGCCTTTGCATCCCCCAGCTGGCTTCTGTGTACGGGAGGTCTTACCTCGTGCGCTCATGCTGTGACGGGCAAGCTGGAGCCCCTTGAGGTGCCTGGGGCTGGTTCAGAGGCTCCTCAGTCTCCTTCCCTTCCCAGGCCCAACATAGCTGAGCTCTTCGGCCCCTCTGGCAGGTGGAGGGCTCATGACTCCTCACGCTGTCTCAGAGCAACTGAGCCCAGTAAAGGGAATGTTTTCTTAATCCGGGGTTTTAGTTTTGCTGACTCCAAGCCAGGCAGCATTCCCAGCCTTACAAGCCATTTAGCCTTGTAGGCATTACCTCTTTGCATGTCGTCATTTCCACAGACTTCAGCTGAGCCTGCTGGACTGACCTGGACAAGCAGCATCCATGCAAGGGAATGATCTCACCCCAAATCCCCCAGCAGCCTGTTCCACCAGAACAAGCCCCTGTGATTATCACAGCACGACTGACTGCTTCTGCCCGGTGAGGGCAGGAGGCCAGGCTGCTCTGCGGTCAGCCACCGAGGAGGATGGAGGGGGAAGAGAGGCAGTGGAAGCTGAAAATGAGTTTTTTTGCATTCCTAGATGGATTTTGCATTCCTGCATGGACCCCTGTTCAACAACCGTTTCACCATCACAGGCCTCCAGGATTAGTGCCCTCAGATCTCCTCATTGCCATTACTGTATCAAAGCATGTGAAACCATGCTATTGTACTGGCCTGAGATCCCACTGGGTTGCCTAGGGCATTTTTACCAAAATCTTCTTCACCCTTTATGTCCCACATAAGCTCCTAGGCAGCCCGCATACTGGGCTGTGAACCTTTACTAAACTACATTACTGAACTCCCCAACCCATCTTTTCAGTGGTCACAAGGCCTCCTTAACCACAAGAAAATCAACCTGGTTCTTGGTTTTGCCCCAAGCGTGTGAGGAAGATACAGAAGCCAGGCAGCAGGGAGCACAGGGCCCCTAGGCATTCGTCCCAGCTTCTTGTCATACCAAGAAGTGAGACTACAGAGGCTGAGATGGGGAGTGCTGCTCCCACACCAAGCGATAGCCAGTTTTACCCACCTCTGGGAAGTTACCATGTTTTCTGCTTGATAAAGGTACAGGAAAGGCAGACCGAATACAGCAAAACTTGCTCCTTTCCATGCTGCTGCACTCGTTGCTACAGGAGATCCCTCCTGCAGAGCATGGGAATGTGGAAGGAAGCAGGAGAAGATGGAGTTGCCTGAAAACACAGCCCTGGCCAAGACAAGCCTCGGAAAGGTCCAGGAAAACACTGAAGAGCAACAGGTCCCATGAAACAGAACCCCTCTGCTGTGCAGAAGAGACCCATCCAGCCCTGTTTCTTCCTCCTATGCTCTATCCCTTCTTTACATATTTACTCTTTACTATCTGATTTGGTCTTCAGAGTCCATTTTGCAGCTGTTGGTGAGAAACAACAGCTGTCCTCAGCTGCCTGTAACAGCCAGAGTCTTACTTTCATTTCATTTTCTTCCTTTTAGACAGTTCTTGCTGTATGAAGTGCCTATCTGTGGGGGGAACAATCTGTCTCCAGGACCTCTTTTCAAGCGGAAATGTCGGACCATTTGACAGCACACATTACTGCATTATAATTGATAGACAAGAAGATCTACCCTTACAACAAAATCCTTGTGGTTTGCAGACTGCAGAACAGATGAGGGTACCATTTTTGTGCAGGGCAATCTTTGACTTGTTCAAACAACAGATTGCAAGCTTCACTACACAAATGATATGGAACCAAACTCCATGCCTGAGCCTGGGGGGGTTAGACTGCAAATGAATTTGGGTCACAGACCCCCCCACTCAGGGCAGGGCTCTGTGGAGTGCCCAAGGCACTCCATTCACGTTGATGCCAGTGGGGCAAGCTTTGAGTGGTCCCTGAGTGTCCAAAAGGCCCTGCTAGCGTTCAGCATCATTCAGGATGAAGCCCACTGCAGCCAAGGGATGCTCACCACCATGCAAAAGGTATCTGCTGCACCTTAAAGGCTGAACCCAGTAAGCAGTCAGGTAGCTAGGAAGTATAACCAGGCAAGCGTTGGGACTCCAAGTATCCGCACGTCATCGTGGAACTGGTCACTTCTTTGTTTTCAGCATGAACCTGGCCCTGTTAGGAGGAAGAAAGGAGTATCACTAGCTGTTTTCAGTGACCAGCATGGCAGGAGTTGTTCTTAAACTGGTTCCCGGTGGCGGCATGCCCCGCCAGCAGGATAAGCAACATGCCAGGAAGCTGAACTCTCCACTCACAAGGGAGAGACTAATGTCTATGATTCCTGCAGCAGTAGAGGGGTGAAGTACAGTTATTTTTCCTGCCTCTGTTTTGTGCAGTTGACAGATGCTGTTTTCATTGCTGTTAAACTTACCCTTGCACAGCTCCTAGTCTTGCTCTTTTCAAAACACTGAAAAAGGCACTAAGTGCTGAAGTCAGAGAGTTTGATGTAGAGACTTAAAGCCAAAGGTTTTAGATCAGGTCTCTCTCGCCTGGTGCACCTCCCTCCTTTTTACCCTCCCTGCAGCTTGCCCAGGAGTGAGCAGGACAAACCACAAGTGCCTCACCTTTTCCTGGCACTTCTGAAACACTGTGAGCCAAAAGGTGCCCTCAGGAGCTGAGCCTGGATCAGGCCTGGATCTCCCATCTAAGCACTACCATCCTCAGTCTCCACCTGCGGAAGGGTGAAAGTGTGGAAACCAGCCTGGGCAACCTGCATTAGGAGAGTGTGCAGGAGGGTGCCCGAGCTCTGTGCCATGTTAAGGACAGCCCTGAGGTCACACTCAAAACCAGGCTCTAGGTTAAAAAAATGTAACCAGGCATGGCCTGCACAGGACCTTGGATCCCATGTGTCCAACGACTTCCATGCCAGTACCCTGACTGTGGCTAACTGCAAAGACCATATAGCAACTATATAGACAGAAACTGAGAAAACAGTGAAGCACTCCTCTTACAGCCATCTCAGAGTCTGCCTCTCTACTGCAATCTAGGCACAGCCAGCGTCTCCCTGTTTTGTCCCCAGGAGGTTGGCTGAAACTCCATCATGGTGTCTTCTCCAGGGTGGGCTGCAGGAGTGGCTCCACTCAGGGCACGTTCCCTGCACAATGTAGCAGCCATCACGAACCACTCGCCTGCCACCACACGCTCCTAAGTGTTTCCCTTTCCACTGTGCATACTTCAGTGCGCTGTTTTATAAAACAAGCGCTCTGCTGTCTGTTCTAAGTTCATTTGTACAGTTTTTGTTTGTGTGATATCCGGGTTGTTATCTGGACTGGAGTTACACAAAGAGTTTCTCAAAAGAATTTAAACACGTGGCAAATGTTTGTCATTTATCCCAGCCATTCCTCTTGCTATGCCATTTCAGAAAGGCATTTCTTTTATCTTACCCAGAGCCATAGTTTGTAACATAAGATCCTGTCTGGACATTTTGATGTACAGGACACCACTAAGTGCTTATTTGCACTTAGAAACTTAATTTGTGTAAATTTACACCATAAATTCAAAGCACAGTATCAATGCCTAAATAAATATTTGTGTTGCTATCATCATACATCTGTTAATGTGTGTCTATGTAAACACTTATGTGCATAGCATCGTGCAAATATTTGATGGAACCTGAGACAGCATTACAGATTAAATGTATAATATGTGTAAAAATGTAGTCAGTTGGTATGTCCCCGTGAACCAATGGTTCGCAACTCAACTGCTGAATACGTAAATTCTGAGCGTGTAAATGAGCAGCTACTCCAGACAAGTGCACGGGTGTAGAAAAGGGACTGCCACTCCCCCTCTGATATTTATAACTTTGACATGATCCAAAATTCACTGCCTTTCTGATACGCGCAGCAACACCAGGTCTTTGCCCCTTCTCTCCAGCAGCAACGTCTACCATCTACAGCTTTCAACAGAGACACGAACTAGGCATGGGGACTGCTTCACTGAAAAGCAGCCACTCCGAGGTGAAACGCAGCAGCTGTTTCCCAGCTTCCAAAGCAGAGAGCAGTGCAGCAACGACCTCGGCTCTGTATGTCTGGAGAGGCAGAGTTCACAGGTTCACATCCTGTTAGAGCACCGAGCTGTAGCTGAGCTGATTTGTAGCAGACGTCTCTGTCCATAGGTGAGATCCTACCCTCTAACAGGCATGTGCAACTCGTTTTTGAAGCAATGCATTGGTAGGAAGAAATTACCATCTTGCTTATAAATTAATTTCATTTCCTCTTTCAATTAATTGAATTAATTCCTGATCGTTTGCTTACTTGATGTCATTTTAATTATTAGATTAATTGATTTTTTTCTTACTTAACAGACTGATGAAGCTGCAGGATGTATCTGGTTTTGTCTGAGAGCAGTGCAAAAGCTGTCTTCTAATGAGTTGCCAAAAATGCATCAGCAGTGGAAACTCCTTAAATACTGCTTGCAGAGATTAAAGAGCAGTTTGTTCTGTTTGCATGATAGAAACAAATAGCAGGTACCACCTATGTGAACTGATGGGCCCATCTGTCTCAGTGATGCTTAATAGCTCACTTTGATAAAACTTTCCCAGATGTGCTTTTTTTCTTTAAAACCAGAAGGCAAGCCAAGGATCAGAATGGAACTACTAGAGATGAACAAAGACCAAAAAAAAAAAAAAAAAGGAATTAAGTACAGTGAGCTATTCTGAGAGACTCCCTTCTCATCAGTTTTGAAACAGCTGATGAGCTGGCAGTGCCTTCGCTGTAGATTACCATGCCAGAGCCAAGACTCTGGGGCAGGTATGATGTCATGTGCACTAAGAGGGCAAATGATAGTGCATGAAACTATGTTTCAGAATCTGAAACCTGAAGCACACAAATGCTGAAAGACACTGCAAAGCAGGTAACTGTTATGCAGAAATAGCTTTTCCCAGCAAATCAACCCCCAAAATATATAAGCAGGTGGTAAAGAGGAATCAGATTCTCAGTCCACGGATACCTTCATGATGAGAATGTAAAAATATATTGGTGGTGATACAAAGAAGCATTCAAAAAGCCCAGAAAAACAATACAGTAAACACTGTAAACAATGTTATATTGGTTATTAAATTATTCAAAAAGGGCAAAATCTTTGAGCCGTTCATGAGCCAAGACACCCACGCAGTTTTGTAGAACTGAAGATACTATGCAGTTCATTCTTAATGGGAAACACATGTTGGAGGTCTGCAAATGCAAGTGACATAACAATTTGATATGACAACTTCCGCAGGACATTTTGGCAGAGTGAGTTTTAGGAATGGGCCTTCTCTCATCTACCAGATCAAAACACAGTCCATCAAAGACAGTTACCTTGCATCAGCTGATGGGAGGGTATTGCAAGGCTGACAGCTACCAGCCAGGGCAGCCTGTTTGGTAACACTCACATACACTAAAACCAGAGAGAAGGGGGAGCCTTCCCCTTGTGAGTCTGGGCCAGGTTATACAGCACATGTGACCAGGCCTTCCCTAGCCCGGGAGATAAGCAAGCTTTCCAGTGCTCTCAGAAACAGAAATCCTAGCAAATGCCTCTGCTAAGTAAAGAAAAAGTAGGTTTAAGTAATCGATCATTTAGATGAATCTTTTTTTAAGACATAGATGCAGGAACAAACTGCAGCTGTTGGGAGAAGCAGTATGTTCCTCCGCTGGATCTGACTCCTGCTGCGAAGGCCCACCCAGAAAATCTTGCTGACCTGTAAAGCGACTTACTCAAAATGGCAGCTCAAAGGCTAACATGCTCCTTAACTGAAAAAGCAAATCACAATAAATAAAAGGGAGAAAAAAAAGATTCTAGCCTCCATACATGCTCACAAAAGCAGCAGGGGTAGGACCCCCATTTCCTAATTATGCTCTGCTACCATCCATCCTCTTTTCCGTTGTCACCTTGCCAACCAAAGCACTGGCAGACCCTGGGCAGGAACACTCTCTGCAGTAGGGCTGGTGCCATTCTCCTTTTGACTTGATTTTAGGGGATTCTCTCCTGGTCCTGGAGTGAATGAATGCTCTCCTTCTGTTCTCCAGAGATGCCATCTAGCTGCCATCAGCCCCGTAGCTTTTAGCTGCAGCTTTTGGTGGAAAGCACAGAGGAGAAGCTGGTCCTTTAGTCCCAGTCCATTGAAAGCTTTCAGTTCAAAGCCAGAATTAGATCAAAAAACAACATAGGACAGGACATATCTATAAATCATGCTACTTTCTCTCTTATGAAGAAGACTCCTGCATGATGAGCTAACTGCAACTTATAGGTGATTGTTGCTGTGATCTTTTCATTTCTTTTTTGCTTCCTGACTCTTGAAAATCCCATCTCCACACCTACCTGTGAATGGAAGCACTTAGGCACCTAAGTGGAAAACCGTGGTCTGAATCAACAAGCTACTGGTGAGAGAAGCCAATGTACCCACACAGTGGAAAAAAAGAACAAAATTTATCAGAGCGGGGGCATTTCTTGCAAGGGTTGGCTTGGTTTTGGGATATTAAGGGAAGACTATACTGAAAGTTGTTACCCACCAGATCTACCTTGCTGCAAGTCTATTTTAGTATAAAATTTCTCTCCTCTGCTTTCAGCAATGGTCCAGACACTTCTGGGAGGCTGGGAAGTGCAAATAATGAGTACATGTAATTTTACATGCTTTTATAAAGACTGGGGGTTAGAAAGGAATTTTACTGAATGCAGAAGAGTTTGTCTTAGATATTCATGCAGTAAGTGGTAACTTCGAAAGCAAAGAAATCCGTTTTAGCCCATGCTAAGAACTTACTTACTACATAAGTAAAAAGGAACCCAAAAGAAAAATCGAAGTAAACAGAATTCATAACTGGCCCAAACTTCACACTCTCATCCAGTTTTTAGGCTGATATTGACTTTATTCAAGACTCACAAGAGATTCGGGATCACTTTAGGTCACATTTTCCAGGAATCTTTTCAGCCATCAGTAGAAAATTCTAGATGGTCCAGGACTCAAGCGTGAAACTGCTCAAGATGTGATTTTGTACTCACTGGATCTGAATAGTTCTTTTGTTTCTTATGCATGACAGCAGTTTATGGATTTATTTCTGTAAATCTAGCCACGAAGAGGCTTTTACATATCCTGATATTTAGGAAAAAGAAACTTAAGTGGCAGAGACATTAAACACTGGAGCACAAAGCTAACACGCAGCTAACAGAGGCTCTGCAGACAAAATGCCTGCAGGTCATAGGTTTATACAGACCATCAGGCCTGGTGGAGCTTCTTAATAAAGCCTGATCCCTTTAGGCACCTATGGTGAAAGCCGAATAAACTACCAGAGCACACATTAACAATCCATCATAACATGGGAAAGAAAAGCATAGTAGCAGGCACTCTGGTTCTTGTTCTGGCCACATCGTTTGAAGCTGAGCTGCCTGACCAGGAGAACAGCTTTCTGGGACCCCTTCCTCCCGCCCGTTCTTGGCGGGCAGCTCTAGGCTTCTGCGCAGGTAAACACCACTGAATTCTCGAACCACATTCAAGGCCACTATGTGAGATGACCGAAACTGTTTCCCAGGTAATGTTTTTCCGAGTGTCAAGAAAACCCAAACATCATTGTTTTACTGCAGTTCCCAGAAGCAGGGAGATGAGGCTGCTGATAGAGAGTTATTTTCGCATAGGCATGAAGCGGTTTGTCAGTCTTTGGGCTTTTTTTGCTTCTCCTGTTAAGCCTCCATACTACTACACAAGTATTGAATTCCCTTCATAGGGGTATGTCACCGCGGACAACTAAACCACATGACTTAAGCATGAAGGAACTAATCTATGTTAAACACAGCACTTGCACAAACACCCACAAACATAATTTTCAGGGAGAAATGACTTCTCCAGTGACTTTGCTGCACTGCACTGTTTCCCAGGCAAAAAGTCCAAACTTTGAGGTAAGCACTCATGAGACATAGCAATATTGCCTCTCTTTTGAGGCCCAGCTACTACAGAGCGGGGAAGGAGCTGCACTGAATGCACCCCTAGTTAATGTTACTGGCCATGTCACAAGTGGAACCGCACCTGCACCTGCAAAAGACCTTCTTCAGAGCAGTCATTATTTTTCATCAGACTTCTCAGGAACTTTAAAAAAAACCCTCTGACCTGGAGCAAAATCTCACATGCTTCATTTTGGGCAGATAGCCTTTTGCCAGGGAAAAACAACAGGAGATCCAAATAGCAAACTAATTAGCGGACATTAACATCACCTCAGCTGTGGAGCAGATCTGCCTGCCAGCGCCCCGTCTATTTTTCTTTTCTCTTTGGCACCGCAAAGAGATTCGATATGCAGAAACAAGACAAAAAGTCTGAGCGTCCAGGGGACACCGGGTTCCTTCTGAAAGTATGCCCTTTGAGAAGGATTTCCTTGGAAAGGGTTTGGGCATTTCTTCTTAATGATTGCAACAGGCAAGTGATCCTTTTTGTCATTTTCTTTACTCCAGACGCTATCCACAGCCTTTCTGGGACCAGAAGACTTCCTGCATTTTTAACTGTTACCTTAGCCACTTTCAATAGATACACACAAATTTCTTCCACAAACCATTAATTGTTTCTGTATAAATGTACAGTTTTGAAGTGAAGTAAGTCCCTTATATTAAGTTATGACATCTCCAAGGTATTACATACTGCCCTTTTAGTAATCAATAAGAGTTATCCAGGTAATTACAAGTGATTCTCCTCATAAAAGAAGGGATATGAAATATGAAGTCTGGGTGTACTCTAATTGAGTTTCCATTAGCCTGTTAGCCCATGAGCAGAGGCAGCCAAATCCTGTAAGAGCAGCTCTTCCTTCAGGAGCCCAGTGCCAGCACTTGACAGCCAAGAAGCAAATGTACCCTCCCGTATTGACTCAAATCAAGGTAAAGATCATCAAAAGGCGAAAAACAAACAAACAAAAGCTTTACTGCTGCTCTTCCGACCTTCCTCTCACCATGGCCTTGGACAGTCAAAGCAACACCCCCAGAGCAAGCCTGAATCTTTGGTCATTCACCATGAAAACAGAATTTGGGCACCTCCGCCAGCTGGTGACACCTAGTCACCACAGCCTAAGACATACGTTTTAATGGAGGAAAAAGCTTCATTTTCAAAGCTCTCTCCACACTGACAAGGGCCTGCTCCTAGGTTGTCATCACCATACAAATCCTCCTCAGAAAAACACAGCTTCTACCAAAGAAGTCTGCTCGGGGACGTACTCCTCACCCCTGCCCCGCAGGAAGCAAGCAGCGCAGGTGAGAGGAGAGATTTCGCCCCTATAACAGCTCTGTTGGGAGAACCGTTGTGTGGAGGCAGTAACGGGAATGGGCATGATTTCTCACGCGCTTCACGACCATAGTTAAATCTCGCAAAACCTCTAACTGGGTACGAGCGAGAGCAGCCCGGGAACCCGACACCCCCCGCAGCGAGGCCGAGACCCCCCACCCCGCGCCCGCCTCAGGGGGCAACTGGCGGAGCCAACATGGACCCGCTCCCGCCTCGCCCCAACGGCCGCCACGCCACGCCCACTCGCGGCGAGCCCCGCCCCTTCCTCAGCTCCCGTCTTCCTATTGGCCGAAGCCCCCACCCGTCAGCCGCGTGGCGACGCCCCGGGGGCGGAGCGCGGCCGCCATGGGGGCGGGGCGGGGCGGCAGCGGCGGCGACGGTACCGATGCTTGGCGCGGAGGAGGACGAGGAGGTGGCGGCGGCGGCGGCGGAGGAGGAGGGGGGGGGGCCGCGGGTGAGCGCGGCGAGCACGCAGACCGACAGCATGGCCGGTGAGCGCCGCCCCGTGCCCGCCGCGGGGGCCTGGCCCGGCCGCGGCTCGCCGCGGGGGCCTGGCCCGGCCGCGCCGCTGTGAGGGAGCCGCGGCCCCGGCGCGCGGCGGGAACAGGCGTTAACGGCTGGGGGAGCGCTGAGGGGGGAGGGGGCGTCTGTGTGTGTGTCTGTCCGTCTGTCTGCGTGTCTCTTCCTGCCCGTGTGCCTCTGTGTTGCCCAGCTCCCTGTTGCCCTCTCGTGAGGACCTTGGAAAGGGCTTCTCCTTCCCGGCGGCCGTTCCCAGAGCTCCTGGCAGCCCTTCCCGCTGCTGCGTTTTGCACAGCGCGCACCCGCTCGTTGGAGGCAGCGCAGTGAAGTATCTCCCCTCCCACCCCCCTTCCATTTATTCTTATTCATAAGGCTTTTTGCTAACCAGTAGTTGTGAGTTTTTTTCTTGCCTGTCAAGATGATTTCCAGTTTTATAGCTTGTATTTTTAATTGGTTAAAAATGCTTCCCTTCTGATGAGTGTCCTTGCTAACCTTTATAGTAGGGCCCAGGTACAACTTTGCCAGAGAGCAACTCGATCACAAAGCTGTGAAGTCCCAAATTAAGCAAATTTTGACAGACTTTACACATACCGTTACTGTTGCCCAAGGAGGGGTGTGTGTGTGTACATGCAGATTGCCCGTGGGCTGTGTGGCTCTCAGGCCACCCCAGCAAGGCCACCAGGTCTCTCTCTGAGGCATAAATGGGGTTTGGTTCTTCCCAGTGCTATGAAAATCTTGCTTCCAAGTGAGCAACGAAGATGAACTCTGAAAACGGTTTCTATTTTCCTTTTTCAGGCACTGTGCTGTGAATTAAAATGATGACATTGAGGTCCCCCTTTTCAGTGGTGTTCAAAGTATAGTGTTATTTTTTCTCTTGTAAGATGAGATCTTACAATTTTTTCAGACTTTGAACTGGGGAGTCCTATGCTGCAACAGTGTTGTAAGTCATGTAGCTGAGCTGCATCCAGATGGACAGTGTCCTGCTCCTTCTTGCCTGCCAGTACAGGAGTAGCAGGATTTTCAGCACTCACCTTCACACCATATCTTCCCTAGAGCGTGCTTTGCTTCACCGGTGTGGCAGCCCTGTCCTGGAGGAGTAAAACTGTGTATTTGTGCAAGAGTGAGGCTGGACTGTGTAGAGGAGGGATGCGTGAGGATGCGATGCACCTTTCATGTGCATTTTTAAATTCTGTGGGATTTACAGGTGTCTTCCACCTTCAAATTTATTACCAGGCCACTTTAATGTGTCTTCACTCTATTGAACTTAATAAAACACTTAACTACATAAATGAGTGAAGGAGAGGTTATATATAAATCCTAATTGTGACCACTGCACTTTTCCTTTTTCATCATAGTATCTTCCTGCTTCTTATTATAAATTAATGTAAATTCATAACAGGAAGCAAACCAGTACATTCTTCAATTTGTTTCTAGTGTATTAAACAGGTCACATTCAGGTTAGGCCCAGGAAAACAAACAGCAGTTCAAACTTGTTTCTGTTTGTTGTGTATTCTGTTTTAAACCTCCTCTGTATGATGAGTCTACATCCATTATTGAAGTCATGACAGGAGATGTATGAGTAGGTATAAAGTGTGCTATTTATTTTAGCTTGCCATTTGGGAACTGTGCACAGGCTACAACAGGTATGAACAGGGTTTGTAACAAGAATGAACTGAATGAACATTGAAGAAAACAAATTCTGTGTGTGGAAATGTGGCTTGTAGACTTACTTTTACAGTTTTAGTACAAGTGAGAACATATCTTCCTTTCTGAAAATCTTAAGTAGCACATGTGTCTGATTCTGCTAGCCAGGTACCTCTTGCAATGCTTTTGCACTGAGGGCATACCTGTGCAGTCTAAGGAGCAGTGGACACTGTGGCATCAGCTGGTGCTGCTGAGAGAACAGTCATCTCTTTCCAGAATCTCTAGTAATTTTGTTCTCATTTCTGTGTGAAAAATGCTGCAAAAATATTGGGTGAAAACGATATTCTAGTCATGGATTTCAAGGAAGCATGTTTATGCGCTGTCCTGATTGTCTGTTGGGGTTCACAGCCATATCATAAAACTTGTCTAAGCCTCCTTTTCAGATCCTTTTTTCCACCAAAACAATCTAAGTATCTGGTTATACTTCTTTCAAACTACTAGAACTACTTAAAGAAATGTCTTTCTCAGTGTGCTCATTACAGCTCTCTGTAAGCACCACTGAAAGAGGAACTGGAGCTCTTTCAGAGTCTTAATTAACCTCTTGCCAAGTGTGAGGAAAGACAGTTTTACATCTGGAATGGCATGAGCATTAGAGACCAATGCAGGTTTTCCTTCCTTTTTATCTGTGGCAAGTTCAGCAATGCTGTGAGTGTGGCCTAGGATGCTACGCTGTCCAGATTTTGAGCAGAGTGATTTGGCACATCATAAGGTGATTGGTGGGTTTAGAAGCGGTTCTTTGCTACCTGTGTTGTTATTTGGTCAGAATTGACAGCCACCTGAGTAATAGGTTTAAGTTTTTATAAAAATCTAACCAAAATTTAAGCAGATTTTTTAAAAACCCTAATTTAGAAGCAGGTTTCTCCAGAGCTGTTGCAACTGGTAGATTTTGCAATGGCTGCTTGTCTTTGCTGATGGTGTAAGATCATGACGTGTACCTAGATATTTTTGCTCTGTATGTGGTGAGCCTGAAGTTGAATTACAAGGTATGTCTCGGATTTCTTTAAACATCTGTGAATCATGCAAGCACATTGAGTTATGTGAGATCTGGTCTGTGATTTCTGCTCTTTATCGCTAGGTAGAATTAACTCTCTGAGTTTCAGTGAAAGCGCCACCACTTTCTCTTATTGTACGAAGCTGATCTCTGCATCTGGCTGCAAGCATTTTGGGTTAACAAACTATTGTCTTGAAGAGGACACTGTGGTGTTAGCTGCTGTAATAGCAGAAATGGTTGACAGACTAGCTTCAGTTGAAGCTGTGGTGTAGAAAATCTGGAAATTGCTCAAAATTTTTATTTGAGTCTGAAGAAAGGTTCTTTTTTCTTTCACCTACCAGCCAGGTTAGATAGCTCTGGTGATTGGGGCTAGTGTTGGGGGAGGTGTGTATGAAGACACTACAGCTGATCATAGCCCTCATTATAAGCAAAATCTTGCTGCATGTTGGATTGCTTGGCTTATATGCTTCTACATTGTTTCATAAAATGGAATTTTCAATGTATAGGTTGTTAAAGTGGGGAGATTTTTGAAATATAGAACTTGTGCCAGTTTTGTTTCTCCTTTCTGGAAGCTTGGGCGCTTCTGAAAGAAATCGTATATCAGAGCTTAAAGGCAAAGATAGCCTTCCCTTAAAGAGAGGCAAGATATGGTTCCACTAACTGGCCCCAGCTTGCCAGTTCCAGCTCCGACTGTGTCCTTCCTGATGTATTTAGCTTCTAATCTAGGAGAGAAATACGGAATGCAGTGTGCCAGCTTTGAAAAGTTGTTCACATCTGCTGTGCAGCATCCCTTGCATATCTTAGTTACTAAAACAATGTGTTTTTCCTTTGTGATTTTTATTAATAAATATTTCTTTATTATTCTAATGACAGGTCAAATACCAAGACTTTCTAAAGTCAATCTCTTTACTTTATTCAGTCTCTGGATGGAGCTCTTTCCCTCAACTGAGCAACAGAAGAAATTGCAGGTAAGATATATACATTTACAGTTAACTGGTCTTTCTGAACAAGTGATAATAGCTTCTGCAGTGAATTTAACCAGATTCCTCTTTACATGACATGACATATGGTATATACTCCAGAAAACATAGGAATCCACATGTGAAAGATCGTGTCTGTGATAAACATACTTTTTCACAGAAGCTTCTTTAGAAACTAATCTTGTTTCTGTAAATGAAGAGACGGAAATAAGGCTAGAGGAGCAGTTGGCTTTCAGGCTGGTCAAGATTAAGAAAGAAATTAAATTCATCAGCATTCTCGGAGGGTTTCCCTGGATCACACAGATTACCTCCAGAATAAGGGCAGTGGCTGGTTTCAGAATTTCCTTGTGAATCTTTTGTTCCTTTGTGCCTAACAAAGAAGCTAACTCTCATCTCAAGGGAGTGAATCAGAGAGGTTTTCATTTGTAACTGACAGAATTTTGTGTGTTCCCTGTGTTTTGCCCATAACAAAAACTAGACCAGAAAAGTCAGGAATTTGCAACAAATCCTGAGTTGAAGTTTAACAGGGGCATAGTACTCAGATGTTATTGTGTACACATAGAAATTGCAGGAAAAAAATGTTGCTTAGAGGAAATGTAACATAAAGATTGTTTATTGATTCATATCCAAATTTGTATTGAGAAGCAACATGCTGTAATTCTGGCTAGCTGACTGCTACCCAAGGATGAGCTGTGACATCTCTATCAACTCAATGCTAAACTAAATTAATAATAGTGATGCTTTTTTTGTCTGTAGGTAAAGAAGAGTGGTCTTGTTGTTGTGAAAAACATGAAGATTGTTGGTCTTCATTGTTCCAGTGCAGACTTGCACGCTGGTCAGATTGCACTCATTAAACATGGATCAAGACTTAAAAACTGTGATCTTTATTTTTCCAGAAAACCGTGTTCAACTTGTTTAAAAATGATTGTAAATGGTAAGCAAGTGATGGTAGTATAGTAGGAGTAAATGCTATGCTTGTCGTTGGTGGTATGAGAAAGCCAGTTTTCTTCTTAGATTGTTCCAGTTGTCAGTCCTGATCTCAAACTTGCATAACCTGCACTGATGTTTTTCAAAAGGGTGAAAGCAGAAATGAATGTGCATTTCCAGCAGCTGATGATTCAGAGAGTAGGATTTGCTACTGAGACCCTGTTTTTCCATGCCACCAATATTATTAGCGATGCTCGTCTTTTGGATGGGATGCAGCACTGAGATTCTGACATACTGGTGGCACTTTTCCAAGGCAGCCCTAAGCCTGATGAGTAGGCCTAGATTGCTACATTTCTCTTTGCCCTCACATTGCTTGTTAGTGGCGCTAGAAGAAGGGGTTATTTGATGCAGAAATCACAGGGAATACTTGAAGGCTTCTTTTTTTTCAAGTGAGATGAAGACATATCATGCTTCCTGAGATGGGATCTGCTGGTACGGCCCTTCTGGAAGTATTGCTCTTTAATCTTAACAGCAGCTTTTGTTAGTGCTACCCCTTGTTTGGTGGTAATGTATCTGTTGTAGGTAAGATGCAAAAGTAGGCTGCCTTGCAACTTAGCAGACTTTGATTTCTGTCTATAATCTGATTATCAGGTCTGATAACCTCTTGATATTGGTGTCTGCTAGCATTCTTGTTAGCAGAATGCTAACACCCTTTAAGTTAAGTTAAAGGACACCCTTTAAGCAGCACCCAAGGCCTTAAAGGAGTAAAAACAGAGTTATGAGATAATGTGTTGAGCATGAGGTTTATGTTCCACTGTATTTGCACAATTCCTTTTGCTGCATTACCTTATCTTACAGCTGGAGTGAACAGAATTTCTTACTGGCCTGCAGATCCTGAAATCAGCTTGCAGAATGAGGCATCCAGTCCCATGACTACTGATGATGCAAAGCTAGATGCCAAAGCAGTGGAAAGATTGAAGTCAAATAGTCGTGCTCGTGTGTGTGTCTTGCTTCAGCCCTTAGTGTGCTATATGGTGCAGTTTGTTGAAGAAACTTCCACCAAATTTGATTTCATTCAAAAAATAGCAAAATCTCAGCCTGGCTTTAATACTGACTTTTATACTGAATGTAGACAAGAGAAAATAAAAGAGTATGAAAGCTTATTCCTAATTTCAAATGAGGAAATGCACAAGCAAATATTGATGACAATAGGACTGGAGAATCTCTGTGAAAATCCATACTTCAGCAACCTTAGACAAAATATGAAAGATCTTGTCTTGGTCTTGGCCACGGTGGCTGCCAGCGTCCCTGCGTTTGGATGCTTTGGGTTTTACTGCCATGAATCACAACCAACAAATGAAACGTACCATCAGGGTTTGCCCCAAGAAATTGCAAGGCACTGTATGATTCAAGCCAGACTACTTGCCTATCGGACAGGTGAGTTGTTACTGTACTGGAAGAAGGGTGGCTCTTGTGATTACAGTGTGTTCCTCGTTTTCAGTCTTGTTTCTTCAAAATACTTCCTTGAGCAAGTCATTGAAGTATGTACTTCCATTCCTGCATCTTTGAAATAGTCTGTAAAAGCACTGAGGTTTTCCCAAGACAAAAATCAGTGCATTTCACGTACAGTGCTAGCAAAGCCTGCCCTGCCAACACATGCGACATCTATCTTGAAGAAAACAATAGCATTTAAACTCTTCAAGCTGCTGTGAGACCCTTTCTACTGATGTTTCACAAGAGGCTTCTGTTATGCTTAACATATTGGCACCTATTTGATATTATGCATGCTTTTTCAAAAAACAGCAGTTTTCCATATTCCTCCAGGAGGATTTAAGTGCAATTATGTTAAGTTTCCTAGTCCCAGTGTTATTAGTGACATTGATTATATATCTGATGTCTTTTTTTTTGCAAAGATTCTGGAGATAGGATACACAGGCTTTCTTGGGGTTTTTTTATTGACTTTTGCATCTTTTGATGAAGATTACTTCTGTTCAGTGCTTTTTTCTGTCTGTGTAGCAATGCAGTAAGTTGGTAAATTCTTCTGGAGATTACTGTTCTGAAGACTTAAAATTTGACAGTGCTCCTTAGTGATGTTTCCTTTCCATCTAGCTAGGATAGTTGCTTTTTTAAACCTTTGTAGACAAATAAGTGGTATATATTTAAAGCTTAAAACAAAAGTATTCCCTCCCTCCCTCACCCCCCCATCAAGTTAGATGCTGAATGTGCCTTTTGACTTATTCAAACCTTGTGATTTGAAAGGGTGGATCTTCACATTTTAAAGCTTCCTTTTTTTTTTTTGTTTTGCATTTTTTCTGGTACCCTTCCACAGGTTTTGTCACCAAAAGTTGCAAAGGAGATTGGGTTTTAGAACTAATTCAGAAGTTGCCTCAAATCAGCTGTGTGGTTTTTGCACAACTACTGTTGTGTAGAGCGGGATAAAATGTCGCAGCTTCACTATTAATCCTTGGGGCAGCAGAATTCAGTTTTGTCTGTGCTGTTCAGCCTGAACTCAGGTCTGTGTTTGAACAGACTCTTACTCCACTTTACAAGGTCCTGATCCTGATACGAAATTAAGATAAATAACACCTCTGACACACATACTCGGATGCTTTACATTATCATACAGGTGGCTACCGGAGGAGTGAGATCATAAAGTATTTTCTGTGCTGGGTTAATATACATCAATGACTAATAAATATGTAGGATGCCAATAAAGTTGTCAGCCCTTGGCAGGAAAAGACCCTCTTTGAGTGAGGGTGTGTGGTAGGAATGCTAAGGATGATGAGAAATGGTTAAATGTTTCAGTTTTGTCCACAATATTCATCACCGTGGAAGCCTGAATTTTTTTTTTTCTACCTTGGTATACTCCATTTTAACTGGTCAAGACTCTCATCACTAACAGCAGGGGAAAACTTCCAAGTTGCCTAAAAAACTTCCAGATCACATAATGGAAAGTTTTGTTCCAGTGTTCTTGTGGTGGTGATAGGAAAGAGCCCACAGAATTTGATTGTTAACATTTTGTCTCTGAGTTAGGTATAAAATAAAACAAATGTTGTTAGGAATTGAGACTACAGAACTATGAACTTTACAACTGGCAGAGATTACTTTTAGTAATAAATAGGAGGGTTTTTAAAATCAGTTTTGCTGATCAGCAAATCAGCTAACCTGTCTGTGTATATTCTTGGCTCATATTTTCATATCTGATATATGCATCGATTATTTCTCAACATTTGGGAACAAATGTACCTAGCCAAGTCTTAGAATGGCCAGCCACACCCTTGCTTTTGCAGTAGACTCATATGACATTGAAGCTCTTATCTTTCTGTGCTTCTTTTCCCTTATCCACAAAGCACCCAAGGATGTTCCTCCTTAGTCTCTGATTTCATATATTAATGTATAATGTAATGTACAAGTACCTTACGTGTTACTTACTGCTAAAACATTCTGTATTTTAGAGGATCATAAAACAGGAGTTGGAGCTATTATTTGGGCAGAAGGAAAATCTGTAAGTATGGAAAAACTTACCACTTCTTGCACTCACAATTCATACAAGTGTATCTTCTTAGAATTTATCTTACTTTGAAAAATGCACGTACGTATAAACTTATGCACAGACAGTGCTATAGAAAACTTGCACTTCTCATTCTTTGGTAACTAAATTAATGACTGATTCAATGGTACATTGTCACGATGAAGGAGCAGGATAAATGAGTTAAGAAACTGCCAGTGTCCTTGCCTAGCTTTTCACAGTTTGCTTGCTTCCCTAATCATTGTTTCAGTTATTCCAGGTGTCTTGGTTGCAAAGTTTTGCCACAGCTGTTGATCAGACAGCATGTGCTCACTCTGCATAGTTCCTCTTTGCAGCTGGGTTTTGCAGAGGTAACAGGGCAATCACAGCCTGACAATCTCTTGTAGATTTTCGATGCAGTTGAAATGCTATACTGGCTTCAGCACATTTTTTGGATCAAAGTGATATTTTTCTACAAATGTTGTTTGCTTTTTCCCATCTAAATGTAAGGGGTTTGTTTCTTTAAGTCTTTGATTGTGCATGTTACTGGTCCAAGAATCCTCATTCTTCATGCGACTGCAGTGTGCTTTTTTGTTTGTTTTTAGCACTTCTGTCATAAAGTGCTTATAGTTGTTTGGTTTCTTGTTTTGATTTCAATCGCCAATTTCTTTGTCAGCCCACTGGTCACTGGGTGTGTTCTGAGACAGGTAAAATACAGTCCCTGGTGCATCAGGGACTAGCCCCAGCTTTCTTTTTTGTTGTACATTGCAGAAAGGCTTAATGACTAAATCCTCAAGACTTTCTGTTGTTGCTATCAATATGACTTGCTAAAAGAAAAGCCTCTAAAGCCTAGTGCTTTGTATTGTTCATGGTGTTAATGGTTTGTCCATGCAGCTCTTACGGAGCTTTGTGGAAAAGTTTCACACAGACATGCAGTTAGTTGAGTTCTCTTTTCATTACTATAACTTGGCAAGAACTGATAACGCTCGGATACTAAACAAAATGTGCAATATATGTTGCACAACACTTTGATTTAGTACACAATTTAAACATCTCCAAATCTGATGATCTTCTTGCTATTTGCAGAGAAGCTGTGATGGAACAGGAGCAATGTATTTTGTAGGCTGTGGTTACAATGCCTTTCCTGTTGGATCTGAATATGCTGATTTTCCACACATGGATGATAAACAAAAAGATCGGGAAATCAGAAAGTTCAGATACATTATACATGCTGAGCAGAACGCCTTGACATTCAGGTAATGGGTTTATTTTTACCACAGAAAAGAATGAGACAGTTCACAAAAAATCGCATGACAGGTGCGTGATGTCACTGCTGAAAGTGTGGGTTGCAATCACAGTCTTGTTTATACCTATGATGCAGAACGTGGATGCGCGTAGACACGGTCAGCTCTGGCATTTCTGTAAGCGTCTGAATGAACTTGATATAAAGGATGTTCAGTCTTAAGTGTGCAGCTATCCTTCAAATACAAACCAAAGCCTCTGCCTCCTGCTGGGACCATGCTATAACCTGAAATACAGAGGAGTGATACATGTTGAAGTTTCCGATAATATGTTGGAAAGGTGGGAGGGGGTGTTTCATTCACAGACAATAAAACCAAACCAGATGTCATCTTATACTTGTGCACTTGAACAAGAATAAGCTGCTTCTGAAAGTAGACAATAACACAGCACTTCTTTGCTTGCTCCCATGAGATATTGTCACCATTCAAACCTATCAAGACATAACTTTGAAATTCTGTTTCTGACTGCTTATAGGTGTCAAGAAATAAAGCCAGATGAGAGAAGCATGATATTTGTGACAAAATGTCCCTGTGATGAATGTGTACCTTTAATCAAAGGGGCTGGTATCAAGCAAATTTATGCAGGAGATGTTGATGCTGGAAAAAAGAAAGCAGACATATCATACATGAAGTTTGATGAACTTGAGGGTGTAAGCAAATTTACAGTAAGTGTCTAAATATACTATATTTTAAAACTCTGGGCAGCAATGTGAGAAGGGAGGAGTGGGCAAGCATCTGTAGCCAACATAGGATTTTTTTTTCCCCTCATTGTGCTGTTTAATCAAGTATAAGTGGAATAGGGAGGCTGCTCTGCAGGGACACTGAAAACGAGTTTTCTGCTGTTTGCCAGAGAGTAGGGCAGAGTGTGCTCTTTTTCTGTAGTGTTATTTCCTCGCAGATTTCCCTCTAACTTCTTGGTGCTGCTTGAGGTGGTTTCCTCATGCTCCGAAATTCTCTCGTAGCCTTTCCCATCACAGAATAGTAGCTGATGTGGGAGATGACTCTGTGCTTTCGTAGGCCCTTCCAGCCCCTCCTGAAAGCCGCAGTCCGTTTTGGATTTGGGCACCTGCATTCAGGGGCGCTCACCATGAAAACTGCAGCACCGTTGGTTCAAGCAGGCTTGTTTCTCCTTCTCAAGGGAATAAATGGCAACACATGCCCTAACAGCTTTTTATCCTCAAGTGTGCGTGTGAGGACAAACTCTTCTTTTTCCTACCTCACCCCTAGTCATGCCTTACAGTGAAGTACTGTGATGTAATTTCTCTTTCTCCTCCTGCTTTTTTCTGTCTTCTAGAAAAAGTAAACTTTTTTTCTTCTTCTCTCACCAGTGGCAACTAAATCCATTTCACACTGATGTCCTTGAATTCCATGATCCCACAGCCAGAGAAAGTAAGTGTTTTTCATTAATGCATTTTATGATTGAAGTCAGTAAGTGACAATCATTTTTAAACAAACCTGAATTCCTCTGGGTTTGATTTCAATTATTTAGATTTTCAGTTAGTTAGATTTTGCTATGAAAACTTGTCAGAACTTTTTGGGTAGGTGAACTGAGGATAAGTCCAAAACATAAGTTTAACTAATGCTTGGCACTTGCATTCACTACAAAATCTAGTAGTCCTGTTATCACAGCCCACGATATGCTGTTTTGCATATTGATCATTCCAGACTACTGTATCATGTTTTATATCATGTTCTGAAAAGATTTTAAAGTACTTTGGAGTACCTTTGTTTTTCAGGGGAAATTGGTCTCCGCCAAGTCATTTAAATGTTTTGTGAAAATTTCCAGTGCTTCTCTTACGATGTAGATTCTATGCCAGTGCTTTTCAGTCAACTTTTTTTTCTTTTTCCTTGTTTCTGTTGTTTTTGATGGCAACTGAGGCTGAGGTCACACATGATCCTTGTCTTCCTGCACCCTTGTAGCAAGGGAGCTGTCACCTTCTGATAATGGAGTTTAGATGAGTGTTCTGCAGCACAAAAAAGGCTCCTGCGTAAGGGACCCACCATTGGCATCCAGTGTCAGTCCTTAAAGTGTTTCTCAGCCAGTTGGGAAAATCATGTGAAAAAGAAGCTAAATAATTTTCATGACTTGCCATAAAGATATTTCCACCAAGGATCTGGTGGCATTACTCAAGGCATTGAGTCCTTTCCTAGGAACAAAGGAAAGACTGCTGGTGGGTTTTGTACCATACAAATAGCTGCATACTACAAGCTAACTCCCAACATGCAGTAAGCTGGATTAACAGAGAAGTCTTTTTTTCTTGGCTACTTCCTTATGAGTCCTGGAAGAGTTCAGGATAGTGTTTATGAGCATTAGTAATCACTGCATAACGTCAGGGCTTGCTTGCCTCTGTCTCTGCTAATGGTTTTCAGACCTGACTGGGGAAAGATTAGTCATGGGATGCTTTGTTTGACAACCTTTAAAGGGGCTCATTTTTCTAACAGTGATTTCTTCAAGATGGTGTGCTTGCATTTTCAATGCTGAACTCCAGTTTGGGTTGCTCTTTTTCCTTAGTATATTTTCCTAGCTATGGTTGTTTGCATGTTCCTCAATATGGGGAAGAAGACAACCACTCCCTTTCCCCAAGTATTTTTCCAGTATGCTTGTGCATGTGAGTATTTAGGCTATGTTTAGTATTGTATTAATAAGTTTCACTTTTTTTCCCCCCCCCCCCCCGGCCAGATGGGGTCCAGAAAACAAGATCACTAGATGACCAGCAGCACCAAAACAAGAAGCTGTGTCTTGGCCACTATTGAACAACTAGGACTCCTGCAATCTCGCTCTGTACTTTTATAATGCAGCCTGTTTGCACTTTCAAATAGGGAAGGGTTTTATTTATTGTTTGGAAAGTGGTTTTTAGAATAAGTATATTTATGATGTCTTAAATGTTTTATAGAATTTTTAATTTAGAAGTTCCTGGGGAAAAATGCTACCTGTATTCTCTGTGGAAGGAACTGGGTGGCTAATCATTGTTAACACATTAAAGAAAATCAGTCTGAAAGTTCACTGCTGATAGGTCAGAATAATAGTAAAATGGTGTCCGTTTTGGTTGGTATATGAATTGAGGGCATGGATTTCTAAGCTCTGGGCTAGCAGAATAAGTCCTAGTTCTTCAAGTACAGTGCTCAAGGGAATCTCTTAGAAAACAGTAGCTAGGTAGTCACTAGTAACTATTTCTAGTTCCTGAAAGTGGCTTTTGCTTCTCACTCTGCTTACATAATGGAGACAAAGCCATGGGGATGGAAATGGTTGCTAGATAAGTGATTTGTGGATCAAGCTCCTCTCTCATACATGCCTCTTCCACCTACAGAGAGCAGCAGAGCTCTTCTGTTCTGTGATACTTGCATTGCTGCTGCGTGCTCTGTGTGCTTCCTCAACTGCATCCCATCTGAATTAATGTAGACAGAGATGAGCTTTGCTTTTCTCAGATTCTGGACTCAAGCCTAAATGAATTTGGCTGTATGCATCTTGCCGACCCGTAGTGCTTAGTTTTTGTTCAGCTTCGTTAACAGGCTTGTAGGACAACAGAAGCTAATAAAGTGCTAGATGTCCTGTTGTATCTTAAATAGGGTGATATGTCCCACTAGAGTAGCCCATACCTTTTCAGATGCGAGTGTTTTGAGTAACTACGTGTGGAGCCTGGATGGCATGCTTAAAAAAAGAACTGAAGTTTTTTTTTTTTTTTTGGGGGGGGTGGTACTGGGGTAGGTGCCAGGTAACCAGAATACAAGGTTGTATCTCATCTTGAGCGGTCCCTCTCCCTATGCCCATCTGTTTGCTGCTTTGAGTATCATCTCTAGGTGTTTGTTTTAGCAGACATTCCAAGGCTTTCTTTGCTCTCCTGCAGAGCTCTCAAGTGCAAACAGCTTAAACCTTTTTTCTGCTGCTGGTAGGGAATGTAAACAGCCTCTTTCCAACTCTTTCACATGTCTCGTCTTCTTTTGTCACCCTCCCCAAAGTCCTAGAGGGGGAATTGGGTTCCAGGTTGCTGCTGTGTAGGTTCTGTTGGTTCCTTTTAGGCTTTGGAAACATTTTGAACTAGATAGCAAAGCTGTGGTTAGTGTGTAAAGGAGCTTTAATGTGGCATTAATTGCATGAAGTCTGTTACCCAGTTTAGCAACTGGTCATGCAATTTAAGATACAGTCCTTGATGCTTATAACTGCATCAAGGAACTGTGGTTCCTCATGGCTCATAGTATAAGCTTGTTCTTACGTACCTGGACATCAGAGCTGGGGAATGCTTAAATGCTCTTATTGCCATGCTGTCCACATGAGTACTCACTCCCCCTGGAGCTGGAGAAGCTGCTGTTTCTCCATCTAGTTAAATTGAAGACTGTTCTAGGGCTGCCAGATAAATGTGGTGCATGCAGAGTTAGCAGCAGAAATCTCATCAGACAGTAGCCTGACCTCCTGCACTGCTGCTGTCTTGCTAAGCAGGATGCATACAGCTTCATTTCACAGGACCACGTAGTGTGAGCAAAGGAGAAACGCACAACCCTCCAAGGGAAGCATGGTGAAATTTGTTTTTGTGGCACACCTCAAAAGGCTGTTTTTGCACAGTAGCTCATAAAGGAATAACTGAACTGCCACTGCATGAGGTCTTGTGATCTAGAGCAGAGGAAACATCATCCTGAACTTGCAGCCAGATCTGCAGCAGCGAGGGCTCTGCGGCTCGCCCACTGAGTTCAGAGCCCAGCACAGATCCAGGTGTAGGCTTGGGGGTTATTGCTCTGGCTGCCATGCAGACCTCAAATGGGGTTTCTTCCCTCATTGAGGACTGCACTGTTTGCTTGCTTGTAGCTTCCATACCAGGTTAAAGTCATGTATTGTTTCTACACTGTTTCATAAGCAAGATTGTCTTAATAATCTGTTTTTGAATTATAGATTAATTTATTATGGCATATTTCCCCACATGCACTACTCTTAAGCATCTTGTGTTGGAATAACTACTCTTGACTTTTGCTACAGATAGAAAAAACCACTGTCCAGGTTAGCCTAAAACGTCCAAAAAGCTACCCAAAACTTACTTGTTTCCATAATCTATAGGCAACGTTTTTATACCTGAGGTAAAAGGGGAGAAAAGACGTACAGGTTTTGTAATCAGTCAGCTGGTGTCAAAATAGGTAAAGAAGTCTATAGGAACAACATGTGTCTTATAGGAAATTGAAAAGTCCCTAAAAAGTCACAGATGACCTGGAAAGGTAAAGCAAGATACACAGCAAATATGACACATTAAATAAATACACTGGCAGGTTTTTTTAAATAGAATTGAATCTTGAAGATCTGTATGAATGTTGCTGATAAATCTGTACTTCATGAGGAGTTATTTTAAAATTTAAGACTTTACTTTGTTTTTTAAAAAGCAGGTTTTTGTACAAATTTTACATTGAAATTTGGAATTGCGTGTAGGGCTGAAGGTTCGGAAGTCCCTTTTCTGTCATGCCATGTTTCTACAGATTCATCCAGTGGCTCATGAACTTCTGTAGGCTCCAATTATTGATGTAACTCTGCACCTTTGCTTCTTCCTGGGATTACAGAGTAGGTGCTTTATCTTAGCCCGTAGAAATCCCGTTCACGTTGTTCCTCTCTCGGCTCACAGACCATGCAAGTGCTGCTGTGTACCTCATCTACGTGCCCGGGAAAGCCACGGACGATGGCGACCTCCTGCAGCGCTTGTTTTGCAAGTATACTCTAGGATGTTTGTTTCTTATGTAAAAAGAGAAATGTATTTAAGATATGTAAAGTTATATATTTTATATATATATATATATGTGTGTGTGTGTGTGTGTGTAACATTCCCATAGGCATTTTGGGTCTTTTCCATTCATGCCAGAACAGTCGTTTTAATTGCAGGTATTAACTACCAGTAATTATTTGGCCTCTTGACTGCAAATTACAGAAATTCTGTTAATCGTCTGCCTTACAGCAAAACATGTTTTCTGCTAATAAATTAAGCCGACAGTAAGTGTTGAAGTGTGATTTTTTTCTAAGTGCTTTGGGTTATTGGAGCACAGAGCTCTCTGAAAGGCACGCACCCTTTCCTGGCTCAGTGCTGTGCCTGTTGCTGCGGTGCCGTCTGTTTTCCTAGCTGAGCTGTTCCCTCCCTCTGCCCTCACTGAAGGATTTGTCTTATGGTGGTTTGGTGCCTCCTGCAAGCCCAGGGCAGCGTTGGGATCCCCTGGGAGCTTTAATCCCCCCACCTCTGGAGAGGAAGAGCTGCCTCAAGCAGTGTTGAGTTGGTGGGTCACCCTAAGGCTTTTTCTTGGCTGGGAGGGGTAGAGGGAGGGTGTCCAAGTGGGGACATGGAGACCTGCTTCAGAAGTGCTTTTGAACTCAAATGTCATTGTAGACACGCAGCGAGTGATGCATGGGGCACAGTCAGCAGGGCTGGTAACTGGATGGGCTCCCCAGGGCCATGTTTCGTACATGTTTAATTCTGACAAGCTTTGCAGTCTTTTAAATAGATTTTCATTTTGGCTCTGCTGTTTGTGAAACAGACTTTAAATAGAATTTCTGTTTGGCTCTAATTTGTTAGATGCAGAGAGCAACATCACTCAGAGACAAGAAAAGCAGGGAAGGCAGATGGTGTGTGCTGCTTTCTAATAGATGCAAATTACCACAGTGCCACGCACAAAGCTGAGCTCTGTTCTGCACAGAAAGGTAGTGGCAGAGAAATGTTGACCTTCTGTTTTCCCAGACCTGCTTCGCTGTCTCAGTGTATGCCAATATGCTGGTTTTGTATGCTGCAGGCAACACCTTACACAGTTTTTAGGCATCAGCTGATGTGCTGCTGTGCTCTGGGAGCTTGTTCTCTTCAGAGGGGAGAGGCTGGGTAGCAGGAGGCAGTGTTGGGAGCCACCTCCTCCTCACAACATCACAGATGCAGGAAGGGACTGGGTAGGAGCTGTCACCTTCACCATGCCGAATGCTGTGGCAAAAACTCTCTTGCTGCTCGGAGCACTGATGCGGCGCCTCTTGTGTGTCCGCTGCTGGTCGGCAGCCAGCGATTAACCGTAGCCTGGCTAAGACGGCGCAGAGCAGTGCGGCGCAGGCTGTGGCGTGAGAAGAGGCAAAGAGGGGTGGTGCTGCTGTGCTACGTGGCTGTCTTAACCGGCCCAAGTCGCGTAAGGCCCCTGTTTTGCCGGGGCTATTTTGCCTTGGCTGCTGCAAGAGCAGAGGCGCATTGCTGCAGCAGCAGGCGGCGGAGCTGCCGAGCAGTAGTTCGCGCAGCTGTGAGGGATCGGTGTTAGCAGCGGAATAGGCCCAGGTGGAGCCGGGTTTGATTCCTGGGGGAGCCCAGCAAGGGCCTGGGGCGCCACTGCCTGGGAGGATGGGGAAGTGAATGAGCGTGTACAGTACAGCTGCACAGAGGTATTTTATTTTAAGTACTGCAAAAGATACCCAGGAAATCCCGCTACTGCAGGCAGCAGGGGACAAGGCTGTGTTACTATGCACTGTAAATGCCATATTGTCTGAGACTGCACAAAGCTTGTGACTAGGAAGAGCAACAAATGAGGCTGGCAGGACTGTCATTTAGGGACAGAGCAGTGCTTGAATCTCAGCAGCACGTGCTTAAACAGTGTTTGGACTAGGAGCAACCAGGTAAGGGACCGTGCTGCCCATTGCTTTTCCCTGGGGCATTGGTCAGTGCAACAGTTATTTTCTGCAGGCCAACGATCATGGATTATAGCTGCAGTGTTCCGCATCGGTTGTCTGAGAGGCTCTGCCAGGCTCTGCATCAGCACCACCAGCCTTCGGGGAAGCCATGAGACTACTGCGACCTCCCACCACAGCTGGGGACGAGGCTCTGGTAGGGTCACCTCAGGGTTTTGCCATAATCTCCCCATGCTGGCCCCTGAATTGCCAATGATGTAGAGAAAAAATCAGGAACAGAAAAAGCCTGAGGTGGCATGCTGCAGTGTTTAAACAACAACTTTTGCAAAAGCCAGGCATTAGGGACATGTCACACAAATGCCAGCATAAGCTCACCCTCCCCAGTGGCCTTTCGAAAAAAATACATGAAAGATTTATGTTAGCGTAGTATGAATGCCAGCATGTTGACCTGCTGCTAAGAAGTCTTTCCTCCCGCTCTTGGGACAAGCTAGTAGATAAAGCTGACTCCTAGCTCACCCCAGCAGAGCCACAGCAGGGCAGTTGCTCTTGCTTGAATTAGGATGTGCTGGACATGCATCAACATGCAAGGCCAAAAATGATGGATGGTGGAAGCACCCACTCAGCTCCCTGCCTAATCCTGGGGAAATTTAAAGGCCATAGGAACCTATATTTTGATGCTAGGGTGCTTAGTCAAGAAGGGAAAAGGCTTGGTTCAATAACCTTATATTCGTTAGAGAGCAAAACCCATATTCCCCTCGCTCCCCTGCAACCTGCGCCACAAAGCCAAGGCCATTCTGCAGAAAGGCAGCCACAAAGTTGAAGCTCTTGCACTTCATACAGAAAAATGAAGTACTCATCTGACCAGGGAAAAAAAAAAAAAAAAAAAACGCATCTCTACTGACCAAACATTACTGCATCCTTTGGAAAGAGGCCGGGGCTCTCTGAGCCCAGCTCCGATTACACAGACCATAGCAAAGTACTCGCTGGAGGACAAATGCACTCCAGATCCCCTCTCCCTCCTGTGAGCACTTTTATCATTCGCTTACAGGGTCCAAGTCATTCTTTCCTTCTCCTCTGATCTCATTCCCGGAGTATGCAGAGCAAGAGGCCCCAACAGTCTCAACACCCACATTTATCAAAGGCCAAAGTCCTGCGGCCTTCCTGTGTTTTCGCACCTGCTGACGTCCACACCATTGCGAACAGGGGAGGCCTTTCCCCTTCTCCATCAGATTCCTCCCAAATCCTGGGACAAAAAATGATGGTTCAAAGATTCCTGGCACTCTGCTGTATCAAATATGGTTTTACGTGCAGACTAGGCGCAGAGCATGAGTTGGCGCAGACTCAGGCTTGAGCCGCAAACCCCACCAAAGGCTGCCTGGGGACTGGGAGTTGGAGGCTGCAGCCCAGGCTGCCTCCAGCTTCTTTCTTTCTTTCTCCAGGCTCCACTCTTCTCCCCCGTCTTCCCACTGGTGACCCATGGCCTGCAATGGCACAGCTCCCTCAGGCACAAACGTAAGAGAGACTGCGAGTTCCTCCTGGGAGCAGTTGCTGAAAGAGAAGATGAGGAGCCAACGCACCAAGGGGAACAGAAAGGTCTATCTGTATTTCAAAGTTGCACTAGGAAAGACCGCATTTTCAATTTCTTAGGAATGTGCGTCCCAGCCTGCTGTGAAATGCTATTATGGTGTGTCTTTTTTGCTTTTTCGTCTTTCAAAGAGCTAAGCAAGTTGAGCTTGGGGAAAACTAAATCACTGAGAGGAGCGTGGGCAATACTTCTGGACCAGCTTCTTGTATAAGCTGATACATGTAATTTTATTATAAGACCACCTATGACATTCACACACAAACACACATTTTTCACAAGCCCTGCTACCACTTACCCCCTACCATCTAACTGGCTGAGCTGAGCAAACACCGTGGGGTGGGTACAACCTCTCCTTGTATCGCAGGTGGGTTTGGATGCCTCCAAGAGCTCTTCTGCAGTGCCGCGTGCACTGCTAACAGCCTTTGTCTCCGCAGACGCAACCCCTCTGTGGGGGTCACGGCCACCTTGCTGAAAGCTGGCATTCCTCCCCAAATACGCTGGTAGACGCTTCCACACGCAGGCCACGGTAGAAGGGCTACGCTGCCAGCAGCCTGGCTTGCCAGGCCTCCCGCCAGCACAGGCTGCCTTGCCTCTCCCCGTCCGCTGCACCGGGGCTGGCAAAGAGAAGAGGTTAGCGCTGCCCAGCGCCTAAGGGCTAGCCAGAAAGGCAAGAGGGAAAAAAAAAAACCCAAAGAGATGGAAATAAAGAGCGATCAGTTATCATGCCTTTAATAGCTTGTAAATTTTTTTTTTTTTTTTTTTTTTTTAGTTCCAGGCAACTAAGATGTACATTTTTTGTATATACCTGACATCTGAAAACAAACCATGAGCCCACAGTCTGCTCGGTTTCATCCCTTTTCTAACACACATAAATTAAAGTATCAGTCGTCTTAATATACAACAGTTTTATGAAGGAAAAAGTCGTCTTCTGTTTTTACAGCTCAGTTTCACCTTTTTTCTTGAAGCAGTAGCTACAGTTTTAGCTAGAGAACTAAACGTCTTACAACAAACAGGAAAACTCTCAACTTCGGCTATTGAGAAAACAAAGTCAAGAAACTCCCACTCCCCGCTCTCAGGCTCCACATCCTAACAAAGCATCAGAGTAACACTTTCATTTCCCATTAGAAAACAAAAGACCCCCCCCAAAAAAAAAACTCTTCAAGGACACCTGGGAAACACTTTTGGGACCACAGGACTTACTAAGCTTAAATATTACAGTGCAATGATTTCTCCTGGTGAAACTCCAGCACAGAACCCAAATTCGTGTCCGAATGAGCAGGGATGGGGAAGGCCGGGCGAAGGGCACCGCTGGAGACTGGAGCTGCCCCGCCGCCTCCCAAACCGCATCGAGGTACCAGTAAAAGCTCTCAGCCTCAAGAGGCGCTGAGCACCCGCGGCTCCCAAACGCCTCCGGGAGCCAGGGCCACTCAGCAGCTCAGGCTTGAGGCCGTTTCTGCTCCGGGGCCCGACCTTCAGGCAAACACGTGGGTGAAGCACTCCCCGCGCAGGCAGGTTTGAGGGAAGAAAATCTGAGCGGCTGCAAAGCCGGCGTCACCGCTCGCGGCATCCGCTGGCCGAGCTCAGCTCCACCACGGCTCTGCTGGGGATGGCAGGGTGCCCCCTTCCCGCCGGGGCACGAGCCAGCCAACGCCGTCGGCCGCTTCCCTGGCACGGGCTGAACAGCAAACCTCTGCGCTGGGGTAAGAGACAACTTGCAGATGAAAGAAGGCAAAAAAAATAAAGCGAAAACGTGACCTTTACTGCTTTTAATCTCCTGCTGTTTTGACTAAAGACCCCAGCCTGTAAGTGCAGCTAACTCCAGAGCCGAACGGACCCTTTCACAGTCTGGTGCGCGTGCGGCACTACAGCACAGGCAAAGGAAACCCGGGTGAAGGAAACGCGGCACCGTCCTCCAGGGCCTGCTTTGGGCACTCACCAACAGCTCAGGCTTTCAGATAAAGTTAAGCGAAGAGGTTCACGCTCCTTGAGCACAAACGAAAATCTGTCAGAGCAGCTTCTATCGTACAAAGAGAGTCTAAACTGACATAAATAGCCATGATTAAAAATAATATATTATTCTAGATTTTTTTTAGTTTTCATGTAAAACCTTCTATACTCTCGACACCTAGGAACGAAGACAAAATAAAAACCAGGCACTTGCTGTGCCTCCTTGAGCACTATGGTGGTGTTTAAGGGACGTGGAGGAACCTAACAAATGAGCTTAATGCCTACAGTGGGAAAGGAGAGGAAGGTCTTCACGCCGTCGGCTTTTTCAAGTCTCGGATTTGCTTTATCAAGTAGTTCTTCTCATCGGTGAATTGTTCGTCGTCCGTCCTCTCTTTCTGGAAATTGCTCAGGAACTCGATCAGCTTGGGTTGGTTTTTCAACAGGATCTCCACGATCGGCTGCGTCTTGTTTGGACTGGCCACAAAAACCTAATGTGCAAAGAAAAAAGAAAGAGGAGCAAGCAGTGACAACACCGTGGGAGGCTGCCGGGCAGAGGGGCTGCTGCTGCTACGCACCTCGGCCCGAGGCGGGCGGAGGAAAGGGTTGCAAACGTGTTGGGTCAGCAGCAGACCATGGCCAAGGCGCATCTACCTGTGCTATCGCGTCCCCTTCTTTTTCCTCTTTTTTTAATAAAGCATCTGATTGCAAACCCAGCTGCTGAGAGCTGGGACATGCGGCCCCGATCGCAGCCAGCCCTGCGCCCTGCGCTCACCTGTCTTTCCAAACAGCAATTTTCAAGGGTAATCCAGAATTTTCCCCTTGTAAAGCTGGAGGCACAGAGGAGTTTGCTAGCTCAGTATACCCTCGCCAGCACCGTGACGCTGCTGCTTTAACATTTTTCTGCCTTTCGTTCAAGCCGGACCATAAAGGCCAGCGGTGACACGTTCTTCCCAGGGCGCTCGAGATGCTGCGGAGATGCCGGGTCTGCGGACGTCAGTCGCTATCGCCGAAGGAACAACACGCACACACGCAGCAATGACGAGAAGAGCTTCCACATCTGGCTTCCACCAAGGTTACCATGGCGGATCAACAAAACACTGCGCAGCCGCTTGTGCAACGACATAAATAACTGCAGCTATTCTGTCCCCAATGAGACGAAATTCAAGAAGGACAGAGCTGGAAAACGGCCAGCTTTTCCTCCGAGCTTGTTCAGACCAGAGTAAGAACAAACATCTGCTGACAGCACCGATCGGCATTTCGCCAGGCCCAGCACGGACGGCACAACCGCTCGCCACTGCCCCGCGGCTCTGCGTCACGCTTGTTTGTATTCACTGAGACTTCATCCACATGAAAACGTGGGCCAGATCCAGCCAGGAGGTGCAGAGCCACAGGCTCGCTGTGGGGCTACACACCGTTTTCCTCGACCCAGTGGCTACACCGTGGCCCTCGTGACAGTATAGTATCTCCAGCTACTCACTCCCTCTTTGCACAGCCCTCCATGTCTCCTTTCTCTGATGACCTTGAGCTTTTGCTCTCAAATCATTTATTTTTTGCCTCCTTGCCATCCTAAAACTTCATGATCTGAGGCAACGGCGCAAGGCTCCCCTAGGAGCCCTCCAGAGCAGCCACCTGAAAGTAATAGCTTTCCTGCACGATGCTCCCAGCACTCAAAACACCTCCGCTTACCGGCGACACATTCATCAGTCAGCAAAACGGTCAGCTCACAGCTCTCACTACCCTCGACGGACTCTCGGCAGCTATTTGTCCTGTCGCTGCCGGGAGCGTTTCACAGCAATATCCTTTCCCTCGCAAACAGCTTTGATATTCTACCATCGATATGTTGGTTCCCCTCAGTTTGAGGAATAAAGGCTTTGGGGATGTGAACCACCAGTGAATGTGCTTTGCAGCTTTCCACTCTGCGCCTTCTCCAGGGAGTACAAACCTCAAAATGCCACAGGCACAGAAGTTTGGTTCCCACCAGGATGCAGCAGTCCCTTCCCCTTTTGTGGCCAACAGAAGAACACAACAAAATATGCTTACAGGACCTACGTTTTCAGAAATCATCTGATTAATGTGCACTTCAAATGGGATGCTTCAAGGAAGGCTGGACCTTGATGTGCTGAACATCTGCCCCCAATGAGTATCAGGCCTCTTTAAAGAAAACTCAGGACTGACCTTCCAAATGAATGAAGCGAAATCACTTCTCTTACAAAAGCTCTCTGGTCTGCAAACAGGACTGAAAGGTCCAAGTGGTAAACCTAGTAAATGCCAGCATTTCACATCGGTCATGCAACTGGTATTACCATAGCAAGCACTTCGCTTAATAGAAGACATCACATCCAGCCTTGCTCAATGTCATCAAGCACTCGTAAAGCGAGAACCTTGCAGGACTGGAAAATTCCTGAAATGGTATTCAAAGTTTTAACTATGAAAATAAAATCAATTCTGCGAGTACCAACTAATGAGCTCCACAAAGTGTGGGACCAGGACCACCATAAGGTTTTACTTTCAAAAGCAGAGTCCCACTAATTCAGAACGCCATATTGTCATAAAGAAAGAGCTAAGTCCATGAAAATAGAAATCATTCTCACAACTAGCTGGAACATTTCTACTAAAATGAAGTTTAACTTCACAGAAAAATCAGTTTCTGCTACCGCTTTGTTAGGAAAGATTTGTGTTCTAGAGCACTTAATTCAGACACATGAGAAAGAGAGACTCAAAATAAAGAGAGACCTCATACTGAAATTCCAGCTCTGAAAATAGCCATTTCTGCACAGCTCCATTTTGTGAGTATTTTCAAAAGAACTGGAATAAAAATCAACTCAGAAGTGTCAAAAGTGGTCCAAAATGGACCTGTTGCTCTCTTCTGCATTAAGAGTCATGCACTATATTCTCAGACGAATACCAAAATCACGTGATGGGAGAGCCCAGCCTTGCTTCCTCACGATTAACAACGGGGCATCGCCATCCTTTGGTGACACAGCAGAGCAAAA
The DNA here is from genome assembly GCF_036370855.1 of Dromaius novaehollandiae. Taxonomy (NCBI): domain Eukaryota; kingdom Metazoa; phylum Chordata; class Aves; order Casuariiformes; family Dromaiidae; genus Dromaius; species Dromaius novaehollandiae. The sequence goes on from NC_088098.1 coordinate 188,701,775, forward strand.
AGCAATCGCAGAGGCTGGGTACCCTGAAGCGAGTATTTTAAGACCTACTCTGGGGTCACACGCAATCTTATTTCTTCTGAACAAAGTCCCTGCAAATGGAGGGGTCCAAAGCCACCACCTATCGCTCAGCCTAGACCCCGGTAGTTCCTCCACCCTCCGGCCAGCTTTTGAAGAGTGAGGGATTAGGGGCCAAATACAAAAGCTTTGACACCAGCAAATAGGTGTACGAGCCAATTTCCTTGTGTCAAAATGGTGCTGGGCATTAAGCTTCTCCCACGTTCACGACAAAGAGGCTGCATGTGGAAGCGCCGTAGAGTTGATGCTGCTTGTAGGCTGAGGCTTAGCATGGCATTTCTTGCCCTATAAACTCTGCAGCTGAGAACCCAAGAGGACTCAGCCACACTAACCAGGCTCCGGCCTCCTGTCAAGAGGAAACCATCAGCACAGTCAAATTATGTGAAACCACTCGCAGGGCAAGCCGCAGCACATAGCTCCATAACGGGCATGGAAGAGGATGGAAAAACAAAACTAAGGTCACAGAACACAGTGTCCCCGCTCTATTCTTAGATTTAAAACACTGAAACGTATCTTGCTACATGTCTACTTTGGAACCAGAACGTTACATAATGCAAATTCACCCCTGGGGGGCTTCAAAATAACCAATATGTTTACATGAAAGCCAGGAGACCTTGTTATTAGCCTTTATTTGTAAATTCACAAGGCCCAAGGACAACTCGCGCCACATCCAGGTGCACCTGAAAGCTTTGCTCTCCTACAGGCGAACACAGAGCAGCTCCTCTAATAACTTACAAATCCATCACAGGAGCTGGACTGCCCTTTCCAGCATCCGGCCCTCGAACCGCGCGTGCTGAAATCCAAGACTTCGTCACTGAAATCAGTATGGAGAACTGGTGACTGTCAAAGCCTACAACTCCAGGCAATGACAATGTGTTAGCTTTTCTTAGTGATTAAACACTGGCTAATCCCCATGTGCGCATTGCTGTGATGTCCAGCTTTACGTGGTAACCGCAAGCCTTTGGGATGATGCTGCAAGGCAGAAGCTCCCTTTTGCTTCGGCAAAAGGAAGAGGAGGAGCTGGGAGGAAGGTCACGCACCTCCTCAGGGGAAAACGGAAGGAGGCACCGCAAGGGGGATCTCCATGTGTCTTCAATTCCCCACCTGAAGCATCCTGGACATGTAAAATGCTCTCAGAGCTTGAAGGTTGCTGCCATCTTTAACCACCAAACATTCCTGCAAATTATTTTCAAGGTAGAGGTGCTCACTGTGTTAGTCTACATCTTAGTTTTGAATCTTTGATAATTAGAAGTTGCCTCAGGGAGCTAAGGGTCAGGTGGGGGCTCGGCCGGGGCATGGGAGAGCTGGAATTTGGATACTCACAAAACAACCATTTTTTTATTTCAAGGATGTTTCACCAGTTAGACATACAAGTCAGGTAATTTAAACCCAAATCTTTTGGCAGCTCAGAGAGAGCAGCAAGTATCACCTTCTCAGCAGAGCTTTGATTTCAAATCGCTGTGATCAGTCTGCTGTAATTTCAACCAGGACTGTATGGGTATTTTGTAAGCTCAGTTTAAAAATGCAGATACAGTTTAAAACTGATGACAGATTAAAAGCTGAGGACTAAATTCTTCTCCCAGTTACTCTGGCACAGAATTAGTACAGCTGATGAGAATCGGGCTCAGGGGCACCAACCCTAAAACAGGAGGCAAGCACAGCGCAGAAGGGGTCACAGCGAGGCAGCAGCGTTTTCCCTCATTCTCTTAAATATTTAAAGTTTTCTTTTGCTGGTTCTCAGCAAGTTAGTATTTAACTTTAAAAAGTGACATTGGGGAAAATGCTCTTCTTCGCCCCCCTCTACAAAGCTGGTTCACAAGGGCATATCCTATAGCATATCCTATACTTCACCTTGCCCATGAGGATATGCCGAATGCCTCACTGCGGGGGGGGGGGGGGGGCATCCTCAGGGGGGACTTACAAAGCGAACTCTGCTGGACCTCTGTTTACACGGGTCACTCTAGGTTGCTGAAGAGATGTAACATTATCATTGCGCACTGTTTGTTTTGCTGGACGTCTCAAGGCCTCAGCATTACGTGCACATGGTAGCAAGTGGCGAGCAAGCGGCTGAGCAATGCTCGGCCTACAGCATCTACACTCCAACTGGGAATGGGAGGCAACACATGGAAAAAAGCGAAAAGAAGGGAGGAACGGGGAGGCAGAATGTGAGCAACAGCAATGAATGACATGGAGACATACCAGAATCATTTCCAGTTGTGCCAAATCCTTACAAATGCCTCTTAAAATACTGAGAAACAGCTGCTCCCAAGGACTGGGCCATGCCTATCATTAATACAGAAATAGCAACCCGTGTGCTTCACACACAAAAATCTGGCATCTATCCACAGGGTGGCTAACAGAGCCCAGTGCTCTGATCCCTGCCCTCCCCAGACACCTCCAAGGCTGCACGTGCTTTGAGCCTGGTTGCTCTCTAACCCTGGACCTGCACGCCTCCTGATAAGGAGGAAGAGTTGTAGGCACTCGCAGTTGTTCAGCTGATTACGGAGAAAGTCAGCAAGTGAACAGCTTACCAAGCTGCTTATTTCAGGGAGGGATTTGATTTTTTAATTCTCCTTGAGGCATTTTTTGTGAAGGAAAAGCTTTTGGAAGCAGCTGTACATCTCCTAAGCCTCCGCACCGCAGACCCAAAAGGTTTTTTCCAAATCAGAAGTGGCAGAACTACAAAACTCAACAAGTCATCCTGAATTTGTGGAGGGTGATGTAACTTTTTGGAACAGTATGCCTTTCGGTGTGAGCTGGTATATTTTTTTAACCATCTTGGTGAAGGATATCTTCACAGACTCAATCCCCCCTTCTGCAACTCACTAACAACTCTATTTACATAGTGTGAGATTAATGTGTTAATTCCAGAATAAAGGTAGCTTTGCAATAACAATACACCCTCTGACCCAGAGAAGAGAACTTTTTTGATAGGAATAAAAAGTAAATTTTTTCCCCATTAGCATTAATCATAACAAGAAAAAGGATACTGGCTGCATCTGGTAATTGCTTACAGCTGCATGAACGATCAGTGCAAAAAGATGGAAGGGTTAAACTCATTACAGATTTACCAAATCTTTTCAATAGGCTTAAAAGCAAATTGTGTTCCCACTGTTATACAGTGCTAACACCATTTACTTTCAGTCTTAATGTAGAGTTTCAACACACTGTTTTATCTTTCCACAGCATCACTGGGTAAAATGACCTAAGAAGTGGCAGAGGGCACTGCGGATACCACCTAGAAGCTATGTATTTTGTTACCTTCCAGCTTGTTGCTATCTGAGTGACCACCCTCAGCCCAAATAAAAGTGGTGCTGCTTTAGCTCTCACCTGAAAGAAGGCAAAGACAAATCAGACTGATGCTCACTGATGGAAACATTTTTTATTAGGACACACTCAAATATCTGAAGTGATTTGAAAACCCCGTAGCCTTATTTTTCTGGCCTTTCTTTTGCCCACCTTGAAAGACCCTTTTATAAGCAGAAGAGAGAGTCTGCTGTCTCTACAGCTCATCCTTGCTTACCTTGAATACATGGAATGCTTCAAACTGGATGTTGGGGCTTTTATCTCGCAGCAAGTTCATCATCAGCTTCAGATTCTCTGGCTTGCTGATGTATTTTGTCATGATGACAAAGTTGTGCCGGTCCAGAATCAATTCACCCAGCAGCTATAGAGACAATTACAAAAAGCAAGGTTTTCCAACCCATCACATTTTTTTGGAATGTAAAGAAAGTAGCAGCACATTTTTATGTTTGCCTAAAGAAGTTTCAATGTCACTACCTTAAAAAAAAAAAAAGTATATGGATTTGTTATCATATAATGAGTTAATGCTCAGTAACGCTCATCTTCCAAACACTACAGAGATGGATACCATATGGACAGGATGCAATAGGAGCTAGTGAGCCAGCAAGGGCAGAAGCAGCAGTAGTGCAGCTGTCCCACAAACGCACCTTCATTTCATTCAGATGTTACATTAACAGACTTATTTGTTCCTGTCATGTCAAGTTCAGCAACAGGTAAATGGGGACTATGATGTCCCTCTCAAGTTCTTTCTAACCTATGTTACAAACCAAAGTACAAAATCAAGATCAGACCAAAAGCGATGGTGCTTGTTCCACAGAACTGGCCCAGTGCTTCACTGAAGATCCAGGAAATAAAACTCACAGCTAATTCTTTGGAAAAAGAGTACTGGCAAGCACTTATTCCCTTTTTTGTTACAAAGCATGCAGCTGCTCTGTTGCAGTATATATGTTTTGATACTCTGCATAATAAGGATTTCAAATTTACGAGGAAAGTGCTGAGAAAATTTACTTTACCTTCAAAGATTGTCTCTTTGTCACATAATTCTCAGAATGAAGGAGCTTTTCGTAATCCTCAAAGATCTAGAGGAACAAGAAAACACAAGTGCATCCTATTCAGATCCATCTGTCCTTTGCCACACTCCCTTCTCACAGTCCCTCCCAGCCCAGGGGCACAGCAGAGGTAGCGGCAGCGAAGCACCCCAACACTTCAGTGCCTGCCTGGGGGTGCTTCCCTCAAAACTACCCCTCCTTGCTTATAGATGTGGCTGCATACAGGAGCTTTCAATCACTGGGGACACTTGGGGCTTGTGCCCATGCAGCCGCCTTTTACAAGAGGCTGAATGTGCTGCCAGCAGATTCACGTGGTCCAGCATGCGATGTCCACTCATTCATACTCAAACCGTCTACCAAACATGCAGAAAACCCGCTGATGTCCAAGAATCGCTTAAAAACGATAGTTTCCACAATTTATACTTCAATTTTTAAATGTTACATGAATGTGGAACAGGGACTGTTCCACTGCAGTGCTTCAGTGCTAACAGAGAAAAGATTAGCAGAGATGGTAATTTTGCTCCAGTTAAACTACATTTACAACTGACAATAATAAGCCCGATTTTTATTTAAACTTCTTGCTAACTCTATAACAAAGAAAAAAAATAGTCTTTGGCCTTTTTCCTTTGGTAATGAAGTAAATACCACCTAAGGTAACATGAGAACATAACCTAAAGTCTAATTCCATTATCCATATTAGTCCAATCTTGGTTGATTCCAGTGGAATTTTTCTGACCCACATTTCATTTAAAATACATCTGAAAATCCAAGTGAAAAATGGCAACAAACCAACTGACTAATTGACTTAGGATGGTAAGATAGATGTTCACATCTCAATCTCCTGATCAGGTACATGAAGTTTTCAGTAATGCTAACACTTCTTCTTGTAACCCCTCTTCTCTGTCCCAAAATATTACAAAATGACTCTGGCATGGCCCTATCAGTGCTGGAGCACAAAACCGTTTAAAGAAAGTAAAGACTCTTCCCCCCCCCCCCCCCCCCGCCGCCCCACCATCTATTGACATACTAAATTCACAGTTTTCATTCATATATGGGGAAATATGTTGCATACAGAGATGAATAAGAATTGTTTTAAAACAATGAGTTCTCCCAAAAATTTTACATACGTGTGTGCACAGAGGAGGTACCTTTATTTTCAAAAGCCAAGTGAGGATTCCCCTCTAGTAAATGCAATGCCTTTCATTTACGTTTGCAGTCCTATGTGACAATTTTATGTGGAACATAAAACCCTGCACTGCTAAAAGCATGCTCTTTCTGGCTAAACATGAGCAGATAGAATTCTTTATATCATTTATACTTACTGTATCATAATTTTGTTCCAGGAAATCTGCTACCAATAATTTGTGTCTTGTTAGCAAGTCCTGAAAAAGAACAGAGAAAGACTATCTTTTCATTTGGTTGTCCCTTTTATTTCAAATGTGGCTTAATATTTTTTTTACCAGGTTATCTTTTACAAAGTATATCCAACATTATTTCAATAGAGAAAAAGAGTTGAAAAACAATGCTGCATCAGATTCAGCTGCTATATGCTTTTTAGGACTTTAAGAAGAATTAAATGAATGCTGGTGGAATCAATGTAAACTATTTTAAGGCTCCTTCTACATATTCCTCTTCCCTCGCACCCTTTCTTATGGTCAGTGTGCACAGTACTTAAAATAAATTGGGGTGGGAGAAAGAAGGAGAACAAAACAACCCTTAACAGAGAGATCCAATGTGGCCCCAGAGCCAAAAGTGACCTACAACTGGGAGATTATGGTAAATTAAACCAATTGCTATGTCTGATCTCCAGTGCATGCAACAAGGCAGTCTTGTACTCAGCTACTGGTGATATTCATTTATCTACTTAAAGCCTAAAAGTCAGGGACCGCATCTAAACTACACAGTCATCCCATTCCTAGAAAGGCGTCTCAGATAGGTGGGACGAATTCTGCCTGCAACGGTACTTCTGCCCCTTGGCGGGCTTACTGCAACAAGTAGCAGACCCTTCCGACAGCCGAAGCTGCAGGGGATGTATCCCGTCCGAACAAGCGGCCACCTAATTCCAAGTTAAATCAAAGCAATCTGCCCCATGCAATGGCAATGCGACAGAGATGCAAATGTTCAGCTCCAGAAGAAGTCAAGTCTCTTTTCTAGATGAACAGCTATAAATTGAAGTGGACAGTTTGAGGCACTTAAGTTTAATTTTCATCTTATTGCTTCTTTTAATATGTAACACTGATCACAATAAATGACTGATGAATACCATTTGAGTTAATATTTGTTCAGTGAATCAGTTTGTTACTTTTTTCCATCTTATTTTCCTTGGCTTTCTTACCCGCCATCAGAAACTGAAGCAGATGAGTTGTTGAAGCAGATGCACAGTCATGTCCTCCACAGCATCACAAATAAAACAAATCCTTTACATGCTAGTCCTTCAATTTATTTGTACCATAAATTATAAGAGGAAAGCAGAGTGCTACAAAATCCGGCACATCATGTTTTTCAATATATTCCTTTATCCAGCAGGACCGCAACGATCTCAGTTTCAACGGCTGAGTGCACCCAAATGTGCTTCACATGCTTTTATGCAGGGCACTTCTGAGGCAAGTACAACGTTTCTCAGTAGGGGGCACAAATGGAACACAATCCAAAATGAGTTTTCCATAGAAAACCACGAGAGAGCATGGAGGGGCAGTATTCAATCAGCACTCTTCCCAGCTGCTACCGGTACCCTCCTCAGCTGATCACGTCTCTAAACACAAGCGCATTTTCCTCTGCATTTTCAGCCACTCAGCTTCCCCTCTGCTGTGCACCTGGCTGAATTTAATTAAAAAGTACATCTCAAGATCATCAAAAATTCCAATACTTTCCTACTATAAATATCCTCAGACTTTACTGCACATTTAATTAAACCCTCCTCTGGTGCTTAGACTATCCGAGGCTTTCTGCTCTGAACCAGACACCCAGGTGGCAACACTACAAACCCAACACAGGGGAAACAGAAGCAACAACATGAGCTCAGTAATCCAGCTAGGGAGCAATCACAGCACTTATTTTTATGGTATTAGAAATCAAGGTAGCTCTGTATGTCATGGTTCAATTGCTTCCACATCAATTCTTGCTGTTCCAGCCATTTGGAGTAATAAGCAAATAAATGAGATGAGATGAGATTAACTGCTGGTTTGTTTCCAGAACTAGCCAAACATCAGATGCTAACAGACAATCTTTTAAAATGCAGTTTATAGATTTGCCCCAAGCATTTAAAAGGTGCTTTCTCACCTATGCCTGAGGATGAACTGCCCTCATAACTCCTCTCTTGCCAATGCACACGCGGATGTAGAATCCTATATTTAAACCCTACTAAAAATACTTTGGGAGCACGGGGGACAGAAGCAAGCTCCACAGCTGTAGGTCCATGGACGACATCAATCCCCTTTCTCTCTGGAGGGCTGCAGCAGCCCATAGTCCCTGCCATGGCTTAACTGTCCCTTGTCCACGACCTGCCCGCCGACTGGGAGGAGGGACTCAACCACGCAGTGTGCTATCCTGCTTTCTCCAAGCGAGACCTGGGCCAAGGATGCAAATCTCTTCGCACTGCCAACAGAATCCAAGGAAACTTAGTTCTGACCAGAGATAAATACGCTTCTGAGCACAGGGTAAAACACTGGAGACAGAATTCAAATGCGTTCTTATACAGACCCACACGTGTATTTTTACCTGGACGAGTCTATATTTCTGTGCTATTTTCACTTTCCTAATGTTTACCTATAATAAACACAATGACAGAGCAACTTAAAATAATTGAAAGACACCGCTATTGATTAACGGACTGGTTTGGATTGGTAATCCTGCTCAACCCAGTATTTAAGAATGCAAAGTTATTTCTATTATCAAATCTTTACCTCATTCAGTAGGTCAGTAGAAACTGAGGCCAGGCTTCCTATGTGCTGAACTGCTGAGCTGAACTCTCCAACATTTTAGTTATTCCTAAGGTCTATCTAATCATGTTCCTAATTACCTTTGAGAGGAAAGAGTGAACAACCTGTTTCTATGACAGCAAAGAACCAACTGATAGAAGAAAAAACAAAAGTTATGTCTATATTTAGAAGACTCTCTCCCTGTAAAGAATTTTCCTCAGTTTTCTTCAATTATTTTTGCAGAAATAACCTACTTGTTCCTGTGTATTAAGCCTACGGGCAGCAACTTTTGCTAAAGACTACATTAGCACCTTGCAGGAAAGATGATGGTCACATACAAATTCCAAGAAATTCAGCAAGTTTCACTCAACTTCATTGTTAATAATAAAATATAGGATCAATATAGTGCGTGGGACAGACAGACCCCATTATTCAATCCTGCAGCCACAGGCAAGCCCTACATACCACTTTTGATCCCCTGCTGCTGCTTTGAAGCGACCTCCTCAGCATCACCAACAGCCAGAGACCGAAGGGGAAGGAAACGCAGGAGCTGCCAGCTGGCCCCTTCCAGCCCCCGTCGCGCGCCGACGAACAGGGGGCTCACTTGCAAGCAAAGAGGTGGCAGTGTCTTAATGCCACCAGAAGGGTTTCATGGTAATATCAAGGCCTTCAAGTCAGAAGAGTCAGCAAAAATTAGAGGATTTCAAAGGTAAATTTAAATGGTTCGTTCTATTTACTGGTTGTTGTCACAACGGGTGGTGGTTTTATTCTGGGGGGAAGGTGGGGAGGGAAGAGAGATTATGCATTTTACAAGAACTGTACATAATGCAGGATGAATTTGAGCTTAAATGGTTGCATAAAAGGGCTTGAGATATCAAGATGCGGGACACTAGTGAAATGTAAATCTGGATCAAAGATTTTTCGCAGACTTGATCACTGTTGTGAATCCTGGTACAAGCAGACCAAGGATTAATTATATTCTCTACTGAGCAACAAGCAAGCTGTGCAGTTTAAAGGCAATACAACATTCAGTGATCACTACTGGAGGAAAGCCATTTTTAACAGAACACTATGACACAGGTACCAAATAATTTACCTTGAATGTAGCAAAGGCATCAGAAGCTATATCAAAAGTTGACATTTCCACATATTTGAAAAAGTCTCTGAACTGTTCTGAGAAAAGTATGATTTTGGCCAGTGGTTCATGTCGGATACACTCTCTTAGCATAATTCCACAGCGTAAGGCAATAAGTGGGGTTTCATACCTGCAGAACAAAAGCAAACAAAACCACCAAAACATAGAGGGATAAACGCAAATGAGCAATTTTATAGCAAAAGGAAAGTTTGTAGCACAGGAAACGTGAGTGCTAGAGTGAACACCAACACACATTGCACACACGGTGACTCTAAACCAGAGCACTGTATCCAACCTTCAGCTTATAACTAAGAAACAGACATACAGGTAAGGCTGCCAGCATTTTCTGTTCCAAACCCCTGTCTCCATAAGCCAAAAAGCATCTTGTTGTAAATGTGCATTACACCTCCCCTCTGTGAAAAGACAGTTTTGGGGAGTGCATAAAGGTTCAACAGAATTGCTTCACCCTTTGGGATTTATGAGAAAGCTAAGCCCATACAATATAACATTCTCCCATTTCAAAATTAATTCTGAGCTCCTCAGCTTATCCAAGAAAACTGTATCATCTCATGACCATCCCTCAACTTCCACTCTTCTTCTAGAGCACGTCACTCTAGAGCATTAATGTCGAACAAGGAAGAGCCGATCCAGGTTGTCTACCCATAATTAAGCTTTCTGTAGCTGTGAAGATCATCTCTGCAGCTTAGGAGCAGATCTGCTCAATCCCTCCTCTGCAGAGACCAAGTACTTGTTCAGGAGATAGGTATCAGTTCCTCAAGTTACAATCCTGTTATGGCACAGGCTCTGCACTGGATAGGAGCCAGCACTCCTCTAGATCTTGGAAAGGAGGGGGAAGGAGTTCAGACAATCTTCCATTTCTATGAAGTCTGGATTTCTTTAAGGCCAAAACTAATCTGAAACAAAACTGTTAGAAACACAATTTTTAAAAGCCCCCAAAATAAGAGAGAAATCTCACAATCAGGAAGGACTTAAAATGAACATATTTTAACAATATGCAGTCATGTGAAAGCAATCAAGTCCAGGGGACAGAAAGCACACTCTGTTTCAATAAGCTGGTTACACTATATCAGAACTGTGTATTATCACCCAGAGCGTATCGGCATCATTTTTCCACCAGACAATTAATTTCTATTACTAGGCCAAAAAGAAAAAAAAGAAGACAAAATGCCATCTGTGCTGTAAGTGAGTGGGCCCTCAATTTACCACCAACTTGCAATTTAAAAGAATGGTAGTGTTTTGAGAGCATACCAGAGCTGCATACTTCAACCTGATGCCAACAATAGTTGGCTTAATGGAAAATGAACTGCTGATTCCAAAAAGGCAAATGAAGCTTCCCACCCTTAAGCACGTGCATGCAGTCCAGCCCCTATCTGTGTCGTTTCGGGGAACATTTGCAAACCAGAACTTAAAACTCTTTAGATAATAAACGTTCGTTGATGCTTTCTGTTAAGATGTACCTCTCCTCTACTTCATTAATTGGAATAGTAATTTTCAAGTAAAAAGAGGCAGAGCTGCTCCTAGGAGTGCAGCCAGGAAAATATTTAATAGTTGGCCAAGGAATATTTTGGTTGGAGTACAAGTAAACTACATTGTTTCCAGCACAATAACTTTCAAAAACACAAGTATCAACAGCATCATTCTTAGTCAAATGCTCCATTACCCAGAACCGGGTCGCAGATGTGGTCCTGTTCGCACAAGCGAGGGCGGCTGGGCTTGGCTCCTGCGGTGTGCCTGACAGAAGATTACGGGCTGCCCGCTCCTAACTAGCCCACTCCCTGCACCCACACTTCCATGCAAAGCCACCGGGCAAGCAGGAACGACAGAGGTGGGTTTCAAAATCATTTCAAATGAGCCATTACTCCTCTACGCTGATGTACTGCAGCGGAAACAAAAACTTATATTCTTCTCCATTCTGATAGACTTAAAACCCAAGGAAATCCCCAGACACTGACTACTGGGCAGCAGGAGGGAGATTAGGAAGGCATCAAGCCTGGAAGACAGGAGGTCTTGACAAACAGCTATGCTCTTATCTGATTTTACACTAACTTCTATAGCTTCTTTCCAAAGCTATCCTTGGATAAACTCAAGGGAAATTTTGCCAGTTCAGCCAATACACCATTAAGACTTACTGTGCTGTAACATGAACAGACCATCACAAAACAGAGCAGAGGCAGTGGCTGTGTACATTCGAGATAGCACATGGCAGGATATATATTCACATAGGATCTCACATATTCACATAAGATCCTACGCATTTATAACTTCTGCGAAACACTGCTCACAGTGCCACGGACTCCTAAATCTGCTACAGTCACTGTACTAGAAAGAGAAAAAAATAATTTAAATTACAAAGGAATCAGATTATTTCTGGGCTAATGTCTCTGAATGCAATAGATTGATACCAGAGAAAAATTTGGGCCAAATATATCAAGAATTGTATATACCAAACATTGTATTCAACTGAAATCCGACTTGTACACAAAGCCTTCACACACACAAAATACGAAAATACGAAAGCAAGTCCCCACACAGCAGGAAAGTCAATTAAACTACCCCTCCCCCCCCCCAAAAAAAAAAAAAAAGTAAGAAGTGAACCATGTGCTACATGTTTTTCTGAAGCTGAAAATCTGGGAGGGACTAGCTGAGACAAAACGAAACCTAACAGGTAAGAACAGTTACTGCAAACTGGCAGTGCCACTGGAGTATTAGGCAGGAAACACTGGGAGGGAGATCTGATTCAGGATCCTTCCCATTCAACAGAGCTCACATTATGCAGCACAAAAGCAACCTTTTGTTGATACTGTAGGGAACTGACTGTCAGGAGGCAGAGGAAATTTTGCATCCAATACAAGTCAAACAATGACAAGCCTTCACAACAGTCCCAGGCTCGCTCTTCTACAGTCATGGCTAAAATATATATATTTTTTTGTTTTCCTCTCCAAATACCATCATATAAGAATCACTGAATGGTAACGCCACTCTTTTACAAGTGAGACAAATTCATTTTCCTTTCCTTTATGCACAGTTTGCTTTCATATATTTCATTTAGCATTAAATAAGCCTGAAAACACATCCTCAAGCCACGTTTTCAAGTGGTGACGTCTAACATCAAGTACGTGTGTCCCAGACACATAATTCATTGCACCCAAGCACTATGGGCTGCCTGCACAAAGCAAGCTGCATGTTTTGAGCCCTACCCCGGCTTTAGGCACGTATTTTAAGTATTGTTTTCAGACATTCCTGGCAGTGGACTTACGTAGGTAAGACAGTGCTGTGTTTGACTTCATTACACTCTTCAGCTACTCGGCTCCCCTCAGGGCTTGGTAAGATTGCTCTGGACTATTGCTGAAGAATTCAGCAGCACTTTCTAATGAGGAACTCAAGAAATGACAATCAGGATACAGCACATCCACATAGTGCAGAGAGACAGCCAAGAAGTCAAGGACAAGTAGGCAGAGACCCAGACTAGTGCAGATACACTGAAGGTGTAAGGCAGGATACATCAGCTGCCTCCGCAAAACACCTACCTGATGCCATTTGAAAATACCCACTGGTATTTGGCTCGGGTCACATACAGTGAGATGTTGTGTCTATCAGCAGCACATGTGCAGAATATAAAATCTTTACTATCATCTTAATATTATTTGTTTTTACAGGTGCCAAAGAATATCTAGGACATGATCCAAAAATACTTTTAATAGCTTTAAATAAAGCTGAGACATATGGAAGAGATACACACGCAACATGCCAAACAAAAATGAGTGAAAAAATGTGAGGGAAATCCAAAAAGCAAAGACAGAAGAGGGAAGACAATGATTGTATCTATCTAGGGAATTGAAAACAGTTGTACAACTTACTTCAGCAGTGACTGAGAGAATCATCATCACTGTCCTGAAACAAGTATTTTGAAGCTTATATAAAGTTGAATTTTAATGAACAAATTAAAACAAAACCCATATAACTAGCCTACTGGCTTTCTTTCTGAGGAAGCTGCTGTTCAGTAACACAAAAAAGTCAACTTCAAAATTGGAGATAAATCACAACTAATCACAATACTTTTAAGAGCAAGACCTAGTTAAGAACGACCACCTGCCCAGGTTCCTCGCCCTCCACCTGTGTGAAAAGCAGGCCCAATCCTGCCACAGCCAAGTTTTGCCTCCGTGTCCAATGACAAGCGCATAATTCTTTAAAACACTGATATAAATCAGTTCTCTCAATTACTTTTTCCTACTCAGCTGTGCTGGAATGTTGCCCGTTTTGAAGCACATAACTATTTCAGGAGGAAAGGAAACATGCTCTAGAAGTGCCTCTTTCTCTCCACCGACTCTAAAAGGTGGCCACGGTATCTCACGCAGGTCTGCACTTGGGAGATGTGGAAGCTGGTTGAAAGGACTTTCACCCTTGACGTTGTATTCCTATTATGCAAATACCCTAGATGGTGTTTAAGTATTTTCGCAACTCACGTTGTAGAGCAAATGGTAAAAATGCAGCTCTTAAGCCTCAAGAGCAAGAAAGACATTAAAAAAAAAATCATTCTCAAACACCATTGTCTAAAAAGGCTTATGTCAGGATTTTGAATGGCTGTTCCTAGTCTAACCACACAACAAGCACAACAGTCCACATTGTTTCAGACTGTACAGCTAGCAAACACACTTATTTTTAAATCATTTCTTTAATCCTAAGCAATCATATATATATATTCTCCCTTTCTGGGAGAAAAATAAATAAAATCATAAAGCTAGAAAAGAAGACCACAGAAAACCGAAAGGCTGATCAGAAGACAGCAGATTTCAAGAGCTGGAAAAGCAAAGACTCTTGCTAAAGGGAAGGCACTTTGTGGCCAAGCAGAGAGGACAGCAATCTCAGGAATTTTAGGCCAATCCTTGTGCATTCCTGAATGCTGTTACAGCTGATGTCCTTGCCCCGCAACAGTGAACTCCCCTTCTTTGGCCAGCTTACCTTGGGAACCACTGGCTTACAGCTAAACACCTACTCCCTCAGAGGTTAAAAGGCGGGGGGAGAAAAAGATTTAATGCTGAAGGGAATGGAGTTCATTACCGTCATAATTTAAAGTTGAAATTCACATGTGGCTACAAGCACTTGAGTAGCCTGCCCCACAGACACAACTATTCTTTTCATGCATTTTTGCTTCTCTGTGTTCTACCACGCGGTGGTCCAAGCATTTGACTCTAGTTATTTACAGACACTGCTATAACTCACTGCTGCAATGCAAAGAGGCCTAAATGAAACTCAGCAGTAGCCAACAAGGCTACAGAAGGGTTGAGGGCAAGCACTGAAGTCCATGTCACATTGTGAGAAGGCAAAAACAATCAGCACATAATTATTCCAACATGAAATGTGGTGAAGAAATAGTGGCCAAATAAAATAATCCACTCATTTATAAGTAAAAAGCAAGTCAGTAGAAAAGAAATCTGGTATGAAGGCTGAAATCTCTTCTATTTTTTAACTAAAAGTGAAAAAGTAGACCAATTGCAGTGCCAACATGTTCCAGGCAATGTTGTTTAATGGGAATCAAAGTCAAATTAAAGCACCCACCCTTTTAGAAGCATGAATAGGATGTGTGGATGGGCACTAATGTATTCCACAGTAGGGCTGCGCGTGCCAATTTGTCTTCTCAAGATGTTGTTAAATATCTGGGAAACGTCCTTTTTGCCCTGTTAAAGAAGCAAAACACATTTTCAACTGTAAAAACATGAATAAATTATCATTTAATATAATCTCTATTTAAAGGCAAAATTAAATTTAAAATGCAGCAAGTCCGTCTCTCTTTTCTGGGCTCCCCACAGTCCCACCACCTGACCCTTGCCATCTCTTCAAACGACAAAGGCAGCTTTCTCCATTAGGTCACTCTGAAGACCACTAATCCCCCCCACCCAATTACATATTTCTTTTGCCAAATGAAGATGTGCACCCTCCTTATTCTGTTGAGCAACTCCCTGGATATCTTAATAAGCAACAAGAAAATACTAAAACATGCAAACGGTTGCCAAACATGCTTTCGCAGGGTGTGCTGTGCTCCTATAGCTTTCAAATTCAAGTAGTCAAGCCAGTACCAAGTACAACAAGGTATGACCTAGCTTTACAAAGCTAAGGCTTTTCATTATTCTCATGTAATCAAAATCTGATCTTATTTTTGAAAATCAGGGTTAAACTTAAAACTGAGCCCAGCTCCTGATACACAGACCAGTCCCATGAACATCATATACATATTATTTTACCACAAAGAATAAAATAAGTATTACTGATAGAACAGCTATGTCTATATGTATATAATATTTGTATTTTAGTCACAACTAAGGTGGGAAGGATCCTTAACTTTGTTCTAAATTTCTCCTATAGCTAGACCCACGTACACCGGCAAAATCACGTTTTGCAGCAGAATACTTGCCCACACAGACAATTCAATCTTTCAGAAGGTCCTTCTGAATTATGCCCTGTTCAGCTTTGGAGTTTGCCAATACCTCAAGCATTATAAGCCCTCTTCCTCCCTCACTGCTTTTTCCCCCAGCCACAAGAGAGAGATTGACATGAGAAATTGCTGGAGGGGAGAGACTGCTACACTAATGACCAGTAACCAAGGTGCTGAGAAAACAGTGGGTCACTATGCACAGGGCAACCTAAAGCAAAAGGTTAGTTATAACGTGTCCATGCTCATTGATCTGTCTTGAGTGGACAAACATTCCTTGGCTAAGAAATTACCAAACGTTTTAAGCCAAGGAGCAGATAGTTTCACACAGAGGGAAATTCCCTAGTTTCACCTCTACAAATAAATCACTGCTGAGAAGCACAAAATATTCTGCTTTCCTAGTCGTTCCAACCCAGCTGGCCTGGAGATTCAGGGACTAAGGGAATTAAATAAGAGAATCAAATCAGACCCGGCCAGTCCATCTGCCTTTGTCTGCAACACTTTTGACCCTTGGACATTCTCTTAATTAAGCTAGTTCTTTATACAAATGTCCCCTATGTTTACAACACCCATAACATATGTCTGGATTCCTGTGATCCCCAGCGGCCGCAGCAGTTACTCCAAAATGAAAAAAATCCAACAAGAGAAGAGCTGTTGAAAGGGGGAGACAAAAATGGCCAAGTATTTAATGATTTTCCCTCTAAGCCAAAATTTATATTAGCCACTTAATATTAGGTGCACTATGGCACTACATCCAATAGCAGCATATTTGCTAGAGAGCAGTGATCGGAGGATAGCTGTGAAAACCAAAGAAGTTGGTCTCTCTGGGTTCTTCTCTAGGAAATGGAGGCAGACAGGAGGGGACCAAGGCAGACTTCCCTCGACATCAGACACCTAGAAAAATTGCTGGAATACTGTTGCAATGCTTCTTACTTGGAATCTGCAATTCAAGTTCACCTTATAATGAAATACATATGATAACTGAAGCACAAGATAGAAAGGCTGCGTGCAGAGAAAGTAGAATGGCTAGACATGAGCAAGGCAAGCTCAAGGGATGCCATCACGTAAATAACAGCTTGCAAGATATCGATACCATAACATAGCTCATATTTCATTACAAAGTAAGAGAAAATTTTTAATATCACCAGTCCTGGGCTTGTAGCTATCTACCATCTCTTTTTTTGGCTTCACAGCTTATGAACTTGTAGGTTTATATACTGTTAGTAACACATTTTTTTAAACTTAACTATTTCTGTATGCATGCTTTCCTCAATGAATGCTTCAAAATTCACCAAAAAAAATCACATTTTGAATTTCCCCAAATTCAGCCTAATCAAGATACAGAGCTTCTGCTCAAACCCAACTTCATTTTTTTCATAACAGCGTCATCCACAAATTAATACACTCCTTCTTGAGTGACAGAAGCAATAAGCCTTTGTTTTCTACAGATGTGCGATGGAGATGTGCAAAGACGTGACAGTCTCCCCTACACACACGCATATCCCCCAGCCACATACGCTACAAGTGTACCAGCAGATGAAACAAGTGAGATAGGTCTTGAGCTCAAGCTTCTGCTTTTTTCTCAGTGGTGGCATTGATTTTGGTCTCTTTCCTCTAAGCAGCCATGAAGTTTCATGAAGCCTTTGAGACTGTATCTTCAAAGATAAGTACTACTATGCAAAATTGGGTTCAAAGTGGCCACCAGGTGCAGCAACTTTTTGGAGGGTGAAGGGTAGCACAGAGGAGAAAGAGAGCCAGGCCAGGACAAAAATCAAGTAATTTACATAAATGTCGTTTCCTTCAGAAATCAGATTTTCAAGTAATTTCAAATTTTGTTTTCTATCATTACATACTGATCACAAAAATGATTTGCATGTTGAAAGGTGATGAAATTGCTTGGTCAACAAGGACATCTAAATGACAACTATGAACAATAAATTAATATAATAAATGCAAGCAGAAAACTTGATAAACTAAAAAAATTATGGAAATATGAAGATAGGGCAACACCTGCTCTTACTAGAGTCTTTTTCGATGACATTTCATTTTACTGTTTTGCTAAAAAGAATCTGAGTAAAAGTTAGGTTTTGCTAAACAATTGAAAGGCTTTATCATGGAAAAATCTATTTTGTAATTAAAGTTATTAGAACTATGTTTATATGAACTATGCTATTAGAACTATGTTTACATTATGTTATTAGAACTATGTTATGTGAATAACAGTAATTCAACAAGGTACTTGGTATTTCATTCAGAGTTTGCATTTGAAGACTGTGGGTTCAAAATACAGGTGCAGAATTTTATGTCTGAAAAAAGCAATACAGACTGTCAGGCAACTTAAAAATATATATATATATATGCAGAAATTTCCCTTCTATGGAACTTTTGCTAACAATATCTTCTCTTCCCCTCTCTTTTTTCACCCCTACTTCCAACAAATTTACTGAATTCTTATTTTGCATTAAGACATTTAACAGTTGCATGGGGGAGCAGGGAGATAACAAATTAAAGGCTCTGAAGAAATTCTAGCATTAAAAAAACTTCTTGAAATCGAGACCTGAGGAAGAGTGGGAAAAACTCCACTGACAACAGTACTTCCAGAAATTAATTTAAAAAATTTATCAGTCCCTTGAATGCTGGTTTCACTCAGGGTGTGGCCCAAAACCAAACAAAACCACCCGTCACTCCTTCCTTTGATTCATTTTCAAAGTGGAAAGAGAAGTAGAGCAACAACAAATGACTTTGATAGCAGGAGAAGCCTTCCACAAGGAAGCAACTCCCCCCAAAGGGGGCTCCGACGGCAACAGCCCACCTCTCCGGGGAACTGATCTTTTAAATGCTGCGGCTGCCCTGCCCTGCACGCTGGTACTGCCCTCTTGGCCCCGCAGCTGGGAATTTCTGACTGCTCAGAGACGCTCAGACACTCCGCATGATTCGCCAGAGCCAGGGAACCAGACAAAGTGCAAAACCCCTAACAGCGGGCCCTGGGGGCAGCAGCCCGGCTGACCTCACGCTGTGGGAACACTATAGCGTCCTGTCAGTGACGAAGTTTCTTCCCAGTTCCTACCAGTTAAAAGTCAGTTAAAAGGGTTTATATTTATCTTAAATGACAGTCATCTTTTCTACTGTAACTTCTCTTCTGCATGTTCATATGCAAGTCCAGTTATTTCAATCCTGCTAAGTGCTTGGCTTTAACAACAACACTGTCAATGAGCTCATAGCTTAATTATATACATGTTTATTCATGTTATTTTTTTCACGATTAGCAAAAAAGTTACATTCCTTTCCTCTTTTATGCAAAGAATTAAATGCAGGCAATCCAACTTACCTTGTCATTTTCTATCAGCTTTTGAACACCTTCTTCAATTCCTTTCCTCTCAACTAAACCACTCCAAATTTTTCAGTCTTTTTTCATATGAGATTTTCCCATGCTTCTCATTATTTTCATTCCATGTCTCTGAACCCCTTCTAAATCAGCCACAGTCTTTCAGAGATGGTGGCTGGTTCTAGATGCGCTATCCCAGAGTAAGAGGTTAATCGCTGCGGCACACAACATCATAAACAATATTCGCAGCATCTTGTTTTGGTACACATGGCAACATTTCTTTCTTGGTTTTATTTAAAAGTAAATCAAGGAAGTTAAATAGGATGCAGTATAGGAGCACATCTGTCAGTATACTCATCAATCTACAACAGCTACTTTCTTCAGCATGTGAAAAACGGTGCAACCGTAGGTTTTTGAAGGCATTAAAATTGTTTCATTTAGGCTTCAGAAAAATACAGCTACACTTACTGGCAACACTGGGACCAAGGAAATGAAAGGTTTATGCACACTGACCTACCTCAAAATCTATCAGCTGCAAGTTGGCAATAAGCGTCACTAGAAGGCCACTGTTGTACAGTTCTTGTGCCAGCTGAGCCACTATTTCTGTGGGTGGCTCCTTGTCTGTGGTGCCACACAGAATTTCCTTCATTGCTTGCAGGGATTTTGACACTTCTTCTGATGCCTGTGGACCAACATATAGTGCTGGGTTTTATTTATTTTAAAAGACAAGTGTTCAAACCCAAAGCTTCTAACTGTACCTATGACGACTGCATCTATTATTGAACAGTTTAATATTCTCAGGTAGTCACTGAGGCTGGACCATTCACACTGGATCCTGCAGGTCCTACACAAACACAAAGATGTATTCAACTGAGGGCATACCCTCAGTTATCGACCATGGGCATATGATAGGGTCAGAAGGGCACTTACCAACCTGTGTTAGCAGGATCCTCTACACTTTGGGAGACACACACCAAACGGGGATACTGGGCAGGCAGACTCCGGCTGCCAGGGGTGGAGGCTACAGGACCTCCCCATCCTGCTTCCTGCTGGATTATCCTGGCTCCTTTACAGATAAGCCAAATAAATCCTGGTAACCTGGCCACTTGGCATTGCCATAACTTGTTCTTCCTTGTCATCTATGCTCTGAGCCAGTATCTTCAGCAAGGACTTTCTCTACTGAGTTCCCAGGCACTGAAGTTTCAGGCTGGGAAATTATTAAACCACCTAACTTGCTTTCAGTAAAAGTCAACAGCTGCCACCAAACAAGCTAAAATAAGTCTTTCATCTTCTACTCCCACTTGATTTATTTTAATTCAATGCAACGTTTTAGGTGCCTAACCTAGAACACAAATCAAGAATTGCCTTATGAAAGCTTACAATTGAAAAATAAGAGAAATATGTATAAACAGGTAGTAGCTTGGTGCTCGTGGCAGTCAGCAGACTTAAATTAGCTTTGAATTATAATGTCCCACTTTCAAAGGGAAACAACCACTGGCTACAGCGAAGTAGCTTTGTCTCACTCTCTCCTCCTAGGTTTGTTCCATTTTATACAAATATATGTATATATTGTTCCATTTTATATAAATAAAGACTCCTTGGTGCAAATGCTTAATTATTTTTTGTTTGTTTGTTTCAAATCCTAAGTGCTCTAACCATTGGGCTATGAAGGTATGGCTCTCTCTGGGTCAGGATATATTAAACACATGCATGGCCTGCAGCTAGTGCACATATAGGGTTGGCTGGGTTTTTTTGGTGGGGAGTGGGAAGCAAGTAAGGAAGAGTTTTGAAAGCAAAGCTGAGAACAACAGGAAATTTCTAGGCAAGGTGATGAAAGTTTCTGGGGGAAAAAGAAAAAGCATTTGACATCTATATTGCGAAACACTTGCTTGAAATGAGTGTTTGCTTATCTAAGCAGAAGGAAAAAAAATGCAATCCAGAAAGACACACACACAAAACTCAAGAGTCATTTGTAAAAAGCTAACTGGACATCAGTGGATGTCCAAACCTATATCAATAATTTCAGTATCTCTCTCACAAAAACCGAAAGGAAAAACGTCATGCTTTCAAATATCACCACCTCAGTCCACACAAATTAACCCCACAGTGTTCAGGAGAGACATCTCTGGACTAGTGTTGATCTCCCAACATTTTTATAGTGATCTAACTCCTGGATTTTATTCATATTAATATAAACCTAGAAAAAGCCACCTTCACATTATATCTACCTAGGAGATTCAAGCATTCATTTTGCACAGTATTAAGGTATATTTTACCCCAATCTGTTTGTACCTGTTTGTAGTTTTATACTGGTTTAGATAGGCCAACACAAGTAGCATGCAAATGAATATGACTAAGTGATAACTTCAACCATAGTAGAAGTCTTTTTGTTCCTTAATGTAGCTCAATAAAAGAGCCTATTTTTAACCTCAAATGTTAGTGGTATGTCACTAGAGCTATCCCACAGAGTACAGATGGGATTAACAACAGGGGTGTTATCTTGTGAACTAAACCTCTAAATCCTTATAGGAATTGTGCAAATATTTCCATATCCAAAGAAAAACCCATATATTTTTGGCTTTTCACCCATTCTGCTTGGTAGAGTGTGAAAATCTCTGGCATTCGAGGTTAAAAAAAAAAAAAGATACCTCTATTTTCCTTTTAAATATAAGTAGTCCTTTCTGATACATAGAAGATGTCTGCAAGACTCAGTTTTAGGTTTAGTTCTCAAGAAGGAGGCCAAAAAGGATACTGCTGAAGGAGACAGAGCAATTACAGAACACTGTAGTGCTGATGGGGGTAACGGGGCACCACAGCTGTATTTCCCTAATCAATCTGCCATCTCATCCTCTCCTTTTCTTTGCCTCTTGTAGGTGCAATTTAAATTTCACATTTAACTTCTTCCCCCTTTATATTTATCTGGTATATTCTGTAATCTGTAATTCGACCCTCCACCAAAAGCAGCTCCTGGTGACATCTAAGGGCCTCTCTTCCACCCCTATCTGGCAAAATCTATCTGTAGGGAAACTATAATCCCAAACACAGATTCTTCAATTAACAGTCACTTCTAGCCTCCACTTTGACGTAAACCCTACTTAATCTTACTACATTTTTAGAATAATACCCTAAGTACATAAGCACTGTTTCTGGGATGGAAACTTGCTCAAAACTCAGAGGATAAGCACATTCCACCTCAAAGCAAACCCAAAAGCAAGTACATTCACTACAATACATGGAAAATAAGAGACAATAGAAAAGTAGCTCTAGAACAACTTGTCATAAGAAGCCAGGCAGCTCCTGACCCTCTTTAGGAAAATTTGCAAAAAACACTGCATCAGAAGTGCTCAGATCCAATGGCAACAGCAACAATATGAGCGAAAAAGTGCTGCAACTGTCACTTCACTAAAAGTTATGGAGCAAAAGAAAAGGTCACAGGAAACATCTAAGCACTTTAGCCATTTCCCTCCTCCTTCCAACTAAGCACAGTTGTCTTTCTGAATTATTAGACCATGCCCCTCTAGGTATATTACATCAGGATTGAATTTATTCCATTATATTTTGGAGGAGCCTGTTAGAGCAGAGGAAGCAAGGGGGGGGGGAGGGGGGGAAATTACTGACCTTCACAAAATCCTAAACAGAACAGTTTGTTTTGTACAAATGTCAGAAGTGGAATACATTCAACTTTTGACAATTAAAGCTACAGTAAGGGTGAACAGGCAGAAGATGAAACGCAAGCTGATTCCCAGCACACATATCAATTTAACATCTGCGTTGCTGTCGCTGCACGGGCTTCAGGGTCTGACCTCCAAAAGCAACTTGCTGGGTTGTGGTCTTGGTTTCTCCCTCGCTTCTCAGCTCCCTACCTACCAGCTTGAGAGGATCCAATCTCACGGCTGCAATCCAGCGTGGGTACGTGGCTGCGTCACAGGGGGGCTACAAGCTTGATTTGGAATAGCTGCGTAAGGGGAGAGAACGAGAGAGCAACCTGTCCTGACCTGCTCAGTGAAACTGGAGGCAGAAATGGTGAAAGCTTTGCCTCAGATGAAAACTTTAGAGGGCAATTTTGCCAAGGATGGCCATTTCTTCTCTGCTTTGGCCCAACACAAGAAATAACATGGTTATTTATCCACAGAGCATAGTTTGTAGCAACAGGCAACCCATAACGAGTTTGTGGATTAATTTTGGCATATCACATTTTGCATAAATGTTGAAATCTAACAAACCCCGGATTAGTCTGCTAACCTTATGGACTATATAGTCAGCTTTGGAGCTGGAGCACAGACAGACTACATAAGCTTATATAACTTCTTTAATTTAAGTTATAAACATGTTCAGCCTCTGCTGCTGCTAAAGTAGGGGTTTTGTCTGCATTAATATGTCTTTCCATACTTTTCAACAAGTTCAACAGTTAGTTGGACACTTCATGAGCTGAAGGTACTTAGTCTCAAGTCTGGTTCCCTCACAGATCTTATCATTATTGACTGAACAGGATCACAGCAGAAAGCAAGCAGCTTTCAATCACTGTGGCTGTAAGTCTAGTCCCCGAGAGGATATTATCAGATGCTAAACTGATACACTTCCATTTTGTTCAAGTTGCTGCTTCTCTTTAGTAGGAGCCCGTTTCTATTATGTGTCTACATCCAAGCCCCTGGCACCTAGTCAACTATAAGGCTTTTTAGGCACTAGTGCAACATGTGCTGTAGGAAAAGGTCACTTAAGCTGAAAGTAATGCAAGGCAGGAAATTGCGGCTCTTAGTTTTTAAAAATACTTTATGCTCGAGGGCTCTGTAATTCTCTGTGATTTGAAAATGTGCATTATTGCTCTGATCTCACGTCCGCTTTCCTTTTTAGTGCTAAACATGGCTGAAAATGCTCATGGCTGTACAATCCCAGCTATTCTGCGAGCAAGGGGGCAAAGGTGTTTTTACAAGCTGCCCTCTCCGTTTCTCCTGTCTACATGAGGAATTTCTTCCCAGGAAGACCTCAACACATTTCTCTCCTATCTGCAGCCTAATACAAATCTGAAGACCAGCTGATTAGGTTGCAAAAGTCCAGTCTACATTACAAAGTGGCTAATGCTACTGTGTCTTTATTGGAATATTCCAGTATTCCTGTGTTATAAAACATCTTGATCTTTTTTTTACCCCAGGGTTAACATTAGGTTAAAATTTAACTTGCTCTGCCAGGTCTAGAATACAATTTCTTAGCCTTAGCATTTTTTTTTGTTGTTGTTGTACTGTTCTCTACAGGAAGGCCAAAGCGCATAACAGTGTTCTTGGGGTAATAATTTAGTAGCCTTGGAAAAACCATATCATTATTAAGGAATGCAGCCTAAACTGTTACATTTTCCTCTATATTCCACAATTAAACAACACAGTTTAATAATACATATCTTTTCTATTAAGGGATTACAAAGTGATCCTATAAGTCTTAAAATTTTTCTGTTCTTGTAAAATATCCCATTTTCTTATAGATAGATTTTAAAGGGTAACATGGCAGGTTAAAATAGAGGTCTAATCCGTTGTTCACACAGAAGGCTGAATTTTTATTTCCATAGTTACATGATCTTTTTCCATACTCAAAGGCCAAGCTGCCTTTCCTGCAATGCTGCTTGTGTGTGTTATAGCAAAATACACAAAGCAGATATTTTGTTTCGGAAATAGAAACTTTGTACAAACAGGTTTTGAAAAGTCCCACAGGACATCACAGAGATGCTTTAACAAGAGGCCCCAACTTCAGCAGCTTTACTTAAATTTCTAGCTATACCAACTGGCCTAATACTTACAAATCTCAACCTCTACCTATAAATTTTGTTCTGCCCTTCTCCTTAGCTACAATCAACAGTAAAGGACACCACTTACATCAATTTCACACTTATCTTAGAAGTGCCGTATTACGTAGCCCTGATCCAGACTTGTTCGGCTTGTCAAAGGTGGAGATAAATGCATCTCCTGCTACGCAGTGTAGACTCAATCATCCCTTTTTGTTACTCCTCTTCAAGGCAGATTACAAAAGCCATAAAGGGAAAGGGTCAGGCCTTGAATAACCAACAGCCTGAACTGCAACTTTCATAACTTTCCGGATGTTATCTCTATTTTATCTCTGTTTCACAAACAGGTCAGCAAGCTCACACACACGTACACATGTTACAGGTCAGAATGGCTTATTCTTATTTTTATTCACCCAGGGACTTAATACAACATGTATGGCCATCCTAACAGTGGGAAAAAGAATCACGTGAAACTTTGCCACCTTTCCAAACTCAGATATTGTGTATATATATAAGACAAATAACAGGTTCTGATATTTGGCATCTGCCTATTGATCAGGAAATTCTCAACTGTTCATAAGAATATGGAGAACAGGCTCTTACAGCTATTTGTATTACTAGCACATTTCCAGTGCGCTGGAAATACAAAAATATGTTTTTAAACTGTTGCGATTTTACACAGCCCCATACAGTAATACGCACATAAAATCTGCCAGTGTGATGCAAAACACTCAAATGCGCAATCCATAAACTTCCAGTATTGCATGTTACACATCAGCATCAAAAGCACAAGGCTCCTTGATTTGGCTTTGTCTTGTTTTAGCTTTCAGACCCATTTAAAGATATTCTCACTGTGTGAATCAAACCAATTTTTCTCCTAAAAGAAGAGTGGCAAAACACCACTCCCTCCATGCCACGGTAAGGACTCCTAATAGCAGACTCTGAATCCAGTATCTGTGCAGCTTCAAAACCATCCCAAACTGACTGACTCCTGGTGCAGCTCCATGCTAAAGGGGTACACAGGAACAAATGGGGAGCTTCAGCGAACATCTAGGATCAGCAGACATGAACACAATCTCTTGAGTACCAGGCCATAATATTTTGCTAAAGGAGGCTGGTAAAGGCAAGCTAGCCAAACATACACAGTAGGAAGACTCCTTCTAAAAGGCAATATCATGAAATGGAAGAGACAGGTTTGCCCTGCCTGCACATGGATCCCTTTCCCACTTTTAATCATGCATGTGAAACAGAACTAGAGGTTGTAAGGTGCTTAAAAATAAAAAAGCAACCAGAAGAGCCAAGTTTTACACTCTTGGCACCAGCACCTAACCTAATAGTATCTGGAGTTTCTCCCATCTCTAGAGCAATTAGCAGAATGGGGAAGCTGCAACATGAAATGTTCCACCAAATCCCAGGACACGTGGCGCTTTGTGCAGAGCCAGAAGTCATTGGGGGCCAAGCTCTTCTTATCTTCTTCGCTTGGCTTCACCGTACATCAATGAAGTCAAAGGTAATTTTGCAACTGATGTTGGCAGGTGCCAAATCAAGTCCCCAGATACCCGCAATCCTGACAGGCACACAACCGTTCGTCCATGCAAACTGATCCCCGCTCGCTTTATCAGCAGAGGGATGATGGTTCTGGATATATTAAGTCTAACTATTAAAATACTGCTCTCTCGACCCTTCTGAGCAGTACCAAATTTGGTACAGCACCCAGAGACGAACAGAGGACAGGTTATGGTGATCTATCTGAATAAGCAGTCTTGTCACACACATTTAAATACGAGTGGAAGAGGCAAGACACTTCAAGTCATTTTACCTCCAGCTTTACTGCATTTCTGAACACTGATTAAAGACACTGCAGCCTTGCGGTCCTGTCTGCCAGAAAAACACTCACCACAGAACCAGTTTTAACTCACTTGGTTTCAGATTCCACTATAAACCCAAGTCTTCAACCAGCTATGCCAAAAACTGCTTATCTTGCACCTCATCTAGGCCAAGCGCGAAGGCAGCTTAGGCCAAGTTTCAGCTGACCCCAGACCAGTTTGCATTTCTAAACTAAAATCATGTGACACTTTAAAGGCTTTTCTTGCTGAGCTGGTTCAGAAAACGTTACCAAACCTGCAGGCACCGCAGATGGCTCTGGGTCACGGGCGCCGCACCCTAGCGTGTTTGGTTAGCAGCGAGGGGAGGATGTTTTAAAGAACATGCTTCAGTGACACCCTGTATGCAACCTGAACTGCTTCATGCTGACCCCAAGACCTTAAGAAGCCAGGATGTCACCCTCTTTTTCTGAGATGGGTCATGCATTCAGCCTATTAATGTCCTTTACAACATCCATCAACAGCATCCCTCAACAAAATACATAACTGCATATCAGTAATTAATTAAGCAGTATGACCAACATGTCACATGCTGTCAGCTCTTCAGGTTTGCTTAACAAATCTCCCATTCACTGCTGCTAACAGGGTTTCTCCGGCCCTGCTCCCTGTTCATGCACATCCTCCAGACAGTACCAGAGTTTGCGTCAGAAAGAAGAAAGAGGTGCAAAGCCCAAGCAAAAAGGCTTTGCAGAAGGTTTCATTTCCTAGGTTGTTAAATACTTCCCTTCTCTTCTGGTTAACCCCAGAATGGGAATTGCTTATTAAATCCAAGGCACAGCTTGGTTCCATATGATGGAGATTAACTCCCTATGAAATTTATGGAATTCTGCAATAAATGTAATTGCTCTGCACTACATCAAAGTGCAAACGGAAGGTCAGCAGGGCAACAGCACGTGTCAGAAAAACACCTTATTTATTTCAGATGTTGGGAAAGAGGCAGATGCTAGATAAGAAAGGCTTTAGTCCACTTTTCCAGTCCTGTCTTACCCTACTTAATTCTCTCCTTGTTACATTTGCTCTCCCAGTGCTGCAATACCTTCTTTGAAGTAGATTTTTAAAAAGGAAAAGGAAAAGAAAAAAAGAAACAGGAAAAAAAAGAAAAAGAAGATATTAGAAAGAGCACTTCAGAGGAAAAGAGGCCATGTGCGGTGTGCTCTATCAGCCTTCACACACACAGAGAAAATAAAAGTAAGGAATAAACATTCAAGCTTAGCCTATTTTTCAGTTAACAATGTATAAAAACCATTATGGCAACACTGCACACTTTTTTTCCTCCAGAAAAAGATGCATGGAGAAACTGGGTCAAATTCAATCCTTATCTAAGGAGACAAGCTCTACTGCAATCAACAGACCAGCTTGCACACTGGAAAAAAGTCTGAATGTGTCCTATTTTATTACTAGTCATAAGCATCATTCAGAAAAGTGTAAACTTCTGCATATTATGTGTGTAAATAACACATAGGAATGTGTCTTGGAAAAGATGTAAAACTGCCTTTATACTTACATGTGGCATCCCTTTGTCCCATCTCTCAAGTTGCACCCTCCCTCTCTTCCTGTTTCTCAAAAAGTCTTAACTAATTTACTGCTAAGCTCTCTCTACCTGTGTAGGACACAGCTTGGTAGCAATGATCATTTTTGCTCGATTTAAAAATAGCACCTCTGAAGCCCAGGTGGTTCTCCACTGAAGTTACCTGAAGTTTTACTAGCACAGTCAAGTCTCTCCTTGCCTGACCTTGCACCATCTCAGCTGCCCATGGCATCTTCACCTTGTAGCTGATCACTCGACTCAAGAAAGGAAACAAAGAAGTTCTCCACTTTCAGTTATTTAGGCCTTGCCACTCTCCTCTGCCAATACCGAATGCATCAGCAGCTGTCTCAGCCCACATACCACATTTGCTGTAGTACAGCAAGAGCTGAAGTGTCACAGGATACATCTCCTCCTCCAGGTCTCTGAAGCAAGTTCTACTTGGCAGCTATTTTGCAAGGGAGCAAGATCAAGGACACTGGGACTCATACTCCTAGGAGTCCTGGGAACTTTGATTTCCCAGGCACAGCGGCACCTCTCCAGTTCACGTGGCAAATGACAAGGAGAAGAAATCGGAAAAATCTGAGAGTCCCGATTCCCAAGCTGCTACTCGCACAGGCCCACAGGCTCCCACAGCTTTGGCAGCGGCGGGCCTGGGGCTCCCTCCCTGCAGGCCGCTCTAGAACGAGATCTGTGACCACCCTTTTATCAAAGATGGACACATTTCACCTCCCTCTGGAGCATAAATTGGAGGTAAAATTCAAAATCTCACGAGTCTGTAAAGCGCAAGGAATGGTACTGCACTTTGCTTTTCTCTGCTTTTGTTTCCAGTTAAATTTCTATAAACATACTTACCAAAACCAGCCAAACATTATTCGTTAGTTTAGCGGGTGAACAAGGTTTGAAAACCAGTGAACCAGTGACAATCCCATCCTGGTCTTTTCTTCCCCAAATCAAAATGTAAACAACATTCAAATAAACACAGGTCTACTGGGCTCACAAACCTTGTGTGTATACAGTAAGAGACACGGTGGTGTGATTGTTCTAACAAGAGTTACCTTCCCTGCCAAATTTTAACTTTATCTTTGTCACAGTACTAAAGATCTTCCCTGGGATTTACTTCTCTGAATGTAGGACCGTTAATCAAGCTATTTTCATTAATAGGTAGGATTTATTTCAGCCCAGCTCAGCACAAGCATTTAGATGATGGGTAACATTGCTGTGTAACCGGAGATCCTCCCTCCGGCTGGGGGAGAAAGGCCCTTTATGCTTCCTCCACATCCGACTGCAAGGTCCTGATTCAGGCAGCCACGCCAGCGTACGTCTAAACGCTGCCTAAAATAGCGCCACTTTCTTGACTTTCTGCCCTGCTGCTGAAGAATAGCTCTTCCTCCTTTCCTCCTCTCCCCGACCGCTCACACTCACCCCATTTGTGACGGCAACCGCCTCCATACAACCACGATAAACTAGGGTGGAGGACACCAAAAACTAGCCCCCTTCTCCTTTACCTGGACAAAACTGGTGCGTGCATGGTGGGGGGATACAGGCAGAGTTACCAGACTGATGGTTTCCCTGATCTCGACCCCACCTGGGCCCACGACTGGGCAAAGCAGGAGACCTGGGTGAGCAGGCTGTGAGAGGAGAGCAGGGCTGCTCCCCATTAAAAGCAGCACAGATTTAAGGCTTAACCTGACTGCTTAAGTGTTAAAAATACAGGACAACTCAAATGAACACAAATCACACAAGTCCGTCAGGTTTTTAGATATTTTAAATGGCCCGTTTGTATTCCATTCAATCTAATGCAAAATACGCGCTGCTATGAAGTCTGCAAGCTGCTTCCATCCTAATAAACCAGGGGGAATCTTCTGCCTCTTTTACTTTGTGAGGAAAATACACACCAGCTGTTCCGAGTTTTATGAAAAATTTAAATCAAGTTTTCAATTTTCTAAGAAGCCTGCATTTCTCCTACTTTGTCACTGACATCCAAATAAACAAAAAAGCTCAAAGTCAAAATCCTCAAAACCCCGACTCAGAGGAGTCATACTGCAAAGCAAATTAAAAAAAAAATCTAGAGCTTCTGCCTTGAATGTCTTCTCTAATCAGCTTCTGAAGGATGCATTCAGCAGGGAGGGGAGAACCTGATAACTTATTTATTTGCAGTTTTAGTTCAGAGTCAAATTCTGTTACAGCTCTTCAGTTAACTGAAGGCATTTCAAAGTGAGACATCAAATATCAGAGGCCTCACTGAAATCCATGTGACTGATGTTACATAATTAACTCACTCAGAGCTGCTCTCTTTCAACCTAAGAGTTTCAAGAGAATCCCACTACAGACACTATGGGAACTAAGGTTCATTTCTAATGCAAGCTCATACAGAAGCTGGGAGAAGCACAACACCTGAATACAAACATCAGCTGCATAAAAACTGCTTCAGCATTGCTTATCAGCTATTTCTGTTTCCACTGTCATTCAGCTTTACCCTGAAATTAGTTTGCTGTTAATTAAAAGCATATACTTTTTTGGCCTCTACTGCAACGACACTGCAGAGTGTCAGAGCCTCTGATGCAAAAAGTTTTGTAAAGGTTTTGATTTTATGGAAGCACAAATGCCTCAGTGGAAGTATTTTCTCTGCTGGGTTGCGCCTTCCGAACTGTGCACCAGAAGAGGTCAGAAGTGCAGGGGCCAAAGAAACACAGGTTGGTGTCACGGCATTAGAAGCAAAAGCAGGATGCAATACTATCAGCAAAAACGTAGCACCATAATTAGAACATGAGTGGCAGAGTTCACTTAGTAAGGGCGAGCACAAAAAAGTTTGGAAAGGATTGATGAAGCGAGATCTCTTTTACAAGCCTCTAAATACACACACATATGCTGACTGAGGTGACCAACGTTCATCAGAACTTAGTTCTGCTTGTGGGTACCTACGCTTTAACTGGCGGTCTCATTTATCACCCTGCTAAAGCAATTAACAGTGAAATATTTTTCAAATAGTCTCGTGGGCCATTTTGCTAGATGTGTTGCTATTCAAAGCAGTAGCAGTTTACCTTTCTTTCTGTGTGAGGCTGCTGGATCTCAACATTTTTTTTTTTGCCCCCCACATCTGTTGCCCTTTACTTACACAAAAGCTCACTGATTTCAGTAGAACTGTTCATACATAAAGTTACTTGCATGTAAAAGTGCCTGCAGAATCAGGGCAGCAGGTGAACACCATTTCATTCCCTTTATTCTGCTGTTCCCCCAGTATAAAAACCTTATCGGTCTTCTACAACATTACCTCATACCTTGTCTGTTTTTTTTTCTTGTTTTTCCAATATGGCCATGTTTTCTTTCAGAATTTTCACAATCTCAGCAGGATTTTTGTGCGATTTACTAAACAAAGGCATGTTTTTTCTTCACCTGGATTTCTTCTTTCAGCATAGGAGAGGGCTGCCTTAAAGCAAATGAGAAACAAAAATAGCTTTTAAGGTTTATACAAAACTGCAATAAAAACACACAAAGACATTATGTACAAGAAATGGCTGTGCCTCAGGCACTGTATCTTGCTGCAACTACTCATAAGCCACGCAGGTCCTGGGACATAGCTATTGCAGGCTCATGCAAGATTCACAGCCAGCATGAGCATGTAGAAAGCAGCTACTGAGCACCTCCGCAGGACCTGGGTGCTCTCCAAAGCCTCAGACCTACAGATCATGTTCAGTGCTCCGGTGAGCCTGCATGCAACACATCCAACGTTTTTGGACATTAAATATCTGGCAGGTCCCACTGCATTTCTGATATTTTTTTTTTTTGCCAAGCTTTACCAATTTTATCTAGATGCAGAGTAACTTCAGAAGCCAGCACACCAAAAGTGTCCTTTGTTTAAAACATTGCAAGATAAGGTCCCAGCTTCTCACTCACCACTCATTCTTTTTCAATTACTTTTCTTTTTTTTTCTTTTTTTTTTTTCCCTCCAGTGTAAAGGTTCTTGAAATGAAGTAGTTCAAGCTACCCACTATGTCTGACTGACTTCAAGAATCCTTCAGCACCTGTGGGTTCAGTTCCCACTTACGTAAAACTTCGCCTGACTTAAATATGGAGCAGAGGATCAGGCCCAAATATGGGCACAAATGTTTTCATGACATTTAAATGAAAGAGCATTTTAATGAAAATATTTTTGTTTGTTTAATTTAAAGCATTCTTCCTGTGCATGGCTGGAAAGGCAAATATCACATCAGTGTACAAACACATGTAAGAAACCAAGGAGCTTAGTTTCAGCAGGCTTCTGATCCTACAAAGCATAAAGCGGTGAACTCCCATGGGTTTTGCTGAGGGGCTGATACAAATATCTACTGCAGTAACTGGAAAAGACTACAGACTGGATTATGCTCCGGTTAAGCCAGTACCACTTTACAGGAAAAGCACAGCATTGTTCTGGCCTGTGTTCCAGTTTGTAGGACATGAGGCTGATAAAAAACACAAAACCAATAATAATCTCAAACTTCCATCTCTTTCCACAACAAAAGACACCAATAACCACCAACCTCCCCCATACGCATCTGCAAGATGGCTTGTGAAAGCACACATATACACAAATCACTCCAATTTCCTTATTCTTTTTCATCTCTTACAATTAAAAAGAAAACATTATATAAGAGGTTTTAAAGGAGAGAATTAAATAAGCATAACATATATTTAAGAAAACAAAGCAGGACTGTGTAACGTTTTCCCAGTGGTCCCAAAGAACACACTTCTCTCACACTGCTGTTGTTATTACTGAAATGCTTCAGAGTCCGCCACGAACCACGATCCCATTTGTGCCACATATCCACGTGGTACTAATCCCCAAAATATCGTACACAATTAAGACACAGATTATACATGTACTTACAAATAACAAATAGCAAACATGTAAAGCTGTAGATTTTGCATCCAAACCATAGGAGTACTTAAAAGAAGTCCAGGCAGATTCTGCCCGAACATCTTGTTAAAAACATTTCGAAATAGTTTTGCACGTTATCTCTACAAGAACAGCTTTTATTACGTGAAGGAAATATTTTAAAAATATTTAAACTGAAAGTTCCTTAATGGTATCCAGAATAGATGAAATTGTAAATAGTTTCTCATTTGTTGCTAGGTTAGTTTTATAGAAATACTTTCACATTCAGCTTCTGAAAGTTCGGGTTTCCATTTTCAAGCTCTGCCCGGTTCTGTTCAAACTGATTTTTATTTCTGAAGTTTTGGCTACGTAACCTTCGATACTTGGCCGAGCTCTAGCCCAAGGAGGCGAAAGGAGCGCTTAGCACCGCTCCCATGGAGCTCAGAACTGTGGTTTTTGGCAGCACCTTGACTAGCAACAGAGCAGAGTCGCACCTCTCGACTTGCCAGCACGCAAGGCTGACGACTGGGTATACCTAAGGACTAGCTCATTTGGGCACGTTCAGCTACATACGAGTCCTGGAAAAGAATGAGCCTCTCATCGGTTAGCTTCATGCTTACGGCCAAATCAAGCATTATACAATAAATCTGCTTGAGAGCTGCTAGCAAGCACTCTACAGCCCCACACAGTCTGCAATTAAAAGATCAGTAGCACAGAACACACTTCGAAAAGCAGCCGACTCTGCGTGGTTTTATCATCCGTGAAGACGAGGCATGAGCATATGAAGATGCAAGAGAGTCTGAGAGCAGAAGCCTAACTGGTATGCTCCGTTTTAGAAAAAATTATTTTCAGGTCAGGTGTGGCAGGTTAATTCAGATTGCTAAAGACATCCTTTCACCTCCCCCTTCTAGATGTCTCCAAGCAAGGGAAAGCATAAAGGGAGGTAATTTGAGTTTTAAACTGAAGGAGTCACAAACGAGAAGTTCTGAGATTAAAAGTCCGTATTTCTAACTGGTGCATTGACTATGTACTACGAACACTCCTCCTCCCCCCCACCCCCTGCAAAAAAGAAATAACTTACATACCTATCTAGAATATAATGTCTGTATTTAAATTACCACTGATGTTACCATAGCTCCAGCACGATTTTCTAGCACAGCAGCTAGACTGGGACTTTTCCTCTACATAGTTCCCAGCTCACCCCTGACTCACCACAGCACTGCCCAGTGATAACTGATCCTTAAACTCCACTTCAGCCCCTACCAGTGTCCTAATCGCAACAGCCAGATCACTGATAATATGGCAGGAAGGGACTCAGGAGACTGCCGGGCTCAGCCCTCTGCTGAACAGAGCCAATTCTCCACTTCACTTATCAGTCTTACATACAAAGCAAAGCATCCATTGCATGCAAGTGGAGGGAGATGGAGAGGAAAAGGGGAAATGATAGCCATTAACAGACAGAAAAGGGCATCTAAGATCTCTCTGGGATTTACCCCTTCCCAGGACACAATATTTAACCCATCAGCATCCAGCAGGAGTTTCCATTCATGCAGCACTTCAGAAAATACTTACTGGTAAGGTTACCATCAGACTCCAGTCTGCTTTCCTTTTCCATGCATGAACATCCTAGTGGGCACACGCTCTTCACAATCACACATAGGGGCAAATGGTGGTAAAATCACTTTGCTGAGATTTGGAAGTTGCACCCCTTAGTCTTACTGCTGGCGGCTCCACAAAACAAGGACTCCTTCCCGCCAGACTCGTTTCTCACGACCGGATTCTCTAGCATCTAAGCAAGCATGAGCTTTGGCTAAAGCACCTCCCACGGCTGGGGCATTTCTACCCTGTCCTCCTCCTTGTAGAGTGCTCTTCTAAGCTTTACTTGGAAGCTTTTCTCTTCAACAGAGGCACTAATGTTGCTTAGATTTCTTACTCTTCCATCACCTATTTTCATTTAATTTGTTGTACCGCAGTATTTTCCAGACATCTAGCCCTCTGTCAAAGTTGCTTGAAATGGGCCAGTAAGTTCAAAAGCTACCACTGGAAGCGAATTGGGATGAGAGATGGACTGTGTGACCATATAAGCTTCATTTTTTCCAGAGACCTGGTATTTCTAAAAATAACTGAAATACGACAATGAATGAAAACTGAAAAAAGCAACACAGGTTTACCAAATGTAACTCAGTATCAGGTAATGCACTTGCAGACAGAAGAGTATCTGCTTCAAGATGAGGAATTACCAAGAGAAATGACAAAGTCACCTGGTGACTATACCAATATTTTACAGACAGGAGAAAGACAAATGCAAATCTATGATGAATTAAGTAATTTCCAGTGGAAATACAGCATATATGTTTTTGCACCAAGTACTGATGAGACTTCATCTGGACTACTGTACGCAATCCCAAACACCCGCAGTCAAATAAAATCCACCAAAATTAGAACTGGTGCAGAAAAGGACCCTAGGATGGTGAGAAAAACTGAAAGACTACCATGTAAGCGGACACTAAAATTGCCCACCTTAGTCAGCTTAAGAACAAAAACACAGGGAAACAGGATTAGAGTGGGAGGAAAAAAACCAAAAAGTTATTTCAGCTAATAAAATAACAACACATTATTTATGCACAAACAAATAGCTATAAACTGCCAATGAATAAACTTCAGCTGCAAATCGAAGGTTTCCAACCACTGGAGCTTTGGGAGTTTGAAATAACCAGGCACAACACAGAACATCTGTTCATAAATTTTCAACACAGTTGTCTGGCAGCAAGGGACTGGGCTGAACGAACCCCCTTCCTGCTTTCCAGGAAAACTTTTTCCATCTAAGGGTTATTCAGCAGCATATGTTTTTATATCTTCAGAAATGCATTGCAGTCACTTCTGATTTCCTCGCGTGGAACAGCCAACTTTTGTGACACTGGCTGTGATGACAGCAGTTCACCTGTACTCCTGTCAGGAGCTGAGGAGACCAAGGAAAGACACAGCTACATCTCACCGGACCGACTTTGACTGCCTCAGAGGTTGTCTCCCCTGTTGACAGGGGAAACGCTCTTGCAGCATGGCGCAAGGACCGGTGCATGGCCAGAATCTGCTCTGCCTACCAGTACAAACAGAAAATTTCAGCCTCCAGTGCTGGGGAGCCCAACGCACACCAAGAGCCCTACCCTCCCAAAAACACATTCAGGGAATGTTATTCAATGGAAAAAAGGTTTTGCTTTTATGTAAGTGACAAAGACAGCAAAAGACACTTTTAAAGCACCAATTTTTAAATGTTTAGCCATATCTGTTAAAGTTAGAATAAAGAAAACAAAAAACATTTCACATAGACTAAAGCAGTTAGTTGCATCCAGAGGCATGTGAGGTTCACC
The DNA here is from genome assembly GCF_036370855.1 of Dromaius novaehollandiae. Classification (NCBI taxonomy): domain Eukaryota; kingdom Metazoa; phylum Chordata; class Aves; order Casuariiformes; family Dromaiidae; genus Dromaius; species Dromaius novaehollandiae. Next base: position 188,738,428 of record NC_088098.1, read on the forward strand.
AGGAGTGAGTTCCAGGGTATCCAGCAGCCTGTCAGAAATAACACAACATCCCTTTACACTCAGAGCATGCCCTCCCTCAGAGACCTCCAACCCTGCAAACATCTAATTAAGATGGAAAACACACTTCCAAAAAAGCTGTACGCATACTCTTAGTCTCCCCTCCCTACAAAGGGAAACCTGCAGCACCTGAAGAAAGATTAGAAGACTTGTGCAAGGCCACATAAAAAAATTAGTGGCTGTGCCAAGAATAAAACCTAAATCATTTGACACTCCAGCCTATGCTTTTCAGCCATCAAACATCTCTTCTGCCAACTGAGCAGCTCATAAAGAGAATATGCTAAAAATAAATAAAAATTAGTGCAGCTAGAGCTCTAATACAACTAAGAAATGCACTAAGAAACCTAGTTTTGTTTATAGTCACTCTCCCCACGTTCTCCTTTGCTACTAATCATATACTTTCTTAATAGATTACAGCGAAGCTGAGCTTTTAAGAACAATGAAGGAAAAATGCAGACAGCAACATTACTCTAATCATCAGCCGATCCCACCATAAAGTGACTCAGTTAAGCGGTTCAATAGCAAACACTTCCTCCTGCCCACAAGCCCAAGAATGAGAGCGTGTGATCCAGCCGACGCATTCTTCGCAGATGCTCCTCCGGACAAGCATTTTGCTCTTCAAAAATGAATGAGTGGATAATTTCCCTCCCTTCAAATGGAGGCAAGCAAGGATCACGCATTTGTCTTTTCTTACCTCTTAGCCTTCACCTACTTATTTATCAGAATCAAAACATTTTATTAATTCATCCTGGGTGAGAGGTTCTTTCATGGAAAGAAAAGAGATGTTCATTTTCTGTTCACTTCAGTGTGCATAAAACCCATACACTTTGGGTTTTAATTAGCACACTTCCATCACAGTTTTGCTGGATTAGTCTCTATATAATGAATGAGATGCTTCATTCCCTCTTCATTACTTTCTCCCACAACATTTGGTAAAGTTGTTGCAATTACAGGGTCCAGTAATCAAACTGGGAAACAGAAGACAAGTGAGCACCTGGGCAAGTCCAATCTGTCCACCCACGTGCAGTTTCCCTCCTAGGATCCATGTTTCATTCAGCAAGCAGGATGAATCAGGGCTATACAAGAGAATTTACAGGCAAAAGTCCCAACGCATTGCTGATTTTGAAAGGTACGTTGTAAATGAGACACAAGATTAAGAGAAGAGAGAACAGTTCTACGTTAGAATGGATGAACACTGTCTCTGCTCTGCAGCAAGATTACTCCAAAACCCAGAAATTCACTCATAATAAGCCTTGCAGTTGGCTACTTGTTGCGTTCCTGATTTTGGAAGTACCTAGAGTGAAGGTGGGTAATGGCTGAAACTTTACCTTGAAGATGCAAAACCCTGCAGTAATGCTCACTACTGCCCCCTGACACACACCTTTCTAAACAGGTGGCATGCATCTTGAAGATGGGAAAGAACGGGAATAATAGTATCACTTAATTGTACGATACTATTATGAAATTAAAGACATTGATGGTGATGACCCACTCAAGTGCTGTGATGTTGCTCTATAGAAGCACTCAAAGAAATTAATCATTTTATATTTATTTGAGGGTTTGGATGCCATACAATAAAAACAAGAAACCTACATAGTCTCTCAGCAAACATGGGGGATAAAATGAGACACTGAATAGCTATCTGGTTGCCGAGGTCACAATTTGATAAACACTTTGCTCCATGACAGAGCCATCCTACCCCTTGCCTAGTCGCATCCCCACACCACAGCCTCTGCTGGACTGGTAGACCTTTTCTGCATGGCCATGTGGTGAGCCAGGCCAAGGAACTGATCCAGGATAAAGAAAAGCCTCATGGGGAAAAAAAGGCAAATTGGTTTCCAGTGCAGTTCACAGCTTTATGAACAGTTGTACCAACACAACAGGGAGGGAAAAGAAGGAAGAAAGGAGGGTGGAGAGAGAGCGCTGCTGAAGCAGACACTACAGCTGAGATGTTCCTCAAACTAAAGCCAGGATGAAGCAGTGATCACAGGGAAGCAGGTGCAAGCGTGTGATTATGCAATTCAAGGCTCAGCCTTAATGGGTCTATCCTCAGGAAGGTAGAGAGACCAAACTACACTGATATAGATAAATGCCAGAATTAGGAACAGTCTGCGTGTTTGACTTTGCTGTCTAGTGTCCTTTCATTGTAGCAAGCCCTGTGCTACTGCACCTATCACAAAACACGCACTATAAAACAACAGTTATGTGTTACGATGCAATATAACATTCAGATTCTAAAACCAGGCAGAAGTTTCATCCATGCTCATACCTGCAAGGCTCATCCTGGTACCACAAGATTACATAGCCTCCACCACTGATGCTAACAAACGAGCTAGAAGGAGCAGATTACTACATCTGTGTTGAATAAAACTGGAAATATAAGAAACCGGTGGATCTTAAGTCACTAAATTTGTCAGGATTGGTGAGAGTCGAGAATATTGGATATCCCTATTTCCATTCATCAACATGGAGGCCTTTCAAACCTAAAAAATTAGGAATTCAATTCTACACCTAACTGTAGTCCAGAGCAAAACTCCCACAAGCTCAGCTGTGCAGAGTGAGGTCTCTTACCTAATGTTTCTGAAGTACCTATGATTCTAAGATAACATCCTTTAACAGCTTCTCATTTATTTAAGTAAAGGGGAAAACAAGCTAAGTTTCCATTTCTAATCATAATAACAACTGCAGAAATAATGGAAACTGGTTAGAGAATTTAAGCAACATAGGCAGCAGAACAGGACTTCCTCTGCATCCATCAGGGAGGAATGTTAATAAGGTTTTTAGTCATACAAAACAAAAAGCAAAAGTTACCTCTCCAAACAGCATTAACCTGCCTGTGCCTTTAGCAAGCCAGATGCAGCACTTTTAATAGCTTCTGAACGCATTAAAGTAATTCGGTACAGTACATCACTGATCTCACTTTACTCCTCAGATCACTCCAACAAAGTCTTTACTGAGGAAACCTTCCCCCAAGTTTGAGGGAAGTTTTGCCTGAATACAAACTTTACGAACAGCCCATTTCATGGCACCGGCACATCAGGTTGACAAGACCTATCAACTATAAGCAGAGAGAGGGTTAATTTACGTATGTAGTTTCCTGTGACAGTTCACACACACACTCATCTTACACGCACCTCCGATCGCGCCCGAGCCTCTCCCGCGAGCGGCTACGCTCTCGCCGCTCCGCAGCTCAGTGGCGAGCCCGCAGCTGCAGCAGCCAGTGAAATGATACATTGCAGACAGTTTATTTTTGGAAACCGCACTGTAAATAAACCCATTTCCAGAGATGTTCCATGGACACGGAGCGCTTGGCCGCGGAGCCGGCGCCTTATGCAACAGAAGCAGCATTGTTTAGGATCGCCTCTTTCAACAAGCCACTCCTGGAAACGCAGTTTACAGAGCTATAAAAAGCGTAACTATAGGGGATAAACAAGCGAGCTGGACACGCTCTCGCTAGCTAGAAAACACGAGTCCTACCAAGCCAACTTCGCGCCGGTCGGGGACGACCCGCGCGGACGCCCCGGCGCCGCCGAGCGCCCCGCGGTGCTGGACAGCGCCCCGCCGCCGCGGCCCGGCCCGGCCGCGCCGCCCCGCTCGCCGCCGCTCGCCGCCGCTCACCGCCGGCGCGGCCTCCTCCGCCGCGCGGCACCGCCGCATCCAGCCGCCGGAGCGGCCGCCGCGCCCGCGCGCCCCGCTGGAAATTTCCGCTCCGCGCCGCTGCCCCGGCCCCGCGCGCGCGCCCCCCCTCCCCCCCCCGCCCGGCGGAGCGGCGCGCGCGCCCGCCGCGGGCACGAGCCCCCCCCGCCCCGCCGCGCTCCGCGCGGGGAGAGGCAGCAACTCGGCGGCGCCTCGGTAAGTTTCCATCTAAGCTGCGCCGCGGAAACGCGCTAGCTACGGTCGGTTTGGAAACGGCAACGCGACACAGCAAAAAAAGCCCCCCACAGCACCATGCAACAAAAACGCCCTGAAATGACAACTGCCGCCAGCTATTAGCGAGCGCACAAATAAAGCGACATGCAATTAAAGGGACTCACAACGCTCCCCTTTCTCCCTCGGCAGCTGTTTCTCAGCAAGCGCCACATCCGCGCGGAGGGAATCGCCCCGGGCTTCCCCCGCCGCCGCGCAGCGTGCGCCAAAGGACCCGCGCTCCCAGCCGCGGCGAGCGGCGCGGGGTCTCCAGCGCCATCCTCGCGCAGACCGCCGCCGCCCCTCGGCGCGGTCAGGGCTGGGTGCGTATTTGCGTTGGAGTCGCCAGCTCGGGCGAGATTTCACCTCCTGCCCCCTCCCTCTTAGCGCTAACTCCAGCCAAAGTTGCGCATTATTAAAAAGAACCCTGTATACGAAGACACTGGCGCGGGACAACTGACCTCGGCCCGCGCGGCGCGCTCTCCCGCGGCCCCGTCCGAGCTCCGCGCGGGCCGCACCTGGGCAGCCCCAACCGAGGCGAGGCGCCCACCTTCCCAAGGTACCGCTCCATCTTCCCCGCCGCCGATTCTCAGGCGGCAGGAAAAGGCCCCGAACCACCCCGTATAAATTCAGTCGTAAGCACTCAGTGCTCTTACCGCTTATTTTTTTGTTGCCAAGAGGTTATTAAATATTTCAAAAGAAATCACGTTTTCTGCAGCTCAGAATTTGTGGCCATCTCACATCTGGAATGAGCTAAGTATGAGCAGCCAGCAGCTCTTCGTACTTTCCAAGCACGCTGGAAAAAGAAGATCTCTGGATGCTGCTGAAAGACCCCGGCCTCCACATCTCTAAAGTCCATTATGCTTTTTCCTTTAAAGCGAACACAGTACAGTCCTCAGGCTAAAGCGTGGTTAGAGCACGTCTGAGAAATGTTTGCCCTTGCTTTCATAACTTAAAATCATGCCATCTAGAAAGGACCAAAGGAAAAGAAAACCCCAACCCATTATTCCTACCCTATTTATTCTCTGCAATGGAAAAGAGAAACTACAGAGCTCAAACGATGAGTGTGGTAGTAATAAACTATGGAGGCAGGTAATAAACACGCAACGCGTATATATTAATTCTGCCCATGTAATCACCCACTCGCGGGCTGCCCACCTCCCCCAGGACGACTTCTGGCACTCCAAAGCCCGGAGCGGCCTCCAATAATAACCACCACCAAAAAACACCTGCCTTTCTCCAAAAGTGCTCAGTGCCAAGGCCCCAGGCAACCAGAACTCAGCTCAACACAGCAGCAGGTTGAGCTGTGTAATACTGGATATCGAGAAACTTCAGAATACTAAAAAGATTCCCCCCCCTTTCAAAAAAAAACCCTAAAACCAAAAGAAAACCCACCCATAGGATTTCTTCCTACTTTTACAGATCCCAAGATATTAAAATTACACTTTATCAGGTGGGTGGGTGGGGGGGAAACTAAAAACAGTTTACTTTTATTGTTTATCTCCCTTGTAAAGCTGTTACACTTTAACTCAAGGCATTTAGCTTTACGACAAAGCAATATAGAAAGTGTGTCCAGTAACATTTTTCAAAATCTCATAAAATACTAGGAGAGGTTTTTATAGTAATGTCATGCTTGTATATTATTTTACAAGCTTTCAGATCTTCATTTTTCTCAGCTCCCTTGTAAGAGCAATGGGGCCATTCCAAATTAATGCCATTTAAACTCTTCTGCATCTTCCTCTAGTCTCGCCCTACCACACAGGCACAGACACCCGCTCGCTCTCACCCGGTCCTGGAGGGGGGAAAGCTCCGAAGTGACTGCTGAATACCGATCTCACAAGAGCAGAGAGCTGCACTGAAAGACAAGTTAACATTTGGCTGCTCATCCAAGCACAAATAAGGCAGAAAGCGTTACTATCTGTGCCAAGGCAGGTGTTTTCCCCAGCTCCATTTTCTCCCATACCCATCTAAAAACCAGCAGAGCTTCTGGCTTCAGACCATAAAACTGAAATTTCCTAACTGAAGCAGTGGGGAACGGCGAGCAGTCGGAAGCAACAGCCAACCTGTGGCGGTATTTTGGCTAAAGCAAGCAATAGGATTTAAAAGGAAGCTTTGTATATTTTCTTCTTAAACATGCAAACGTCTTCAGCACGTTTTCCCCCCTCTTCTTCCTCGTAGCTTCCTCTAGTGCACTTCAGCACATACTGCGTTTTTCTTCTTTATTCAATGCCAACATAAACATTTGCTAAGGTTTTTTTTTTCCCCCAAAAGACGTGCACAAACTCTCACAACCTGCTCAGGAGTTTTTACTGAACATATTATTCACATATACTTTACTCCAGCACTCAGGCACCAACATTGGCCTCTCTACCAGAAATATGAAATATTGTGCATATGAAATACTGTATGTAGGGGCCAGCATAAATAAAATTCTATACATCTTAAAGACATCCATTAGCTCCATTCTTTCTTTTAAGTAGAAAAAGACTGCTTAAGTGTATCCCATTCCTTGAACATCCTCACCCCAAACAGGAATTTAGTCCCTAGGTAGGAGATTACTAAAGCCCAGCAGCTGAAAAACAAAATACAGATGTAAACATTGTATGTGCTCTAAAAAGTCATTTAATAAATGTGATTAACATATATGTCCTGTGTCCCAGCATAAAACAGAATTAAGAACTTCTCCAAACTGCTCCTATCTCAGCTCTGTATGTTGGGCCACTTCAGTGACTATGTACTTAAAAAAGAAAAAAAAAGGAAAGCAATGTTTGTTCTATTTGTAGATTTTAAAATGTGAAAAAGAAAATTCACTTCAGAAGAAATCAGAGAAAGAGCTTAGCTGAAGATCTAAAATTTAACCTTTCATCACTGGTGCACCATAAGAGGTCCAATCTTATATTATGTATTACAGCACACTTAAAAAAAAAAAAAAAAGAAAGAAAAAAAATCATTTACAGTAACAAAGAAAGAAAAGGTTATACATAGTGAAAAAGCCCTGACTCTGTCGTATGTTGAAAGATAGCCCTCGCATCACTTGTAGCATCTTTCTTCACTAGATTTCAAAATTCCTTCATGTGGATAAAAGCATTTACCTGCCATCTCCCACTTCTGAAACAGTCAAACACTATTAACACTGTCCAGTCCTCTTCCAAATACCAAATTTAATCATTGGCTTCTACATAACTTCAGCAAACAACTTTCTTAGCATCAGCCACAAGTCAGTAAGACAGCATGGGGTCCTGCAGGTTAAGACACCTCCTTTCAATGTGCTCACGCGTGCAAACAGATGAGAGCTGCTCCCTACAACTTCACCGCTGGTGAATGACAACGGAGCATAACGAACCAGAACCTCACACTTCCTAACAACACTCGAAGATAAAAGCCGTGTTAGTGTGTATTCATCCTACTCTAATGGTGATGTGCTCTGAAAATATTACACAGAGCAACCTACTATTGAAGACAATAGTTTCTTTATATACAACGTGTGGCTCTGTTTTTGAGAAAAGATAGTTTTGGAAAATGGAGAACACTGGATTAAGATTTTTCCTCTTTTAGACCGCTCCTATAGAAGTCTAAAACTTTTTTCATCAAATTTTCCTCAAGTTGACTGGCAAACAAACAAAATTAAGCTTAATTTAAAATCAAAGGTACACACTCCTATGAGGCACTTGCTATGATACTCATTTTAATATGGGGAAACTGAATTAGCAGCAAGCAAAAAAATACACAAAGATGCGCACTCTAAATTGTATCATTAAAGAATGGGAGTAGATAAGAACCATCACTCTAGAACAGGCCAAAACTCCACCAAATCCCAACTCCAAGTACAGCTGACCCCAAATGCAAAGTATAAAAAGAATATATACCAGCAGAAGCACCACTCTATTTTCCCAGCTTCCGGCAATTAGCACTTCAGAGATTTCCTGAAGTTTCATCCAAAATCATCATGCTCATTAGCTACAAAGGGCTCCACGCTCACTAACTTTAAAGATAAAAAAGAATAACTATTGCTGTTCTTGGGAAAATTTGAAGTTATATCTGCAATACTTAGATACAGCAGACTGCTTCAGATTGCAGCTTATTCTTAAGCCTGAGCAACCAAAGAGCTCTGAGACAGCTATTCTCTCTAGATCTGTATCACGACACTGATTTACCGCATTCCAGTTAGTTATGTTTTGAGGGCAGCAAAGGCCAGAATTTACCCACAGAACCATTTTATTTTTCAAGAGATTGCCTCAGATAAAATAACAAATACTATCAGGAAAGTCCGACAGGGAGGTAGGAGGTTGTGCTGATTAAGGAAGAGGCTCAGAACAAAGAAACCAGGAGTTTCCAGTTGCTTCACACAGTTTTACGTGAGCTTGGGAAAGCCGCTTAGTCTCCTCATGGGAAAATGAATGCATTAAATAAGGTTCTTTGACATTTAAATGATGGAAACCAAACATACATATTAGACAAATAGGCAGCTTGCTAACATCTCCCTTTTCTTGCCAAGGCGGATAAGCACCTTATAGCTTCTGTGACGTACGTCCCCCAAAACCAGACCCACAGACAGAACAAGCTTCCAAGTCTGGTCTCATGGAAGGCAAATGCCCTACTGAAGGAAGGCTGAACCAAAAACCAGTAACATTAAGCTGAAAGAGCATAAACTGCTGCTTTCAGATGAGGAATTGCAGGTTTTTCCAGTGTTAAATAATGAAACCTAAGCATTACTATAATTTGCAAAAAAACAGCTGCTATTTTTAAACAAGCATTGCTCTAAACTGACTTGCCCAAAGTCTCACAAAAAAACTCCGGCAGTCTATTTCCCTGGAGAAAGAGAACTCAGATCTGCTCACATTTTTGTTCTCTGCTAGAAAGAACAAAATTATTATCCTGTGACGATATTAGTTTAAAACACGAGATCAGGGTAGGGAACCTTGAGAACAGTTCGTCTAGCTCATGGTGCACACTGAGACATCTTCTTTGGAAATACTCTGGGGTCCTTGTTTTGACAAACGTATGTTCATCCCTGCCCAGACTGTAAACAGATTTGCCTTCATGTGATAGACAGAGTGTCATGCAACACTGGATGCTTGCACTTTTTGTCCCACAGTAAGGCCATATCATGACTGCAGTGGGATCATCCTTTCTCTTACGTGATGAATGAAACCTGTTGTCATTTACCCTCTACCACAGACTTTAGTCACAGAAAAATACTCTTCCAGTCCCAGGATGGAGCCCTCCTATGCCTCTCTAGAAAGCTATGTAGCCAAAAGTTTACTATATTAAGCTAATTGACCTGTACGGTGTTCTGTGAAGTTCAACACTTTGAGAAAAGGACTCTGTTACTCCCCACTGGGGAAAACTGAACTACACATATTCCCACCCTACTAAAAAGCCAGCCGCTGTTTTCCCCATCTACGCCTACTGACAACAGACGTCACAGATTAACTACCATGTGAGATGCACACAACCACAAAGTGTCCCATAAAGCGTTGAGCTCCTTTATTAGTAATGAATAAGCCAGGGCTATTCCTCGAATTCCCTAAAGGCGGCGGGCACGTCGTAGACGGGCATTCCTAGGGGTGCGAAGCCTGTCCCGAACGAGGACCAACGCGCAGCAGCGAGCCTGTCTTCAGCACAAGCTCTGTTGTGGAGGGAGAAGAGTTGAGGCACCTGGGTGGGCTTTGATCCAACTACACTCCTGGGTAGCCTCTGACCTTAAGGATCCCTGAACAGCCCAGGACTTTCAACACCTGGAAGAAACAACTCGCCACAGGACAGAAATGGCAATCTCTAAATACACAGGATCAATACATCATCAGATCAAATGCGGTGATAGAAATCTCTTTGGCAAACATCACTCCTCTGCGTGTCTCAATGAAATCTGACAGCTCCTTCCTTATGCAGCATCCAGATCTATTCTCACAAGTATTGCTGCACCCTCTGGAAGTAGTCCAAGAAAGGACAGCTTTCTCTTGATAATGGTAGTTTACATAGCTGCTTTCCTCCTACGGCTTTCCTCCTTACAATTTTTGTCCTCCTCTGTGTTTTCTGAAGTGTGCATTCAAAAAATAAATTTGCCTGCTAACAAAATCTATACTTTCAAAAGGTAAAACACTGCTACTGTCCAATATAAATAAAAACGTCATGATTACCACTGAAAGTGAATAAGGTATAACCAGTCAATTGAAAAGGGGGTTTCAAACTCTATCAGCCCAGACATGAGAAGTTAGCCAGTATTTTTCCAAAGAAATAGTACTTACATCACAGTCAGAAGCAATCTAATTCTGAATATCTACAGAACATTATCTAATTCAAATATCCATTCAGGACTTCAGTTTCCCTCTTGCTCATATGACTTTCTTCAATGCCATGTCCAAGCCCAATGTCATAAGGGAACAAAATTTCCTATCTACTAAACTGAGCAGACCTTCCCAAGCTCAAGGACTTGGAGCTGTAGGCTTGATAGTGGGATTGTGACAGAAGAGTCCCCCAAACGCTTTTTTAAAAACAGCGGGGATCATAGGGACAGCAAACTGTCGTGCATTATTGCCAATTTTGGAGTTTCCATCCAAGTACTAATGAAAAGAAACTGCTTGTTTTCTGAGAGCAGGCAGAGTCCCATGAGAAGGGCACCTAGTGAGAGACGTACCAGTTTACCTTTCTACGATACAGCAAGACAGTCTCTATGAGCTGTCGGCACTAGATGAAATCACTTTCACAAGAACTTCCATTGAGAAACTTCAGCACACAAAGAATCATATCCAAGCAGCTACCTATTAGCTAAGTAACTAAAGAGGCAAACATAAGCTTTTTAATATTTCATTGTTTAACCCAACAACCACACTACCTACTTTTACATTTCTCTACTAAAATATATATGTGCTGATAACAAGGCTAGGAATTTTAAAACTAACATGTGATGAGAATCTGTGACAATTTCCACAGAACTGGTTTTCCTCTCAAAATTGCAAAAAGGTTCAGTGCTCCCTATGCACTTATGAATAAAACCTTATCTAGAAAAAGAAGTTTGAAATCAGGTAAGATTTTTCCCTCTTCTCAAAACAAGAAATGAATATATTTATTAACAATTAAGCATTTCAAAATTTACAGAGATATATTCTGGTTCTCAAAAAGCATGAATTATTGCCTAATAATTATAGCTTACCAGCTCTTTGAACAAGAGCAACTTCTTAAAAGGTCTTGGATCTAGACTTATTAACTTCAAGTGTTGGAGAATCTACAAAGTCCCTCACTAAGCTAGGCCAATAGTTAAGTAAACATCACTTTAAATACTTCTTCCTTTATGGAAGTCCCCGTGTTTATTACTTTCATCTCCCTGTCACTGCACTTTTCTGTATTTGCAAATGTACGCTCTTTGAAGTCTCTCCATCTTGTCCATTTATAGGTACATGATCAAGTCACTTCAACGAACTTAGAATTTACTTTTTATCACTGCCTACAGTAACTACATAGATACGCTTTTCCAAGAGCTATAATCAGTACCCACTTCAATTTAAAAATATGTCTTGAAGTGCATCCATCAAACCTGATCATATTCCAGAAGTGAAGTCAGTAATATGGAAAGTTCAGGGCATATTCAATTACTGTTATCTCTTGGCTACTGCTCTGGTGAGGGAGTGCTGCTCAAGGGTTTGTTGTCCATGATCCTCGATACCTTGGATTACTGTTTTCTAGGACACTATTTCTCACCCCTAAGGCACATCCAGCCTTTTTTCATGCTGATTAACTTTGCAAAGGTTTGGGCCCATCTTTCCAAAGAGTCAGCTAATACGTTTTTTAATTCAACCAAATGCATGAGTGTGTCATCATTTGTCATTTCTCTACTCTGCACGGCCTAGATAAAACTGTCAAGAAGGATTTTGCATTTACTTCCAAATGTGGGTTTGTTTGTTTGTTTTTCTCTCTCCTTTCTCCAAACAAACAGAAAACATCTGAATGTACAACACAGTATTTTAATTCAATGTTTCTTCACTGAATATAACATTTTCAGGAGTCAGGTTTTTTAATTAGAGTGACACTAGATCTCACCTTAATCTGACGAACGTATTAGACTTTTTATAATACCTATTTTCCATTAATCATGTTGAATGGCATTTGTTACATCTCAATCCACGAGTTTTTTTGTTAGCTTTATACCAGGCATTAAAAAAAAAAATAATGCCTCAATCTCCATAAATTTAAAACAGAAATTTTCAGAAGTGTTCTCTAAGTTTTTATTTACTGCTGTAATATGAAGGATCTGTTCATTGTTACATGATTATTTATAATATCGAGCTTTATTTTCACTACAGGACAATGTACATAACAGTTCTGCCTTTTCAGCATCACTGTTGACAACTTCAGTGCTGCCATCGGACATGTGTTACCGTTCTCTTTTTTGTTCTCGATATTTTTAGAATTTCTCCTTATTAAATTTACACTAAAAAGATCCTAAAGGAAATCTGTGGAGTTTTCTTTAATCATCTTTAAAAATAAATCTAATTTATACTCATTCCTATATATTGGCAGTTGTCCTTGAACCACTTCTAAACCAAGATGGGTTCTTGCTCTGCTTAAGCTGTCTTTTAATATTCAGCTCTGCACATTCTAGATAACCACGTGTTCTCACACTCCATTTTTTCTTGCCACTTTGAGAGACACTCTTGTAAGAGACATGAGAAGTGTACCGGTGATGTACCAGTGCATCATGCGGAACTGAGGATCTGCTTAGTCCCTCGTGTTTCCATCCTCAAGGACGGGAAAGTCACATAGTTCTCCAGCCATCTTCTCCCATGACCTTATGAACTGTGATGATGAGATACTCAGTTTACAGGACGGAGAGGCAAAAACAAGCAGCAAAATCTCTTTGCATGTTTGCTTAGCATTTAGCTGCTTCCCAACAAACTAGAATAGCATGAGGACGTCTTGGGAAATCCTCTGGCAACACTGCCCTTCTCCTTTCTCTGGCAAGGGAGGGTGGAACAGAGATCACAGGGGCGTGTATCTCCTTACACTAACGTTGATTTTCTGAAGGGAAAACCTTTTCAAAACAGAACATATCCTAAAGACTGCCAAGTTAATTTGACCTCAGAGTTCATTCAAACCTCAGCGCCTTTGACCGAAAAGCACTTTGTCTTTTACTTTCATGTTTTGCCCAAGGCCGCATTTAATGCTTGCAATAGAGTACAGATGTCTCAGGCAGTTACAGAACTAAATATAAATCGTAATATAAAAGGAGACAAGACCTATTAATGAGATGATGATAAATATGAACAAAGGCCAACACAATTTCTATGTAATAAATCTGCATTCACGAGCTTCAGCCTTACTTGGCTAATTTGCTATGCTACACCAACCAATCTGTCAAAAAAAAAAACAAACCAAACCAAACCAAAACAAACAAAAAAAAAACACCCACCAACAATCCACAGAATTTTCCTGGAGATTATGTGATAGGCAGAATATATTTACCTTAACAGATGACTACAACCACCCCCCAATCCTGCCCTCAATCTATGATGTTGAATTTTTTACCTTATTTGTAACATTAAGTAAATCAGATATTGCTGAACAGCTTCTCCCGTATCCAAAAGCAATCACCAGTTAATAACTGCCTTGAATTGGTAACCTTTTGCTTATTTGCAGAAGAAATGAAAGATAGCTGCTTGACTGACACTGAACTGTAGGAAATGAGAGTACACGATTACAAAGCAACAGGTCAGGAGAGGAAGTTGATACAACTATGCCTCACTGCCAACACACAACAAGGCGGCAAAACAAAGGGCAAAGTGCTATACGTTGCTGGGAACACTAGAGCTTCTAGAAGCAAACTCTCTTCCCACATTTTAATCTCTACATTCAGTAATCTCTTATGTAAAAGAGCCACGCACAACTTCTTTCCAGAACTTAAGAGCAAGTGAACTGTATTCCTTGCTGCGATAAATTTGTGTGTGTCCCTTTGGCCACGTACACGTCTCTCTGCCCACAAAGGCCTTTGTGCTGGACTGACGAGAGGTCTTCAAGAAACATCAGTCAATCCAGTAACTGTCACACAGCTGCTCTAACACTTCAAAGTCCAGTTAGGCAGTGTTGTTTCTTAGTCACACATGGCGGAAGCACTTCTATTTTATTTTACCATACCTACTTGCTCAGCATTTTCTTTCTTCTTAATCATAGTCCCTTGGAACAGGAAAAACAAGACACGAACATCCCTGAGATATTAGGGGGGTTTTAACTCAAGCTGTAGAAGAGTCTACAGGTCTGGCTTCATAGCTGGTTTAAGTTGATCTAAGAGCCCACTGCTGCCAAAAAGGAAGTCTTGCCCCTCTGCCATCACCTCCCTTGCCCCAGCGACAGACCACGCAACTGCAGAGCGAGTCAGATCAGCCTACTGATCCAACAGAAAAATCACTAACTGGGAAAAAACATACACACGCACACCCCTACCTCTCACAAGCTCCTAAAATGCAACTTTGGGGGGAAGTGAGAGGAACTATGGAGAGATTTAAGTTGTTCTAACTGGAATTAATATTAGCAGTCATTTCTAAAGTGGACAATCTAGGCTAAAATACTAAAATAACAGGGGAAAAAAAAAATCAATCCACCCATGAACACTTTTGAGGGGAAGGGAGAGGGACACCTTTGAGGGCAAGGGAGAGGGACAATTCTGCAATATTTCAATTTTGGCGGTAAAAACAGTTTTAAAAGATCCTGTCCCTTCTTCCTTTTTCCTATCCCCAGCTGCAACATCAACTCTTAATCTGCTAATGCAAGGGTCTGTAGCACCTTGCTATGAATTAGCTAACAGAATCAATCCTCGTTAAAAATAATCCTTTACTTTAAATTTATGTCACTGAACCACAATTCACTTCATTGGTTCATTACAAGCTTGCCCAATACTGTATCTGCACACTAAGCTAACCTAACCAGCTGTATTTGGTGGACACTTTTTTGCAGATACCCACAAAATCCATTTATCTAGCAGCATTCAATCTTACTGAAGCTTTATGTGAAGACTTGCATCTTAAAAAATCCAAATGGTTTTGGTATTATTTTGTAATAAATAGCACATACATCCTTTTCTGTGAATGGAGTGCCAATTCATACACTCGAGTCACTTTGGTTCAGACAACCAGCACACTGATGGAAGCCTGAAGGACATTTCATATGAGAAAGGGCTGCAAAGGTTTGGACCCAGAGCTCACTTGCTTATTCAGTGCTGTAGAAAGAATGTCCCACACATCTCCAAACATGGCTTCCTTGGGTCTAGTCCCTCAGACTTCTATAACAAAAAATAATCATGCAGTTAAATTCAGTCACCCCCAAAATAAGCCTATCCATCTCCCTTATCTACATAAAACGGGAGGGCTTTTTGGTCTAGTACAACTTTGAATGCAGTCAGTCCAAGCCACAGCAAAGCTATCCTAGCACCTAAAAGACGATCCACAACAGCCTGGTTATAATAACTGCTCTGCACACACCAGCACTTTGCACATATTAAAACAGTAGTCACAGAAACACTGGGACAAATGACACTGACAATATAACCGAAGAGCAATCCATCTATCTTCAGATGCTAATTTTTGCCCCTAGGCCACCCCCAATTCCCATGGAGAAGCAGAACTATCATGTGGCTGCACAGCAATTTAGATTGGGGAAGTAATCAAGATAAAATTAGCTGAGCCAAATAAACCTTTTTTATTTTAACCCAAATCAGTTACCTGATGACTGAGCAACCACACAAATGAACAGGAGACGGATGAGAAGCAAAGGGAGAACAAAACTGTTTCTTTCTTTGGCAGTACCAATTTAAAATGTTCAGCAGACTGCGGCCTCCCTGGCCCTTCTCAAGAATGCTTATTAACAAAGAAAGGCACAAAACCAATGGGAGAACACTGCTTCCCATCCGTGCTTTTCCCTTCTCCACGCCTTACTGCCAGTTTCCACACCTCTACCACGACAAAGTTAGGCCAGCACAACTCAGCACAGTGAAATGGATCAGGAAAAAATGGTCAACCAAAAATGTTTTTTTTCAGCTAAATTAGTTTTCCCACAAGAGACTGGGACTAAGGACTATTTAGTCCAGCAATGTTCTTTTTATGAGCCCCAATTCTGAGTCTCTACGCTGATCTGCACTGTGACATGCATTCACTGTTTTCTATGGTTGTAGTCAAACTCCTTTTAGTGCATTTGAAAACCTACAGGTTTCAGTTTTACTTTGAAATGGTTATCATCTATACACAATAATTATTTCAGCTTTTTGCCACATGATTCTTTGATGGATTTTGTTATGTCCAGTCCAATTCTATGTCAGGCTCTATAAAAGACTACTATTTTGCATTCATACACTACTACCAAGATCAGAACTAACCTATCAGCCTTATATCAGCTGGCATCACAAGGAAAGTTTACAACTTATAGTATATTTTGATTAAAAAAAAAAAAAAAAAGGCAAAACAATAAAGGTTGTAAAGCACCCTACCATACATCTCATAGAGAGTTTATGGTGCTCACACTTTATCTTGAAAACTGCTTAGAGTTTTTTTGACTGGTACCTACTTAGTGAAAACATTTTGTGCACATACTTAAATCAGCATGCAAAGCCTGCACACAAAGCTCATCAAAAAGGTCAGAACATGGTTTTTACCTCAGAACATAACCATGAAATTTTACTTCAGATAAATACATAGTTCTACTCAGACAGAGAAACAAACAAAGAATTTGAAGCCATAGTTTTCAAAGCATCCATTTGTTTTAAGTTGCTTTCATATACATCTACTGCCTGGTTTCCAGAGATATCAGGTCCCTTAAAGTATAACTGTATTCACAGGCTTTCAGGACTTTGTTAATTCATCTGGGTCACTCAAAATCAGAGGACATGGAGTTTTAGGCCATATATTTTGATCAATGTATTTGGGGGGCAGTCTGTGGCACAGCAAAGACAACTCGTGTTGTTTGACTTAGTCCAACATTATGTAACATTTAAACCAGTCCTTTCTTCCTGTGTTCATACACTTTTCTGGCATCTCTGCTGGCAATCAATACTGCAACTCTAAGACAGAAATATAGCTAAAAAGGAAAATTTTCCTGCTACATAAGCAATCCTTAAAGATGAAATCCATTACATTATCAGTCTCCAAATTCAGACCTAGAAGGATATGTCAGCTAGTGAATGGTTAAGAGTTCAGCATACTGGGCCAGATCCCAAAACTCTCAAGCTAGTTGGTAATTAACAGATATCTAGGTCCTCCACATGAAAGAAGTCTATTGTTTAAAACAGAGACATTTTTTTCCTTTTCTTCTCACAGCCAGTCTGTGTATTTTAAGTTTCCCTTAGAACTGTCAACATTCTAGCATTTTAAAAGCTTCATTTCTCAAATAAACAGACAAGTTGTTTGACTCATAATTGACTGGAATGCAAACATGCTTAGATCATGGGTAGAACAAAACCATTTTACAGGCTAAATGGCTTCTCAAACATCCCAAATCTCCCCTTTCTTTGACTGGATATTACATTTTGCCAGCTATTCAAATAACCTAAATATACCTAAAATTTAAGATGTCCGGAATAGCAACAGAATTACAGAAAGTAGCACTGAGGGTCTGTAAGCAGTCCATGGTAAACCCAACTAGTAAGCAATATGCCTACACAGAAGATTAGTATGTACCTTCATAAATAATAATGTGTTCTGGCAAAACTTCTAGGATAACCCAAAGAATGCCTAACTGATCACATTTTGTAAAGTAGTAGTAATGATCTATTAAAAAATTACCTGTTTTCCAAAAATCTCACAGTCAAAATAGATTAGATGGGTGAATAATAAGGGACTGCATATAAACAATACTTTAATAACTGAATATGTCAGGTTAAAGCTGCAATTCGAAAGAATGAGATGTGGCCACTTACCTATGACGGAACCAGTCAGAATAATCAAAAAAGAGAGTAACAGAGAAGATGCAACAGAGAAAGAACAAGTAGAAGTACTCAACTGATATGCAGATACTACAAGAAGAAAAACACTAAAATAAAGAGCTGATCTAGTCAGAAAAGTACACAAAGGTAAATGACAACTGTAAGACATTTTTCAAATGTCCAAACATCTACAGCTTTGACTGCTTTTCTACCGTCTGGAGTCTGACTGCTGTATCTGTGGATCACCCAACCCTATCTGGCCATATGAAGATAAACCCGTATCTCATTGCGGTTGATTAAAAAAAAAAAAAAAAAGTGATTAAAAAAATGCCTGGAGAACAGAACTGGAAGAGATGGACCCTTTAAGGCCAAATTCATCCCCTTCCACTCAAAGGAGGCATTCTTAGTTTGCCTGTCTATGCAATTATTCAGCTGAAGTCTCTAAACATGACTAGAACTGCATAATACAAAAGCATAGTTCAGCAAATCAATGAATAGTACCATTCACTAGGACAGTCACCCCTTTCGTTGTTTATCATAACAAAGGTGTTAACAAATGCATAAGCACGTGGAACAGGCTGTCTTCACCTCCAGGTCTTGATTGCAAAAGCTAGTGGGAAAGTCCCAAAGAGGCTTATCCTGCTGTTAGAGGAGTGTTGTGGGTATGGAAATGAAGGTTACTGGCATGTCAGATCAGCATCTTTTACGAGCTTCAGCATCCAACAAGTTTTGGAAGAGCTGAGCTTACCTGCTCAGTTGTATGATTTACTGCTATGTTGTAGGAAGTGCATCTTACAGCAAAAACAAGGAAACTTAGGTATGTTTCAAAACTGCTTCCTTATTAATCCTTAAGAAAGACATATTTTCCTTTCCTTCTGCTTCCAATAAAAAGCAAATTTCCCTCTTCTCTGAGGCACGCAGTCATGTTTTTCTAAATTCTCCTCCCACTCCCAGTTTTTAATTAAAGCTTTTTATTAAAAACAACCTTATATGAACTAACACAATTTCAGCCATGTATCTGCATCACTGCATGTCCTCAGCACTTACTTTCTAAAATACAGAAAACTGCGTTTTCATCCACACCAACATAAACACATTAATACACATAAATAATGGGAAAGCTAATTTCAATCAAGCCTAAATTCCATTTCAGTAAATTCCTTGCATTAGCCTCCAAAGACAGCATAGACATCTGCCCTTCTGTTCCCTTTTCTGGGGATAGGCCTCACAGTGAACAACCAACACTGACCCCAGCAGTGTGCGTTACAGGCAAAACAGACCCCACCATGGGAAAATGGAATAACCTCCAGCAGCTTGCTCACACACTGATGAGCAAAGGGAATGTCCTCCTTAGTTTGTATGTTAACTCTGCTGGCTGCTCAGAAGTAAAGCAGTCATCATGGTCAGATTCCTAATACTTGCATTTCAGTGAAATATAGGCAAAAGAAAAGCTCAAGCCCATTTGCTCCTCATGACCATGAAGTATATGACAACTACATTATCATGAACAACCAATCATTTCCTAATCATATCAAGCAAACACACATGTATGCAATCCTGTTATCCAAGAGTAAATATGGTATTTACAACATTCATTGCTCATGAAGGCTAGCTATACCATCTCCATGTTGCTGGTTAGCAATAGTAGTTTCAAAGCATACATACAAACATAATACTTAAGACAGACATTTATTTAAAGAAGGAAGAACTTACGTTATGAAGAAATCTTTTAAAATAACTTCTAATTATTACATTGACTGTCTCTATCTTCTCTGCATTTGGTACGTTCCTTGCATATGTTTTGTAACACTGTGTTTCATAACACTCAGTATTCACTTGTACACGCACATATATCAATAATTCAGTAAAATAAAATTACTTAAAGTGCAATCGTCAGCATATAATGCAGTATGTTCCAAGAGCAACAAAAGCATGTACTTAGTTTGAGAATAAACTATTATGGGAGAGAAATCTCTCTTTTTAAAATGGACACTACTGTTTTTATTTGGAGTTTTATCAGCACATTCATAGTGCTGAGCGACCCCGTTCCCAACAATGCTATTGTTAGTTGTCCCATTTTTGTCTGGACAGCAGAGTTACCCAGTTCTCATGGGCTAATCAGTTGACTTCAAACACAGACACAGATGTAGGCATGCCTATGTAAACATTTAAAAGGTTTTATAAAAAAGTACAAAGCAGATGCTGGACACTGAAATCGTCCGGAGTATCCCGGGTCTAACTAGAGCTCCAAGTCATAAACATAACATTCCATGCAGACGAGTTAAATTCACACTCCCTCCCCCAACTATGTAAGTACTTTTAATAATCCCCATATGATTGTAAACACTTTGACCATGACTTGTGCATGTTAAGTTTATCTCTATATTTCAAAGGCGTGACAAAACCCACAGCTGTGTATGTTACCTTCCATTAAAACACCCCCAAAGCACCCCACGCCTTTTCTAGGAGCATGCTGATTTTTGTCCATCTGAAAAACCACTCTGCGTAGTTACAATGCAAACACTTGGAAAGTAATATTGTCTAGAATTTTAAGGGCAGCGTAAACTTCTGCAATATTCATAAACTCTGAATCAAAACTGCTGTAATAATTTAGCATTTCATGGGATACGGCTGCAACCACCAGCAGTGGCAAAGGCAAATCGCTGGGATCAGTGGCAGACTTCAGTAACTCATCCACTTACCAAGTATTTTAATTTGGCAGACTGGAGTTAGAAGCTTAGATACATCTCTAAGGGCCTGAACACCCCCTCGGTACCTTAATTTACCCCGCTCCCTACCCATGTACCTGCAGCCCCAATGAGCTCAGGAGGCTGCTTGGACCCCCCTGACCAACACTGCTTCCCACAGGGGTCCAACAGCCTCACAGGCTTCACAACTGCTGAAAGAAGCGCTGCACACTGCCCCCCAGGGGCAGTGAGAGAGCTGAACAGCCCCTCACCCTCCTCACCCCACACCAAGAGAGGTGCCACATCCCCCAGCACCCCAGCCCAGGGGAGCCTCGCCAAGCCCAAAATAGCTCCCCAGGACATCCCCGCAGCCTAATGCTCACCGGGGGAGGGAGGATAGGGGACGACAGCTCCTTGTCCCGGCTCTACCCCCCCTCCCCACTAGTGCTCACCCGGGCAGATCAGCTCCCTGACCCGGCTTTACCCTCCCCCCGCCTAGGCAGGCGTCGCCCTGCCAAAATGGCCGCGGTCCCACAGCGACCCCGCCCCAGGGGTTACCGCGGGTCCCCTCCCCCACTCCTGCCTCCGGGCGCCCCGCCCCCGCGCTCGCCCCGCCCCTCGCTCACCACCCAAGATGGCGGACGCGCCTCCTGTGGCTCGGCCCTCCCCCCTCCCCCCTCCCGCCGCCACTCTCCCCCTCCCCCTCCCGCGTGGCGTCATTGGCCAGCGCCGCGAGCGCCACGGCCCCGGCCGCAGCCAATAGAGACAAAGGAAACCTCGCGTCCGTACGTGGCCAGCCCACCTCCTCCTCCACAGCCATTCGCTCGTACGGCCCGGGCCCGCCTTGCGCATGCGTAGTAGCCCGCAGACCCTCGCCCAAAGCCCCACCCCAGAAGGCTTGCCGTTTACTCAACAGAGACTTACCTCTCGCACACTGCTCCGCACGGGCTGGCGTTATACCCTCGGCGCATGCGCCCTCGCCCCAGCCCCGCGGAGGGAGGGGGCGGCGCGGCCGCAGCGCGCAGGCGCGGTGCCTGCGGAGGGGGCGGGTCAGGTCCGCGGCCTCGCTGTTGGGGGGAGCGGCGGTTGGGGCTGGGACCGTTAACGCCGCGGCGGGGCGGGGGGCGAGAGCGCCCTCTGGCGTCGTGGCGGCGGCGCGTGCGGGAGGCGGTGGCGGCGGCGCGGCTTTATTCCTCTTCCTTTGGCCCGCAGGCTGCGACATGCGCTGAGCGGAGGCGGGCGCTGCAGGGAGGCGCGGCAGCGGCAGCGGCGCGAGCGGCGCCCGCCCCATGCTGGCCGTGGGCCCCGCGGGACGGCCCAGGCCGCGTACCGCGCTGCGGCGTGAGCCGGCGGCATCCGGCGAGGAAGCAGCGTAGTGTCCCTGCGCGCAGCCGCCCCGGAGGATGGAGGGGGAAAGAAGTAAGCCTAAACCAGATAAACCGAGTGTCTCGGACAGGCAGGACAGGCAGAATCGCGTAGGAAACTCTCCTGGGAGTCGGCAGTCTCCACTTAGCCCCTTCTCCCAGTCAGCCAGATGAAATAGAAGGAAGCCAGGAGGAATAGAAACAGTTTACAGATAGAGTACTGAAAGCACCAAGTAACTCATTTGTAACTAAGGTATGTCTTCTGCTCTCCGTGTCACTAGTGGTGACAATCAGAAATGTGATACCTTGGATGTGGCTGAAGAATGCCCCTTACCTGTCCCTAGCGATATTCCAGTGGAGATATACATTCCTTAGCTCGCATTTGGTGCAACCCAGATTTTTTTCTGTAGCAAAGCCTTCACTTCTTCCTAGATAAATTAGTTTAGTTGTGGTACAGCTGTACTAGCAACATTCTTTTTTTTATGAGAAATATAAACTAATAGGAAGCAGGGATTGTGTAGCCTCAACTGATGCGCTGAAAAGTGTGGGTCATCTCGTGAAAGCTTTATGCTTTAGGTATATTAAGAAATTATCTTTGTGAAAAAAGATTTCCTCCCACATCTTATTTCAAGTGTTGTTTTGTTAAGTCTTGACAAGACTACTGTGCCAGACATGTGACTTCTGTGTATCTTTGAAAGTGGGATGAGTACTCTCACCACAATGCTGTCTCACACAGTGTTCTCCCTGATACCTGCTGTAGATATTTACTTGTAGGAATTTAGAAAAAGTACACAGCTATAAAGGTTTTAATTTCCCCACTGGTTTCTTACATACTTGTCTATTTGCACCCACTGCAGCGCTGTCGGACTGCCTTAAAGTGGAGAGCCTTACCAGTTCCACTGAAGAGGGATTTGAAGGTAATGTCACTTAGATTTCTGGAGGGAAACGGCACCACTTCTAGTGCAAAAATAATTACTGGAGAACAGTGCTTTTTGCCTATTGTCATGTATGTAGAAGATGTGTGTTGGAAGTACAGGTTCTTCTCAGGAAATAGTCGCCCAAGTATTTGTTAGCTGGTGTAAGTAGCCCTGCTTATGGCTGCTTGTTCCTTCTCTAGCATTATTCTTCTGCACAATGCTAAAAAAGAGATATATCGCCACAAAGATCCCAGCAAGGGAAAAAGAAAATCCCTGCAGAGTTGATGACCTAAGCCAGCTTTAGAAGTATTTCCATCAGATGTCAGTCCGTGCCATTAGTCATTGCCTGGTGAGATCATTTTGAAGGCTGAGAAGGTAGATGCCTCCTGTATCTTTTCATTCCTTGACCTTTTTGCTAGGTTTCATAACAGCAGCACTAAAATTGGAGATCAGATTAGTAATGTGGACATCTGGTCTTTTGGGAACGATGAGCTTCATATGCAGTGTCTCCAAGGAAAACCATGTTACACTGTATTTGCTGCTGGAGTCTCAGGGCACTCGAGCATGAGAATTTGGGAAGTATTTCATAGATGAGTGAGTGGCTTGAAAACTAAATGTAGTAGTGATATGTTCTATTTGCTTTTGACCTGTGCAAGATTAGATCTGATGACCCAGAAATGAAAGACTGTCTTCTGTCACCCGTCCTCTGAAGTAATCTATCTACCAGTGCTATCCAGACATAGCAAATGTATTGAAATGCTTGAAAACAGATAAGAAATAGTGGCAGCATTTTTAATCTGCGCTGGGGGAACTTTTTACTAGAATTTCTCAAATGTGCATTTTTAAACACATATATTAAGTATATCTGTTTCTCCTTATTTTAAAATAGTGAAACTGTCATGCGGAGCAAAAGGGTGGGAATGTCCCAGGGCATGTGTTGTCTTCTGGAGCAGTAGTGTAGGATTCCAAGAGACACTGTGAGCATCCTTGTAATGGGACTCTGATTTTCCCATGTCTTATTTATTTCTGTGAATACAAAAGCTTGTGAAATGATGTTGAAGAGTTAATTCCTTTCCAAATCAGTCATTTTATAAGACAAAGTACTTTTAATGTTGCATGTTGATATTAAATACCAAACTCTTACTCAGCAGATGTAAGCACCAGCTAGTGTTGCGGTGACAAAAGATTGTCACTCTCTTGACTGCTGTTGTCTCCATGTGTTCCTCTCTGACTTCTGAGAGTAACTGCAGGCTCTGAACTGCCATAACATTATTCAGCTCTTGTTATATTGGGCAACCAGAAGTCATTCTCTGCTAAGGAAAAAATTAAGGAAAAACTTGTTTGCTAGCCTTACAAGAATGCTGTGTTTTGTGACTTCTGGAGAGGTCGTACATCATAAATGTATGCACATTTGCCAATCCAGAATTGGCACCTGAAACTGGAATGTAAACTGAATATGGTGACAGTGGACTGTTACTCCAGATATGGAGTGGAAAAACAGATTTAATTACTCTTTTGTGCTTGATCGTTGAAGAAGAGAAACGTTAACCATGACGGAGAGCATGTTCTCTTTTTCAGCATGGCCTGGCAACACCCTGAAACATACTCCCTTTTCAGAGCTCTTGCCAAAGAGGTACTGCTAATGTTTTAACAAGAGCTGTTATGGATTTAATACCTCAAAGGCACATATACTTGGAGATGTATATGTATACATACACAAGTGCATGTACTTGGAGAATAGGTGTGATGAACCAGGTTCTGTTCAATAGTTTTTTTTTTTTAAAAAAAAGTTCTTTAAACAAAATTATATTCTTTATAAATATCCCTGGTGGCAGAAGATGTGACATAAAGGTCATATAAATTACTATAGCTAATATCACTTGGTAAACAAAATTTACCAAACTGCTTTTATCTGAACATATTTTGAATATTATCTTCCCTGGAAAACATACAAAGAAAAAAATCATAGGACAGGACAGTCAGCTTATGTAGCTGAAGGAGGGTATGGCTATGAAAAGTTTCCGAGTGTGTTTTCTTCAATAGTATGTTCAGTTCATTCAGTTGAAAATATTCTTCTGTATCACTTCTGTGAGTTTCAGTGCTGATTAACTTCTAGTGGGACTAATTTGTCAGTATTTGGAGAAAGGCTCCCACAGCATCCTTTGTAGTCATATTTCAAAAACAATCTTAAGGATGTTCATGGACCATCAGAAGCCATTCCAGCTCATCACTTGACTTGTGTTTTACTTTTCTGGTTAGGTTTAGGAATCGACTTTTAAAAGTATAAGCCAACAAAAATACACAATGTCCTGACTGATTTTTCAGAAGTGCCAGGCTCCTGCCTGTTGTTGAAATGAGTGTAAGCCTTTGAAAAGTCTATCAAGAGCTATTGTATGCGTAGACTCCTGGGAAGCTGCCCAGACTGGTAAATGGAAATTTTCATTTCAGGTGATCTGAAGACATTTTGGACACAAATGGAAGGTAGAAGAGTGGACTTCATATTTGAGCAGGTGCAAAATGTGCTGCTGTTGCTGAAGCAAAAGATCAAGAATGGAACTGCCACAAACCAAGGTTTGAAATCACTGTAATGATTGAGCAGGACTGGGATCAAGCTGTAGCCCACTTTGTATAGGGCTATATGATATTTGCCACAATTCAGATATCTCTGAGTTTAAATTACTTAGTAGCTGACATCCTTGAGCACAGATAACTCAAGAAGGTAACTCAACCTCAATGCAGTATAGGAAGGTATGGCTTATCACAGTTGTTCTCACCTCAAAGAAAAAGTCTGAGGCCTGAGGAGATAAATAAAAGGTACCAATTACAGCCTGAGAAATCATCTGATTTTTTTTCTCTGTTTGTTTCTTTAAACATAGTATATAATGTATAGTACAACTCCTGTGCAGCAAAACTGCATTCATAAGGAAACTACTAAATTTTGTGTTTGGATTGAGTACAAAACACTCCAGATGGGCTCTATATACTTCTAGACACATACTTTTCAGACATGTGATTTTTTATGTATGGCAGGTTCTTCCACAACAGCCCGTACAATTAATTATGCGTGCTTATGTTAGTTATTTATTTAATTCCTCATAAATAGTGGATGGACCCTGCTCGTCCCTGGGCTGACCCGTACTGTACAAACTCTTCACTGCTTTTGCCTATGCAGTTGCCAGGTGTTTTTTCTTTCTTGTCAGAAGTTGTTTTAAAAGTCATCATTGGTTATAAAAATAAACAGGCTAATTGTTTCAGGTGTATTTTGCCATTTTCTCTTTTTGCCTTTATACTTTTTCAAACAACATATGGCTCTTAAGCACACAGAGGTGAAATGTTTGTTCCTGAGACAAGGAACAAGGAACAAGGAAGTATTTGTAGTGCCTTGTTTTTGTTTATCTTCGTAAGTTTAGCCCTGCAGGCTGATCTCGGTTAATTGAATGGTTTTGTACTGAGATGATAATGTCATGAAGTGTTATTTAACTTTGGAGACACCATTATAACTTGAAACTTCAGTGGGAAAATCTAACAGAAATGCATTATAAGATTGCTCCTGATTTCCACTAAAGTTCATTTCCCTTATTTGTGTTAAAATCAGAAGTTTCATAGGCCTGGAGCAGTTCACGTGTTTCTCTTTACTGGTTTAATTATTTAATTTAAAAACATGACTTTTTTATTTGGTTACCCATGTAGGTGTAATGTATGCATCTTAGTGCTTTTCCTGTGCAGGAAAATGTACAGAAGTATAAGATGCTTTTTAAGTGGTATGGCTACACACTCTGTGTTATACTGCTAACTCTAAATTAGTAAAGCAATTTTTGTGTACTAAAGCTCCCACGTCTTGGTTTTATGACAAAATATTACAGCAGTGCCTAGCTGAAAATTGAACCTGAACCCCCAGATAATGCAATGAATCTGTGACATAGTTAAATTTGAACTTTTCTGATGGTCTGTTCTGTAAATATTTCAGACTAAAATATTAACAGGGATTTTTACTGATTTTTTTTTTTTTTTTTTTTTTTTGTCTGCTGCCTTGTGATACTTATTGCATGGGGAAATAGCTTGAGACAGAACTGGTCTTTTTTTGTGTTACTATCTGAAGGCCATTTCCACCAACTTAGTACTAACATTAATTTGGTCTAACAAGATCCAGCCCTTCTTAGCCAGAAGATGACTAGTTTAGTGACAAAGAAAGAGACTCTACATGAAATTTTGTTTACATATCTTACTGAGAGTGCCAGCTACTAGGTTGTATGCATTTGGAAACCATATTCTAGAAGCTTTCTAAAAGCCAGAGAATTCTCAATGCTGATTCACAATTACTAATGTGAGCTGTAACTTTCCTGTGAATCCTAGATGAGTCTATCATGGACTGAGGTGTAAAAAGTTGCTGATAACTTGAGTGTTACACTGCTGTAGACTAGCATAGTGGGGAAACAGATGTCTTCAGGGGACTCGAGCCTTGTGTTCCCTTTTAGTGGTTCCTATTATCACTGTCCTTATTATCATTACTTAAGTTAAACTTCCTATCTGTGCTGTTTTGTTCTTTTATGTAGATTACTGGCAGGCTTGGGCTCTGGTGAATGAAGCTAATCTAAGTGATCTCTTAACCTTGGCAAAAGGTATGCGCATCTTGACTGTATTTAGTCAATATGTGGCTTTAGTTTATTGTGTTTTACTCAGCAGGAGCTTATTTCCTTTAAGTGAAAATAAACTAGATATGAAAAATCTGTTAGCATTGCATGGAAAAAGCTCTAATAATTAGTTTCCTCGGATACTCTGGACTGAGTACTCTCATGTGGGTTTTCACTTTTGTGTATGTGCCGGTGTGTGGCTTGTATCTAGTGAGGACGGAGTTTGGGCTAATAAACCCTGATGGACCTGAGCTGGCTGCAAGAAGGGTTGGCTTGTGTGTCTCTCTGTTCTCTCCAGATTGTTCAAATACATATTCTGTGTGGATGATTCCACTAAACCCAATACCCTGGCCTCCTTTTTACCTCAGATAATGAAGAGAAATCTGTGCGTGTTTCATTCGTGTGTTGTTTCTGTGCACTTCCATAATAACAATATGCACAAACTTAAAAGGTATGTGGGACAGCTTAATGAGAGACAGACAGACAGACACTGAGAGACACTCTCGCTTGCACACCTATATGCAAACACATGACTTTTCTATAGGTTTTAAGTAGTAGCTGCTTTTTAGTAGTGCACTTGCCAGCATGCTCTTTGTTAGCTGTAGTTCACAGTGGTGCATTGTCTTTAGTGTATTTTGGCAGTTACCTGTTTAGTAACTAAAGTAACTTAATTATAAATTGAATGTGGATTGCCAAAGGTTTTTGCTTGTATTCCAATTTTTTCAGTAAGTGATGTCTTTGATGGACGTGATATACAGGAACACAAACCCAAATTGCAGGCTGTTCTTACAGATAACAATGCTGCAAACTCAGCAGAAGGCTGTCACAGGTCAGTGTATTTTTTTCATACTTTTTTCCAGTTTAGCAAAGTTTGTTGTGTGACATAATCTTTATTGCATTTAAGAGAGTTCTCAGCTCTCTCTAATATTTATTTATTCAATGTTTTAAACCTAGTTTTGAATCCTGACATTTTTCAAAGAGAAAATATTTTTAACTTGGCCTACATGGAAAGCCTGAATTTTTGAGTAGATTTGAATCAAATTTGCCATTTGAGAGCACAGCAGAATAAAACAGGACATTTCGCTGTGAATAAAGATCCACAAGTATTACCAGGATTACTGGGGGGGACTTCCAAATTTTGAGTTCAGTTCTCAGGTTTATCACAGACTATGCAGACTGTCAGGCGGATGACTTAGTCTCTCCATGCCTCAGGCAGTGATCTGGAAAATTAGGTTAAAGATATCGTTTATATATAAAAATATCATTTCTATATTTTGGTATGTAAGTTTTTCACAGGCAGAAGCTGTTGCCATTTATCTGGGGTGCCATTGTGAATACCTTCATATGGCGTCAGGACGGTAGCACAATGCAAACAGTAGTTCATTGAAGCCCTTGGCCTTTTAGCAATGGGCTGATTCTTTCTGTACTAATAATGTTGAACCACTAAAAGATTGCGTGCTTTACTGGTTGTCTAAGATGCTGGGTTTTTTTTCCTTTGTTATTTGAAATAGCAAAAAGGAGCAGAAGGAAAAATCAGGTTCAGAGAATGCAGAAGCGTCTAGTGAAATACGAATGTTACCTCTAAATCTGCAATATCAGAATCACAAGTGCTCTAGTGCATGTCTTGCCAACAGACCACTGAGCTCCTACAAGGGTGAAAATCCTCTTAAGATACCGATTCTGTTTCACTTTCAAAGACGACATGCAAAAGCCGACTGCCTTTCAAAATCACTGGATGTGAATTACAAAGCTCCCTGTGGAAGGAGTCTGAGAAGTTTTCAAGATGTGCAGAATTATTTGTTTGAAACAGAGTGCAATTTCTTATTCGTTGATCACTTCTCTTTCAACACATACGTACTGTTGGGCAGGAACACTGTAAATCCTGAACCCCTTGTGTTTGACTTTGACATTAGCAATGGAGCTGAGTCTGTGCCTATTTCCTTCTGTAATGATATTGACCGTGCAAGATTACCCTATTTTAAATATCGGAGGGCATCGTGGCCACGTGGATATTATCTCAACAATTTCTCCAGCATGTTTGTTGACTCATGCAACTGTACAGATGGCTGCATTGATAGGTAGGTCGAAACATCTGATCCCAAACAAGTAACGTGTGATGTGTCAACAGCAAGGTGATGTTATCAATCTGAAGACACGTGGTACCAAACGGTGCCAAATTACAAAGGACCGACACTGCTGTGGTATCTGCAGTAGCTGTCTTGTGCCATGCTCTGCGATGATTGACACGGCTGTGTCTGTGTCTTCTCCAGAACTTGGGTACTGCTACCTGCACAGCCCTGGTTGTAGGGAAGGAAGTGACCAAGTGGTGCATTATTATGGTCCTTTCCTTTTCTTCCCAAATTGGCAATGCCTCTCCTCCTCAAAGCAGAGCTGGCAAGTAGATCTCTTGGCTTTGGGAAGGGAATGGAGACACTTAGGCAAATTGAGGAAGGCTCATTTTCCTGGCAGGCAAGGAAGGATCCTGCATGCCAACTTCTGCTGCAGCTTCCTTTTAGGGCTGGTATCTTTTGGAGCTGAGTTGGCGCAGCCTGGTGAGATGAGATAATTTCAGACACAGAATGTTACAGAGGGCAAAGGAAGAAACATCTCTGTCCACAGCCTCTAAATCCCATCTCTCTCCTTGCCTAAACAGAAGCTATGAAACCCTGTGGTCACAGAACACATTTATGTTCTGACCTGTTCGAGTGATGTTGCTCATTGCTGTCTTTTTCTAAAGCCCAGTAACTCTGAATGATATGTTACTCCATGGGAAGTTGGCACAGTTACCTTCATGTAAATTTAATGATAATTTTGTCCTTTTTCAGGAAGGGCATTTGTCTTCAATGTCATCTCTGCCTGTAGTTGTTACCTTGTTTTTTAATCCGTTTCGTACTACTGACAGCTACAGCAGTCGCACATGCTGGTGTGCAGTATTATTGTCCATGCCCACCAAAAGCTTGAGACCACTGCCTAGAATAATGAAGCTTCAGTAATTCAGGTTGTTTAATTTCAGCCAAGCGGTGGGGAACAGCAAGCACATAGCATGCTCCTTCTGTGTGCTGAATTTCCCCAAGAGTTAAGAGATGCTTTAGCTGTGCAGTTGTGGGGATCAGGCTTTGGTCAATTGCTGTTTGCAAAAAAAGACCTTGCAAGTTTTTGGAGCTGTAGCTCCAAAATAATAGCATTATTGCATGAGTTCTCCAGTTTGCAGTGTAAAATTCTTCACTTCCTGGGAAACAGCATGGGAGGAAGTTGATGAAGACTACTTCATCAGATTGGGATGCTGTGCCAGAACAAGTGGTTCTCATTTATTCATTCAATCCATTTGACAATGTCCTGCTTATAATTAGTTTTTGTCCCAGTTAAGTTGTTTGCAAGGACCTTTTACAGAGCTTGGGAGAAGAATGAGGGGAGAGAAAGGGGAGAGACATGACAGCTAAAGAAAAAGAAGAAAACACAATTATAGTTTGTAAGACATACATAACCAGGCAAGAGACAAAGAAGATGGTAGGGTACTGAAATGACTTGGTGGAGTAAAGGTAGGGAAAAGCATAGAGTCAAGCACATTTTAAATTAACTAGATTTAAACTTGATTACACTATTCTGAATACATTTGGATTTCCATATGATGTTTTACTGTTGATCTTCTAGGTCAAAATGTGCATGCCTGCAGCTAACTGCAAGAGGCTGTAGTAAAATTTCTCTGTCTCCAAGTACTAAAACATCTCGTGGATACAGTTATAAAAGACTGGAGGGACCTGTTCCTAGTGGGTAAGAAACACAGAATTTATACTGTTGTTTTATCTTTATATTGTTATTTTATCATTGCTGTAGTGTGCTGATTCATTCGGGCATGCCAAGGGGAGAAGGGAGAGGGGAGGAGGCCTGCCACAAGGGTGAGAGGGCTGCCACAAGATCATCACTATGTATATCAGCCAAAGAATTGGGAAACAACAGCCACCCCTTGTTTTTGCCCTGTATCCTGACCAGCCAGTTGCTCTGTAGAGCCAGAGTCCTAAAGAAGTATCAGCCAACTGCTGTTACTGGATTTGGGATGGGGCATGCAGAGAGCTTGAGGAATAAGGTGATACCATGCTTCCAGTTTGTACTGTGATAGCAGCCCCCATTGTGATGTGTGCTGCAGTCCCGATAGGAGGCCAGGCAGGTGGGGAAGGGGCTGCACGTGCATCGGTGCTGGAGGAAACAGGCTTTGGTGCCTGACATGGGAGACATAAGCCAACTCCCAAGCCAGCTGACCTGCTCCCCTTTCCTCTTACCAGTCTAGGCAGGTGCTCTGAAATTGCCATCTGACCCCCAGCATCATAAAGCTAGCAGCCCCTGTAAAATAATACGTGGCCTGTGGGAAGATGCCAGTAACCTCAGGAGTGTAGGAGAGGAATTGTACAGGGTGACTTTCTGCAACGACCAAGGGCTGAACCCATAGGCTTAAGGAGCCCCTTTTCCTAATCCTTTGTTGATGTGTGATGTTGGCTTATGGATGGCGTACAGAATTAAAGCTGCCATTGAAGTTGTTCTAGAATCTCAACACTGTGCCCATCCCAGAAAAAAGTCCAAAAAGTACCATTGTGAATGCTTTTAGCAACATTTGGAAATCCTAAAACTTACGACAGCTAATGAAGTTCAGACAGACAGGTTCTCTTTGCTAAAATCTGTTCCAGCATAGAATGAAGTGCTCCGTTAGGATTTCTGCATCTGCGTGATTTCCTCCTATAAAATAAAAGGTAACATTTACTTTTTCTTGTCTATCTATACAAAATCTGTCTGACAGTATCTTAAAATTAATGAGTCAAGAATCCAGAAAGTCATGAATTCCAGAACAGTCCACACAATTATAGCCTGGGTCTTTGTCTTTTCAGTGAGCTACTTTATTTATGCTCAGGGAGGAAATTAATAATAGCAACTTTCTTTTGGTAATGCATTGTTTAATACTGTGATTTTTTGTTTGTTTGTTTTTCTCTTGACAGAATTTATGAGTGTAGTGTGTCGTGTACGTGTGACAAGATGATGTGTCAGAACAGAGTTGTACAGCATGGCATCCAAGTTCGGTTGCAAGTGTTCAACACAGAAAAGAAGGGCTGGGGCGTCCGCTGCCTAGATGATATCGACAAGGGGACGTTTGTTTGCACTTATTCAGGTAACAGAAGTTGACATGTGGAGGTTTATAGTACAGTTCTCCTTCTGCTGTGGTGTGTGCACCCTGGAATATTTTTGAGAACCCAGCAGAGAAATATTTAGGGTTAGAAGAGAAGTGAGTCCGTATGATCTTGACTTGCAGGTGGTCAAAAGAACAGAAGAACCTTGGAGAACTCTGCAGTGTGATGGTGCCAGCCAAGCATTCAAACCATTCTGGAGCAAAGCCTGTCTCAGACTTTTGATTTTTCCCTCACAGGTCTGTGCATCCTGTGCAAGGCCTAGTCTCCCTTTAGTATAAATGCATTCGTATTTTGCCTTCCCAAATAACGATCTTGCTGTTTTTTAATATTAATTTGTACTGGAATAGTGACTGTGACTTAACACACTTAGCTGCTTAGCAAACAACCAAACTAAAAAAACTTCTCTTTTTCTTCCAGGCAGATTAATGAGTAGAGCTGAAGTTCAAGTATTGGGAGGTGCTAGTCAAGAGCTGAAAGAGCAAGGTGCTGTGAATGACAGAGGGCACAGCTTCTTTTCAAAAAAAAGAAAAGTGGACACTGCTTGTTCAGACTCTGAGGTTGAACTAGTGCAGGCTGGCAAAGAGCACATTCTTGAGAAGCAGGAGTCTTTGTCTCAGACTATGAATGATGAAAATAAATCAACTGTGTAAGTTTACCAGAGCAAACATAAGCATAGCAAAACTTGCATGCTGCTATTCTAGAAAGTCTTTTATAAAACTTACAGTAGAACTGAATGTCCTCAACTGTGGAGTTTTTTTCCTAAGCTTTTTTTAATTCCTGATTATTTTTTCTAATGGGACAGAGTTATTGCTATAAATTAATTTCCCTTAACGTGTACCACTTAGCATTTTCCAGGAATCCCATTCATCTCCTGGATGCACTTGATCTGTTCAGGGCATGAATCATTGTGCTAATTTGAAAAAAGAAATCATTTAAAAATACCTCATGACACTGAAGGGTTTGATAACAAAGTAGCCACTAACAGTCATGTCCTTTGCTTCCAATCTAAACCTTTTGTTCTTTGTAAACCTCTTGTTTCCTAGCAAGAGTCTAACAACACTTGGCTTTTGCAATGAATTATGCAAAAGCTGTAATCCTATTTTCATTTTGCATTCAAGGCCCCGTAGCTCCAATTCCTAAAATAAAAGCCTGTAAAGCAACCTGGATGGTTTTGGCAATAGCATGGTGCGATCTTCTCAGAAGGAAGCGGAGAGTTTGTTTTCCTGAACTTTAATCCCTGCTCCGCCACGCTACTTTGTAAACACTTTCTTTTCACCATCCATAAACAATTGCAAGTTTTTGCTCATTTCACAGAAGAGCCTTATGTGAATTTGTGGGAAGCACCATGAAATTGCAGCTGGAAACTTTTTAAAATACCTACCAATTTATTTTTAGAGCATAGAAGCTCTTATTTAAAAAAAAAAAGTAATGGAAATGAAGGATATAGAATTTTAAATCACAACAAGACAATGAGCAGGCATGTATTTTCACTTGGGAGATGAAACTTAGTGGGCAGCTGCAGGAAGACTGATTCCAGGCAGCAAGCACTGGAAGAGAGAGGCTTTTGCAACAGATGTGGTTAAGATTGCATTGGAGGGTCAGAGAGAGCATTAGAGCACATCAGTGAGACAGGCAGTATCTACAAATTCTTATTTTTCTGTAATCCTGAAGTTGATAGTTGGCACTGAAAGGTGTTCCTATGTCGATCTTCTAGACCAGCTTCACAAATTCTGACTTGCATTTTAGTGTCTTGGAAAGTTAATGAATTGATCATTTTGTAAATTACGTAATTATCAGCAATTAGCTAGATTTTACTTCTACTAAGTTCTTTTGCTGTAATTTACAGGGAAGCAAAGTTGTTTACTGCACTCTACCTTAAATCTCATTAATTCCCTTTCCTGAGAATAAAGGCTTTTTTGTCTATACAAACATTTTTGTTATTCCACCTTTTAAGAAGTAACAATCCAACTGATCTGAAAAACCTTTGAGAGCACACCCGTGTGCTTAGTCTTAAATGTCATTCATGCAAGCAGATTGCCTTTAAAAGGACAACCCAAATATAATCTTGTAAGAATGTCACAACTTCTGATGACCACTGCAGCTTCTGCATGTGAAAAGGAGGTTTCAGGCTTAAGGAAGCCTTAGAGTAGCATTTTTGCCGTCTTCAGTTGCCCAAGGAAATACCATGATGTTTTATGTGGCAAGGAAATGCATATAAATGTGTTAGGTTGTAAGTTTTCTTGAGTAAAAACTATTACTTATTGCTAGACATTGTACAGGTATTCATTGCAGGTGAACCTGGTATTTTCTACAACACTCAGAACATAATGAAAGCGAATGTGACTTTGATGTCTTGAAAATACGTTTCTTAGAACCAGATACTGCTTCCCAGCCTACCTCAACCCTTCCCTGATATAAAAGACTGAGACTCTTTTGTGCTGGACTGTTGTCTATTTCTGTTACACATTCACTGCCTCTCCCTATGTCTCCCTCTCTGTCCTTTGGCCCAGCAACTTCTGTTTTATTTTCCTGTTAGAAAGCTACAGTGTCAAAACTGTTGAAAGCAATAGCAGGAAAAAGGCAAAATTCTGTCTGTAGGGACTGTATTCTGAGATGAGCTGATACAATAATCCAGTCAGCTAAACAGCATAGAATTTGAGTCTCAGCATGAGAACTGAGAAAGGATATAAAAGCAGCTGCCAGTTTCTTAGTAGGATGAACTGTTTTTTACAAATACTGTTGAGAACCTATTTCCTCAATTCTTAAATTCAAAATAGTCACCGAACTTGGAGTGACACAAGACTGCAGGCTTTGGTGTCGTTTGTTCTTTACGAATAGAAAGACTATTAGAGAAATGTGTTGCAAGAGTTATTTATGGGTCTTTTAGTCTTTTATAATTTGCTTTTGATCTTTCTGAACAGGGTTTGTCCAAGGAATTTGAATATTGCAGCCATGAGAAGGCCTGGAACTAGAATAGCTGTTCTTCACAGTCACCGGCTAAAAATGGTAATAATAATAAATGGCTTTAACAGATTCATTTTCACTGTGCTGAATATATATGTTAATTTTGACCTTTTCATCTTATACATTTAAATTCTAATGAGCTTTCTTCATGAGACTGTGTCATGCTGCAAGCTAAGCTGGTGTGCTGGAAGCTATACCCCATCCCTTCTACATTATTAGTCCTGCAACATGTTCTCTGAGAACAGCACTAATTCTTCTCACAGTCTTCCTTCCTTCACCTTCACTCTTTGCTTCCACTCCAGTTATGAGAGTCTCTGGAAATCATTCACCTCCTCTGTCCCCTGTTATAGCTAATTTCAATGAGGGGGACTCTGAGTGATAATGTTTTCCTAATGTCTCCCCAAAGAATGACATAGCAGGGGGAAAAGAGAAGAAAGTCTCAGAAGTTGAATGCAGTCATCTCATGCAGTGGCACAATTCGGAGAATTTGTTCTCATCTGAGTGTGAAGTGTTGCCTGGAAATATGTGCAAAGGAGGGAAACTGTAATAAACTTACTCTGTAGGTTTCATTGCACTTAAGAAATGTGCATTGGATTTCCCTATGAACAGTCAACAGTGCTCTCCTTTCTGGAGCTCCCATAATTAATTGCCTCTCCTCTCCTGGTGGGAGAGGATAAATCTTGCCACTTCTGTTCATTTTATTGAAACCATGTAAATAGCTTGTTTGGGCTTTGGTTTAGCAACTTATATAAGCATGAGTGTAAATCCTTGAGAAGGTAGTGGGATGTAAGCACTTCTTTAAATATTTTATTGAGTGGGGACCTCCTTTCATCTTATTTTGAGCAGTAATTTAAAATTAAGATGTTTGTTGCAGTGCAGTAAGTGTTTGGGCTTTTGAAACTCAGTCATATCCGTACCTTACAGGAGGTTTAAAACTTTAACCCCAGAGCCCTAAAATCCCGATGCTTTCCTGTGTAGACCCAAAGCTACATACAGCAACAATACATCACAGCTTTTTCATTATCTTGTGTTCTGTTTACAGGAAGTTGATACATCGGTGCACAGTGCCAGCTCAAATGAAGAAAATAGTTCTCAGTCCCATCAGTCAAGCAAAACAAAACTAACCACTGGAACAAAGAAAGGAAAAGAAAGTAGGTTTGGAGAGCTGTAAATACTGCACTCTGTATGCTTGTGCCCCATCAGGTGATAGACTTAAAATGCAGAATGATCTTTGGATGTGTGCAGGCCTATTAATGATGATGATGTCCACGTATAACACTTGGGCTGTCTTACAAGAGCTTAGCAGTACAGGAATTAATACATACCTTGCATATTGCAGTGCATTAACTGCTACAGGGCAGTCTTTTGCCTGGAGATTTGATCTTGGGACATGCTGAACAGTCATGAGAACAACTTCTCAAATACAGTGCAATTCCAGGAAAGTCAGTCTTGCAAAATATTGTCGTCACATCCAGTACATGTTCCAGACAACAAAAATAGAACAGGATGTGATGATGGGGGAGGGAGGGAGGGAGTGGGCTCAACCTGGAGGGAGAGCATGAAACAGATGAGATTTGCATGTGTCTTGTTTCTGTCTTAATTGCAGTTTGTGATTCTCTCCAGAATGAAATTAAAGGTGGAGGAGGGTGATAAAATGCCATGTGGAAAAAATCCATTTGGAGTGGGATTTGAAAGGAAGGGAGAGACTAGGTTGCTCCCAGGAGACTTGAGCAAGTGCTTTAGGCATTGCAGCAGGAAGTGTAGCCATGAGAGGTGTAAAAGGGCAGAGCTGTGTTATGGCCTTGTAAATAGCAAGGAAGCTCCATACGTTCTGGAGAACAAAGGAAGGTGGGTGGGTAAGAGTGTAGAGCCAAGCAAGGGAAAGGCTTTGGTCTGTAGTGTCACTGCTGACTTGCTTTAAACTGCTACTGAAAAATAGCTTTTATATGTCCATTGACAGAGTCCAATCAGCAGCAGAAGGAAGAACATCCGATGGGAACTGGACAGACAGAGCTTGCTGGTGGGAATGGTGCAGAATGCAAAAGGAAGAGTCTGTCTCAGCAGGGTGCTGCCTGTGGCCTGCCGGCTGTGCTGGATGATGCTTGTGCTGTGAGACAGTCCCAAAACGTACCACAAAAAGCTGACTGCAAAGAGGAAAAACACAGGCAGTCAAAACAAGAGGCATTTTGTGAGGAGGCTGATGGTGACAGGGCATTTCTGAAGAATGCTAATGATGAAAATATTTATGTACTGGATGCCACAAAAGAAGGAAATGTGGGTCGTTTTCTTAATGTAAGTAAAAAGTTGCATGTGTTCTCTTAGTTGCTTTAGCTTAAATAAGTGATGTATTTGCATAAACCTGAAAGCTTTTGTAAAAGTCCGTCCTTGCATAACCCAAATGTGTGCTGGGTGCATGTCAGGGCAGATGATGTGGGGCTTCCTGCATACCGAAGTGACAGAACAGCCAGTTGGGTCATGCAGGCTGGGAGTGACTCTCTAAGATGCATAGTACGTAACGGGTGTAGCTTTTGCCAGCACTAGGCCCAGGAATAGAATATCCCAAGTAATGTGCGACATCTGTCTCCTCAATTTTGAGTGGCCTTTCTACAGTCGTCCAGAGAGCAGGTGACACGTTTTAGTGAATGATAAGTCATCTCTCAGCCTCCTTTTTTATTCCCAAACCGTTGTAAATTCTGATTCAAGGTAAATTGTGTGATATTGTAGGAAATTTCTGTACGGTTCTATCACAGGTTGAGAAGGTGGTCTTGCATACTGTGTAGATATCTGCTTAATAAGTGTGTCTCAATTTTGAGTTGACAGAAACAGTAACAAATTCGAAAGAATTCCCAATTAATATAAGTATTCCATATGCACATCTGCACATACTCTGCACTTAACTTCTTTTTCTGTCCATTGGCATCGATACATACATATCTTCCAGCAAAATTCTTGCGTAGTTTAAGCTCTTCCTCATTGCAGAGGTAAGATGACGATTAGTAGTCTATCTTTCTCAAACCTTTCTTCTGCATCTATGACCATGCATGTGTTCCTACACACACAGCTGACTGACCTTTAGCATCTCATGTCCATCTGCCAAAGTACACAATCATTTCACCTATCACTTGCTCCCTAGCACTGTTCTCCTGACTGACAGTGTGATATGTCTGTCACTTACTGATTATTTGTGATGTATTCTGCAACAGATGAGGAAGAATTCTCACCATAAATTACTGGAGGACAGATTGATGAAAAGAACTTGACTTTTCTAGGCAAAAGTACTTCCGTAAAATGATGGAGATAATACTTTAAAGAGTCATAGCAAAAATCAATGGTAGTGGCATTAAGTAACAGAGATTTTCTGTTGATTGGAGAAGGAGGAGAAGGAACTATCTTTAACAGTGACAGATATCTGACACAAAATAGGTTCTTCAGCCAAAGTCTAGGTGTTTCATTGTTTTTAATCCAAACATTCTGTTTGTGTTTCATTGTTTTTAATCCAAACATTCTGTTTCACAGCACAGCTGTTGCCCAAATCTCTTTGCACAGAGTGTGTTTGTAGAGACTCACAACAGAAGTTTCCCATGGGTGGCGTTCTTCACAACCAGGTGAATTTTTAAAAATTTTGATATTGCTTATTCAGGGCACTAGGGGAAAAAAACACTTCTTAACTATTAGGAAAATTTATGCTAAGTGGGCAGATGTTCAGGTCATGAAACCGTAAAACTGTGTTCCTGTTGTGACTTCTTATTGTGCACTGAAGACTCGAGGAATACAGCTATTGATTATTATTATTAATGAGTTTTTCTTCAGTTTTGCACTGATATGTGAAGTGAGACAAGCTTGATTTTGATGCATCCCTTTCAGTGATAGTCGTCTTTGGAAGAAAAATAGATTTAACTCAGAATAGTCATTCTGAAAGCCAAGATACATCCATGCCAGTGTTGTGTCTCAAAGCATGGCCATCAGATCTGGATCCCATAGGGCAGGGTTGGAGCCTACAGAGTCTTAAGGCTGAGATGCTTTGTCTGTTGGCCCAACAAGGTGGCTGCAGGCCTTCTTCCCGCAGCTACTGAGAGAGGCAGGGCTCTGTGTCACCCTGCATGTCCTGGAGGATGGCAGAAGGATATTCAGAGATTAAAATTTTCTTGGGAAGCTTAAGATGTGGGTCTTACCCCTGTGGATGACATGAAGGGAGCTAGAGCGAGCTGGTCCCATTGGGACACAAGATGAAGAAGGCAGCTAAGCTAAGGGAAAGGTTAGTTGTAGGAAAGAAGCAGAGCTGATGGTTGTGGCACTGGGAGTGTTAGGTGAGAATTTACAATACAGAGGAGGGTTTTTTTTCCCAGAGAAGTGAAGACAAACGGACTCCAGCGAACACTGATCGTCTGGGGAGCCTAGCAACCCTAAGCACAGCCCTTGGTCCCATGCTAGCACAGATGCACTGTGATTGCCCTGTAAGGAGGGGTTCAGAGGACTCTGAAGACAATGTTTTGAAATACGTCAGAAAGAGATCTTGTTTTAGCTAGAGTCTCTTCCTCAGGTACTCGGTAAAGTAAAGAAACATATAGGCCAGTTTGAGGCCAGCGAAGAGAGGTAAAAATGGCCAGCAGAAGACACTTAGGGAAGAAAAGATTTTGCTGAAGGAATGTTCCTCTGGCTTGTCCTCTTGCTTTCTAGCAATTAGCTGTTTAGAAGTTTTCTACATTAAGGACTACATCTGGATCATCAAGCTTAATGGTGCATTTTCTGTGATCTTGCCTGGTCCCTTTTTCATCTGTTTGACGTTTTTATCCTCCAGAACATCCTAAGGCAGCAAGTCCCATACTGCAATTACGTGCTGTTTGAAGTCTTCATTTTGTTTGTTCTCAGCCTGCTGCCTGATAATTCACTGGATGTCCCTTATATTTATCCCGTGAGAAATATCAGAGAATTGCTCCCTTCTTTGTAATATTCATATTTTATTGTATCTTCCCTCCGTTGTCTGTGTCTCAAATTGAAGCATCCTAGTTGCAAGTATTTAATTTGGTGTTTGTTTCAGGCAATGAATTTTCCTGAGTAAGAAATTGCTTTTCTTCCTTTTTTGTCACAGTGGTTGGTTCATAGAGGGGGTATGAGAAGCATGTGTTTACTTCAAGTCTTGGGCTTTGTGCACAGAAACGATGAAATTCCGTTAAAATGGAGCTTGTCAGACCAAAGTGATAATCTTCATCACCAGTGTATCTGTGGATCTGTTTGAACTTAGATGATGCACTGTACATAGTGACAAGAACAAAACTGGTTGTATTCTCATTTATATGTATTCACTGATGTGTTCTCTGTGTGTGTGTGTGTGTGTGTGTGTGTGTGTGTGTGTGTGTGTGTGTGTGCACGTGTGTGTTCATGTTGTTTCCCAGAATTTTCCTGGAAGTTAGAACAGGTTGTTTAGACTCTGACTCTATGTCTTGATTCTCCCCCAGCAAGCTGCCTGTGCAGTGCTTCCTGTTGCCTTCTGTTTTGGGGTCTGCATGTGAGTCTTTGGTGACAAACTGTAAGCACAGTACTCTTTCAGTTCATTCAAGCAAATTGACCAAGTGTTTTATTTCTTAGGCATGTGAAAGCCGGAACCGAACTTACGTGGGATTATGGTTATGAAGCTGGAAGCATGCCAGAGACAGAAATTTCGTGTCAGTGTGGATTTCAGAAGTGCAGGAAAAAAACCTTATAGTCAAAATTTTCCTACTGTTAGCACTTTGTGTACCTGGAGATTCATATGCTGGAAAGGACTATGCAGTGAACAATGCACTTCAGTGAATCTGTGGTGCTAATTATGTCCAAATAAAATGCCTCTCATCTGATCATTTTTTTAGTTCACATTTAAATTTCTTTTTTATAGTTTGCAGAATCAGAACTGCTTGTCATAAGAATAAGCATAAAACTTTTCCTAGATTATTTCTGTGCTCCTAGTCTTTTTTTCCTCCTTCCTTTTTCATTCACAAGCTAAGTTCATGATACAACGGAAGAACTCATCCTTCTGTACAGTCTGCAACAAAAACAAGATTCATGCAGAGCAACAGTTAGCTGATGTTATTTGTGCCCTTCCAGGAGGCTGAGTTAGGAAAACTCAAGATTTCTGAAACTCATATAAATGCAATTTGGCCTGTGTGGATTGGAGCATGGATCAGTCTCATCCACATTGCCTCGTGGAAACAGCTGCTTTAGTGGATTGTCTCCAGAACAGGGCCTGGGATGTGTCCTGGGGGGAGCTTGCTCCATCCAGAACAGAGCTTGAGGCAGACTACCAACCAGCAGGGCCCTTCAGAGGCCCAAACTCCCTGACTTATGGGTCTCTGGCAGCATATCCCAAAGTGAATCTGCTGCCTAAGGCTTAGCCAAAACAGTATAACCCAGGAACTGCTGGCCTGACAAAAAGGTTTCAAGTATAAACAGAAAACAGATGTGTGATGGCAGCCTGGGTGGGAGAGATGCAGCTCATCCCACAAATTCACCCACCAGACACCTTCTTCTACTGTTTGTTCACTTACTAATTGAAGACTCCATTACAGCTCCTACGCAGATTCCTCATTATCCACCACTGAAGAGCACTACAGATGCTGTACGACTTTTCAGAGCTTCCTGTATGGTCACACTAGAATTGGTATTGTGACTGGGATTTGAAATGTAGGCTGCATAGATCAATAATGGGATCTGGCGAGAGAAACAGCACTGTGGTATGTGTCCCAAAATCTAAACAGTTTTGTTACCAAACGATTGCATTGGAAGCCATGTGCCTCTGTGTTGCTGGCTTCCAGTCATTTGCAAGAGAGATACTTCCTTCCTTCCTTAGTTGGATATTTGGGGGGGGGGGGGGGGGGGGGGAGGAAATTGGGTTGGGAAGGGGTCCTTAAAATCCTGCCTTGCTTATGGTGGAGGGGAAGAAGTGAAGGAAGGGAAGGTTCATACTAGGATTTTCTGATCCTAGGAAATGGGGGGGCAGGAAGAGAGGCTCACTGGCACTGCCTGTATCGCCATGATGCTCTCAAACTTCACAGTAATCTCTGTATGCATGAGGATTTAAAGCCCTCTAAAAATGGATCTTCAACAGACATTTCAGAGCTGTGGGGAAGCCTGAACTCGGTATGAAACCTCGACTCATTTCTCCCCCAGCCCTGTTTGAGAGCCTGGCGTAACATCAAGCCAACCCCTCCTCAGCTTTTGTCCTAGTCCCTGCACTCTGTGCTTGTGTGTGGTTTCATTGTGCATC
This sequence comes from Dromaius novaehollandiae, assembly GCF_036370855.1. NCBI lineage: Eukaryota > Metazoa > Chordata > Aves > Casuariiformes > Dromaiidae > Dromaius > Dromaius novaehollandiae. The sequence goes on from NC_088098.1 coordinate 188,781,268, forward strand.
TTCAGGGCTATGTACAGAAGGGTGGGGTTACCCCCAAAGTTGATGCAGGAACAGGAGTTTGGACTTTCCCCACTGGCCTGGCTGCTTAGCACACATACTGGGAGTAGAGAGGGGCTCTGATTGCTTCTCCCCAGCCTGGAGGAGCAGGTGTCCTTAAACTACAGCTGATTTATGAGGGGTTCAGGCCTCCATAAGGGATGCAATTCATCAGATCAGGTGGAGGCTGGAGCTCTCCAGCCCCAACTCTCAGGCAAGGGTAGAGTTCACCTTCAAAGGGTCACAACCACCCAACTCTGGGCACATAAATTGGAGGAGGAAATAAAGGCCCCCACACCCCAGCACAGCAGAGAGGAGAATGTCTGTCTCTGACACTGTCTGTCCTCCCTCCCTCCCTTCCCGCACACAGACCTGCTCCCTGTCATGCTGCTCACCTTTGTCCCTTGCTTCTTGGTGTCCCATGCCTTTTCCAACCAAATCTACCCTTTCCCTCCCCTGCCCTGCTCAGTTCTCTTCCACACTTCTGTCACCACTAGATAGCAGCAGTTAGCATTCAGCTTGGTTGCTTCTTGCCTTGTTTGTTGGAGATCTGTCTTTGCTTGCGATGAATATGTTGTAGGAGAGCATCGTGCAATGTCAGAGACATGCCAACTGCCTGGCCAGCCCACTAGTAACCCTGCATCGGTATAAGCCTTTTAAAAAAGTGAGAATGTGGAAATTATCTTTCCCTCTCCAAGCTTACCCTGAATGTGGAAGAACAGATGGAAATAGCATTAAAAATTGAAGAAAAGGGTACATTTTACTGTTGTTGATTGTGTTTTCCAGATTAGTGGCAGGAATTACAGTACTATTCATGTCCATACTGGGTGGGGGAGCAAAAGCGCTGCTTCTTGTTGCAGAAAACAGGCCTGATGGTTCCAAAGACAAATGTTACTTGCTCTGTGGTCTGCGACTATCTGAGAGCCTTTTGTCAGTGTGGATCTTGCTGAAGATGCACATGTTTATGAGATGGGGTTTTTATGGCTTACCTGTGTTTGTCAGGTCTGGTGCTTCCTCTTCCTGCTCCTCCACATGAAGATACGCTAGAATAAGGAGTTACAACCCAGCTTCTAGTCCTGCACAGTCTGATGCCTTCAACACTTGTGGCTCCAAAATATGAGGCAGGAGATCATAGCCTATACTCCTGCAGAGAACACGATTACAAAGCAAGTGTTCCTTCATTGTATATTAGCATGGGTTCTGCTGAAGGTGGCTGGCAAGTATCATCTGCAGATAATGGCTATATCAATTGAATAGGGATTGCAGTAGCCTTTGTCTGAACTTGATCTCTGCTCAGTTACCATGTTGCACCTATAGCATTGTCAGTTACTCTGCTTGTCTGCCCTATGCAGCTCAAAGATTGGCATATTTCTGAATAGGGTCCCTCATGGCATTTGTGTGTACTTTCAGCAGAGTATCATTTAAAAGAACTGAGCACAAGCACCAAGGTAAGAATAGGTAGCAGCATTCCAAGTGAAACACCTCTTGGAGCCTATGGGATGACACATTTGGGACTTCTTGTAAGCCTGTGAGGGATATCAAAAGACAGGAAGAGTGCCTAATGGCAACTGATCTCATCACGATGTGGAGCAGAGCTCTGGAGATGCTCTGAATTCACAGTTTCCACTGACCTGTAGAGAAGCAATTCATTTAAGAACATTGACAGAGGACCAGCTGATTCAGAAGTAGTTCTGAGGCCATTTTAGGGTTTTTCAGTGTGGTGTACCTTGTTTTAAGTGAAATGATGTGGTCCAGTGTTGAAATTTGCTGACTCTCCACAGTCATCAAGACAGTGAGCAAGACCGCCGCAGCTGAGGCATTCTGATGGGGGAAGCAGAAGGGCTCCATGAGCTCCTTAGTGCAAAGACAGCTGAAGATCCACTATAGCATAGGTGTAGAAAAAAAGATTTGGAGCACATTTGCATTGATGTGTTTTGCCAAAAAAACTGCTGAAAAAGCTAATTTAAAGCTCCACTTATTTCAGAAGAAATACATGACTCGGAATCTTTCAAACAGGGATTTGGAACAAGAGATCACAAGAGGTCTGTGCTGGGTTTTTCTATACGGAGAACTTTTTGTCTCTGATAAAGAATAGACTTTTGTTAGAAAAGTTTTCCTAGTGTAGTAATCTTAGGTACCTGTGAGAGCACTTGAATCCATTTCACTCATTCAAGTATCACCTAGGTAATAGATACCAGAATTGATGTAGTGTGTCATCTCAGTAATAGATGCAATTTAATTGTAAACCTGGACACAGTGGCTGACCTTAGCTCTTAAATGCTGCATTTAGGAAGGCACAAAGGGATTCAGGAAACTAGCTGGAATATGTGTAGCAGTACTGAAAGCCAAAGCTGCTTTAGGCTTTAAAGGGAACTGATCTTAAACTGTTCCGTTTTGTATTTGGTTTGGCCTCTCAGTGAGCCAGAACATGTCTGTTATGTTGTGGCTGTGAAACTATATGGAAGGTGGAAATCTAAGTTTTGTTTCCTGCTGAAATTAATTATCTCATGCAATGCCCAGGAACTTCATTTAGGCTTCAACCTTTGTTTTACTGGTCTTACTGTTTCCATTAAATCTTGAATCTCTGATGTTCAGAAAGCTTGCAGAATTATTGCATGTATGTAAAACAGGAAAAGGAAATCTGTTGTTTTTGTGTGTGTTACATCGTAAAAAATGTACCGAGTAATGAGTTTCTCTTAGTATTGTTTGTGCTTTGTGGTTAGCTAATGCATGATCATAATCTTTTTACAAGGGTAACAGATCAGCAGATAGCTAAAGAGGATCAGCCTGTGTATTAAGCTATACGATAGGCTTACGAGTAAAGAAGCACAAGCAAAGCGCTGTAGTGAAGAGTTGGCAAGATGGGAAGTCAAGTATCTCCAGTCACCCAAGGATAAGTCCGTCTTTGGCCTTCTGACCAAAGAAACTGCAGGTCAGGAACATTTGGTTAGTTATAGTTTTGGTCACCCAGAAACCTATGCTGTGGTCAGAGGTTATACTTATACCTGGTCTCCTGAAGCTGAAAGGATTGTACTGAAATTCCCTATTGGAGGTAACATAATCTATGAGGGATTGGGACAGCTACGCCCAGAACAACCAGTAGCCTGTTGTTTAAAACATTTCTGTAAACTGTGCAGGTTTCAAATCTCTGCAGGCCTAGCAGGGATTTTATCCAAGTCTTCTGCATTCTGTATGAGCACTGTAGCTAGTGGGTACTAAATCAGTGGATTACGGAGACCATCACCGCTTCTTCTACCTGAAGGGGACCTTGTCATCCATTTCTTTTGGCTCTTTTTTTCTTTCTTTTTAAAGAAAGTACTAAGTTCCCAAATTCTTTGCACCTAGAGCGAGACGGCTGACCGGTCGGTGCTGAAACTTCAAGGGCTGAAATGACAAATGCAAACGTTTGGGGAGTAACACAGGGCCAGCCCATTTGTGAAGTTTCCTCAAGACTGGTGTAGGCCGTTTCTCCAGAACAAAAGCATTTGGGAACTTGAAACCCTTTTCTTTGCTACCAGTACTTTGATAATTTATTGTGCATGTTGCTACTGTTGGAAATATCGATTGCAGGAGAAATACCACAGTCTGTTTGCTATGTCATTGACTGTCCCTTCCTTCCAAGCCAGCTATTAGAAAAGTCAGATGTCACTGTGCCCCTCCGCTAGTCCAGCACCAAAACGCCCCTGAGGGCTCTGCTGGCCTTAGAGAATTTGTCCTGGTCAAGTGAAACATTAATGGTCACGTTGGGGGAGGAAGGTTCTCTTCTAGGACGACTTGGGATGTACCGTTCCTCATGGAAAATCGCTTGGGAAATATCTGTCTGAGCCTTTCGGGGGCTCTTGCTCTTCCTCCCCCTCCTGCCCTTATTGTGAAGGCGGGTCGCCCCCCGCGGCCTGCTCCCGGGCCCCGGTCTCGCTTCGCGCAAGGCGTGGCGGGGGCAGGCGCTGCCCGCCGCTGCCGGGGGCGGGGATCGAACGCGCCGCCTCCCGCGCTGACACGCCGAACTCCGCGGGGGGCGGGGCGGGAGCCGCTCCCTGACCACGTGGCCCGCGAAGCGGGACCGATTCATTGCTCATCTTCGGCCCACGGCGGGGGACGGACGGCAGCCAGCCAATCGGAGACAGCGGCGCCAGCGAAGCCCCGCCTTCTGCTGCCTCCGGACCCGCTCTTCTCGCTGCTGGCAAGGGCTTCAGCGGGCGTTACTGAGCATGCTCCCTGCCGGGGTTGGATACGCCCACTTCCGCGGCCGCCCCCTCCCCGCGCGCGGAAGTGGATGCTCGTGCGGGCCGGCCTGTGACGGCGGGGAGCGGAGGGGTCCTCCTGCCCTGCGGTAAGTACCACCGGGGCGCGGGGATGGGGGGGGATAATGAGGGCCACAGGCAGCCCTCGCTGCACGTCCGAGTGCTCGCTGCCCCCTCGGTGCCGGTCCCCCTTCCCCCTCCGGAGGCTCAATGAATGGGCCGGGCCCTCCCTGCTGGAGCTCTGGGCGGGGGGAGGGGCTGTGAGGGCTCCCCAGTTTCCCGCCTCCCCTCCCCCCCCCCTCCGCGAGCGGCGGCGACCGTTACGCCACCGCCGAGCCCGCTCGCCGCCCGGGGGGCAGGCGGCGGCGCGGCCCCGTGGCTGGGGGTCCTCGAAGCAGCGGGAGGGCGGCGTTCCCGCCCCCGGGCCGGGCCGGGGTGCGCTCAGAGCCCGGGGAGGGGGCGAAGAGGAGGGAGCGCATGTGGCTGCCGCCTGGGCCGGGGGATGCGGGCTGGGCGCGCTGAAGGGGGCGGGGGAAGCATCTGCGGCGTCGGGGAAGTGAGAGCAAAACAGCTCCCCCCTCCTGGGGCCTTGGCTGCGCTGGCCGGGTGCTCTCCGCCCCGCGCGTACCTGGTTTCAGGGCACGAGGCACCGAAACCTAAACTGAGAGGAATCAACCCCCAACCGTAACAGATGACGTCGCCTTTGCCGTCGCGGGGAATGGAAACAGAAACTGAGAGGAATCAACCCCCACCCCCAGCGGTTGACACGACCTCTGCCCTCTTGCTCAGAGAGGAGTGCTCATCTGCACCCTTTTCCCGCAAATCCTGTGGCGCTTAAGTGCACGCAGCAGCATTGGAACTGGTAGTTCCTTAAAAATGGTGCAACTATGTTTAAAATGCTGGAAGCAGCTTGTCAGTAGAGGACAGGGTGTTACTGTATGAAGATTACCCCCTTGTTCGGTGCTTTAGGGGGTGTTGGAGGACCTCTGAGACTTAGAGTTCAAACATCTTGCAAGGAGCAGAGTTTGGGTCTGATAAGGAGCCTCCAAGTCATCTCCATCGTTTGGATCAGATGTGGTAACATGCCTTTCTAAAGAAAAGGTTTTTTTCATGCTTTAGATCTCATAAGATATCTCTCCTGTAGCAAGTGAAAGGTGGTCAGAAATATGGGTTTTGTTTTGTTTTTGTTTGTTCTGAAAGCCTTGCAAAGGGTTGATGTATTTGTGCTGCTAATGGCTTGGGATGGATGGGGAGGTGCTTGCACAGGCTGTGCCTAGTTGGTGTATGACCAGCACTGCTTCTTCCCCCATAAAGTGCAGATGGAGGAAGCAGTGAGTGTGGGGTAGCAGGCCTGCAATTTTCTTCTTTCTCCTTCGCTAAATTGATTCCTGTCCTAGGTTGAGCTGAAGAGGAGAGCAGAGCAGAAGCTATGGCACTGGCGTTGGGTAGTATGCTGGAAGTTGGGAGAGTTGGATTCTCTTCCTTACCCACTAGAGATGTGCTGTGTGATCTTCCATGCCTCGGTTTCCTCCTGCAGAAAATGTGTGAATTGTATTTACTTGCAAGGCTGCTTTCAGAATTGGTTCAGGAAAGGAAATCATTAAATAAACCAGTAATGTTTCAGGAAGATCTATTTGAAAGTTATATTGTCCTGGGCACTTGGCAACAATATTTTCATCTCTCTTTTTTTTTTTTTTCCCCCTTTGCTTTCTGTTTTGTTTACTGGTTTTCTCCATTTTGTCACTATTGAAAAAAGCTGTGCTTGTCAGTGTGTGTTTGCAGGAAACAGCTCGGAGAAGCAGCCAGAGGCACGTGATTGCTTCTTTCTCTTAACTGCTTCTCCTCTCTCTTCTGTTTTGAGGCTTCAGCTGCTGTGTCATTAGCAGAGGGCTGTGGAAGCCTGCTTTAGTTGACCCTGCTTTGAGCAGGGGGGATTGAACTAGGCGATCTCCTGGGGTCCTTTCCAACCTCAACTGTTCTGTGGTGGGCCTCCAGCTTTTATAGATTAATTAGTCACCTCTAGTCCCTACAGTTCACTTCAGTAGCAATAATAGTGGACTTTGTGACAGTGATTTGACTGTAAAATAGCAGATGAAAATCCAGCACGGGTAAGTGGAAAGTGAGGCATGCAGCAGAGCAGGAATCATGGCACTGATGGCCTCCGAGCTACCTGATACCACTTAGCAAAGAGATCTGGGGTATTTCTATGAAAGTGTTGGCTCCATGCTCAGAAGCAGTCCAAAATATGATTGAAGTATTAGGAATTATTAAGAAAAAAAAGAGGAGAAAAATAGAGTGCCATTGTGCCCTTGTATGTAGTCTGTGGTATCCCACCATTCTGGAGGTTGTTTGGTGATCTTAGATATTGAGAGGTGACAAGGATGATTGAAGATGTGGAGCTGTTTCTGCAGAAGAACCAACTAAATAGTTTTAGCTTCTTCAACTTGAAAAAGAGACTGTTGGAGGGGAAATAAGAGATCTATGATAACATGGATGTTACTGGAGTAGCTGAGTAAGGAGCAATTGTTTCTTGCCTATTCAAACAGGAGAACTGGGGTGTCAGATGAAGCCTGTGTCAGGCTTTAAGACCAGCAAAAGCAAAGGGCTCTTTAAGCAAAATAAACTGTGGAACTCAAACCACACCTTTACCCCTTCCCTCACTCTCAGAGCAGCTGGCCTGGATGTGTTGCCCCATTTAGCTCAGTATCCCACCCCTGCTCTCCCATCCTTGGGAGGATGTACAGGAGTGCTCCTTTTGTGGAGCTAGACTAGGGAGAGGAATGGCCAAGAGCTGTCCTTCCACCCCTTCAGGGTTCCTGCAGAGTGAAGGCCCAATGTTGACCCTGACTGAGCATCCTGTGTTATCTTTCAGCACCAGGATTTCTCCTCAGAGCCTGTAAGAGCACCGGGGACTGTAGATCCACCTTTAGCCTCTTCCTCACCAAGTTCCCAGAGCCCCTGGAGCCAGATCCTCTGACTAGACCTGAGCAGGGCCTATGTATCTGCATCGATCCCAGGTATTGGCCTGCTGCAGAGAACTTTTCCTGAGCTGGGTGACAGACCATCCAGTCTTACCCCTGCTTTTTGCTTGCAGCTTCCGTTTTTCATCTATGTCTATGGCTACATCTATGTTCCTTGGCTTGTGATTTGTTTTTTGCCAATATATCCTGTTGCATATTCTAACCTCTAGCTTGTTCTGCTTTCTAATTTCTTCCCATCTTTATTTCTGGTTTCTATTATACATTTCTATTTCTATTGCATTTATTTAATGCTTAAATTCCAAGACTGCTGTTGTGATGGTTACTGTGTGGATTCAGAGTGGGAATCAGACCCTACCAGAATGCTTAAAAGAATTAGAAGGATGGGAAGAAAAACAGATGCTTGTGGAGGTGAAGTGACTTGCCTGAGATCAATGTCTCCATGGCAGAACTAGGGAAAAAATCCCCTTTTTCTGGTGTTCTTCTCATTTGAGACTACTCCCTCCAGTTTATGGATGGGAGATGGTTGTTGAAAGCCACAGAAAGTTGTGCAAGGATTTCATGGCTGTGTAGTACTCAGACCTTGCTTCCTCTCTATCGCTAAAAGAATTTCATTTTGAATCTTCTTGCTTCTTAAAAGTGGACATTTCTTACCCTTATCCTGCAGGCTTTTGGGCTCTCAGAGGTGACGTCTCCAGCAAAGGGCATTTTGGAATATCACACCTGGTGGGAATAGGAAATTGTTGACGATTCTGCATTGGACCTGCACAGAAACCAGAAACAAAGTAAAACTTTTTTTACTAATATGTTGAGTGGTGCTTTAATTGACTAACGGGGGGGAAAGAGTCTTCCAGAAACATTTAGACTGTTTTGTGAAATAAGTAGGTGACCTTAAACTTTTTGCAGCTTCCGGGGGAAAAAGGGGAAAAAGAAAAGAGAGACTGAGTGAAGAAGGACAACGGAGACTTGAGTGGATATGGCCAGAAAAAGAGAACAGATGTTCATGGGGCAAATTCCAGGGCATAGAGAAAATGGTGTTGCTCAGGTTAGCGCTCCACCTCAGTGGCAGAAAATATTCAGATCTCTCACTTCTGTCTCTCTCCTCGCCCCTTTTTATTTGCACGCCTCTTACACTTCTTTCCTATGTCCTTTTCACAGTAAGGAATTAATGTTACTTCCTTGTTTTCTGTCACCTCCTGGAAAACACTGGAGAAGTTTAGGGAGAGCTACTTTTCTCTCCTCAGTTGACTGCAGGCCTACATGTGGCAGCACTAGCTCAAGGCAGGCACTGCTTTCAGTGACTAACATTCCCCAAGGAAAAGGGGTTTCACACCTAGGGCATGACTTGCTGGCCCACTCCTGGGTCTGTCATTGGAGAATGCATTGCTGAGCAAGCTTGCAAGATTTTAGCCCTGTCCCTTTTCCCATGATTTTTTAGTGACCCTTCAAGGGGAAATAAACTAGCCTTTATTCTTCTGCTGTAACTGCTAGAGCTCCTGGGAGCCTGTTTCCATCCCACTACTGTCACAGCAGGCTGTGCATGTTCTCCTGGTAGTTGTTGCTGGGCTAGCAACGAACCAAGCTTCAGGGGAGGCAAGCGAAGCAGCAGTTAGAGGGCGAAGTGCTAGTGAACTCTGCTTTCCACTGTTCATCCTGCTTGGTGTGTGTTAGTTGCATCAATTGCTTTGTGTTTTGTCCCAGTCTTCTTGCTCCAGGTGATTTCCAGATAATGGCGAAGATGGTGAGAAGAACATGTGCGTTTTGTTCAGAGGGGGAGGCTGGCTCTATAATGTACATTGCCAAAGAGCAAAATATTGCAGCTCATCAGGATTGTTTGGTGAGTGGTTTTAGTTGGTCAGTACATGAGGGCAATGGAGAAGGGCTAACGGGGAAGTCTCCACTGCTTGTCCACTTTTTCCTGTACAATGGATTCTGTCCTGTTTGATTTGAAACAGGCAGTGATCTTCAATTTCATGATCTTTTGCAGATTAGCTACAGGAAGTTTGGCTTCAGAAATAAGTAACATTAAAAACCAGTATTAGGCAGTTAAGAGGGGGAATAGGAATAAATCTGGACTAGGAGTAGGATGCACCAAACTTGTAAAAGTGAGGCCCATTACATTGCTGTCTCACTCCTCACGTATTTGTTTAAATAGCGCAAAATGGCTGTTGCATGTTACCTAATCAGAATCCACACATACGAGCCCAGTTTACACGGGCATGTAGGACAATGACGTTCATGAAACTGGCAGAAACTTGCTTATCTTCAAAAATTTCTCTTGCTCTGTCAAATGTGGCTAAGTCAGCCAGCAAGGCCAGGAGTTGCTGGAAAAGGGTGGGATTGACATGGTGCAGATCAGTAGGCATGTTGGATATGCTTAATGTCCTGTAGGAGACTAAGCTTAAAAAAACAACCTAGTAGAAGAAGAGTTTCAGAGTTAAAAGGTAGATTACCCAAAACAGCAAGCTTATGTTAGATTGAAAAGCTGTGGGGAAAAAAATGATTAACTGAGCTCGTCCAGAATTTTGGAGAGGGGGAGGACATTATTGCACAGCTTGACATATTGATTTGTGGTGTTTTCAGGTGCCAGGGTAGGTTGTCTCTGTTCCTGATCTGCACTTCTGCGCACACATGCAGTTTAGCAGTAGAAATAGATCTGCTTGAGTCACTGAAATGAGTGAGGCTTGTCAGACCACAGGAAGATGTGTATTTGCTTAAACCTCTGCAGGAAAAAGTAGACATCACTTGATATGTCAAGGTGGAAATGTCTCAGTCTGTGTCTTGCATAAGAGAAGGAATTAAAAAAAAAAATCAAAAAATGATTATATAAAAATATCAGTGAAGTTCTAAGTGTGTTATGATCCTAGAACACACTGTGTTTTGCTGGCAAAATGCCTCTCCTTATTCTGTGATTTTTAGTGGAGCTGGTTCTTGGTAGGCAGAATTGGTCACAGATTCTCATTTCAGTCAGGGTCACTTAGAGCAGGAGGTGTCTGCTGCTGGAATGGCTTTCTGGCTTTCATCCTTCCTGACGCCTTTTTCTCACTGGTTTTATGTCTATGTCTTTCCTACTACTTTTACTACTTTTTTTTTTTTTTTAAACAGAATAAATGTTTCGGAAACATCTGATACCTATCTTTAGGGTGTTATTTGGATGTATTAGTTGGATGTTAGCTTTACTGATTTCTGTCTTGGGAAGAGTGCGGCATTTGGCTTTTTATAGTTACCTGTGTCCTCCACAATGGGCAGACTGTGCCTGCCAGTCAACATAAGGGTAGCTCACTTTTGTTTGAAATTAGCTATATACAATGATTACAAAAAAGTCACTGATAACTTTCCCCATCCTCACTTACTGTCATGGCTCAGTACATACATGGGAATTAAGAGGACAGAAATGTGCATGTATCCACATATGTGAGTTTTTCCCCAGGCTCCGTACAATCTGTTTCTTGTGCAGTGAACAGTTGTTCCAGTAGCCTCTGGGCTGTATTGAAGTTTTAGTTGCAAAGAGACACTGCATTCAGCTGTAAAGCCTGAGGAGCTGGGCAAGATAACAAGATGTTCAAGGTGTGGAGGTCTTTCAGCCTAAGACCACCTTCTCCTTACTCTGGGCAGCCTGGCCTTCCAGCCTTTCTTCATTCACACTTCTTACTAAGTTCACCTTCTCACTTTGCAATCTTTTCTTAGTTCACCTTCAGGTCATATGAAACCTTCTACATAAACAGAGGAGCTTCTTTTGACTGGAAAAGGTTTAAGCACAGCTCCTTACTCAAGATTGGTGAAACTTCTTAAAAACACAGAGAGAAGTCAGCCTTTCTTAAGTAGGGCAAGTACAAGAAGGACAGATTTGGTATCATAAACCCCTTTCTCTTTCTGGAATAGGTAGGTGACTGAGTGCCTATATTAATTCTTAATATTTTTCTCTTTTGTGTTTAGTTATTTTCCTCAGGATTTGTGGAATCTGAAGAGTATAACCCAGATAATCTGGATATAAGGTTTGATGTGGCATCAGTGTTGAATGAACTCAGAAGAGGAAAGCGGCTGGTAAGGCAGTTTCTTTGTGAATTTGCACTTAATCCTGACACATAGTACTAAACAGCAGTAGGGGACATGCTGAAGGTTGTCTGGGGCCTATTTCGTGCTTGAAAAAAAATGCAGAAAAGTGTTTTGTTTTTCTGATTAAGGAAGTTACAGATTTAGAATTAGAAACATTGGTTTGACATTATATTTAGTGAAATTTGGTACTTTTTTTTTTTTTTTTGTTAGAATTTGTTGACTTTTCTGGTCTTTTTTTCCTAAGAGCAAAGATTAAGAGACTTTCCGTAAAGATTTTGTTAGAGAACTGAGACAGTGTCTGAAACAAAATTACACAATCCAGAAGTGTAAAGAAAAACATGTTTTGTTTTAGCAGAAGGAAGGTTATTTATGTGAGATTTTTTTCTACTGGCTTTGTCCTTAGTTGCCCTTCTCCATTGTCTCTGGGATGGATCTTTTTTCCTTTATGAAGTTAGCCTAGAAAACATAAATATAACCCCCTGTGTACTGAAATAATTTGGGCAAGATTTAGAGGAAGGGGGAAAGATGCGCAGTGCCTCATGTCTTTTTGCATCATTTTACAAAATAATCAGTGTGAAATTGAGGCAAAATAGCAGAAAGGTGACCGGAAAAATGAACATGGTAGAGGTTTGCAGGAGTGAACTTGCCTGATGAGTTATGCAATGAAAGATTCAGTTTTCCCACAAATGATGATGTTTGCCTCGTAAGGCTGAGATTCACAGCAGCTATCTGTAACGTCTGCCTGCTAAACCTCATTTTGTTGTAGATGTGCAACTTTTGTCGCAAGAAAGGAGCCACTGTGGGATGTGAGGAAAGAGCCTGTCGCAGAAGTTATCACTACTTCTGTGCACTCTGCGATGATGCAGCAATAGAAACAGATGAAGTCAATGGAGTTTACCGGTATTTAACCAAACCTTTTTCTAACTATTTTTTTTTTTGTCGAGGCTTTGGTAATGTTGTCAGGAAAAGAGACTTAAATAATTTAAGTTTTTTAAAAAAGGAAGATGTTCTCCCTTCTTAAAGTCCTTCTCAGTCACCACGGCCTGAAGTCCTCTATTCACGAGCAACGGAGAAAACATTTGTCTTTAACACAGCAGTGGGAAGGAAGCTATTCAGTGTCTGAACCTGAAACACACCTGAAAGGTCACTAGGCTGAAACTGAGGAAATCTCTCCTTACTGACTGTTTAGCCTTCAAGGACAAAAATTTGTATTGGTTTGACCCAAGTTCTCAGTTCTTCTTGGTTCAGTAGCTTCAGTAAACATGGCCTCTGCACAGACCAGACTGCAGCACTTCTAGATCTCTTTGCAGTAGGTGCATTTTGGTGATTTTCCCCCCACACACTTCGTATGCTAGCAGAGAACTTTGTATTCCCATTTAAGACCTTCTTATACTTCCTGTATGTTGCTGACAGTAATGCTGTTGAACAGGCTTTAAGAAAATTTAAGAATTTAAGAAAATGTCCTGATCATGCTAGTCCTGATGGCAGTCTGAGGGCAGAAGACTACTTTACTGTCAGTAGATGGAGCTAGTTGTTTGGAGGAAGGAATGATACCCTGCAGAGGAAAGGGTTGAGAATTGAGACTGCAGGGAGCTTTTGGAGATGCTGCTGTTTGAATAAGGGCTGAGGTTCATAGACCCCAAAATGCCCATTTCTGTGCAAGGCCAGAGAAATCACAGGCCACTCTGGTGTCTCATTAATCCGATAAATTACATAATCGTTACTTGTTTCAGGAAGAAGTGGAGTAGCGCAATTAGATGGGTTCTTTGGTGCCAACATACTCTTCCTGGCTGCTTTTGTAGGGCTCTCAATCCAAAATAAGTCCATCTTTCTGCAAGTGTATAGGCCCAGTTGTAGGGAAGATGTGTTTAGTTTGTTATGTTTTATAAAGTCCTTGTGAGTCTTTAAAGCTCATAAGAGTGTAGTTGGAAGCACAGAAACTTTCTGGGATCACAAAATAAATGGCAGCCATCATATGCCTTTAGAAATGATACTTTGGACAGAAAAAGACTGTATTTCTCAAGATGTCAAAAAACAAATGGGACTAATAGTCTATATACAAACTGATAAAGAGATTGTTCAATATATGGTTTGACTTGATGGCTTTCTGAGCAGGTGACCTTGGAGATTTGGAAGAGGGAACCTGAACTTGAAAATGGCCTTTATTATGACATTGCATGAGACTAGTTACTTGTACTATATAGGAATATAGGCAACTAGACTATAGCAGCCTCTACTGAAGAGGTGAAAAATGACTGGATTGAAGAAAGACTGTGAGACAAGTTTGAGGGGTTTGGGCCCAACCATTTTTGCACTATATCGGTAAAAAAAATGAAGAAGCACCAAACTTGTAGCTAGCATGAGGTTACTGGAGAGAAGAGAAACAAGCCTTGAAAAACAGTGGGCATGGGTTGACAGCCCCCTGCACTTTTTCATGGAGACACATAATACTCTGAGAAGTGTGTCAGAAGAGATAATGCCTTCAATGGGGAGAGATCCAGTGTTCTTAAATTCTAAATCTCCATCTTGGTGGTGGTGAGCAGTGATTACCAAAGCGAATAAAATAAAAAAAGAAGTCATACAGTGCTATGCAAATGGCTAGTAAGAGTACACCCGGGGAAGTAAGCATGATTTGGAGATTTCTCTTACAGAATGATGGTAGGGAATGCTTCCAAATAAAGTGGCCACTCAAAGTATTGTAGGTGGATTATAAACTGTTCCTATACATAGGAAAACTGCTTTTAACCAGGAAGGAATAGAATTAAAGGGGAGTGGGAAACCCAAAGGGCAGTATTAGAAATTCAGGGATGCAAGTAAGGTGTGTCTAGTACTTAGCTTTTTCACTGAATTGTTGGGCATGTGTCAATCTGGGTTTTGTGCATCAAAATGAATTTCATATGCAGAAGTTGGTTTGTAAAGGGAACAGTCTGTGTTTCTAAGGTCAGCACTTGTAACTTTTTGGGTTGTTTTTTTTTTTTTTTTTTAAGAAAAGAGTGAAAATAACTAGAAAATGCCTGTGTAAATGCAATTCACCTTTAAAAAAATATTTCAAACACTTGAGTGTTAGTCTTGGCAAGTAGAGATTTGTAATGAAGAGATCAGCTAAGCCACACTGACAAGGCAAAAGTGATTTGGGATCCTTCTGTAAGAAAGGCATACTATAGAAGCTGGTTTATGTTCCCTGGAAAGACATTTGTTTCTACACATTATCCAGAAGATGAGGAATATTTCTTGCTATATCTGTTGCTTTTTTCTTTTCCAAAGAATTCACACTGCTCTCCGAATGATTATGGAGAAAATGTTCCCATCTCACACATTACTAAACCCTTCAGGGAATGAACAGATTGAGCAGCTTTCAGCTACTGGACCTCAAAGAGGGGTGTCCTACTTCCCAGGGATTTGAGGACTGCCTCAGCACCAGGCAATGGGAAGGGGCACAGAGATCTCTGGATGAATAAATGCTATTATGCACTGCACTGCAGTGCTGGGTGGCTGTGCTGGCTCGTTCTGCTGGGCTCACAAGTTCAAGCAGACTGGCAGGCAGAGGCATTTAAACAGGTTCTGGACCTGACCTCGCTGGGTACAGGGCAAAGGGGCAGAACAACAATAGCCACAATCACGCAATGTTAGTACTTCGATATTTCATCTGGATAACATTACTATCATTTTAATAAGTTGTGTTAGCAAGTGTGCTGCTCCTGCCAATGTTTGATCACACTATATGAAATGAGTCTGACATCATGATGTAAGCAGTGAGTAGGTCCAAGCAGAGTGGGGCAAAAGAACAGAATTCAAAACTTGGCAGTGTTCAGTCTATTGAGGCTGTAAAAATACAAATACAAGCTTGTGCATGTATGTGACTTTACAGCAGGTGCTGTAGGTGCTTTTCTAGGTGGGTAATGCTGAACAAAAATCATGATTAAAAAAATCTTTCAATTTACTTTCAATGAAAAGAAGGGAAAATATCTGTTAAAAATCAGTCGGCATACCACTGTTTACATATTTATTAATACTTTTTCTCTTTTTCTTAAAATTGAACTTAAATTTTAGAGTGTTCTGCCCAAAACATGACCCAGGCAATAGGACCAATCACTATGGTGAGTTTCTTTAATGGCTTCATTGATTTCATTTGTTTTAAAAGTTTGCATCCTACAGTCAATAACTCATTTGAGCAAAATTAATGTTATTCCACCTTTATATATAGTGGTGGATTTCTAATCTTGCAGGAGTGGTTTGGTTGAGATCCATGTATGTGCAGAGAAGTCTAAAAGATTTTGAAGTAGGAAATGCTTATATTTGATCGTCCCGGAATCTCCCTCAAAACTGACTTGAAACACTGTGGACCAGATCCTTCATGGAATTATTCTGACCATGTATAGGCAGGTAGGCCCAAGCAGTGTGTAAACTCCGTGTGAGATATGAGAGCCATGCTAGTGAATGATGCACAAGTTTGCATTTGGTTAGCTGAGAGAGAGCTACTACACGAGTGGCCACCTTGGGATTTTAATCTGTAGTTTCGCTAAACCATTCACATTTGCGTCTTTCATATTCACTGCAGTACTTTTTGAATAGGGCCTTTCATTCTGAAGGATCCCAAAGAGCTTTTTTTTTTAGTGTAACAAAAGTGTTATAAAACTTGCAGGAAAAGATTATTTCCTCTGCTACAGAAATGCAATTTAATTTGGCTATCCTGGGGCTTGCTGGTGCAGAGGTAGTCAGGAATCTTACTGAATTTACCGAAGCTGTGACTTAGTTAAGCTAGTGCACACGCTCCTACTGGAAACAGAATAGGTCCTAAAATGGCCTTCACTTCCAAATGGAAGTTAAGCTCAATCAGGCTGCAAGCACTACTGCTAGAAGTTGTGTGCAGAAAGTAAAATAGGGGTGGGGTATAGACACTGTGGCTCCAAGGCAGAGTTTTGACTTTCAGGATCTAACTCAAGCGTAGTAGCGCAGCGGTTCCTCTGGGACAGGCTGAGCTGAGATTGGGCTGTGGGAACGGGAGCTGGCATAAAAGGGCTGTTTCTCTCCTTCTCTCTCCCTCCCCCCCCGCCCAACCTGGAGAAAACAGGGTCAAAGACCATCCCCTTGCTCTTGGTCCAGGGAACATTCCCATGTTGAAACGTCAGGCCTCTGTTTTGTGACTGGAAGGGGATAGCTTGCCTTAGGTGCCAAGAGATCTCCTTGCAGCTCTGTGCAGCAGGGATGGGAGAGCAGTGTAGATTTGGAAATGGGCTCCCACTCCGGCCTAACTGGAAATGTTGGATATGCCCAGAATCCAGGCTATTAAACACAGAAGGCTGAAAACACTCTGTGGGGAGCAAGAAAAGTTGGGCTGCCGTTTGGATCTTGTTCCTCTTCTCTTACAAGACATCCCTAACATACCCTAAAACAAACATCCCAAAGAGCTGAGACAATCCTAACATAGGTCAAAGATGTCCTGTTAGACAGCAAGCAATGCTTTTTGTACCTACACCCGCATTTCCTAACCTGCTTCAAGGTAGACCACCCAGCTTTTTTGCAGACTTAGTGAGAGCCTGCGATTTCTTTTTAAGCCATGAAAAACGCAGGTGTACAACGCCATTCTCAAGGAAATGACCGTACTCCCCAAATAGGACATTGTTTTAACAAACTGGCCCTCCTGAACCAGCGGTAGCTCCCTGTTTTTCTCAATAAGATGACTTTTAATAGCAAAAACGTTATCACATGCTGCCCGAAGGTCCTGCAGTTAGAAGGCAGAGGGGCGCATGGCCCCTCTGCATTAAAAACCTTCAGCCTATGATGGATGGTTGTACTCTTTTTCTCTAGCTTTCACCTTCTCCTGCTATGTGTTGCTTGCCAGAGTTACCCTTCTCTGCTTGTGATGCCATAATTGTTTTCAGCAGCTGCCAGTTACGATATTGGAGAGATACCAGTGCACGCTGATAGAAAGGACAGAGTGAGAGCAGATGATTTCACTAGGATCTAAGATCATGTCACTAAAAGCTTAAATAATATAAAACTTACAAGTAAAATTGTTTCTAATTAGCGGTTCTTGGGGTTTTCTAGGAGGTTGGTACATTGAAGAAAACACAGTACTATTTATATGCATTTGAGACACTAGAATACTGCTCTATGTAGGCTTGGTTTTGAGATTAAAATAAACAAGAATTGACTGAAAAGAAAAAAAGTAATCTTTCATAAATTTCTGACTTTCCTGAGGTTCTAACTATGTATAGGTAGTGCTGCTGCCAGGGGAAATCAGTTCTCTGCCACAACCAAAAATCATATGTTAAAATCTGGGTTTTCCTTTATACTGGGATTAAAAGGATGGGATTAGTGTCCTAATGCTGTAGTGGTTTGCACTTCTTAGTGGTTCAGGCTTGTACTTTTTCTTACATAGAAATAATATAAATTCAACTGAAATGTCAGGTTTTGGGGAAGCGTAAATACACTCATGCATTGCCACCCAAAGTGTCTGACTTTTGTAGCTTTTGGGAAAGAGAAAAAATTTGAATTGTGTGTAATTGTCAGTCTGAGGCTGACATTGTTACTTTATTGTCTCTTGATTTCTAGATGCAGCTAATAAGAGGAAAAGGCATGCAATGAAATCCTCCGCCATCAGGGAACAAATGGTAATTCTGAATTTAAGTAGTTCTAAAACAGAAACCCACATCCACTACAGCAAAGGACTTAGAGAAGCATTTTGACAGTGTATTCCTGAAGGCGTTTCCTCACAGGAGTGCAAGAACTCTTCCTTTACAGCTGCCTTTATTTCTTGTTTTGATCTTGTCATTCTTTCAAAACAAACCTGTTTGCATTCAGAGCTGCTTCAGGCGGAACTGATACTGCCCTCAGATAATAAAAAAGGAACCTCTGAGCCCTCTGAACAAAGGCTGTGTGGCAAAGACTCAGTGGCTGTGATCTTGCCAGGAACAGAACAAGCTTCCCCTTGGGGGCTCTTTTTCTTCCGAAGTTCTAAAGCCCTCAGATTTGCCTAGGGCTTGACACAGTTTCTGTGAAAACTGCTTTTGATGAGTCACTTGGCCTTTTAAACTAGCACTTACTCCTTTGTGAGCCTGCACTCACAGCAAATGTGGCACGTTTTTGCTCTAGATCAGGCAGTTCTCACAGCTTTGCCTGTGAGGATGGCATTCCCAAGGGCTCAGGAGTTATCAGGGCAGAACGGCCCTCTGGTTGCTGGGGTATTTTTTCATTTTTTTAGGGGTAGTTGTTAGAAAACTTTTAAATAGAGGTTATTTTGAGTTTGAGGTGGTCCCGTTGGCTCTACTGAAGTATGCTTGCAAACTCTCGTTGACTGGTGGGGATCAGGATTTCTCCTTTGTAGAGGAAGTGGCATCCAGCTTTTCTTAGGAAAAATTCCTGCCATTCCCAGGCCTTGGAGATTAAAGAGAGGTCATGTGAGGAGACATGAAGAATCTTTGCAGCTTTCATGCAGCAGCATTTTTGTTAGTAGGTTGGCTGTTCCCCAAGCATTTCTCAGTTGCAAATCCACTTACATTTCTGGTATTATAACTGAGATTCACTTGGTTTGTTACCCAAGATAATGTGCTGTTTCTGCCGCTTGCCAGTGTCAGCGATCTCAGTAATCAATGCAAATGCTGCAAATAAATTCCAAGGCTGCATGTATGTTTAGTTGCTGCAAGATAAATCGTTTAGCATTGTGTAAGCAGTGCATTTCTACATTGGTGTTTTGTGGCAGCATTTAAGAATCATTTGTGGGATGACTTAGAACAGCAAAGAATCACTGCATCCAGTCTGAAGGAAAAGAAGAACATTCCCTTTCTCCTCTCAAATCCTTTTAAGCGTTACATCCAGTCTGGAGAATTAAATGTCACTTGTTTTGGGATTTAGCAGTAGTCATTTGGTGATATTTGTGCTATTTGAATATGCTGGGCAAATGCAATAATAATAATACAGAAGGGTGGTGTCCCAGTTACTGGACTTTTCTTGGACAGATGTTTTTGCTTCTTTTTTTAAAAACTGATTGTAAACATTCCAGAGAGGAGTACCATTAAGTGTGTGGGGAAACTGGCTATAGTCACTGAAACATGGAATGCTTTTTCTCTCTCTTATTAAAGAGGTAAGATAATAAAAATGGAGCAGTCAATGTCAATATGATGTAAAAATGTTTTTTTTATAGAGCACAGAAGAGACAGAAGATGAAAACAGTTTACGAATACTAAAAAGAAAAAACAACAGGCAAAAAGGTGCGAATTATTTTGTAGAACAACTAGATGATACTGTGATCTGTTATGGTGAAATTGAGAGCTTGGAGATGTTTGATTAAAAATGCTGTTGCAAACATCTTTTTATTATTTTCCTGGGACGAGTGACTGTGTTCTGACAAGGGAGTGAGAGTCAGATATTGCAGGATGACTATGCAGGTTTTCTGTAACTGTGCAGCAAACAAATCTCTGTGCTTTGGCTGAGATTAACTATCTGACGTGACGCAGTTATTCACCTGGGATTTTTTTTTATAATCCCTCTGCTCTAGTTGGCTGCTATGTTCAACTGGGTGCCTCCAGCAAACATGGATACCTCAGCCTGACCCTTTTCTTCCCTCTCCATATTAAAACAGATAAAATTAAAAAGAAAAATAAAATACAAGAAATTTTCTTTCTTCACTTCAGTCTTCTTGCACTAAGCTTCTCTGGAAGGAGGCGAGGGGCACAGATTTGGAAGAACCTAGAATGGGCAGAGGAGGTGCTAGCAGGAGAGGAGGTTTGAGAGCATAAGCAGGACATAAAAGAGAGGACATCCAGCACAGCTGCAAGAGGAGGATTCTAGCTCATTGGGCAGTTACCAGGCTTTCAAAATGCTGCTACAGTTATTGCTGCCAACTGCATGCCATCTTATGCTACCTTCCAAATCTGTATTAAACTGTGTTGTATAAAGCTTCCTGTATCTTATTTTACTGCATAAATATGCCATTATAATAGGGAAATCAACTGCTGGACCCATTCTTCAGTTCCACAGTTTTCATGTTACCCAAGAAGTCCTGCTGTAGTTGTGTGTTAGGATTATGCTGTCAGTCAGAAGTTTGGAAGATGTTGGTGTTTATCCACCTTCCCATGGCCATATTCAGTAAATGGACATGGTAATGTAACAGTAGGTGGCTGCAAAGTGTTCTTTTTCTTTATAACTGTAGTAAAAAAATTCAGAATAGCGAACCTATAGAGAATCCTGCAATATTTATAGGACATCTAATATAAGTGAAATGACATTTTCTTTCTCACTGATTTCTCCAGTAAAAAGTAACATCACATTTGAACGGAGACTTGCAGACTTCTGAATTCTCTAATAGCTCTTTCCTTTTGAATGGCGCATTGCTCCTACTGAAACCTGTCACTGACCTGCTGCTCTGAGAGATGAGGGGGGGAAAAATGCAGTTATATTTCCCCACAGCAATCCAAATCTGACAAAGTAGACATATAAAATGGGCTATAATAAACCAAATTAATACCTGCATCAGTTGGAATAAGAGTAGCCTCAGTTCTCTTACCAAATCCAATATTGGCTGGTTTCTTGCACTGTTTTCTACCCTGTAGCCCCTTCAGTCCCTGGTGTGGTGCTGGGGATGGGGGAAAAAAAAAAAAAGGCAATTGCCTGCTTTCCAAACTAAGGGGTAGCAGGAGGCTTTAGGAATGGTGCACTTAGAGTTGTGGTGACATTCCTTTTGATCAGCGAAGCCCAGCCTAGAGCTTATGTAATTTTACAACCAACCCAATGCTAATGTTAGCCTGACCATGTTATTGTCCCCATTGTAAAGGGCTGAGTGGATAGAGCTAAGAAGCCAGGTATTTGCATAAGGATCTGTTAGGTTTGGGGGGGGCGCTTAACCAAATTTTTAGTCACTTTGAGGAGAGGGCAAGTGAAAGCTGCTACAGTTAATATAAAGAGACCATGCAGCTGGGCTGAGGATCACTCTTGATTCTGTGTTTTAACAGTACGAATAGATTTTCTTAGGAAGTGCAAACAGGCGGGGCTTTTGGATGACATATTTGAAGAGATGCTGGACACACTTCACCTGGCACAGGAAAAACTGATGGATGACAACACTTCGGAAACTGGTATGGTGAGCCATGGGGAATTCTGCTTTCACAGACGAAACACTGATCCGAATGCTGGGCGCTCGGCCCTGGGGTCACCTTCTGGAGAATGTTTCTTAGCAGCCTTAGATAACTGCGTCCTGTCTTAGTTCTGCAGCCCTACAGCAGGTGGAGAGTGAGATTTTTTGGTATACCCATGTCAGTACAGGGGAAGAGCTGCCAACTCGGCATGCCCTAGTGAGGCCTTCTAACCCTGGAATTTGTGAAGCTGCCTTCTACTCCTTGTGTAAACATATGTGGATTAGCCAGCCAGGCCCAGACCTCTTCTCCCAGGTGCTGAAGGAGAGGTCCTGGAGAGAACAGGAAGGTTTTATTTGAATCATAAATTTATGTTGCTCTTACGGCTTCTTAGAGGGACCAGCTGTCTATTAATACCAGCACTCTTTGACCCAAGTATGTATGTTTTAAGTGTTGTAATGAATTACTTGGATGATTACTTAGAAATTTAATGTCAAATATTAGTGTGTGTTTGGGGGTTTAATTGGTTTAAGTATCAGCATGTATGAAACACTGTTCTTGGAAGATTCCACTCTAATGTTGTTTTGTCCACAAAACAGTTAAAGAAAACTTCAGACCTTGTTCTCCTATCGTCTCCCTAGCTTTCCAAAGTTATGAATACTATACCTTTGTACAAAGAATGCGAACTTACGCAAAATAACTAAAGCACATGTATGAAAAGTGAGATGTCCCAGTCAACTAAATCTTCCTCATGAGCGCAGCTAGGATGTTGCATGACAACAGCTGCTAGAAGCAATGAAAAATTCCAGAGCATATTAGGGTTTCAGAGGACTTCATCATTCAGTAAACTACTTAAGTCATATCAACTCTGTAGGCATTTTGTATTTTGTTTCGTTGGAAGCCTCAATTATGAAATCCAGGTGTAAATCGAGGCTGACTTTTAACATAAAACAGCAATAGCAGTGTCCCATGAAAAACGCTCTTATGATCTTAGAAAGGCAAATGCCCATTAGGTGTTTGTGCTGAGCACATCAGTGTCCTGTGATCTGTGAAGAGTTGGCACTATCAACCCTGCTGTTACACGTACAGTCCCAACATGCTGGAGTGAAATATGACTTGGGTAAATTGTAGACTGCCCAGCCAAAGATATCCTACTTTAAATGAAGTGCGTTGAGGTGGTGCAGACTCGGAACAGGAATGCCATGTAGGTCTCCTTTCTAGTTTCCTATATGAAACTAAAAAAAGCAGAGTTGGCAATACAGGCTATATGAAAAGAAAGTCTTTTCCTTGCATCTTTGCTTATCTTAAAACCTCAAGTAATCGGTATAATATAAAATAAGTAATTACTGTTTTGTGCTACTTCTAAGCAGGGCTCTGTGTTAACCAAAATGTACTGTAAACCTTTACTATGTAACAGTAAATCAAATTATCTTTATCCTTAGAGTATGAAGAAACAGTAATGTCACTCTTTGACTGTGGACTGTTTGAAAACATACTGACAAATATTCATTCAGGTATGTGAAATAAGCTGTCAGAGTAGCAGCACTTGGTGTGGTTTTTGGCATTCAAGTGGTTGTTCTGAGGATTTTGATAACATGATCACTTAAGATGAGAATTCCAGGGAACTTCTTCTCAACATTATATAAATTACTGAGGAAAAGCCATTGAAACCTGAATCTTTAGAAATACAGTTTGGCTGCCTGACATAGAGGGGGAGGTAAGTCACAGTTCCACAGCTTTAAAGGACCAAAAGGTCTTTGCTGTGAAGAACCGAAGGGTTCTGCAGGTTCCTTTCCTTCCTGTGTGGGGAGGCTTCTCCACAGCCTCCCTTCACAACTTCTTTCTATTAAAACTTTGCTCCTTTCCTATGAACACTGTTTAGACCGGTTGTTATGTTGCAGTGAGAGCATTAACCATTATGAGCAGAACGTACCTGGAACAGAGTGCAGTTTTAGCATGCTTTGAAAACAAGTTGAAAACACTTGAAGAATGAAATGAAAACAAGTGCAAGAGCAGTCATTTGGGATGACTGGTATGGAAGGAACCTCTGGGGCATGGACTGCAGTCTCAGCTATTGCAAGCAAAAAGGTTAATATTATTTTTCAGATAGGTAGATCTCTTGCTTGCATTTCCCTCAAATAGTTAGCAACCTTGTTCTAACTTCTGCTTTAATTTATTCATGACGAAGGGGAAATGGGTGTAAATTAGCTAACCCTGAGGTTCAGTGCTTCTACCTTATGTTTGCAGTTCCCCCATTCCACCTATTCTGATGTACTTAAAGAGGACTAACAAACATAGTGCTCTTTACCCTTCACTTCACTAGATGGAACAAGCCACGCACCTCTCTTTAGTTTCCTAGTCTCACATCTGAATTCCTGTTTTGGGAATGGGAGTGACCGGTGTTACAGAATTACCTAGACAATGTGCCTTTAATGCATTACCTAATCCAAGGTGGCATTAATACATCTCTGCTCTTAATTCCTCATGTGAGACATCCTTGGATCACACTTACTTCTTTCACAACTGCATCAATTAGTTCATCCTCTTCTCACCTTACAAGAGAAATTCTTGATATTGGCACCTGTGTACAAAACCATGTGATTCTGACATGTAAAAGTTGTACCCTTCCTAATTCACCACTACCTCAGTCACTCAGTTCTTCCTGTACTACAAAATCTTCTTTTCTGATACCATCAGCAAACATCATACATATACTCCTACTTTCAGTTTCAAGGTCAATAATGAAAGCATGTATCAAGGCTGCTTTCAAGACTGATCCAAGAGGAGCTCTGATAATGAATTGGTCAAAGATGATAAGTAGTACTGTGTTAGTGAAACTAACAAGTGAAACAGCAGGGATGGAAGTCACTAGCATTTTTGAACTGACATTCTCTTCAGTGATTATATTCTCTGCATTTTTGTCCCAATCTATCTTCCAGGCTCTTAGCTAGTAAGTCTCTGTAACGATGCATGAAATGTTTATATAAAAGTCCAGAATGACTAAATACTGTTTTCTTTCTCCTGCAACCAATTATTTTAAGCCGTCTGACATGCTTTACCTTTAATCCACTTTTCATTTTAACTTTCTTTTCCCCCACATTTTTGATCTTCTTGCCAAACTTCTAAAGCCTTATGCATTAGTACAGAAAGACTACGATGAACTGTAATTGTTGAAATGGCTTTTTTAATCCCTCTTGTATGTAGGTCTTAAACAGTGGTTATCTACTATGCAGTTTTACTCCAAACTTGCTGTATTTAAAATATTTCATATGGGACCTGCAATTACCTCATTGATTTCAGAATTCTAGGTTGGAGATTCTAATTCTCTCCCCCAAAGGAAAAGTGACTTCCTTCTAGTTTTGCTTTCTGCTCTGTTGTCTTGTGCTTAGCTTTGTGTGATACCTAGATCATCTTCAATCTCCTTCTCTTCACTGGTAAGCAGTCTGTGTTGTAGCTTTTGAACTTCCTGATATTATTTGTTTTCAGGGCATCTGCAGCAATGAATTCTGCAGTTTAGTTATGTAGATTTAAAAGCTACAGCTTCCCTGTTTTAAACCTGCTATGCAGTAACTTCACTGAGTCCCATTGCTCTTCTCTTACAGAATGGTGTGCAGTTGTTCCATGTTCATATTCCTCAAGCCATTTCTGATTTTTTCAGAGATATCTGTTCTTTTCCTTTAGGTCACCTCTTCTGTGAGGTGAAAGATTCTCATTCTGTTGATCTATCTTCCTATGGAAGCTTTCCCATATGCCAGTCATTCTCTGCCACCTTTCTCTGGACTAATTCTATTTCTGCCACAAGGTTTTGGAAGAAGAGGAACTGTGTTGTTTCTGTCTGTGGTTCACCCATAAGCTGAACACAATACCATAATGGTCATGTTGTGTCTACTCTGTTTTGTCTATTTCAAATTATTTTTGGGGGTCCAAATATTCCAAGAAGTCTTTCTTCAGCTCCTACTTATACAGTCCAGCTTTTTCTTCAAATGTGTGCCTGATAGTACTTCTAACCACATCTACTTGATACCAAATAGAAATGCCATAATGACTGCCCTTGGCAAGCAATAGAGAAGACTGTGATTTCCATTACAGTCTTGAAGACAGTTGAACTGACACTGCCAAGCAATGTGTATACGCTGCTATGCTGGGACACCCATGGGACACACTGTGAAATCCAGAGGACATCTAACTGCACAGAAAAGTAGGGAGAGAGGTTAGCTGTTTTTTTTGGTCAGAACCAGGGTGAGGAGTTGAATCCCTCTTTCATGAACTGATACCTAGAGTTTTCAACAGTAATTCTGGCTACCAGTTTTCAACATGCAACATTCAAGGTAAGGACTCAGTAATGTATTTGAAAATGCATTGTAGAAGTGTGTGTACATATGTGCTCTTCCATACACAAAGGCTAAGGACTTTGCTTCAGTAAAGTAGAGGTTTTATGGTAGACTAAGTGTTGGTAACTTCTGCAACGTCAGTATTTATGCATATGTAACAGTATACATTAATAATATTTACACATGCTTAAGAATTTATATCCCTCCCCTTTTTATCACAGGGACAGAGGAGAAAATCCAGGAACTTCTAGAAACCAGGAAAAAACTGGATAACCAGATTGAACTACTGCAAGACATAAAAGAAGTTGCCCTTCCCAACCAGGAGAACACCGCTAGTACATCCAGTACAGTGTCTGAATAACCCTAAAGTCTTTCTGTAATGTCATCAATATTCAAAATTTTCTGCTGATAGAAACCATAGAGCACGTCTGGTGAGTGTGTAAGTGATTTTTTTTTTTTTTTAAGGATAGGGACACAAACAAATCGGGTGTTTTACTCATTTTTATACCTCACTGTTGCAATAATTTTAAGTTGTACCTTTATTTTTTACTGTGGATCAATGAGTGTTAGACACTTAATTTAGCTTTTTAAAGCTGAACAAAACCCTCCAACCAAGATTTTATCCAAGACAAGGGAGCAACAGCTGCCACAGAACATTTTTTTTTATGTCACTTTAGTTGAGGCAGCCCTCTTCAGAATGTGCGAGGGAGCTGCTTCACTGTCTGCTTGGAGACAGTGTTGTTTTAAGGATCACTTTGCTGCTTTGGCTTTCCAAAGAAGATAAATTAGCAGAACTTGCACTCAGAAACCTTCTGAATTATGAACAGGAGTTTTTTTTTTTTTTTAATTGATTTCTTCATTGACAATGTTAAGCATATAGCTAGTTCTGCTATAACAGCAGTGGTGAAATGGTGGTTGCAGGCAGACAGGAATGTCTGAGTACCATGCTCTGATACCATAGACAATGTAAAATGGTATCAAATAATGGACTGTATTCTCCTTTCTCCATTAAGAAAGGATATGACTTCCATGTGCTTTGTCTTAAAGGTTACTATACTGAAATTGTTTGAATACAGAAAAACATTGTTTAGCTACAAAACTAAGTTAATAAAATGTTTTTAATAAAAAGTTGTGCATTTAGTAATGCTCAGTATGCAAATTGGTGTGTGGGATATTGCCCAGTAAGTGGCATGCCATTAAGCAATCACATTTTTTCCATCTTTACCTTGCCTTGTCCAGTAGCAAGCAGAGGTGGTACCATAATGACCTATTGCTCTTATGAAGTTAACTACATCTGTTATGATGGGCTGCAGCACCATTCTACAGAACTAGTTGTGCTCCATTAGCGACTGGTGCAGATTCATAGCTTGAGCTCATTCTGTGCAGAGTCCTAAGCTGGAGATTAGTAAGCATGGAATAACTGAAGTGATAAAAGGTAAATTTCAAAACACAAGCCCTGCAGGTAGAAAGATTAGCTGTGCCCTTACAGAAATATACACTAGTATATAGGGTACACAGGCTATTCTTGCTTGGTGACAGTTCAGGCCCTGCAGGCTCACCAAGACTAGAACCACAACCCATTTACTGCTCCAGCTAACACCCTGCTCAGAGCTATTCTGCTTAGAAAAACTTTTACAGAAGTAAAGCCTCTCACTCTATAAATATGGGTTATGGGTTTCTGTTAATAGGGAACAAAAATAGATAGATGTAAATCCACTGTCACTGGAAAGAAACAAAAGTTGTGTGATTCAGACCAACTCTTTTTCCTTTCTTTTAGCAGCAGTCTGAATTACTGACAAACCTTTGCAAATACTTTGCAGTTCCCACCCCCACATCAGACCTTTAGGCTACAGTTTGCAGTCAAAAAAAAAATTAAAACATTATTGAAAACAGATTAGCCTTTTATGACACACTTGGAAGCATTTTTTCCAGAGGATTGCAGACTGAAGTCTCAGAGTCAGAAGTCTTCTAGCCAAGAAATCTTCTTGCCAAAAACCAAAAATTCTAGGCCCTGAAAAGCTTAGCAAAGGTGACAGCATCATAACCCAGAGAAGATTAGATCTGTAGTTATATGTCTTAAACTTTGACACTCAAACTTTTCTTTAAACTGTTCTACCCTGTGGTTGATGATGAAAGAACACCTTGAAGTACACAATAAGCACCTTAGTGTTTCAAAAAAATACACCTCCGTCTCTCAGCTTATGAAATGGTCTTCCAGTTGAAAGCAACCAGATCCAGAGAATATAATCACTGAAGAGAATATCAGTGCCTAGAAATAAATCCTTTTTTTTGCTTCTTTGCTTCCTGAATTTATCAAGTACAGTGAATTTTTTTTTTAAATCAACACAAAAAGCTTGAGATTTTCTTCCAAGTCAAAAGAAGTTTGCTAGTAGATAAGTACAAAACAGTGAATTTTATTACATGTAATTTAAGTTTATACAATACTTCGATGCAAAAAAACAAACAAAAAATACACCACAAAAAAACCACCCCACACTTCCAAAACAGTATATCCCTTCCCCTCCAGGGGAGCCAATTTAATCTGACATCACCAAAGAGGTAAGTCTTTCATTAACCATTATAAATATTGCTGTACAGATTACATAAAGTACACATTACAACTTATATTAAGGTATACCCAAATATAGAGCTTTATTGCCAATTAGATCTGTTAGTTACCGCTTTCTTCAAAGTTACTTATGTAGGCTTTGAGGATACATTATTTCTGCATACTTTTCTAAGCACTGAAAGAGACTTGATTACACACAGCAAATGGCAAATTCATTCACAATCATGCAACTGCAATAAAAGATATCTCTGCCATTTGCTTTGTCATAATCTCATGGAGTGAATGTTTTAAGTGATATCATTCAGTGGCTCAGGTGAGACTATTCTCTAACCCCAAAAGGCCAATACCCCAAGTACTGAATTTAAAATATTAACAGATGATGCTAGGATTGAAACCTCCTAGCCTGAAAAATAAGTCCTTTTGCATGCTGCAATTTTTCTCCCTCCATTTGAAGTCCTGAGCTGGTTCCAACATCCTGAGTTGCTAAATGCAAGCGAGTATTTTGCTTGACATTTTTTTTTTTAAACAGTTCACTTTTCTTGAGCACACAAAACATTTGTTTTCAGTGTTGGGGTTTTTTTGTTTGTTTTTAAATACACACTTTCACATCTTCTGATACAAGAGACCAGGTTAGGGTTAGTTTCTTTTACCTGTACAGTTCTGCCAAACTGTTACACCATGCCAACTGCAAAAAAAAAAAAAAAAAAAAAAAAAAAAAAAAAAATCCCTGCAGTCACCCAAAACTTACAGCCTCTTGTTTCAGTTCTTAAAGGCTCCACATTTACTGGCTTTAGCAATGAATTCCTTCAGTAGAGGACCATCCATTTGCCAAAATGCTGCAGTTTGTGTCACTTCTGTCAAATGGTTGACACAAAACTTAAAGCAGAATTCTTCTAAATCCTAAACAGGGAAAAAAAAAAAGAAAGAAAGAAAAAGAAATGGTTTTACTATCTTCACTTCCATCACAGAGAACTACATTCAGAGCCAGACACAAATGTCTTTATATGCTTTACTTTTAGTGCCACTAACAGCAGAGAACTAGCCAAATACATTAATTCAGTGGCTCTCGGCCCTTTTCTACAGCGTGACTGTGTAAATGCAATAGAAAAGAATAATTCTACCCACATAACATGGCCACAAAGAAAGAATAACCCTAATTTGGTTCTCACTGTATAGCTGCAGTCACATATATTGCTCAAAATAGTGTGTTTTTAAAGTTTTACCACTTAAAGGATTTATAAGGTTAGATTGAACGTAGATGAAACTCTTCTGGCTGCTAATAGCTAGACCACTGACAGCTATTAAATCTAATACAAATAGGAGATCTGAAGGTAACAAATTTCAACCAGGACTGTGCAGTAAGAAAATTCAGCTCTTCCATTCCATATTATAATCTCAGTGTGTATATATAGGCTGCTTGACTTCCTGCTTCGTTAATGGCTTAGCTAAAGCTTTGAATTTGCATGCCTCTGGGTTCAGTGCAAGTGTATACTAACTGGTATTTTCAAAGCAAAGCTTAGGCAAAAGGCCTTTCTATGCATTACAAACAGACTTTCTTTTTTTTTTTTTTTTTTTTTAAGTATTCCACAGATGTCCCAAGAAATACACTGTGGCATAATACACCACAGCAATTCTTGCAGAAAATGTTCTGGATATTTGAGACTACTTGGAAGTGCCTCCCATTTAAGGATTAGAGAAACCTCAGGCATTGCTGCACCCACATGATGCGAGAGAGAGCGGATGTCTAAAAAACAAAAAACAGTCAATCATTGACCACAGAATTGCTTCCCAATCACATTATTTGTTTCAAACTCTTCTTTTGAAGAGGAAACTTACTCTTCGTGGTGCAGTACTAAGCTGCTATACGGAGGAGGATGCAGCCCTTACAAAATAGTAACTCTCTCCCCACCCTGCTCTAATTTTTTTTAGTACTTTATAAGTCTATAGTACTAGTACTTTATACATAAGAACAGACCCTTCCTTAGTTGCTCAGCAGACTGGGTGCTGCAGTAAGGCATAACAGATTTGCAGAGCTCTTTAAGGCACCTGAAGTATGAAAGATTGATTAGTATTCATATTTTCACTTAAGGTCAACACTGAAAGCTAGATCAGCTGTGTGCCAGTGAGAGTTCTTGACACAACAGTAAAACAAAAATATGACCTGGCCTAAAACCAGGCTTTCTGTAGCTGCAGATCTTGGCTTGTGTAGCATCTGTGCAATGAAAAAAGACAAGCTTATTAGAACTTAACACAGAGTTTTGTTGGGTATTTTTTTGTTTTGTTTTTAAGTAACAGAACGGACTAACATTTTAAATAAAAATTACATCATACACATTACAATATTTTACACTTTTATTAAAAAAATTATATTCCAAGTTAATGCAACAGAAGCATACAACAAACAGTAATACTGTGTCATTAGTAAGAAACTTTGGAAAGTTTGAAGCTTTGTGTAGAAAAAAAAGCTGATTTTCATTTGCAGGTGGATGCACTTCAAGCAAAACTTTACTTAATAAAGTGATAAAGGCACAAGGTACTTCCAATGATTATTAAAAGTCACAATGGAAAGCCAGACCTGAACTAACTCTAGTCCTTTCAATTCAGTTAATCAATCACTAAAAGAAAGTATATCAGAGTTTCATGCCATGGAGGTAAACTTTAAAATTAGTGAGGCAGCTTCTTTCAACTGTTGTCTTCCAGACAGTCCCATGAACTAACTACATCACCTAAGCAATTTCAAACCCTGATCTAACTCTACTGCACATAAAATGTGTTTACCAAAGGCAGCCCCTCAGTGTCACCCATTTTCTCCTTAATTTAGTATTTAAGCCTACCATTAGGTAAACTTCTAATTTCACTTAGCTTAGTAAAGTATTGCCAAAGCACAGTAACTGGATTTATCCTACTCTTTACAAACAGAATCAATAACACTCTGAAGACCTATTCTACAAATACATATTTTAGCTTTAAAAGATTAAGACCTTCATATTTTCTATGAATTCCCATCAAAGCAATCATTATTCACATTACAGCTGAAGTCATAATTCAGGCACCAATACCGTCATTCAAATAAGGTACATCAAACAAGCAACACACTGCAAGGCTCAGAAATAAGTTAAGGCAATTGCATGCATATTGCTGGATATTAAGTACAAGAAAAAGCAATGAGTTGATCTACTGAGTACCGAAAGCCTTTAATAAGCATAAACAGCAAGTTTAAAAACTAGCCAATCATGAGGTTGCGAACTTGACATGCAGGTACTATTCTGAACACAAAGAGCCAAAGCAAGCCCAGGAATACTTCCAGACTAGTCCATAAAGTAGCATGTTAGTGAAATCAGACATTATACAGAATTTCACCAGCCCTCCCTTTTTCACACACTATTTCTCTGCCTTTAAAGTTTATTAGGCCCATACAGCAGTTCTTATCCTGCCATTTGATTAGCATACTTGAAATGCAAAGCTGAAAGTTTATCTGACTGTAGATAACTCAGTTTAAGAACGACAAAACAAAAACGACCCAACCCAAAATACCCAAGCCCACCACTATACCACACCTCACAACCCACAACCTTACAAAAAGAAATAAATGAAGGCTTGCAAGAACTGCTTCTCAGAATGCAATGGTTTTCCTATGTTTTTAAATACTACTCTTGTTTATGTTAATGTTTTCATCCTCAATTTTTTTTATCACACTTTTTTTCCATATAAATAGAAATTCATGAAGCTTGGCATAGTGACACAACCTTTTACCATGAATTAAGCAATGCAAACATTCATAAATCCCGAGTCTCAGCCTGGGACTTAAGTCATCTTTAGAAACCTACATACTAGTTCACCTTCCCAGTACTGGTTCATAAAACACGGCTTTCAACCCAAATATAGTTTATGCAAGTCCAATGGCAACATTCTCAAATTCTGACAACAGTAAATAGTATTCTCTGATACTAAGTTAGAGAGAATTTATATAACTGGCTGCTTTTCTCAACAGTTCAGGTCAGAAAGCAGCCACCTATTTAGAGACTGAACTTTAGAAGTTTACCTCTGCATCATATCTGACAGCAGCAGAGAGCAATGAAAATGCATTTTCCACAGTAATTCCTCTCTTGATAATGTGTTGACATAGTTTTTTCAGTCTATTTTCACAATAAGAAGTAGCCAAATCCAAAAGCCCTGCAATCAAAATGCCATCGTATTAGCCACTTGTAATTATCACTGCTTTTCAACAACAGCATATGCTCCTGGGGTACAGGTTGCATCTTCATTTTGTATGCGATGTTCTGTATGTTCATAACATGCTGTATGCATGTGGGTCACTACTGAGAAAAACGTGTTTTACCGTTACACAGGAAGAAAGGCTTTCATTACCTCAAGCTGCAATCCTGTTAATCTCTATAAACATACAAGCTGTTCCACTGATTTGCATACCTAACTGCTTGCAAGAGTGGAACTGTTGCAAAACAGGCACATAACATAAGTGAAAAGCCACCACTATAAAAAACAAACAAACAAAAAAATCCATGCTTGAATTACAGCTTGCTCTTTGCTCCACTGCCCAAGTTTCCCCTATTACATCCACTGAGATTTTTTTCATATTATCCTAACCAATAATTGATTTTAGTAAAATACACAGATATTTTAATCAAGAGAAATATAGTTTCTCCCCCATCTTTGAGTAAACTCATAGTTCATTCCTAAATATGCTCCATTTTTGCTGTAGTAAATTTGCTACAGCAGTATTTTTAAAACAACTTTATTAATCCCCAGTAAATTTATTATAGGCTGGACTAGAAGCCTATATGTATACATTTATTCTGCATCCCTTTTCTCAGTTTCTCTGGATCCTGCTTTCTAAAATAATTTGACCAAAAGCGATACCTATAGCATCCTCAGGTGGAAGGTCAACACTGTCTGTATACAAGTATTCAAGAAAGGCACGATACACAGGATAAGAAAACTGGTCTATTTCTATCACTTCTTTCATGTCCTCATTCCAGTATGACTGGAACATGGTTCTGAAGTGTTCGCACCTAAAAGACAAAGAAATCATCTAGAACACTATTTTATTTCTGTATATATAAAAATATTATTTATTCATATATAGATATATGCATGAATGTTATATTACAGTCTCTCTGAAATACATATTTGTTGCAATCTTTCTGCAACATTCATACATATTTTACCTTACTCCATCACAATTAATGATCCACATTTTGGTTCCTACTATCGTATACATTGTTATACTTGCGCATCAGGATGAAACTCTTATTTGATCTATGCTACAGAAATGTCTGTGTATACATCACAATCAAACTAACTTAACAGAATTTATTATTTTGGGAACAATGAATAGGCTTAGTGGAATTTGGATACAGACTATTTTAAGAGAGAATTTAGATCCCCTCTTCTTTTCTTCCCCTCCCCCTTAGATGTGATGCTAACAGGTAGTTTGGTATAAACAAGAGCCATGAGGGATGAATATTACCTGATCTTCAGAACAGCTTTGTGAACATGGATGTACTTTCCATCCACACGGAACTTCAGGTCTGAGGTTTCTGGACTGTCAAACTCTTTCTTCAGAGACTCTGCTACTGTTAGAAAGTCTTCATGCTCTAAAGAAACAATTTTAAAACCAAAGAGCACGTTAGACATCTTAAAGAAAACACTTGCATCACTGTAGTTAAAGTTAACTGGTCAGTTAACAGCACATAAAGTAAACAGGTCAGCATCAGAGCTCCATTGGCTTAAGAGGTCAAACCAGAAGAAGGAATTAGTCCATTCTCCTTTTCTGATGGCAGGGGCTGCTCCACAACAGCTACAAACCGCAGCGGCCGGCTAGCAGTCCCAAGGCCAGCTTATCACCCAGAGGTAGCACAGCACCGAGGAAACTCCCTGGGGAACTTCCTTCCTTACACTCCACCTGGGTACCACCCACACTACTGCCAGTCTCCCGACAGCTCCGCTCTAGTGTTGGCCCAGCTCTGTGCCAGCAGCTGGTCCCAGGGAAGCTACAGCAAGCCTGCAAACTGCTGGTAATGGGAGTCTACAACATCACCTACAACTCACCTGACGCACAGTATATGGTGCTTCAGTCATGCTAATATGACCTAAAGAATAAGAAAACACGTCACTCATCGGCCACTTTTTTGAACTGGCTGATAGGACATAACCTGCAGGTTGTCAGTTTACATCTTTGCTGGGCTGACGTAACAGCATCCACGATATTTCATGTTAATTCAGTTTATCGGTCAATTACAACAGCACAAAACCCAACAGCAGTGCTGCAAGAAGACGGACCACACCGAGAAGACTATCTACTACCAAGGACACAGTAGTTCAGCAACTTTGGAAATGATTAAAGCTGAGATCTCACAGTCCCCTGACAGTTCTTAAAAAGGCCTAGGATACGGGGCCCATAGTGGTTCCATCATCTGTCTCTAGAAATCATATAAGAGTTTCAGCACAAGCAGGCCAAGACTTGTGGTAAAGCAAGAACCATGAGGTTTTAGGAAACCTAACTATAACCCACTATTTGAAGCTTCTGTTGATACATCTCACAAGTGTGTTTTAACACATGTGGCTCCTAAGAAGCAAAATATATTTAAAAAGTTTTCTACCGTAATGGGAGGTGGACTGTTTCCTGTGTCCCATAGGACTGCATATTATTCATCCACATACATTCCAATTACTTTTCACCATAAGAGACAGCTAAATAAGTTGGTATTATATAAAACACTCCTGCTATAGCAAGCTGCCATAAAAGACAAGTTATGTTTATGCCTCAAAAGACCATGAGCTTTTGTTTTTGCTCTGATTTACATGGATCATACAAGGAATCTGCATCTCACCAGCGCTAACTAGACCATGTTCTAATCCCCCCTGCACTTGTTCACGTGATTTTTTTCTAGGTCATCAGCTTAACTTAAGCCATGCTGTAGATCAACTTTCACTCCAAATACCTTTTCCACAACAAAGGCTGCAGATTGGAACTTTGCCACAGACAATCCTGAGTGACTGATCTTAGTTTTGGCAGAGCCACTGTAACTGGAAATAGAACGATAACCATCATGTAGAGTTAGCTCTCACTAAGAAAAAAAAATAATGCATTTTTTTAGCCTATATAAATAAAAAGGTACAGAGGGGAGAAAAATATATATGCAGAAGGGAGATTAAAAATGCTCCTAGAATTAATGCTTTTGATTAAACATTCGGTAGTAGGATTATCAGAATAAGAGGAGAATAATTCCCATTAGCCTTTGGGAATTAAGATATAGACATAAAATTCAAACAACTTGTTATACTCTGACTGGGAATACTTCATGAAACTGAAAATTTAAGTGACTGAAACAGGGGAGATATCATTTAAACAGCCTTCACAGACTCTTGCAAAATGCAAGAGACCTGGACAACTGTCAGACCTCTACAGAGGAAAGACTAACACATATCCCAAAGGAAAGAATGATTAGAGAACGAAGAAAGTGGGAAGTGGGATAACACAAGACTTGGATTTACCCAGAGGCTGATCATTCCAAGCTAATCTTCAATCTTTGGTAAAATTATTCAGTTTTCCTCTATAGATGAGATGCTGTTATCTGGACTTCTATAAATGTGATAACAAGCTAAATGAGAAGTTAAGATGGAGAAGCCAGGTTAGGACAGGAATTCTTAGACAGCTACAGGGCTGTCTGAGATAAAACAAGCCACGCGCAAAGGTAAAGTCTGAGACTGGAGGAAGGTTACAGAGGATTTGATGCCTCCACAAAACCAGTTTTGTACATAAACTAACAAAATTAAGATCTCTTGTCAATACGA
The DNA here is from genome assembly GCF_036370855.1 of Dromaius novaehollandiae. Taxonomy (NCBI): domain Eukaryota; kingdom Metazoa; phylum Chordata; class Aves; order Casuariiformes; family Dromaiidae; genus Dromaius; species Dromaius novaehollandiae. The sequence goes on from NC_088098.1 coordinate 188,817,364, forward strand.
AAGCAGATTAGACCTCCTAGATGATCCTGAGGACTGAAATGGCAGATCTAAGATGAAGTCCAATAAGCATGAAGTGCAGGCTAAGCAAATTTATAGCATATGTGGGGTCAAATAAGAATTGGCAGCCTATCACTTGAAGATAACCAAGAAGACAGACTTGGGTGTGTTAGTTGGTCACAATGGCTACATTCCCAAAGTTAATCTAAGGCCGTAAAAGAAGAGGGTTTCAATACAGAAAACAATGATATTATGCTCTTGTTACACAGGGAATATTATTTGCACATTTGCCTGCCTTTGAAGATAATCAATTCAATTCAAACTAAATCAGGTTAAGTGACACCACCTCACGAAAAGGAAACTAGGAATTCTACTACTTTACCTTCCTAACATGAAACATGAGAGATATTTGCCCCTTCATATTTATATTGGGAGGGTAAATACTAGGGAGAGGAAGCCAAAGACAACACTTGCAATTAGAAGTTGTTAGATCTCAAAGTAACAAGAGTCAGGAGCAGTCCTCTAAGCAGGAACAAAGAGTTTTAGGAGCAAAAAGCTACATTTAATCATTATCCAGGAGTCCTTCCCAGTCCTGAGCTGGGGCTCAGGCAATACAAATGTAGGAAACATATAATATTCTCAGTGCAGTGTAAAACAGGATTCTCTCTAGACCTTTACGGGCAAACAAACAATCTTGCTAATGCTGTATTGCACCCTCAGCTGCTGAAGGAGACTTTTTTTTTTTTTCCTTCCAGGAAACACTTGAGGTTTAGAGCACTAAGAAAGAACAATTATTAGCTAGAAGAGCTAGTCTAAATTGCCAGTTCTCCTTAAAGCAAGAACCGACCTCCCACTAAAATGACTTACAATGCTAATCACCACAAATGTAAATATTCTTATAAAATATGCATCCATGTTATAGTCTCTATGTACATTTGAGTTATTTAGCTTGTATAGCACTGCTTGGAATATCTGAGTTCTCACCTACTGATAGAAGACGCCACATAACGGCAGGGGTAGCAAAGCAAGCAAACACATCGTCAGTGCAGGCAAAGTGAGTGAGGTGGGGAAGGACCACAGACTGGCCACGGCACTGGCCCCACATGTACACCTGGCCACTCTGGGTCTTGGCAGCCGAAGTGTGGGCAGAGTGGCAAGCTGCAATCTCCACGACCCTGCAAACAGAAGAAAAGCCTTGTAAAATACTTACGGGTATAGAACTAATGACCTTCCAAATGCCTCACGAAAATAAGAAAACAACCAATCAAGCTATGTATCTGTACTCCTGTAGTGCTTTGTTCTGCATGAACATGATGATATAATCAAAGCAATATCTGACTACAATCTATCAGAAGTCTTTGAAAATGTCTTTTTCAGTTGACATTCCTTTTTTTCTTCCCCAACCACAAGAAAAGTATGAAGAGAAAAAAAAAATGTGTCTTTTTTTTAAGCCAATAGACATAAGACACATTTCAAGGATGAATGCTTATACAGCTTATAGAACTTCCAGTTAGGGAACAGTCTGGAAAGTTCTACTATTTTGATTTTGTAGAGCATTTTTCAGAACTTCTTTCAGAAAAGATTGAATGGTTTGCTGGAGAACACAAAGGATCTTGATAAGAAACCCTTCTATCCCTCCTTTAATCTGTTTTTGCTTATAGATAGAGTTCTGACCTAATACCTGCCTTTTTGACATCATATTTTGCTTTTTGTTTCCTTTCTTCAATACTGAAACTCAGTTTGGAACATAGTTCTCTTATGGACAGTGCTTTATTTGAGGTGAGGTGAATGCGCACACTTAAAATCCCATTCTTAAAGACCTATGGCTGGTTTTCAAATAAAGTCTATGAGTGGGTTGAAAAAACAGTATAGAACTTCTTAAAATACTACAGCTGCTGATATACACTTACCTATTCTGTTCTCGCTATCCTGACCCTGCTATTTGAAGCGTTATAGGAACCAAGAAGAATCACACTTTCATTAAAAGGACTGCAAGGACATTTCCAATGTCTCTGTTTAGCTGAGCAAAAGTTAGGGGAAGTTCCAGGCTTGGTTCAAAATAAAAGCTTTGCTTTCCTGATACCCCCCCATGCTAAAATGCACAGAGGACTTCACACTTCTGTGCTTTTAATTTATTTAAACTAAAAAAACCCACTCATCAGCTGGGACAAAAACATCTTTTCAAAGAATCTAAATGTACAAAGTGTTTCATTGCTTACAGAAAAAGCTAGCTTTCCATCCATATTGTTAGGCAAAACACAGAGCCCAGATTTTACGTTCAGAAATTCTTTCAATGTAAAACACTGGAAAAAGCTACAGTCACTTTCATCATCCGTATCAATAGTTTCTAGCAAATTAAATACTAATGGAATGTATTACGTCAGCAGCAGCTTAAGGAGCTCTATGCAACACTGAGATCTTTCAGCACATGCCCATGTCTCTCATGGGACATCATAAAGTAATCATTTTAGGGTTTTTCCTGCTAGAGCTAGTCTCCAGACATCTTCACATTTAAGTATCAGATTACTCGAGTATTACAGTCCCAACAGCTGTCCTCCCTTAACTCATAGTTCAATTGCAGAAATTCTAGTCTCCACAAATCCAAAAATATACCATTTCTGCCTTTATTTGCTCAGAAGCAACTGTTTCAGATTTAGCTTCTGCTAATGTCGTAACAACTTACTTTCAGTCATAGCTATCCAGCAATAGCTAAACTTTTCCTCCCCTAAACTGCCTTTCCTTCTCAGAACAGATTCTTCTTTTTAGGGTAGCTACCCTAAAGGTCTAAAAGTCCTTATAAGCTGTATGTGCAAGATTCTACGAGACAGCAACAAATGCTACCTCACAAGGAACTTTCAGCAGCATTACATATAAGTGACAAACAAATTATATAAAAGAAAGGAGCAGCAAGAGAAGCATTAACATGCTTCATGGGCAATGACAGCTTACCCACTTACAGCTCTGATTCCAAGGGAACCAAGTCAAGCAAGATGAGTAAGTTTCAGTGACTTATCTCTCCCTTAGATTCCAAGCAGAAGTTCTATGACACATTCTCCTTCCTCCTTTAGCCATTGAAGAAATGTCAGTTTTATTATAGTCCCACACTTGAGTTCATGTACACTTGTAAATGTAAAGTTGCCCTTAACTCACTTGAAAAATAAATTGCTAAGAAAATAAAGTTGATCTATTGCAAGTGTATACATTTCCCTTCCAGTGCCTTAATAAATAAATAAATAAATTTGCTTCTCTAGCGTCAGTTTCTTCACAGACAAGCCAGACTCACATTAGCAGTTTCTATTATGCTAGTTCCTTTCTTCTCCCTGCCTTACCTCTCCCGCCTCTTTTCTTTTTTTTTTTTTTTTTAAAAAAAAAGTCCTGTCAGGAATCTCAGCACTGTGTAGCTTTTTCATTTCATGTTAAGTGTAAAAAACAAAAAAAAATAGGAATGGCTTCTCTGAAAGACAGTTCAGAGCTATAAAATGATAGCTTTTATACCCAAATGATACAGGAAATGGAGGAGGAAATCCCCCCCCCCCCCCGCAAGTCCAAGTATTTCCTGTTTAGGAGGAGATAACGAGTTAAAAGATTTATAGGTTAAGAGGTTTCCAAACAGAGGTACATTAATCTATAAGCGTGCACATGGCTCTGGAGAATGGGACTAAGATCTCCAAGATTGTAGGTGAACAGTGGAAGGGTCATAGGATTTGAGTCCCAAATATGCTGAAGATGTTGAACAAGAGTTAGGGTCAATCTTTCATGGGCCAGGAGAATATAGGCATGTTATTTAAACTGTGACCTGGTGCCACCACCAAGAGTGGTAACATCTGCCCTTAGCTCTAGCAACCTTGCAAACCAAGTCTTGTTTACACTGGTGGCTACTGACCAAAGAACTTCTCAGAAAATTGATTTTTCCTCATGTACCACTCCTTACAAAAGAGGTACTTTTTGTGGGGTGGGTTTTTTGTGTGTTTTGTTTTGTTTTTTAATGTAGCCCTCAATACAGCTTAAAAACTTAGTATGGTGACTGCATAGCTCCACATTTTTGACCAAAGGAATCACATTTAGAATAAGCCAACACTTGGCCATTCATTATCTTTCAGCGTCAGGCAAGTGTAGGGTACATTTACTTTCAATAGTCATTACAGATAGCAAAAAAGCACTCAGTCTGAAGTAAACAGTAAAGTACCATCCTTTCTTATGCTTTTAATATTAGCAATACAAATACAATCCACCTGGCCCAAACATGCATGCTTCCAGTGCTAAACACTACATAACACATGCTCAGACATGTCAATCTCAGGAACAGCTTCAGCAAGATTACCTTTCTTTTTCCATCATGATCTGCACCGGGCTTAGCTGGTTACTTTTATTGCCAGTTCCCAGCTGCCCATAAGTGTTAGCTCCCCAGGCATAGAGCAAACCCTCATCTGTTAGTGCTAGTGTGTGCGCATAGCCACAGGCAATCTGTAAGTAAATTTATAAGCATTACTACTAAACAAACAAGAAAGACAAAAAACAAAATTATTGCACACATTACCTTAGTCTGACAGATGTCAAATACCACAGGCATTCCGTTTAGCACCAGAAAACGTTACTTCTCAGTACTTAAAGCTAACGCATTAACAATAGGTACTAGGAAACTCCAAACTTCATTAATTTAGCGTATATAGGTCACTCCTTCCAAATCATTTGCTACATGGTCTAAAGATATAGAAGGTCTAATAACAGTTTTTTTCCACAAGAACTAATCATTTCTTATTTTGCATCTTTAATTTAGTTGTATTCTATAGAAGCCCCTTTAGAGTCTCCCTAGCCTCTGCTTGCTTTCAGCTGCAGATTCCTCAAAGAGTGAACTTCATATCGAATCTTGCAACTCTGAAATACTCCGAGAATTTGCTATTTAGAATACTATAAAAACTATGATAGCTGAAGTCCCAAAGCCAATGGCCCCTTCAGCCCTTTCTAAAAACGAGGAAACTCACTATGTATTAATGTAGCTGTTCATCCTGAGTTACAAAATGAAACTTCAAAAAACCTTGGTAAACATCCATAAAATCCTAATTTTTAGTTTTAATCTTTAGCTGTAAACAACCAACCACTCTCTTACCTCCCACTCTCCCCTCACATCTGAGGGGATGACTAGGACAATGTAGAATCTAGTTTGAAAATCTTTTATTGGTTGCTTTGATTCCTCCTATTTGCTTAGCATATCTCACTCATTCAGCTTTGTAACAAAGATGCAATGAGTACCAATAACAGTTTATTTATAGTTACACTAGCCAACTTTAAAGCACTCAGAATATTTACAAAAGCAAGTATCTTACAGCTTGCTTGCACTTTTTTTTTTTTTAATAAGCCTAATATAAATTACAGGAGACAAACAAATTCAGTATTAGAACTCTGAAATCTAGACACATGTATAAGATTCCTAATATACAGTTTTTGCAGGTGCTAAAAATAAAAATGCATTCACGTTTTCAACTTAGACATACCTGGAGTATGCACACACCATGTAATGCTGCCACTCTGCATGGTGTTAGTTGATTGCCATTGTTTCCAAGACCTAGCTGACCATTACCATTGTAACCCCAGCCATAAACCTGATTTAAAAAGCAAAACAATATTAAGCCATCCCTTTGTACAAATACAGTCTGTTTAAGACATGGGCACAGTCCAAAAAGTATGTATTCTTAAAAAAATACACTACTTCAAGAGGAACATAAAGAGGCTGAAAAGATAATATACTGCAATGGCTGACTGTATTCAGCTTTTCAATCTTACATTTACCTGCTCAAGAAGCTTTCTGAAATATTTGTCTTTAAAGTACTAACTTACAATACAGCAAAGTCTGTTTCATAGCATCAACTTTTCTTCCTCCCTATCACTTTTTTCTTCTTAAAGAAATCATGAAGTCTGTACCTCTGATCAGCTGATCACCTATTGGATTCATTTAAGTTCATGTCCACAGCTTAACTCTTTAAAATTTCTCCTTTAGTTTTGTTAGGGTGGGCCAAACGAGAGGAAAACATGTACAGTGAAAGTTCATCTCCACCTCAGGATGACTAAGGACTTTCACAGTCCCTCCACTCATGAGGAAATGCTATATTCTGAGTTTGGTGAAACATAATAAAATTGAGGTTATGTTTCTTACCTAGAGGCAAGATAGCATTATAAACGTCTTATGTAAAATGAAACAGTTAAAAAACACTAGGACAACTTTCGAAAGCTGGCTTTGTTTCTCTTGCCAGCAGTCAAGTAGTGTGCCGAAGAACCAGGATCATTCGGCCTATACTTGCAGAAAGATTAACTATTTAACTGTGCATGCAAAAATCCAACTAAAACACATGTTAAACAATCTATTGAAATAATAAAGAAACACATGCTTAATACAATAGTTCAAATGCTTGCAGCTGCAGACTCGGGGAAAAAAATAAATCAAGTTCTAGTACAGTCTTTGCAGTAAGAAGAAATAAGTTTACTCTACAGAACACAATTCCAACTAACTATATAGTTCTCCTTAAGTCAGTCCTACAGTAGTTATCAATACATACTCTATAACTTGGACCCTCTCTGTATTCAGCATTTTTCCATGTTCAGATATTAACCTCTTAAGCTAGGACAACAGAGAAAGAACAGGAGAATGCAGGAACGCTTACCTCACCATTGTTTACTACAGCCATGGAGGATGTCTGACCACAGGCAATGCCAACTACCATTTTACCCTGTAAACAGTTTGAAACTCTGCGAGGAGTTGGCTGGTTTGCAGTAGATCCAGATCCAACTTGACCACAGTTGTTATAGCCCCAAGCATATAGCTGTCCAGTAAAAAAACAAAACAAGCAACAAGATAACTGCAGTTTAAGCCTTCATAATAGTAATAACAACAACTTCAGAATACACTGTTAGGATCAGATTAGGTAAGCTATTTAAGTAGCTAAAACGCTTATAACTAATTTTAAACAACGGAAAGCTATAAATGGCAACAGGTCTGACCCAGCAAACACGAATATTGCACTTTTTCAGCTTCTTTCTACAGAACTGGGACATCTGACTACAGTCGACACATGGATTATATTTCCATATTAAATATGAGCCTGAAAATAAGACACAGAGCTTAGCGAGTAGACTTTCTTTATCCTTTCATGATGTTGCAAAAAGGAATGCAGGCAAAAATGTTATTTGTTTCACAGACTTGCTGAACTTCTCCTTTTGAAGCTGTTTAATTGTCTTCAGAGACTTCTAAACCAGCTTATAGCTGGACAATCACCATACCTCCTTTTACATCTCCCAGGAACTGTGAAAAGGGATGTTTACCAGCCACGTTTCATAGTAGCAAAACTTTGTTACATGGTGACATTAATAAAAAGTACCATCTCTGATAGTTCAAAGTTTGTCAGTGACAAACAGCTAACAGTAAAAACAGAAAAATATTGGTTGCTTTCATCTAAAAGTGCAAAAGAGAGACAAGTACTTTGCTGTTATAATGTATATAGCCTTTGGATTTTCAGCTCCTTTAATGTTTCTATTTCATACACAAACGCATAGCTTAGCATATAACTATTTCTGATAATTTATTCTGTGATGCTTCACCCAGTTAAAAGTTTGTCCTGCTGGAAATATCAGGCCACAGCCAGCCAGCCCCCTCACTAAAATGACACGGACACTCATTGAAAGCACTCCAATTACCCTTATGTAAAGTTTGCACACTCTTTAGTGCTAGAAGCAGCCTGTTTACTGTGACACCTAACCAAAGTCATATTAAAAAGCACTTTACATGCCAGGTCTAACACAAAAAGAAAGCATTAATCCTTTGCTCTGTTACTTGTTTTTCCTTGGTCTTTGATTCCTACTGAATATTTGAAGAGAGTTTTATTTATGCCCATGTATAGTACACCTTTATTTCAATAATAAAGAAAATATTAAGGTAGGTCAAAATGCCAAAGAGCCAGTCAGTTTCCTCTTTCAGAGGAGTATGAATGTCTGCAGTCATATTGACCTGAGAGGTCCTGTGGACATGAGCACCATCATTATGAGCAAACGCTTTGTTCTCTTCTAGTCTTTTCCTCATATCAGTACTGTGTGGAAATGAAGATACTGTTTCCTTCCCTTAAGTCTGCCATTAGGATACTCTCTTTATCCACGCTGCACTCGAGCAACTGTACAAATCAATTATGCCTAGTATTTCTATGAACACTTTCAACTTCAATGCCCTTCTGAAACTCCAGTCACATGGGTTTCTGCAGCAAAATCTTTCTGTAAATAAAACACCGTGTAACACATCTGACTGCTTTCGGTATAACCAACTACTTCTGTTATCAATAAAAACCTCAGAGCACAACCAAACTGTTACTGCAAAGTATGCTAAAGGAGTGGATTTATAGTAGATTAACTAGCCACAGTTGCTAGCCAGCTGCAAATACCAACTCCACAGGAAATAAAGGAGTTTCCCCACTTCCACTGAGTTTTCAAGCATATTACATTTATTACAGAAACACAGCACAGCCATTGCAAGCAACTACCACACAACATGTAACACCATTAGTTAAATTACGATATGAACATCCTTGCTTCCCCATATGCAAAGCAAATTTTATAGTTTATCTCAGGCAAACCTGAAAGCATGACAATCTCTCCTAAGCTTAGGCTCCTTCAGAGACACAGCCCAGATCGCTTAAATTAACCGAGTATTCTTCCCTCCCTTCAGAACACTGACTTGCTACTTTGTATCAATGGTTGCAGTATAAATCCATATAGAACCATAATATGGATGTGCATAGACACTGTGGTCATGAGGATGGAAAAAAAGTAGCTTCCATTTTCATCATTAGAAAGGTTTTGAATCAGAATCCCACATTTCTTATGACAAAGCCAAACCAGGCTCTCCTCCATGCAGTAACATGCAACTCAGAAATCAGAGTGCATCAAAGTCTGACTAACTGGAAACTAACAGTACGTGTCTCCTATGACACGTAGCCTTAAGTCACGCCAATAAACACCTTAAATCAGGCTTGGCATATAAACCAAGTGCTCTTTCAGTAGCTACACACAGAGGTACATGAAGGCGGACAAAGTAACATTCTTTCACAATACCAACATGGAAATCATGAAGACTACAAGAAAAAGACTAAAGGCTAAATCAGTTAGTACAAACAACTAAATACATGCCTTAAATATCAAAATTGCAAACAAAGAACAACCTTAAGACTTGCACCTTACAAAGATTCTACCATTTGTAAGTGGCACAGCTTTCTGGTCTCATCCTTATGAGACATTCAATAAATGAAAGCCCCACAATATTTACTGGCCCTTTTTTTTGTTTGTTTGTTTGGCAGGGGATGGGAATGTTGAGTTGTTTCCAAGTCTGCTCTGAAGATAAGGATGCCACAGTTTAAGGCAGCAGGAGAAAAGGTTATGCTGTAGCTATATTGTGGATAGAGAAAACTTCAGGACTACAAGGTCACCTGCACTATTCACTTCAAGAAGAAAATTAAGAAGTTTGAACAGGTTTCAACTTACATCTCCATCAAATGATAACGCCATGGAATGATGAGAGCCACAAGCTACTTCCACCACTTTCTTTATTAACAGATTTGTGCAAATTTGAACAGGAGTAATGCCCTGATTGGTTGTGCCATTCCCAAGCTGGCTGTAACCATTATGTCCCCAAGCATAAACTTCACCATCTGCAAAAATATTTAAGTTTGTGATAAAACCACCGCAAATTCCACAGAAACTAAGACAGACAATTCAAGAAATTAGAGAATGAAAACATGTAAGTGAAAAGACATAACAAACAGTGAGACTATTACAAGTATTATCTGTATACTGAAAAATTAAATAATTCATGTCATATTCACATAATAAAAATAAAACACTATGACCTCTAGATTATTTTGGAATTAAGTGAAAGTGCACTGCTAAGACTGTACGTGTGATGACTGATACAGTAAAACCCCACAGTTACAGCATAAAGGAAATGCAATGGAAACTTGTTTTGCATATTAGGCAATACATTTAATTCCACTTAAGACCGATGAGAATTCCTTAGTGTGCATTATTCAGTTAACAAATCCATTCAGTTGTGCCAGATATCCCTCCTTGTTAAGCTTAAGTGGAACTTAAAATCTGTAGCTTATGATTCCATAATAAGTGATTATTTCCTACCTTCAGTGGAAAGTACAACATGTGGTCCACTTCCATAACTGAGACTGGAAATCTTCTTTCCACATAAGGCTTCTAATTTCTTTGGTACTATTGTGCTCTGATTATCTCCAGTTCCCAAACAATTACTGCAATTCAGTCCAAAAACAAACACCTGAAAGACACAGGAATACTCATTTCAAGCCATTTAAACTCAGGTATGCAGAGATGTTGTGACATCTGAGCCTTTATAAAACCAGGACAGAGTTTTGCCATTGACTCTTGAAAGCCAAAGACTTTACTCATGGTAGTTAACAGCCTCAAGAGTCAGAATCAGGACACTCGTTTGGAAGTTAACTGTTGAGTCCAAATTCCTCAGATTCATTCAGGCCTGGAAGCTAGGCCTCTCATTTGCAAGGGACTGCACTATAAGTAGCATTCAGTAAGTTGTCTAGGTGGGGGACACCACCTTTGTCTTCTGTTTTCTTCTAACCGCAGCTTGTATAGAGAAGCCACAGCTGTACCTTGAGGGGCCCAATCCTACAAGCAGCTTTGGGAGGACTGAAGGAAAAACCCTACTCTAGCCAGTCTTATAGTAAACCTTCCCATTAATATATCCCAGAAAATCTGTCTTTTTTCTTCTATAGCAAAATGGTAACTCACACCGAGTTTCTGAATCATTATAATCCACAGATTCTTTCCTGCAGTATTCTTACTTAGCCAGCTATATCCCCATTTTATATCTGCATACCTGGAATGCTTTTACTTAATTTCAAGCCACCACAACTTTAGAATTCTGACTGTCTTCAAAAGTGCATGTAATCCATCCTGGCCTTTGTCATTTGTAAGTTTTCTAAATACTCCGACTACATTGTCCCCATATAAGATTAAAAAAAAATACAAGTTACATCCAACACTTCAATGTATGTTTTGAAATACACGTTCACACATTGCTTTTGAGAAGCTATTTACTTACAAATACTCTGTGGATTCTGAAAACTAATTGTAGAGTATGTGTTCCATTTTATTATGGCCTTACCTCATCATTGTGTGTTATATATATAGCTTCATTGGCTGATGTACCAAATACACATGCTTTTCGAATAGATGCTATTTCTTGAGGCGACAATAAAGTAAATATTGGCCACTTTCCTACATCCACCATGATGCTACTCTATCTCATGAAGTTTCTATGAGTAAGATAGCATTGCTGTAAAGAAAAACAAAAGCTTATTAAAAATGTATTTTGAACTTTCAGCAATGGGCATTAAGATAATTTCCATTAAATTAGAGGAAAGACAAGTGTTAATTGGTTTCTGAAAATATAGTATTCTATATGAAATACATAGTTACATTTCCATTAAGATGAACAAATAGCAAGTCACTGGTAGTCAAATTAGAACAGACCTTTCTTAACTGTATGTTCAAGTAAGCTTAATTCAGTAATACTGAAATGGAAAACATCTGCTGTTCTATATGAAAACTTGTTAAAGTCTTGTGATCTAGCAAGTATCATCTATTTGGTGGAAGGGCAGATTTCTGAATCACAGTTGGAACTCCTGTTTACAAAATTTTTGCCTGTGAAATTTAAGTGGTCTTACAACTTACATATGCCACCTAATAAAGCAGTTGAAGTATTTACAAATCCTGTGAATAAAAATAAAGCTTGGACTGTTGAGTATATGAATGAAATTTGTCATCTGTTCTGTAATTAAGAACTCTTTTCACAGTCATAATTTATTTCTGAGAACATGAAAGCAAGAAATAAACTTACGAGTTTGTACAATTAAGCAGTGAAACATCTGAGAGAAGTGATCAAATAAAACAGTCATAAGTAGCTACTGAGAAACAAGCTGGACCACATTAAAAGCTGGGAAAGGATGACTGGACATAGACTTAATCTGTCAGCGAATACAGATGTGCACAATCCAGACTTCCACAATCCTCCTTCTTAACGTTTCCTCAGGACAGCTGCACCAGCTCAAGAACAAAACTGACAGTCAACATAAACCTGCACAGATTATTTAGGCCTTCAGTCCTGCAGAGAAGAACTATAACAACACTCCTACTCTGAGGGGATTCTGCCACTGACATTCTAAAATCCATGCTCATGGAGTATCAGCAAATTCCATGAAATCTTAAAAGCTCTTGGTGGAGAATTCCACAAAGTGTCAGTGCTATGATACAGATGACAATGACCTGGTAAAAACAAACAAATGAACAAACAAACAAACAAAAAAGGCTAAGAAAACATTCAGTGGGTAAGAAAGTTTCTATTCAGAGGCTGCCTTCTCATCCACACTTAGTTCTCTCCCTTTCCTTTATCTGCTCAAATCTAACTTCATCCCTCTATTCTTTGTTCTGCTGCATTCAAGTCAGGCTTCTCACTCACAGTGCCTGGGCAGCAGATACAAGCAACAAGAACACAAGACAGCCTCTTTCCTTTTGCTTCCAGGGCTTGGTCGTCAAAATTGTTCTGACAACCAAGGCAAAGCTTCAGAGAGAGTTTATTCAACACCATCAGTCAATCCTAAAATGCAGGATGTTCAATGCAGCTGTTTGGTGTGGGTTTTTTAGCTTTTTTCTTTTTTAAGAATTTGAGAAACTTTGAGGTCAGAGGAAGTGCTGTGTATTTAAGAGAAAACAAAAAATATACCCCCAAGAAATACCCCCAAAACAACCAACCCAACCCAAACCAAAACACAGACTATGACTTGATTTGGGAAACTTTTCAGACAGCTGAAGTATCTCCTTACCAAATATCATAAGCCTGCTTCAGCAAACCCAGGTTTGCTCCATAAGCACCTCTCATTAAGAGAATAACTTTGCTCTTCATCTCATATTTGAAGCAAGTCTTGAAAACACCTGAAGTCTCCAGATGACACATCCATAATACATGGGTTTGTAGAACTGCTTTTGGAAATGTACCTAATGCCAGGAACACCTATGCATTAGTCTCTACACAGCTAAACAGATTTGAATGCATTTAAGCCTTCTCAATTTCTAGTCCAGTTATAAATTCAGACTAGTTAACTGCTGAGATTAAAATCCCAAGAATTGTTACCTCACTTCGGCAAACCTTTTAACATACGACACTACTGATCAATTGAAATGAGACAGTGATGACTTGTTTTTATGAGCAGACTAGTGAATTGTGCCTTCCGGCTTTACCTATTTAATTTGCCCTGCATAACATACACTTGGCAAGGCATGAACATAATGTAAACTGGACATTAAAAAAAAAAATTATTCACCAAATTTCTTTCCATTGCATCTTGTCAATTTAAGACACAAAGGCAAAATGCCACTTAAATGAAAAATGTTCTAGTAAGTTACTATTAACAAGTCCTACACCACAATGAGAATTTTCTGGACCCTTAACTTAACCACTTTAAAATGTGCTACATGTCTTATCCTTCCTTTTTTGATCTTTGCACTAGCTCTTTAATCTGCTTGACTTGTTTTCCATTACTGTGACTCAGTTAACCATTCCTCTTCAACCAGATCTTCCCAGCCACATCCCAAACCTAAGAGAGTTATAATGCATTTCCTGTATCTCAAGGCTCAAATGGATATCTTGTTAGACTAACCAATATCATTAGATAAAAGAAAAACTTCTAAGGACACAAAAGTTTCCAGATTGAAGACATAAGCAAAGAATAGCTAAAGAATCTTAACAGGTGTAACTCTCCTCTATCTAAAACAATGTTGGATATTTCCTATTTCAACCGTTACCACAACCCCACAAAGTTTTTCAAGGGATTTTCTTAAAATGCTTTTAATAATAACTCATCTGCCATTGGCAGGTTTGTGTCTTTGGTAAATTTCAGTCCTGACAGGTCTCTCTAGATTTAATAAACAATAAAGGTTCAAAATAAAAATCCTTCAAAAAAAAAGTTCTTGCCTTTTGCACAGTACCTACTGTTCCTCCCACATTTTTACCCCTCCTATACAAATATTAGATATTTCCGTTAGATGCTGCCATTTGCTGGAGTACCTATCATCATTAAATCCCCCCCCCCCAAAAAAATTTCTACACTAGTAACAGCAGCTCTTTTTGTTTATGTTTATGTCTAAATGAGTGAGATAAAATACATTCCTGAAAGTTCAGGATTTTATACATGGACTACTGCTTCTCCACTTTAACTACACGTAGAAAGCGGTTTTAGCTTCTTATCATCCATTTCCCACAGAAAGCATGTGCCTAGCCTGGCATAAGCACCACCCTTTCCCTCTCTAAAGACAGATTCCTTAACAACCTCAGCCACAAATTCCTGGTTTTCCAGTATGAGTTTTTGTTAGCTATGTGAAAAAAAAAATCGTAACAGGAGAAACATATTGGGGGAATATATATGTATATAAAAGTACTATAAATGGAAAAAATGTCATTAAAGTAACTCAGTAGTATCCATGCAAAAAAAACAGGTAATTTTAGCATCCTCTAAGACATGCTATACTCTTTCCAAAAAGATACACACTGCAATATACTAGCCTCTCACACCAACCATACTCAGATTTCATCCTTGTGCAAAGTTTCTTTGAACATGGTGGAGAAACGGTTTGTGCAGAGTTTCTTCTGGGCTTTTGCTTGCTGTGAAAAGCTGATCTAGGAGACTTTAATCATGCTGTTGCAAACAGTGGCACAAAGGAACACAGTGCCCTTCACTCAACCTTCCTGAACCACATGAATAAGAGAGTTAAGTTTGATTATTATTTACTTCTAATAGTCACCTAGAGGCCTAGCCCCTTCTACATTACATACTATGTAAAGACTACACTTGCACTGGAAAGCTTTTAAGGGCAAGGTAGTAGCAAATGCAGCAGTTGGAGCCTAAAGTAACAGAGGTTATTTTGATCTGTAGGCAAGTAGCCCTCTCAAAGCTATTTTTTGGATTTTGTACGCAGCATGGCAGCAATAGTTTTAAGAAATATCTGTCATTTACATACCAACATCTAGATGATTTTTTAAAAAGTTAACATTCCTGAAAAAGTAGCAATTAAAAGCCTTGTTAATATAGAAGTCATAGGCTTAAACTTTGTGCTCTGGTAGGCAGTTGCTTTTAGAAACACTGTATGTCACTGGTCTTAACTATCTTTTCATTTCTGCTGCATGATTCAGTGACAAACAACTACACACCATCTAGCTTTATTTTGTATTCCACACTATCGCAGAACCAACCAGTAGAGGGAGCATACATCAACAATACCTATTCTGACTGCTTTGACATCTTTGAAATTATCCAACAATATCAGTATACAAACAGGAACAAAAACAAAGATGATTGTTTGAATTGCAGTGATGCTAAAAATAAGCAAGAAAGGATGACTTGTACAGAAGGAAACTGAACTGGCCACATGTTGTGCTAAAAAGAAATTGAACTCAGAGCCTTCACCAGCAGGGGGGGAGGGGGGGGAGAGGAATCTAGACCTGAGCACGCTTTAAAAAAAAACAAAACAAAACAAAAAAAACCAAAAAAACCCTTTAAGAGACAGAAGCCCTTCAAAAATTCTGTGCTAAACTACTGCCTATGCATTCAACATTTCACTAGCTTGCTTTCCAAGGAAACGATGTGCAGGCTGATTATTGGCAATACATATAGGCATACACGAATCCCTGCAGAAAACAAAGACAATGTTTACAAAATGTTCTTAAAATGATTTTGGATAAAGTTTTTACAGCATTTATAGTTCAGCTAAACAAATCCATGCTGAAGAGAACAATGACTTCACACAACATCCTACCAGGAAAACAGTACCAATTGTCTTTGCAACAAAAAACTAGTTAAATAAGGCAAAAATCTCTGAGAATTTGTAAGGATTATTTGAACACAGTTGTTTCACTCTTTCCTCAGGCTCCAATTTTGCAGTTCATTCTATTTGGGCAGACTCATGCCTGCACAAAAAGAAGTTGCTGGCTCAGGCCTTCATTTCTCCTACTTATCTAGGGGAATCATAGACAGTATTGAGAACAAAAGCTGGAAGACCTGGCTGTAGAACCACAAGAAATGATTGGCAGACCTAATCAGTTTTTTAGTTTTAGCTACCTCAACCATGAAAGAGTCAAATCCTAGACGTAGCACTAATCTCACCTGTGTTTTCTCCAGCTTGTCTTTGCATTTTTATCTCATATTCTCGTACTGAAGAGGAAAAAAAAAAAGTGAAACAACACATACTATTGGTATTAATCAGTTAGGCAAACTAATTGATTTTATTGTGAATTTCTCCCTGCCAATAGAAAGATATTACACTCCCTAAAAGTGCATGCTATAACTCACTTTCCTAAGACCTTACCATAAAGCAAGATTTCTATGACAAAATCTGTATGTTCAAACCTCTGCATGGTGATGTTTTATTTTTGGATAACTTTTATGAGCAATCCTGGAGAAGAAAAACATACTGATGTAAGAACTGACAGACAAACCTCCTATCTGCTTTCAGTAACTGGTTAAAAGATATTAAAAAAAAAAAAAAAAGAAAGAAACACCACCACACACACAAATACTATCGAACATAGGAGTGCTTTTACTATTGCACATAAGAGTGCTTTAACTATACAAAAAAAAAAAGCCTAGGAGGATGACAAAGTAACCTGCCCATCATAACAGAAATATAATTATGGACACAATATGCTCATTTTTTCATTAGCTGAACCATTACTGTAACTTATTGCAATGTACCATTCACTTAGGACAAGCCATCTTCTAAGCAGTACAAATATTTCAATTTCACTTTGCATACAGAGATAAGCATTCAGGAAAACATTTATATTAAGGCTCCAAAGACTTACTGGCTCTCCCAAACACTGCTTTTCTTAACCAACTTTGGGCTCCAAACACATTTACTTTTAGGACGGCTAGAATCTTTCTCTCATAACCCCACTCCCAGTTTAAGTTCCTGCAACAGGACATAAACTTTGCCTGTGTACCATGCATCAGAAAAAGGATACTTCTATTTCCCTTGTTCCTTCCCACAGACCGAGTAAATGTCAAAAGCCACCTCTACCCATTTTCAGAATGCCCCCAATACCTATTGGATCCTCCATTTCACCTCTCATCAGCAGACCGCAAAGTGCTTTCCAGAAGGTCATAAAAAACTGTCTAAAGCAGAACTTTAAAAATTCCCTTTAAAAAAATTAAAAATCCTTTAATATTTAAATTGTCATGACTCATTCAAGTAACAAAGCATTAAAAATTAAAGACACATTAATTATTCACATAAAAGTCCAGTGAGAAACACGTTGGGAGCCCCTACTTTTTCGATAAGCTGGACCTCAGCTTTCAGGAAGCAGACAACAAAGAGAAAGATGAACCGAAAACCATAAACTAGAAAAAAAGCTACTAAGAAGATACTGTAAGTTATGGAAGGTCAGAAGAGATATTGTTAGGGAGTTAGACAAAGTTGCATGAAAGAAATTCACAGACAGAACAAAAAAAAAAAAAGCTTCGAGAAGCCACTCAGATAAGAATCACTAAACAAACGCTACCAGTGTTGTTTAAATGAGAGGGAATTTCTCTCCTCCGAACGGGTAAGATTAGCTGAGGAGACTCTCGCAGCCGCAGCAGCGGAGCCGCTGCCGCGGGGACGGGGGGTTCCTGGGGGGACGAGGACGGCGGTGACCTCCAGCCCGGTACAGCCTGCGCAGCCCAAGCGCTGCTCCCCACCGCCGACAGCTCCCGCCCACGCGAAAACGCAGCCCCTCAGCCTGAGCGGGGGCCGCCAGGGTCCGGACTGGCGACGCGGCGGGAGCCAGCCCGGCCACATACGCTATCCCACCTCACCCGGCCTCTGCGGCATCCTCGGCAGGCTCCCTGCGGTCCTCTGCCCGGCGGGGCGGGCGCTCCCTCTCCCTCCGGGGCGCCTCCACGCCGAGGGCGGCCGGCCGGCCGGCCCGCGGAAGAGCCGCGGCCGTTACAGCCGTTGCTGCCACCTCCCCGCGCGCGCAGCAAGTCAAGGGACCGAGCGGGTGCGCGACCTGCACCGCGCACGTGACAGCGGCGGGCCGGTCGCGGCTGAGGGGGAGGGGGAAGGGTGGTCTAGCCACGTGACGCCGAGCCCACCCTCCTCCCCCCACACACCCGCTCGACCGTCCGCGCGCGCCTTCTCGTGGCCAACGGCAGGTAACGCTCCCGCCCCTTCCTCGCCGCCTATTGGAGGCGGGCGGGACGCGGGACCACGTGGCCTCCCACCCCCCGGTGCGCGACTCTTCTCAGGCCACCCCGCCCCCTCCCAACCGCCGCAGGGAGGGCGTCGAGGGCTGGCGGCTGCTGCGGGGCTCCCCGGCGGGAGCCGAAGGGAGGGTGAGGCGGGAAGGAGCGGGAAGCAGCTGGTCTCAAGCGCTAAGGCCTGCGGCGGGATTTGCACTAGTTGTATTTTAGGGCCTGACATGTCTAAAACCAGCTGGTAACTGGTGTTAGCGGTCTGGCACTGTCGCATGTAGACTCCTCTCCCACTTAAAAATCAAAAATGGTCTTAACCATTTTTAAAGGACCTGCTCAAACTTAGCATTGACATAATCTTTTCTCTTTAGAGCACTCACTTGTATTTGTACCTGCAGCTCAAGTAGGAGACAGAGCTGTGGGGGAGGATCCAGGAAAAGGAAGGTTGGACACCAGCCATCCCAAGAGAGCTCTTTTGTTACAAGAAGCTGTTACCAGGAAATGGCTTCCGCTTTTCTCAAAGTTTCCTTATTGCCCTGACTATGCACAGGGTCAGGAGGCACCTGGAGCTTGCAGTCTTTGCAGTGAGTGGGGGACCAAGTGGTCTGAAATACAAAGCAGTAGGGCAGAGCCCACCAGAGGTAGCAACCTATCTTTGGGGGTGGGCAATTTGGGAGAAAGCTGCTTGAAAAGAAAAAAGAGGAAAATGAATTTCAGCACCCAAGGAATTAAATGCTGATGGGTTGCTATGAGAAGGAATCAGTGAGGCTGAAAACATTTTGCCCTGGAATATGAGGCAAAAAAAGGCACAGCAGTAGGTCCAGGGTAAAAGAGATTTTCACTGCCAAGTTCTTGCTTACTGGACTGTTGAGTGACCATTTTAGCTGGCACAAGGAAGAGGCTGCTGAATATGTCGTGCAGCTTGTAGAGCCACAGAAAGCGAAGGCATAACTGAGAAAATAGGTGGAAAAGTGTAGTCAGAGCCTCCATGGGAGGCTCTAAAAGAGCCAGAAAGGTAACCATAATCTAATACAAGCCACCCAAATGTACACCAGTGGTTTCCCTTTTGCCAGAGATATAGCAGTGCCCGTACACCACATTTATTCTGCTTGTGTGTGGATCCACGAAGGAATCATCTGTTCAGAGTAGCTGCCTTTCCTGACATTGCTAGGAAATGGTAAAGAGGTGGAGCTGTATAAACAGGACTTTGATCCTATTTAGCACTGTAATATAAATAAAGAGTTGCTTATTTATAATATACAGAAACCGAGTTGCCTTAACAAGTACTAGAGCACAAGCCCCCAGCCGAGTTTTTTTTTCATGTAGCGATTAAGTTTCTTGTCATTAGTTATCAGTGTGGGTAATAAGCACTTAAATACCTCATGGTAATTGCTGTGTTCCTTGTATTCTTAGCTTTACAATGGGCTGAAACAGCTAAATAATGCTCTCTATGGGGCAGAAGTCACTTTATAATCTAGTGAATACTAGTTAGTAGTTTCTGTTCTTTTTCTTTCTATTTTCTCTTTTTAAAAAGCCAACAATAACAAAAAAACAACCTTCCCCCATCAGCTTTTTAGAGAGGGGAGGAATATGAAATCTCAGATTGATCTTGGAAAAGCTATGACTGGCTGGAAGGTTTGGAAAGTCCTAAATAGTTCAGCGAAGCAAAGCAGTGATATTTAGAGGCAAATACTGCTGAATAAAAGGAATTATTGCTTAATGCAGTATACAGTGAACATGCATAACTCTCTGCTGACTTTGGTAAGTTAACTCAGCTCAAAAGCTGGCCCGTCTCTCTCTCTCTCTCCTCTATACTGATAGTCTCAATTTACCTCTCTTTTGACAACCATAGCAGATGAGTATGAAGTGCTTTTCTCAAGTAACCAAACTCAAAACATTTGAGATGTGAGATGAACAATACCCTGGCATTGAATTACACTCAGAGCCCTAATGCAACCTGAATCAGCGTTTCATTCCTAAGAACATACTATGGAAACTGGAGATCACAAAGGTGCATGCGTAGTCACAGATAAATCCAAGTTTAGTAGAACTTACACTCCTGTCAGTCATAGAAGAAAGAAGTCTGTTCTACATCTGCAGCTGTATAAGTGACTGCAAACAGTGAGGAGTCATGATGGTAACCAGCAGTGATCTGGTAGAAGATACTACAAAGAAGTAAATTCTTCAAAGTACTTCTCTGCTCCACATTCAGTGTTATTTTTTTCCATCAGTCAGTCAGCTGTTTTCACGCAAACTGCAGAGTCCTAGGATATGATGCCAACTAAATCTGGTATGAAAATGATAGAGAGGTGAGTATCATCGGTACATAGCTGTTATCAAATTCCACTCTTACGCACTCAGCAAACTCAGCAAACACTCTTATGCACTGTCAGCTTTCTGTGGACAAAAATGAATAGGTATACAGAATATACATATAGGTGTTGTTCAGCTAAACCTGTTTCAAAGTGATCCTGCTGCTAAAGGATGCTATGGGTCTAACTGCTCTATAGGAGGAAGTACTCCCTGATCAAACCACAGGGCTCTGATATTGGTCTTTTGACAGGAGCTGTTTGATTACTCTTGAGATAGCCTCTCCATCAAGAAATGCGTGGGATAACAGTGACACTCCGTGGTGAGCCAGATAAAATGCAATTTATTAATACTAATTTTCACAAGTTTTCTTTGTTTTCATCCTTTTTATTGGACGGAAAGGTATAAAATATCTGTCTGTAGTTTTCATTCTTGTTGATAACTTCCAGTATTTTTTGAATACTTTATTGTTATAAAATGCTCTCAACACATAAGCTAAGAATGAAGCTACAAACAATAGATCAAACAAAACCTTGGCTCCAAATGTCAGAATTTGGGGAGCATTCAGAGTGGGATTGAGCTTTAGGGACTCTACTGTTGCCCTGGAATTTGGCTAGTTGTCAGAACCACATTTTCAGCTTCCATACGTATAGTGTCATTTTAGTCACATTTTCTCCTCTGGAATTGTAACTAGGAAAGGCCCATTAAGGAAAAACAGAGTTTCCTCCTGACTAATCTAGAGAGGTAAGAATGGTCTCATCAGCTTACCTCCAAGCTTTAATTTTTACTTCCTATAGGATTAACAGAATCAGAGTGTATTACCTGTATTATATATAGTGCAAGTAGGCAGAGAGGACATTACCTGTATTATATATAGTGCAACTAAGCAGTGTGATTATGCTATCATTAGATAGCCTATGTAGGGCTTCCTTTTAATAGAAACTGAAGAAACAACAGAAGACAGTTCTTCCTTCAAAGTCTTTCTATTCAACAGGTGGAGGAGCAAATACTAGGACAGGTGAGAGGATGGGTTTTTTTGCACATTCATGCTTTTTGTAAATGTGCCCATTTTTTCTTTTTATAACAGAACTGTTAAGAATAATGGAAGAACTGAGTTTAAGGCTTTTCAAGATAGCCAGGACTATGTTAAGAACTATTAATTAGTTCTGAACATGAAGACGGCATCTACTTAGTGTGTAACATAGATGAAGTTTATGACTTGAACTGGGGCAGAGACCAACCCATAAGAGGAAGTGCTAATAGACAGTCTCAGAAAAGGGTGTGTTGGTGATGTAAGGAAGCCTAGAAGCTCAGTTTTAAACAGCCCTGAGAAAACAAAGCTGAGTGTTAGGAGTCAAGGAGGAAGAGCTCACTGAATTTAAGAGGTAAGAAGAAGGAGCTGGAATGAGAGTTTGTGAAATACACAGCAGAGCATTGCCAGTTCATGTAGAAAAGAAACAAAACAATTTGAACACCACTTAAATAAATGAGTCCACAGAGAGGACCTGCATCCTGGTCAAATGCTAAACAACTTTGAAAGTTATAAATTCAGAGACTGTAATGAAAATATTTATGAAATATATTCTCTGGTTGTATATAAAAGATGTAGTAGTTCAAACAGAAATCAAATCAAGGTAAGTAGTTTTCCTTTCCCTACCAGACATTGCAACATATACCAGCATTCCAGCTAGAGGATGAGAAAGAGGGGGAAAAAAAAGTAATTGCTCCGTGCCACATTTCTCCACATCTGCCTCGCTGCCGGGGCGCCCTTCCCACCGCCCGCCAGGGAGCAGGGCAGCTGGGGCACCCCAGCCCCGGGTATTGGGCACCATGCCAGGGCCAGGCTGAGGCTGGGCTGGATGGTTGCCTGTGGGTCAGGTTTGGGGTCGGCGGGGCCCACGGATGGGCAGGGGCAGGGCTGTGGTGGGGCTGGAGCGCAGCACCGCTGTGGGGTTGTGGGGCAGGGACTGATGGCCCCTGGCTGGGCTGAAATGGGGGCCTGGGTGGGGGAGGCCCCGGTGGGTGAGCGGGGACAGGGAGGCCTGTCAAGGCTCTTAGGGGCCTTGACATTTGCAAGGATGTTATGAAAATAATTTGGGTAAGATTTGTGGGGTCATTTAGAAATTTTGGATAAAAGCAAAGTACTAATCTACAATTCAATTTTGGATGAAAATAACTATTCATAGTTTTCATGAAAATAATCCTTTGGTTTCAGTGGCACTGGGCCTAAGCTTTCACATGCCTCTAATTATCTCTGATGCAAAGGTCACTGCATATCTGAAGGAAGAGACAGCTGCAGAGACTGTGTACAGTGCCTGTGAGGCCATTAATGGGAATTTTTGTGCTAATAAAAGGTAAAGAAAGATCAATGTGCAGGTGGCTTGGAAATTTTTGCCTTCATTTCCCAAATACTTCTGGTAGTTTGGCAATGTAATTAAGGGGCACTGCCTTCTGGAGAAGCATTTCTGATGGACGCAGCCACACCTTTGCTACACAATGAACTCTGACTTACAGGGAACTGGTTAGAATTAGACGTGCCTGCTTTAGAGCTCACCCTGTTTCTTGTGTATGGCATCACAGCTGTTAAGCCTGAGACAGTCATGCTACGAGCATCCTGGTTTAATCCTGAGATGAGATGGTTTCCACGGGGAATTATCAACAATCGGCTCTGTTCTTCAAAGCCTGTTTCTTGGGCCATACTGTAAGTCCCTATTTTTTCTCCTATCTACTCCCCCCACACACCCTGATGGAGTGTGGTCAAAATGGTTTGATAGCTAATATAGTAGAAAAAACAGTTACAGAAATATTTAAGGCATTGGAGGAGAGGGATTCTATCCTATAATACTAGTTCTAATGATTGTTCTTTGTGATAAATATTTAGGAAACAGAGAAATGCATGGATAATAAGCAGCAAACAAACTGGCTGAAATTCTATGAAATTCTACATGGACGCAGCTACCCTTGGCTCTGCTCCTGTGAATTGCAAGACCTGAAACACGAGGCAAGAACATTTCTTCTGCCCACGCAGGAAGTAGTTGGGATAAGGCCTGTCCTCATCTCTGAGCACAATGAGGGAGCTTCTGAATTATTTAGAAAATGGCATTTCTGTTCTGGCTATAGACTCACTCAGGGCTGATCTCATCTGCTTTTACTTTCTTTTCTTTCATTCTCTCTTAAACACACTTGTAATTCCACCCATATATTATTTATTGGGAAAAGTATACTTTTATAACATAGCTGGGGATGGAACAGACTCTGTTAGGGGTATTTTGCACCCCATATTTTGGATGATTGGTGGGAAGGGAAAAAACAGGCTACAGTTCAGTATGTGGGGAATGAGGATGTTAAAAAAGAGAGGGTAGAGTAGCCTCTATTTGCCCATTAGTTACTTTACTGTGTGTCACAGAATACCTGAAAGCAATCTTCAAAAAAACTGTGCCCTAGCTGCTTTACTCTGGCTTTATTTCTTTTTTCTTTTTCTTCCCTTCTTCTTCTTCTTTTTTTTTTTTTTTTTACAGAAGAAGCCTATTTCTGTAGCATGTTAGCAGGTAATGGGACTAACGATCCCATCACATCATATTTCAAAAACTCTGTTATTGGTTGGTAGCATCTCCACCCTTGCTTCCTGTATCTGTATTTTGCTTTACTTTAAAGAAATTACGGTGTTGTGAATACCTGTTCGGGTGAAACAAACATGTACCACAGCCATCGAACAAGCCTCACAGAGGGTGTGCAACCGGAAAGGCAGGCGGAACATGTAAGGATCAACAGACAATTCACTAGAGCTGTTGGTACTTCCCAAAATACCACCTGTGTTGGTGGTGTTACAGTCCACTGCAATATGGGAAGAGGGTTCCCCCAAAATGGAGAACAAGCAGATTAAGGATCCAGGCACCAATTTAGCTTTTCATTAAAAAAAACAAAAAACATGGTGAACTCAAACAAATAGTTAACTCTCAGGCTGCAGCATGCTGCAGAATATGTGACCAATCTCCCCACAAGCCAGGCTCGTCTGCCCTGCAGATAGCGATCCTCTTCTGTTATTTCCAGCTCCTTTGGCCTCCTGCCTTTTTTCAGTTTATAGACTGGTTTCAGAAAACATCACATATGAACGTACAACGCATCACTTATCACACATGCGACGCTGTATTTATATCGTTAGATCAAGTCTGTGACAACTGCTGCAAATAAGCATTAGCTCTGGAGCTGACCTGAAGTCTCAGCAGAGTAGCCCATCTTACAAACCCACAGGCCGTGTGAACCTGGTGGAGGCTCTCAGTGCCAGTCACCTCTATGTGGGAGAGACCTGTATATGTGCTTTGGCCTTTGCTCACGGAAATATCTGGCAAAATATGGTCTGTAGGACCCCTTGCAATACTGTGCAGTCTATCTGGGCTGGACTCCTTGGTTTTTTTATTTTTTTCTATTTCTATTTCTATTTACATTTATAGTTGTATTTGTTTTTCCTTTTAGGAAAAGATGCAAAACAAACACCATGCCCCAAGGGAGAAAATGTGCTTCTCTCAGGTCACTTGAGACCTATCACTGGCCAGTCAAGTCCACACGCTGTGATGAAATTCACCCCAAGGTATGGTGGCTTGCAACATGGAGCCGTCACGGGGCGCTCCTCGCCAGGGAGCCGCACCTCCCGCAGGTTCACAGGGCTCCCCTGTGGGGCCAGGGAAACGCCGATGAATCACACCTCCCTCTTCCTCTTTGAATAAAGGTAGCTGGAGAGCAGGTCTACATTATGCTGGGAGGGGAAGCCTGCAGCCGCTTCAGTTCTGTATGCACCTGAGAAGTCTTTCAGTGAGGAAAACCCAACCAATAAAAAAGGTAAATATCAGCTTTGCTAGGACTCTGCCTAGCTGCCATCAGCTGCTCTTGCGCAAGGGTCTCTGGAAGCTATTTCAGGAGCACATTTTTTCTTCTGGTGTGTAAAGTTCAAGTGGTGCTGTCTAGTTAAACAGTCTTTTCTTTTAATGGATTTTTTTTCCCTTTTCCCATAGAAGACTGATTTTGCCTCACTTACAATAGTTAAGATGTAGTAAATATGCTGAGGTAAAGAATTTTATGAGCTTTCACCGCAGGAAAGGCTTTTTTGGCTGTTGTCTTTCAAGGAGACACTAAAAATCACCCCTGTGTACCCTTCCTCAAGTCTCTGTTGCTGCAGTCTGCACAACAGGTAGTAAATGAAAGCCGATGCAATGGACATCATTATTACACCTTTTTAAGTTAAAACCATCTGAAAAATGGGCAGTTGTCTCGTTGCTCATTTTTAAATATGCACCCTTGGGCCGTGATTCAGCAAATTCCAGGAGTAATGTTTGTTTCGGACCCAGTTTCCTCTTTGTCCTGCTGGGGGTGGATTTCCCCACGAGAAGCCAGCGAACAAAAGGTCATTTATTTCTGTACATGGTGAGGAGGAAACTGGCCACGCTGTCTCCCCACCTCTTCCTGCAAAACCTTGGCTCTCTTTCACACCGATCACTTAAGGTTGCAAATAAAAATGAAATTTAGAGGCAGCAAAGCTGCAGTGCTTGCACTGGCCAGGGCTTGCGAGAGGCTCTGGCCATCCTGGGAGAGCTGCTGTGAGAGGTGCTGGGGCACCATGGGCGGCTGGTGACCCCAAGCCCTGGGCACGTTTGCCAGGGGCATCCCAGCCTTGGCATCTCTAACATCAGTGACGTCCAGCTGCCACATGTTGCAGCGAGGAATAATCTGCCACTCGCCACCAAAACCCACCAGAAAAGCTGCCAAGGAAAACTCCCTCTGCGGAGCATTTTTGGCCCTGTCTCCTGGGCTCTCACCGCTTGCTTATCCCAGGCTCAGGGCATCTATTGCGTGCACGGCCAGTGCTTCACAGGGATGCTTTTTACCAGATATCGTATAGATGCATGTGAGGGACAGAGCAGGTTTTCTTGTTTCTGCTGCCCCGAGCATCGGTGCCCCTGCTCTGCAGCGGCAATCGCTGCAGGGGGACCGGGGCAAGCTCTGCTCTGCTGCCTTCACCGCTCACATCCTGCATCCTGAGCACAAAAGGCACCGAAGCCAAAGGGACCAGCTGAACCAGGCACGTGTAAGCACAGGAGAGCAAACAGCCGGCTGCTAAGTGGGCTTAGCGCGGCATCGAGTCAGGGTGAGAGTCTGTAACGCAGTTTGAGGGTGCGTACATATTGATACCTGCCTTGCTTGTTTCGGGTCTTTCTTTTCCACTTATTATTTTTATCAAATTATGTTTTTTCATGAAAATGGTATGTAATTTTGCTTGGGATAATTTAAATATGTGGAAATCAAATTCAAGCGATAAATGCTTGGCACGCACCTGCGTGGCAAATCAACCTCTAAATAGCCTGAGGATGCGCTGAGCAGCCAAGAGGAAGCTCTGTCTCTCAGACATGTTAAAATTAGACTAAAGCCTCCTGTGAGAAATGGTGTAGCACGGTCATGAGAGCCGAAAGGGTCTCCATGCTCACCGCAGAGACAAAATGCCCAGGCTTCTGGATCCCTCTTTGGCGGTGAGGGTCTCTGTCCAGTCCCATTGAATCTACTGAAAGAAAGACCTATAAAATTATGGTTCTGTGGGCCTGGGGGCTCTCAGTGCTCAAAATTCTGTTAATGAGGATTAAAACTAAGAAATTTAGTAGGGTGCTTTCATCTCCACTGTGTTTTGAAATGAATGAGAGTGGAGGGGGCAAAGGTGGAGAGGAAACAACATTTTTAGGCAGCAGAAGTCACCTGTTTTCAAGGAAGGACTTATTCAACCTAGAAGCACCATGGGAAAATGTGCAGATAAAATCCTCTTCTGTTCATACCAGTGCCATTTACAATTTTTAAGGAACTGATCATCCAGCTGTTACTGGTGGTGTTATTAGCCTCAGTTCATAGAGGGCATCAGCTGGAATACAACAGAATTTCACCATAAAGAAACTGACAGAATTACAGGATCGTAAGAGGATATGGCAAGACCGCTTTTAGGATGGTCTCAATAAAAGAAATCCTTCCAAGTGAAAAAAAAGTTACAACCTTTAGCCGCATTAGTATATAAGAACTATTATATGCCATAAAATAGGGCTTCAGTGCTCATTTGGCCTCAGTGATCGTGGCTATGAGTATACTTAAATTGACCTGAACTATATAATGAATTATACAATGAGCTTGTGTGCATGGCAAGCAGGATAAAATCATGGCCTCAACCCTTTTCATATTTGCACTTAATATATGCAGACTGAGTTGCCTTGGGCTTGCTGTAGATGGTCAGTTTGCTTTTAACACCCAAGTTTCCAAGGCATCTGTTGTGTAGTCGACTGTCCCAACCAGACCAAGAGGTTTTTAGGAGACGGCAGTACCCAGGCAGAGACAAACAAGCTCAGGTCATCTGCGCAACCAGATAGCCAGTAAATGAAAAAAGACACATCTCTACTGCTTAGCCATCTGCATCAAACAACCATCCTAAAGGCACAACAATAAAAAACGCTCTGTATTGCATTGCCCTGCCAGAAAAGAAAAATGTATTATTTCATCGGTGTTTACATATTGCAGCTCACGTGGTACAAAACGGAGTATTAGGGTCACGGCTCTGTAGTCTTTTAAACTCAGCACAGACCGAAGGGTTGTCCTGCTGCTGCTGCTTTACTCTTAATGTTTTGGCTCTGGGTGTGCGCATCTGACTCTACAGAATTATTTGCTTGTGGTTAAAAAGCACCGAAGGGTTGCACCGCTGCCGAGTTCCCCAAGGGAAAATCTTGGCAGTTTTCCCCAAGTAGCGGTAGCCACAAGCCTTTGGCAGAGATCAGCAATTACAAACTCAGGTAACGAGGTAGGCGCTGGGGAAGAAGGGGTTTCTTCTGGCAGAGGGAATCGCAAATGGCTGAAACAGATTAGCCGACATCCTGGTTACCAAAAACGCTCGCTTCCCTTGCAGCGGCAGTTTGGCAATATACCCCATCTCATGGGGCATCATGTGATTTACCCTCCTTGTTTTCTGGAATAAGGCTTTTCTAGAGACTCGTTCGCTTTGCGTAATTTATGCCACTGTTGGAGATTAGCAAAATGTTGTTGGCTCATAACATTTGAAAGAGCAACACAAAGTTTACTTCTTCTAATTATTTTCTATTTTTTCCTGTGTTGAAAAGCGTATTAAAAGAAGTAAACGTCCTGCCCTGCTCTAATCATAAATACAAATACAAAGGTTGTTAGGAATTGGTCAGCTATAGATAGGGAAATCAGATACTGTGCTTCTTTTTCTTTTTGGTAATTCTGCAGGAGCTGCTGCCACACAGACAGCATTAACCCTTTACGCTCTGTGCTTACAAACGCAGCTGGGAGGGCACGCTGGAATTCACAATTTTCGTCTTCCTCAGCGTCACTCAACAACACAGCGTCTGCAGTGCTTTCTGAACTACCATGGCTTCTCTCTCAGCAGCAGACAAAAGAAAAGTCCTCAAGACACTTTGCTGTCTCAGGTTGGTAGTTCAAAATCCCCTCCCAGCAGCTCTTCTGGCTGTTGACTCAGTTCCCTTCATAATTCTGGTCTTGGCGTTCTGCAGGCCAAAAGGAGATTTTTGTATCAGGAGCTTTTAAGTGGGCTGTTTCTTTATTTTTTATTTTTTGCCACCATTTTTTATTTGGGTCTGCTTATTAAGCAAAAGTATTGCTGGGGGAATAGCCCTGCTGCTGTTTTTTTTCCCTTCCAGCCTTGTAAACTGCTCCCTGCCTCTGGTCTCTGCTGGTAGCTTCTTACAGCCCTCTTTAAATGGCCTTATATTTGGTCAGTATTCAGCTGTTAGCGTGAGCTGCTTTTCCTTGGCCTTACATCTGGTGACTATGGGCTAAATGTGGCCAAAGTGGCAAAAGCATCCAAGTCACAGACTAATACCATTTGGAAGGGACGTCTGGCTCAATACGGGGCTTAAAGCAGGGCCACCTCCAAAGCTGGACCTTGCTCTGGCATTAGACTGGGTATGCTCGAGGCCTTGTCCATCGGTTTTGAACACCTCCGAGGATGGAGATTCAGCACAGATTTATTTTTTATTTTACGACAAGGAATTTTCCATCAGTTCCCAAAGAGAGGGAAAGCAGGGAGACAAAAAAATCCAACACTGCCAAAACCACTGCAGGCAGGACAATTCTCCTCCCACAGGCTCACGTCATGACTTCTGTATTTGAGCCCATCCACGACTTCTACTGTGACACCAAACCGTTCGGACTCGAGCATTGGCTTATTTCTGCTCTTGCTAATGGTCTTTGTTCCTCTGTAACTGTCAAGTTTCTTTTCAACGCTTCAGAAATACAGCCCCGCAGCAGCTCAATGGGCGAATGCTCGGATGGGAGCTGCCGCCGAGCACTACTGCTGCCAGCTTTTCTGTATAATGGGTTGATCTGGGAGGGCAGAGAGAGGCTATCAGAAAAGCCAAGCAGGACGGCTGTACTCAGCTGCAGGAATTGTTTGATTTAGTTTACAGTTCTGCACACTTGGAGTATTCCCTGTTTGAAACAACATGCATTCACATCAGCGTGCAGCAGCAAGAAGAAAGCATGCGTATTTTCACCAATATTGGATTTCTCCCAAATGAGCAGTTTTCCTCTGAGTCTTCAGACAAGATGCAGCTCATTTCACTGACTGATAGATGCATATCAGATGGTTAAAGGATTTGTTACAATAAGAATAGCTTTTTCTTCAGATAGGACATGGTAGAAAAGATTGCCAAAAACCATTTTGTTAGAAAACAGACCATATAATACTGGGGAATGTTATAATTACCACTTTGGTATAGTTGTGGTTGTAGACTAATACCCTCCTCTTAAAGAAACTGTGAAATATGCCCTATAAAGGTTCACTACAAGTAAATTACAAAAACAACCAAGGAGCAAAACCACATGTGATGGCACCTCTTAAAAACACTGATACCAGGGCAAAATGTGACTAGAAACCAGTAATACCATTACAATCATGACAAACGGCAAAAGGGTCAATTAATTGCCCTTATCTTCATCTAAACTTCTTTCTGATACTGGATTTTTTTCGCAATGCGTTTCCCTGAGCCACGACCAGGCCTGCCTTGAGGTCGCTGCCCAGGTACTGTTAAAAAATGCCAGGTTCGTAGCCGGGGGCCCATCTGAGGCCAAGGCTCAGGCCCGGGCTCCGACCCCGCGACGCGGTGGCTGCAGTTGGAGTTTCCCTTGTCTCTGTGCCAGCTGCCACACCACGGTTTGTCCAGAAACAGAATTGGTTTAATGCTCTGAATTGGTATAAATTCAGATTAATTCAGATCAATTATTTGGAATTAATGATCTGCTCTGAATTGTATAAAGCCTTGCAGGTCAAAAGTGCTCATACTTCAAATCCATGCAGCACGACGGACTGCTTGCCTGTCGGTTGTTAGGAGAAACAGCTCCTCTGAAGTTTGCAGAGCTCATGAACTGTTCTTAAAGTTGCTATTCTCCCTCAGGCCTCAGCTCTTTTTTTTTTCTCTCTTTTTTTTTTTTTTTTTTTTTTTTTTTTTTTTTTTTTTTCATATACTGGCTAACCACATTTGGAGGTGGCAACAAGGTTTTTCAGCAGGCTGCAATTGTTTCCGCAAACAAACTCACTTGGCAAGTAGCGGCTCCGCGGTAACACCCTCCTTAATTCAGGCTGGGCACGTACGGACAGCCAATATTTACTTTTTTAACCAAGCAAGCATCGTGACGGGGTTACGAAGCCATCGGTTTCTACAGCAAGAGGACAAATACGCACTTTCCCGAGCAACATTTAATAAGGGAGGGAAAAGTCTTTGGAAAGACCAAACTGGAGGTTTTCTTGGGAAGAAAAATATCATTCATTTATCAGCATTTAATAAATACTTATTTTTGGGTAATAGCGTAAAGGAGGCTCGGTGTCAGAGGTCCACTGCCAAACACAGGTGGTATTTGCAGAGACCGGGATTGGGCCAGCGGGCGTCTGCTCATCCCTATTCCCTCCCGAAACGACACACGTCCCAGCAGTAAGTCCACTTAGACCTGCTGCAGGAGGCCACTTTGGAGGGGAAAAAACAGATTTGCAGAGGAAACCAGAGTCCAGAAAGCAGAACGAAGAAAGCAAACGAAGGCAGCTCATCCCCGGCTGCCAGGGGCTGCCCTTAATGGCATTTATTGCCATTTTCTTGCAGGTGAAAAACGCTGTGGGAAAGAAAATACGTGGAAGAGGAGAGCATCCCTGATCCAAGAACGTCCTTGCCATGCGTTGCAAGACTGCGTGTTGTGAAGCACATTACTCCCGCGATGCTAGTACAAGTGCAGCTCTAAACACAGTGTCAACCTTTTAGAAAGGCAAAAAAGGTAAAGTAGTAGTATAAATAATAGAGCTAACAAAAAAAAAACCCTAAGAAGTGGGGACAGCACAGAAAGTTCCAGCAGGGAAATGAATGCCACAACGCAGCCGGCGGTCTGATCAAAGTTATTAACCACTGAGTTGAGAAAATTAAGCGGTCAGTGCCAGACTGGCACTTTTGTCATACCCTGCCTGGGTTTTCTAGGTTATTCGCACACGGTCTATGCCACGGCGCTGCGGATTCCCAGCGTCGCTCCCATCTGTATCCAGCCGCTCAGCCCAGCGTGTTCAGTCCCGACGGAGCAAGCTGGCCAATGCCACAGCGTTGACGAGGATTTTCCCAGAAGCGGGAACTGCCAGCGCTCCATGAAAGTCTGAATTTTCACAGATTTTAATGTGGTGGAAAGAAAACAACGCGTGTGGGTGTTGCTCGCCCAGGGCAGCTCTGGCCTGGCCGTGTTCTTGCACTTTTTCAGGGCTTGGTGAATTACCGTGAGCGAGCTTGGAGCTGACAAACCGCAGATCATTGCGGCACCCGAAAAAGAAAAAAATCCAGCTTTTCTGACCAAGCTGGAAGCAAAAGTGGG
Organism: Dromaius novaehollandiae; assembly: GCF_036370855.1. Lineage (NCBI taxonomy): Eukaryota > Metazoa > Chordata > Aves > Casuariiformes > Dromaiidae > Dromaius > Dromaius novaehollandiae. Next base: position 188,849,865 of record NC_088098.1, read on the forward strand.
TGATGTTCACTGCTGCCCTGCCCGAACCCTCCAGCTGCAGCATCTGCTCTCTGCTGGGCAGAGGCCCTAAAGGGGCCAGAGGGGATCAGGGCCACGGTGCTCCCCAGCCACGGGACTCACTGGCAGAGCAAATTCCCAGAGGATGTTAAAGATGCTCCCGCGGGCGAGGGGTGGCCAGGGCATCGCAGGAGAGGGGCACTGGCTTCGCCCAGGCTCGGTGGGACCGCGCAGACCTCTCGCCTGCCTTCAGCTTTTTCTTCTGTGGATAGGATAATTAGGATTTCTTCTTTCCTGCCCTATACACAGACAAGATGGAGATTTTGCCGAAGCCAAAGATTAAAAGGAGCCATTGCCTACTGCAACAAAAGCAGAAATTAAAATCTTTTCTGGTTCAGGCACATGCAAATCAGGAGCTCTGCTTCAGTTTTTGCCTCATGTGGACTGAGCAATCTTAGGGACGTGCCAGGAGGGAGCTGCTACAAGCCCTGTTCCAGCGCCCTGGGAACTCGCGCGGGGCGGATGATGGGAAGGGGGAGTAAGGTTTCCACGTGCAGTGCACCCGCTGCTAAATGGTCACTCATAAATGTGCAATAGTTTATTCCTTTTCCACTGAGAGTTTTGGCACAAAAAGAGGAGCCGGGTAGCAGGGAGAGAAGGGGAGAATTTGTCAGACCGGAGCTCCAGTGCAATAGCAAGTAGCTGATTATTTAGCAACTTCTTCTAGTCATTTTTCAATCTGAGGTGAAATCTGAACGTACACCTGGAACGCACAGAGTGAAATACATGGGAGGCAGAACAGCTCTGGCTGTAGCACTGCTGCATAAACTGAGCTTAACTCCCACCAGGCTTTTATCATCAGACTAAGCCCAGCAATGGTAACTTAAGCTGCCAACATAGTGCTACATCCACGTGAAATGCCACAAAATGTTTTTTTTTTTAAACCTCTTGTAAGTTACCAGTGAGCTTGTCCAAGGTGCAGACTTGCCCCTTGCAAACCACTCAAAGCCTTTTAAAATAAATAAATAGCCCCCCCACCCCCAATTTAGCTGTTCAGGTCCCAGAGAAAAAGAGCACCCACCCGCCTGATCTGCAATACTGCTCAATTTTACATGATTAATTCCATGTTGGTCAGGAGCGAGTTATGCACACAGGGAGTTTATCAAGTATGAATAACCTTGCTCTGCAGGCAAGCCCTTTGACACCAAGCCTGCATCAGCCAGTAAGACCCCTTCAGTGAGGTATTTTTGCCTCTCTGCTACCACTTTTGCTTCTTGCACAGCCTCAGCTTGGAAGCAACGTTGTCCCAGTCTAGCAACCTCTTCTTCTGACAATTTCTAAATGGGAAGAGAGAAGAAAACAGAAGAGCTGCCGAATTCTCAGTGTCAATACATCAACGCACAGAGCATTTATCTCCGAATAGGTGGCTGGGTTTGAGGTAATGGGAACAAACTGCAGGATCAGACTGATCAGCTCAAGGGCTCTAAAAACATTTAGTAGTAGCCCTGCAGCTGCAAGCATAAAAACCAGGTCTGAGGTCACATCCACGAGAACCACAGGAGTTAATAAACTTGGCTTCTACGCCCATAGGATTCACAGCTTCAAGTTTTTCTCTCCCATCTTTAAGGCCCCCAAGTTCTTCTTCTTTTAAATAAAAGTTAATCTGTGTTTGCCTGGGTTTGTTAATACTCCTGGAGTACTCCAGGAGCTGAGATGTTGAGTAAAATACCGAATACAGATAAAAACGGGGAAATTACAAGCAGCGATTTCATTCCCCTCCAGCAGCTTTTATATGACAAGCACAGATCTTTTGAGTTCTCCTAAAAACTCCTTCCCAGATGTGAAGACCCTTGCAAAGCTTTGCGCCCCCCAGACGTTCAGGGTTGGCAACTTTCCTTTGGGCAGTGCTCCCTTCCCAGCAGAGGGTTAAATGTTTCAGCTTAAGGCCGTGAAACGTTGAGGTTACAGAGAGAAGCGGTCGTGAGCTACGCCAGTGCTGCAGACTGAAATCGGTCCGTGCAAGACACGTGTCAGCACGTGCTCGAGCAGCATTTTTGTTTGCATCCAAATACATGGAGAAAAGTTAGCCGTTCTACTGGCGTTATTATTTTTTTAATACTTGTTCTAAACCAGGAAAGGCAATGGTGCAGAGACATAAAACTGCTGCTTTTCAACCAAGTTATAAATTGAGAATTAGACAGCTCTTCCAATGATTCCTTCTACACATATCGCCTGCTGGAGAAGTCCTATATACAGCCATGCTTAACGCAATAAAAAACCTGACCAAACACAAACTGCTTCCGCGGAGCGATTCTCACACACCAATTTCGCAGCTGTGGGGCCTGGGCTAGGCCTCCCTGCGGCCGTTTCTCCTGGGAGCTAGGGTCAGCCCTGGCAACAAGAACACGGAGACCTTATACCGTGTTTTCAATATCATTAAAACCTAGGCAGTATCTATGTTTCCAGGAGCCCTACTGCAGTGTGTAAGCATGAGATAGAGGGGAGCTGGAGCTGCGAAGTGGGTAGCCCCGGGTCTCCTCCCAGGGCAGGACGTGTCACTTCCCCCAGCACAGGCTTGTGCAAACCTAGAACTGAACTTGCTGCAGCCACTGGCCAAACATGTCATCTCACCCTCACTCTTCTTAACGCACTGACCTTTTCATTTACAGGAGAACAGCCTACTATTAATTTTATACTATATACAGTAAATGTAGGGGTGCTAAATCCTACAGATAATTAATATAGGGGTTCATCTGGCTCTGTGAGCTAGAATTAAATACATATATATATATTTGTATATATACATATAAATATAAAGCCACTAAAGATCAGCTTGCAAATAATTAAGATAAGGACACAACCGAGCTCCTTTTCAGCACATTAGAAAAACCCAGACAACAAACCGCAGCTTACCCACTCGCGTTCCCCAGGAACGCTGCTTAGCAAACAGGAGAGTTAATTTGCCTTCCGCATCTCCGCATGGCCTTGGGCCCTGCTTAATGGACATTGTGCAACCCCCAAACTACCTCCGTCCTGTGGTTCCTGCACTGCATCTGGGCGAGTGCCCTCGGCCAGGGTCTCTGCATGCTTCACCAAACTTGGCGTTTTTCCTCCGAGATTAAGCAGTGGCATTAACCCTGTTTTACAAGTAGGGGAGGAAGGCAGAGAGCAGCAAGTACTTATCTTTCCTTTAACCTTCGCTTTAAAACAGTAGCCTCGTTTTTAGCACGTCTTAGGCATGACATACGATACCGTGATGTCCCTAGCATACTTCTTTGAAATGACGGTTGGAAAAATCCCTACCTTTCTCTACAAATCTGAATTCTGCTCAAGAAAGATTTATCGTAAGCCCATTTGGAAAGGAAGCTGCTCGCACTGCTGCAACAGCAGCTGGAAACCTCCAGGCCTTACTCCGAAGCGCAGCGAGACCTGTCTGCTACCCAGCTGCCGACAGGGCAACCTATACCGGTAGCAAAAGCGAGGGCCTCAGCTGCTCTAGCTCGTAACGTAGCACCTGAACATGAGGCCTTTTTTATCAGCACCCTACAGCATAGTCCCAGGCCGTGAAGCGGACCAGGGCGGCACGGTGTGCAGGTCTCGGCTCAGCCTGCCAGCACGGCGGCGGCGCAGGGAGGTAACTTGTGCAGGGGCAGCCTGGGCGGATGGTGGCTGTAATGGCAAACTGCTGCGGCAAAATCTTGCGGGCTTTGCCTGGCAGAGCCTACAATTTCCTATTGCTTTTTCCTTTTCTTCATGAAAAGCGGTTCCTAAGGGCTCGGCCTAATTTTTTGTCCTACATGTGTGTGAATAGAAGCGCGATTATGCCACAACGGGGAGCGTTTTTACGCAGCTGACAGGAGGAATGCAATGCACCCCCAGGCTGTTTCAGCAGAAAAGACTAGCTTGAAACAGACTCCAAATCCAGAGGACACTATGTATCAGCTTAGAATAACAAAATGGGTCAAATTTGAGGCCCGAACTATCACACAGTCCACTGAGATTTTAAACAGTTTTAAAAATATGCCTGTCACTGGATTCCCTTACTTGTTCCCTTGTTTAGCAGATCGAGCAAACGAAACGAAAGTGTTTGTATTTTAAGCAAGCACAGGGAATATGCAGATATTCTCTAGCTGCTTTATTTCCCCCCTAAAATGCTTTTTAAAGTACTGCTTACTTTATTCCAATGTAGGGTCTTGCAAGTCATCCAGGTAGAACCTGCTGCACCATAACAGACTCAAAAACTGCCTGCTTTTAGAGTTTCATTTTGTCAACTGAAAGCTAAAGGAACCAAAGAGATTCAGTAGCTTGGAGATGGGAGTTGGGTTATTTTGAAGATAATCTTTGCCTTTTATATTCCCGCAGCAGAGCATTCACAAAGACTAGTATCAGGCACTGGAGGCTGCTCTCCGTCATCTCCGTGTCTCCGGGGACTGAGGGCCTTCTCCGGGGGCGGCCACCATGACTCCCTCCCCAGGGCCACGGAGGGCGAACCCGCCGCTGCAGGGCCGACCGCCTGCGAAGGCTCCTCGGCGCTACGGTGCACCTTCAAACCTTCAACTGCAACTGCTGTTCAGTACGGTTGTGTGGATCAGCTGCAGACCGCTGACCAGGGCCTCCCGTACAGTGTGGGAAATGTTTCCTTAGCAAAGACAAAACTCGATACTAGAACAGTGTCCAAAGCTTCAGAGGTCACTGCGTCAGCGGGTTTTACTCATTGCTGTAACGTATTTCAAAGTCTGACGTGCAGCTCTGCTAACTAAAACCTTGTCAGAGACAAGAACCCCTGCGTCCCTTTGTGAAGACTAAGCAGCTTTGTAATTCTCAAATTAAGTTCTTGAATTTTTTATAGTATTTGATAGCAGCTTTTTATTGGTTACAAAACCTAAGCCCATATACAAAATTAGGAACACATTTAGATGCCTCTTTGAAAGAACGTTTTAGTCTATTTTAACTGATAGTTTAAAAAAATAATAAAAACAATGCAATTTTAAACACTGTTCTGAAAACGTAAAAGTGCAGCAATATACTTTGTTTCCTTTATTAACTATGAAATGGTGCAATCCCAATCAAAAGCTGATAAGGTCACAACAGAAAGAACTGAGCAAATGCTTTGTCTTGCCTTACACAGTTCTCCCATGTCCACTTTTAATGTAATGCATTGAGTGCAAGAAAAAGATCAAATCTTCACAGTAGTGGAAAACTGTAATTTTAATATCAATTTGTATGTAATCTCTAGGATAATAGTGAGCGCAGGCTGAACAGGGTAACCGTCAGTCTATATGGCATATAGGGAAACAAAATTGAGTTAGAAGGGGAAATATTTGTTCACAATAACATCTGCTGGAACTCTAATTTCACAAAAACTTTGTGACCTTACCTAACTTTGACTTTTTATTGTTTAGTTGTTTAGCGAACACCACACAGTTTCAAGATTTTAGACTATAGTGTGTGAATAGGATGCAGTTACCATATGAAGCTTCAACTCAACTTCTGGGAAAAGAAAAAAGGCACAATGAACTTCAACTCAATTTTATGTGCACAAGAGTTGAAAAATCTGAGCCACCTTAAAGAGAAATTGATTCTAAAATTTATAAAACCTATAAATAATCAGAGGCCAAACCACTATATTAAAACAGATTATCTAGCAAGTAAAAATCTTGCAGTTTAAACATACGCTTGTATCCAGTTAAGATACAAGACAACTCACTCTTTAAAGTGGCTCCACCTTGGCAGATATATATTTAATGAATGCACACCTGCTATGCGTTGTTCATCAGTGGAAAAACAGCTGATCCACAAAGCTCTGATGGCATCTGTCCTTATCTTCATCACAGTAAATACAACCCACATCCAATAACTAAATTAGTTTAGATTTTTCTATCCCTTCACATCAATGCATTGGGAAGTTACACCCAGTAAACAACAGCAACAAAACCAGTTTGTGTGATAGCTTACAGAATTTCAAAATTATCCATCTTCACCCCAGCAATATCAAAATCCCTTTGAAAATGACTGGGTCAGACGATTTTCCAAAAGCAATGACCTCACATACCTTACGTAAAGTTATTTAATGTGCGCTGCACATCAGGTTTATGCTGAATAACTGCAGCTTCCATACAGCCTCACACATCAACCAGTTTGTATCTTTTTAATCACGTGAATAAGATTTGAGACTAATTTCTGAATTACTCTTCCAATACTCCAAGAATGAAGCTTTTATGACGCTTCTAAGTAGTTGCTGGTTTGTTGCCAACCACATCATCATAAGCACTGGTTACTAAGTAAAAAATAGTTTAAGACTAAATTACAGTAAACATGAAAGCTCCACAGTTTAAACCCAATATAAATCAACCATATCCAATTATCAATTTAAAACAAAATATATTGACTACTGAAAGTTGAAAGCAAGATTCTTTTTAACTAATACATTTTTGGACAGATTTTTTTTTCTACAGTCTGGGACTCTTGCTTTCAGCTTAAACAGAAGTTCAAGTCCATAACAGGTTGTAGCTCAGGTAAAATACCATGCACAGCATTTGATTACTTCAAAACAGCAGGAACACACAGGCTGAAGTGAGTGGTCAAATAGGGCTCGCTGTTCTCAAAAATTAGGTATAATGGCAAAAGCTTTACCAGTCCAAATCTACAGTTCATTCTCCAACCCTGGTTTCTGAGGCAGTTAATGAACACACATCAATTACTGATAGATGAAGTAGTTTTGTTTGTTTGTTTGTTTTAAACTTAAGTGTTTAATCAATTGCCAAGTGTTTTTTTTTTTTTTAAGTTACTTTTATTTCAGTTTCACCAATGAAATTCATTTGGCTTGCATTTTTTAATCTATTCTTCCACATAAAGTATATGAAAATATGTTTGTGGAGGACGATGATGGAGGCCCAGAGCAAACCGGGCCCCTGTAAAGTCTTCCAAAATGTACGCATCATACCAAAGTGTCTTGATCCACAGCGCACCATTTTCCAAAGAAGCTACTTTTCCGTGGAAAGCCAATGTGCCACCACTATGGAATATTCTTAACAAAACTGCAGATTGCGGTTGTCAGCATGTGGCACCAGGAAAAAGGCAAAAAAAGGTAGTTGGGACTGTTAAAAAGAATTCTAAAACAGTTTAAGAGATCATGCATATGCATTTACAGTCCATGTGATAGTGACGTTTGGCAACTGCAAAGTGACCGATACATGGCTTGCTTTAGAAGCATCAAAACGAAGAGGCATGTGTGTCTTGGAGCCTTTTGTTTCTTCACTTGGTAGCCATCTGGTGGTGCTTCATATTGGTGTGGGACAGAGAAGCTGCATTTTATTGAACTTAAAAATTAAATTCTTTTGTTTGAAGGTTGGCTGTTGGGTCAAAATTGTAAGTACCTCCTTGAGTGGCTTCAGGAATGAGACTGGGATCTTCGTCGATCTATAAAATACAAGAACAATAAAATTCATGAGAAGCCAATTCTTTGCACAATTCAGTACATGTAGAAGAGATTTGCAAATGTTTATCTATTTAAAAAATATATTATTGTAATAAAATTAGATTAGCTTCTCCAATTCATTTTTTCAGTTATGTTTAAAAAGAAAAAAACCCATCAATTTATTCTGATAACATTAGGGAAAAAGAAAACTGAAATGGCAAAGGACTGGGTTGCTGCCTGGTCAAAGCAGTGGCTATTTTGGTTGTGTGATTTAATTCTAAACGTCAGTTTTCAGCTTGAGTTGGCTAATCACTGGCTGTGAAATCCAAAATTAGGTTTGTACTTTCTCCAGTCTATTGCAACATGAAAATAACTTTTATTGGCAGTATAGAAGATGGAATTCCCAATCTCCTCAGAGCCATTATAAGTTAGGTATTACTGACATAACTGTCTCTAGAAACGAAAAGTAATATGGTCAGCAGCTTCAATATGCACAACTTTAACCTTCATCCATCCTCCTCCAAATCATCAGCTGAAACTATTCTCTGAATGCAACAGCTCTGCAACCCAGACTGCAGGAACCGCAGGCCTTCTCTCAAACTATGGCTCATTCTGAAGCAGGTAAGAGCCCTTTGGCCAGGGAGGGAGGCGGTTTACAGGTTTCTGAGGTCCAGCACTGGAGTACTGTGGACTTCAGAACTGAATCACCAGAGGTCCTTACATTTCCCTAAATATCTAAATTGGAGGGAGGGATTAAGAGCCTCAGGGACAGCAACGATCTACAGGAAGAAGACGAGCACGTCATCCCCACATGAAGATTGAATCTAGATTTAGAAGGCTTGGCAAATATTTGCATGTTGATAAATTAGCGCTTCTGTCTTCTGTAGGGGTAGTACGAAGCAATTTTAGCAAAGTTCACGTGCCTTTAACACAATAAATCAAAGCCAGGAAGCTATTAATGCTGGTTCTAAAGTAGATGCCAACTGCCTGTCCCTTTTACAAGGCTCAGCAAAGGAACAGATGGGATTAACAATAAGGGGAGGAGTAGTTGCCTGCAACATCTTTCGAGAACACAGAAGCTCCTGAAGTGACAGAAGACAGAAATACCCCAGAGGAGTCAATCTTAATGCCACCAAGCAGGCTAATATAATCAGTCTCTTGTCTCCTTAGGGTAATTTGCAATAATTTGGTAATTTGGTAAATTTCTTGCACTGGTCCTCAGAGTGACTAGGCTTCATTTTGTCACTTACAGTTACTTCCTAAAAAAAATTCTATGCTTGTTTTTATGTTTTAATTACCATCTCCCCAGCATGGATTTTCTAAAAATTTTAGTAAGTCTCAGAAACCCCAGAAAACATGGGTGACAGTATAAGCAATAATCTGAAGTCAAGTCTCAGTAATCTAAGTAAAGGAGGTAAATCCAGCAAATTAGTCGTAGGTTACGTTTACATAAACTAATTTAATTTAAATGCACAAAAGGGAGCACAAACCACAAGAGGTTTCTAGCAGCACCAACTAGACTGTGCTTTTAAGTTAACCACAGAAGTCTCAGAGCCATTAGGAATATTATTAAACAGTGCCCACAGAATCACTACAAGCATAAGGAATATATCATAAACTTCTGGTGATCAACTTTGCAGCCACACAATGGGCCCATGAGTTGAAAAGTAAGTCCTAAAGTTACAGCTAATATCTGGATCATTCAGTTTAATAGATTTCTTAGCCAGAAGAACTAAAGACAGTTGTTACTCCTCTTCAAATGACTTGGTGAAGTGCTTCTGAGGCAGCCCGTAGCAGGAACAGCTAGGACGCCAAGGGTTAAAATACCTAACCAGGACACAACAGAATACCAGATGGTCCAGATCAAACACCTGCAGAAAGTTTTCTGTTCTGTCCTTGAATGACTCTTTCCAATAGAGAATACAGACTAATTACAGAGCTGAAATAAAGACATCTATCTGAAAGTAAGGATTCACTCCCCGACTCCTAAGAATGGAGACTGATTTATGAGAAGGTAAAAAGGAGAGACAGAGGACTGTTAGATTCTAATTACAAGGAATTACATGTCAATGTACATGCCAACGTGTCATATGTTAGATCAACATCTACCAATTTATACTTTTAACTAAGGGAAAGTGTACTGAGAAAGGATGAGGAAAAATTACTTTACAGACGACCTATGTTCATGACAGTTGGAACTGAGTTAAGGAATGACAATGTACTTGCTAAGGAAACAGTAACAGCACAGTGCAGCGCAGCACAGCACAGCACATATAAACTCGAGTCTTTAGCATACTTACATCATCACCAGAGAAATACTGATCTATGATTTCAAATGCTAGTTTATAAATGTCTTCATTCTCATGCTGTTGCAAGGCTTCGATTTTCTCTAACCCTGGATAAAAGACAATGGAGAAGAGTTTAATATGTTTACACTGAAGTGAGTTACTGACTACCTTGAAAAAATTAAGCTTTGAGAAAAATAACAAAACATTAGTATTGAAGCATACTAGAAAAGATGTAGCCCAATTTTCAAATATTATCTACAAAATAGCTATTTTTGTCTCTAAGGGAAAAATGTACTTTATGAACCTTTGCGTGCTATAGTATATCCAGTTCTATGAACATGGGGTACTGCAACCTTTTCTCTTTCATACAAGTTAGATGAAACCCTCTGTACTCAAGTTTTTTTTTTTCTTCTGCTGTATAGTATATAGCTTTTGTTTCAGTCACTGTGCTTTCTGTATACCACTAAAAGGAACTGGCTTCACTTATATGTTGTATGTAAGTACTAAATAACAAACAAGGTCAGAAAGTTTCCCACCAAGAGCAGTTTAAAACCCTAGACTCATTTTAAAACTGAATATGATATATACAAGAGAAAAACTTCCAAAATGGCAAGCTCTTAAACATCCATTTACTTCTACCTTATCACAATACATTAATATGCATGTGTTAAAACTAGAATTGCAATAATCAAGTCGGACTCCTCAGCCTGCTTTGGTCTGTAGTAAAATTATAATCCTAACATCTGCTTCTGAGGCAATGAACTGAAGCAAGAATTACGTGTTATACTGCAGAACCAAGTATAAGCAATCATCAAATGAAAAGAAATGCAATTCTCATTTAAAAGTTATTTAATACAACTGCACCTAAAAAATTTTGTACAGAAGGCTACTACACTGATTGCCTCCAACATGGCAGTTCCTGAAAGTAAAATAAACTAAAAAGAAATAAAGGGTGCCATTTGTCTCACTATAATAGTCTCAACTTGCTGATTTAAATAGCCCATGGTCAAAAAATGCTGCAGTAAACATCAACAGCAGTGAATAAGGGCAAGACAGACTGATATGCAGGAAATTTAATTTTTTAAAAAGCCTAATAAGCACTTACCTCCACACTCTTCTATAATTTCAGCTATTGTGCTAGCCTCATCACCAGCCATTATGAGGATGTTTTTCAGACCATCCAGCACCACCTGTACCACTTGAGAATCCTTTACTGAGAGCAGATTGCAGAATGGTGGGATTACATTTTGCTGTACAAGGTATTCAACCTAAATAATGTAAAAAAATGTGCTTTCAGCATTCTGATTCTCACAAATGGCTGCATGTATAATGTTTTAGTGACAATCTGAAATCCAACTACACATACCTGATCTTTTCTCCCACTTATTGTCAAATTGCTAATTGCCCAAGCAGCTTCCTTTTGTGTTCCAAAGTCCCCCTGAAGAATCAAATTAATAGCTCATTAAAATCAGCATAGAAACATCTGTAAAGCTTATTAAAAATCACAGGCTCCTCATGTCAGATTTATAAAAAGAGGATGACAACTTGCATAGCTGATCGTTTGACTGACCTTAGCCAGCTGGTGTATGATCATAGGGATTAGCCCAGCATCTATTACAGCCTGAACTTGTTGCTGGTTTCCTGCTGTGATATTGGAAAGGAACCAAACTGCTTCCTACAATTGGTCAAAATAAAAAAGCGGAACACTTTAAAAAACTTTATAACTTGTCAACAGATTAAAAAAAAAAAAACAAACCAAACAAAAACACCTCAAACACCCAAATTACACCATGACCAATCACTAAATAAAGCCCTTTGGCTTTAGACCTGAGTAAGCACCAGCCAGAAAGGTTGAGTTTTCACACAGAATTGCTCATATCCCAGCAATAATAGCTATAAGAAATTCTTCTGTAGCATGCTATAGTCTACTGTTTCATTTTTTAACCAAAAGATTAAGTTAGGAAGAAACAAACCATAACATACCTTGTTTATCTTCTCTTTTGGATGCGTCAGTAGATTTGGGAAATGAGACAAAACATCACAATTGAGAACAACTTGTGTTTGTTCATCAGTACCAGTTACTATGTTGCCTACTGCTCTCAGTGCTGCTGTCTGAATATTCAAAGTGGGGAGGGTAGGGGGAAAAAAGCATGTTAAAGACATCAATGTTACTTAGGTTAAAACAAAGATCATTTTAAAATGTGCCCCTTCTTAAAAAAAAAAAAGCACTTTGCAAAATACAATTTAGCACTTCATCTTTCAAGCTGTATTCAAAAAAACAGGCACTGTTTCATGAAAACAGAAACACACAGTACAGTATTTTACTGAACAGGAGCACTGCAGTTCAACTCAAAGAAGTGCCAAGATTAGAAAATAAAAAGATGTTAAAAGAAAAGATACATTAGAGGAATTAATTCGTCATGCGTCTGATCTGAGATACATCTAATGTTTCTAGGCCTTGACTACAACTTCCAAGGTTGTTTACTTCTCCATTCAAATCTCTATTACAGACTTTAAAAAAGCATGACTACTTTTCTTCCTGTTGACTCTCAAATGACTTTCAGAAGTGAACTTTTTTATCTTTATGTATTAGCTATTAAATGCTTTACAACCGACAGAATACTAGAGAGACTCCTTTTCATCAAGCGTACAGGTCTGACAGATTTCAGGGCAGCCAAATCGCATCTGAAGTACAAACTAAGCAAACATGACAGATACACACATGCATAAAAAGCCCCCAGTTCCAACAGCTGTTTTTTAAAAACCAAGCACACACTACATAACTTTTAGTTTCCTTTTGCTGTTGAAATTAGGTAAAGAAGATCAGTTAACCTACCTTTTGAATAGAAATTTACTTTACTAAAAAGACTCCATGTTTGTGAATGTTCAAAAGGTCTTAAAATAATAATTGACTTCCATCACTATTTAGACAGAATATGCAGCAACTATATATGCAGTTACAGAAAAGATTATGTATACTTTTAAATTCTGAAAAATGTAAAACCTGTTCATATTTTCATTAAATATTCTAGGAGCACACTCCTTTTGTACTCCTGACAATTGCACAATGGAGGTTAATGTTTAACTTATCACTTCATTAAAATCAAACTAGTCTCAAACAAAACAGTTTTAATATAGTTTTAAGCAATCTTTTTACTTTAGTGTGGATAACATTTCTGTTCACTTTTACCTACAACAAATAGAGCTATAAACGCTCATCTAAGTTCCCCACTAATAAATATTTTAGGACACACTGTTTAGCAAATAGCTTACAAAAGACTATTCAATGGAAACAGAACCAGACTTACTTGAACTTTAACCTCCTGATGGCTCAGAAGGGGAACTAGAAAAGGTACAACTCCTGAATCAATCACCATTTGTATCTGCTCGTTACCACCATCTGTTAAGTAGGACAAAGCCCAAACAGTGTCCACAAGAATCTACAAGTTGGAAAAAACACAATTTACACAATGAACAATAAAATCTATACAGCGGAGTCTTAATTTAGTAATCAATATTCCACATGTTCAGGGGACTGAGAAGAGCATGCAATTTAGTTACAGGAAAAACTCAACTATTACAGGGATAGTAAATTAGTAAGATGTTAGATTCTTATGTACAACTATGAAAACAGGGAGCCATTTGCTCCATCTTAATAACTTGTATGTGTATTTATGTCCTCTCAAAAACATTATTTAATTAAATACTACATGTTCATGCACAGTTACAGCATGTAACCTCACAAAGGTAAATGGTTGAGCTTGATTTGTATTTCAAAGACAGACAACAAACTTGGGTAAACAACTCTGCTAGCGACTTTCTCAAGACTATGAACACCCAGCCACTAGCACTGCTACAGCTTCTGCTAAATGTGCTATCTTTTGATCATAAAATGCGTAAGTTGTCTGGCAGTTCTCTGAATCCATCTATCGACACTTAATCATTTCTGATCGATACTGGTGATTTGAAGTCAAACTGCAAACTCTGCTCTGCATGTGTGCCTTTTTTGCCCTCATATTGTGATCAAAATCCACAGGAAAGGCTTTCTTACACCAACCAAAGGACCAACTACTACTGTAAGGAGGCAACTGTCCAGGCAAAGAGAAAACACACAGCCAAAGAAGTGCCTATCACCTACGGCGCTATCAGAATCTTAAAGAGAGTGGTGACTTATCGAGTCGCTGATGACTTGATAAGGATGATTTGAGAGCCCTCAAAAAAAAGAAGAGAAGTTACAAAAGTTACAGCCATTTTAGAGATAGTATCTGAAGCAGAAACAAAGCCAGCAGAAAGAGCGACATCCCATCACTTTGAGATGATGTTAGAAACCGCAGGAAGAGAAAACTGGACCCCACTGAGGACATCATCCACAGAGGTACGTACATCTATATATTTCTTTGCAAATATTTGATGTTAACTAAAGGAAAGCAGGTGCTCTCTGGAATTTGTTCTGGAACATGACAACTTGCCCTCTTGGACAACTTAACTAATGCAAACCTCATCTGCTCTTCACATAAGGCACCTGCATCCTATTTTCAAAACAATCATATAAACCCATCTAAAATTCCAAGCTATTAAGATAGTAACATAGTACTTGAAATGCAGGAATCTTTAAAGTGCTGATCCATAGGCTGCTTCCACCCAGCTCCAGGCACCAGGTAGCACAGACCTAATGCTCTCCTGACCCAGCCTGCTGCTGCCCTGCACCCACTAATGCCACAGGGACAGCAGAACATGCTGCAGTGGAGCCAGTACCGCAGCAGAAGCAGTGGGAGATGGTGCCTCACCAATTTGCTGCCCCATAGACCTGTTGGTGATGAGAGCAGCAGCTGCCAAAAGCGCTCACAGGACTGTTGGCTGACCTACCTGCATCACTGACTCATCTCCAAAGATAGGTTTGTTGCTCCAGTACAGAGAGGCTGGGACCACACTGGTACCTCCAAACTAGCACCTGACTCTCAGGATCAAAACGGGCACCCTAATTGAGATTAGTTGAAACCTGGCATCACATAATCTCGTATCTACTTTAAGAAGCTCTCACACAATCATTGCTTGCAAAAAGCTTTCAATTTGGCAGGAAAAAAAGCCTATAGTTCAGAAGTATTTTTGGTCTGTTCCATGAAATTCCATTCAGGTTTGTCCAAATTATAAACTGCAAAGCCACCATTTGCTGTCTGTCTCCCACTCGCATTGCTCTGGAACACCCTGGCAAAATCCCAAAGTAAACCGTTTTGCAAATATTTTACGGAGCCAAGCCCACTACACCATTAAAAGAGCAGCAGAAGCACCACTACCTCATTCTGGAAATAACCAAAGACAGTTCCACTAATCCTATTCCCTGTGCCCAGACCCACCATAAGGGATCAATTTCTGCTTCTCTAAATTGAGGGTCACTACAGGGAGCAAGAGGCCAAGGCATTACAAAGTCCTGATGGGAGAAGGATGAGAAAAGCAGTTTATTATCCTTTAGTTATTCATATTTTACTTTCTAAAGCCCCAACGTTGTGCTTCAGGATATAAGCCCATCCCACTAGGATTTTACTCAGCAAATTCATGTAAACTCATAGCTGAAGAATGTGGGGAGTACTGAAGGTTTAGTATTAATATCCTGAAGAAAAGTTGTCAAAGGTTCCATGAAACATAATAGTTTACTGGTGTTCATTCAAACATATTTTCACATGTGATTTCTCCAGTTAAACAGGTGGTGAAGTCAGGCACCCGAAAGGTAACAGGAGTTAGATTTACCCAAATGATTACAATATATGACTGGAGTGAAACACAGTATTATGCATTTTTCCCCACAGTTATACTTCATCCACGCATAATTACAATCTGGGGCAGAATTAAAGTGAAGCTGATGAAAAAGCTGATGCTTCCTAAATTTGTAGTGCTCAATTCTGCAATATAGATTTTCTTTCTTTTTTTTTTTTTAAACGTAGATTACTATGCAAAGGATGAAAAGACTTTCAGGAAAAAAAATCGGAAAAGGCATTTGCATTTTCTTTTTTACCCTCTGAATGACAATTATATTTGTCTTAGTATTTTAAACGTGCATTTACTATAAATTAACACACACAAAAAAGTTTGCTGTTTAAATATGATCTTCAAGCATTTTCTGTCTAGAAAAAACACAAAGAATCCAAACATCTAAAACTTTAGAAATTACTTACGTTTATATCTGTATGGTAAATGAGAACACACAATGCTGGCAAAATCTGAAAAAAAGTCCATCAGTCATTACAGTAGAATAAAATTTGCTGTACAAACTTGCATCCAAGTAGGGCAGTCACAAAGTTTAGCTTGAGACTGCATTAGCATATTACACTCATGCACTTTCCAGCAACTAGTCATTCACTCTAAGCTATGTATAAAAATACTTTCATTTAAAATTTGTAAAAATAGAAAATAGTACTATACTTCAAAGGCACACAGAAAGCAACCTATACTTTGAGGGAAAATAAGCAAACATCTCCCTGCTATTTATGAAAGTTTAAAAGTTACCACACAGTATACTAAAAATATGGGCCTAATATTAATACATAAAACTCTCTTGGATTGCAGTAAAATTAAATTTTGTATTCATTTATGCAGAAAATGTAAACCTGAGCCATGGTAAAGCTGCTTAAAACAGAACTTTTTTTATTTGGTAAAGTCTCAGTTATAAAACTTTCCTTGTTCTCTGCTTTGTTTTAAAGATTTCATTAAAGTTTACTTTCTTACAATATTATACCTTACATGGCTTCAAAGACTACATACATACTTTGGAATTTATCTGAAGATGAAGAGCTTTATGTACAAGTATAGTTCTAGTCAAACAGCATCACTTTTTTATTAGCTGTGCCTATTCTGAACTATATTTGCCCTGTTCACTAGTTTAAAAGGTTTTTCAGATGCTTGTATTCTCATACAGGGACTTGACGGTGACTGCACGTTAGCAACTACTCTGAATGCTAAAACTACATTACATTCACAAGTTCATTTACGTTTCCTCTTGCTAAAAATAATCATATTTGCATACTTACATATCCAGAATCATGTTCACAGCAGCCTTTTTGATAAAAGCATTATATGCTGAGTACGTTAACACTTTCTATAGCATTAATTTTTATTGCTTCTGTTTTAATATATGTCTAATCAGTCTTTAGTCTTATTCATCACTTTCAAAGGTTATAGGTAGCTTTACTATAATTCCAGTAAGAAACACTAAACTAGTCTAAATTATTTCACTTAACAACGACTAAGTGACACAAGACATTGTCAACAAACATGCATACATTCGTAGTATGACAACGTAAAACATTTGGCCTCTAGCCCAGAGTATAAAAATTATCTGTCCCATTGTAATTCTTTATTTACCTCCTGAACTGTCTCCATAGGCGGTGGGGGGTCCTTATTCCTGCAGAGATTTACAATGACCCATGTGACGTTCCGAAGGAAGGTGATGGGAATGGAGGGATTGATGAAGGACAGAAGAGGTTTGACAACTCCCAGTGATATGACATAATCTCTACACTGAGGACCATCACCTACAGAAATGAAAATTGTTGTAAAAGAAATTACATTAAAAATGGAAAATTTTGAAATGTATGCAATGACATGTTGGGATACTGAAATTCTATGTTTCCTCACCGGTAGTCTACTACTAAAAGTTGATGTTCAATTAAATATACATACGTACAGATATGTATGTATATTTTAGAAGACATAAAATTTATCCTGTTAACATTTTGTGTATCAAGTGATGCTAGGCTTTAAAAAAATATATCAGTACCTATATAATTCTGGCCACATAAAAAAATCTATTAAGCCACAGAATTTAGAGGAAACATAGTCTTATATGACAATGCCAATGTTCAAAAGTCAATTTCTAAAAGGAAATGATCCCTGAATTCAAATAATTTAAAAAGCAACAACGGTTACCTATAATATTTCCGAGAGCCCAGACAGCTTGCTCACAAACATTCTGATGCGGTGAATGAAGTAGTCTCAAAAAGAGGGGTACTGCATCTATAGAATGCAAACACTGGGTTTGTTTTACTGGAACATGGTACTAGCACAATATTTTCATCCATTAATATGAAACACTTTCTCTACCATGAATTAAATTCATACATGTTTTTATTGTGAAGAGCATACAAGAATCTCAGTTAACCGTTTCGATAAAAAACTAGAGATGAAAATCTAGGTTTGAGAAAACTACCAACAATTAAACAGCAATGCTCCCCTTATTTAAACATTTCCCCATACTTCTTTTCATAACATGCACAAGCCTCAGTATATTCTAAACCAAATATAAAGATGCTAGGCTTAACATCCTGGTAATTCAGATTTTCCAGTTATCCATGATTGCAATACATACCTAGCAGTATGACCAGCCTACTTCTTAAAATATGCTTCAATTCTTGACTTTAAGAAAATACTGCCCTCCCCAGAGGTAGTTATAGTTAGTTTCTGTACACAGTGATGATATATATCCATCTGCCATACAGTCCTAAGATATGTTTTAACTTGCTCTTACATAAGACAGGCAACATATCAGATTAAGATTTCAGTGTCCACTGAATTAAACATTTAAGAGATCTGAGGAAGCACCTCTCTACTTTTCCCGTGAGAATATTTCCTCTCAGACAACTCGTATTCTTTGAAAGATGGGGGGAATTCCTATAGCAATTTTTAAAATCTATACATTATCATACTCATCCTATAGTCTTTTGAGCAAAGAAAAATAGACCAATTTATATACTGGTGAATGAAAGAATATTTTCCTGTAGATACTGTAAACACTAAAATGCCCACCTACAGACTTCAAAAAAAAAAAAAAAAACTGTAATACAATTTGTGAGCAACTGTAAATCAATATTCTGTTGATAATTTAACATGTGATAATGAGCTAAAACCTGCTGATATATTTTACTGAAAAATACGGAGTTATGATAAAGACTAAAGATAACCTAAAATTCCTTCTCCACCCCAGATGAGTAACTCAGCAATTGCATACAGCTGGCAAGTTAGGAGGGCTAGCAAAAACTGCTGCTCAAGAACAATCTTTCTTTATTCTCTGGTAACAATCATCCCGCTTCCATCAGCTCAAGTGGAATATTCCAGCTTCCCCCTCTCAATGATTATTGAGATTACAAGTTAGCAATATATGTATCCAACATATTTCAGAGAGGAGGGATGAATGAGTAGTTTATATTGGATTACAATCCTGGTATGTTTTCAAAAGCAGAAGTGAAATTATTTCATGTTAGCCCTCAAGTAGGAGGTGAGTCCGAGAAGCTTGATTTGCAGGCTATCTGATCTACTGCTCGCAAATGATTAATTACTTCTGCTCCAGACTGGCTCCTGCCAAGAGCTATTCTGCGAGCATAGCCCTTCACCTCTTTTGCTAGGCCCTGCAACTACCATCTGTCCTTGATTGCAGGAGGCCCTCTTCTTTTGTGTTCAGGCTGAACCAGCCTCTTCTTCTCTAGCGGCAAGGCCCGAGCTCTTTGTTTCCTCAGCACATCTCTTATCTTAATAGAGTAGAGTTCAGAGGCTGTTTTCCCTGAGTCGCCTCCTCCCAACCAAGGCAGCAAGACTTCCAAACAAAACTTCTCCCCAGTTTCTCTCCTGAAACAAAACTTAGGAAATACTTTTTACTTCTGTAAAGGCATTTTATCACATCATCTTCCTTTTAGCTAGACAGATTTTGGGAGGGGCATATCCCAGCCATAGCTTCTAGTAATTGTGTGTACAAGAGCAATGATTTTAACTTGATTGCACCGTACATGTACATTTCTAACATACGTTTCGGCAAAGACATGCCTGTGATACTATCAAAAACATTTCTGGATAGTTAATGTGCATTTATTTTAAAATATGGCTACTTAAAATGAATGAAAATTAAAAGTTTACAATAGCTTATTTACAGTAGCTTTTTAAATACAAAGATATGTTCTATAAGCTCATATTTAGAGGATGATGTGTTCAATTATTAATAAAGGAAAAACAAGCACCTTTTGAATCACTAAGCTTCAAATTGAAAGCAATATATGTAGAGCAAAAGATTTTAAAACTGACATTGTTTATTTATTTTAATTTTAATTTATACTTTAATATAATTTTCCAGATGGTTTTTCTGCAAAGCAAATAGTATAAATAGTCTTTTCATTTCAATTCAGTCAAAGATGAGACCGTTGTGAGACTTGAAAAAGGAAGAAAATTAACTCTTAATCAATGAACAAGTTGGGAAGGATGAAAAATCCTGGGAACAGATTTTCAAAGGTATTTAGATACCAGAAAATACAATCAGAAGACAGAGATGTCCAAATTGCTTCAAGATTTTCTGAAACAAATTCAAGGGTTTTTTTAAAGGCGCACAGAAATCCAAAGCTTGTTTTGATAAGCATTTTTGTTCTAGCGAGCCAGTATATTAACTATTCCAGCTCTTACAATCAGTAAGATATTTTAACATATGTAGCAGCATTTTGATTTGAAAGGCAGGTTCATACACTAGCTAAAAAAAGGCCAAATAAGTCACCATTTTCCTATATAAAAACAGTGAATATGAATAAACTAAGACAGTTCATTACATAACTGCTTAACTATAGCAACCTGTTTAATGGAAAATTGCTGCATGTAGCATAAAGCTGACTGTTACACGATGTATGCTAATATGTCAAACCTACATATATAATCCTGAAAAGAAAGAACAGGTTGATTTAAATCAGCAAACAACTAACATTAATTTGCATAATTTCTCTTCGGTTAACTTTGGAGTTGTATTTCCTAGCTCTTCTCATAATGGAAGCCTCATCGGTTGCTTACATAAGAAGCAAAGACAGCACAACAAATGTGGTGTGTTTAACAGATACTAATCATATGGCCAAGGCAAGAACAGCAACTTGCTTAATACTGAATTCAACCAGGCACTGTTAAAAAGCTGTTAAATACATACAGTTATGTATAAGATTTATGACTATACCTTTCA
This sequence comes from Dromaius novaehollandiae, assembly GCF_036370855.1. Lineage (NCBI taxonomy): Eukaryota > Metazoa > Chordata > Aves > Casuariiformes > Dromaiidae > Dromaius > Dromaius novaehollandiae. The sequence goes on from NC_088098.1 coordinate 188,870,539, forward strand.
TGTAGGAAGAATTATTCTCTAACAACTGTTTTAGCCACGGGAGGACTAATAGTATATGATTTCAAAAATTAACCCAAGAATTAGAAAGGACTAACATTTTATGTGATGCTTATTTTATGATCTATCATTATCTTCTTTATGGGAAATTCTGGTCTGGGGTTCTTAATGTTAATCATTAGTGACAAATGATTAATGTATAAGAGCAAAAGTACAAACTCTTGCAAACAGAAGACAAACATATGCATTTATTATTTTAATGGTTTTGATAACAAACAGTATTTGTTATCCAAATACCCCTTTCTTTCATTTTTACCCACATTATCCCCAACCCTCAATAAACAAATTTTAATACTTACTAGACTGTACAACAGCTTGAGTCTGTGCAGAAGTGCCTGATGCTATGTTAGTCAATGCCCATGCAGCTTCAAATTGTAATGAAGGACTGTAATAAAGCAGTTTTATAGCATTAAATTGAAACATGGTCTTCAGATTATTTTACGGTTCAATTTAAATGTACAGTGTCTAGGAGTACATACTGCTAGTAATATCAAAGAGTACCACAGGGCTGAAAGCTTTTTCCAAAAAATGTAAGCTTGGTCATTTCAGAGGAATAGCTATGAGAAAGAAATACAAATTTTACATTCTATGACCTTTTGTAAATTGTTCATCACTCTGACTTCATATCAGTAAAAAGAACCAAACCCCCTCCGTCCCCCAAAACCAGTAATACTTGTTGAAGCACATACCAGCTAGTAAAGCTGACCACTACTCCAGTCAACTAATTATCTCCTGACATCAGTGACTTCTAGCACTCCTCACCACAAAATTTAATTATGTCTCTCTGTAACGAGTAACAGATGCCTCTTGGCATCCAACAGATACAAAACCCCATGCATATTTAGTGAAAAAAAAGGACAACTCTCTTGTTCTACCAAACCATTAGTAGTCCTTCATAAACCAACTGCGGCTGACCATAACTAAGAAAAACCTGCCCCTTGTAACATCACATCCCAGATCAAGAGCAAGCTGGTATACTGGGAGAAAAACATTTTTCTGCTCCTCACAGCCAGGGGAAATACTAGCACTAGTATCCAGAACACACCATCACAACTTTATTAAAACCAACTTGTCAAATGCGGCTAAATTAGATACAAATTTTATAATAAGCTGTGTGAGCGTCTGTCCCAAGACCCTCTGTGTTGTATCTGATGCTGGCATAGATTGCAACAGTTAACAGACAACAGCAGTTTAGTAAAGCAGTTTGCATGAAAACTGTTCAAGCAAACACCGAAGGTTAAAAATCGTAAAAGCTACAAAAGAGTTCGTGGCTCATGGTGATTGCAGCAATAGTAAGGTGTCTGGCTTTGGGAGGAGTAGAGGATACGTACTATTAGATGATTATTTTTCATTTCCTTGCTTTTTGCAGTCTTCAGCAAGTATGTTTTATGTATAGCCATGCCAGCTGCTTCCTAAAGTTTTTCTGTGTGTTAGCTTTCAAAGCACTTTAAGGTTTTATAGGAGATGGCATTAGAAACGAATTAGGTGTGGGGACCTGAGATGTGTAAATAAGGACTTGCAAAAACAAATAGAACCTATCAGCAGCTATCCATAAACCTTATGTTCTAGGATCAAATGCATTAAAAGTGTAGTGCTGGGCTGTCCTTCATGTACACAACACATTTTTCTTCCCTCCTTTTGATCTGAGTGCCCTTGAGATAATCTTTCAGTTATAACATGAACAACAGCTTCAATAATCTCCTATAGAAAGTCTTTACAGAAGTTACCTCTACTAAATTTTATACACCAATCATTAATTAAAAGAACTGGTTAAGAAAACACTGAGTTCAATTTCATTCAACCAATAAGGCTTATTAAATATTTACAAAGATAAATCATACAAAATCTACACAGAAAATTCAAACTAAATTCATTTTCACAACACTGACCATCTACTTTCAGAACAGACAGGCATTCATGACCCATATTTAAATGCAACCCTGATTTGAACATTACTGCCAGCTGTTATCTTAACTGTTTTGTTAAACAAGCTAGAAAAAAAAAAACTACTCATGCTTCATGTTTTTGCAAACATCAAATTACACCCAAAATGTCAGTTTGCATTTTCTTAAGTTTCTATTCCTTACGGTTGCAGAAATAACCCTGAAAATGGAAATACTGTAAACAAATACCATTATGCCTGCCTGAGACCAAAGACAGCCTAAAATATTTACCTCACATGTATGAGTCCCCATTTATCTGAATAAGGCACTCCTGGATTGCAGAATATGGCACTTTTCTTACATGTCATGATATTCTTGGAACTACATGCTCAAGGCTGTATTTTTTTTTAATCCCCCTTACTGAAACTTGTTCTCCAACTAAGAATCAGAACCCAGATCCAACTAAGAATCAGAACCCAGAGCATGCTTACTATGTTGTCCCATCGCATTAGGGAGTAGCAGCTGTGCAGAACCAAAAAGAAACGCATCTTGCATTAAGAACAAAACTTCGGTTAACAACCTTAATGAAACAGACCATAAGCGTATTCTGGCAAAGAGAAGAGCCCTGCTCACAATCAGGCATGCATGTATTTGTGTGAAGGCAGAGCACAGTAAGTCTGAGACAGGCTGCTTAGAAAACAGTTTAAAAAAGCATGTAACATCCAAAAATCAATGAGCAATTTAGTAAGGTATTCCCCATTAGTTCTTGCATGAGTATACCCAGCTAAAAGAGAAAATGACATTTCAGTGGCAGAATTAATACTCCTGGAGAATTTGCAGTTTATTGTCATGGGATCTGATCCACTGTGTCAGACTATATGGGGTTATGAATACTAAGCTCTATCTGAAATAATTAGAGTTTTTTTGGAAGCAGTTTTTCAGTAAAGGTGAACATTTTTAAAGGTATACTTACTTATCATCCCTTTCTAGGCATTTTACCAGAATTGGTAAAATTCCAGATTTTATTAAGTCATCAATAGGTGGATTTCTGTCACTAGATAGGAGTTTTCTGTGAAATTAAATGTGAAAGTAAAATAAGTAACTTTCATCATGAAAAACGTGTAGAAAGTATATTTCTGTTCCTTTTATTTATTTTTACCTTGCAGCTTGGACAGCACTCAGCTGGATCACTGGGTTGTCACTTGTGGCATTCTGAAAAGGAAACCAGTAAAAACTAAAAATGCACAGAACAAGAACTTGTAATTAAAAAAAAAAATCAAACATAACATACCTGCAGTATAGCTTCTAGTGTTACATTTTGCTTGAAAAGAAAAAGAAATTGTTTTAGTAATTTTGTTGCTAAATAAAACAGACTTTTGAAACATTTGATACATTCAAACTGATTTTAACAGAGCATATCAGGTCATAATTTTGTTTTCAAATAACTGAAAGACTTAGAGTGTTACAGTAAGAACTGAATACACTGTTTTAAAACACCACCACAAGATTTTGAAAATAATTCCGGAATCAAGAAACTTACTGCTTTGAAGTCAGCATCAACATCAGAGTCTTCTAAACTTTCTTCTTGAGGAACATTTCTTTTTTTCAAAAGATGTTCATCTCTTTTGTTCTGGGAAAGAATGTTGAAAAATAAAGACATTTAATTTTTATCAGTACAAGGTGATGATATAATGGCACCTTTCTAAAAAAAAGTTTAGATAAGACTGCTTTCAGAAAGTCACTTTTATCTCCACATACAATTCAGAGTATTTCCATTTCAGCTATAAGAATCCTGGAGCTTGAAAACCAGACAAAACTACTGCAATCCATGACACTAAAACAAATCAAGTATCAATTTTCTAACAGCACCTTACAAAACACATACATTTGCATGACATTAACATTTAGCAGCACATAGAAATTATTTTCCAGTGTAAGATTAATTTTCAGATAAAACTACTTCAAAGTTCCCTGGTTATCCAAATTACTTCTGTTTCAATCCTGTGCATAAATTAGCATGCTCCCAAGATACTGACATTTGTAACATCCCCCACTCACTCACAGTGTCAGCCTCATCTGACTTAAAGCACCCTCCAACCTTAGCGCCTTTGAGGAATTACTAAAAGCAACAAAAAAATGCCTTTTCAGTGGTAAAGTACCCATTTTGCATTTGTAGCTTGCTTCATTAGAATACTTGAACAGATAAAGCCTTCCTTAAAAAAGGGAATCAAATGAACATTTCTGACTGCACACCGATGCACTTTTTTGTAAATATAAAATGTCTTATAATTACAAACGTATAAAGCAGTATTTTCCAAATTTTAGATAAAATATCTGTCTTTGTTCGATACATGTAGATGTATGATCAAAGATTGAGATGGCAACAGGAGACGATGCAGCGTGTATATTTGAGTACATTTCTTACAAGCACATTCAGATTTCAATCTCTAATGAAGCAAAAAATGACAAGGTGAATCAAAGTTACACCACCAAAAAAAAAAAACCTATTATATTAGCAATGAAAGGCAGACTTCTCAGCTCCCACACAATTATCCGTTAAACAAACAGTACTAACTATAGATACTGCACCTTGCTCTTGCAAGTCATGCCTTGCTCTTGATGTATAAAAAAACCCTCTAAACAAAATCATGTTTGGAAGTTTCCAATATTCCATTTTATTAAATGTTAGAAAAATGAGCAACTTCAGACTCAGAATTTCTGAGACTGGCTTACTGTTTAGACACTTAGAAAACAGAATTTAAAATGACTTTTCCAGTCTCAGTTTGAAAGGCTCCTAAGCAATATATTAATATTTTTCAGATAAGAGAATGCTAAAACAAAAATTAAGCACCAGATTAAATAGCCCTTTAATGCAGGCAAACAGATTCCAGAAACCTAGCATAGTTTAATTTGTCAAGACTACGTGCAGAAATTAAATCCTCAAATAACACACAGGATCACGCAGATTAGCTGCAGCGGCACCTCTGGAACTGAATCTACAAAAGAGAAGCACAAGCATGGCCGAACGCACAGCCTGTCTATACGCACAAGCATGGAAGGTATTTTGTTGTCAAGCCTTTCTGGAGAGAGGGAAGATGGAAATGAGCAGGCAGTTAAATGCTGAGAAAATGTGTGTTATACAGGCAAGCTGTATCAGCCACAGGTGATTCACAGGATGGACTGACCATAAACACTAATCCCGGACAAAGCAGTCCCTTCCCGCCTCGGAGGGACGGCTCCTGCCCATGGGCAGCTGTGCCGTGACGGCAAAACAAGGCAATATCAAGAGAAGGGGCTGACACCAGAGGAACATCCTCATGTCTCCAGTCCTACTGTCCTTCTTTCCCTAGCCAGAGATATCTTCGCATTTCACAGCCATCGGTGAGTCCATATCTGGGAGGCTTGAGTTTCCCTGTCACGAGCAACACAAGCTACCATGGTATAAGGGTAGAGTGCTCAGATTTTGTTCTTCCTGAACTATTCGGTTTAGGATTTGGGTTGAATTCTCCAAATCGCACGCTCATAAAATTCAGGAAAAAGCTTTACAGGGTTTTTGTAGAACAGGCTTGTTGTAAGAATTGTTATCCACACTGATTCAGCTGGTGATATTTGCTTGTTATTCAAATAAAAGATTTGACATCAGTGGTGCTCAGCTATGTGTTTTGCAACATCTTGCAATGAAGACAGATGACCTTTACTTCCAAATTTCTGTAAAAAAGCTTTTTAGATACAGACCACTTCCAGATTCTTTGATTAAAAATATGATGCAACACCTAGAATAATCGAGAATTTAACAAACATTAACTGACTATTTTTACTGAAATTATTGAAAGGAAACTATAGTTAAGAGATCTCACCTTACCACATACCTTATTTCAAATTTCTGCCCTTGGTGAAATAACAATAAGTTTTGGGGTTTTTTTTTAAAGAGTTCAAATGGTAGATTCTCTCATTTAGGTGTTTTTTCACACCACTATATCAGCAAATTTCTCCACCAGGGAATCCTTTGGCCTTAAGGAACTGTCTCCATAATAGGGGAGAGAAAAACTGTACACCACTGTTCCACACAGCTCCACAGAGAAGCATCTATGCTGACACAGCACAGATGCAACTCAGAGCACTATTAGCTTAGCCTGAAATCTGTCCAAAATGTGGAGGGTATCCAAGAGTCATTTAGTCACATTTACTTCACTCCTACCATAAAAGAAAATGGAGAAATAAAGCCAAAGTCTTCTCAATTGCATTGACATTAAATAGACATCAACCATTTGCGATGATAACCACACTATTAAAATGTATAAGAATATTCGATATTCACATACATGTAGATTGCATCTATATCTAACGCACATTACTTCCATGCTCAGTATTTTTCCTAACAAACCAAGCCAGAAAGATACTAACCAGAAATAGCTGAAGAACTTATGAAAACCACATCATGCATTTTCTAGCTTGGAAGGACAAGAAGTTTTTGGATGCAAAATTAAAGTCACACTGTAACAATCATGGTACTGGATGTGGATGTGAATCCCACCTTCAACATACCCAGTCAGATTATACTGAGTATAAGTGTTCACCAGGGTTGCGCCTCTCTAACAGGGTGTGACATAAAGGCTGTGGTAACCAATTACTCCAGAAAGCAAGAATAAGGTTGCATCTTGAGATCCTCTCTCAAACATCCTGAAAGACCAGGATGGTAACAGCTGGAATACAGCTGCGAATACAGAGAATACAGCTGGAATAAAGTGAGAATCCCACTGTGGGTGACTAAACAGCATCTTCACAGAATGGCAGAAATGAGCTGCATGGCCTTCATCAGCCAAGCAGCCGGAAATCACCTTCTCCTAAGCACCAGACATTATGTCTATGGCATACTATTAGACAAAGCAGTGGGTTATTCTTCAAGATGTGTTTTATGTTTATTCATACTGAGTGTACTTATATACAAGTACTGTTAACTGAAATATTTTGCTTGAGTAGTATCTAGAGGGGCAAAAACAAGTTCTCTCTGCCACTACATGTTGCTTGTGTTCATAAAACGGGTGTGGATAGCCTTCTTTCTAAGTTCTTCTCATCCTCCAATTCCCTAGAAATCGTTCAGGGACTCAAAGAGGGAAGGATGGTGGGTTGTGAATGTACGTATAGTTACAGAAGAACAGTTAGAAGTAACTTGTGTCTCCTTCAAGCAATTGTCTATACGTACATTGATGCTGTGGGTATCTCCCAACAGTACTCCTCACAAAAACACCATTTAACTAGAGCAGTGTCCTGAGAGTCCCCAGATACACACACACTGAAGGGCTACTCTTCCCAACGGCAGGAGCATGCTGAGAAATGTCACGCTGGTGAAAGCGGAAACAGAGCTCCAGATAACAGCTCTGCAGATATCAGGAATGGAGACATCCCTCTGGGAGGCCACTGATCTTGCCTCAGCTGTGACCGTGTGCTCTACTTGTCACAGCCTGTTCCACCTTTGCAATTTGACAACAGAAACTTAAACAGCCAACTATCCAGTGAAATAGTTTCTGTATCAGAAAAGCCAGTTTCTGAGAATTTTCAGGGATGGACTTGAAGAGGCAAAGAGCCTTCTTGAGTGGTCCTGTCCTGCCAAAATAAAATGCCAAAGCCCACCCAAAATCCAAGATGCACAAGGCCCTGGAAGCAACATAAGTTAGAAAGGATCACAGGCAGGATCCTGTCTAAAATTGTTATAATCTTCAGAAGGAACTTTAGGATGGATCGAAAATTTAGCAATTAGTCTCTACAGAACATAGCATACGAAAGTCCTGCTGCCACAAGAGTCTGAGTCTCCCTTGGCCAATGTGTTAGCTGACAAGCAGGTCATCTTCATCAGGAAGCAAAGAAGCTAACAAAGAAACATTTCAAACTCTGCTGCATCAAAGATACATAGCCTAGGTTTAAATTTCACTATGAGATAGGGTCCATTAACAAGAGGAAAACAGCATCAAACTCATTAGAAATCTCAGAGTGGTATGATCCTGTAATACTGAAAAACCTTCTGCTTCCTGCTGCAGATTAAAGAAGGCCACGAGATGCACCTTAACTGAGCTAATCAAGAGCCTGCTTCACCTCTTTTCCAGGAAATAAGTTAATTGCTCCATAAGGAGCCTTTTATACCTGCATACCGAACTGTCGAATTCACTTGGCAACATGAGTATGCTTAAGGGAATGTTTCCCCATGTTAACGTTAAGCAAAGTAAGTAGGAATGGGCATGTATGTTCTAATGCAAAGCCATTCTGCCCTCCCTAACTGTAAGAGAGAGAACTGAACTTCACAGGACATAACTGACCAGTTTCACACTAGAATTTCGGGGAACACAGGCAACATTTTCAGGCTGCTGGTGAAATGGCACAAAGAGCTCCAGGAAAGATGACACTGGCCAGGGCAAGTCAAAGCTAGCAGGAACATTCCCATAGCTACTCACCATCTGCAGATGGTTGGGCTGAAAAGCAATTGGTAAGAAGGCAGCCAGAAGAAGATCAAGAGGAGCTTCTACAGGGGCCTGGAGCATAGGGATTAGCACTTCGTAGTGAGAAGTGCTAATAAATACTTACCGAGCAGAGCTATTATTAATTAGCATCTGTTACTACGTCAAAGTGGTCACAGAACCCTCTAGTCCAAAAAAGTGGCTCTTACGCTGTTTGAAACAGCCCTGCCCATGTGCAAAGTATTCAGTTCCTGGACAGATAAACCACTGAGCACCATACACAGTAATTTCACTGACTTTTCACTCCCCTGCAAAAAGTAAAAGAGCATGATTTGCAACTTGGCATAACCTTAAAATGCTTGCATTTTGTCATATGATGACAAAATCAAAAATGTTTGCCTAAATCATAGCACCAACCTCTTCTATAGACTCCTGCAGTGAAATTGAGGACAAATCAGCACAGCTGGATATAGCCGCTCTGTCCTAAGACTTAATGAGAGAGACCTCTCAAAGGAAGAGGCATCAGTCTGGAATCCCCGAAAGGCAAGACCTTGCCATTGAAGAAACTAAGCAGGTCTTCTCCTTCAAAAGGGAAGATCCTCAATCACTGACTGAGCTTACCCTGGCAAATCTGAGATCTATACCCTACAAAATCTTTACAGACTTAAAGAACAGCCAACATGTAACAGATGATGCATGGTATATACAATAAAGTTCAAGTTTACAAACAGCAGCTGACTGCTGGTTATGAGCTTATTAACATTCCAGTAGAAATTACACTGCAACAGTATACAGATGTTTCCATACAAACAGGATCACAGATATACATGCCTAGCAAAAAAGCTGAACAGTTAGAAACAACAGTAACGACACCATGAGTGCACTTTCTTGTCCAACGTGACAATCCACTCTAAAGTCCTTGATGACGTGTTTGCTTCACTGGCAGTGGGAAAGTTAGGTTGCATGAACACTAAGTATGCAAATCCTGCAGACTCCTGGTACTTCTTGTTTACCTTCTTGGATGAGGGCTACAGGATTCAAAAACTGCCAATGAATGCAAACAGGCTTGAAAAGCAACATCATTAACAGAAGGAACACTCTCATGGGCAAAGTACTGCTTACTACTACAGGACAGGACCTATGGGATACAACAATGGATCTGTGAAGGGCTGCTAAAAGACATAAATTTATACATGCTTTTCAGCATTTGACACATGGGAAAAATCTGTGATGCTTCTGTCCTGCCTCTGTTGAGAAGATTTAAGGTCAAAGTGAAAAGAAATAAACAAAATACCTTTGCCCTCAGGTAACAAACACATCTATTGAATATTTATCCAGGTCAAGGAAAGATCTAGGAATTCAGTTGCTGATAGGAACAAGTTCTTTTGGCACTGAAGTTAAGATATTGCATTTGTGTTCTCTGGAAACAAAGAAGAGGACTTAAAAATATCTCAGCACTAAAAACTGGAGTGATAGCCAGCATTAGCTATGATCATAGAGGATAATAACTAGTGGGGCTCTTACCTCTGTTCACCTATCCTAGAAAAGACCAAAGGGACAAACCAATAGTACATCCAGAGCTACATCCAGATTTCCTGGACACCCCTTTCAAACTACTCCTGTTGTGACAGAATGAGCTACACTGAACTTCTGTGTTTCACTTATGCTTAATTTCCAATTTTGTTTTGGGGGTTGAGAGCACCTCCCACAGTCCATCATGAAGGAAAATAAATGCCTATTCCTCCAACCTCACTGCAGTAAAGGAATGTTCAGAAAACATTTTTGAACATCCTCTTAATGAAAGTTTTCTTAGGTGGACTATCCAGCTTGAGCAGATTTCTATTAACAGTTCTCGGACATGAGCCTGGGGAAAGATTCAGTTACCTTAACAGTCAGGAAAGGACTATAAGTGGGCTTTACTCACTCTCTCATAACTCATTAACTTCTAGACGTTCACGAGCAAGACAACTGAAAAAACAAACAAAAAGCTTTGAGATGACGACACAGAAATCATGGATAGCAGCATATTCTCTGGCCATCAAGCATATAAGGAGGCTCTCCAAGAACTCTGAAAGCATGCAGCAGAATAAAATAAAGGATAACTGTACAGGTAGATGACAGACTGAAGTTAACGCAAGGTGAATCTTAACATAATAAGACTACTATAAATAGTCAATGATCTTCAGAAGTGAAAAATCTGGGCCCTACTTCATCTGGCTGCTCAGTTAGGATGGTTCAGCTACGATGAACTAACCTTTTAATATACATCCTACACATTTGGATATGCTAGCTTTATCTACAGAAGCCCCTCTATGGCACTTAAGGTCACATACAGAGCCTTTGATTTGAATGACTCACTTGATCATAGTACTGCAAGATCAGTGGATGAAATCAATAGTTCAGTGGAGACCATTGGCAAATAACATCAGATAAAACCATGTCAATAACAAGTACAGATACAAGAAAGTCAACAACTTTGCATCTCTTGAATTCATAATTCACACAAAAAACAACAAAAGCAGTGGACAGAAAGACTCTTTCCAATAGCAGAAGATGAAGTCAGGCAATAATCCTAAGATTGCATCTCAGACATTTTTGCTGGCCCTTGCTTGTCTGGAGTGGAGAATTAATCTACTCCAGAAATTCAGTTTCCCTCCTTGCTCCTTTCGTTCCAAAAACTGTGGCACGAACTAACAATCTCTAAAAGGAACATTTATAACAAGCTGTCTATTCAGGAAGTCACATGTGGTCTTTTTTGATCCCCAGATGACAAACAGCCCTCAAGTTGTACCCCCAACAGTAGCCATATGTCCACAACTTGACAGCTTCTTACCAGAGACGATAAAGCAACCATCAGCACAAACCATCAGCACAGTACCGTAGCAAAAACATCTACTGTTTAAGTCTTGTAAAGGTCTGAAAGCTGTAGAAAGGCAACACAGGTCAATCTGAAGACCTAACAATTCATTGGCAACAAAATGGTATCCTGCATCTAAAGACGGTCTGATAGATTTCAAGTCCATCCTTCACATAGAGACTTTGGCTATAGATGAGTGGCTTGGAGGAGAAAGGCAACTTTTCCACATTTGAATTCTGCTACCTCACCTTTGTGACAACAGACAGCAGAGTCACCACCTCCCTGTTTGGCTACTACACATCCTTCTCAGAAAACGAGTATGATCACTGAAAATTAGTAGCTGCATACATAGACACCAACTTGTCTCCCAAGAGCCCCAAGAACAGTTTTATCTTTACAGATTACCTACCTTAACCAGCTCCAATCTTTGCAAAAGCATGGTCTTACTAAACTGGGTTCAAACAAGGCTCTAAGGAATTTATCTTTAATTGAACGCATGAAGTTTCTTCATAGCCTTTTCAACTGGGCTTTCATATGAACAGGTTAAGGATATAATTCTCCACCTAGGGTCTGTCTTTGATGCAGGGTAGATGCAAGTTCTTTTCCAAGAAGGTGTGCTACTAACACTGGATAGAGGAGCCTCTGCAAGAACATACCAATAGTGCTTAGGTCTCCCTGTGAGTTCTAACTTTTTATTTAAAGTTGGTGGACTGATATTTTCCATTCAGCAAATGGAAAACTATACATTCACGCTGAACCTAAGACGACATGCAACTGAAGCAGGTTTTGCTATCTAAACCTGAAGACTTGGGTTCCCTGCCTCCCCACCCCCATTCTCAGGGTTCCTGAGACTCAGAAAGGATTATCTTTCTACCCTGAGTCTCCCATAAATACAAGACAGACTGTATTCTTCAAGGCTTACTACTTTATTTAGGAAATCTGAGTACCATGTGCCAGAGGAACAGAGAGAGGGGGAAAAAAAAAATCCACAGCTCCTTAATCCATTACTTGTTCAACAAGTAATTGCTTTGCCTTGAACCAAACTTAATTAACAATTAGGGGTTTCATAGCCCCATTATGAGCTCTCAGAGGGAGCCGAGTTTGCCAAGAAAGTAAAAAATAAACACTTCTGAGCTACCTGGAAATTTTTTTTAGGATTCCCTTAGCAAGCCTGCAAGGAAGACAGCACCCTCTAGTTCTGCAGAGGTTAGTAATGTAAGGCTTATTTTGAAGGATGGCATGTAACTCAAAGATCATGTAACACTGACCCTGAAGAAGCCAGTACTTTATATTCTGGCTAAGAACTACCTTTTTTTAAGGCAATAGGGTGCACAAGCACTCTCAGTGCTTTGTCCTGATAGTTCTAGACACTTGGCTTTCTAAGATCTCTCAGAACAATGGTTTAAAGGCTGAATTTACAAACCTGACTTGTGGATGGGTCAATTTCAATTCTGGGTTTTTTTTTTTTTTTTTTAAATCTTTATTCTCAGTTAGAGGGATGCAAAAATGTCTGTAATTTCTGGGGTGTTGAAACAAGCACTGAGAAGCAAAGTATTCTGAACTCTTCAGAAAGCTGAAGCAGGATTTATGTCAAGGTTAGATGTCAGGTGTCTTGCACCCCTTCCCATCAGTGAAGCCAAGAAACATAACAGCTGAATCCCTCTGTCATGGCTCTCAGGGCCAGTGTTGCACTAACAATATAGCCAAAGACGGAAACAATATAGTTTCTTCCCTGAAATGCACAAGTAGGTTCATTCCCAACATGTGTAAAACAAAGATCTTCAACAAGGCCAACACAGAATAAAAAAAAGTGCACCTGACTGGCAGGAGTGCAGCTGAGCAGTTCGCAGCCCCAACCCAGATCTGGGTCAGGATTCTGACAGGTAACTGTTACCCATATGGCAAAGATGACTTTGTTTGCTCAGCTCCTAAACAAATACAAGGAACTGAAGGAAAAAGAAAAGTAAAGGGTCTTTCTGAAGTGCAGTGTGGTATTGAGGTAGTGAATGGAAATAACATATATCTAAAATAGAGAATGCATTGCAAACACACCTTGATGTCTATCTCAAGGGAATGAGCATCCCGCACTAATGCATGCAGAAATCGTTTATTATTGTTCAAAGCTGTGAATTTTTTTTTTATTATTCCATCTTACAAAAGAGACATGAGCAAATAGCTTCACCAGATATATTCATTTAATATTTATGCACAAGATCATTCAAAAGACAAACCCATGACTATGTAGTCCTTCAATCGTACAGATCAAGAATACGCTCTTCATTTGCCTGTTTTCTTCAAAAGCCAGCTGTACACACAGCACCTGGATAGCAGGGATCAAGACAAGACACCCCTTTGTTTTGAAGAAGCACTAGCTGATTACCAAGGTCATACCAACACCAGCATTTCCTGAATTTGACATACTCAGGCTAGGGGTGCAACGTTAGCTGTAGAGATGAAAATTGAAGCAATGATGATACCGCATCTTATCTCCATTGATGGAGCTTAATAAAACATATTCCTTTACATTTCAGTGCCAATTATGTACCAGAAGCAACAGCCTCGCATCCACCACAGCAAACGTTGCCCACCAGCAGCCATTCTGTTGCTGCAAATCAACAGTTCAAATACATCACACACCTTTCATTCAAGCAGATCTCTTCTGGTGTCTGTAGTGGAAGGTGTTCTGCAAACACACCAGAAGAACATTACTTCCTGTGTTCGAGAGATCTGCAGCTGCTGTTTACTCTTGATTTACAACCTGACCTACATCCAGCACTTGGGCTTCTTTAAGTGTGTAAATGAGCTGTGCAAGCGCAGTTTTTAGTGAAAAGTGACTAGTAGTTCACACATTCTTATTTTCACTCGTGTTACTGCCACGTACGAGAGCCTTTCCACACAAAATAATCCATTGCCTTGTCTTAAGCATATGAGTTGTTCCCCACCATGCTTCTGTAATGAAATGGCCTTGGAATTGTAACCTGGTATAAAAGCCAATTATAAACATTAAATTAAGATTTCCACTTTGCATTGCAAAGGTCTCTCCAAAGACTGCACTTGAATACTAACACGCAGTCTCACAGTTTAACAAGTTGTATGAAGATATTTTGCACCAGCTAAGCCATCTTTTACAGCATTGAAATGTTAGCAGGCATAAGCCTATCCACATGCCATGAATGCAGCTCCTCTGTGTAGATATCACAGTTGTATAGCAAGTTTTACGTTGTGTCAACACAGTACTTCTTAAAAGGCAGCATCTCTGACATATCAGCATAAACTTGAATAACCGATAATTAAGATATCAAAATTACCCAAATCTCCTTTTAGCAAAAAGTTGTCAATTTCAGTTTTCACTTGGTATCTTCCATTGTATGTAAAAATAGCTTTCCCCATACTTTAAGCATATCCTAGTACTGACAGGGCCAAAGTCGAGTAAAGCTACACAATACTTTTGTCAGACATGTTCAGTTGGTACCTTTGATTGGTAAAATAAGAAAACATTAAGCAATTTTTGGATGATACATGATACTCATGTAAGTACTTCAGATTTTTTCAGTCATCTGCATCTGATAAAATTTCTTCAACTAATTCTTGCACTCCCATGATGAATCTCAGAAGCATTTGTTTTGGTTTTTGATAATGCAATAAAAGACAGATGATTTTCTAGAAGAATGGAAAAAGGCAAAAAAAGCCTTTGGAAAAAAAAGAGTGGAAGGAACCCAGGAAAATACTAGCACGAACTTTTTGTTACCTTCTACACAATCAGGTGATGGAAGTGGACAAGATTTCTTAAGAACAAGTCAATCTAATTTCTGCCAATGTAACTTCTATCCATAAATGCTTCACCTTGATTTTAGCAAGGCTTTTGACTTCTCACTTGATTTGCAAACAATGCAAATCACAAATTTAGATGAAATTGGATAGGTGTGCACTCCTGAGAAAGCCCTGCTCAAAGTGATTATCAGTAATTCAACTGGCAAACTGAAGAGATGTATCAAATGGGAATCCAGAGGGGCTTGGCCTGGATCTAAAATATTCAAAGCACACACTTCTATCAAGTCATTAATGAAAGTATTAGAATACATGAGTGACATCAAGCTGGGGAAGCATACTAGGGAGCAGAACTAGAACTGAAGTCAAAAAACAGCTTGGAAAACGCAGATGTAACTCAAAAGACAAGGAGCAATCATGTTTAAAACTTTGCATCTACTTAACTATGCAAATACAGAATGGCAACGACTATCCTTGTTTTGCAGTACTGTAGGAAGCATCCTAAGGATATAATGGATCACAGACCGAGTATGAGTCAACAATACACTCAATATAAACAGCAACAGTGCCTTAAGAACTGTGTCTTCCACTGTACTCAGTATCATTTAAGCCTCAACTGTTTGGGCACCACATTTTCAGAAAAATGCACGCAATTTGAACTTGAGTAGCAGCAAAAAGTCAAAACTAGAAAACAGAATCTTCAAGGAAAAGGTGAAGAATTGAAATTGTTTCAACAACAGAAAACTAAAAGGGACAGTAACAGTCTTCAAATGTATCGTAGGTAGCTACAGCCGGAGAAGAGTTTACCCCTTCTCTTTACACATGCAGCCCAAGAGGAGTTCAGCTTCTGAAAACTGTCCTCTAGCAGCAAGCCTTTAAGGTGACTAGAAAGGCTGCTGGAAGCTACGAACAAGCTAGGCAGTGTCTTATGAATGACAAGAGTGTAACAAACCCTTTCTTTACAGCACTGAACTAGATCACCTCTTATGGTCGTGATCTTCCCAGCTATGTTGGCATTTATCCAACATAAACTGGATCCAACCCTAAAATTAACTCTTTCTACAGCACAGAAGCCATAACGTCCAGAAAACAACGTTCAAGAATCCACACACCTTCAGATGCAAGAACTCTTCCTTTCCCCATTCACAGACTTAAAACATTCAAACAGTTGACAGTGTCACATTAGTAATATGAGACTTGGCACTGGAACTGAACTGGCTTTATTTTCCAAGTCATACACTGGAGCAGTGCAACACTGTTCTGCTGTGCTGAGCTTAAGGGGGTGCAGAATAAAAACAACATTAAAATCCACAATTCATCATTTACAAATTAATCTTTTCCATATACATTTGGGGTCATAAAGCAAAGCCTACCGCAAAATATTTAGCAAAGATACCAGAATGTATTAACAAAGAAAAGTAACACAGCTGATAAACAACAACAGATTCACTTACCTTCCGCAACTCAATCGTAACTTCATTTCTGTGTCTTCTCATAGTCTGTAAAAGACAAAAAGATTTTTATGTAAAGAAGAAAGTGTAGAGTTTTGGAGCCAACTGCTAAGTCAAAGGGCATTTATTCATCAAAAGATACAGAAAACAGCACATGAATGATTTTGAACTCAGTCTTTCCTAGCAAGATACACAAGGAGGTTTCCTTTTATTTTTATTTTTTAAAATTGAACAACTTACACAAAGATTTATTATAAAGCTCAACCACAACAAGTATCCCAAAGGCAGAAAACATTTACTTTCCTCCAGAATTTCACTGGAATGACTCTCCAAATGTTTACATGTGCACACCAAGAGAAGCAGTAAATATAGATTTGGACATTCTCATATTTGCATATGACTACATTCACAACCCAAACATGTAACCTATTTCAATATTTGGCCAATGATGAGTGACGGAAGATGACTGAGCTCAATGCAAAGAAGACAGATTACGTTTATGGGCAAAAAAATTATGAAGAAATTCTGTGGCACTGAATCTGCTTAGGATCTACAGCCTAAACACTGTAATGGAAAACCAGCTTATGTCTCTCAGCTCCTTAAACATACTGGGCGCTCCAAACACATTGCTTACAACACTGTTGTTCTTCTTAGCTAAAAGAGATCAAAAGATTCAAAAAGAATAATTTAGGTCCAGTGAAGGCAATCTCCCTAGGTTCATTTTACAGTCAGTGGAAGAGAGGAGTACCATCAGAATGCAATCCAGAGAAAAATCAGACTGGATGACCACTGGCAGCCAAGAAAGATCATCCACACTAACTAAAATTAGCCTTTTAAAATACTTTCTATGTCCTATCCTTGCTACTGACCTTCACTGCTACTATGACACTCCTTTTGAGTTATGGCAAATAACGCCACCAAGCCCAAAATTACCAGTGAAAACTATCAGTGCACACACATCAGCACTCCTCAGCAGCCACCTAAGGAACTACTGAGCACACTAAAGCTCAGGCACTGGTAAATGAAGTGAGCAGATTTCACACCATGAACCTATACAGGACACAGAGCCAGTCCTTAGAACATTAACTGAACCTCAAGTTTCTCTACTATTTTGTGTTACAGTATCCATTTATTTATCTTAGGCTGACCTAAGAGTAAGGAAGGTTTGTGTTCCTGCCCAGTGCTTGATTATCCAAGTCACTCAAGTAACACAGATGCAATCCTTACTTTATGCCAGCATGAAATACACTACTTTAAACAAAGCGAGTGCTCATTATAGGAAGAGGACACTAGCAGTATAACATCTACCGGAGCTACAATATACTATTTTTCTCCTCATTAGTTTGCTAAGCCATTTGATTGTTGTGGCCATCTAAGCACAGCTGCAACAGCTCAGTATGGCAGCACTGGATTGCTGGGGCAGGGGAGGGCATCGAGTAGGCAGGGAACAGACAAAACAAGAACCTGAAAAGTCATTGCATACAACTAGCTAGACCAGTCATTCAAGTTTCTACCCATGTTAGAATTTTATATTTGAATTATTTTAATTACTGAGTCAAATTCAAGGGCACTAAATATCCTCAAAGTGTTTTCCAATGCTTTTCCCATGATAATGCTATCCTCCAATGGAAAAATGTAACTGGACAAGTCTATGTTAGATTTCTACTACAAAAACTCCTTTTCTTGATCATTCTGAATGTGCTAGACATCAAAGATCTTTAGGAAACCCCCAGTAGTAACCCATTCCCCTCACAAACTCTGAGCTTTTATTCCTATTTACCTCAAATTTAGAAGGGGACCCCATCACATGACCTATCAGTTGGCTTGTGTCCTTTAGTATTTTCCCCCCCTCAAAATTAAGTACCATATGTACCAGAACATGAAAGCTCAGATGTAATGGATGTAAGACATTATTTACCTTAATTTGCTTCCTAATTACAATTTAATCCTACATCTTTCGTCTATGTGAATTAATTCTTTATAATATTTTCTACTGAGCAGAAAAATCAAACTAAATCTGAAGCTTTGCAGAATGCAACCTTTGTGTTGTGTAACACTTGCCACCTACCATTCTTCTAGAAGCAAGGAAGATTTAAGAAAGACTATATATTTCATTGAGCAGTTTGGCAGTTTAATATTTTTCATTTTTAGAAAAAACAAACAGTGCAATCCCAGACAATGCCTTATTATTCGTTTTCTCAATTTACTTGAAAACCTCTTCTAACAGTACTTTGACTGAAGACAGTTGCTCAGAGCCATCCCTCCATAAAGGCTCCACTGGGAAGACTGAGCTTCCTTCTAAAGGCAATTAATTCACTTAGCTTTTCAATTAAGGTTTTATCTTTGTTGTATGCTTCCATTATTTCAGCCCCACTGATCCTATCCTGTTACACTTCTGTCTCAATATTTTTATTACTAGTTTTTTGCTTTTATCCAACTGCTCTTCAAAATATTTGACTATCCTATCATGGTTTGACATTTAGCTTGCAAGAATCTCCAGTCCTTTCCTCACAATGTATTTAGAAGTCCTTTCGTTACCTAAGACATGGCAGAATAGGCCAGTACTCATGACTAAGTTCAGAGCTGCTTCTCCAATCAGAGCAAGGAGGCTGATAATAAGAATATCGCTTAACACTCACTAGTAGTGTGAAGCTGAGGCTACCGAGCCATCACTGAGCTAACTGACGACTCCCAGTCTTAGCGTTTCCTGCTGGCATAGCATCTTAAATCCGGCTTGTTAAGGTCACCAGGATCATCCAAGAACCAGTAGGACAATATTAGGGCTACAGTCTTCCTATGTGCATTTAGGACTGAAATTCCCAGAGTCTACAGTGTGCTCTGGCTGCTGAACTTGGCTGCATGGTCTGACCACAACCAGCACTCCCCGCTAGATGTATTCCAACATTATTTCTAACCTGATGATAGAAGTGTTCTATTTCACATTCCCTGACATCTCAGACAACCATTATATACCAATATATTTAAGGCCAGGTTTTCCACTTCATACAGCTGTTGCAATTATAGACTCTGCATAGAAAACACATGTATGCACTTGGCATCAGTCCAATTTCCA
Source organism: Dromaius novaehollandiae (assembly GCF_036370855.1). Taxonomy (NCBI): domain Eukaryota; kingdom Metazoa; phylum Chordata; class Aves; order Casuariiformes; family Dromaiidae; genus Dromaius; species Dromaius novaehollandiae. Next base: position 188,890,077 of record NC_088098.1, read on the forward strand.
GACTCAGCTGTTCTGTGATTCTGTAAGGGACCTTTACAGCTCATCTAGTCCAACTCCCCTACTCAAGCAGGTTGCCCAGGACTGTGTCCAGGCAGCTTTTGAATATCTGCTAGGATGGAGACTCCACAATCTCTCTGGGCAACCTGCTCCTGTCATTAGTCACCCTCACATTTTTTAGTTTTATGCCTGCTACTTAATTGGGGGTTGTTTAGGCATTTTCCCATCTTGATTTTCTCCTCTTTACCACAGGAGCTGATACCCTGCGATGAGACTGCTCTATGATATACTCTTGAATGTCAGCAATTTGGCCACCCTTGCCTCTAGAGACCATGTTCTTGAGACCAACAACATACTTCATCCTCATCTGATCACAGGAAATGCAGATACACATACAGCATCATGTGTTATACTGGACTATACCCACTCCCCAGGTGTGCTTTTGCAAGCTTTATCTTAAAACTTACAGATTGATAGGCATAATTTCTATTTGTATCTTTTTTCTTTTTTTGCAAAGCCCAATTTTTTTTATTCCCTAAAGACTGATTTAAGTGAGCAGTTAATTTTGCCCTGATTTGCTTATTCTTATAACATAGCTATTTTCAAAGCTTGTTTCAGATGAATCATTTTAGAAATAGAGTAAGTTATCAGCACCTTGCGACAACCCTAGAAGAAATAATCACACTATAATCCAACAGCATATAAAAGAAGCTGTCTTAAATACTGCTGTGATCCTCCCTGTAACAAAACATTACCACTGAAAGGAGAATACCGTACTCCTTTGCACTATCTGCAAGCCACAGCACTTAGGGGCGAAGCACACATTTACAAGAGAAGACGTATATACTGCAGTAGCATGGTTAGACGTTTTCCCCAGCTAACAGAGGTCAGCTAAAAGCAGGGAGAAAGAAGAACTACCCTACAGCCTAACCCCATGGATTCATTACCAGCTTTCAGGCTCAGAGGGCAACCTCTGATAAGAGGTTTGTACAGTATTAGTTGAAGGCTGGCAAGACATTACCAACAAACGTAATACTAAGTTTGGCATCCACAGCATCTGACTAGTCATTTCTCAGCTTAATGTACTTAAACAATTGACTTCATGTCACACTGAAATGGTACGTATCTCCAAAAGCTACCACCGAGACAAATTGCAACTGTCTGACAAAAAAAAAAAAAGAAAAAAGACTCCAAATCTCTTAAAAGGAAAACCTGGCATAGGCACAATTCTGTAAGTCACATAATGGTGGGAGCAGAATCTAAACTGTGGAGCCACTCCTAAACACAGGGTTATGAAGGCATCCTACACAAGGTACAAAAAGGTAAGAACTGAGGCGGCTAACTGTCAGCCAACCTTCACTATTAAGAAACAAGGATACACAGCAGTTACCAAGTTACAGTACAACATTACAACTTAATTGCTACACATGACTCAAGTCCCAGTTAAGTTCATAAGGCTTTTGTAACAAGAGATTTCTTCTGTCAATGCACCATCTGTGAAGGACAATTACTTACCAGTGTGTTTGACAGGCTGATATAACCACAGAAATACACAAAGTACCAAAAGTCTTGTTACAAGTCAAATGTAGACATTTAGCTATATTTCTAATTTCAAGTTCCTTGACATTTATTTTACAAAATAAGCCAAAAAAATCTACTAGATGCTGTTAACTAAAAAAGTGTCCTCAGTTTTACTCTGGATTTCTGAACACTCTTCCAAAGCCAGATGCTTCAGAAACAGCTGGAGAGTCAAACCTAACAAATTCTGGGACCCTATTTCAGGCTAATGCTTAGAAAAAAAAAATGCTGTGGTGACAAAAGACAGATATATATATATAAAAGGACATTGGACCTTAAAGATAAAACAAGCCTTTGGTACACTTAATGGACAGAAACTACACAGGATACAGCTACCCTCATCAGATCAGTGTTTGAACTCCAGTATCTCGCCTCCAACAGGGAACTGACAGGAAACTCAAAGCTCAGATTTGGAGCTGCCTATCAAGAAGGGAAACTTCTCCCAAATTTTTCATTTGATAGTTGGTTTATGACAAAAGGCAAAACTGTACATAAAATCTTTGTATCAAGAAATAGGGGCTAAAGAAAATCCTGCAGATTTCTGGATTGCCAGCGTAACAGAAACCATTACAAAAACAGCAAATTTAAAGAAGTGTTTTTAAGTGACCAAAATTTTGGGACCCTCTGGCTCAACCACACAGTACTCTAAGTATCATCTGTGAAACCCTGGACAGAGGTGCACAAGATGCTTGCTCTACGCTAAAGGGCAAGCATCACCTCTGTTACACTACCACTTAACATCTTAAGAGGGCTCATCCTTACCTTCGTGCCATACAAGCTAACTTCAGAAGTTTTGATAGCATTTAGATCAAGTCTTTAAATGGAGAATTAAGCCCAGCAAGACACTCTGGCTTCTTGAGCCTTTAACTTCCTAAATGTTTAACTGCATAATACATTAAACTACCTGACATGGCAACTCATATAGCTTCTGTAAACTAAAATATATATATTTTTTTCCTCAAAGAATCAAAAAAAAAGTCAGATGTGTCATTCTAACAGACACCAGAACAAGTAAATACATCTTCCAAAACCCTCTGTAGCTAAATACTTAAGTGTGCTTTTCCTGTAAAAAGTGGAGGGTTTTTTGCATCCCTATGAAGTTATACAAGACTGCAAGAAGAAAATTCAGGCTAACAGGCATAAGTAGTTATGCACATTAGTTCTCATCCATAACTGAAGTATCTAAACTAGCTTATGGTTTGGTTCTGTTAGAGTTCTACTTCATATTTTAAAATCTATTTTAATTGATTATATGCACTTTAAAGTCCCTTAAGTATGGCACTTTCAGAGACTAGAAATTCTGGACACTTGTTAAAATTGCTTCTTCCCAAGTTACAGTACAAATTAAAAAACCTGAGCTATCTAAATGTGTGACAGAGATAACTAGTGAGAAGTTAAATGCATTCCCTTCCCTTTGTTATTCTGAATAAAGGTTTCTTTTTAAATTGAAATTAAAAATGGAGTTTCACGTACAAGGTGTTTAATAACACATACTCTGTAGATGAAACAGTGCATCAGCAAAGAGTATGAATTTTAACTATTTTTAGTTACACCAGTTGTGTCAAAGTGAAGATTAAAGCCCAACACCATTGTTTAATGACTACAGTCCTACCTAGTGGTATTTCCATTGCAACAAGATCTGCAGCTCTGTGTGGTGCTCACCCAGACTAGCCATCTCATTAAATGGGATACCTGAGGAACACCATCTTTAGAGCAATACAATTACACCATTTCCATTGTAAAATTAGCAAATCCAGAAGACACCAGAGATGGAAGGGCAGGAAATGGATATTTTTATGCAAGCCAGCATACCTGTGCTGCCAGTTTGGCTGGCCTGCCAGCTGCCCCACAAGCAACATGCTGACTACCTACACGTGACTGAACTCTCAGCCATAGTCCTACTCGCCTGCAGGCCGATCAGCATGCACCAGCCTCCCTGCTAGCCCACAGGAGTGGGATGTCCAGGCTCATCTTGACAAGAACATCACGCACCAATGTCAGCTTTAGCTATTCTGTAGATACAAAACAAGTTTAAGAACTTAAGTGAGATGTGGGTTTAGTTGCTTTTGAAAGTTTAACTCTTAAGTGGAAAAGCAAGAAGAAATTAATTGACTAATTTCTCAAGGTCCAAAAACTTCATTAAAAGATAACTGGTTATTTAAATTCCGTATTTCAATCCAACTCCGCTTATCCCTCTCAACATTACAGAAACCAGTCTCAGAACACCAAAAGATACAGGCTCACAGGAAAGAGCTACTCTGAATACATAGTTGGGATAGTAAAGTGGCTTGATTGAACATACAGGGCATCAGAAGAGCTTCACATTTGAAAGTCAATTTCCATCTACTTCCACCTGCCAAACTAAAAAAAAAATTGGACCAGTTCCAATAGCACAATTGGATTTAACTAACACCCCTCCCTTGCATTTATGCATATCCTAGAGGACAATTTAAAATACTTTACAATAGATGTGAGATGTAATACAGTGAGAGAAAAAGGTGCCTGCATTGATGAAGTTAACATTTCTTCCCTTGATATCTTTTTACTAGCTTTTCTCCTTATCCTTTTTCTGACATGTTTTAGCAAGCATGAAATACTGCAGTGCACATGAAAATGCAGAAGTCTCAGGAGCTGGGCTGGTTTTAGCAGAAAACAAAGAAAAAAATTCAAGTGCTTGTTTGTATACAATAGTTGAGATGATGAAGGTTAGTAGCTGCCTATCTTTGGTTAGCATTAAAAGTTAAACATCCCTTATTTGCGCAGGCTTATAATTTGTTAGTATGTGCAAAGCTGAGGCTTAGGCAAATGATACTGTTTCACTTGTTCTGGTACAGCTGGCTTCAGCCAAAAAACAAAGTAGGAGACAAAGGGACACTGAAAGAAGGTGATGTTCCAACCACTTGCATTTTCAAAGCTTATTCCAAGAATTATATACAAATCAACATATTAGATATAAGCTCTGGGACAGTATCACAATGGTATCAGTGCAACCACTTAAACACAGCTGGAAGAACTAAATCCAATGGTGCTGTGCACTCTGGTCCCCTCTATTTCTTTTGGGCATGCCCAGAGGTTTGACAGCTACAGCAAACTAAACCAGATGGCTTGTCAAAATTAACCCTTCCTGCCAGATTTGTTCCTCTGGGTATGAGCATCATGAATTATTAAGCGGTCTTTTTTTATACTGAAGTCAGACTCATCTTCCCCATACCCAATTTTAAAATTTACCAAGTACTCTTGTAATACTTCCAAATTGTCCTTCCAGAAAAAACAATGATTGTTTTCCAGTCTCTCAGACTACAAAGTTAGAACAGCTTCATCTCTGGTTTTGTTATTGTAGCTTCATGTCAAAGTATGGTGACCTAGGCAGTTAGAAATGCAGGGAGGGGGCACGGAGTCTACAATACAAGCAACAGATCTACTAAAGCAAACAAATACACTGACATTGTGACTATACCCTGACCCAAGACTCTGGAAGAGTTTTATTCCATTTAATTACCAAAGAAACTGTTTGACCTGAAAGGTATTTGTTCCTTTTCTAGGGAAGCATTCTATTATTTTGCAGAAAATATTAGATCTGGGTTCAGATTCTCTGTGCACTGCAGAATCTTAAGAGTATGAAATTTCTCTCTGGCTAGTCACCTTTAATGCAGGACTAGATGCACTAGGAACAGAGCGCAGTATTTATGTTATCATATTTTATGCCATAATCTGTTTGGGACTCATGCTCTTAATAAAGGTTAATAAAGGCCTCTCAGGGAGAACTGTTTTTTTCAGTTAGGGTTACCATGTCTTTCCTTCTCTCCACCCCCCCCCTTTTTTTTTTAGGTCCCCATTTTGGGACCTCTAAGATGAACACCAGTTGTTTTTTCTTGGTTAATCTTGCCACAGACTAGCTAAGTTCAGGTACTTGAATTATTTCAGCAAACTGAATATATCAGATACCCACTGCCTCTTTTACTTAGTAATGGATAATGACTCACCTAAGTCAGACATGCATGGCAATATGGAAAGCCACAAGCCTCCAGTTATTGCTGTTCATGGTGTTGACTCACCCAGAAGTGTATGGAAGCAGACAGAGCTGCCCAACCACAGTATCTGTTTCTACTGCTTCAAGAGATCTTGGCAGAAAAGCAAATGCTAGGCTCATTTCTTGCAGGCTCTTCTGTAAGCATATTCTACAAGGTTCTGATACCCTCTCTGCATTTGTTCAACTTGCATACTGAGCTACTGGCAAAGCAGTGAGATGTAAACACTCATGGTTTAATTTTCGCATGCTAATTCCCCAGTTTACAAGTACAGATATATTGACCACCCCTCAGGAGACTGGACCCAAGGCAATCTAGCTGGCTGTATTCAACACAAATAGGACACAAAGCAGTCCAGAATACAATCAACATCTTATCTGCTGTTTTAATATAGAATGAAAGAAGAGCTGGAATTAGCTGTTCAACATCAGAACTCCACAGAGGGAAGGAAGACTGAATCCACTAGATTTCCAGTTATTGCTGCCGTGTGAATTAAGGACATGATATCAAGTGAAAAGTTTTACAGTGTTTCCATTCACAAGTAGATCTTAACCCCATTACTCACACCTTTCCTAACATCAAACCAAAGACTGCAATTCAGCCATGTGGGCTCCACCTAATTTCAAACTGAAATTTCCAGGTAATCCCCTAGTACCCCAAACTCGTTCATCACTGTGCCGTGAATGTTTGCTCAGACCAAGAAGCAGGGCACAAGGATCACTAAGTGATTCAGAGCATAAGCTCTGTATTGTGGTCCTAACACAACTAGTAATCTGGCCAAGTAGTGCCCCAAAGAACTGTGGCAAGGGAGCCACTGCTATCTCCACTTTGACAAGCGAGACTCTGCAAATGGCTCACCTTGAAGAACTTATCTGTGGAGCTGTCATTCATACTACTGCTCAAAAGGCATTGCTGACCTTCAGGATACCTGTTAGCAAGAACAGCATAGCAGATGCTTTACAATTCCCTAGAACCATAAGTTTAACCTGGCTGTCCTTGAAGGAGAACAAGAAAAGTATCTATATGATTCCTTGATTTCTTCAAGACATGACACCTCCTCTGTTCTCTAAGATACCAAAGCAAGCATTCCTCCCATTCTCTTAACAAAAAGGGAAAGCAGACCTGTCTGTTCAAGCAGAATGGTTGATTGCCATTACAGAAGAGGGGAGAGGTTCCTGCTCTTTGGTAGTCTAGAAGAATCCAGTTCAGAGGTAAAGGTTCACATCTTTCTTGACTGATGTTACCAGAAACCAAACGCACCAGTTTTAATGCCTTACTTTACAAACAAAGCACTATTTTGATTTGTGTACTAAACACAAAACAAAAAAGCAGAGCAAAATTAAAATGCCTGTTCAATAGTAACTACGTGTAACCATCAGACTACAGACTAAAATTTTGATTTTTAAAATCAGCATAAACTTAAATTCTCTTCAAATGTAAAAGCTTTTACAAAACTGTAGATAACCACATTCAATACTCTAATTACAAAGTGAAGTTTCAAGTCAGAAAGGCCTAACAGACTTCAGTGGCAAGTGTCCAGACAAGACATTCGTAAGCCTGCCAAATATTTCTAACTAGTTAAAGAACAAAAACACCCCCCCCCCAAAAAAAAAAAAAAACAACACACCCTCTAAGCTGGAAGGTGACAGACGCCTTGTTGGTACTCACTGGATTTCTGCAACCCATTCTGTGATTTTGCAAGTTTCTTTCCCACTCCTCCAAATATGCCAACCTCATTGACTTGAGCTAGTGACAGCAATCTAGATTTCATCCATCTTACAGAAAGAAAACCTAGTAGGCTAAATACTAGCCAGATATTTGCTTACGCAATCTATGTTTTGAACTTAAGCAGTCTTCAGCTCTAACATCAAAGTACCTCAGACAATGTATTTATAATCATCCCCCCGTAAAGTGAGAAGAAGGTCCTGTTATTCCCATCTATAAAATGGGAAAAAATAATTGTATTCACAGGGTGTCACAAAAAAAACTCCACAAAGCAAAGCTCTGGAGAGCTAGTCTATATTCAACCATGGTAAGCTTTTTTTTTTTGGTACAATATTACATGGCCCAAATGAATTTTTCCCCCCATTTTTTGAAACATTTAATCAACAGGTAAAAAAGATTAAATGTGCTAGCTGCCTAACAAAACCATAAAGAGATCATTCTGCTGCTGATGCCAGTGAAAACAGTGAACCCAGCTGATGAACCAGGAAGAAGGTGGAGCACTAGGAGTTACAAAATACACTCAAGCAACCTTCTGTGATCTTTTAAGAACCATGTCAAGCAGCCTTTCTGAATTTAAGCATTTTAACCTGACATCTAGAAAGCATGACACTGAAAAGGGAGGTAGACACATAAGTCCAGATCTGCCACTTACAAGTTTTGGGGTATGGGCTTCTCCAAATCTCAATTTAAGTGTCCATCCACAAAAAGCATAGTGGCAATCCCCAAGAAGTTGCTATAGGGTCTGGTTTTGATGGACAAGAACAACATAAAAACTTCTTTGATCCTCACAGCTATAGGGCCCACTGAAGCACATTTTCGTTACATTTAGACTACATTGCGGGAGAGTCAAGTGAACACAGATGTACAGCAAGCCCCCAGTCAGCAAGGGGCATGGGAAGAGGGCACGGCCAGATTCTGAACAGTCATTGACAGCTCTAGATGTTCAAAGGAGCTCCCATATTTTCGCCTGTGTCAGAGCTTTTTAAACACATCATCTCATCTGGAAGGTCGTTCTTTGCTGCTGTTTGTTCCACGTTACAAATCCATTACCGGTCTACACTTTTCTTGTATACCTTAAGCATACAGGTTGTCCACAGGAGCCTGCTGAATCCCAGAAGGACTCTCTTTTCATGACAGAGTACCATCCCGATCTAGAAAACTTTCCATATCTGGATGCAAGGCAGACTTTTGGTGCAGAAAAATCACTAACACTGAACATTGCATCTATCATTGGTTTGTACACATGAAAAGGAACAAGAGACCCTGATGTTAAGAAGCTGCACACAAAACAGTTATTTGCTGCTTAGAGTGACCTCAGTTCACCTGGGAATGAGCTACAATGTGTCTCTGCATAATTTGATCAAGTTTTGACTTAGAGATTATGCTTGACTAAGAAATGCCAAGGACTAGCATATTCTGGGAATTACACACCTGAAATGCCACACTGCACCTGGCCAGGAATTCTTTTCTGCATGTCTGAAAACCATTCCACAAGGCACACTAGTCCCCTGTCTGACCACGCTCTCCCGTATCTTCATGCAAAACACCTTTAAACTATGTCTCTGTACTAGCAAATTTGCAATGAGGCTTCAGCACTCATTAAATGCATCTCCACCAATGCTAAGAGGAGTCAAATCACAAAGAAGCCATTTCTCCAAGCAGATTTTGCATATCATCTATTCCATCATTACCTCCGAAGTCCATTTGTTGTAGAACCTGACAACAAGCAAGGTTTAAACACATGCACACAAAAAGAACACAAGCCACAGAAGAGAACCTCAGAGTGTAACAATTTATGGAATATGAGAGAAATGAGTAATTCAGTAATAGGTGGTTGAATCAGAAAGACATTCAGTTTGTCTCCAGTTCTGAAGCCATCTGTGCAGCATATATTCCTATTTTGTTCTTGTTATATTTTATTAACCACACACACACACACACAAGTCAAGTTTAAAAGTGACTGTAACATTTGTTTAACCTGAGAAAAGAAATATGAGTCTCAGATGATCCAGAAGAAATTATATGAAACTTCCCCCATCAAATTTAATGGTGTCAGTTTGGCTGTGAAGGGATAAACAATCCAACAGTTAAATATCACTATGCAAGGCATACCTTCTCCCACTCACCCTGACTTCTTCTCTGAGGCAGCAACGGTCCCATCCAGACATGATGGGCTGGCTCATGAAGCTAAGTGAGAAAGACTAAACTGTTCTCAGAAACACAAACAGCTTCAGAACTAGCTCACTTCAAGGCACAGCTAGTTTTGCTGCAAGACTAGCTTTTGGGGAAAAACTAGCTATTTGACTAACTTTACCAGTATGAAATCCAATGCAAAGCCCACAGCTTCTACAATTACTGAAGTCTCTAAGAATATCAGAGTTTTACAATGCTAGGTATTTTAAACAATTAATAAACCCTATTCTGGGAAATATGTAGGTTTTACATTTCTTTTTCATTTCAAGTCAGTTTACCTGGCAATTTGTCTTTACTACTCGATGATGTGCCACATCAGCTTGACCAACTCATTCCCTCTTCTGGACTTAATCTTATGATTAAATACTCCATCACACTTCCGACCCCACAGTAAATACAAATCTGATCACTCACTTGCAGGTGGCACCTTCTCCTAATTCTTGCCTTTTCGGATCATGCAGTTTTGAAGAAAAAAATTCCCACCTAGGTTTGTGCTGGAACTGCATAAATATTATGAAAGCCTGAAAAAATTTCTGCAGAAATAGTTCAAAAACTCTTAAAACTAGTATGGCAGCTGTGCTGCTACCAGTTTTGAGCAGACCTAGACGGTTTACAAGCTAAAGATCAATCCTCTAATAGAAAAGGTTTAGAGATACCAGAGCAACCACTATAGTTGTTAAAAATACATGAGAATAAAGAAAAAACATTCTGTAATTACAGGAAGATTAACTAAGACTCAGTATATCACAACAACAAATAATTGTGCAATAACTGGGCCTCAGTACAGCAAGCAGAGATCCCAATCTGCTTATAAAGCTTGTGTTCCTCATGAGGTGTCATCTCCACAGGTATTTCTGAAATAAACAATGACTTCCTGAGATGTGTGTTTTTAGACATTTTTAAATGCAAAGCATTCAGATGATCTTGAACTTCACTACGAAAAGAAGACAGTACACCTAAGCAGACTTGATTGGGTGTTCATATTCTGCCGAGAGGCAAACATGTCATAGCACTGCATTATTTACTTGGGGACTACCTGAAGTTTGGAGAATTCTGTAGCAGTAATAGCTGAAGAGATTTCCCACATCTACCTCTTAATTCCTACTTAAGCAGTTCTTCCCAAGGTACAAACATGTGCACCTGTGTTCTCCCCAAAGTATACTGGCCTGATAGGGCAATAAATAAGCTGCAAGAGGCAGAGCTTAGGAACTCTGCATTAGAGCATTAGATCGTATGCCAAATCCAGTTCCCAATGGGAAGCTACCTGATGCCTGTGTTCTCACTTTGACTATTCAGATTCACTGAGCCAGTGATGCTATCAACACAGCAAACCCACAGTAGTTTAAACCAACGTAAATCAGCTGCTACAGTCCTGTTCCCCCCTCCCCCCCCACCTCTTCTTGTGCCAGTATTTGTGCCTCTGCCAGGAAAGGGAAAGGCAGAAAGCTGAACAGTTTGCAAAAGCGAGCTCCCCAATGAAACCGGGTTGTTGCAACGTAGCTGGGAGTAACTGGCTTTTGGGGATTGCTACAAGCCTTATTTCTTTCATCTAGCCTTTGAGGGGAGTATGGAGAGGCAATGAAAACACTGGTCAGTGCAGAACAATATCACAAGATGAGCTGGTAACAGCATGATTGCTCATTCGTTAACACTGTGCACAGCTACGGTACCTCCACTGCACTAAGCCTTGACATTTGATGAGAACATGGCTTTAAGTCAACCCATAACCTTCTCAGATGCCCACAGACTGTACAGATTTGGTCTCCCGAGAATGGTATTACTCTGCTTGCAAAAATTCATGGCAACATGACAATAATACCTGAACAAATTCACATATTCTGAAGAGCTAGACCCAAACTGCTAGCAGAGCAGCAACAGCAAATTCATTGGAATTGCCAGAGCTGACTGAGGTAGATCTGGACTAAGCCTGTTTTCCTGCTCTACTTCAGATATGGTCGGGACGCTGAAGGTAAAGAATAGAAATGGATCCTTTGAAGTCCCTGTGCTCAACATACAGACTAAAAGGTGATACAATTGCCCACAAAACTTATAACTGGGGAGAAGACATCACTGCAGACCAGTCAAGTCTAAAATCAAATAGGGCATGGGTAGGTGAAAGATTACAGCAGTTGCTACATCTCTTTCTGACAAACAGCCTGCAATGAATTTCATGAGGTTAATCCTATAGCTCAAGTGACAGAAGTTTAAGAGGCTGAAGATTCATATTCTTTTGATTCATGATTAGGGGCATTACCAGTATACAAAAGGAAACTTCAGTTCCAGCAACTAAAGAGTTTTTCCAGTAAGTTAACTGGGCAGTATGGCCTAATTCCTTGCTTTTTTTTTTTTTTAAATGACTAAACATGCAACATTACTTTTCCTGCAATATGCATTTTGCTAATTAGATGATCACATAGTCTCACTGCACCACACAAAGATAACAACAAGTCACAGACAGCCCTACAAATTATAACATCTCAGTTTATTAAGATTTCCCCCCCCCCCCCCCATTTTAGCCAGGGATGCTGACTGATCCTGATAAAAATAAGTAGGCCGAGTTGTTTGATCTATCACATTAAATATCAAAACAATGAGGCAATGTATGGGTGCCTGCTATTGTAATACAGAATAAATAACACGTTCTAGTCTAAGAAGTTGGAGGAGTAAAGGAGTTTAAGACGGAAGTTACTAGGTAAAGAATGAAGCTGAGGAACCACAAACAGAAAAGTCAGAAGGTTCAAATTAAGTTTTCTAAAAGCTAGGTTACCTTAGACATCAATATAAACAAATAAACCCATCAGTTAAAAGGGCTATCATAAATTAAGTGACTGCAACTGTTTAATCTCATCCTGTAAAATCTCAGTTGCATTGAATTAAATCAGTGCTGCACATTTAAAACAAACTCGCTGAGACTTAAGGCTACAGGCCTGTTGGTCAACAAGGGAAAGCTTTCTCCCCATACACTGAACAACTTTAAAAAAGCCCTTTCATATCTCTGGATAACACAAAATTGAGAAGTTTGTGAGAAACCATTCTGACTTTTGCTCATCCAGATGAAGATGCTACTCTTTAAGCTCCTTATCACTCAGCTCTGCAGGTTCACTGCTCTGACTGCTGCTAATCACACTTCAGTACCTACAAAAACAAAAGATTCTCTCACTTATAAGAGCAAGAACAAAGACTAATGTTAATATTGCTTTGTATTCTGCATTTGATTTTGCTATTATTCCTTTTTGGGATAAATATTTTTTACAAGTATTAATACTCTAATTTTTAATTCTATGCATGCAACTCTACCTCCTTGAGTGAGCACATGAAGTCAAAAAAAAGGATAAGAAACTTTCACCCAGACTTAAAACTAGGAAAAGTAGACTGAACCTGTGTAGGTCGAGCAGTCATAAGCTTTGACTTCTGCCCAACGGATTCCTTTCTTTGCTCTTAAAAAGGGAGCATAGTAAGAAGTTGCATGGGGTACCAAAGCCGGTCTTAACATAAAAATACTAATCTTTTGCCTCCCTTAAAGTTGCATAGTCACATGGTTTAACAAAAATTCAAAGACATCCATATGGCCTAGCAAACACAGCAATAAAATACAAGTTAACCACAGATTAAAAGTATTTTGGTCTGCCAGAATAGTCTGTACCCAGAGGGGATCAATAATAACTCATCAGTACTTATTAGAAGCCAAAGAAAGATTACTAAAGTATTTTTTTAAATGTATTCAAGCCTGATGAGTTCAAAGGCAGTAACTGTCCCCAGGCAGAAGGTAACTCAAGCAACATTGTTCTCAAACTGAGGTTGAGGATGTACGGTATTTAATATTTTAGATTTTCCAAAGGAAATAATCTAAATATCAAATCCCCATTTATTACCCTATCATCCTAACCATCTTTTCTCTCATTGGCAGAATCTGTAGATGCAGATCAACATCAATGATGAACTTCTCCTCCAGTTTTTTTTTTAAAGTTATCTACAGAAAACTGGAGGCAGGATTTCTATGTGAAACTCCTTATTGTGGCATGCGTACCAGAACGAGTGTATCTAATCACTGACAGTTGGGAATTATGTATAATATTTTAGCTTAGGAAAGAACTGTTTTATGCAGAACAGTATCTTTCACTGCATACAGATAAATTCTCCAATAAACAGGAGGTGAGTCTGTGTAGCATGCCAAGAGAAGCACAACAAGTAATACTGATTATATCGTACTGCTGTGCTCCTTCATTCTCTACTGTAAACTTCATTTACGTTGTTTCACTTCTGGATTCTTAATTTACATAAAGTTTACTTAGAAAGGTACTTCTAACATTAATATTAAGTACCATAATCAGAAAAGAGGTATAGTCAGAAAATTCAGACATTTAATAAAGTTAAGTTACTTTGAAAGATGTAAAAGGCACCAACATACTTATAATCTTTTACAAAGCCTGGCATGAAATTAAATGTGATTTCAGTGTACCTGCATGAGTATACAACTTCTATGTACTTCTGTATTTCATCTGCTTGGGGCACCCAAAAGAACAATGCTTATTGTGTTTTAATCCTTTCTCAAAGCATGGATGCAAGCTTTAGTTCCATTAATGTTAATGTGGTTATCTGCTAGGCAAACAGTTTCAGGGCTAAACTAAATAGGAAGTCAGCCAGCCTAGCTATGGAAGCTAACCCTACAGGATATATTCTTTGTAACAGCAAATATACTATTCTGAAATAATTATTCCATTTCGGGAGCAAGTGCTCTACTGAGAGGTGGTCTGGTATTACTAATTACAGTAAAGCTCAGGCAGTCAACTCCCCTATTCCTCCCATACAGGCAGATATTTAATTCCCCTAGTCTTGAGCATGCTATAATATAAGCAAGTATGGATGACAGATCAGTTCACACTAGGCATGAGCATGCCTAACCTTTCCCTGTTTAGAGCTCTGATGGATTCAGGCCAGTGCCCGAGAAAGCAGCAACAAAGCCAGCAACCAAGACAAGGAGATGAGACAAGGACAAAATGAATGAGGAGCAGCACGAAAAAGAGTCTTGCTGGATGAGAAGGGAAAAAAACCCCACCACAACTCCTCCCTCCCCTTCCCTAAACTGAAGGCTGGTCAATTTTCAGTAACTTTCAAATAATTACTACTGTTAGCCAAAAGTGCTCAAATTATCACACTCCTGACATACAAGGTTTTCTGTGAGAAAGAATCACTGTCATCAAGTTAAACAGAAATTGAGATAAAGATCAGTTTACATTGTGAATGTCATCTTAAAGACACTGCTGCTAAGCCTGACCTGCATGAAATTGTCTCCACCCAAACAATGGCAGCAGAGGTGTAAATTATGCTTAAATATGAAACACACTTTCAAAGGACTAACACTCCAGCAACAGTGGTTGCAGAAGGATATTTAAGAGATAATATCACAGTATATCAATAGAAGCAAGGAAGAGCACTCTCAGGAGGAGAGAAAGTAATTTTACATATATGCAGGTTTTCATTCTAGTGAATCCTAATCCAACTTCAATCCTAGTCTGGTTTCAGAGCAACCCCCTCCCCCTTCCTTTCTTATTACAGGAACATAAAGGCAAGATTTGGAATTTCCTTCCTTCTCTATTGTGACTTAAAATCGAATATGTCCCTAGTAACGGGATATGGATCCACAAGACCTTAGGAAGCCCTCCAAGGGAATAAGCGAGCTGCCTTTTAACCACCCAGGCTCCCTCAAACCCGCGGGAGCAAACTAACACCCCGTTAGCCCCAGAGCCCCGCACTCTTCCCCAATTTAGACGGAGACGCCCAGCAGATGTTTACTTATGTGCCTGGCACCATTAAAAAAAAAAAGAAGAAGAAAGAAAAAGAATGATTTAAGGCAGAGCAGGGAACAAAACGGGCGGGTGTGGGGTCAGCAAGCCCATCGGGGCGGCCGCTGCGGTCTCCCCCAGCACCGGCCCCCACGTGCAGCGGCGCCGCGGCCACAAGGGCTACGACCTGCTGGGGGGGGGGGGGGGGGGGCACAAAAGGCCGCCGGCACCATTGTGCCGCCCCAGGCGCACCGGGCACGGCGGCGGCGGGGGGGGGGCGGGGGCGGCACGGAGGCGGCGGGGGGGCGGGGGCGAGGAGGGGCGGATCGGCGCATCCCGCCGCCTGCCGGCCCTGCCCGAGCGCGGCCCGCCGCGCAGGGCCCCGCGGCCCTCCCCGCCGCGGGGCCAGCCGGGCCGAGGGGGCGCGGCCGCGCCGCCGCCGCCTCCCGCCGCGGGCCCCGCACGCCGTCGCCGCGCTCGCCCGGCCCGGCCGCGCCGACCCTCCCTCCCCCCCGCGCCGCCCCCCCGCCGGCCGCGCCCGCATGACGGAGGAGAAAAACCCCGCGGCCTCACCGCCGCCCGCCCCGCCGCCGCCGCCGGGCCCGCCGAGCGCGGCCAGGCCCGGCCCCTCCTCTGGCGCCCGCCCGAGGCGGAGGAGGTGGAGGCCGGGCCCGCCGGGCCCCGCCGGCCCCGCGCCTACCTCCACGTCGCGGCCCTTGTTTTTGAAGCTCTTGATGCGGTGGTTCTCCAGGCCGGCGGCGGCGGCGGCGTTCTCGGCCATGGCGGCGGCGGCTCGCGGCGGCGGCTCCCAGCTCCTGCGAGGCGGCTCCGGCGGCGGCTCGCGCGAGGGGAGGGAGCGCGGGGGGCGGGGAGCGGGACGCGCTGTGACGAGCGCGAGGGGGAGGGGAGGCGAGGGCGCGCGCCGTTGCTGAGTGACCGCGCACGTGACGCGACGGGAGAGACAGGCCGGCTCCGCCAATCGCGGCACCGCCCTTCCGCCAGCACCGCCCTCTCCCTCGCCCGCTTTGCATAACGATCAGACTGCGCTGCCCGGCATGCAGTGCGGCTCCGCCGCCGCGCAAAGGGATCCGGCTCTCCGAGCAGGGCCCGCGCGTTGCATTCTGGGGCTTGTAGTCTCCGCGGGGGGGTGGCCGGGCACGTGGTGCGGGCGGGAGCGCACCCTGCAGGACGGGAGGAGCGGGGGCCGCGCCGCGGCCTTCCCCTGGGCCTGGGGCCAGGGCCGGAGGGTTCAGCTTGGTATTAAATACCCAGAGACTCTGGGGAACACTGGGGCCCCTAGCGCGGGAGAGCCTGCTGGGATGGTGGCGGTGGAAGTAGGCTCTGTCTGTGCCTTCCTGCGGCGGGGGAGGGCCCCGCTCCCCCCGTGGGATGAGCCCCGATGTGGGGCGGTCCTGGGCCCCGGCTGTGCCCCAGGTCTCCCAGAGAGGCCTGTAGCCTGGGCGGTGGGTTTCCTCCCCAAATGCACCCCACAGCTTGCTGCGTCGCATGGGTCAGTGCCTTGTTCGCAAACCCGGCTTTGGGTTGCTTGCTCTTCCACTGCGGTTAGGTCAGATGTTGTCTTCTCTTTCAGCCCCAACCAACAGCGCCAAAGTTGCCCTGTTTTGTCTGGGAAACACTGCGTAACAAACATTTGGCAAATCGGATGTTTTGGGAAGCCCAAAATCTGCTTCAGCTCACGTGCTGAGCCTTACCTGGAGAGTACATCCAACGTCAATCCAATGCTTTCCATAAGCATCGCTTGTGTGAGGCTTGCACATCACCGCTGTGTGTATCCTGGAGGTGTCGCGCTTGCTGTAATGCAGAGTGCAAATGGCCTGGGCCAGTCCAACCGGCCGTCCCCAAATCATGAAAATTGCTGCAAATCCCCCGGTCGATTATGCAACTGTGATAGTAGGCCTCTGGATACACTGCAAACAGATTCAGGAATTCCAGGTCTGCAATAGCCTGGGCACAGCAGGTTGCTTATGGTCAAGCACAGTACCGTAAAGTTGCACTCGGCGTTTCCAGGCTGGAAAAGAGGTGATGTAAGGTAGTTCTAGACACCGGTAGTCAGTGATCATACGTCTTCCATAAAGCAAGGTGTTACTTCTTTGGAAGAAAAGCATCTAAGGAAAGCGAAATCTAAAAATAATAAAAACCTACAACGTTCATATCTAGCTCACCTTATACCACATCAGGTTCTTCAACAGACCTTTGTAACTATATACGAACTCTTCACAGACCCTCTCCTTCTTCACCATCCCTCCCTCTGATCGTCAGCTTGGCCTTTTAATTGCTTTCCCCCCACCCCCTCTTACATCATTCAAATGACTTTAACTTGTAACTCCTAGGAAACTCCTAGGAAAACGAGCTTGCAGCCTGTTGGAGACAAGTAAAATCTGGAAAACTAATGCTCTTCCTCACTGTCTTTCAACTGTGTGCCAAATGTTCTCATGTGCAGAATCACTGTAGCACTTCCACCCCTCTTGGATCCGAGCAGCTTGGGCTCCGAATAAACATTCCTCCACGCATTTCCCCCATCACTTTGCCTGGGTGTGCTGCGCCGTTATTGCTAGCAATTTGATGGCAGCCTTTGGCAGCAGTGAAGAAGGAGCCTACAGCAGGCAAAGCCCAAATGGCACAACTGATGTGACTGTGTTTATCAAGACTGCTAATGTCAGAGGTGGCTTCTAGGTTCTAACGCTTTTTCTTTTGAAAGGAAATTGGATCCAGCTGTCGGGCTGTCTTCAAGAGAGTCGCTAAAGCAGATTCAGTAGCTGAGAAGTTCATTTTACCAGCCAAGGAAGGTGGCGGCAGCTGCCAGCTGTGGCTTATGCAGAACTGCTAGGACAACAGAGCAACACCGATTTGAACCCTGCCAGACGGGTGCTGCAGCCATCCTCTGGATGAGCCGCTCACCATTACCATGGACGAAGGAGCTTTGTTCAAATCCGTTCAGTGTAATATATGAGGTAAAACGGAAAACTTAACAAATGAAAAATAGAATGTCTCCAACCTGAGACAACTCAATTTACTAGTCCATAAATCTATATCCATTGTGCTCAATAAGATTTATAGGTACAATGGTGGTGGTGTCTTTTCTTGCCCATTTCTTCCTATCTGTGATACAAGCCTCTCAGAGTTTCTGTAGTCCATTTGATTAGTCTTAGTAGACACTTTGGAACTGAATGCCTTTTAGACAGAACTACGTGATAGTTTGATTAGTGTTACTGTCTGATTAAAGCTTCCTGGTGGAGTTCTTGACTAGATAATTAAACTTGCATGTGCTCAGAGAGAAAACATTTTGATGCAATTTAGTGAATACTACTTTTTGGCACAGTAATTAACAGCCACTACTAAAATGTAAGGAACAAATACTTTGCTACTTTGAAAACTGAATGAAATATGTAGTTCAGTGTGGCCATTCTTCCTCACCACATGAGCTTCATATTAACATGTTCTTGTGGACGAGACCTTCGAGCCTCGGCCTGTCCCTGTCCCCATGGTGATGCCTGATGCCCGAGGCTGGGGCTACCCCGGCTGCTCCTACTGCCAAAGACAGTTGATCTCTATTTGTTTCTGGGATGACCTGTTTGCTTTAGCAGAACAACATGACCAATGAGGTGATATGGCCATGTTTTGGGAACCACACAGGAACAACTCAGGAGCCTGCCTGCAGCTACAGCGTTAGAGGTCAACACCTCTGAGCTTGCCGGTCACTCACTCATATACAGTCAATGGTTTTGTCAACACCTGCTGGTTGATACAGCTGCAAGAAAACCAGCACATAGGAGAACTGTAATGACCCTGAGTAATACTCTTTCTAAAGCAGCTCTGTGTCAGCAGGCTATCAAGTATGTATTAATGAACGGCCCTGCAAGAAGGATCAGGGAGCAGCGATTTAAGACGCTGCCAGTTATCGGCTCCACCTGGCTGGTGGACATTACGGGGGAGGCAGGGGGACAAACAGGACATGTGCCATCTCCTCAGCCTCCCTGTTCACAGCCATGAGGAGTTCAAGCTGAGGCCTGTGGGGTGAAGGAGGTGCAGGTGCCTTCTGCTGCAAGAGGAGTGGGGAAGCTGGTGAGATGTTACTGTCTTAACCCACTGCAGATAGACTGGCTGCAGACCATCTGTCAAAACCAGGGTCTATAAAACCACATAGCTTGTAATTACAGAAAGGAATGCTATTTAAGCCTTTAAGTCAACATGAATCATTCATCAGTCTCACCTCTTGCTTGTGCTTCTCCAAATAGGAGGCCTAAATGTCTCTGACTTGTATCATAATATCACAGGCATGGCAGAGTGTGAGGAAGCTTTTCTGTGCAAAATTTGCTGCTGTTCATGTGGTCTCTTACTCCCAGCGGATGGTCAGCTTTTGGGCCTAGCTTTCCCCATCTATTAGAGCATGACTGGCAGATGCTTAGACAGCATGTATCCCCACATTGCTTTTAGCTCTCTGGCAGCTGGCTGAACTGTGTCTCATCAGGTATTGCTCTCTGATGAAAAGGGATGTCTCCTTCTGTAGGGATGAAAAACACATAAGGTAAACTAAGGCAAAGTCACCTATAAACAAAGCCTTTGGTACTCAATTTACCTTTACAACGTATCACTTCAGTAGGACTATAGCTGCATGTTACTTCCATTAGCTGTAAAGAAAGGCTACTTTGTGTCACTGAAGTCAAGATTTATCTTCATAGGAAAAGACTCATGTTCTTACCTCATGGTAACTAGGGCTTAGTAATGAACATGACATAAATCCTGGTGAAGACTCAAGCTTTATCAAGGTGGCCATCAAATACAATGGATGCTTGAAGATAGTGTCCATTCAAGGAGATATGAGACAGGTCCACGAAGGAGAAAGCCATGGAAAGTTGTATAGAAGGAACCACACGGAAGTCAGAAAATCCCTAATCCAAAAATGGTTGGAAGCTGGGAAAGTGTTGGGGGAAGCATCACATTTGTTCCTGTTCTTATACTTTTCCCAAGGCATCTGTTTGTTGGTGACTGTTGGCGATGCGAATTAGATGGTCTGACCTGGCATGGTCCTGTATTATTTGCAGACCAAGGATAGAAGCATTCAGGGACAAGGTGGCTTGCCTGCTAGTATTTCCAGAAGCTGTGTGATGTTTTTAGTGAAGGAGGAACTGTAAAACCTCTGGTTATTCACAGCCCCTGTGTTCAATCTAAGAGACAAGTTGTTCTCTCTTTGTCTCTGCTTTGACCAGGAGGAGGATTAGAGGAAGCTCTTCCTGGGTGAGAATTTCGCTTTCCTCCACCATTATTCTCACAAGAAACCCCAGAGTAAGTACAAACCAGTTCCTCATCTTCTGTTTCCTGCTATCATGGAGCAGCAAAGACTGCTCCGTAAGGGAAGGCAAGCTGGGTCTATGGGTAGGCATGGCACAAAGACTTCATGGGCAAGGGCTCAATCCCACAGTACCCCAAGAAGAAGAGCAGAGCCACTCTGGCAATGGTAACCAGGATCATGTCCCAGGACAAGCCAGTGAGCCAGGGTCCAGGTCCTAATCGGTGAGGTACACAGACAGGAGCTGTGATGTAGCTCAGGCAGAGACCAAGGGCAAGCAGCTCACAAGAGAAAGGGAGCAAGTCCCTGCCAAGGTTTCTCACAGCTTTTACTCGAACAGCTCTTTGATCTGGAGCTGGCCAGCTGCACCATCAAAGCTGGTCCTGACCCCAGCCAGCCCAAGCCTCGGAAGGAGGGGATGTGCTCAGGACCCCAGCACTCGCCTGGAGCTGAAAACTTCCCTTTTTCCTGACATCTCTGCTCCAGGCTGCTGCAGAACCAGAGGGGTCACTGAGACTATTGCCAGAGCCTGTCCAGCTCTCCCAAATTTAAGGCATATAATGACGAGCAGCCAATGTGCCATCCTGCCCAGAGCTTCAATCCAAGCAATGCTCTGGAGGCTCAGTTTGCAGAGCCATGGGTCCCTCCAGCCTCCTGGAGCTTAGCCTTGGTGGGCAGGTGCTCAGGAGGCTGGGCCGGGCTCTGCTGCACAGGGAGCAGCAAGAACTGGCAGGTTTTGCTTGTAGCAACAGCTCTGCTCCATGGCCCAGACCCTTCAGCGTGTGTGGCCTGGGCATGCACCAATGACAACCCAGCCCCAGAGACAAAAAAGGCCAGGCAATTCCTGATGCAGGCTAAGCAGGGCCTGGAGGAGAGAGCAAAGGGATGCTGTTTATGGGAAAGTCCCTGAGGACCTGGGAGTGACTGTCTGCAGGATGGCTCTCTTAATTTATATTTCCAAATGGATAATTGGCACGACTGGGAGTTTTCTTTCTTCTCTTTGTTACAGTTGTACAGAATACAGCTAGTGAAAACAGCATGATGGACACATATCTGGAGGGGAAATAACTGTGGAAGAGATCCACAACCAGATAAATGTCATCATAAATGGGAAACTTTCTCTGCAGGGGTAATAAAGCCCCATAAAGAAACATGCTAGTCACAGGACATGGGGTATCACATTCCCCACCTTCTGGGGCGAGACTGGTTAAGTTCTGTGTCACAGAAAAGAGGAGGGAAGAGTCAACATTCTTGGGCATATCCTTGGTTGTGCAAGCCCAGGTGTTATGATCTTGACGCAGTTAGCCCTGTACTGGCTACATGAGCACACACGACTTCCCAGGTGTCCCTCTTAGGCAGGGAGCCAGGCCCATCAGTTGTGGCTGTGCCAGACTCTGCAATGCAGCCTGGAAAGCCCCGTCTTGGGCAGCTGCTCCAGCTGAAGGGCCTTCATGCAAGCTGTTGAGACCGTGACAATGTGGGGAGTGTGACAGCTGGTGATGGGGAACTTGCCTGTCCTTGAAGGTCTCTGACCCTTTGAGTCAGCCACCCCAAATCCCTTGTACTCTGTCCTGCAAGAGTCATGGGCCCACCTGAAGGTTACTGCTCCCCAATTACTAGAATATGTCCATGGGGCCTACCAGGACAATGGATAAGTGTCATCAGCCGCAGTGCAGACAGTCCTTCTGAGTCGTATTTCTTTTTCCTGGGGACAGAGGAGGCCAGTCTGCCCTGTTGAAAGATGAACATATTCCAAAAACAGGGGCTTGGCCTGCTTCACTAATGCAAGCTGTCATGATATCCTTGTCCATGGCCATCTGTATGGCCCTGGAGCAGAGAGAAGTGGTGTTCCCTCTGATTCCTGTAGTCATAGCCCTTTGTAGCAGTGGATGCTTCTCCCCTTAATTGAAAACTGCCATTTGGTGTCAAGGGGACGTGGATGGGCGGGGGGAATAGGGGAAAGATAATATTTCCTTAGCTCACACACTTCCTTGTGTTGAAAGCCCCAAGCAATGAGAGTTTTTGCATGCATTAGATGATTCCTTGCATCTCAGCAGCACAGGGGAAGAATAGAGCTTTTTTTCTCCTAACCCCCTGCTTGGCAGCACTGGAACATTACTTATGAAGGAGCCAAACCCCAGGTTTGGAGCTCTGTGGTTGAAGCAACCGTCATCATCCCCAGATCATAGCAGGCAGCAATGCTGAAAGCCCCTCGTACTGCCAGTTTCCTAAACACCATGGTGCTGTGACACTGCTAGCCAGGGGTATTTTGAACACGTAATAAATGAGAAATACTGACCCATGCTAATGTCCTTGGATGGACAGGGGAGCTGGTGGTTTTAATCCACCATAGCTGGATGTGGTTAGTCTTAGATTTGATTAGCTAGCATGTTACCACCATGAACCACCATGCCCAGTTTCAGATTTGGCACACGTTAGCAATATACTTCTTCTCCTCAACACAGCCACTAAGAATTGCAAGACTTATTGCTTGCACTGCAGAAAACAGGCATGTTTAGCTTAAGTATCTCAGGTGGGATCCCAGTGACAGCAAAGTATTTTATAGCTCTCACATCGTTAGAGGTTATCAGGAGCCTTCACTGGGATTTTGATCTGATTTTGCAAACTCAAATTGAGGACTTCTCTTATAAGCCAAGACAATTTTGTGCAAATAATTTCTACAGACAAGGCAAAGATTTCCTTAGGTGGCTCAGGAGGCTTCAGTTCCCCCCTGCTCCCCTCGGTCTCAGCAATGCAAGGTGCATGTCCACACCGTGTGCATGTTGTGCAGCCAGCGCCTCCCCTGCACCCCCAAGACCAGGCTGTGTCCTTCCCTCCTCAATACTTCCCTGATTACAGCATCTGAAGAACGGCGGATTTGCTTTTGTCTTCTCATATCCACGTATTAACCGGGCCTGACATCGCTTCGCTTGTGAGAGCTGATAGCACAGCCTGAGGTCAGTTGGTTGCAGAGATTACATCCAAGTCTACAACAGAAGCAAAGACAGATTCCAATAACTTCTGTTCTACAAAACAAGTTGTAGTTTCTGCTGCAGAACAAGTCAAAAAAAGACATACTTACATACATAAACACACGCATATGCACGCACACATATATATATACGTATATATAAAGCATCCTGTCTTGCTGCAGAGATAAGAACGTCGCAGATGTGGAACTATTTGAATCTGGAACTAGAGACACTTCTCTTTTTGTGCCTTATTGGAAGAAAATGTAAGTGTAATTATGATTCTGGTATCAACACATAGCCAGTACAGCTGGCTATTGCTGCCGTATCCTGCTCATCTGAAGAGCTGTTCTACACATTTAAAGCCTGCAAAGAATTATGTATTTGGTACCTCATTGTTACAGACAACACACAGTATTCTTGTTGTCTCAGTAACTTCAATTTGTAAGAATTCAGTAAAGCAGCAAGTCCCTGAGTTTACATATTGCAGCATTTTGGGGGTTTCACATGATTATTGGCAGAAATGGCAATTTTATTTTAAACCTCCTGTGATCTGATTTCAAGATCTATTTTGTTCTTCAGTCCCCATGGCAATAGCTTCTTAAATCCTGAAAATAACAATGTGCGCAGCTATTTTGACTGAATAAACCAAACTACACACATGCAATAAGGCTAAGCATATGGGTACATGCTTGCAGGGAGAGGGTTTCGTTTCAGCCATGAAAGTAAATAGCTATTTTCTGAGCACACGTAGAGATCTGCTCTACTTGGTCAGATCTGTCAAGCGAGGGAGTGCTATTTTTACATTGCCACTTTTTGAAGCAGGCCTACATTCATCCTTGTGAATGGCTTTCTAATGACATCTGATGTCGGTTTTGTGCACCACGAGCCCATTAGATGTTCCTCTTCTCAGCAAAATACGGCTGAAATGGTGACGTAGAAGAAAAGAGGCAGAAAATGGATCTTAGTCTCATTTTGTGTATTTATGCATGGCCCCTTTGGATTGCAGCAGTCAATCAAAATGGGAAGCCCTGTGAGTTGTTTCAGTTAGGAACAGGAATTTATGATTTTACCTTTGATGCTACCCGAAATGTTGGACGATAACGTACTACAAGGGAAAAACAAATTGCACAGCCAGTTTCTTTGCTCTCTGCCTTTTTGAGGAACTGGCCCTTTTGCCCTGGTGTGTCCTGCACCCGTGTGACCCCGAAAGCCCAAGAGACAGGGGCTGGTGGGCTCCAGGTCCCACGGGGACACGGGCACCAGGGCTGTCACACTCACCTCCCGCTGGCCATCGGCTGCCCCATGCTCCAACGGGTCGATGCACGAAGGATGCTGAGGCGTGTAGATGCTCATGACGATTTTTTCACAGGGTTGTAGCCCACTGGCATACATTGACTGTAAAGGTTGCTTTTGGGGGAAAAAAATAAACTAAAAGAGAGAGAGATAGAAGGGAAAGGGACAATGCTCCCCACTGGCCAGCAGGGAAGAGAGGGAACCAGAGGTCCCCAGATGGGCATCCTCCCCTGGGCATCCTCCGCCATGCAGCAGCATCCCCCTGCCGGGATAAATTTCCAGTAGCAACTATATATAGGTTTTTTTTTTCTTTTTTTTGATCCGCTCCAACTCCCCGTTGGCTGTGGGAGCACTGCTGGGCATGCGTGGCGGTCGGGGTGGGTGTTGCACGCTGGCTGGTTGTGCAGCTGTGTGCACGGCTTTGCTGGGGTCCCGGGCGGCTGGTTTGCAGTGGCCGGTGTTGGGGTACGTGGCCCTGTTCTGGGCGCAGGCTTCGGGGGGAGCCCGGGGGTGTTGGTCAGCTTTGCTGCATCACTGTGAGGGGAGAGGGAGAGGGAAAAGGGAAAAGAGGAAAGGAAGGGAAGGGAAAGGGGAAAGGAGGCGATAATTCTTCCTTTACCACTTATCTCAAGCTGCTGTGGATTTAAAGTCCAACCTCAAACAGCATGGGTGCTGGCAACGCTATAGCTACACCTAAGCACGATGATGACAGCGTAACACGAATAAAAAAATGTGAGTGTGGCGTAATTGAGAGGGGAGGGACCTTTCTGCGAGCATTTGTTTGCAAATAGCTTCATGGAGATTCAGCAGATCTGATGTAAAGGCTGGCTGAGTGGGACTGGGTGCGAGCCAGCCTGGTGTGGGTCCCAAAATTTAATGGGAACTGGTGTTTTATACCAATTTCTTCAGCTGGGAGGGGTGGGGAGAGCGGTGAGGAAAGCATGCAGACCAGCCTGGGATTATCCAGACTGTCTTTGGTGACATTTGTCAAACTCCTGCAAGGCAGAGCCACGTGGAGGGAGCCAGCACGTGGCCAGGCTGCGTCCCCCCGCCAGTGCCCGACTAGCTCCCGTGTCGAGCCGGGACAAGCGTGTGGCAGCCTGGGGGTGAACCAGCTCGGGGAGCTGACCCAGGGTAAAAAAAAAAAAAAATTTTTTTTTGCCCCAGGCTTTTTATCATGCCCTCGACCAGTTAGCAAGTGAGAGACCCTCAAGGCCTCCCAGCCAAACTTCAGCGGGGATGCTTGATATTTCCATGTTGCCAAGGTAAATATAAGCAGGGAGGAAAACCAACAGCAGGAGAACCAAAAACCCTGCAAGACTCGGTTACCCACCTCACAAGCCCGCAGCAAGAGAGGCCCCGTTTCGGGGACCCCCTTCGGGACCCCCGCCAGCTGCCCCGCGCTCCCTGGCACTACCCTTTGCTCCCGGCGAGGTCCCGTTTCCTTCATTTAAGTGGTGGATTCCCAGTCTGCTCCACTGCGTACGTTACGCCGTACATTGTAAATGCTCCTTGGGCCCGTATTAAAACTACAGGGAGGCTGCGGGGAGTGGAAACCGAAACCCACCTTCCCGGATGCCTGGGGCTCCATCTGCGGCCGAGAGTCGGCACAGGCTTCGCCAAAATTCCCGTAGGATTTCCACTGTCCCGGATAATAAGTAAGAGTTCGGATAATAACGTGGTGCCGCAGATTTAAAAAAAAAAAAAAGTTTACCCAAAGTGGCGCGGCGCCTGTTCGGGGGACCCCGGCACCACTCCCTCCGCGTGGAGGAGAAGGGCTTCCTCGCACCCGAAGAGAGGACAGTGCCCCGGGCTGCAGAAGACAACTGGGCTTGTTAATCCAAGGGCAGCGCCGTGACAGCAGCGAGGGGGTCCCGCTGCTCCGTGTGTGCCTGGGCAGCATCGACCGGTGGCTGTCGCGGGGAAACCCCACAGGTTGTGAGGGGGAAAGCGCCAGAGGAAACATCGCTGCTTGCTACAGACGTTGGGAAGATGGCGCCTCATTGAGGTGGAAATGCCGTGCTTGCTAGCTAACCTCTTCTGGGGTTTGCGCCGGCTCTTGCTAGGTGCTGCTGGTGGCTTGGTAATAATTACAGTTGTGGTTTTGAATGGTTTCAAGCCCTGCGGACATACGGGAGGATCCGGCAGGCGGAGGGGAAATCCTCCCCGGTTGCGAGGAGGGAAGCAGGCCGCTCGCTCTTCGCATCCCCCCCACGGCTAACTAACTGCAGCGCTTAGCAGCTGTGCCAGAAGTACTCAGCTTTCCGTGCAGATCATTAGAAACCCACATGGGTAGGGAGAGTGTGACATATGAATACATTTTGTAAATCTAGTAGAAATGCAATTCTGGATGACAAATGGAGCTATTAAGACGTCATGTCTTAGATACATTTGACCAATATACACACGTTTCCTGGAGCTGTAGTTTTGCAAGTTACTTATAACTCCAAAATAGCAATAAATCCCTCCTAATGAATATTATTTAGCATCTTCATTTCAGTTTATTCCTACAACGGATGCCAATGATTTAGAGGGCAGGCGCCTGTCACAGGCTCTCCTTAGCTGCTGTCCAGGTCGTGCTCCTGGAGGAGGGCAGGTCTGGTGGCTTGGCAGAAGACCTCTACAACAGCCGCTCAGAGCCGTGAGAGATGCCGTGGTGATGGGCACGTAAAATGCACGCAGCAACCCAGATAATTGTCACAACTGCACGTCTGAAGCGGTTGATTACAGCAGTGACTTCCCAGGGCATCAACCCTGCCTGCCTAGGCCCTGCCGATCTCCTCTTGGGCAGCAGGGAATGAGCAGAGCGGGGAACGGCTGGCAAGAGGATGCAGTTCAGGCTCGGGTAGTTAGTTGTCAGAGGACCATCCTTCACCTGTAGATTTAGCAGGCACAAGATCGGTGAAGAGCGCTGGTGGTTGCTTGGGTTTCTGCATGGCGAGATTAGCTCGTATGCTTCTTTTAGGCCACTCCAATAGGCCGCAATAGCAGGTTTCATCAAGAAATGGAAACGGCTTCATCCATGCAGTACTGCTGCTTTATCCCCTTGCCTTGCCTTGCCTTCTCCACCCCGTCCTTGAAATAACTGAGTGAGAAAATACTGCCCCGTCTACGGCAGAAGAATGCCTTATCTTGACTTGACTTGCCTGGGTCAGAAGCAGGTTGAGGTCAAGTCACAACCAGAGCGTCCCCTCAGGCTCTGGAATTCATTTAAATGCTGGTTTAAAGCTGACGTTGGTCACTTGGTGAGACTTTCGCGTGCAGGCAGGCTCTGCTTCTCCTCTGGGCTGTTTGGAGGCACTGCATGGGCCACCTGACCTCCACACACTCCAGCGACAGCGGTGGGTTTTTTAGATACCCTAGATCCAACATAGCAGCACACACAGCCTAGGAAATTATTGGCCGTGACTTACATATTTATTATTTTAAAGAGATGACGGTGTCCTAAAAAATCGCTGAGGGATGCTACTCATCCTCTTCAAACCCTTCACAGATCTTGGTGGCATGCGGGATATAAAGGTTAAATGAACATCATACAGCAACAGTTGCTGAATCATGTGCCAAAGCAGTGTCACAACGCTGTGACTGTTTGGGCAGACTGAACACCTCCCGGCGACTGAGGCAGGAAACTGCTGACAACATCTGGTTTTAGGTGAACTGGCAAGGAATAAGCTGAAGCACCGGGGTTGCTTCTGGTGCGCAGCAAATATCAGCGGGTCTCAGAAAGAAAGAGGGAAAAGGTACCACATTTTTGTGCCTCTTCTGGGTGAGAAAAAAAGGAAGTTATACCAAAATCAAGTTTTACCATATTTTGAGGTTTATCACACACACACAAAAAAGAGATTTGATAAATATGTGCTGTCTGATATCTTTAGTATGCTGCAAACTTGTGTTATACCCAAGATAGAAAGAAATGAATGTCCTTCAGGTTTCTGCACAGCCACAGGTTAACATCTTTCCTCAGATGTTGCCTCAAAAAGCATCACGTGCTCCCCTGAAGCGACCCCCAGGCTTTTCTCCCCAGGTATGGCCAGGACCTCTGCCCAGGCCCCCCCAGCCATGTGTGTCTCCCTGCGGGACGGGGACACAAAGTGGCTCCCCAGTCATCAAAAAGTCCCTGCAGCACGAATTGGGGCTGCTGCCGGGCTGCATCTCAGCAGCCCCCCGATAAAGCCGTGAGCTTGGAGCAGGGCGATGTATCTCCTTTGTGAATCATCCTATAAAATGGGATGGACTCGGACGGCACCACTTGCCATCAGCCCCCGCTCCAGCA
The DNA here is from genome assembly GCF_036370855.1 of Dromaius novaehollandiae. NCBI lineage: Eukaryota > Metazoa > Chordata > Aves > Casuariiformes > Dromaiidae > Dromaius > Dromaius novaehollandiae. The sequence continues at coordinate 188,919,227 of NC_088098.1, forward strand.
ATGCTGCCCGCAGCGTTCAGCAAGCTGCACCCGTCTCATCTGCGGGAAAACACTCCTTTCGAGCCTGGACAAACTAACATCAACCAGCATCAGCTCTGTGCATTAGAGTCTTTGATTTAATATCTATTCCCCCCCCTCCCCAAAATCAAAATATCTTAAGATAACTGGCAAGAAAGCAGTATCTTTTTACATCCTAATTGCAGGAACATAAAGATTTCTGCACTGATGGATATGTAATTTAATCTTCTAGTTGAGTCTTTCTAAATATCGACATTCCAAGGAGCAACATGAATATCAAGATGAAAAAACAAAAAGACTGAGTGAGGAATATTTACACTATTGGTTGCCATATGTCACTCTTTGCCTAGCCATCAGCATCGTTATTATTAGGCATATTATTCTTCATCATTAGCCATGCGGAACGTATTCCTCTCAGTCTCCTGAGTCTGGGATTAGACACTATATGCCAACCCTGGGATGCCCGGAGAGGGCCGTGAAAGCAGCTTGCTTTACCCCAAGGGCTGGGAGAGACCCACAGAGGATGTGGCAAGAGACAGATGTGGGAGCAAATCACAGTGTCACCGTCTGTGGCAATCCCAGCAAGCTCTCATTCAAGCCTTTTTTCCTCTTTTTAGCATGAGATTTGCCATTTTCATGATGAGGCTTCTGATCAGTTTGGCGGGCTGTGGGTTATAGAGCGTGGAGGAGCTTTTTGGCTTGTTCTTCTGCCCTTGCCCAGGAGACCTTCCCTTCAGACAGCTCTTGCTACCCGAAAACCTCCACCTTTTGGAGAGATGCTGGGGGTAAAGCAAGGCTGGGAGAGGTGGTAGTAAACCGGGGTGGGCAGAGAGAGAGGGAGGGATCTGCTGCTGAGCCTGGGAAGTTAATTGCTGCAAAAGCTAGCTACAGATGATGCATGGAAATTTCAGAAAATATGGAAATGACCTGAAAAACTCACAGGCGAAAGAGATGAAAAAATTAGGAGTGGGCAGATCAACATTCAGGGAAGATAGGAAGATGCTTTTGTTGGCATTTCTTTATGGCTTTCCTCTTCCAGAGGGAGTACAGGCTTAAGACATCCCTGTTAGTGCATCTGCATGCTTCAGAAAACAGAAATTGCAAGAAGTAGCTATTTGTGTTCTTACGGTTTCCTCCCTCACTCTCTATTTAGGGCTTTTGTCATCTGTATTAGCACTAGCAGGTGTAGGATGGGAAGGCTGGGGCTGGTGCGGCTGGATGGACTCTTTAGGCTCAAACTGAAGGTAGAAACCCTCCTTAGATACCAAGGATTATTTTTGGTTCTCATGACTTGGCATTTTTAATTTATTTAGATTTAAAATGACCACGTCTGGCTTGCTGCCATGTGGCCGACAAGCCCACGTCCTGCAGGCACCCCGTGTGCCCTGGGGAGGGGGGGTCGCAGGGGAAGGTCCCTTTTGGGATGTGCCCTACTAAGGTCTTGCTCCAAGGGAGGCTTTGGTGGCTGAAGCTGGCTCAGCTGCTGGCTCCTGAGTCTAAATCCAGAGTCACAAACCTCAAAATCCCACCCCAGCTGCTGCCGCAGCTTGGAGAGCATTTGCTGAAGGCCCCCCATCATGCTGAATCTCCTTTAAGATCTTCCTCTCCCTCCACATCCCCTAAACGTGACCCACAGGCATCCACCTCTGAGCCCTGGCTGCTCTTCCACTCATTCACGCAGGAAAAGGCTGGTCCAAAAACATCTCCCCTGAGCCGAGAACAGTGACGCAAATACCCTGCATAACCATAGCATAGCTGTATAAATGTAAATATATGCACATAGTACGCAAGCGCAGATTTACATTCATTAATATATAGTATCAATATAACTTATATACATACTCTGTGTAGTATTTGTTTATACATACATATTATATAAAACATGGGTATTTTATACATATCCCAAACATTTTTCATATATATATATGTATATATAGTAAGTGTAAGACCACTCTCTGAGTACACTTCCAAGTGCTGCATGTTGATTTAGGGGGCAAAGGGTCAACGCATCCGGCGGGGGGTGATGACATTATTGTACCCGTGTCCACGCCGTCCTTTGGCCAGAAGTTACCGCCCTCGCAGGGAGCGCGAGGCCCCCGTTCCTCCCGTGGACACTCCTCCAGGCAGAGCTGCTCGGGAGGACTTTGCCATGCTTGGAAGGAGGGAACGATTATTCTCCCCCATTGGCGAGTTCTCAGGTTTATGTCCGTCCCTGCACCTTCCCCCAAGCAGGCGTTTGGTCTGGGCATTGCCAAGCTGAAGAGGTGCACGGCTGCCAACAGAGAAGCTAACTCGAGAACAAGAGTCAAGTGGAACGGGGCATGGCCAAGGCGCTTCAGCTCAGTCACCGGGGAGGGCCATAACAAGGGTGGGATAAAAAAAGCATCGCGGACAGCGCGGCTGTGGAACAAGCGGTGCTGATGGGGAGGCCGCGCCGAGGCAGCCGCAGAGCACGAGCCGCCCTGAATGCGGCGTTTGAATGAGCCCTAATGATAATCGCCGGCTCCGTGCAGTTCATTTAAATAGCGTGCCTCCCGCTCCTCCCGGCCTGGCAGGACGGGTCCACACAGGCTAATCGCTGCGTTTCAAGGAGAGCACTCCCGCTTGCGTCGCAATGCTTTTTTTTTTTTTTTTTTTTTTTGCTGTTTATTTACTCTGTCCTTCTTGGACCTTTCTGCTGTCTATAAAGGCATCTGTTACTATCTTTTTTCACGCTGAACAAAGGTGTTGGCATCAATGCGCCTATGCAGTTATTGGGAATTTTGCAAGGAAAAATGGAAGAGTCTGATCGTTCGCCGAGATAAGCCCTATTTCCTCACGGAGGAGTTTGAGAGTCAGCCTACAAGCCAGAGGGAAGAACCTTGAACTCCCCTGAATTTGGGAAGTATTGGGGCAGACCGTAGCTTGACCCTCGCAAGTTGCCTCGGTCCTCTCCAAGCAGAAATCGGTATGAATAGCTGCAACACGCAGGAATGCATCACTTAAGATTAACACTGAGTGCAGTCAGTGGGCACGCACACCGGAGAGGCTGGCATGCTTGAGATAGGTTTATCAGAGAGAAAACAAACAAAAATAATCATCTACGGAGGTTTTGGCAAGATTCCTTACTGATTACAGGCCATTTCGCGGTGGACACAGAACTGTGGTCTGTAACACAGCCGAACTACCATAATGTCAGCGTGGGCAGGGGCAGTAGCACCTTTGCCAGCTTCTACAACCAGAATTCTTGCTGCTGTTGCTGCTAGACTGAAGTCCTACGTCTCTTCTCCTCTCTCTGCCCCCAGTTCAATTCCCCCACAGCGCCTTTCTCAAGGGGTTATTAAGCCACTAGTGATGCAAACTTGGTCATCTCTTTAGTGGACAGCAAGGAACGGGGAATTCAACCCCATCTGTTCCTGTGTTTAGTAGTTTATAGGTGTGAATAAGCATCTGCTAAACTGCATTTCCTATAATGTCCCCCACCCTGACTGTGAACCTGCATCAGGAGCACATTACCGTTCATTTTACTTTAGAGGTTTTTAACAGGTTCTTACAGGGGTTGTGAAGGTCGCCCTCTCCCAAGCAACGTATTCCCCACAACACTTAATATTCACACTTCTCACCTAATTTGGATATTTCACTTTCCATCAAAGTTGGCCAATTAAAATTCCACTACCACACTGCAGGGTCTTTATGAAGGGGTTATCACAATTAGAAAAATTCATTAGAATAGAGGGGAAAAGAAACAGGAATGCTTATTGCAAATGCAAATAGGGTTGCTAGTAGCTATTTTCCTAGGTCCTGAAAGCAGACAGGATTGCTGTTTGTTTCCTGCAGTTCAAAAAAAATAGAATTTATCTTCTTTAACATCATTAATTGTACTAAAAATCAGATTTCAATGGCTAAATATTCAAATGGAACTGTGGACCTATACACAATACCATTTATTACTCTTAAAGATGATTCATAATAATACCTTAATGCATTGTAGGGTAAAATTCACTCTCACACACAGGCTCATGTAAGGCACTTTATGTGGTTTAAAGGGTTACTTCCCCTGTAGCAGAAACAAGGGGAGGTGCACGCTGCACACCTGCCAAAGCCTCGCTTAATGTTGAAGCGAAGAAGGAGAAAAACCCCTGCCCACCTCTCAGCACCCCCCTTGGCAGGAGGTTCGCAGCCCGTGGTGGAGCTGGCGGCATGAGTCACGCTTCCAGCTAACTCCCAGGCTGACGTCTGTCTGCGCCCCAGGAGACAGGTTCAGAGCTGTCCCCAGGCGCGTGGGCACTTCTCGAGAAGGGCCCAGGGACCGTTCCCTTTGCCTGGTCCTGAAGCTCGTTACCAAGATTAACGCGTTACCGAGCTGCACTTCAGGTACCAGAGATGCTCTACAAAGTTGGTTTCTCTCTTACGCCACGCAGCCCCGCTGTTCTAGTATTACTGAAAAAAATTATCATCAGTTTTTCTTCCAAGTTTGACAAGCAAAAGGAAGTAATTGCATTGAAGTCCTCTTTTTTGTTTTGTTTTCACTTCTGCATTGAAAAACACAGATATTTGTTAGCGAAGAAGAGATGGTTTTACACAGTTCGCAAGAGAGATGGAGGTGTTACGTGTGATACTACAATCACTGGGCAAATCTGAGAGGAGGGGCAGCTTGCCCCTGCTCCTTTTAGAAATGAAAGATGTGGCCGTCACAGCTACGTTCCTTGGAGCTGGAACCAGAAACATTTTACTTCCTGAAAAGATTGAAAAGGAAAATGCCATCAATTGTAGGACCTTGCTCAATCAAAATGCATTAGAAGAGGAATTACCAAAAATAACAAAAGCTATCTCTGACACAGACTGACAGCCTGGAATTAGTCTGAAACACACGGCTCTGCAAAATAGTTCCCAGACTGGACTGCTTCTGCTGTTAGACGCTGAGGCCCTGTCCAAACACAAAAGTCACTTCACTTTCGTTCTTCTAGTACTGTATAATTCCCGCTTCTCTTTCTCTCCTAAGTGTTGAAGCAGATATTCCAGCCAAAAGGTGTTAGTGGTGTAATTTATACTCATAAGAAGGGAAAAACATACTTTTATGCCAATGTACCTGTGTGCCCCAGGGTGAATTATATTATTTTAACTGTCTCAGAGGAAAACTCCTCCATTCCCCCTCAAAATGCTGTAACCTTTTTCTTAACCAGTAGAAAAGCAGTGTACAGATGAGGCTTTAGGCTTCCGTTTAGAAAAAAATCCCCTTCCCATTCCCCTCAGAGCCAACATAACCGATGATCATACTTTTTTCCCAGGATTTTGCAGCTGGATCAGTTCCCTGATCTGGATGGCTCATGAGATTACATGAACCCTGGTGCCAGCACAAGAAAGAGGAAGAGAATGAACACCCTGTTGGAGTCAACATGGATTTTTAAGCCAATTATGCAAATATCTCGAGTCTTCCCAGAAACATTGAACTTACTGTACTTAATGCTACATGTACTTGCCTGTTTCCCAGGAATAGGGATCAAAACATGTATTCACTCTGCTGCTACTGAATACCTTTTCCAAAGGTTCCCTTGGTAATGGACTGGACTGGGTGAATTTTTCTGGAAAGCTGCACAGGGCATAGGCTGACCACCACAGCTCTGGAGCAGAAATGGTGGTGGTAATGCCTCTTCTGCACGGCCTGCACCAGCTATTTATTTGTACTCTGGCTCAGCACTCACTGCTCTAACCAGGAGATGGGTGACTAGGCTCTCCCTTGGCACGCAGGGGTTCAAACCACCCACCTCCAGGACAATCCATCACTACCAGGCGAGTCAGAGCAATTCAGGACGCTCCGAGCCACCTTCAGGCATCATCTCCTAAGTGAGAACCGCCAGTGCTCTCAGGGAAAGGTAAATGACTGGACAGATGTATGCTGAATCCTGCCCTGCTGGGCTGCCTGGAATGAGGACTTGGTTTTGCATTTGCATTTGGAGCCTGCCATCCATGTAAATAAGCTAATGAATGTGTTTTAACGTTTGCGGGCCATTCTGACACTACAGGCTAAGAGCAACAAACGCACATTATCCCTAATGACCACAGCAACACCTCCTGACCCTCTGGGTGCCTAGCTGTCAGAGCCAGCAACTGGGAAAAGGGCAATCTTGCTTTGAGTTATTTGCTCCTGATGAAGTCCCAGTTGGGCACTGGTTGTATCTGGTATCAACCAACCATCTTCTTATGGCACCATCAAAGTTCATTATGCAAGTAATGCTGTTTTGCAATGAGTTTTAGGGCTGTTTTCAAGTTAACAGTATTTGCGCTTGAAATTTGTGTGTGTGAAATTTGTGCTGTGCAGGGCGTTGCTTTTTAGTAGGTTGCATATTGCTGCAACATGGGTTTTGTTAGTAGATTGGAAAAGAATACAGATAAAGACTACTGATAAAAGACAGGCTAGAATTCGTATCAGTTACAAGTTTATGCTGCTTATGCTGACTCAAAATAGTCATGTACTTTGCAGTGCAACGATGGCCTGCCTGGATCTATGTAATCATATTTCTAGAGCAAGCAGTCCTTGTTTTAATCTGACGTGACTGGGAACAGAGAGCAAGTATGGCATAGGGAAGCAAGGCCTACACTGGGCAAGAGGCTAACTGGCTAGGAGGCCACCTGCGCCCTGATCAGGGTTTCGTTTTCAACCTACTAGTAGGCCAGCTTTGAATCCTCATGTTTGTTCATCTCTAGATGATAGCTTGCTTGTAGCTCTGCTCTACCTTTGCTATGGTCAAAGCAGTTTTAATGAGCAATCAGGACTCGTGCTTACTCCTCTCCTCAGAGGATAAGGAAACCAGGACCTCAACATATATGCAGGTAAAAGCAGTGTGGCTAGGTAGGACATAGAGCTAACTCATGAAAATATAGTAGGCAGTTTCTGGAGCACATGGACACAAAGAAGTGGAAGCGGGCTTCAGGCCAACGCTTAAACAGAGGTAACTCAGGTCACTGCAACTCCGCTCAAGGACGCGGCCATGTGAACCGAGAGAGGAACCGGGCAGTGACCGCTACAGCATAACTTACTCCAGCGCAAACGACACCAGGTCCCAGGAGGAGTCAAAGCCACAGAGCAATTCACCACTCAGGTTAACACCAGCAGCTGCAGATCTTCCTATGGCAATGCAACAGGATTTGTACTGGTATAAATCATGTGCGCCACTACATTCACAGACAGGAAAGTAAGGAAGGAAGAGAAACAAAGGGCAGAAATAGAGATGGCCCTAAAAGGGAACTTATTTTCTTACCAAGCAATCCCGAAAGCAACAATAAGGTACTAAACAATAAAGCACGGCTAAGCATTTCATTGCTACGCAAGGTCACAGTCTACCTTCCCCCACTGCTGCCCTCAGTGGGAGGCTCACCGTGGAGCGACGGATACAGAGCCGAACTGACAGCCAAACCTGGGGAATCTGGCCATTTCCCCAGGATGAATCTGACATCCCTGACTCTCAGGATGAAGACAAAGGGTGAAAGAAATGAAATACTACGATTCCCATCCGACAGAGAAGAACGAGTGGTGGCGGTGTTAAGGCTGTGTGCACACTGGGACGGCTCCATCAGCACCGGACTAGCAGCATGCTACCCTGCAAAGCACTTCTAGTGAGCACAGAGCTATTTCAGTAAAACCGATTTTTTTCAGCAGAGTAACACCCTCCTGAGTGCAGTGAGCAGTGATGCAGCTACAAGCAACGATTTTGAAGATTTAACTATCACTAGTCCAGAAGCTCCCAGCTGCACAGCAGTGTTAGCCAGGGATCTCAGCCCTTCTCTCTGCTCACTGACAGATCTGGTTCACCCGATTCAGACTTTCCCCGCGACGAGACTGACCTGCAATGAGACATTTAGGACACATCTACCGCAGTCCTGCTGGGGTGGAAGAGCTATGCCTTCCCTGAACTTGCAGTCACTGCTCCTCCCTTCCCACCCCTTGGGGACAACAGCAGCAGCCAACGCAGCTGAATCCTCTGGATTTCCATCCTACCCTCACTGCATGGCAAAAAGGGTCCACGTTTGGTCCAGCTCTGCCTCCTTTCCCTGGGGCACCAACTTTCAGCGTGCCCGTATTACTGAGAAGCCTCTAGGCAGTTTGTTTCCCTGTCTGAACCAACGTGGCTCGGCTAGGAAAGGCTTCAGTAGTACGTGAAGTCATACCGACAAAAAAGGCCACCTGTCGCTCCGGCTCACTGTTTGGGGAAATGATTCAAGCAGCATCAGCACAATTATTTTGCTGCATGACATGCATCTCCCACAGGAGGGCTAGCCGACGGGATTACGTTGACCGTCCCTTTTTAAGTAGGGACGAGACTGCCCAGAATTTGGGAATTACCAATCTGCAACAAACAAATGGCTGGCGTGTTACTTTTTTTAAACACAAAATGGATCTTTAAAGTAGATAAATAAAAGATGATGAATTAGATGAGAAGCATGGAAACAGGCTCTAAGCAGTCCAATCCTCTTCTAAAGAAACCCGTGGCAAAATACGGACTCTGAGATACTGAGAGTGCCCTCCTTTTACTGTGATGCCTGAAGGTGCATTCACCCCCCCCTACTCTAGGAGCCCAATTTAAGAGTTGTAAGTACTACATTTGGATTAGTCACAAGTGATTCAGACTGCTCCAACTTGATTTCTCCGACAATGGAGAGATGTAGTTGTGACAGGCGCTAGCATATAAGCAGTCTGAACATGGCCCCAGCTGCTTCACGCTCCCTGAAAGATTTGTTCTCCTGACACCGCTCCAAAGCAGGACGCACTATTTCCATCCCACAGATAGGAAAAGATGACTATATCTGGAGCAGGCTACCAAGTTGCAAGAAACAAGCCATTTTCACCAGCTTATCTCTATTTTGCCAAAGTTTACTTTGGCCCAGAAAGCTGTGTTTTTCCACACAAAATCCTGAAATCATCACTCAATGTGATACTTTTCCGCTTATGAAAAAGTCATAAGCCATCTTATCCTGAGTTCAGATATTTTAAGGCAAAAGGGAATTTAGATTTCTCAACAATGGAGGTTTTAACATGTGCTGCTTGCCAACATAATGAGTGCATCCAAGAAATATGACTCAAGTTGTCATGCCTCTTGAAGCTAGGAACTGTCTTCTCTATTAAATCTACCACAGTTTTCCATGAATGCAACTTGGCTTCTATTTTTGCTCTCATTGTATTATGCTGAGTTAGACTGCATGTGTAACACAACTTAAATACAGACACAGAAAAATACAGTTTTTTTTCTTGACATGTTCTGGAATGAGGGGGAAATAACATTAGATTTATTTATGCAGTTCTCTTCATACTAAATTGCTGGCACTTCAGCAGAAGGACTCCCCACAAGAATGTTCTTTCAATCTCTAATCCTCTCCGACTACAGTGCAGGAAATTCCAGTGCCTAAGCACCTATTCCTCTTCCCTGGAAGTGTCAGACTTTGGACCATGGGGGGAGATAAAGAGCTCTTCTGCTGACTCATCTTGGCACAGATCAGGTAACCTTCCTTAGGTCCAGCAAGGGGAAAGAAAAAAGGCCTAAGGAAAGCTAAAATGTCTGCATGGAAAAAAGCAAAAAAATAAAATAAAATAAAAAAATGCTCTTGAACAAGCCAGCTCAGGAAGGAACTGGCCCTACCAACTGTTCGTTTGAGTTTGCAAATAATCAACTTGCAAAAATTCAATATTCAAGCAACCAGGATTGGGTTGCTTTCACGAGATGTGGAGCTTACATGAGGCACTCAAGAAAAGCAAAGCTCTGCCCCTCTGGCTTTGAGGCCTCTCACTAAGTCCTTGAGCTTTTGTGTAGGAATCCATACCCAAGATGTCAATAAACTCAGAAGTGCTTTATTGTGGAACTGGGTAAGAGCAGGAATGGCCAGGAAGAGAGTTTAGATCTGTTCAAAATCTTCTCTCACAGGCTTCCTGCAAATACCTCAGCTGCACGCTCCTGGACATATTTATGCATCAGGCCTCTCACTACAGCAAGAGGCAATAGTTAATCCCCTTTCCAAAAGGGATATGGGCTTTTACCACATCAGGTATCTTGGGGGAGCTGGATCTTTGGACCTGTAATTTCTATGCTCTGGATTCACAAAGACGTGCAGGAATCTATGTCTCACTGAATCACTTGTGGACCCTCGTGAATCCTTATCTCAGCCATGAGCTTGATCAGTTGTCAGTATACAAAGCAACATCAACACAACACAAGCTAATAAGAGAGCCGAGGAAGTACTGTAAAAATAATCTGAACAGCTCATTCAGATAAGACTAAGAAATTCACATCAATTATAGGACCCCATTCATTTTTTTGCGCACAGCTGTATGCACAGCATTCCATTCCCAAGAAAGCCGGGAGAAAGGAAAAATAGCATGAATACTCGTGCAAGTCTGTATTCACATGAGTATTTGCACCTGAATAGCATGTACTGCCATCTCTGATGGCTCTTTGTAGGCCTGGGAGTAGAAACGCTCTCATGGAATTTAAGAGACCCAACGCACATCACAAACTAGCTCTCTTTGCAGTGTGCCTATGTTCCAGTACACCTGCATGATTATTTTGGTGAAGAGTACATAAACTTTGCTTAAGAAAAAACCCGCAAAACTCATTTGTGGATACTTAACACAGAATTTGGGTTATATTAACCAAATTAATTATTCATTGCAAAGAGCTTTCTCAAATCTAAGTCATACCAACATCATCCAATACAATCTGATACTTCACTCTTGACCCCTCATTTTTTCACACAATTCTCCTTGACAGCTATTTCTAGGTTTATAGTGTCTAACCAGAATTTTAAGCTCCTCAGAATAGTACCATCTTACTTCATCTATCGCCAAAGCACCAAACAATTCCAATATTGTAAAAATAACAACTCTACTGATCTATATGCAAACAGTATTGTGTGTCCTGTCAGTTCTATTTATTTGTGCATGCACAGAACCAGACTTCATACCTTGCTGCCACAGTATAATCACAAAAGATTCAGAAAACATACAGTTCTAGTAAATACAAAGTTTTGCACTCATGAGACGGGTATCCATATTGTAACATTCAAAGATTAAGAAACCATTTGGGTACAAACAATTAGTGGAAATACCTCAACAATTTCACTGGGAAGCATGATTCATTCTTATTAAAACACCTTTGCTACTGATAAATATATTGCTAAATCTTTAACTTAAAATGACCTTCTAGTGCAATTTTTAGAAACATATCTTGTATCTCATTTCTCTGGGCAAAGCTGGACTGGGAACACACTATGCTGGTTTTATTGCCAAATGTTGAAATGACATGCTGAGAGACACAGGTAAATCCATTTTCTATTTCTAAAGCCCAGTTTTCTTACCTGTAAAATGGCATTAACTGTACCCTTGCTTCTTTTATGAAATATCACCACACAACTTATTTTCAGGTGAAAAACGTGCTGTCTTACTATTTTCATAAATAGATGGTAATAATCATGTATTCATCTCCATTATTTTATACAGATTGTCTGTGTCACCAATGATAAACGAAAGGTTGTTTTTTAAACAAGAGGTATAGTTATACTTTGCAGTATGACAAATGCATTCTTACACTGTTTAAAATGAGAAATAAGCAAATATCTGAGCTGTAAAAACAGGCTTTTCTCATATTTTTGGTCAATTTAACAGCTGTTTTGAATATTTTATATTTACCAAAATGCTTTCCATTTCAAACCTTCAACTTTGAAGAAGGCAGCCTTTTTTGTATTTTCAAGCAGAATCTGAATTCTTTTTCCAAGTCTACATCAAGCTAAATATTCTAAAACATATCAAACTTCAAAAAAAGTTGTTTGCTGTTTGCAGTTAGATGAAGTGATAAGAATTTCTTTAAATACTTCCTCCTTGGAACACGAGAAGTTTAATTCCATAAGAAGCACTTTCATCTCAGTAGTCTTTCATGGCAAAGAACCACTGTTCAAGGCATTGTTCAAAGATATCAAACGGAAAGAGGGCAGACGCCTTCCCATTCCCTTCATATATAAAAAAGAATAAATAATCATTCAAAGTTTAAAGAGTTGACAAGCTTGATTACAGAAACATTATGGTATGTGTCAACTAGTATAGTGACATCACCTCAAAGATGCATGTTTCATATAATGCAGATGATGTCTCTGACCACAGCAGGCAGAGCAGATTTCAAGGGAAGACTACAAAATTGCACTCCAAATTCCCCTATCTTTCTATCATAATTCTGAAGAGGGCAACATTCCTTTTGGGTTGAAAATTTCTACTCCATATTGTTATGTGAAAGCAAGGCTAAAAGGAAAGAGAATTTGGGCCTCTGAGAATGAAAAGACTCTTAGAACAGATGCAGAAAATCATAAGGTGAAAGGCTTAGAGAAAGTTGTTTATATTTGAAAATTTCAGAATAATTTCTAAAAATTATTTAAATAAAGTTATTCGTTCATGTAAAAGCATTAACCCAGGAACAGCCAAAACAAAACCAAACATTCAGTATGAAGATTTTCTTTACAATAAAAAGTCTTCTAGGAAGTATATTAAATACACGACAAGAGGAAAATAATTTATATTTATGGGCATCACATTTTAGAACAATGTCTTAGCCATTAATCATTTATAAATGATTCATAAAGAAATCAAATATGATATTCCATAAAAGAATAATCTGATGTACAGTTTAAACGTAAGGCTTCACCATAACATCTCACACCCTTCACTTGTCTCTTTGCCAAGTTGAGCAATCTCTACATACTCTGCTACCAGAGTGACACAGCATGATGGTCCTCAAAAATACATCTAGTATTCAGGTTTACTTTTTAAGGTTCAGCAAAATAATATTAGAACTATTACTAAAAAGTGCCCTATTATATGTCACAGTCAAAGCAAATGAAAAGCTAGGAGAAATATGTGAAGTTACACTTGCCATGTTAAGGTTGAGGGAACGGATAAATTACACCTTGCAAAAGAAAAAAAGATTAGCTGCCTGTTATGCCGTCGTATTACTAGTCATGGAGCACAACAAGGACACTGCAATTCCAAATCACAGACTAGAAACACAGTCCTTCTTTTTAACAAAGTATATAACTTCTGTGTGGAAAAATCAGGAAAAATCATAAGAAATATCAATCTCCATAGCTATCACATGCATGAGAATGATTTACTTTACAGAGCCCAAGTTGATTCAAAATACTGAATTTAATACTGATGTCAATTATATCCCTTAGTTTCCTTATGCATCAAGTACAAATCAGAAGAAAATATCCTGCCCTGAATAACTGATTTTCATCCACAAAACATTGTCAGAAACCTAGCATTTTACAACACGGTCATCTGGTGTTGCAGTTAACGCATTTGTTCTGCAGACAACAGTCACAAGTACTTACTAAAAATACAGGTATGTTTCCTAAAGGTAACATGAAGCTTTATTTAAGATGACAAAGCTTTTGTAACAGTGCAGGGTGCAGGTTTTCAGTATGAAGACATTCAGAAGATTTGCTGCTCAAAGAGGATCTTTTCAAACCCTGGTGGAGGTGTATGATAAAATTCACTGAACTGACAATCCAGAATGGCACTGTCATCAACTGCAGAAGACAATCAAACAGAAGGAATTAGAGACAGAACACTTATATTTTGATCCTCTATTACACAACCTTACTAGATTATATACATGCAAATACTATGCTCATATCATGAAGAATATTCTCCAATACATCAATTACATTAACACAATAAAAAGAAATCTCTTCGGAAAACTAGCTAAATCCCTACACACATGCCCAGGAAGAGCAGATCATCTCTCTCTTCTGCTGTTTACTTTAGTCTATGATGGTCTCTGATGAGGTCATTGTTTTCTCTAATTTCACTGGCTGCGTTAGCATGGCTTCAGACAATTCTTCCCAAATTTTCTACTCTATTTCTCTGGAAATCTACAAATCAAGGACACCACTAGATAAACACTGCAGGGTTGTCCCCTCCTCAACTGCGTATTTTTCTGTCTACTTCCTAATTTCGCTGCAGGCTTACAGGGTTTTAGCTGTCTGCAATAGCTGGTGTCGGGTCATCTGTTTTAGACTGCGATACCAAGAGAGCCTTCTTCATTGCCTTTTTAAGTTGGAAGTTAATTGTGTTTTAAAACCAGCACCTCTCCCATTTTTGGACCCTCTGCATAATCTGAAACAAAAGTGTTATTAGCCTTCAATGCAGAAGATTAAAATGAAAATGCTGAGGATTTTCACAGCAATGCTTTCAAGTACTGCCTTAGCAAACCGAAATATCCAACCGGGCAGAAAATTATGATCTCTTTCAAAGACATTGTCTTCTATGATCTTCTAAGACCTAAATCTGATATGATAGTAGCCTTAGATCAAAATAGAAAAGCTTCATCTCCATATTTTGGGTTTGAATTAGATATCTCAGAGCCAAGATAGGAAATTTTCCTTTCCAGGCTCAGCTAAAACTACCGTTAGCGTACTTGTACAGTTCTGCATCACTTACGCGGTGGTGTTAACTTCGCATCTCACTTATGTACAAGTCCCTGAGCTATACTTGCTGGGAAGAACAACCTGCAAGCTCACTTCTCTGTTTTACTTTTTCAGATTTGACGCCATGTTCATCTATTCATTCATGCTTCTTCTAAAAGATATCTGTAGCTCTAGTCTGAATTATAGATTGAACTAATGCTTAAGAAACTCTCTTCTCCATGTTCAAATCCTTTCACTTGACTAGGAGCAGCAACATTAAACTAAGGACATTTACATTTAAAATTTATACCAAGTAAATGTCATGCAAATGCAATTTGCAGGCTTCAATTGTTACAGCAATATATAGGAAACATGATAATTTTTATGAAATTATGACCACTTGTGAAAGATGATGGTAAGAGTCTAGCAGTAAAAGGTCACTGCATTCCCCAGGCACGACTCCTATAGTTGGAGAAAACAAGGATTTACGATAGGCTAAAATGCCACCAAATATTTTCTGAAAGCAACCTGCATTCTCTATGCTATGTAACACTATTTCCAAAACCAAGAGAAGATGCAAGCATCAACTACCACACAACATCTATTCTCCCACTGCTCGCCGGGTTTTTGACACAAGGAGAAACAACAGTGCTGCAGGCCTGTCACTATTTGCCACTGTATTTTAGCAGCGCCATCATGTGGTACAAGAACAGATCTTGAAATGACAATATGGAACAGATCACAGAATGACAATGTGGAACAATTTTCACTCTTAATAGCTTAGAAAGAGGCAAGCTGTTAGTCGAATTTATACACTTCAAAGGCACCACAGCCCATCTAGAGTATTTGCTTCCTGTTCATGAGCTGTAATATTAAGAATGTGTCATGACATAAATGGGAACATGCCAACAGTTCATTAACAATCATGAAATGAAATAATTATCCATGCCGTGTAGCGCAATGACATCTCAAGAGCCGAGTTTCAAAGAGGGCAGTATTTAGACAAAGCTTACAAAGGAATAAAGATAATCTGGAGATGGCTGTAGGTGTAATACAGGGAATTCAATGAGCAGTTACCATTTTCTGCGAGTCACAAGCCAACCCAGAGTTTAGTGTGATTACACACAGAGCAAGGGGAAGTGCTGTCTCTCAGATGAGATGTTAAACAGAATTTGGATTACTTGGGAACTACAAAAACACCGCCAAGTTATAGAAGAGTAAATTGTTAACACATGTCTTGGCCAAATTCCAACTTCCATAATTCATAAATTCTTTCTTAAACTGCCTATGCAGAGATTAATTGCATATGGTATTTGTTTGTTGTTCAAAACTGTTGTGTCGTACTGATGGTTGCTGGCATAATAGCTACCACAATTCACTCACCGGTTGTTGGATTTCAGAAATGTGTATTAATTTGTTATAGGAGCAAAAAGTTGTACTACTATATAGCAAGCAGGTGTACTACTACTAAAATAAGACAATTTAAACAGCAGTTCACAACCTACCCATATTTGACATCAAATGCCCTTATAAAGCATGTGAAATAAACAGGCATAAATACCAAGCTTCAGAGATCAACTGGATTATCCCACTTGTTTACACTAGGTTGGATTTCTGTTGTTTCTTTTTTTTCATTTCAGGAATTTTTAGACTGCCGGAACTCCGCCGCTTGTTGGATGTAGTCACTTTGTAACAAGTCAGTAAGCAGTGCCCTTGTTTCCAGCTATTAAGCAGCATTAAAAATGAGGTGAAAATATACTTCTGTGTTTTTCTAATTCCATATATCCACACAATTAATAGTTGTAGTTGCCAAAAATAAGTGATTGATGGTGACTGGAAAAATGTGTGCTCCATGCAAGTAAGGAGAAGGATACATAGCTCAGGAGACAGACTTGATGCTGTGTGCTGTGAAAGGGTTTAAAAAATCTTTGACTTACCATATACCACTGGATAGACAGTTCCTCTGATTCCTGAAGCTGGACAATGCATGTTCTTCCCATTTAAATACACATTTAATTCCACATGATCATATGTAATGCCCTACAAAGTTGAGAACATTAACAAAAAAAGCATCAACATGTTTATACAATTAAAACTGCTACTTATTCCAGCTTTCTTAGCCACAGGCAGGTTTTAACACCATTATGCAAACCACAGCATGCCAGAAAAACTGACTTAAAATATTCTTGCAGAGAACTGGAAGTTAATAAACGACGATAACATTTTTATTTTCAAATACTTGAGATTCCTTAATGCTCATTCAGTTGGGATGCAGTACAGTATTCCATATCATATCTGACCAAGGACAGTTTACAAAGTAAACTTCCAGATTATTTTTCACCATGTTAAGGAATCACAAAATTTCCAATGATTCTGAATATTAAGCACTTTGTAGTCTGCCTGTTTATATTTCCCTATGGAAACAATTTTAATAAATAATGATGTTATGAATTCAGTTCATCTACTCATCCTTCCCTATGAAAACCTCCCCAAGCTCTTTTTCTCTGCCAGCAGTAACAGACCACAGTTTGATACACAGTACTATAAACATGCGGATTACAGAGCAGAAAGGAAACACTAGCAAGGTAATAAATTACTTATTTGTTAGCTAAATGATTTTTCTGACTGCTGCTGGTATGGCTGAGTGTGAAAATTCATGTTGTTATTCACTACTTCAGAAATCTATTTTCATGACACAACACAATAAGAGGAAATTTAAGAAAACTGGGAATTTAGTAAAGTAACACATCAGCTACTTTTTTGTTTAATTTAAGCTATTCAGACTAAATGGGCTGACCAAATCCTAAAAGAGCCTGCAACCCTCCAAGAAAACAATTTCAGAAGGGGATTAAAAGAATAATGTAGTGTCTGAAGGTAGAGGGTGGAGTTGTCAACATTAGCTGTTTGGGGCTTCTAAGAGATTGAATTTTTAACCATTGCTATATGGTGGCAAGATAACCTAACAAGAAAACCTGGTGGTGAGAAATGATCTAAATTTCACTGCTCATGTTTTTTTTAGAAAAGTAATCTCTAACATTGAGAAAATGGCAGCAACTAAACAGAATCCTCTGAACACAGTGTCACTTAAAAACATTTTGAGAAACTGCAAACAGTAACGCAAAAAATAATTAGATGCTCATTTTGCTCTCATTCGTCAAGCATCTTCTGAGTGAGAATTATCCTCCCCATCCCTGTTTAATCTCTCTCTCCGTCCCTATAAAGGTTTGGCCGAAAATACAATTCATTTATCACTTAGGAACTATCTTTGCTCAGTTCTGTCCCTGTAACTATTAATCAGTTAGCTACAGGATATTAAGTTCAGCTGGGCATGTTACATAGCTATGTAATGCATTCTAGCACATTATTTATTCAGAAAAGTCCCACCTCAAACAATGTGTGATCCTTCTGAGGAGAATTACTGGTTGGGCAGATACAGCAACCAGACTGCAACAGAGCATTAGAAGCTACTTTTCAAACACTGGTAAAGTCTATCCCCCTTAGAAACACATCAATGCTGAGACTAAAGTCCACTGAAATCCAGACTGCTGATCCATTCAAATATAACAGGAGTTTATGTCACCACTTCCCAAACCGAGCAATGCAAGCCAAACAATAATTCAACTGAAATGATCAGTCTGACCACACAGCTGCAAACAGGAAAAGTCTAGGAACAGCTGCTGAAGATAAAGAAGCCTTAAGAAACTCACCACCACATCCCCCTCCTGAGGAAGGTTGTTTGCTGGCAGTCTATTTTTCTCCTCGTTGTTATAATAGAGAGCTCCATCATTCCTCATCACCAGACTATGGACATCTCGACCAAGAGGAATTTGATTCAAGTTTGCTTTTTGGGTTGCAACTCCAATACCCCAAATCCCTAAAACGTAATGTTAACATGAGGGGAAGACAAGTTATTCATTTGAAAACTGTCTGCAGCAGGACAGCATAAAGAACGTGTTTTTAACTGGTAAAATCTCCACGACACTTGTTTAAGTTCTACTGGAAATACCAGCAGTCACAAAAGACTGAAGAAACAGCATGCATCTTGAAAAAAGAAGGATCCAGAGAATTCTAAACCACTTAGCTTAACTTTCCTCCCCAGAAAAATAACGGAAACAAACTCCCCGTGTTAAATTAAAAGGAGGTAAAAAATAAATCCAGCTAGCATGGATTTGTCAACAACAAATCAAGTCAAAACAACATAACCTCCCTTTTCAGCTAGCTACACTAACCCTAGGGATAAAGGAGAAATGGTAAATATGTCAGATCTTGATTTGGTAATGTTTTTGAACCTCATACAACATTGAAATGCTCCAATGAGGAAAATATGGTCTAAATGAAGTTACTGCAACATGAATGCACAACTGGATAGAAAACTGTATTCCAAGGCTGCTTATCAGCAGTACCTGTCAAATCAAAAGGATGACTCTAGCGGGGTTTGAGGCTTTGTACTACATGCTTAAGGTCAGATACTGTTCCATATTTAGATTATTGACTTGGATAATGTGACAGTGTGCTCATTAAACGTGCTGCCAATACCAAGCTGACAGGATTGCAAACTCTTCCAAGGCTATTCAAGTTTTACATGATGCTGACAAATTGGTTTAAAGGTCTGAAATGAGGAGTACGCAGTTGCTTTAGCTGAACTACAAAGAACAGCAGGTAAGTAGGAATAATAAACTGTACAAATACAATACTGGCTTGGCAACCAACTCACAGAATATAATCTGGAGGTTATTACAGACCACAGGCTGAATGGAACCACAAGTCTATGTCTACTGTTGCAAAAAAATCCTGGATGTATGGCATATATAAATCAGATACATTGTATGTAAAGTAGATGAAGGACATGTATTCTACTGCTGCTGCAGCTGGAGCAGAGCATCCATTTTAAGCATCACAACTCAAGACAAATTAGATCTATTAGAGAAATGTGGAAGAAATATCAAAAACAATCAGAAGTCTAGAAAAATGATCTGTGAGGAGACAATGAAAGAAATGGAACTGTTCAATCTACAGAAGACTAAAATGAGGCAAAAATATACAGAAATTAGTTTTAGAAGACAGAATCACAGAACAATTTATTCTAATGCTTACATGTCCAGAGTGAAGAGGATCAGAGTGTGAAGAGGTTCAGATGTGACTTAAAGTTTTTTCTAATAGTCAGGCTAGATGAGCCTGAACAGATTGCCCAGGGACACTTCTGTGATTCAAAGTTAAGCTAAGTGATCTACAATTTACCTACCTTGGGGCACAGAAATTGACAGGACACGACTCACAGGAACCACAACAGTTTACTTCCTGTGTTTCTAAACTAAAGCATAAGAACTTGGATACAGTATTTGTGCAAGTAACGACCATGGGTGAAAAACAGCTGCAGCTGATTCTAACCCCAAAAGAAAGGATATTAAAATTGCCAAGTTAAGACTGTGCTGGGGTTTCTAAGACTTAACAACGGTCAGTCAAACCGACTGCAAGGTATTTTGGACAGATTTGCCCTCACACTGCTTACACTCCAATCCAACTGAATGCAAGCAACCATCACCCAAAAAGCACAGTATTAGCTCCAGCTCATATTGTAATGCCCAGCAAGACATCTTTGAACTAACACTCCCTTCCTCCACCCCCCACAAGCTTAGAGGAAGAACGGTTTCATTTTTAAGGTGTTTGCTGTTTATAAAAATACAGGCTTAAAATTAGAATACAGACAACTCTGGAGTGCACTCTGTACTAGCGAAGCTGGCCTTATTAGTAAAAGCATGGTGTTTCCAAATCTCTTTCACTTCCTGCCACCTTCCATTACAAACCTGCACAAACCAACCAAATAAATAAACAGTGTGCTGAAGGGCTCCTTCTTGATAAGGCAGTGTCTGAGTAAGTGCTGTGCCCTCAGTTGAAGAGCAAAGTGTGGCACAAGTGCCTCCCTTGCTGAGGCAGACACTGTGCATGTTAGAAGCAAATAAGCGTAGACAAAGAGCTACAGATATTGCTGGATAAACTGCACTAGTTAAAAAAAGAAACAGAACACTTTAGAGCTGCAGAGTTTTACCAAAAAACATTTCTAAAATATATTAACTGAAAAACATACCTGTAACAACATATAGAATAGTATAGTGCTTTAGCATTTGCACCTCTTTAGTAAATAGACTTACCATTCTTTTTAATAATTCAGAGCTACAATTTCAAAACCATGAAATTTCCTTTTACACAATGACAACTTATAAAACTCTCTGATGTTCACAAAGTTCAAGAATGCAATAAGAATGATGTATGTGCTCAGTGAGATACAACTACCAGCAGGCAATGTGACATATCTTTCCAAGTTTAAAATGGTACGTTTTTGCTGGCTAACCTGTGGATTGGATTTTAAACTCAAAATAGCTCTTGTTCTGATGCAAAGGTGCATTGGCTAAGCAGCCTCCCGTGCCACATATTCTTCTGCCATTTTTGACAATGACGACATCTGTTCCTGCAAAGAGAAAAAAACCCACAAAACTTTAAAACCTTTTCAGAAGTCTGGAGGCAGCCCTTAAAAGCCCTAAACACTGAGAACATTTTTTTTCTTTCAACCCCAAGTAAGAGCTTCATTAGTCTGTGCGAATTATGATGATGGGCCATGCTTTGAAGTAAGAAAAGGAAAACTCTTTATAGGCTACTCCATCTTTCAACTAATGTTTATTTATTTAAAATCTATACTCTGTCATAATGTCGCCTCTTGTGTTTTAATGCACCATGCTGATTACAACCTTTGCTCAGCCACATCAGAAGCATAACTTAAAATTTAGTCAGAAAGGGTTCACTGTGACAAGGACCTAATCCCTGCACCTTGTCTCTACGTGCTGGAAAAAAAAAAACTTCTTCAAACAGAAGGAAAGGCACACTGGGTAGAAATGTTTGGAGGAGTGGCAAGCCATTTAATTATTCTCTGAAATATTCTTTTTATTAGAAACATGCCTTCCAACGCAGAGAAAAAAAAATGTAATACTGGACGCTGCTAGGCTCCCTTTCTTCAGTGGAAAACTTCAGCTGTAGGCACTGCTGTCATGGCCAAGCACACAGTAGACAGTCAATGTCCCCCTATGCAATTAAATAAAAACAGGCCCAGAACTGTGCTTGAGCGCTGGAACCCTGGTTGTCCACACTGCTCCCCTGCTAGCTCACGCCCTCGGCCTTCCGCAGATGCCTCCAAACAGCCCTCTCCACGGCAAAGCCCAAGGGTGATTTTGTGGGTAGTTCATCCCGGGGATCGTTCCCAAAAAGCAGCGTGGACGAGACGCCACCTGGCTCTGCTCCTTCCGCTGCCACCTGACTTCCCCACAGCACCTCGCCCCCCCTTGCCCCAAGCGGGACGCCACGGTCCCCCGCCTCGCCTGACCGAGGTCTTCGGTTCCCATCGAGCAGCCTTCCTCTCCCAAAACACGCTCTCCGGGAGCGAGGGGCACAGCCACACACTTCACTTATCAGCTTAAACTGAAGCTAATCCAAAATTATTTTCTGATTTCCTCTGTAAGCTCACTGTTTCCAGGAACAACGTCTGAAACAGCCTCACATTTTCTGCGAAGCTGTGAAGTAAACCTTTCAGATAGGGCACCCGGGAGCACCTGCCCTCGGATGGGGAACAGGCCAATCCTTCCAACGCGAGCAGCTGCAAACGCTACAGAACTGCCGCCACGCTCAGAGACGCCGCTGCCCGCGTATGGGCGATTTTGGGGGGGGGGGTTTCAGCTTTAACCCGGGAAGGGCGCCCGGCACCCCTCCGCGACCGGCCGGGGGCGGGGCCAGGGCCCGGGGGCGGGGCTCTCGCGCGGCCCCTCCCCGCCCCCGCTGCCCGGTGCCCCCTCCCCCAACCCCCGCGGCCGGCGGCGGAGCGGTGGGGGGGGGGTATGCGGGCCCGCCCCCCCCCCTTACCCATGTGCTGCGTGTCCAGCTGCACCGCCGGCATCTCCTTCAGCGGGATGTGCCCGCCGCCGCCGTCCCCGCACCAGCGCAGGCAGCAGAACAGGGAGGCGGCCATGGCTGCCCGCGCGGGGCCGGGCCGAGCCGGGCCGGGCCGAACCGAGCCGAGCCGAGCCGGCGCGCAGACGCCGACGAGCGGCGGCGAGCGCGGCCCCGCGGGCGGGGCGGGGCGGGGCGGGGCGGCGGCGCAGCGCCCCCTGCCGCGCGGGAGGTGGTGCCGCGGGGGGGGCACCCCCACCACCCCCGAGCCCAACGGTCGGGCGCGAGGGCCCGGCGGGGCCTGCCGCCGCCTCGCTTCCCCCCGAGAAACGAGCCGTTGGGGATTGGTACTGGAACAAACGGGGCCAACAGGCAAAAACGGGCGTAAAACCCAGCCACAGTAATGCTAGTGGTGCTGCTCCAGGCCTGCCGCGGTGCCTCGGCTCTCCCCGCGTCTCGCCGTGGCGGGTAACGCAGTCCCTGAGGCAGACGGCACCTTTTTTTTCATCCTGCCTTGGGCACCCCAAGGATTTTTTGAAAATGCAATCTCATGAAATCAAACACTCCCTAAAAAAAAAATCCGATTAAAAATGTGTCTTTCGGTAGGAAGTGAAAGTTTAAAAACACGTGAATAGGCCGCCAGAAACGTACTCTTTCTTTTTTTTTTTTGGCTTTACAATTGAAGAATAAGGTCTGAATTTCTTGTTCGCTTGATGTGACGCTATACCCTTCAAGTCAGATGTAATCACAGTAAATGACTTGTTAAAAAAAAAATGCATGTCTAACAAGTTTGGTGAGATACACCAGGAACCTGTGAGCTGATAGGACTGCAATGTGCAGCATGTGTTTCACATTTTGAAATCATGCTCACTATCATCTTTTTTTTATATACACACACACACACTGCAGACGGTGGATATCATGTCAACGAACTTTTAACAATACTGTCCTGGGCCATGTGAAAATGGGATCCTTCTTGGAAATTCACTGGTCAGTTATTCATGGCTACAAGTAATGAGAAACACATTTATCTTCTTTCTGTTTTGTTTTTTTTTCTTGGAAAAATAAAAAAAGACAGACTCCTTGAAGCAAAAGTTTCACACAAGCTCGCCTGGCAGAGACCCTGTCTCCAGTCCCTGGGGTCTCTACACCTGTTTCTGCGTTCCCTGTGAGTTTGCCTTTTTCCACGGGTCACGCTTTGCGTACATTGAGCAGCCAACGTCTGGCCAGCATGACAGCAGCTATCGCAGGAGCTCGGGAGAGAAAGACACAACACAGGTCTGCTTCACGGTGGGGCAGGACCGACCCACGCAACACCCGTATCCTCAGTCTTGGCAAGGCTTTGAGAGTCCAATGGAAATTGTTCCTTCTCTTATACGTGGATATTCAAACCTTAACACAGTGCCTTGACACAGAGCTCCTGATGACAGCCTCATGCTGGGGAGCAGGGGCAGAGATGGCTGGAGTTTGCTTTAGACCGAGCGGCCAAGGCCAGGCATCTTCCTTTCTCTGTGACACGCATCCCCTTGCAAGATGATCAGGGGACAGGATCAGCCACGCTGCCATGTGCGTGTCCAGGCAAAAGGATACGGTGGACATCCAGAGGATGATGAAAGCGTTGAGAAGACAATATGTACCTCCTGTTTGCCCCTCTGCACTTCTCATGGGCTGCTGTAAAAGGCGGGGAAGCCCTATAGCCTTTCCCCAGCCTATTCTGGCTATCTTTCAATATGTTTATTTGTTATAAGAAGGCAACTTAGAAGTGTACACTTAATTTGCATCATTCCAGCACAGGAGATATTGTCCCTTTCACTATTTATTATATCATTATTCCAAAGTGTTAGAAAAAGACTATAAAGGTTTATAGAACTTGTCACCTCTCTGAGTTCACTTACCTGTGCAAACAAGTTTTTTTTCCAAAATAGAAGAGCGACTATCGTTCTAAATCAAATAGGTGCCTCTTTCAGTGGATACAGCTTTTGATTGCAACTGCTTATGAATGCATCTTCCAAGCCTGTCTTGGCTAGTCAGGCTTAACTCTCAACTTTTTAAGTCTTGTTGGCTCCTAGAGTGCTTTCTCATTAGTACAATGGTATTCAAAAGCTTTGGTGGAGTCTTTCTCCTGGTTTAACTCAGGACCAGTTGAAGTGAGCAGTGAAGACTGCCACATGTACTTAGTGAAAAGCCAGTATGCTATTACTGCAGTTATTTTATTGCAAAGTACATGGTCACATTTTAGGACCAGCTTTGTGTCCCTTTCACAGTGGCAGAATATCCCTTAATTTAAATAGCTTTAGCTTGGTTTGAGGCCTTTGGGTTACACAAGTGTTTCTCTAGTGATTTAGCAAAAGCTCTAGAGCTCTAGGACGCGTAGTATCCAGAAACAGGGCTCTGATATGCTACACCAACAAATACAGTAACGAGTGACAACATGGCTATAGCAGCCCACCTGTACCTACTTCAGGTTCTTACTTATCTACTGAAAAGTATCCAGTAAATATTGTGCTGTGAACTGCTGATCTACAATGTTTTGCAGACAGCAGATTGTTTAAATGCCATAATATGGCATTTAAAGCCATATTTATCTCCAAACCAATTTGGGATGAAATTGTTGGTTCTCATGATTTTCAGCTGGTGTCTCATTTTGTGGCATTTCACCTAGAAAGCTCCCTTAACATTTTATTACCCTATATAATACAACACAACTAATCTAACCCATGTGGTACAAGGTTATCTACCTTAGGATTTTTTTTAAGCAGATATTTAAAAACCCTTGTTAAAAGAAATTTTCATAACAAGAAATACCTTATTGGCCTGGATGGGCTGTATCAGTCACACTTACCCCTTTACTTGAAACATGAGGTGAAATGCTGTCTTTCTGAAAATTGTGCCTACAACCAATCTGATTTTAAGAGCAGTTTTAAAATATGCTTCCTTTCTTTTATTGGACTTACTGTTACAGCCCATAAACATTTGGGGTCAAGAGCTCATTTCCTTAAAATATACCAAATGGGATTATGCTTGAACTTCTAAGAAGTAAATATTAGCTGGAAACTGATGTTTATTTCTTTTGTATGTAGGGCATCATCGTTCTGACTGGTAACTTGTTTTTCACATAATTAGTACCATTTAAGTCACTGTGGGATTTTTATTGTCTGTCGCACACTGTGAGTTTGTCACAGTAAACGCTAAATGACAAATGCTAATATATTAAAAAAAAAAAATCTTAAAAAAAGGACTTAACCTCCAAATGACCTCCCATCCCATTCTTTCTCTGTGGCCTAGTAAGTCCTTTCCCCCCCGCAAATGACCACTGGGAAAACAAACGTGACTTGCCACACGCGCTCAGCATTGCCAAATCTCTTGTGCAAAGGGGGACGGAGCTCTTTGGAGCAATCTCTGGTGATGCCTTGCCGCCGGCTTCCTGCTCCACTAGTCTCTTAACTCGAGCGTCTGGTTTTACAGGCGGCTGTGGGGCAAAGCGTGTTCCGCGGCTTGAAAAGCTGCTGGGGCTGCTTTGGGGAACATTTGCTCTCGCGTGTATGAGCGTGGTGGGAGAAAGGGTGTCTTGCAGAGGCAGCGTGGAGCCCAGTGCAGCGGTGCGCCTGGCCGCTGAGCGTCGTGACAGCCAGTGACGTCCTGGTGTCACAATGAAATGCGCAGGTAAAGCCGGAGAGATGACCCAGGGCCATCTAATGCTGGGCAAGTGGCAGGAAGGTGGAAGGCAGCCGGTAAGGAAACGTGGCTTGTTCCTGTGCCTTTCTTTGAGGTTAAGGTGAGAAATGCCAGCGAGATAGGACCATATTTGCAGATGCCCTTGTCAGCCTGCTTAGAGCATATTAGGACCCTGAGGTTTCTCAAAATTTGTACAATGCACAAAATACTGCCCCAAGGAAATGAAGAGTTGGGCTCCAGTATTTAGAAGTGTAACTGTGCTTGGTAGCAAAGGGTTAATTCAGCTTCTGCCTTTCTTGAGGAGTGTGCATTTCTTTTCATTGGGGAGGCCAAGTATTTAGGGCCCTCCCACACTGGAAGCAAAATTATGCACAGCATGTCTAAACATGTTTGTTGCGCACAGGGTTTCAACTTTATTTCCTTGAACAGTAGCAGCAGAGACATTTTGTCTGGGAACCATGTTAGAAGAGCAGGAGAAAAGAACAGTCCCATCCATTTCACAAATGCAGGCATATTTGAAGGTCCTGCTGAGCTGAAACCATGGTCATTGACTTGTTTTGTCCTCTAGCTCAGCACTTCCTCCACAAAACATAACTGTCTCTCACTGACCCTGCAAAGCGGATCCACATCAGCAGACAAATATGTTTTAATAAGGTTCCCTGATATCACTGAAGCCAAAGGGGAGGCGGAAACTATATATCACCTGTTGCTACAGCCTCTAATACAACATGCTTAATAGTTCAGTTCTCAGAAAAATAATTCCTGTTCATCCCTGTTCTCCTTAAAACCCTGATAGTAAAGACTATTAGGACTTGCTTCTCCCTTGCCATGAGCTTTATGGGGGCACATTCTCCTGGGAATAGCCAATGAAAGAATAGTTATAAAATATGCTGGTGTGGACTTAGTAACATCTTCATGCAACTTGCAAAGAGGTAAATGATAGTGCAGGCCTGGAAAATCAAGGTTTGTTTATTGAAAGCAGTCCTTCCACTCACAGGGTCAGGCCTGTGGTTTGGAAGATGATATAGACAAGGTCTCAGATGAAAAACAGGTTGTGCTTGTACTTTTGAAATCTTCATTATATGGTGTTCTTGTGAGGATTAGCGTTCTGTAGGATGTCTTCTGCTCTGTACAGTTAATCTGACATTCGCCAAGTCATAGAAGAAATTGTATATAAAAATTAATTTTGTTCCTAGTTGTTCTGTTTACTTTGGAGGTTGCTTCTCCTTTCCTCTTTATGCAATATAAGCAAAACCCACCGGAGCAGAGCTTTGATCTATAGGCAATCACAAACCTCATTAAAACTGACAGGCACGCTGGCCACGCTTCATTCAGTAATTAAGTTCTTTTATGGTGTAAGATAGCTAAAAACTAGAAATCACTGCCCACGGCACGGGGCTACATGGCCAAGCACTAAATCGAGCTAACTCATATGAGCAAGCATTAATTTGGGGAAAGTCAGAGAGTTTTCTCGAGGGACCGTTTGCAGACGCAGCAGCGAGAGCGCAGATTGGTTGCAGCTGTGTTTGCCTGTGTGCATGTCAGGGACCGGAAACACCACAGAAGAGCCAGCAGACAGTGGGAGAAGCAGTGGTGCATGGCCCTGAGAAAAAGCCAAGGGACAGCTTCTTCTGGGCAGGCGTTCTGGCGAGAGCAGCAAACTTGGACTGCCGCGCAGCGCTCCCTCCCATTTGCTTCCTCTGCGTGCAAGGAAATGGGACGTGGCTGTACATTCTTTGTAAATAAACAGGATTACACTAAGGAGATAATGGAATTCATCATCAATTTTTCCTCCTCGCAGAAAAATCTGGCAAAGCCCTGCATATTAGTTAACTGTATGGGTCAAAGTTCTGCGTGTAAACCTACAAAGCTATTCAATACTGCTAAAATAGTCATCAGAGACCCTGCAGATATCAAGGCAGTCTCTGAAATTCAGACCTCAAAACTGCAGTTGATCATTTCAATTGCTGATGATCCTTCACGGCTTTTTAATGCCTGCTATTTCTACAGTGCATATTAAAAGTAGCTTTTATGGAACAGTAACAAGAAACTGCTTTCTCTGTTCTCTCTTTTGGAGTGTTTAATATAGTCCAGATGTATCTATTGAAAAGAAATATAGTCAGATACAATATAGTTGTGAAATGTTTATACGTGTTTAAGGTGTTTGATACACAGAGCTGTTTTTGAATAGTTTCCTTATTCATGTTATCTTGCAGTGTCTTGTTACTGAGCTGCTATTGCATCAAATCTGTTGCAGATTTATTTCCATATTTGGGTCCCTATAGTACATAGTACCTAGTATATCTCAGATTGTCTCTCTCCATTTGGGGGTATGTTCACACGAGCACAGCTGCATGAAGCAGTGTGTTTTAAGAAGTCATTATCCTGAGGGCTGGATTTTACTGTGTGTGCGCCCTGACACCTCTGCAATAGGAGGTGAAGCCTTAACCTCCGTCAGTGGGAAGCAAAGGCAGACGTGGAGCCAGGGGATAAACCTGGAAAATTCCAGGGGAGATAACAGAGCCCTCGACTATTCTCTTTTCCTTGTTGTTTCACCCTAGGAGACAACTCCAATCTGCCAAGTCTTTGGTTGCGTAGCTTCAGAGAAGCCTTAATGATGGCAAACACAAACATGGAAAAAATAAAGTTACTTTCAACCCCGGCTACTTTTATCCAACAGCTTTGTGATAGATACCTTCCAGCACAAGACAGAAGGTGGCTGGGGCCTGGAATGAGCAGCTGGTGTGGCCAAAGGGCAAGACCATGTTACTTTTGGCAGCAGTGCTGGCAATAGCTGGCTGGGAGCATTTGTGAAATTATGGCCTGCGGGGGCAGCTCTGTTTTATGTTGCCGTGTGTGCAGGCTGCCACTGAAAAGGCACTTTCTCTGGCTTCCTTCCGCTGGCATCAGCATTTGTGTGGCTGCAGGATCAGCTGGATGAGGAATATGATCCTGCTGAAAAGTGTTTTCTTTTTTTTTTTTTTTTTTTTTTTTTAAACTGGATTAGCTTTCAGCTCCTTTGGCAAGCAGATCTAACTTAACATGTGGCCGCATGACTGTCAGAGCCAACAGAAAGGAGGCATCAGGAAAGCATGACTAAGGGAGGGGGAAAGGATGTTATTACTCTTTTGGAGGTAGCACAGTCTCACACTGGCCGAAGCCTCCTGTGAATCCAGCTCCTGGGGTAAAATTACCTGTCATGGTTTGAGTCAGTCTAATGGCTTCCTTCCACAGAAAGGGGAAAATCTTGTTCCTCTTTTCCACATTAGCTCTGGTGACTGTCTGATGTTGTACTGGACTGGCTTGGCTCATTAAATCAGCAGAAAACTAACCCAGGCAAGGAAAAGGGAATGGCGTTCTGCTGGCTGAGTGAGTTGAATCAGCGCAGTAAAGCATCCAACGAGCAGCAGCGCTGATACAAGGCAGGAGAGTAGCAGCACAGAGCCCTGAGGTTGACTGAAACATGCGATGCAGCTTCAGTCTCGGAAATCTCCTGCCCTAACACTTAACAGAAGAACCACAATCTAGGCTCTCTCTGTAGTTTATACATGACGATAGGCCTTATCCCTTTATCCTAACACAAATACAGATGTGTTTGCCTTGTAAAAATAGTAGTTGTCACTATTTTATAATTCTTTCCAAATATATGTATTTTGGACCCTGTTAAGGGTGACATTTAACCTAATGCTTCAGTTCAACCTGGGATGCTCCTCTGAGCCTGTATTTCCCTTGTTTTGATTTCTTTATTAGACAGGGAAGTATCGCCACACATCTACTGATGCTCTTTTTCATCAGCCAGAACCTTTCTCCGAAACATCAACATCTGGTCTGTGATGATGCTTCAGGAAGACACTCTGCACTTTCAGGTGTGTCAGTACAAGCTCATAAGCAAACTGCTATTGAAAAACCTGTATAAACAACAAAGAGTTTCTGCAAAAAAGTTGGTTGTGTACAGCTTCCTGAGCTCTTACATATTTTAAATGTGCATTAGAAATAATCACTGAGACAGAGGTAGTAAAATGACCAAATTATATTTGATCATGCTCAAGACAGCCATGGTACACCCAACTAGTGGAGCACTGTCTCTCTATGCATCAAACACAGAAGTCCTGTGGCTGCACAGGAAATTATATTTTACCTGCTGGGTTTGTCCTGATATTTCAGCTTTCAATTTTGAAAGAAAAAAGCCAAGGCAAGGAAGGGACAATAAAATTTTCAGAGGGTCCCAATGAAGAGAAGATATCCCAGGAAGCCAGTTCTCCACTCCTATGGCCATACAGCTCCCTCTTTCTTTATAAAGAGGCAGTCCGGAGCAGGACAAGGAAAATGAGCAAATGTCAGTCAAAAAGATTACTGGAGGATAAAATGCACTCTAAATATGTATAAGGAAAAAAATGATACAAGAAATATGTTAACTTAGAATGTGTGAGGAATATAAAATGCCATGTTGTTGTTAAAATCTGTAACCACAAAATTACAGGAAAAAGATTAGTAAAATTAAGAAATTTTTAATATAAAAATGGCTGTTGGGAAAGCATAGACAAAGGACACTTGGAAACTGTAAATGAGCAAGCATGGGGATACAACTTGAACACAATTCTGGTAGTTGAGGAATGGATTAAACTATCACTTTTCAGAAACTACCTGCAATTATTTGCTCTAAAAACTGCAAAGACACCAAACAATCAAGAAGAAACCAATGTGCCATTACAGTGCACCTATGAAAGGAGAGTGATCTTGGTTGCTGCTGTGTAGCAATTCTAACTTCTGCAACTGTTCTGCAACAAATAAGGGATCAAATGCACAAGCACGTGAGCTCTCTGAAAAGGATTTTTTAACGTACTTGTCATTGGTCAAACTGTGCCCATTGAATTTGCCTGAGAGGATAGGCCAGCTCAGGTGAAAGCGGCAGGAGGGAAGGAGGGCAAGGCGAGGAAGAAGAAGGGGGAACGAGGGCAGGAGGAAGGTGAAGGGATCTCCCTCTTTCGGCAGCAGTAAGCGGGGAACCACAGCCCCAGTGTGTTACTGCGTTTTAAAATCCAAATTCCTAAAGAACTGTAAGAAAGATGCCAGACAAGCGAGGGAGCTTCATTTGGTATACAGCCTAGCCCGCAAACTTGACTTGTGTGAGTAGTCCTCGGCATGCCTAATCCCATGTGCCCGATGAATGACGTGACTGCAGCGGATGAATGAAGTGTGAATGAAGAGTAAGGGAATGAAAAAAACGCAGGAAGCAGAGTACATCAGTTTTGGAACAGCTTTTGATGTAGTGTTTCACAAAATCTGACTCGTAAATAGGTTCCTTTTGGCTTGGACGCGAGAGCTGCTATGTTGACTGAAAACTAGCAGAAGGGCTGCAAAAGGATAAAAATCACAAAGCTCCTTAAGTGCCTCCCTGCATCCCAGCTCCAGTTTCACAGTTCTAAAATTGGTGGATCCTCCCAGATGGATGCAGGACCCCGTCCTGCTCTGGCTCCTGCTGTGACCGCAGGGTTTTACTGCGGGGAGGTCGGAGCGGTTTAACAGGCCACCTTACGCGTCCTTAGCTGCGTACTGTTAACAGATTCCCCAGCAGAAAATAACACACAAAGTATGTTAAAGCAAACAGGAATGCATCTCCGTTGTCTTACGGCACGCACGAGAATTCCTGGCCAAATTTGTTTGTTTTTTTTTTAACCAATGCCTTCAGGAAAAGGAAGACACTCCAGCCGAGCAGCCCCAGAGCGGTGCTCCGAGCTACGCCGCGCGGCTCGACAGCCTCATGCACGTAAGTCGCGGCCCATGTCCAGCCCGGCGGGATTAGGGCACCGCAGAGACCCCGGTGTACCCCAGGCTGGGACCGCGGCGGGCCGCAGACCCAAACCACCAGCTCAGAACGCCTCAAACAAGCTGCAGCCGCCCTCTTTCCCCAGGCTCGTCCTCGGCGCCACCGCCGCGCCGGGGCTCAGCAGGCCGCGCCGGGACGGGGGGGGGAAGGCAGCGGCCGTTGGCCGTTGGCCGTTGCCCCCGCCCCGCGCCCGCCTCCGCGCGGCCGCTGTCCCTCTCGCCGGCGGACGCGCGCGCGCGGGGCGTTGGCGGGCGGCGGCTGGCGCGGGGCGCGGCACCATTTTCTCGCGCCGCCCCTGCCATTTCGCGGCCGGTCGGCCGGCCGCCGTGGCCCGCGACGCGGCCAGGCCCCACGAGCCGCTGCAGCCCCGGCGATGGTGAGTAGCGGCCGGCGGGCCCGAGGCCGGCGTGACCCCGGCCCGTGCGCCCGGGGGAGGAGGAGGAGGAGGAGGAGGAGGAGGAGGAGGAGGCGGCGGCCGCGGCGGCAGGGGGGGAAGGCTCCCTGAGAGCGCAGGGCGCTCTGTGGCCCTTTGTCTGCGTGTGCCGCCGCTTGGCTGGAGGCAGCAGCCAAACCCGCGGCTTTGTGAGGCGGCTGAATAGCGCGTTTCTCTCGGAGCGAAGGCAGGGGACGTGCAGGGGAAGGGACAATTATTATTATTATTATTATTCTTTTTTTCCCCGCAGCCCTCCCCCTCCATCAGCCTCATTGTCAGTGTGGCCTTTGAGTGACTCTGAGCGCCGTTATCCCCCCGAACAAGGGTTCCCCCGCTGGGGGCTGTGACCCCGGGGGAGGTCGTGGCAGCGCGGCGGTGGGGTCATGGGCCTGACACAAACCTCCTTGTTTCTCCTGGCGTTTGGGGTCGGGAGCCTGACAGAAGTGGGGGATTGTAACCAGAAGCGGTTTGGGAATTGCTGCCTATGGAGACAGATAAAGAGGCTGCCGATGAGTTAACACAGAAGTATGTGGTGGTGCTGCCCTTACATCATATGTCTGGTGGGCTGTCAAACTCTGTTAATGAAACAATGTTCTTAGAGCTGTAAATGCACTTAACTGTAATTGCTTATTTTTTCAGGCCTTTCTAGCTTACTAAAAGCTGGATGTGTTGCATCTGCATGGTACTTTTGGAAAAACTTTGGCCATGAAATAATTGATTTAAAGCATGGCCACTCTCTTCAGCTCTTTTTGGCTGCGTGAATACCTAATCTACCTGGAGGTCAACTGCTCCGTGTTAAAGCGTCTCCAATGAAGCCCAGTTAGGTTGCGGTTCCTGTGCATGGGGTGAGCAGAATCAAAACACTGTTGCTGCCAAAAGGAGGAATTCTCATCTTCCTTTTGCTCTTATCTTGCCGGACCCTTTTGGAGCTGATTCAGCACACTGATCTGAAAGGCTTGTGAAGTAGCTCATAGGAGGTCCTGACAAGGACCAGGCCTCTTGCAAAGGAAGGGGGAGAATACTGCTCCTGACCAGCTCAGCTGCTTGTGGAGATGCAACGTGACTCTGTCAAGTTTTATTTAGAATATTTACTTGTCATTGCAGGAAATTTGTTATTCAGTGTGAGCTGACTTTTTGTTTTGTTTGAAGAAATTTGTATGCTGCGATCAGCTTGGTGAAGTTTTGATTTGCCTTCTGCCTGCTGCTAGTTGATAAACCCAACTTCTGTGTTGAGAAACATCCTAGATGAATTTGTCTCTCGTACACCGTTTGAAGTGTGGAATTAAGCTATGGAGCTCGTTTTTTGTGTTTATGGGTTGAGTTGTTTATCCCATCTTCTGAATGATGAAACTGTGAAAATTGCTCTTTCTAAGGGGTGCCGTCTCCTGGGTTTTTAGCCAGAGAGGTCATGTGGCTTAGGAGAAGGAAGGCAGCCACTGCGCCTTTTTGTCCGAGTGACAGGTCCTAGGGCCATCCATACCCACGTCAGAAGCTGTGCAGAGAACTGCTCAATGGAGGAGCTGAGATGTTGCTGGAGTTTGAGCTATAATCACTCATGCAATTGTCAAGTTGCTAATAAAATGGATGTTCTAATCCACAGGAACTATATTCTTTGAAATTAACATTTTAAGGAAGACGGAAGTTGAAAAATAAAATTAAGTTGCCAAGCTGATTCAGCTGTCCTAACCAGTCATACAAGGTTTTAGTATTCTCGGTCTGGTGTTCCTGGCATTGTTGCAAGAGTAAAAGAAAATATGCTCATAGGCTTCCTCATTTCTTTTTTTAAATCCTTAGTTTTTAATGAGGTCATATAATTCAGTTCCGTTTATAAAGTGTAATTATTTAATTGGATAAATGGGGTTGGAATGCACCAGGAAAGTTTCACTTGGATCATGAAACGTTTTCATGCATATTTTTGTGCTTTAAGAGCATAAAAGTTTTCACTGTTTGTCCTGCATTTTCAATTAAACCTGTAGTAAGCATTTTCTGTAGTGGTTTGCAGTACTCGCTCTCAGGTATGCAAAACCTGTTTTCCTGCTCCCTAATTAAAAAGTAAAATCCTCCCTGGTAAAGGAGGTAGACCAGAGAAAGTAGTTTCTGTACTGTGAATTTCCAAATACTAAAAGATGGAGAACTGCCATTTTAGTTTTTGCAGTTCTTCTTTTTCACACATTAGCAAAACTGTGAGTTGTCTCCCCTTTGTGCTGCTACCCATGGCTAAAAGTTATGAGTAAAGCTGGAAATAGAGATCTGCTCATGAAGAGGAAGACTTAAGACTATGGGGGCAAAATCATCCCTTTCCCTTCATTTCATTCTTTTAATATTAGGGAAAGGATGGAAGAGAGAAACCTTGCTTGTTCCAGCAGTGAAAGGTGCTTCAAAATGACTTACTAGTGAGGATGTTGCCTTTAGAAAACAAGGTTTCTGAATGGGATCTGTGGTCTTGTAGGAATCCTTAGGCTGCAAATGGAGTAATGGGCCTTTTCCCTGGGGCTTTTGTCTCCAGCTTTAATGGCAGCCTCCTTCTGCCTGATGACCTTAGTCCTGAGGCCGAGGAGAAAAGTTGGCCACTTTTTCAAACCCTGCTTATCCAAACAAACATGTCTTCTCCTACTTCTTGTCACTGGTGAAGTGTGGGCGATTTGCTTACACCTTTCAAGAATAGTTTTTAATGTGAAGTGTTGCTGCAACTGTATCTGTTCTCTTGTGACAGAAACTCAGAATCGATGTTGCCTTTCTTCCCTGTAGTTATCTTTGCTTTCCTTGGATCCGTGGTATTGATTTTATTGCTCTTCTCGTCCTGTGCAGCCTGGATCTTCCCTTGCAGCTCTTCTCTTGGCTGCATTTGTTTGCCACTTTATATCTCTTTGAGGGGACTGGAACCTTAGTAATAATATAAAAACTATTTAGAAGAGCTCATTCCTATGCTTTGCTGTTACAGGGCTACAGGGATGCAATTTTTTTTGTGATACATCTTTTAATTTATAAAAGGAATTTTATTTTTATATGTATATAATATGAAAGGATTCAATACAAAGGAGGCACCTTTTAACGTATAGCTCAAAACTAAGTGTTTGAGAGGTTTGGCAAATACTCTCTCTCACCAATTTTGGTCTTTATTAGCTATTTGTTTTCTTAGGGCATGCTGTAGTTATATGGTGTCTGCATCTGAGAGCTTAACTTCCACTGGAGCCACTGGGAGTGTAGTGGGCAGGGTCCCTTCACTGAGACTTCAGAGGGCTACTCCAGTACAAAGATAAATGATAAATCCTCTTCCTGTAGGTCCTGTCCAGGAAGAGGAATTGCTGAAGCACTGATAGTGTGAGAATGGAATTGGAAAAAGAGATTGCATAGGAGTAAAAATGATTAATAATTTTTTTTCCACTGCAAATTTTCAGGATTATGTGCAGCTTAGTCTTTGAAGTATTTTAACTTTGTGTTGAACTGCTCAGCAATAATTCATTTGCTTGGTAAATAACAAATACTGCGGGAGCAAGAGAAAAAAATAAGCTTTTGAGTAAATGGTGACTCACCTTTGTCTTTGCAGATGCAAAAAAAGAGCCACATCACATATTTTGTAGCTGAAGAAATTCTGACACTTTGCTTTTTCAGCCACCCTTTAATATTGCTTTCTTAAAGTAGTGGTGCTTGATGTTTAAAACAGTAAGCTCTGGATGAGTTGAGCAAGTAGAGAGTGATCAAATCTTAATATGGCATATCAGCTTGGTATCCTTGGTGAAAATCCAATTGCTGAGTCTTGCATCAGTGAAGAAAGATTTAAGTCTTGAATTATTAGTACATGAGTTATTTTAATTTAATACAGAAAGTCCTTCCTGGATTTGGCTAGCCTTTCCTAGCATTTCTATTGAGAGTCAGAAAATGGTTCTGCCTGGACACTGAGCTGTTCTTGTGCCTGCCATCTGGTGGCCAGATACCACAACTAATTTGTGAAGTTTCCAATTCTGGGGCTGGACTGGTTGTGTGAACCCAGCTGAGGCTTTGTCTTAAGGTTGTTTGAGGAAAAAGGTACATCCTTTTTTCACCGAGCCTTGTCTCAGATGGAGATGAATTTTTGCATAGTTTTCCTGGAGGAAGAAAAAATTTTTAAAGTTCTGTTATTCTCTTTATTCTCTTTCCTAGGATATGATGGAGCTCCTGGAGGAAGATCTCACCTGTCCCATTTGCTGTAGCCTGTTTGATGATCCTCGTGTCCTGCCCTGTTCACACAATTTCTGCAGGAAGTGTCTGGAAGGAATACTCGAGGGAAATGTGCGGAATGTGCTTTGGAGACCATCCCCTTTCAAGTGCCCCACATGCAGGAAGGAAACTCCTGTTACTGGAGTCAACAGCTTACAAGTCAATTATTCTCTTAAAGGTATTGTGGAGAAGTATAACAAAATCAAAGTAACTCCTAAAATGCCTGTGTGCAAAGTGCACAGTGGGCAACCCCTTAACATTTTTTGCCGGACAGACATGCAGCTGATCTGTGGGGTGTGTGCCACCCGTGGTGACCATACGAAGCATGTGTTTTGTTCTATTGAAGAGGCCTATTCCCAGGAGAAGCGTGCGTTTGAAACGCTGTTCCAGGGCTTTGAAACTTGGCGTTGCGGAGATGCGCTCTCTCGGTTGGATACCTTAGAAACCAGTAAGAGGAAAGCTCTGCAGATGCTGACCAAAGATTCTGACAAGGTGAAAGAGTTCTTTGAGAAGCTGCAACACACACTGGAGCAGAAACGCAATGAGATTCTCTCTGACTTTGAGACCATGAAGCTTGCAGTGATGCAGGCCTACGACCCGGAAATCAATAAACTGAACACAATCCTGCAAGAGCAACGAATGGCTTTTAACATCGCAGAGGCCTTCAAAGATGTATCTGAACCCATTATATTTCTGCAACAGATGCAGGAATTCAGGGAAAAAATCAAGGTGCTTAAAGAAACTCCTTTACCTTGTTCCAATGTAGACATCAGCCCTACAATGAAGAACTTTGATACCAGCCAGTGGAATGGAATAAAACTAGTTGATGTGGACAAGCTTTCCTTGCCTCAGGAAAACAACACTTTTAAACTCAAGATTCCCTCAGTCTTTTCATCCAGATTTATAGTGACCTCTCTTATTTGCTTGCTTATCCTTGCTGTCACCAGAATGTCCTTTGTGGAGTCTGTTGTTGACAATCTCCAGTGCTGGAAATCTCAGTTCTTTACAATTAGCTTGTCCTATTTGGCAGATACAGTGGAAATAGCAGATCATGCAGTCTTTTACTGGGAACAGATGACAGATGGAGCTTTACTTTTAAGAGAAAAGTGTAAAAACTATACGTTAGTGGTACTGGATAATGTTGCACAGTTTGTGTGCAAATATAAATTGTTGTGAAGTCCCTACTGAAATGTAAGAAGTAACAGAGATCTGGTGAAGAAACCATAAAACTCTGTAAAATTAGTTTTGGGTTTTTTTTTAAAAGATTTCCAATGAAAACATTTTAGAGATTCAAAACGTTTCCAAAATATTCCTACTGTTCACATAGTTTGAACATTGATAAATTGGAAGGTGAAATTGAGCTTTGAAAAACATACTGTTTCTGAATTTTTATTTCAGTGGTGATTAGGGGAACATTATTCATTGTAAATCATTTTACTTACCAAAATACAGGGCAGAACTGTGTACTTAGTTTAATGTAACATAATTGTAGAATAAGATATTGTATACCCTTTGATAAAAAGTGTTGCTCCCTAAAAAGCATAGCTTTTTTTTTTCTTTTTTTCTTTTAACTGGGAGGTGGTTTGGAAAGAGGAAGAATGGTTACCATCGAGAAGAGTGGTGTACTGAGAGGCTTGTTAAGACTGCCCATCCTTTGCAAAATACTGAGTACATTAATTCACATTTTGGAACCTCTTTCTCACTGAGGATGTTACTTTTCACTGAAACAGATTTGTTTTTTTTTTTAGTCTAACCAAATGTTGTAATTATCTTGTGTATTCATGCTACTGTAGATATTGGTTATTGTTTACATATGCTATACAAAAGCACATTTTCAGGGCAAGCATCTTGAATAAATTGTAGGGGTAAAGAGAAATCAGTAAAGGCTGATAAGAGAAGAACAAGCAGCAAGATAGCACATACTTTGCAGTTTACTTACCCTAATATTTTCATGCTGGAAATCTGAGCTGTCTTGTTAGATCCATGTTCCTTGGAAGCCACTTCTTAAGAAGAGGCCCTAGTGTAAACAGTTGTGTGCTGTGAAACGCACGCACCTGGTCAGCTGGGGAAGGCAGCTTGCGTTCTAGCCCTGCCAAGGTGGCAGATAGGGCAGTGTCTTTCCCCTTCCTCTCTGTATCCCCAGGTCATAATTCCAAGAGCTGAGGAAAAGAGACTGGATGTTTTCTTGGCACAGAGAGCATAATGTCACAGGAATATGGATATTGTTGGTGTTTGGAGGTGCTTTAGCCTTGGAGCGTATGCAGGAGACATACGTAGTCTCTTTTAGTGTTCCATTTGGTTCCATGTACCTTATTTCAGGAGTGAATTGACTTTTCTGAGTTTATTGACTTGGACGTAGGATAAGAGAATGATTTAAAGTGAAATGTAAGCTTAAGTTATCTGAAGAGTATATGATACTGAAATACATTACTTGAATTACATTCAACCTCTTTTTGCAGTGGTCCTATGAACAACTATATGTAGAATGAAAAAATCTTACATCTCCAGGAAGCAAATGTGCCATACTTTGGGGATATTCTTTGGTCTCTATGAAGGTTTAATAAGGTGTGATGATCAATTAACTGTCTTCCAGTAGAACTGGAAGTTGTTCATGTCAAAAATAAAACACTGAATTCCAAGAATCAAAGTTTCCAAGCAACCAAGCTCTGCAAACAAAGCTATTGTACATGGTATTTACATCTTTGTTGCCTGGGAATCCTCTTGCTGCTCTATGCCTCACCTCAAACACTTGCTATGCAGCTGCAGATGGCTTGCAGTTTAGGAAGAGTAAAGTCACAAACACGTAAGCAGCGTGTTATAATTCTTGACTGGTTGAGGTGACAATGAGTAATCGAGAGGTGGTTGTTCTGAGTGTGGGAGGGGTGATATTTGTAACCTGGGCTTCTACTTTGCAGCAGTTCCCCGAGTCCAGGTTAGCACGGATGTTGAACGATGAAGACCGTGAATTTAAACAGGTGAATGGGGAGTTTTTTGTGGACAGAGATGGAAATTTGTTTACTTACATCTTGGACTTCTTGAGGACTCTTCAGGTCTCTTTACCCACTGATTTTTCAGACTATCAGAGGCTGCAAAGAGAAGCAGAATTCTATGAGCTCTACTCTCTGGCTGACCTCCTGAGCCAGGAACACTTGCTGAAGCCGAGGCTGGAGATCTTGGAAGTGCGTTTTCTTCTCCAGGAAATGCAAGCCTTTTTCCGGATCTTTGGTTCCTGCAGTGGCACTGTGGAGGCTCTTGCTGAACAGATCACTGTGTTTACAAGCCAGCAGTCAGGACAGAGCTGGAATAGCCCTTTTCCTTCTCAGAAGCCACTCATTCCGCTTCCTTT
The DNA here is from genome assembly GCF_036370855.1 of Dromaius novaehollandiae. Lineage (NCBI taxonomy): Eukaryota > Metazoa > Chordata > Aves > Casuariiformes > Dromaiidae > Dromaius > Dromaius novaehollandiae. The sequence continues at coordinate 188,959,076 of NC_088098.1, forward strand.
GGAAAGACCTTCTCATCATGATATGGTTTTTCAGTGTGGTACTGACTACTCTGCTGGTGACCAGTTTGTGGCCAGGTATTCTCCCTAGTGTGACTTCTCATTATGGAAATGGCTTCATGACTTCTAGTTCTTGAACTACATGCTACTTGCTAGTCGGACTTATTTTAAAGAAACTATTAAACAATTGTCTGAGAGAAAAGAAATAATTTCCTTCTTTCTGCCTGTTTAATGTTACATTTTTCCAATGGTGAAATATCAGATTTGTTATACTGATTTGCCTATTCTCAAAAATATTCCTGACTTTCTAAAATACACTGTTCTTGATATTTGTTCTTATTTTCTTTCGAGTCTTTCTTGTTTCCTCCTTGCTCTCTCTCTCACACTTCAGAATTTCACAGCATCACTGACCTTCTAAAAAACTTGACAAACAGAGTAAAATGAAGCAGAGCAAACAAAATAAATAAGGAGCGAGCTACTAGAGAAAGATAAGTAAAATGGCCAGTAGTTCATGGTCCCATAGGATTTCATATGGAAAAGAGGAAAAAATAATGGCTAAACGGGTGGAAAACATGAGTGCAACTAAGATTACCATTCAGGGACTGGAAAGCTTTTAGGGTCTTTTATAGGGGCAAGGGGAAAGGGTAGAATACTAACTACACAGCAGGTTTTCTTTAAGTTCAGAGCCAGGTTCTGTTTATATTAAAGTTGCTGTAAATCTGATTTTTGAGGTAGTAGCATCATATTTTAATGCCATAGTTCACATTTTAAAAAAATAAACTCTTACTGGATGTCTCCGTTGTACGGACACACATTCTAATACAAGAAAATTTAACCTAGTTTGTCTTGTGTGGCCCTCAGAACATCTGGAATTTTACGGAAATTTCATTGGAATAGTTCCAGCGGGGTTATTCTCTCTGTTGAGTATAGGAATTAACACGGCAGTCCTTTGATTATTTAAAAAAAAATCAGTAAAGTTTATCTTCCTTTTAACTTTCTTTAGCTAAATAAGTAGAGGAAACACTGAACTACTTTGTGTTTATAAAGCAACCTATATTTGTGTACCAAACCTTAACTTTATAATTTATTTTTAATTTTATTGCACTAACAGTTGCTTTAGTAGGTATAGCAACTTAAATACTGCAAGAAGTATTCCTAATTTGAACATTTCTCTTTTCAGACTTGGCAAAATTTCTCCTTTGCAGATCAATAGAAAAGTATAGCTTGATTAATGAAACAAGTCAACTTTGATTATGTTGCCTACTGAATTTCTATTTAGTTAGACTTTGTGGGTGATATGGACTCTATGCCCTTTTTGTGCTTTTCATGAATGTTTGGTGTACTTTTCTGTGAACTGTGGAACACTTTCACCGCTGTCAACTTACGTATTTTGTAATAGTATTTTTACATGACTTCTGTTCCTTGAAATGTCTGGATGGATTCTTAAATCTGTGCTTTATTTCAAGTATAATCATTTGAGGTAATGTGACAACGATTTTCCTACTTATTACCATAAGACCTGCTGTACAAGGTAACTTTGCAATAAATGTTATGTTTGTAGAGAGAGATCCTGTGTAATGAAGAGTGACGCTATTGAGATGAACCTGGTTCCATTGCCCCTTCTGTCATTTGACTATACTTGCTTGAAAACCTGTTGCAATGTTGTAGGACATGCTAATCAGTTCCCCACCGTTAAATGAAATGAAATGGAGATTATCACAACTGTTTCTTAAGGAAATGAGCTTTGTTGTGGGGCTGAAAGAGAAGTGCTTATTCTGTAACGTGGAAATGGACAAGCTGAAGAATACTGTTCTTATAATGAGGAAAAGAGTTAAATTCATCCTTAAGGGAAGAAAAAATCCAGAATCTTGGTTGCCCCAAATCAGTGCAACTGTGTTGATGTGCACCATCTGATGACTTGGTTTGTTTAAAAAAATATTGATTCCATCCTTCAGGAAGTAATTAAACTGTATTCTAATAACTTTTTTTCTTATTTTAGGTATGTTTCCATAAAGCCTGATGATAGAAAGCTGATTAATGGTACTAATGTGCTAGGCCTGCTGGTTGACACTTTACTAAAAGATGGATTTCGCCTCATAAGCACCAGAACAGTCTCCAGTGAAGAAAAAGTTGAATGCTACAGTTTTGAAAGGAGGAGGCGGCCAGCAGGCCTTACCATCACTGTGAACCAAAGCCCAGGGAGTTCTGGGATGGCACAGGCAAAGAGGAGTCAAATGCATAAAGGGAAATAAAGCTTCTTCCTTTAATCTTTGAAGGTGAAGAGGGTTATGCCAACACTACTAACCTATTTTTTGTTTGTTTGTTTGAAACTGCAGTTATGGAGGGAAACAAACTATCTTCTATGTATTCAGAGGAAAAAAAAAAAAAACCCAAACTTTTCCTGCCTTTTGCTGCTCCACCCTCTTCAATTCTAAATGGAAGAGCCACAAATGCAATATTGTGTTTGTGGACCGGATTCTGGTATTTTGAAGGGTGGTTTTTATTTTTTGTCTGTGGCTAAAATTTATATTAAGACTCTCCAAAGAAGAACCATGTTAGAGTAATGACATTCCTTCCAGAAAATCATTTTTGTGTTCTCTGCTAATATGTAATTAGACTTTAAATATGATAACATCAGGAGAAGTAAGTACACAACTCTCTCATCCTGACAGTTTGAAGAAGTGATTGGAGGAGGAATGCAAATCTGGATGGTTGCATATTGTTTCTACTTGTGAAAGAATACATACACAGACAATTGTCTTGCAAATAGTTGCAAGTAATATAACAGAAACATCACAAGTTGTATTGCTCTGTGACTTGTGACATGAGAAAGTGGCTTTGGGAAGCCACCATTGGTGTTCATGAAATAATCTATTATGATCCCTTGCAGAATACCTTCCTCCCCTCCAAAGGCATTAAGCTACTCTTCAGTACTGAGAATTCAATGATAAAAGGGTATTTTAAAAAAATACTTGCTAACGAATAAAATACTTGCTAATGAATGCTCTGTTAATTTTTAGAACCTTAACTATAAAAAGAATGAAAACATGATAAACAGTCCTTCAGTTGGAAGACTTAGTACAAAGAATTTTTTAATGCTTGTAAAGTGGAAGGCATATTTAGGAGGAAGTCAAGGCAGAAGTGGCTTTAAAAGTCTTAGCAATGTTATCCCTGAACAATGCTGTGTAGACACCAAAATAGCTCGGGTGCCAGAAGAGGTAAGTTAATGAAGCTTTATCAATTAAGAATCTTTCTTCCTCCCTTCTAGGCAAGGAAGGAAGGTAGTGATAACCTCAAGGATTTATTACTTGGGTTTTTTCTTGATAAATACTGATTTTTTTTTTCCAGTTGCAAGCAGATGAGTACAGCTTCTTTGGACTTTCTTGGCCAACTAATTAGATCTAGTATTTAGTTAGCTTTAAAGTTTGACTTTATTACTTTGTTTGCGTTACTTAAAAATGGATGAGGGTGGTGGGAATCACTCTTCTGTTTTTGCCCTGAGAATTTCCAGTGACTTTCTGCAGACCAGACTGCTAGTGCCACTATCAGGCTCCTATTTTCTCTTACTGCCAGTGTAATGCACTTTACCTTGACCAGATTCAGAAGTTAACCAGCAACGATTGGGTTCTCTGCTTCTAGAGCTTTCTGGGTTAAGGATAATGTGATTATGGGACTACATCTGCTAAGGTGCTTGCAGGTTATATAATGTAGGAAATATTGTGGAATGTAAGCATGGATGCTTTTAAGTTCAAACAGGATTTTTTTTGTCAATAATGTCAATATGTTAATAGCTTGAGTGTGGGCCTTTTGTTAGACTTTGGCTTATTTTCTTTAATTTGTCTTAGCAACAGTTGTATTAATGCACTGGTTGGTCTGGACTAAACACAGCTCACTTGTTTCCAGGCTGTAAGATAGCTTTGGTATCTGTGCAGCATTACATTCTCTGTAATGCATTCAACATATCTTTACCCAGAACAGCAAGGAATCATGACTCGTCTCTTCCAAAAATTAGAGTGGCTGTAGGGCTGCTTTCACGTTGCACTGACTTGTCCTGAAATCCCGAGTCCACTACAGGTGCCGACTGGACCATTCTACCCTGTGATGAACGTTTGTCCATATCAAAATGAATATGATGGTGGACTCTGTGCTGGGGCTGCTGATGGCAGCTTTAGGGTGATGCAGCAGACCAGCTGTGTGACACAAGCGTCGCAACACATTGCTCTGTTACAAAGACAACACTACCTGTTTGCTAAGCAATCAGCTCATTTTGAAGTACATTTACTGACTTGCCAAAAAAGTTCCCATTCCTCAAATCTAAATAAAACCGAGACCAATAATTGTGAGTATTGAATGAATCAGTGGCTTTGGTATTTTTAGAAAAGAGACTAACCAACAATGGCGAGAAACACAAGATGAAAGTGAAAACTTTTCTGGGAAGGAGGAAAGAAAATGGACTTGAGCCTGTATTTAAATGTTATGATTTAAATGATCACTGACAGCAGCATAAACCAGCTTCATAACCCTTTGTAATAGCAAATGTTGTTTCACTCACTGCAGAAGTAGTGGGTTTATTTTAATTGCTGTAGCAGTCACTTTGAAAATTCAATTTGAGATTTTTTTTTTAATAAGGTGGATGAAAAAAATCAAATATTTGCACTTAGCCCCCCCCCACCTCTGAGTTTCAATCTATGTCTTAACTCATGTTTCATGGTGCAAAATGAATATTTAGTACAACTATTTTACTAAGCCAGCTTATGATGCACTAGTGATCAGCTGTTTCTGGTTCCTCTCATGGGTTCATTTTTATTCATCACAAACATCATCCTATGAACTTAATATGTTGGTTGTGGGAAAATACACCAGTGTAAGTTCCTGTCCTGTAAAGAAGTGTACATGCTCTGCCTTGATGTTGCGTGTGAGTACTGTGAGACTGCGTATTCTGAAAATGAAGCACATGATGATTGTTGCTAGGGCTGGCTTCCCAAGTCTTTCTATTATTTACTTTTACCTAGCAATGAACTGCAAGTTTTACCTTCTGTCACTTAGGCACCTGCAGGAAACATGACTAAACTGTTACAAAATGCTTTTGTTTTTCCAACTAACAGTTGCTGAGGTAAGCTTGAGAGCATGTGTGTCAATAACCTGATGGTTTCTGTCCTGCAGAAACTTATCAATAGACTTAAATGAAGACAATTTTGTATTAAGCTGATTCCTCAAAGGAACGTGCCTTCCCGAATTTCTTTGCACAGACAGTGAAAACAGCAGTAATAGAGCTGCGCATGTTTTAGCACAGGAATAGCTTTAAGCTGTAAGTTGATGGCAGTAGTCACTGAGATGGAGGTGAAAGTGCGTTTATTTGCTAACAAATGAATATAAAAATAGCACCAGCTAACAAAGAGGATCTGCAGTTAGGCTGGTTAGCTACGGCCCTCCACCTTGCAAGATTTTTTCCATCAGTGTAAAGTGTTGCTGCATCAGGGTGACAATGTTTCTATGCCCTCTTTGGAGTGGTATGCAGCATCTGCCGGCATTGAGCCAGTTGTTTAGAAGTAGTTGCCAATGTTATTACTATGTCTTCCCTTTGGAGGTCCCAAACAGGCAATGAGGTAGCAGAGAGCAGGCCCTGCCGTGTATCACCAACAGGGCAGCTCACACCGGCGCAGTCCCACAGCCGATACGGCTGTACAAGTAGAAGTGAATTTGGCCGATGGAAAGATTTATGAATACTGCTGCCTATGAAAGGAGGAAACCAGATTAGCTCTGAGCCCGGGTGATTTTAAAAGCCTTCAGGTCAGAGACAGAGTATGTGTTAAGCTAAGCACTTTCTCACAGAAATCTTGGCAAGTGAGTAAGCAGATGCATATTGCTGGTGACTTGGTGATGCTTTTGCATAGGAGAGAACTAGGAACTTTGATCTCTCACCCCTTTTTCTATCGTTATTTTTGGTTAAATGGGAATGGGCTTTTGAAACATTTGGACTCTTTTCTCCAATTAAATTGAAATTTATGATCACTGACTTATTAATTTACTACTTCCAGTCATTGCCAACTTTCTCAAGATAATTCATTTTTCCTTGGAAGGTTCAGGATTTTGCTGAATTTGTCAGGGACATCAGTAGATTTACTGCTCTGTTTGCCTTTTTATTTCTTCCTTTGATTTAGCAAAAGTATCCAGCTGTTCCACTGCCTGGTATGCTGCAAATTGACTGCCATAGTGCTGGAGCAGGCATGAGCCAGCCCTGCAGGTCACTTCTGAATATACAATGAGCAGTGAAGTTTCTTCTGCTTATTAACACAGAAGCAAACTCCCAGAACAGTAAGATCACAAGAGGGGAAGGAAACTAAATGGTAAGGTAATGCAGTCATCCTGTCCTACATCTACTCAAGCTTGCATGAGAGAAGGGGATCTTCTAAAAAGTGGTGATAGCTTGCTTCTAGATTTGCAGATAGCTCAGGAAGGTATCACCTCATTTGTCATATATCTCCATTTTTATTCTAATCATTTTTCTTTATAGTTGGATTTCATCTTGCATTCTTTATTCAAGGGGCTTCCTCAATAAAGCCTTATGATGCCTCTGCCCAACAAGGTAGTGTTTTCATTTTTTTTCAACCCCCTGCTCTTGCACTGTGTTGACTTACCTTTGGTAGTGATTGATTACATTTTTGTGCTTTTAAATAGCTTTTTGTCTGCTTCTTCGCAAACTGGGAAGTTCTATTTAGTTCTTGTCACCTCTTCCAGGGACACATGCTTTATCTCCCACCTGAATTTTTCAGTAATCTGCTGATGGCAGGAAGGAGAGAGTCCAATGTGAACCACCTTCCTTTTCTTTGTCCCCTTGCCCAGCAGTGGAAAATCTTTGGATCCTGCTTTCTAAATGATTATTCTTGAGAGTTTTCATCCTTCTAGGAAAAGCATGAAAAGAATTTCATTCTTTTAGGAAAGCCTTGTATGTTCAGCAGTCAATGCTCATAAGATTGTATAATTAATTAAGAATAGTTGTTTAAATAAACCTATTTTGACTGATATAGTGGTTAGACTGAAAAAGACTGATCTTTTAGCTGTGGTCTTTGTACTGGAAAGTTTTCTCCTTGGTTATACAATTCCAAAACATTTTTCATTTCCCTGCTTAGTTGAATCTCACAAAAATAGTAGAGGACTCCAGCCTAAGATGCAGTATATGAGGAATTAATAGTTATGGGCAAAAGAATTATTCTGTGGTAATTGCATTCTGCCCTGCTTCTGTGTGCTTGCAAATAGGGGTAGTAACTTCTGTTTTAACTGGAGGAATTTTTCTTCACATTAGGCTGTTCCGCCCCCTGCCACCACCACTTTTTCTTTTTTTTTTTTTTTAACCTACTTTGGTTAGTGTCCTATTTGGTTATTTTTTTGAACATTGTTGCAATGCTCAAAAATAACTCACTTAAGCTGAGATGCGCAAGGCTGATGTACTTTTGCCTGTCTCTGAAGGGGATAAGTCTAAGGTGTATGCAACACACAGGCTGGGTGATATTCAGTCTTGATCCATAGCTGAATCCAGTATCATAAAGCAGCCAAAGTGGATTAGAAATCCCATCTGAGATCACAAAAAAGTGTTCATAACTTTGAATAATTCAAAAAAAAAATGTATTCCCAGATTGCTGGAAAGTGTTATTGAATATTCATTGGGAAACAAGCTGGGAACTATCCAAGAGGGGAAGGGAGACTCATTGCCTCTTATTCTTTCCCTATGATTTGTGCTGAACCATTGCCAGGCTTTAACTTTACAAGGTTTATTTTTATTGATTTTCAACAATAATCAGTGGGAGTATCTACAATAAAAGATTTACAGTGCATCACGAGGAAATACAACTCCCTACCAAATATTATATTGATCTATTCCCAGATGCTACTGAAACAGCATATAAAAGACCAAATCAAGTCCAGTGATGGAGAACTTCCTCTCTCTAGTGACAGATGCATATGACTATTATGTCTTCAGAAAACAATAAAAGGGGAGGGAGTGACTCCACTTCTTTGACCATATCTTCAACAGCCCAGTTAAATCTGTCAGCTCAATGTAATCCACATAAATAAAGAACTGGGAACCAAGGGAACTGCTAGCGCATCTGAAGACTCTCAGTCTTTGAAGCTGCATCTCCTGTTGCAGTCAGGCCGTAATTAGTCACAGAATGCCTTGTTGTGACTAGCATTGGATGGACCAACAATGATCTGAATAGTCTGGAACTGGCTGGAGATATGCCTGGAGCCCAGAATATTCTCAAATGAATGGGTGGGATGCACATCACTAGTCATCACATAAAATACAAATAAATTTGACTTCTATTAAAAAAAGAAAAAGGCATGTCAATTTTCTAGACTGTAGTGTAGTTTCTGCAAAAATATCTCCCTGAAGTTTTATCTATAAGTGTGATCTGATGTGTAAATTTCTCCATGAATTTCTTACTCCATTTCTACACATCTACAATGCAATGGTTCAATAACTGGTGGCTTCTTTCTGGTTGGAAGGATGATAAATGCAGCCCTAAAGGTTGGAAACAGCAGTGTGTACAAATCCGCTTCAGAGAATGAATGTAGTGCTTTGCTTTCTAAGCAAATTTCTGCTACAACGGTCATTTGAACCCTTGCTGAAACTGTTAAGAATTAAACGTTGCAACATTGTTCCATCCTGATTCTATGCTGGAAAAAAAAGACAACAGATTGGAAACATCAAGCCTAGGATTTTCCAATGACTTCAAAGTTAGGAACTCAATTTTCTTTAAATTTCAAAGGGAGATTTTAGTTTTCATTGAGGCCTTTTTGAAATGGCTGCTCTATGCTATTTATTTATTTCTTTATTTATTACCGTGATAGCAAATAGGTAATAAAACAATTATTGACATTTCATTTCTTTCACAGTGTTGTATTGAACAATAACTAGAGCTCATGCTGATCCTTCTTTCCTCTAATCTGTGCACTTTTTTACTACTTCAGCTTGCTCCTAGGTCTGGTCACTGGTGGAGTGCAGGCTCTGCTTCTCTTTAAAGAAGTACAGGGATCCACAGATGAAAGCAAACTCCCTTTTTTTCCCAGTAGGGAAAGAGAAAGGGAGTCAAGGGACAGAACTCGGCTGGAGTCACGGTCTTTGTGGAACCAAACAGACACAACTTATTGTATCGAAGGGAAGGCAGTTAACAGAGCTGTCAGAAATTTCAACACCAGATAAGGAAAAGCAGAAAATCTTATACGAGTAAATGAATGGGTGGGTGATAGCTACTAAAGGAACTTGGAAAAGGCACAGAATGACTTAGATGAGAGATTTAGATTTTCATGAGGCCACAGGGACATTTTTTTTTTTCCAGTTTGGCTAGGTAAGCAAATATATGGAGCATCTTATATTGTGTATATTGTGCATATCTGAAGAACCAAATTTCTCTCTCAGAAGTCAGTCTCGCATCAGCACTAGGAAGTGAAACACTGAAGGATCCAGTTGTTGGATGGATTGATCATTTTGATACGTGACATCTGGAAATAGAAGCCAAGCTTTTGGTGGCTGAACAGACAAACTTTGATGATCCAAATGCCAGCATTACTTTGGCAGTGCTTAGGTTACACGCCACTGTTAAACTGGATGCTTCCTGTTCATCGCCTTTGTTTTGCTTTAATTCAAGTTGCAGTACTGAGGGCAGTAAACCTAGGTTTCCATAAACCAGAAAGGCATCTTCTCCTGGAGCAGAATGTTTTCTGTTCAGATAATCAGCAGATTATCTGTTTTCCATGTTTGCAAACAGGTTCTTAAGCCATATAATTTTCCTTTGGTACCTATGATCGCTCAAAACATTATCTTCTGAAGATGGCCCAGTATAATGCGGATCCCTGGAACACATTAATGGCCTAATGACTATTACGGCAATGTTGTCAAGAGCCTAAATGAAAACTTGTAACTGCATGGCCCTTGGCATAACTGAGATCCTTCTCCCACCTTTGTTTAGGCAAAGCAGAACTTTCATCCCAAACAGTGTTGTCTGTCATTATTCAAGAAGAGATTTCTTTGACCAGTGAAGTATGATGGTGCAATCCAGAGTTCACTAGTGTTCAAGTGGAGTCCCCAAATCCTTATGGATGCATGTGGAAAAGGATGGGCAAAAGATAAGACTCACCTACTATTTCAGAGATTCTATGGAAAACCTTTTCTGGCAAACGCACGAACAAGCACAGGAACACTTGTGTAGCTGCTCTTTTGGCTCTAGCTTGCCTAAGAAGCTGTGCTGTAGCAATCTGTAATGCTTAGCTACTCAAAGCCTGATGCATGCTCTCACTCAACTTCTAAGGTAAGCTTGAGCTTGAAACTGAACATTCATGAAGTCATACAAGATAAGCTATTGCAGCAGCAGTCTGCTATGGTTTCGATACTCTGTTTTGTGTGGAGGGATCACTGTTGACTTCTTGTTTACTCACAGCACCAAGATGTAGCCATGAATGAAGGATCCGATGACAGGTTGCAGGAGTTCACATCCAGAGCATTCAGGATATGAAGATGTGGATTTCTGTTTTTCTGAAATAAGTGATGACAAGCAAGCAGATCTCCTACTGGAGGCAATGACTCCCACTACAAAGATCACATAGCTTCTTTGGGCTGGGTGGATAACAATGGGGAAATGCCCATTTTGAAAGCTCGGAGCATGGCATTTTAATCTGGTGACGAAAAACTGCTAGCTGGAAATATTACTTTATATCCGATCTTTCAGATGTATGTATTCACATCTCAGAACCGGGACAAGCCAAAGCAAATACCGTATGGGAACTGAGGCATTAACTCAACCCTTTTTTCCTTCCTTTTTTAAAAGAGTAAGTGGGATCTCTTTCCCCTAAGCAAAGAATGTCCCTAATGATCTAACACACTCCCATTAAAATACCCTGGAATAGAATGGAGTAAATGAGTGACTAAAATAGGATATGCAGGTGTGATGTCTGATGCTGCCATGTTGATTAAAGAAGCAGGTGAACTGCCTCACACAAGGAAAGACTTTTTTCTCTCTAACTCTTTAGTTGCTTTGTTGGAGGGCCTGTAGGTCTGTACAGTTGGAAAGTCAGTGCTTTGTGACACCTGTGCTTGGGAACAGGTCTTTACTCTCTCAGAGACCTAACAACAGTATTGCAGAACCTTATCTATATTAAGCAGATCACAAAGTATTTAGTAGCTGCTTGTACTTAAAAGTAACCTAAAAGATGTTGTCTTCATGGACATTTTTTGCCAGAAATGTTATTATTGCTATAAATGGTCTCTACTGCATCATATCTAAATTACTCTCTAGATGTCTATGGCAATCTTATCACTTTAAATTAGTATTTACAAATATTAATTATAAACACCCTTTTTAGACGGTATGGTTTGTAGGCAGTCTGGGACCCTCATTTACAGAGGGATAGCTCCTTCTCCAGTAGAGATCAAACTTTTTTTTCTCTAGGTGTCCATTTTTGCTGTTGTTGGAGGCAGCTTTCCTGCCAGAGAACCCTGTTGTGAGACTATAGTCTAATCCGATTGCATTTAGTGATGTTTTTGGTATTTGGTAAAACTATTCTGCCAATTAGAACTTTTAAGGCTTTGTACTCATCAGAGGAAGGTGATAATGAATTAGGAACTACCATCTGGTGAGAGAAGGAGGATGAAACGTGCACATAGACTGTACTATGACATCTGGTGCTACAGCAACAACAGGCTTTCTCTTTGATGGGCTGAGGTTGGAGATCTGGATGGCACCTAGTTAGAAAACACCTCAAGGACCCCTGTCATTTATGAAAAGTTAATGAGAATATAGAGATGCTGAGAAATGCAGTCAGTCCCTATCTCTGTAAATTAAGATAGCGTGAACAACACCTGAAGTCTCTGCCTAGTGTAGGAAGTCCAGCCAGAGAGAACCTTATGAAAGAACCTCTCTGTCTTCTGATTTTGACTGGGCACAGGAATATCCTTCATGGAGCTAGTGCTGCAGGATGGTGGAAACTTACGGAAAATGATCTCCAATAGAAACTACAGAAAATGACCAGCAAAGTAGAGAAACGTTGAAGCAGTACTGAAGGCTGGACCTTCATGGAGGCTTATAAAGTGTAATTTTGATCATGATTTGATAATGGAGTGTTGGTTTACTCTGCTTTCAGCTGAAGGATCCAAAGGTCCCGTGATTCAATTTCATCAAAATTAATTCCTAGTGTCACTGTCACTGGTGATTTCTGCTCTAGCATTATGGCTATTGAGGGATGCAGGGAATGCATGAAATACCCAAAGTAATTCCAAGTTTGCCTCAGAACAGCCTAGCATTCCTAGATTTGAGCTATGCTTTACTTCAGAAGAATTTACGTACAAGGAGAATATCAGGATCTGTTTTGCTCCTTGTCACCTGCTAATCAGAGTCTATCCATGTTAGGAGGCTTCCTGATGGTCTTAGCCAAGAAGTGGGAACAGCAAGAGAGTTATGGTCTTTCTCAGTGTTTCTGCTCAGGAAAACTGGAACTGGAGGGCAGGTGCCTTGTGATATCTTGAGGCAAGACGTTTTGCTTGCTTGTTCAGTCTTCCTAGAAAAATAAATTCATCTTTCATGTGCTAGTCATCAAACCACATAAAATGTATCTTATGCGAACAGCCTTTAATGGCACCACTGCATTAAATAATAAGCAGTTTTTGAAGGCTAGGGAGGTTGTGCTCATTTACGGGATCCAATGATATGGAATTCCTCCTAGGCTAAAGCAGTTTCTCCAACAGGAAAACAACAGAAATGCTAGAATTTCTAAAAGCAAATCCAATCTTAACAGGTATTTAAGAGTTAATTTAAGTATAAATTAATGAATAATAGAAGGCTACCTGGTATATAACAGGCTATTGAAAAACTCTATCCATAGCCACCAGTGGTCTGAAGAACCAGGGGATGGAAGGATTATCCCTGTCCTTGGATGGAGATAAACATTTATTGCTTTCACCGATGCTGCTGAACCACACTCTCCAGTACACACCTATTGCATGCACAGATATCGATGGCTGAATGCTGTGCATGTGTACAACTGCACAAATATATACCTGGAGAAGAACTACAAGTATTTCTGAAGACATTAGAATCCTTGTTTGTTTGTTTGTTTGTTTATCTTTGTCTATGTAGTACCAAGAGGAAGACAAAAGAAACTGTCAAAGTTAGAGAAGTTAGAGAATAATAATTTGGTTTTAATATAGAGGTTGACAGAGAAATTCCTATCCCAAGGGCATGCTTTGTGGGAAATCAGAGTAGTTTAACCAGGCCTAGAAGTCTCAAAGGAAGAGATTATGAACTCTGAGAGAAACTCAAACACTGTAATACAATCACCAGGACCAGATACTATTTTCACAAGAACTCTGAAATAAATGGAAGTAAGTGGAGATACAGATAAAAATTTGTCAATTACCATTAAAAATACCAACTGCTCTAGACTGGACAACTGCTCATAGCTAAATTCAGAGAAAAGGGTGCAGGTCAGACAGCTGGGCTAGTTTTAGAGGAAACTGATTGAGGATATTTTCATAGAATAAGGTAGTGCCTTACTCAGGCTACTTTCATGCCTGAATAAGCATAAAATTATTACACTATCACAGCTTTGCAAGTAACCTGTATGTCTCGAGCTACTAGAATTACTTGAAGGAAATTCAAATTACACAGACACTCCATGAGCCTTGAGGGAGTCTTAAAGTCTAACCATAAATTGAAAATGGAGTAAGTAGCCACTCCTCAAAGGAGAAAAAAGTTGGAACTGTTCTGTGACCCACTTCACAAATATTTAGTTATCTCATTGTTCATCTACTGATAACATAAGGTATTCCTTTAGCTTGTTTTAATGGGTACTTATTATATTTACTCTATGCTTTTCTTGCTGTTGCTTCAGCAAACATCTTAGGGAAAAAAACATCAAACTTGCATGGAATTACAGAGTCCAACAAAAACAAATTCCACTACCCTTTGAAATACTAACTGCAGCTTTTGTTAATCTGGTAAAGTAACTAGTTATCACTGCTACCAACCTTTGAACATAACCATTTTGTGATTCTTCTTTTTTGCACATACCCTTGATTTATCAAGATGAGGAACTTTTGTTGGCTGCTTCTACTGGGCACTTTCCTAGGAAGCAGATGTGAACTCCAATCCCCTCAGGCTTCTGAAGGACCTCAAACCCAGGTTTTCTGTTTCTTGGGTGAATCCCCTGGCCTTGAGATTGCTTCAGACACTGTCTTAAATTCTTCTGATGGATTTTATCAGGTCATGCCAATTTTTAAGCACCTCACTGGACTTAGCGGTCTCTAGTCTCTCGCTGTCTTTCCCATTCCCCTTTTCTGATCACAGTGTGTGTCCTTACCACCTACTGTTTTTGCCAACTGTGATAAGATACCAGATTACAATTAATCTATTAATGTGTACTGAAGTGGAAGAGGAGAAAGAAACAAAGGCCTTAAGCACTTTGGCTTTCTCAGCATCATGCTAACCTTCCACCCTATGTTGTAGTTGAAGACTAATTCTCATGTTAGTCTTGCTACTACTGTTACAGCCAGATACAAACATAGAATTGATTTGTATACAGAGGTCCAATTTTTCAAGCAAAGATGAATTTTTAAAACCTAGACCATATCTGATGCAGAAGGAAAACATCTCTGTATCATTTATTTCTGAGCAGAAGACTCTGTGCCTCTGAGGAAATACAGAAAGAGACTTTCCTTAGCTCAGACATTTCCAACAGAAACTGTGCCTGTTAAGCCTTCATATATTGTCAGATTACAGACAAAAACTGCTTGCACACATTCATAGAGTACCTGTTACCCCATTGCCACATGGATATACAGAGACTGTTACAAGACAGATTTCAGGTCTCCTTTATAAACACTTAAAAATATAAAATACTTATTACATATCCCTCAGTTTTCCAATATTTTAGTCAGCTATTTGTTTTGAAGAACAAGGCCTACACACTGGAAAACACAATCTGGGAGTAACCAGCTTAGGATAAAAGCTAACTGTGCTAGTAGTAACTTAACCTGCATATGCAAGAAGAGGCTGAGGTGAGGCAAGAACGAGGAACAAAAAAGCAAACCTCTTGGTTTTGGTAAAAGTGTACCTTGTTAAATAGCAGAAGCTCTGGTAGATATGCTTGCAAGAGAGTTCCTGTTCTTAAATAAGGCTGGAGCCTATATCTGTCTAGATCACAAATAGCTGTTTCAAAACCCTTTACCTACATTTTTGCCAGAAGTTTATCTAAATACTTTGCATTAGCCAGGCTGTAAATGCGATATTAAGGTATGTTAGTCTTAAGTTTTAATCGCAAAGACACAGTACTGTTCTGTATCTTCACCACAGCTCTCTAAAAATGGGCTTCTGTAAGGACATTAAGAAACTGAGAGTTGATTCTCTATTTAATCAAGCTTTGACATTTACCTTATACACAAAATGAACATTTAATTCAAAGGTAACTTGTACAAATGCACAGACGCTTTTCTTTTTTTTCTTTTTTTTTTGAGATAGGGGAATAAAAAAAACCCCAAACCTGTCCCCCGCAACCACACTTGAGTGCAATGAAATGTTGAAGCACAATTCATTCCTGAAACCTCCACAACAATGCAACCAACAGGGGGCTGTCTGGCTACACGATGTTAATGAATCCGTAACAGAATCCTTTTTCTGACTGCGCAACCTACCACTCGGGCATGCACACTCCCTACCTAAAACTCATAGTCACACAGGTCATTTTACAGCTTTCACACCCCCAAAACAGCAGCTCTTGTGTGTCTTTGCCCCATACTACTGCAAATGTATTAGTTTTAAATATGTCTGAAAATAGCAGAAATTGCCTATTTGAAAAGTGGGAGATTTTCACATCATTTGCCTTGATATGAAAGGTGTGTCACAACTGTTTTGGTATGTTAAGAAGTTATTTTTGTATGAGCATGTTTGTATTCATTTTGAAGAAAAGAGTTAGACTATGACAGAGCTAGCCTGTTTGTTCCTGCTTCTGGGACTTAGGGTTTTTTCCCCTTATACTTTTTTCCCCCATTCCAAGTGAACCAATGATGGATCTAGGAAAAAATCTAATTTAATAGAAGTTGCATTGCATCACCTTATGGGTCAATAAATGAACAACAACTGGCAATTCTGCAAGTCTCCTTGCAAATTTACAGAGCACAGCTTGGGAAAACAAGACAAAGCTGAGCAGAAATTAACTGTTTTTAGTCAAAGTTTCATATAGGAAATCAAAAAATAATTCAAAAGGGAACTTCCATCTTTGTGACAATTGCACAGAGCATCAAATATATGCACACAGAGCATTAAATAGCATGATGAGGGCTCCATTCAGCTCAGTTTGCAGAAGTGAGGCTTTAAAAATCAGAATTTCCACTGAATATAGTAAGAAGAACAGACTTGCAAGTGCGTAACCTTCTAGAAGGCTGAGGACAGTAAGTCACCAAACAGAAGCACACAAGGAGCAAATACTTCATTATGATTTTGTAGCTGCAGTCAAACACTGGTCAGTGTCTGTGTTGTGAAAAGTGAACAGCACTGTATGCTTACAGATGATATAGACCACAATAAGGGGCAAACTTTGCTATAATGTGTGTATTTACCTCCTTAAGGTGAATGTACATGCAAAAGGAACTGCTCAGTCATAGTATGAAACAAAAATGCTTTCTTATGACATAGCCTATTGCTTTAGGATTCAGATTTAGAAATGTGAATATTTTTAGCTCTACAAATTAAATTCAGATGTGGAAGAAGTATTCAAGACTCATCAGCTAGTAATTCACAAATCATTTTGTAGCAACACACTTAAAGTCCACAGGTATAGTTTGAAGTAGTGAACCAGGAATTATGTTTTCAATTTGTGTGTTTCTAAATTAACAGAAGTACAAGAAAATAAGGTGATCCGCAGCAAATAAGCAGAGATTCCAGCTGACTGTCCTAAACTATCCTTCCCCCTGAAAGTAACAGCTAGGTCAGAGTTACTGGAACACCATGCTTGGAAGTACCTTCCTCAGAAAGGCTAATAAATTTGGTTTGCTTCTACTTTTCAGATAGTTTCTTTGAAACAGCTCTCCATTTCTTATCACTGTGCATAAGACATCTCTATTACGAACTGAGATGACTCAAAGACTCCTATGACTATTTCACAGGGTCTACTTCTGGCATTTCTGTTATGGTATTGGGATCTTAAAAGCCCTGAAGTTTTGCTCAGCTCTGCATTCATTATTGATAGGCCTATAAAAGAAAGAAGTCTTTGAAAAGCTCTCCTTGTCCTGTATTAAGGGATTTTCTTTAGGAATTCAGCAGACTAACCTTGTGTCACCCAAGGCAGAGTGGTAGGAAACAAACTCTTTCTGAGGTTGTATTACTTTTCCAATGGATCATATGAATACTTGTCATTTCTTTCCTGTCTCCTCCCAATTTATGGTTAGAGCATACATGGTACATGGACACTGTACATTAACATCTACAGGGATGAAAGACAAATCAAACTTTTCTGAAACTCCTGTCCTAGCACATATATTGTGAGAGCAGTTAATCTTGTAGCTTTCATACTGCACATAAAAGACATGAGCCAGCTGTTCTGTCACCACCTTTGAAAAATTTAAAGAACAGATAAGCAAAAATATGTCTGTAGGAGTGTCAAGGAGAAGAGTAAGGCCCTGAGTGTCCCTTACATGGATTTAAGCTATGTGGAAAAGCACCTTAAGTTTGGACTGCCTTTCTCAATAGAGTGAAAGGGAACTTTTCGCTGCTGCCAGCACTGCAGCTCACACAGCAAGCACATTCAGAGAGCTGAGCTCACCAAAAAAACCTAACCTAAAGTCATTTGGTGAAACCACCATGGAAACATCAGAGCCAGGGTAACCCTGAAGGGAATAGGAGGACTTTGTCAGCCCCAAATTTGTCTGGTTTAAGAACTACAGAACTATAAAACCATTATCATATATTACTGTTGACTATTCTAACTGGTCCAATAATATAATCCCTGAAGCTTTTTCTTTGTCTTTATTGCAATGAAATATTAAAAATTGACATATTTTAGAAAAGCTTTATATTCTATAATTTATGCCTTACATAGTTCAGATTTTAATACTTCAAAATTTTTGGAGTATTTTACAAAAGTTTCCAAAATGTTGTATTTTTAAACCCAGAAATTTAAGCACATAGAAGTTGCTGATAAAAGATTCCTTAAAGGCTAGTAAAGTCACAAGCTTTTCCTGCAAAAACTCTTAGGGAGATCTGAAACTTTCTATGACTGTCTCCTATGGTAATAAATAGCAGAAGAAAATATTATGGATATAGTATTATTCCTGTTTCTCAACGGAAGCTAAGTAAAGAAGAGTTCAGACTCAGCATCTAGCTAGTCACCACTGTAGCCTTAAGACTGAAGACTCAAACTGGATAAATGCTATTATAATTAGTTCATCCTTTTCAAAAATGTTGAATATAGGGTTCAAATTTTACATTAAGAGACAGAGGCAATATTAGATAAGTTTCATTTTTTTATTAACTACTCTAAAAAAGTCAAATATGTAAAATATTGGGGCGTTACATCTGAAAAAATCATTAAATGACTTCCACCAGAAACAAGCTGCTTAAATTAGAATGAAAAAGTGATAGCAAAGTGATACCAACTCCGACTCAGAAAGAAATGAACAGTGTCACTTGTGCCATTGCATTTTCCCCATCGCTTTTTCTTATCTCTGTTTATAGTTCCAACATTTTCCTCTGATACACACATACAATTGCCAGCTTAGAAAGGAGATTTACATATATGCCAGATATTGAAGTTTTCCTTCAAATATATTTCAAACTTTTTTTTAAACAAAGAATTGCTGCTTTTCTTTGAGTTAAACTGTGATAAAATAGTAGCTCACCACTTCAGATATATTACTATCAATCATTTCCTGTGACTTCCGTGATAGGAGGTGGTGACAGAGAACATGAAGGGAGTCTAAACATTTCAAATTTCACGGAATACTGCTACTATTGCTACCAGAGTAGGAAAGACTTCCCCCAATACTTATCAAGATACCATGATTAAGGGAAAAGCTGAAAGATTTTCAGATCTCTGTATCATGAATATCAAGCATGGAATCGTTGTTAGTGTAGTATGCAGTACTGCATTTGAAATTTGAAGAACAATGGCTTGTACAAGTTATAAACACAAGAGTAAGTCATTTGACATTTTTAAAGAAGCACTGTTTAATATTGTACACTAGAAATTAACAGTGTCAGAATTTAACTGGCTTATTCCTTCTGTCACATAGATCTCTCTATAAATCAGGTGAATGCATTGTAAAATATGCCAGAGAAGTTCAAACATGAACATTACCTTCAATATATAAAAGATGTTGCAAAATATTGAAGGTGATACTTATGAAATATCATTCCAAAATATATCTAACTAATGTTCAATAGCTATATAAACAAAATGCATCTGTGATAAGATAGGACAGAGATCAGAGGTGAACACGAAGGGACAAATAGACCATGAACCAGCAACTTGGAAGCTCTGTGCTTCTCAGCTTGAGCAGGCAACAAGGAAAATTCACTGTTGATCTTTCCTTTAAAAGATGCACAATACTCATCTCTTCCTCTGAGATCAGAATTAATAAATGCCATAGAAAAATCCATAAGGAAATGCATCACTGTAGTACAGCTACTAAACAAAACTAGGTTCTTCATTTGTTTTGCAGCAGCCCTTCAAGGTAAGGGCTTATTATCCCTATTTTAAATGTAAGATGGAAGTGCTTAAAAGCAAAAAATAAAAGTAAAAAGCATGCAAGAGTTTGAGGCAAGATATTTAGGAGATCATTATCAACAGATATAACATTACATAGCATTTTATTTCAAATTACAACTCTCAAGAAACTCGGCTGCAAATATGCACAGTCAGTGTTTCTGTCAGACCAGAACTCTGACGTGAATGAAGAATATAAATACATACTAAAAAAAAAAAATAAAAAATAAAAAAACCCCACCCACCCAAAAACAAAACAAAACACGGCCTAGTAACTTGTTCAGCATCAGATAGGAACACAGGCAGAAAAATAAATACCACAACCAGTTCTTCTTAAGTTTTCTCACTTGACATTACAATGAGAACATGGTTTGCTCTATCTGCAGTCTTTTGTTCCATTTCACAAGTAATTTTCTACAAATTTCTGCCACACCTGCAGCAGAATGAGACTTCTAACTTGCACAGCCAACAAGCATCTTCCCTAACTCAGCAAAACAGGCCAATCCTATTCATTAGATCATTAAATATTCCATATGATCATGAAGATTGCATACCAGTATACTAACATAAGGGGGCAAATTAAAGTTGTACAGTCTTAACCCCAGGATTAACTAACTTTAACTTCTCAGTGTTTCCATTTTGCAATCTTAATGTTCTTTAAATAATTTTTACAGTTCAACTGTTAAGGTTCCCCCCCCCCCCCCCAGCCCCTAAACATGTTCTCCCTTAAATTCCAATGCTCACATTGGTTGAAACTTTTTTTTTTTTTTTTAAAACTTCCTTTTCACAAGCAGAATGACTGCTGAGAGCAGCAGCAGGGTTGTCATCTTCTGTGTGGATGAGTTTGCCAGTGGATTTCACATATGATAGCAAAAGCTAAGTCTTAACAGTCTTCACACTCCCTTCTGGCTCTGAAGTATGGAGTGCTCTAGTGAATGCAAGGAATGATCTGAGGTGGGCAAACCCCTTTCCCTAAGCCTGGCTTGTGTTCTTTTTGCCTCAGGCCAGATTCCATTTGTGAGGTTGCTGCTTCTTCCAATTTCAAGAAAACAAACAAACAAGCAACCTGTCCCAGTCTTTCCATTTTCCCAGTTCATCAGCTCAGTCCTTCCCCTATCAGTTCCCAACTCCAGTCTTTCAACACTGGATCCTCAGACATGCTGCTCTCATTGGTTGTCTTCACTCCTCTATAGCTAGTACTCTCAAATTTATTTCCAAGCAAGCCTACCTTTTGTTTCCCTTTTATATGAATTAAGCAACTTTTTTGTCTACAGTTCCTAAGCCTAGCAGAAAATAAGCACCTAAACTGAAAACAAGGAGCATCCTTTTCTTAACCCATGCAAAATCCATAGGAGTCTAGAGCTGCAATTGCAGGAAGAGTTCAGTTTGGCTACAGGCTGGGGCATGCCCATGCAGGCAGTCCCTGGGAAATATAGTTGTTAATATTTAAAGCAATGATGAACTATGCAAGAATGTAATTTTTTTCCAAAGGTTCAGAAATTAAACAATTTAGGGCAGGACTTCACAAAAATTTTAAGTCATATTCTTGACAACAAATCCCACCTGGGACTTCGTTTCCTCAGTTGAGCTCTACTTCTGCAAATTCTCAAACTGTAGTTCTATCTTCTCACTAAACTGTTATAAGCAGTCACGGCTACCAAACAAACCAGTCCAACCTTCTCCCTTCTCCTTTCTTGCCTTTTCACACTCCCTACCAGCCCCTGCCTTGGGCCAGCATGGAGTTTTTGTAGTGAACCAGACTGAGGAAGCATTCTGTTTCACCATGCACATGGATGCTTGCACTGGCACAAGGTGGTGGTCAGGAACCAATAGTTGGGCCACTGGACTTTGACAAAGTGATGCAGACAGGCCTACTTGTTGTACGCGCTCAGATCTTTCTGATCAGCTCTTTAGACTAAGATCTGCGCTCAGCTAGTCTCTGAGGGAAAGCCTAGACACATGAAAATACTGGCTTTACCAGAGTAACAGGGTGGATGATCCGCAGAAAGTACCACAGTCTTCAGTGCACTAGCAAAATCAGTACTTTTAAAGAAAGAGGAATAGTGGAAGAGTAATGCTATTTTTCTTTTAATATCCAGAGTCTGGCATTTCCAAGCATTTCTAAGTTTAAGGGCAGAAATGCATGTGAAGGTCTTTAGTAGCAAAGGATTATAGATGGGCAAATATAACTACTCAAAGAAGCCTCAGTGAGAAAGCTCTCCAACTTTCAGGCAGATAGCATATTTTTTCTGAGTAGTCAACCTCATTTTGGCCAGGTATCTTAAGTGACCTGTCCTAGGTAATGGACACACAGAAGCTTGGTTACTTCATGAAAAACTATGGGCTAATATTGGATAGCTTTACTCTTAAGAAGTGCTTAGGTTTGAACCGAATTGGAAATTCTAGCCATTATAATTTTACTAGTTCAAATCCATAGCAGGGGCAGATGGAAATTTTCTTTTTTTTTTTTAATCAGTGTGTACATCAGCTGAAATGCTACCTGGTAAAATAATAAAAATTTATGAATTATAAAAACATGGATTCATATTCACCTACATCATGTTTGTACCTGTGCAATTACACCAGCAGCAGTCCACTGAAGCCTGAAGTCAAAACAAATCCCCAATGCAAATAAGCTTTTTGCTTTACTTCTAAAACATACATATGATGCATAAACTTAAGGTTGTAAGCAACTTATTTGAAGAAGGGCATTATATTTTAATGGTAAGATGTAATAAGGCTAATAAAACTAGATTAGCAAGTGATACTGAGTCATAATAGTGAAGAAAATAAAATCTTAAAAGGAAACATACTTTCTTTCAGATCTTAACTGTATCTAAAATTAGTGACATTTACATAACCATTAGTCTACATTTGACTCACCACACAGTTCTTGCATGCTGCTTTTAAAAGAAAAGGAGCCTATGCAATTTCCCTTCCTTTTGCAGCAGTTTCATCATCTCAATGAGAGATTCCCCTACAAAGGAAATATCTTCATGGAAAATGAGAAAAAAAATTAGTAAATTCACAACCAGTTATACAGTTTAAATTTCTAAACCTAAAATTGTTACCTGTCAGTAACAACTGTGATTTAAGAAATAAATTTAACATTTTATTAAGTTTTATTAATAATAATTTTGGAAGCCATTTTTGCTTTTTGTTCACAATTTGCTGAAAATATGACAAAACATTTCCCAGTTTCCATCCAGTAAGAAAGGGCTGTAAAAATGAATATAGTTTTAATTAAGAGCATTTTAATAAAGTTCTAATATTTAAAGTAATTCAGTTTTGATGATGATTTTATACACTTACCAAAGCACTGACTGTTAGACAGGTGTAGGTAGAGATAGCTCCTTAATTAATTTGGCATTCATACAAACCAAAGTATTCAAAACTACATATACACCAGTTCTAGATGTACCATCAGATACTATCAAGTCCTAAAAATTGGTACTGAACAGATGAAAATAAAAACAAAAGCCCAGAAAATGTTCATGAACAATCAACAGATAGATAATAACAGCAAAAAAGCTTCAGAAAATATGTCAAATGTCCTTTCCCATGACTCACATGCAGAAACGACTAGCCTTACTTCAGCAGCACAGTTAATACTGGAGATATTTACAGTCTTAACACCAATATTTACGTGCTGCTAAAGTATGACAGACATCAGGATCACACAATTTACTAATTCGTAAGTGATGTTTCTCTTCCAGATGCTGAAATCCTTGTATTTTTGAGGCAGCACAATATGGCCTGCACCTTTTCAAAACCCACAAACCATTATGTGCTGCTACGTTATGCCAAGGTGTCTACCATACTTCAAGGAAATAGAAACATATGCTGAAAGCTGAATGCAGAATTTTCTTGTTGAGCATTAGTTTTTACATACTGACATAGGCTGTATTAATAAAGTATGAAATGTTCATAAAGCATTTGTCCATTGCCAAAATTACAGCTTCACTGTAAATAAGCAGTTGACTTTATTATCAATTGCGCATACCTTAAGGAGATACGGACCAGAAACTGGACAGTTAGGTGTATGATTGGAGGGACTAAAGGTTGTGCAGATGTTTACTTCAAAACTATTTTCTACTCTGACTTTTGATCAGCTGAAAACCCCTGACATGAAACATAACGTTAAAAAAAAAGTGCTAATTTCAAAACCCGTTTCTGTCAACTACTGTGGCCTTTAAGCCATTTGTTACTTGTGCAGAAGGTTACTGATCCCACAGTCTCTGGGCAGAGAGATTTACAAGTGCTTCTTCACATACTTCAGGGGAAAAAAACCCCAATCAGATTGTTAGCAAGACAGCAACTTGTAGGAGCTGATCTGCCTTAGTTCACATCCCTGCGAGGTATCCTTTCCTTATGCTAAGGTACACAAAATTGCTATGACAACAGCTACTGACACAGACTGGACCCAAGTGTTCCATCCCACTGTAATGAGTCTTCTGGGCAGTTCATGATAAAACAACTTCCGTAAATTAAAAGGGCTATCGCTAAGCATGAAGCAGTTTTGGGGGCCAGAAAGGAAAACTTACCAGACCTTCCCCCTTTTTTTCCTTCCTATGTTTGCTTCTACAATAATACTGCAGGCTGGTCTCTTCTAGAAGGGTTTGTTAGTATAGCTGTTTCAGTTAAAATGAGACTGGCCAGTGTAAGCATACAGGTAGCTGCTGCACACTGAGGTTTTTATATGGCTAAGCACTTATGCTATCTGCAGAGCTGCATAAAAAAACTAATTCTAGTATATTTTATACATGCACAGCTATATCTACACTTCTATATAGACTAAATCTTACAGATAGTTTTATTTTGATTTTCAGATTTCCCTTCATCAAGAGACTTGATAAATTGTGCCTATATAATCCAGCTGGCCTGTCCTCACTATCAGATAAAAACATTGGCATTAATAGGGAGGGGGAAAAAAAAGAATCTCTTTTGTTAAATAGTGTTTAACAATTGTGCCTTGTTAAAACTAACAGCAAAGGTATGCTGTGCCAGCTGTTTCTTTGTGAAGAAACTGTTCTAGGCATAATCCAGGAGATGAAAAGGAGGAAAAAATTCTCCACCAGATATACACAGAGTGGCGGGTTCAGATAAGAAAAGTGTGGATGCTAGCATAGATGCTAGCTACTGGTAAGAGATTTGCTTAAATTTTTCTGGGAAAAAGACTATGAAAGATGTTCTCCAACCAAAGCAAATACTGCCTCTTACATATAGATTTACCTTAAAAGATCAAAAGAAAATTATTTAAAGTAAATAAGACAGCTGCAACATTTAATTCCTTTGGAAATACATTTCTCATCTGTACGCCTGAGCCAAATTCTTTATTTGTAAACTATGTATATTTAACTAGATTCTGTTGCTTCAATTGCCTAGCTGTTCTTAGCTTTCTAGCATAAGCATGGAGGCTTTTGCTGTTGCATAATTAAATCTCTCTAAAATTAAACTACACACATCACGAAACTAAGACTTGGCAGAGCTATTATGATATTTTCTACAGCAAGTGCTTTAGTAGTAGAACTTGCAAGTAATTCCCCCCACCCACCCAAAACATGAACAGAAAAACCTCACAAACATAACAAGATTGTGTATTTTCTACTTTACAACTAAAAAAACCCAAACAAACAAACAAACAAAACCCAAGAACTAAAAATCTACAAACACAACAGAACTGTGTATCTTCTACTTTATGATTAAAAATGCATTTTCTCTGTAAGGAGCAATAGCAAGTTTCTGGATTAAATTGAAAAAAAAAAGTGAGAGGAGGGGATGAAGAACAAGAAAAGGATGAAAGGAGGAAGATGAGGATAAAATAGTACCAACGGTCTATCCCGCCAAAGCCATCTAAAATCTAAGCAAGAAATCTCCTGAATGTAGATCTACAGGGGTGTTTGTACAAAGCTTTGTTGTGCTATGTTTTGGTCATAAGGCTATTAGAGTCAGCATCAAAAGCGCTCCTTCTACTTCTATCCTTGTGTCTTCAGTTGGAGGGGGATGATTCAGGAGACTTCAATAAAGGCTGGGAATCATCATGTATGTAGAGAGAGCTCCGTTAGACCCTTTCTAGACCTCTCAAAGTGCAAGCTCTGCTGGGGAAGATGGAAGAATTCTGAAGCAGCAGCATTTAAATTCCACAGAAGCAGACACATGCACAAAAATCAGGATGTTGTTAGAAAAGGAATTAAAAAAAGAAATATACATGTTTATGTGTGCATGTTTATGCACACACACACACACTTAAAGGGAGGAGCCTTCCCTTGACTTCAATAACTTTTAGTTGATTTATCAAAGACCATGCCTAGTATCAAATACCATGTTCATTTTTTGTTAGTTCATGGTTAAGAGTTTAAGACAACACAAAGCCCAATTCATTTTATTCCTGACCACATGAAAACCAAATACAATTGAATTGGTTGCTCTTAGGAATACTAATATGCTCCTTAAACTCTACATAACATATCCCATTCAAAAAGGTGATTGCCATTAGTCAGCAATCTGACAGTCCTGTGATTTGGAGGAAAACAGATCAAGGCCTTTCTATTAAACAGAGCATATGATCTCTGATGTCCAAGAACACAAAATGAGATCAAATATTTACATGTGCCTTTTGATCATACATCAAAAGCACTCTCTTGGTATTTCTAGGCCAAAATGCCTTCCACACTGATACCGTTATACACCATTTGCACACAACCATAGACCGTTGTTTGGGGTACATACTTGTTGAGACAAAGCAACACAGAACCACTGTGAAAGTAAGGCTATTGCTTCACTGTTCATTATGACCCTTTTTCAACTTCATTTCAATTTAAAAATCAGAAATCTCAAGATGAAATACATTGAAAGACTTAACATGATGGTTTAGACTATGGAACGCTATTTGTCTGCCAGTGGTATTCTCCCCATAGCACAGTCATCAGAAAGATTACATCTCCTTACTTCAGTTTCCCCACTTCAGCTTCTTAGTTTAAACTAGGAATGGGACAGTTTGCACTTAGATAACACAGTATCAAATGGGGGGCAGTTGTGACAGACATGTCTCATTTTGTGAATTCCACAAAGACAGTAATGTCCACTCCTACGGTAGATAGACTTTTTTTTTTGACAACTCCAAGTAAATTTGCAATGTTTTCCTCCAGAGCTCACAACTCAATGACCCTAATGCACCATTCAATACAAATAAATGCATGTATACACACTGACAGTTCAATACTTGCTGTAAATATTTATTTTTTACTAAATTCATTTAAGCTAGCAGGGCTCCTTAGCTCCAGAAAAAAAACAGAATTAAAGGGACACTCTCACTTCAATATTAAGAAACCTAAACAATTCTAACCTCAAACATCACAAATTTTAAGACCTGAAAGTGTATTTAGCTGTGTGTTGATAATACGATTTACTCCCTCCCCCTCTGTTTAAACAACAGTAGTTTCACTTTATTTTTGCCATATGCTTACTCAATGCCGTAATATTTATATTGTAAACACACTGGAATTTATAACTCTTGCTCATTCTCAAAACTTATATTTGGGTAATTTTCTGAACACAAACAGAATGAATATTTGAACAGAGGTGACTAGCACTGAGCTGGAGTTTTGGTTGCAAATTATAAATAAGGTACAGCATACGAACTTTGACAAAACAGTGATTGTCCATTAACCGTTTCATGGTCACGTCAACAATTTCCACCATGTAATCATTGTAATAGGTTGCGGCAGCTACAGAAATTGTATGGTATGCCATAATTTGCTCAACATGTAAAGTATTAATAGTGAAAGTTAAGCACACATCTGCTTATTACTGAAGTTTGCTGTTATTAAATGGGGAGAATCTATATAAAGTGTCCAGCTATCTCTCCAAGGATCACAAACAAACTTATTTAGACTAGCTGGAGAACTACTGCAAAAGATAAGCATAAGATAAACATATAAAGCCACCTGAAAGTAAAAAACAAACACACACACATACACACACAGGAAGTAAAACATTAAGAAAATCTAAAGTATAAGAATACCTGGAAGTTTGGAAATGCAGTTATGGTATATCAGCATCAAATTCAGTTTTATGTCCTTTTTACATCCACCTCAGCACTATCTACTGCTCACACTGGCCTGACTCACATGTTCTGTCGTATGAGCTGCATTCCTGGTTTTGTCATTGTAGTCATGAAAATAAATCCAGATGAAAACAGGTGTTTTGTAGCACAATATTGACTCTTCTATTGGAGTGGTGGATAGCATTCAAAACGCACTGAATTTATGTTGAAGGCAAGATACTAAAGGTAGTCTGTTCTGATTTGAGAAATTACAAGTCTAGGACTTCAAGCAGTTTTTAAAACTTGCAAGCCAAAAAAGCAGCACTAAGGGAAGCTGGCATAGGTAGCAGATAGAAATAAGATATTTTAGTATTGACTTTAGCTTAAAAATAAAGTAAGATCAACTCCCCTCATCTCTTTCCAGCTTCCAAAAAGTGATTTGTCAGACGTTGATGCCTTAACTAGACTGCTATGTGAAATACTTCACAGTGAACTTGTAACAAGCTCTGGGCTCTAGCAGAGTTTGTAAAAGCTGTATTTAAGAAAAGCTTTCCTGATCTCTCTTGATGGCACTAGTATAGCCTGCACATGACTTTCAAAAACACATCTTCCCTATACCTTTGGCATGTACACAGGAAGAAAACTGTTTGTGAAGACTTTCAAACTATACCAGCATTATGCTTTCCACTAGAAAGCACACATACAAAATGAAAGGAAATATGAAGAAGCTATTTTATGAATTCTATGAAGTTTTATGTTTCATTGTAGCAGCCATTAACATATTCATTTTTTTTCCTATTTTTAACACAAAGGTATCAATACTTAGTCTAGTGGACCTACTGTGAAAGAAAGGGGGGGGGGGGGAAGCCCAGATTGTCTTAAAATACAACTTAAGTTTTCAAATTAGTCTTTTAAAGTTTTTCCTAACAACTTTTCAGACCAAAAATTAACATATATTTTACAAATTCTCCAATAAACATATATCCTACAAATTATTTAGATTATTACACTATTACATCCTCAAGAGATTATCCTGTGGCTATAGTTCAAGCTTACAAAAAGCTTGCTAAAGTGCACAGAATCATTGCAGTGAAAGAGAAAAATGGAGCAATCCTTTTCCAAATAACAAAAGGCATACAACACAAACCAGCTATATAATGGAAAGTCATTAAGATAGAGAACAGGTTTTCTTCTTAAATATACTAGATTCCTCATAGTTTTTTTCTAAAAACAAGGATAAAAGAATTAAAACTCAGTTCTGTCCATTTTATTCATTTCTAGTCTTCTTACAGAATTATTTAAAAAAAAAAAAAAGGTGGGGGAAGAGGGCTTAATTTTTATTCTTAGAAGACTTGCTCTTTCAGCCCAGGAAGCAGTCACAGGCCTAGTGTAAAATTTTGCTTTCTCCTACCAAAGCTGGCATCAGAGCTGTATGAAAGAAAGTCATTCAGGTATTGCTGTTTAAATCTTCTCTCTCTATAACATACATCAAAGCTCTTCTTGTCCTCAATAAAATTACAACAGGGTCCCTGGTGTTCAGTGCACACAACGAGTTTTCAAACTACTGCCGGAAAAGTGGAAAATACAGTAGCCAGTGCTAAGCAGACTGGCTTCCCAGTTTCTGTCTCATCTGAAATTGCTAAATAACAACAATAATTCACAGAATATAGCTATATATTTAAAAAAAATAACTTGGCCTGATATGCAAGTAATATGGCTTGCACTACGCAGAAGCATAAACCCTAAATTCTGATTTTGTTGCATCTCAGAATTTTATGGGATTATAATGTCAAAAGACAAAAACTGGACCAGAGCGCAGATTGCAATCCCACTTGCAAGGGCTAAATTTGCTGCATGTCTGTTTCCAAAGATTTAGGGTAAGTGTGACAGTGCTGTAAAATAAGGGTCAAAGCACAGAAAGACCAAAGCCACAGAACAAATAGGTTTTCCTGTCCTGAAAAAAGTTGTTTTGTGGTAGCCTGTCTCCTGGCTCAGATGGTAAATTTATCTTTTTGTTCTATGCCTTGACATCATCACTACATGACTTCCATAAAATACCACACAACTGTATGACTTATAAAAGGTAAGGCTGCAACTGTTGGAAGAAATCAACTGGACTGTTAACTAGTGGATTCCCTTAACAACTGAGCAATTACCCCCTGATATTTGCTAGAATTCTTCCAATCCTTAGCTGTATTTCTACAACTTCATTATTTAATTGTTCATTTGAATAGAAGTTTAGAGTATCCTTAAACATCTTTGGCATACAGATTCCTAATAATATTATCTACTGAGATTTTTGTTTATTCAATGGTAGCTGAGGAAACATACAGAAGCAGCAGCTCAGGTAGGAGGTTGTTTTATTCCCTTCCTTTCCCCTCCCCTCCCAATAAAATAGCCATAGAAGAGATATCTACACACGCAGATACTCATGCATATACTCACTTTCAAAAATGCGTATGGGTTTGTTCCCTGCCCTTCATCAATGAGACCCACTGCTCCTAGAACTGAGCTAATGTGGAGGAATACGGTGCTTTCTAAGGCAGACACAGCTTGCTAAGCAGTGAAGCTCATTTTTCAAGTTAGAATCATTTAGGATATGCCTTTCTAAAACAACAACAATAGAAGAGTTTTGCCAAATGGAAGGACCTTTATCCACTACAAAAAAAGATAAGGATGCTGGGTGCCTCTTAGGGCTTTATATTAAGATAGATTTTCAATATTTCACTAACAAGCTTAAAGTAAAACCATGCTGAATTATCAAATGTTAGCATATTATGAAAAAGATGTATTATGCAATCCCTAAAGCACAGCAGCAGTCAAGAAATCTAAATTGTAGTCTCTGTCCTATCAAACTGTCTAGTGAATATCCACAAACCAAAAAGACGACACTAATCTCTTAGCAATTAACATTCAGCATTTTTCTAAAATGAAAGACTAGTTGACAGTACATTCTTTGGGCAAATGTCAGTATTCTGAGAATTTTCTCCCCCTTATATTCCAAACCTATATGAAAGAATCTGAATTAAAACTAGAGTTGTGCATTATCTTTTTATATAATTAGAAATAACCTTAAGAAATATGCTTTCATGTTTGCAAATTAAATAGTATTTGTAATTTGCTCTACCAGGTCTAGAGTATGACATTTTGAAAATCAGATCTTCATTATAAGTATTTTCCCTTCAAAACAGATGGTTTCTGCTCTCAAAGTTACTATATTTAATTTTTTTAGTTCTACTAACTTACTTGAAAGCTAGAATTTGAGATTCAGATATGCTGAATTAGATTAAAAAAATATAAAACTTACCTTTCAACTGTGGAGACCTACAATGGTTTTTGAGTTTCAGGGCCATCAAAATAGAAGTTTCATGTTTTCAAAAGAAAGCAGATTCCTTTGCCTTTACTCTGCATTAAGCTGCAAGAGATGTCTGATTCCTATTTTAAACATCAAATGTAGCTTTTAGGAACACTATTTGTTTTTTCCTCCTGAAATTAAATACAGTTGAAAAATATCTTATTATACAAAAAGCCTAGTATACCATACAAAAGGCCTACTCCAATCATCCTACACTTTCTGAAGGAAATGATTACTCCTCATCTCTCAAGAAGCATTGGTGCGAAAATACTGATTTTCCTTCTGGTGAATAGCAACCCACAAGTTAAGGAACTGATGCAAACTGGCAGATTTCCCCTTCTAATTCTGAGTCATATGCGTCATCTTTTTGTCAAAAGCTGGGAAGAAAAAGAATCTCTCTTCCAGCCTGCCACATGAAACCACCTGCTTAAAGATAGAACAGAACAATATTGCAATAGTGGCCTGCATGCTGCTGGTACTTACAAATTTGTTCTTGCTTTGTTCAAACAAATAAAATTTTGAATACAGCCTTAGATATCAACTTATCTATCAATAGACCTTAACTCTTTGATTTAGGCCTAAAAATCAAACTGCTAGAAGAAAAAGGGAGAGGAGAGCCATGCTGACATGAAAATGCTAATGTTTTACCTGCAAAAGGCTAAAGATTCAGTTCCTTAAAAGCTTACATGCATGCATGGTTTAAGCACTTGAGTGTTTAGCTAGATTTGGTATGAATATTCACATATTCAAAATCAAGAGTTCACATGCATTGTTAAGACCTCATCTATCACTGTCCTTGATTATCAGCTAACTTTCTAAGCTCTACCCCCTCTCCCAAAAAAAGAGAAACCTCCCCCCAACCCCAGAGAACCTAACCACTTCAGAGTGGGCTAAATTTCACATAAACCATTTTTTTTCTTCTGTGCATTTGGCAAATTAAGAAGTAAAAAAATTTTGTTTTCTTCTTTCACAGATTCATCAAGGTCAGTTATTGTTGGATTTTATTCTGTGTGATGACACAATCTCTTTTCCAAAGGCTCCAGCGCCAATTAAGGTTGGGCACATCATTGCCAGTAGATTACATATTTTCAAATCGCACCAGAGTTGCTGGCAGAACCTGCAGAAGACAGGTGTAAATGTTTACTGTAACAGTGCATTGCAATATTTCTATCCATTTGTAGCACTGCCTAAGTGAGTATAAGCAAGTGTTACATAAAAAAAAAAATCTTTAAAAGAAAAGAGCAGTTAAAGCAAGAGTAAGTTTTAGTCATCTATAATAAGTTGTGCAAAGAATGCCCAGATACTACTGCTAAAAAAAAAAAGGGTACAGAATGTAGGAACGATCACACCATTTTTATCTCAGATTAGCATAAACATATAAAAATAAATACACACACACACACACACACACACACACTTATAAAATGCCCTCTTGTTAAAATTTGTACTATGGCACTTGCAAGCATTTACATGGCTGGATACATACATTTCAATATAATGAAATAGAATTTTCATTGCTAAAATAAGAATTCTTGAGTGCTTTTCAAGAACCATGACATCACCATTTGCATTACAGTTTACTGTTTACGAGCATTCATGATATTCTGTAAATCTATAATGAACATTGCAACCAATAAAATCTATAATTTATTATGTAATACTTTGTTATGTAAATTATTTAAACCATGCACAATATACACAGATGAGCTCTCCACCTCAGTTTAGTATTAAATACAGCACCTGATTCAATGAAAATGAATTATTTATACTTTTTTATTAATTAACATAATTTTGCAATATTTTGTAATGGCTCTCCTGGCTACTGGTATTACTGCGAATTGGTTACAATTGGTCAAAAAAGTATTTTCCACACTACTAATGCTTTTAAACAAATTCAGTATATTTTTTACTCACCAGATAGTCCGTTTTCCTTAAGAACAAAAGCATTGCATTTAAGTATCTGTGCAATGTTAGCCTACCACCCAAAGCCCTGTATCTTTCAGAAAGCATCTTAAGGGTTCAATGTAGCAAACAAGAGCAGATTAAAAACAACACTCCCCCTACCCCCCCAAACACACACACACTGAATAAATTATGCCTTTTTTGACAGTGACCAGAGTGAGTGAGGGAAAAAACAAAACAAAACTGTGGAATTAGAGGTTTCTTAAATTTTAATTCAACAAAGCATAGAAACTGGCTTAAGTTCCTCCTTATTCAGTGGAGCACTCGGAGATATATTGAAGTAATTTACTGGACATGAAAAGTGAGCTAAATAAATGATATATAGGGGGGTGGTGACAAAGACCAACTTCTGCCTGGGGAGGGCAGTCTTCATAGGATCCCTCTCTGTTCAATAGCGGGGCATAGGCACCCTGAGCTGCCCTGAGGCAGTGGGTAAGCTAGGATCCTGCTTAAGCTAGGATCCTGCTTTGAATTGCCCTCTAGTGTTAGCCTTCATGAATTCCTCCCTCAATGACAGGTTTTTACATAATGGCAAGTGGGTCACCAACATAAGTTATATTAACTTAAAAATAAAACTAAAAAGATTGCACAACATTTTGAAGGATCATTCTCATGTCAAAAGACTGTGGGATTAACAAACTAAATATCACACATCAAAAATGCAAGAGGGAATCTACATTTCTAAATAGAAAAAATAATCAAGGGCAATAAATTTAAGAGACAATCTATGAACATTCTCGTATTTTGCATTTCCACTGGTTTCTTATGTAATTTTACAAAAATACAAATTCCTGAAACAAATACACAATATTCAAAGCCAAATCACTGTAATTACAGTGACATAGCTGGAATCAAGATCTTAATGAAAATTGAAGAGTTACTGATGTAAAAACAGAACACAGTCTACCAGTATTAATACTCTAGAAGGAATTATTCTCTCACTGCTGGTTCAAGAGTCTCCTAGTTACATTCTAAACTGGATACAAAACAGGCACCATGCAAATGAAGATCTAGATTTTAAACCTGGCAATTCCATGAAGAAAAGTACAAGCATTTTTCTCTGAGTTTATTTTAGAGTATTTTAGCTACTTTTGAATTTATCAGAGATCCAACGAATTTATGATGTAAAAAGTACAGTTTTAATAATTAAAGTATGGAGAACATATTCTTGGTAACCCTTGCATACCATCTAGACTATTGATATCCACATCCATAACAAAGATCGGCATATGACCCTTTGTTTAAAAAGACAAAACAAACGACCCCTCCCCCCCCAACTCCACAACCCCCAAAACACAGGCTTAAGTCATATATAGCTACAATACCTAACTAATACTCATTCTACCTGAGAACTGAAAAATATTATTGGAATCAAGGGATCTAATACATTTAGGAAATACACATTTGACACTTGTATAACTGCTGTGCTTGCCACCAAGAGCATCATTCTCCCTTCTCCTGAAACCCTGGGAAAGTCTTTTGTTTTTGGGGAGCTTGGGGGGCAAAGGACAGGTACATAAACAGAAGATAGTTATTTTTGATAAACAGTTTGTCTGTCTTGTGCAGGATACTGCTGACATTGTCACCCCTATGTCAAAGAATCCTGTTCTGCAATAGGCATTTTGTATATACATTTTGATTTAGAGACTGACTTTCCCCTAGAAGCCCTTAAAATGTTTCTCAGTGGATAGGGCATCCTCTTCTCCTAATTCTCGATCTTAACCAAAATATGGAAGAGTTTATAATAGGAGGAAGTAAAGTGTTTCCAGAATTACCGAAGTGATAATAGCCTCAAAACCACAGTATCTGTCCAATCTAACAAGAACAAATTTTTCTCCAAAGTTATACAGAAAATCTAAATCAAATGTTCTGATTTCTCAGATCCACTGTAAGTCCTGTCTTGCCCCAAATTTTCAATATATCTAAAACTGACTTACATTATGCTCTATTTTGCAGTAGGAAATTATCAGTTAAAATCATAACCATGCTGATAATCACAATGTTGTAAAAAAAGTTGAAGTTCTTTTTCAAATTAATATTTAGATCAATTTCTTACTAGAAAAAAAAATCACTGTTACTACCAAACAAAAAGTGGATTGATGGATGAAATCATGACAATTTTTGGACTGAAGTATTCAAAAAAACATGAAAGGGCACTTACAGTAAGTAAAAAGCATGTTCTTAAAGTTTAGTGGATTAATGGAAAGGTGTAAATATTTTAGAGATATCTGCATGTTACCAAGATTTTTAAATACTGCACAAATGAAAATAATACATATGTTGCAGCTCTCATGCTTCAAATATATTGTCTTAGTAGTGGGATTGACATCCTACTTGCATGATATTTTGTTAAAAAACATTAATTTTCTCAAAATATTGCTGCAAAAAATGTTATTAGAAAAAAAGTTCTCTAAAAAAAATCCCCCCACACTCAGAAAAATAATTACTCTGAATATCCATGTAGTTAAAATAAATTCAAAATTAACAAAGCTAGAAATAGGGCTTATTCAAACACACTACTCTGTCAGCAATCACATCTTCATACATGCTCTCTACTTTTCATGTCACTCTGAACAGCAGTCTAAAACAAGGTGGATTAACGAGCCATCAATACAGTAGTCGAACTTCTAATAGAACTCTGATTACATCTCTCTCTCTCCCCCCACCACATCTTAAGTGTATCGGCTTACAGGAATTCCTACTTAGCTTTTTGTTGTAATTTAAAAGAAAAAAAGAAAAAATGCAATACCTTACTCTCACATATTTGGTTTTGGGTAGGAACAACAAGTATTAAAACATGCTAATGTGGGATATTTAAACTATTTTTCTGAAAGAATTTGTATGTCATTTTTTCTTCTTTCCCAATTGCCTTGCAGGACCATTTTTTTTTCAACAGGCAAGAAAAAAAGAAAGAAGTGTAATTGTGTACCAGTTTGAAATCCTTGCAGTATAGATGTATCATTAAATGCCTGACCTGATAACAAAAGTTAAATGTTTATTTTAAATCTAATAGTATACAGAACTCCATTTTAAAATAATGTTAAGGCTGAATCTAGTTTAGACTAGCAAAAATCCAGAAAATTTAGTTGTTTCAGATTTCAAAAATTAAAACAGCTATGCCCAAGATATTATAAGGTTTTCAAACAATGGCTGATTTTACATGTGTTGTAATAACAACGCATGGGTTGCATTAATAGCTGCATATCTCTTTCCGGGAAATTATTTAAGTTGCATTTGAAAAGCAAGAGAAATCCTAAAAGAAAGCATAAATGAGTTGACAAAGTCATCTGCAACAGCTCTTTCAGAACAGTATTAAGCATGCACTGTCAGCTATCGAATTATGATTTAGTCAACAAGGTCTGTAGAGTCTCATGTGAATACCTATATTACGAATAGTAAAAGTGACCATGGAAAGTTACACATGGGAAGCACTTCAGCAAAGAAGTCTGTACATTTTTATCTTTTCAGCCTCATTACAATTAGCTATTGCAAAACAGTTTACGAAGTTAACCATACAATTTGTAATAGCCACACCAACAATTTTTAAGGGGCCAGCACTCAGCCCTTATTCAGGCTCTTCTTCCAACAAAAATCAATAGGAATTTTGCCTAAATAACAACTGCAACAGCAGAAGCTAAAAGTAAGAAAATACCCCCGCCCCCCCGCCCCGAAAGCTTCAACTACTCCTTGGGGCATGAAACAGCCATGCTGACTATTAAATATAGAAAAGTTCTAGAACAGAAATAATACAGGCCAAATTTCAACATGAAAATGTTCTAGAGCTAATCAACACTTGAAAAGTGGATTTTAATGATAACTGACAACTGCAGCACACTTGAAAGGTATTTGTGCTTGTAAATGAGTAAGGTTTGTAATTAAATACATTACTGCAAAATTCCTCCCTGGACTTTTTTTTTTTTGTTTAATTTATTAAGACTTGTATCAAAGTTCAAAATATTTTAGTATCTTTTATTCATGAAAGAAAATAAAGTTTGGATCTAATAAGCACATGAGTGATTAGAACTACTTGTGTATTTAGAAGTTTGCAGGATTAGGCCCTAAATTTAAAATCCCTTTGATTTACAGTTGTGAAGCAGACACTATAGTTTTTGTTGAATAAGATTCTATGAGAAATACTCTGAACTTGTGTCAGACGAAGGAACACTCCATCAAACTTTCACCTTTTAAATATGTCACAAGGGAGCCTTAGATACCTTTGCCTTGCACTATAATCCTCATTTTCATTAACAAGAATGTAATTGCTTTTGTATGGGGGGAAAAAAATGAACAAAATCATAGAAGTGTTTTGTGAAATCCTAATAGTCTTAAGAGAACTAAAAAAAAAATTAGAAATGCAGTATATTTAGAGAAGAGTTTCTAGACAGATTGTAAAATATTTATTTATTTAGGATCACATTAGACATGTTATCCCAACACTGTAACAACATTAATAGAAATACTTTTACTGTTATTTTTAATCACAAAAAGAGAGACTGAAACTTAAAGAATTATCTATTTATTAATCACAAATTGCAAAGTTAATATAAGGTTAAGTTTCACTTGTTTTCCTAGATTCTATATTTTGTGTGTTCCAAGTTTTGTTTCTGATCTGATAGCTTTCTACAGGAGCTCTTAACTACTCATAAAATTATAGCAATATATGAAAAATATATTCAGGACATCGTCTGCCTCAGATACTTCTACAACAGGAGGTGTATTAATAGTAAAAGCTAGCAGTTCTTCAGTCATATTAGGCATTGGTTACAACATCGAGGAAAGCTGAAATTTACACTTCACTGGATTTGCTGGAACCTTTTCTTGGTATAAATTAGCAGTTACTGGGACAATCTAAAATTCTGTTCTCTAAAACTTGTCTAGTATTATGGTACAATTACTTCCTACCAAAAAAAGTACTCTTGAAAACAGACAGATTTGATTAAGGATAAAAACTGGATTCCAGCTGAAAGCTGGAATTGCTAATGTCACGACATGTTCATAAAATTTGTTGTGCCATAATATATTTTACTGAAGATAACGTTTTACAGTTTTTTCTCCTTCATTTACAATTTAAACAAATTTACTCAATCCAAGCACAGCTACTATTTTAATTTCAATTGTTTATGTAAATACTCAGTTAAGATTATTCATATACAAGTAGATAGGTTATGATTACTTTGAATGGATTTCTCAGTTTCAGCCAAATTAGCACTTTTAGTGCAATGCAGGACTTGCAAGATGAGTGTAGTATAGTTCATATTTATTAGTCTTAAGTTATGCACTCTTTTACTATACAATAGTTATTTATTGACAAATATATGAAATACTTCAAATTTCTGACTGTTCTTCTAAAGGTGGAGGGCTCTGAAAACCATTTTCCCTGTTTTCTGTTTCTTTACTTGTCAAGTAGCTAGCTTATGAATACTTTTAAGAACAGATTTTGCACATTACATTGAAATGCACTCAACTAGTTCTCTATTCTTTTCTTTAAACACACCTGACAAAAAAGCTACTTAAAAATACACTATATCACCCATATTTTGTTTCTGGATTAGCAACTTTTCAGCTGGAGTAATTGCCAAGACAAGAATATGATAACAATACTATATGGAGAATTTATATAACTTCAATGATCAAGGCAATTGCAAACTGAGCTTTTTGTGCATACTTTGGCCACTTTATTTCCTTCTGAAGACAGCCTGTGTGAATACTTTTATTTAATTCTTCTTCACACTCCCTCTGTAAATTTTAAAAGACTATTCTAACAAAGAAAATCTTGAACAAACCCAGCAGAACTGGCTTATTTTGATCAATCCAAGTAAGTTATATTATGATATAATTTTTTTAAAATAAAGAACATATGTAATAAGAGAAATGTTAATATAATATATACCATGCTCATGTTCCATCAACCTTCCAGAGAGAGTTTTTCAATCACAGAAGTAAGTCGTTCTCCAAAATCAGCTCTCTATTGAAAGGTCAAAACCTGCAATAAAAGTGTCATGTATTATAACATTTTTCCAACACCCACAGTTTCATGGTTGATCCCCAAACATAGATGTAGGTCATTGGGTTGACCCTCGCATTGTCTATGTTACAGGAAACCCTAATTTTAAAAATACTTTTTTTTTAACCAAACTGACTTGATTAGGAACACCTGTGATAGGCCTCTTTATTATCAGAAGCCTCCTGAAACAAATCAGATTAGCATGTTCCTGCTTTCATTCTTCTCACAGAATTTTAAGAGCAAAGTAAGAGGGGAAAAAAAAGGGGGGGGGGGAGCCACCCCTCCCCCAACCTCTCCCTCTGCCCCCAAGCAGGTAAGTATAAACTACTTAACTGATGCATGAGTGCTACTGTCATACTTCCCAAATATGCTATTGACTATTAAGTATTCAGCTTCTAGTGTTTTTCTTTAAGGAGATTTCTTTTTTTCTTTTAAAGACATGAGTAGTACCACTAGTGCCTTTACTAAAATGTAGTTGTATAAATATTAGTTACCTTAAAACATGAAATGGAAATAGCAGTCATATACACTCAGAGATGAAATTAAAAAAAAAAAAAGAAAAGAAAATAAATATAGTGGCCATGAGAGTAATCAGGTAAGAACAAAACATAACTTGACAGCAATAGTAACTATCTTCAAATATCTACTGGAGGAAACAATGCACTCACAAAGTCAAATTCTTAAATTTAGTTTGCCTTTTTTTGTACTGTAGATAGTATAACAGGACACATCCTATGTCTAATACATGAGCAGCAGATGCCTAGATCAGGTCACCTGTTCACAGATATTTCCACAGATTTGCTCTCTATTCTTTAGGCATATTCCAGAAAATACTAAAAAAAAAAAAAAAAAAAAAAATTTAAAAACCCCCACAGCTAAGGACCTATCATAAGCACCCTACTTTTATAATAAAAAGGAATTTGTCTGCATTTTCATATATTCCACACATCTCTTCTATTCCACCCTTTTTTTTTAAAAAAAAAAAGTTTTTGTTACTAAATCAGAAACAAAAATGCTTCTGAAAATTTCCCCCAATGCTTACATTGAGATTTAATACACTTAAAGATAATATTGAAGCTGGACTTGCTTAAAACCTTCGTATATGAAAATACAAGCCTAGCTAATCAATATGTGTAATTATCTTTTTTCTCAACCCAAGCCTTATTTTGTATTTTCTTTAGCATGAAATAAAATTACTAGTTGCAGCTAGATTCTACATTAAAAAGTTTATTAATAATCTATTTACAATGGATACACTCATTGCAGTTTCTGAAAACAAACTAAATAGGAAAAAAACCCTCTTGACTATTTCTAACAGTGGTTTCCTTTAGACATTAATAACGATCACTGAAAGTCACTGCTGTTTTTTTTCCAGTTTCGAGCAATGTAACAATATCATCTTTGGTTTTAAAAGATATCTCAGGAAACTTTTAACAAAATAAAAGCTAGATGTATATAATTTACATTTTCTACTGTAGATGTGTATATATGGTAATGAATGTGTGCGTGTGTGTGGGGGGGTCATCCTT
This sequence comes from Dromaius novaehollandiae, assembly GCF_036370855.1. Lineage (NCBI taxonomy): Eukaryota > Metazoa > Chordata > Aves > Casuariiformes > Dromaiidae > Dromaius > Dromaius novaehollandiae. The sequence goes on from NC_088098.1 coordinate 188,999,713, forward strand.
ATACACTAGCAACTGTTCATTGCCAAGATACAAAGAAGTGTTCAGGATTATACAAGATCTAGGAAACCTAGTACTCATTGTAAAGAAAACTCATTTTTTAAAAAGGTGCAATAACCCCAAATTAGATGCAAACATTAAAGTAAAAAAATTGCCAAACTTATAGATGCATTAGAGCTCAAGTTCTGTTATCCCACTGCAATCTTCATGCAAGCCTGCTGGAAGTTTTCACACAACAATTAATGAGGTTAAGAATAAAATTATTCCTCAGTTATTGTACCATCAACTGTCTAGTGGATAGAGATATTACAAAGTTTTTTAGTAGAACTGAATCTTTTCAAAAATTATAATAAAGGGTTAAAAAAAGTAAAAATCAATATAGACCTCTCCTTAAGCCCTATTAAAACAGAGGCAGAAACTTTCCTACTTAGCCAGTTCTAACCACTTCTGAAATTGTCTACTATCCAAAAAAACAAGATTTTTTTTCAAGAACTAGATTCCTTTTTAAACCTAACTTATCTTTCTGGTTGTGTATTAAAATACCAGTTACCTAAAAATTCTACAGAACTCATGCCAACAACCCACAAAACAAATAAAATTGCAAAGCAACATTTTCACTCAGAAAAAAAAAGTTATAGGAAACTTGTGGCTACCCATCTCCACTCTGTTTCTTGCCCCCTTCATATTTGTGGGGCATATCATTATTATTTCTATCTTAAAAGTACATCGCTAGTTCAATTAAAAAAAAAATAGATTGCTGTGTGAGAAGACCCACAGAGAACTATCTACAAAAGTAATTTAGGCAGCCTGTTCAAACAAAATATTCTAAGTATTATTGTTAATAGAAAAGATTATAATTTTTGAGTTCAGGTTCCAGCGTTAGATGTTAACTGTTTAAAAATCTGTAATAACATCTATATAGAAAATATCTGTAGAGACACCTACTTGTGTGAAGTTAGTTATTTTTATTTTTAAGACATTTACCATAAAAATCATTTTCTGCTTGTACACAGAAGCCTACAATTTCATTCCCTATTGCCTTCACAGACAGTCAAAACAAGTCCAAGATGCGCTCTCCTTTTGACAATTTGTAATGAATGTAAATTACAGGAATGACTAGCAACGGGCTTTTGGGGGTGGGGGAATGATTATGCCTGAGAAGCCGAATACCTGCAGCATATTCATAGAATATAGTGATAAGTTCCCCAGTTCTTCTCTATATATTCAGTAGTTTATTGCTTCCCAATTGAAACAACAAAAAATAGTAAGTGCCCATAAAAGAAATGCTAGCTGTTAAGTGACTACTTTTTACATAGAGAAAGGTAGTGTGCCTGTATATACATAAAAGTGTTACAGAAAAGTGTAGATACACCTGTTAGGATGGCTTTTGACATTCAAGATGGATGAGATGTGCACCTTCCCTGCAGTGATCACAGGCAGAGTGTACACAGGCAGGTAGGGTGTATGCAGTTCCAGTTGCACTTAACTACAAAATTTGTCTTATTAGTATAAGGATAATTAAGCAAATGAAGGCTATAACCTCAGAGTAAAATTTCTTCTGTGATACTGCTTTTTGGATGGAATAGTATATAGACTCAATTCCACTAGCTAAGCAAAAAAACCCCTGTAATATCTTGTTATCGTGTATTGTAGTAGTATTTTAAAGGTAGACTTTATACATTTCCTATGTAATACTACCGTAATTCATGCAAAAGTCATATAGACACATACTCGCACTTTCAAATTACTGTTTTTTTCAAAAATTAAAAATTTCAAAGTCACTTCAACCTTTAGTAGATTTACATTTGTAAAAAGAAAGATATTGCTCGGAAATTTTCAGTAAAACTTATTTTATTTATTTATTTTTTTAAAGAGGACAACTGAAGTTTATTTGGATGTTTTTCTGAGAATCAAGACAAGAGATCAGACTGAAAAGAAAAAAAATTTAAAAATGTATTTACTAGGCTATATGGTGTACCTAAGCAATATTCTACTAGTCATAAAACTTTAACTTTCATTTATTGATATAATGTAAATACATATATTTAGATCTTTAAGTTCATTTGATATTTCCTCTGAATGTAACTTTTCCAGGGCCAAGTAACCCCAGTTAATGTTTGACATTTTAACTAAGGTGAAAAATGCAAGCAGTTCTACAAGGGTCTATTTAAGCTACATGATTTTTCTCAAATACCTCAAAATAAGGGGTATATCAAATATAAGAAAGCAAAAACTACTTAGCATACAGCATATATTGATAGTAGATTGCTTACTGCTTTCATTTTAGCCACACCCACCTTTATGTAATTGTAAAATATGGGAATGGTGCAGCTGAGAAATAAAAAAGCTAAAAAGAACAGTTGTTTGATATAGTCAAATATATACTAAGCACAGATTTTAATTAAAATGAAAAATAGGCATAAATTGCACGCTATCGAACATGATTGTCAAATAGCGTGGGGGGGAGTATACGCACCTGTACAGTACTGAATTATAAAATTTTTCTAAATTAACTGTGAGACAGGACAGTTAGTTCCTTGAAAGTGAAAGTCAGTGTTTGTAAGTTTACTTCCACTGTTGAATAGTATAAATCTTTTCAAATACTGATATTTCAAAGTGTACACAGCTACAACGAAACAGCTTCGTACACATTCCCACACTAACTGTTTAAAATGTTTCCTAAAACAGTCTGGGAATAATGATGTAGATCTAAAGAAATAAGTGCTAGATTTCAATAGGATCTTAGTAGTATCGCAATTTCAGAGGTTAAACTGAATTTTCTAGTGTGAAGACGTAAAGGTAATAAGCTGCAGAGACAATCGAAGCAGCTATTCCTAGGGAAAAGGGACTGAAAAAAGTGTAATTCGTGTCCTAGATCAAAAGGACCCAAGGAAACCTTAAGGATTCAAGGCAGGGAAGTCTCCTTGCACTATTGTGTTCCTGCGTTGCACAGAAAATACCTTGAATCACAATCCAGTTACCATGCTGAAAACGCCAAGTTCTGCATTTCACTTTAAGGCTACAAGCTTTCAGCCATGTACACAGAAATCTTTTGTACGGCACTTCTGCACCCCAACTCTCCCCTGCGTCCCTCCTACGTGACTCGGTTAACTCGTTATCCTCGGGGGCGAGGGCGCTCGGCGCAGCGCGCCCGGGCGCGGTGCGGCGGAGGGATGTGCGGGGGGAGGGGGAGCGCGGCGCGGCGCGGAGCAGCGCGATGACCCGGTCCAACCTCCGGGCCCGGCGCTGCGGCCCCGCAGCCAATCACGGGGGCAGCAGCCGGTCCGGTCCGCGCTGGACGGGCGCCTCGGCGGGGCCCGACGCCGCCCGCCTTGCGCATCCTGCGCTCCCACCGGCTCCGTGGGAGTCCCGAGCGCCCGGGGATCAAGCGGCGCCTGGGAAAGCGTCCGTACGCCATCCTGCCTCGGAAAAAACCTCCGGCGGCCCAAAGTGAATAGGGAAGTAGGAAGAGGAATGAAAAGCAGCGCTAGAAATCGCATCTGGGAGAGCGCCCGACGGCCTGGCAGCTCCCGCGCAGCGCTGTATGCGGCTCGTCCGCCCCGCGGCACGTTGCTCTCCCCGCCCGCGCTCCCACCGAGCGGCGGCGGCAACAAAAAGATGTCTTGTGTGTGCGCAAGTCGGGCGGCGAGCGCCCACGCCGACCCCGGTCCCGAGGGGGTTAAACAGCGTCGTGGAGGAGAAGGCACAGTGTCACATATTATGTGTGTGTGCAGCGGGGTGAGCGCTCATCAGATACGCTGCGAGAGTGATTTCATCGCCTATCACAATAAGCACGATCACGCTTATAAGCTACGAAAGAACGAGAGCTGCTGGCCACCGAGAAATGACATAGAAACAGCCACCAAAAAATAGCTAAGCCAATGACAAATAGCGACCCGGGTGACAGAGACAGAGAATTTTGTAGGCGGAGAAGAGGAGGTGAATGGCCAGATCTGATCACAGTATTAGGCTGGGCTCTCTGCGGGGAGGGTATTTACTCATTTTTGGGGTGTGTGGGAGGAGAGGAAAACACCTACAAATAACTGGCACAATTCAAATGGCCTCGGATTATGTTCCCCCCTCTAGTTCAGGAAGGAACCTCGCGTTTTAACGCTAAGGGGGGGGGGGGGGGGGGAACAACCAGCCCTGTGCAATACGCTATTAACAGCACTTTGGTCCTTCGTTAATACCCGAAGGGACGGAGATGATAAATGTGATAGCATGTGGCACCATAACCGTCACCCAGGTTTCTGCTAAAGGCGGCTCCGATATCGTGACACGGGAAATTAAGCGCTTAAGTGGGAGGTGGAGAAAGCGCTTAAACGGAGAAGTTAATCTGCTAACACGGAAAGGAAACAAGCCGAGGGAAAAAAAAAAAAAAAAGAAAAGGTTGTCCTCTTATTGGGGGGGGGGGGCGGGCGAGGAGAGAGGGGGAAGAGCGAAGGGGCATTAATCCGGGTTACGAAAACACGGGGAGGAAGCGGGGGGGTGGGGGGGAGAAAGGGAGATGTGCATGTAAGTGTGGAAGTCATCCTGGCTGCTGCAGAGCCGGGAAGCAGGAGCCGCCGTGTCCCGAGCGCTGCCCCGAAATTTCCACGGCGGAGAGGCGGGGGAGAAGGCGGGCGGGCGGGAGGGGGAAGGGACGGGGGATCGGAGGGAAGCCTGTCATGTCATGTCACGGGAGAGCGGGGCGCACACCGGGGCCGGAGCCGGGGCGCGACCCTCCACCCCGCTGTCCCGTGCCGCCCGCCCGCGCTCCCCCCGCCCGCCCCCGCGCCGCGCTCCCCCGAGGCGGGCGGGCGGCGGTGGGGAGCGGGGCTCCGGCACCCCCCTCCCTGGGCAGATGCTCCCCGCCGCCGCTGCCGCCCCGGCGGAGCGCGGTTACCTGCCGGAGGCGGCGGCCGCTCCCGCCCGCTCCCTCCCTTCTGGGGCTGAGGGAAGCGAGTGACAGATCCGCCCAGGAGCCCCAGGAGCCAGACCTGCCGCCGCCTCCGGGAGCCCCCCGCCGCCGCCGCCCCCCGCGCTCCCGATGGGGCTCTTCCCGGCGGCAGCGGGATACCGGGGCGCTGGCTGCCCCCGCCCGCCGGAGACGGGCTGCCCCCGCCCGCCGAGCTCCCCTTGCCCCCGCCGCGCCCGGTCCCTCCGGCTCTTACCGCCTGTGCCGGTGGCGGCACCACTCCGGAGCGCGGCAGCGGTGGCGACAGCGCGGGGGAGAGGGAGAGAGACGACTTTCGGCGGCGGCCGGGACCGCGGCGAGCGGCCCGGCGGGCTGCGGCTCCCCCGCGGCAGCGATGCGATCGGGCATCACTCGAAAATGGCGCCGAAAGAGCAGGGCTCTTCATTCAAATTCGTTAGAGCCAGCCCCGCTGCCCCGGGGCATGCCGGGAAGGGAGGGGGGGCGGCGGGGGGGAGCCGCTCGGGCTGAGGCAGCGCTACGGACACGGCGCTCGCTGTCAATGCCGCCCCTCCCCCTCGCCCCCCCGCTCCCAGCCTGCGCGCGCTCCACGCCCTCCCCGCTAGCGCGCGCTCCCGCGCTCGCAACCCAACCGCCACTAATGGGGGGGGGGAGGAGGGGGGGAGAGGAGAGAGAGCGAAATGTCACCCAGCGTCCCGGTCCGCGGGGGAGAGGCGATGTGGTAGAGATGCGTGCGAGGGAGAGAGACCACCGCCAGCCCTGCGGGCTTGTCAAGGTAAAGCGGCGGGGTGGGGGGGCATCGCGTTTGGGAAGGTAGGGAAGGAAACCGGCGCGGGGGGGGGTGCGCGAAGGGACCTGAGGAAAACACGGCCAGCGGGCCCCCCCCCCCCCCCCCGGGGACCCCCGCGGCGCTCAGGTTGCGCCCCGGGCCGGGCCGCGCAGCCCGCCGAAGTCGGCGGGTTTGAAGCAAGAGCTCGGCGCTTGCCCGCGGGGCCCGATCCCGCGCTGGCAACCGCCGCTCCCCTCCCCTCCCCCTCCGCACCGGCTGCGGGCCGGCCCGCTCGCCGCTGCCCGGCGGCCCCCCCGCCGGCCCGCTCCCCGCCTCGACTCCGCAAACACCCGCTCACATACCGGAGTGGAGCGCTGCTGTGTGGGCGCATCTCGGGGCAGATTGGGCCCAGAGTGCCTTACACTGGTCATTTGAAAAAAAATATCTCCCCGAGTAACTTGACGGAGTGAGGCTGAGCTTTGGGAGGATTCGCTTTGCCTTCGCACAGCACTTAGGAGCAACCGTGAACTTTCATTTTCAGCCCCCCCCCCACACACTCCGAGTTTTGACTTATCATAAGGTACCTGATAGTTTGGTTAGTGTTTCTATCCCCATTTCACAGATGGGGAAATCGAGATGGAGGTTCTGAGTTGCTCAAAGCCACGGAGGAAAGGCAGATTACAGCGCAGCTCGAGCCACTAGTCTGCACTTGACTTTTGACTGTTGAAGGATTCTTTCCTGTGAGCTCTCCTCAGCCTGCGCAGACCCCCTGGTTTTATGGAGAGACCGAAGGCACCAGCGCAAACAGTTCCTCAGAATTCTTAACTTGAATTTTTATCTAATATGCTCAAAAAAAGAAAGAAAGAAAAGCAGTAAATAGCAGAGGCCTCAGACTTGCAAACTGCTTTTCCCATGACTCGGAGAAGATTTTCAAAAGTACATAATGCGAGTCTAGGAGTTCTCTTCCCATTGACTTTGAAAATCCTCCCTTCACGTATCTGAGTTAGTCCTGTTAAATTCAGCTGAACTACTTGCAGTCAAATGTTTGCAGGCTCAGGGCCTAATGTTGCTAATGATTCCTCTGCTCACTTCTAGGGCTGCATAGTCAAAAATATAAGCAAAACAAGCTTTGTAGGGAGAGGTAATCTCTCTCTCTCTCTTTTCTTTATTTTTTTTTTCTTTTTTTTAATCAACTGACACAGTTGGAGAAAACAGCAAGCTTTTGGGCTCAAAAAGCTTAGACCATCATGGCTACGAAAACTGAACTGCTAGTCAGGAAAAATGCAATTCTGGAACTCCTTAGTGAAACAGCAAGGCAAAACAACATGTAAGTAATCACATAGCTAATATTATGTATTTATGTTGTTGTATTTTCCTCGGGTTTGAAGTTCAATGTTGTTCAAGAAACTCTTTTTTATTTTTTTAGAACAAGTTCTCAGTGAAAATTAGCCAGCAGAAAAAAACTTAAATAGATAAGAATTTTATGCTAAAAAGGAGAAAATATAAATGATTTGTAGTATATTTACATTTTCACTCTTACTTTATTGAAATCAGTATGAGTGAAAATTTCAAAAAGTGTGCATTTGAACTGAGAACAGTGTTAGTAAATATCTTCTAATTTTTTTTCTGAATGTTGTGTGCCTGTGAAAACAGGACTTTGCAGTAGAAATATCAGTGAAAGCAATAAAGGAAAATATAAATTTATAATGTTACCCATGCCACTTTTCTATATTTCGATTATGTATAGTTTTGTCCTAAAATAATTCTTGCCATTATTTTTCATCTGAATAACCATTTAATCTAACCATAATATAGAAATAAGATACAGAAGATAGAATGTCAGTCTGGACACGGTATTCTGTTATTCTGACTCACACGGTTGTCTTTTGAAACGTAATTTCTATGGTTTCATTAAGATTTTTAATGAAAGTGCTATTTTTGCATGCCCTAATAGCCATTACTTGCTTTCATATTCAGATTCCATAGCTAATGCACATAGGCCTCAGTTCTGTACAGGCTGAAATATGTATCATTATGAATGAGCACACCGAGTAGTCCTATTCATTGTTATGTTCACTATTCCAGACTTAAGCTAATAGTTGTATTACACGATCATTTCTTTTCTCAGTATTACTTATAACTGCACAAAACAGAACCTAATGCAATAGTCTTGATTTGCCAGATTCTCCCCTTCGTATCACTGGGACTTAATTTCTACGATGTACAATTATATTAATTTAAAGATCAGGATGGTTAAATATTTAACTAGCAGAACAAGTAAGAAAGTTGGGCAATTGCTATATTATAAAAATCAATACAATATGAGGTGGGTATTGCATTCTCTGGCTGTAGCGTCTGGGTGAGGATCATCAGCTTTTTTTCTCAGTGACTAGTGAAGCCAAAAAGTCACAGCAGGAACACAGTGGAGGACAGAAGGAGAGGAGAGGGATTCAGAGCTTCACCAAAAGTGATGTCAATTCTTTAGATTAAATTTCCCTTCCAAATAACTTGGGCTCCGCAGAATGGTGGAAGTCTTATCTGTTATGGTAGCAAATATGAGATTAAGTTGCACTTTCTGTAATGGATTCCTTTCCTCGTTCAGTGCTCGTTACAGCACTACCTGAGCACCTTCTATTAGTGCATGTCTTCTGTCACAGATTCTTCTCCTCAGAGAGTGTCATTACATTGTCAGAGAATCATCTAATATTGTAATAAGTGACTTGACAAACGTTTGTCATGTTTTCTATTCTCTTCTCTTGTTGCCAGAGGAAGGAATGTGTGCAGTGAAATGTTTTCAGTTTATTTTATCTGTCTTTTTTTCCATATACATGTTATGTATTTATGTTAGTGAGGCAAGGTCAAAGAAACATGTTTTGTTCTTCAAGCAAAATGTGGCTAGGTTTCTGATGGCCCTTAGCTCCTAGGCAGATTCAGTCCATAGACTTGAACCAGCCTCTGAGAAAGTTCACTGTGTAAAAAAGATAACTTTTTTTCCCCTTGTTGTACAGGTTCTCTTGTGTCAGAACAGGGAAGCTGTTGACCACAGGATGCGGTCTAGAGACCTAGGCATTTCTTCAGGGACTGTGGATTTAGGCCCTCTAGCATCTTGAGACCCTGAATTTGTAATTGAAAATTGTAAAGAAAATCAGTATAGAGCGGAAGAGAGGGACTTACAATAACCTACATTACTGAGATGACACCCCTCAGCTTCCTGTGCTTGGAGTTTACTACGTGCAGCACACTTCATACTTGGGTATACTGAATTGCCTGGGTCCAGTTGAGAGGCTGCCGAAACAAAGCAAGATTCTTATCTGCCAAAGTAGTGCAGAAGCTGATAGCTAATCGGGGATGGTTACAAAGTTGGAGGCTGTCTTCTGACTCAGGCACACATTACTTTACAAATTACCTAGCTATATGCTTTTTAAGATTTGTTTTACAACCACGAGGATTAGAGAAATTTCTTGTAATGAAAATTGGCATTTTGTCATTACTGCGTAACTTTTTAGTCAGATTCTTTGGTTTGCCTAGGTACTTGCCTATTATTCTGTTACCTTCATCTGGTCCAGTCCTTAGTCAGTTCAGACCAACTGGAGAGCACCAAGATACACCCAGTATGTAGCAGTTATAATAATCTTTTCAATATTTGCACAGTCTACATACTATTTTGGTATTCTTTGTTGGTATGGCATGATACATGCATACCGCCAATGGGAATTCCATATTTTTTAGTATTCCATTTTTCCTAATTTGAGCCTTACCTTGCTCTTGATACTCATCCTGCCTTCTGTACTAGATCGCCAGCCTCATTATAGAATCATCTAAGCCTCCAATCAGACATCTTCTAAAAGTTTGATATCAGTTGAAGCTTAAAATTTCAGTTTAATAAATCTTGTAACTGCAGTTGAATGTCCTCTTTCACTTGTAAGTTTTCTACTTTCTTCTGCAGCCATTCAGGCTCTGATTTACCCTAACAAGTACAGGATTGCAATTACGGTGGCAATTTCAGTTTGGTAGCAATGATAGTGGTTGTAATCTAGAAAGAACTAACTGTACAGCATTTACTGTTGTACAGTGGTAAGACTGCAATAGCAGCGAAGACAGAGTTCTGAATTTGCCAGTATAGACCTGATTTAGGGATGCTTCTCTTGGCAGTGAGGACTGCAAGAAATATTTGCTGGGTTGGGACTTACATCTGCTTTGTTAAATTTCCTATAAACTTCTAGATGAAAAAAACGTAGCAAATTTTTACTGTTAACTACCTCTTGATTTTTCAAAAGCTAACTTTCAGTTTAATTTTTTTCAGCCTTTATAATAAGCATTTTAGAATAAAGACTAATGTAATAGGCAAAAAGGTTGGATTTACTATATTTACATTCAGATCTTACAATATTGTGATTCTAACATAGCTATAGGCCTGCCTTCTAATAATGAACATATCACTCTTTTCTGGGGATTGAAGAAAGATTTAATTGTTGTTAAACTTAAATTTCCTGGTAAAGTTTTGCTAAAATGGCCTAACTGTACCTTCTAAATATTTTAATATTTTTATGGATTTAATGGTTGTGAAAAGTGCTGGCTCGGCATCTGTGAAAACTGAAGCCCATTCTTTATTCATGGATTAATTACAGCAGAGCAGTTGCCAAGTGATCTTCTCCACAGTACCCATGAACTTCAGCCTTGAACTGAAGAGGACTCATCAAATGGTGAGAAAATAGTGTAGTTGCAATGATTATTAAGTTATTGAGGGGATGTTCTGTTATTTTTTATTCCTAGTATTGATTCTGCTATTTAATAGGTATCAAAATTAGATTTTCATAAGGTAATTGCTGGGGCCATAACCTCACTTCTCCCCCTCCCCCCAGTATTTCAGTTGTTAATTTCTCAAGCTTTGTTATCTTCCTAGTTGTCCTTGACTTTTAAAAAATAATTGTTAGTGATGCACTGAATTCATTAGCTAATTTCTTTATTATTTAATTTAGCCTTAGTCCTATGCATGTGCTTAACTGTTCACATGAATAGTTTCAGTGGTAGCACTACTCAGAGGAGTAAAGCTCAGATATGTGGAACTGTTTGAAAGATTGTTGCTTAAACTTTGCAGGTATGTATGCCTGCATTTAAATGAAATGCCATTGAAATTAATGCAGGAGTGAGGGATCTGTAAATGTTTTAGCTAGCATTAAACTGGTTTTTTTTTGCTGTTCAATTTATTTCTTTTAAGCCAGCTTGATGTAAGCTGTTCATTTGCTTCTTTAGCTTCCCAATTTCTGGAAATATTTGAAATCTGAGCTTCAAAACATTTATAAAATTTTAGTAATGCTCATTATACTCCTGAGAAGAACAAAACATTATCTTACCTAGCCATTTTATGAAAAGGTGAATGAATCTATAGAAAAAATAATTCTGTTTCTAACATACTATTTTAGGCAGTTCTTGAATCTTTTATTCTACCTCCCCTCCATCATTAAGTATTGGTTCTTAAATGTATGGATTTTTTTTAAGCATACATCTTAAAAACCGGGGAGTTTGATTTTTTTTTTTTAACAATTGAATGTAAAGGATGGGATATCTGCACACATGCACACACACGCGTGCGTGCGCACACACATACACACATATAAAGAATATAGTTGTTGAATGCTGACACCAGCTTCCTGATCATTTAGATAGGTAACAGCTTAAAGTAATGGTGCATAGAATGATCCATAGTTCAGGAGATGGATCACAATGCCCAGAAACTCACAGGACCCTGAAAGATGTCCCAGACCTTTTTGGTTCACTTAGCAATCTGAGTGGCTCAACTTTTCTTTTCCTTTAGTAACTGTATTGTAGAGTAAGGAATAAAAGGGAAAGAACCTTACTAGCGGCTTATGATTTCCACATTTCCTCCTATCTCTAAGTTTGTTACCATAGAGATTGGAACACTGGAGATTAACCCTCTCGCAGCTATTTACCAAATCGGGTTTGGAGGTACAAGTGTGCTTAAACATGCAGAAAAGATGGTGAGTCCATTATACTAGTAACTGGACTATATCCTGTGTTAAGAATTGCTTTAGTACTGTTATCAACCACTGAACTAATTTAACCTTTGCCAGAGTTATTTACCGTTTAGTGTATTAAAAATAAGATTTAAAACTTAAGCCAAAAAGAAGCACTAGATTTCAGGCAGAGTGCTTTGACATGTAACGCAGAGGTCATTTATTTTTAATGCAGATTCAAGAGTCTGTTTCTTTTTTTTTTCTCAGCTGCTTTTTCTTTAGTTTCATTTTTTTGGGGGACCTGATTCTTCAATTAAGTTAACATTAAGCACTTAATTATTTACATTCTGCTTCAGTAAACAGCTAAGCTTGTACGTAAATCACAATACTTGCATGAGTATGGCCTGTGAAAGAAGACTGAATCCAAGTTAGTCCCTTGCATCTTGTGCTTGAGTTTGCCTAACTGATAACCAATAGGCTGGTTTCAGACTAGAGCCAAAGTGTGAGTCAGCATATAAGCAGAGTAAGGAGCTGGGGCTTGGATTTGAATGCATACTTGATAGTACAGACATACTGAATGATTACAAGATGACTTAAATTTGTTTTTAATTTAAGCCCTTTTTTAGCTGTTGTGCTGAGCCGAGTTTAAATTCTGTATAGGCTTAAAGTTAAGCACATGCTTAAAAGGTTTTCTTTAAACATATTTGGAATTGATATAATTCTTTTACTTCAATAGAAGAGATAGGCCAATATTGAACCATTCTGAAAATCCCTTTCTCAGTGCTCTGCTAAGAAGATAATTTTGTTTCTTTTATTCCATATCCTTTTCTGTTAAATCACTTTCACTTCCCTGACTCTTCTCATGCACATTGTTTCCTACTAACCTTTCCTCTAATGTCCAGTTTTCTATTAACTTTTCCACACTGACTATTCTTTGTCTCTCTGCTTTTTATGGGAGTTTTGGGGAGGTCATTACACTTTTTCAGTTTTTTTCCTTCTTCCATCAGTTGCTGGAATCCGACAGCAGATAAAACCCTCTGATTTCAACTGTGCCTCTTTTGCGAGAGACACACAAATCAAAATTTAGCATTAGAGTAACAGAAAAGGGAAGACTAGCACTGCAGGTGTAATTTATGAAAAAGGGAAACAGGATTTACATAGTGTTAAAAATTATTCCCTAAATTAAGATCAAGATCCAGGCAGTAGGATCAGGATTTTAAGGTGATTCTTTAATAAACATTATTCTTATTAAAAAAAAAGTCAAAGGATACTCAATAGATTCATTAAGCTTGGTATCACTTCTTTTTTTGAAATATGTATCACTGAACTTTTCTTAAGGCTTGGGAGATACAGCATGGAATTGGAAGAGAAGCAGGAATCTGCATGAAGGGCACTCAACTGCAGTCTTGGTAAGATGAAAAAAAGTACATATAAAATTGTATTTCTCTTAAATTTTCACCATTATGAAGTGGCACATATTTAGGGTCCTGTGCACAGTGGCTTAACAAAGCCAGCTTTATTGAAACAGCCCCTACATTCTCTGGATTAATTTATGCTATCACCACGTAAAAATCTGTATTCTCTTATAGCTGGGTTTGTGATGTGACTCCTGAATGAAAACAGTAAGTGACATAAAAATCATTAGTTATTTTCACAGTGATTGTGCTACAGTGTTTTCATGCCCTGTTTCTGAACAAAACAAGATATACAGGATTGTGCTGTCAGCCCCTTAATAACTTTTGAATCCACTGGTTAATTTCAGTTGCATTGAGGAACGGAGGCCACAAAGACAAGTTTCTACAGTTTGAATGAAACTTAGCAGCTGGGGATAGGAAAGGGACTGAAGTTAGTGCCCTCAGGGTAGAAAAAGCTGCAGCACAGACTCAGAAATTTTCTGTTCTGTTCAACCAGTTGACTTGCCAGTCAGCACGTTTCATTGGCCTGCTGGCCAGGGCACATGTAGTTCAGATCTAGCCACATTATGAGCTGCCTCTTGATCCACTAATAGTCAGAAGCTGCAGTGTTGTGTAGGAATTTAGGGAAACCTGTTAAGAAGGGAAAGGAAAAGCAACTGGGGTAGCGTCTGCTTTGGATTACTGCAGAAGTGTGTTTGACGCACATGCAACAGGTTGATAGATTTTGTTAGTCCTGCTAGCAGTCATGAAACAGCTTGTTTTTGGTAGGGTCTCCTAGTCTCCCAAACCACTTGCTAATCCTTCAGTTTTATGGCTGTCTCTCTACCTGAATTAGATACACCTTTTTCCTGTCCACGTCGGAGAAGGGAACCGTTGCAGGCAGCTTTAGTGTTTCATTTCTTTGATTGTTTGGATGTCAGCAGCTGAGCTATTCGTTAGACTGTCAAATTTGTAAAACTGTGTTTTCAGCTCTCCCCAGAAACTAGCTGTAATTTGGGCTGCAGCTTTAGGTCCCTGACCCATCCTACAACCTGCACTCTTAGAACTGTGCAGGAAGCATGCATTGTATTCCAATTAACTTCCTTTGCGAAGAAAGATGTGGACCTAGGCAAAGAGACAAAGCAATATTAGGGTCAAGCTGCGTAAAGTTACCACATTCCATTGCATCTTGGGAAAATGCTGAATTTGTAGCTGCATGATCATGGACTCCAGGAAAACTGATTGTTCTGAAAGGTATGATCTGTCCATTCTTCTCAGGCAGTGAGAAATGGGCAGATTATACTTGTCTAAAGGACTGGTTCATTCACTTTGCAGGCTCAAGTAGGCAGCACTAAATTGGCAGGGGTTTGTTTAATATTTTTGAATTTTCTGTGTAACCTTATACAGGGGCTCAAGATCTCGCATAAGACTTCTTAAACAAAGTTCAGATTCAGCAGCACTGTTCTTCAGAAATAGCTGAATTTCTTAGAATAACAGAAAACTAAGACTCATGCATAGAAAATGTAAATTAAAAAAAACTTTAATACTATTAAGACAACTGCTGTGAAATTTCTAATAATGTCTGAAATGTGCATTTCAAACTTTTTGTTTATCCTCCTGCCCAGTTGAAAACTATCAACCTGGCAGGGAGCAGAAAACTGAAAGTTATGTTTATTTTCATGTTTGTTTTCATGTTTCACAAAATTAAAGCCAGTAAGGGAACAACTAGCAATTCAAGCAAGCAAATAATGTTCCATCTATATGGGACCTTTGGCTGTTCTGCTAGATTCTTAAATCCTTTGGTCTTCATTTTTTAGAACAATATAGATATTTCTGTAATGGTTTATGTATTAAAGGAATGAAGAAATGTGTTCTGGAGGATTCTAGGATCTAGTGACTCTTTTTATAATCTTTATCACCAGTACCTCTTGCATAGTGCCACCAGTTAAATATTATTTCATGGAATCTATGGCTATCCTGTTTTTAAATGGTTTATAATACATAAAACATTGTAACTGATGATATTTTCTGTGTAAAGATCAACATATATATGTTTTTAAAAAGAACAGTAAGGTCAAATCCTAAATGTTAAGTTTTGTGTGAACAATGAAGTACTGATATATACTAGTTTAATATATTTTGTGCTTCCCGAATTTTGAATGATGTTTATTAAGAGCTTAAATTTAGCAAAGAGTTAATGATAGCTGATTTTCATAAGATTTTTGTTTAAAAAAGCTGACACATTTTAATCTAAAAATGACTAATGCTGAACTACTCTTTATCATGTATTGTCAAAGATCTATGATCTATGTATGCTGCTATATGTGGTCAGATCCTTTCACCATCATGAAGACCTGATTAAATTCACATGCCTGTGCAATCTCAGAAATGTGTGTTGTTGGGCAGCTTTTAAGCAGCCTTAAACACTAAACAGCTACTTGCATAGTAGACCAAAGAAACTAGGACCACTAGGACACACCACGTGGAGGTATCACAGCCAATTCGAGCCCAGTTAGTAACTAAGAGAGTCATAGTTACTCCCACCGGAGTAGAAGACAATAATTTGTAGAAGACAATAATTAAAAATACATCTAAATTAATATTTAAATACATATCAGTAAAAGCTCCCCTAATGTCCTGTCACAACATATAAACTTCCTAAGCAATTTTAAGCCAACGTTTTTGTAAAAAAGGAACTAGATGGAAATTCCTATAAATAATATGCAACTTAAAATGTATGGAACTTCTTTATTATGTGCTAAATGCTACAACAAAACAAGATGTCAAAAGGCTTTGCTGCATATTACTAATTTAATTTTTTTATCCCAATATTTTTGCAGGTGTGTGGAGGAGCAGGTCCTGTTCTCACTGTTGCTACTCCCACATAGGTGGACTCTGTAACTGATCATGTGTGGGTGGGGCCTATTGAAATTAAGGAGATTCTGCAATAGTGCAGGGTTCTGTTTGTGAAAAGTCAATTGCAAGATCAGGACCCTACTGTGACTCCTTACTGTGCATACTGTCAGTGTATCATTGATTGTGCTGGAACCTGCCTTATGGGATAATGTAAGTCCTGCTTTTCCTCCAAATGTATTTCAGATGTGAAATAATCCTAAAACATTTTTGATTAGAAAATAAATATCATTTACATGCATTCTTTTAATTATGTTTTCTTGGCAGTACCAAATAATATATTCCTCAAAACTTCTTAATGGCACTGAGGCTTTGTGGATAGTTGGTCACATGATGAGAAAATTCGGCTGTAAGTACACTGAAATGATTGAATTTTTCAATAGTTAGTCTTTTCTCATATTCACATACTGCTAAGGATAAAAGGTGAATTGAGAGGTTTGACTTGTATGTGACTTCAGTTCTTTTTAAAAAATATAAATAATATCTCTGATAGGGATTTCATTATTCTTGAGTAATTTACTGTGTGAACCTGAAGTCCAGCAGTACTGCTGTTAGGTAGGGAATTTTAAATTGTTGTCTTTGTTTTCAAAAACATCATGCCTCTGACTTGTTCTTTACTTCCACCCATAACCTTTTTGAATTTTATAGATCTATAAAA
Organism: Dromaius novaehollandiae; assembly: GCF_036370855.1. Classification (NCBI taxonomy): domain Eukaryota; kingdom Metazoa; phylum Chordata; class Aves; order Casuariiformes; family Dromaiidae; genus Dromaius; species Dromaius novaehollandiae. The sequence goes on from NC_088098.1 coordinate 189,016,334, forward strand.
ACTGTTTATGCTACCAGTATTTATGTAGATATTGCAAACAGATTTACTAACATAATTGTCTTCTGCTGATTGGAATATTGAAGTGTTAATAAATGTGTGCTTATACTTGTGTCAATGTAACTTGGCTAAATTAAACTAAACCGATCTGGCATTTTGAGTGAATTTGATCATGCATGCTGATTAACTGTAATCTTCTTCGTAAGAAGCTACATATTTTATTGTACCTAAGTACTTTGTGCTTAATTGATAATGATTACCCATATCATATGCCAGTGGATTCACCCAAAATAACTAAATATCCACACTTGGGTTAAGGAGGAAGTTCTTTTCCTGTAGCTATGGGTACAATCATGGCTATGATTCCTATTTTTATATCCAAATGAGCAAAAACTACGTGTAGGTGTTTTCCCTGCATAACTAAAGTGATATTATAAACTCCATGCCCTTTTCTGTGATTCTGTATTTCCCTTCTGGTATTCAGATACAAGAATGTTTTCAATGGGGTCTCAGTATTTGAAAAATGGAAGAACTGGAAATGCTGTTGAATTTGTGAATAACGATTAAGGAGAGGGTAAAGGTCTGGAACAGTTGTATGTAAGGACAATTAGAGGTTCTTCCCTGCAGAGCAGGGATGCAGAGAATAATCAGTGAGTAAAGATTAAGGAGGACAGGATTTTTTTTTTTTGTTTGGCACAAGAGCAGCATGAAATGAAAGTAATCTGAAGAAAAAGTAAGACCAAAGAAGAAATCAAAAACTCAGATTAAAAGCAGACTAGAGATTCTTATTTTTAAAAAGGAAAATGGATGGCAAAAAATCTTCCTGAAAGGAGAACTAAATGCCTAGCTACTGGTATTTCTCATTGCATTGAGTGTATGATAGGTTTAAGTTACACATCTCTTTTGTTTAAAACTTTCAGTATTTTTTTTTCTCTAAGATTGTATTGTATTAATGAGGAGTGGGCTTTGAAGATGAGTCAGTGACTAGCTGTGAATTATCTGTATAAATTGAGGATTCAGGGTGACAGTTACAACTAAGAGGACAGTGGGTTATCTATACTAAACTACAGTTTCATTATTTTCTTTACAGAAAGGGAATTTTGAAAGTTCTAGTTTAAAAAGTTAACAATGCTTTTTCTGAGATTTTTCAGTATAAAATGAAATTAAGATTTAAGAACATTGGATGTTTCATTTTACAAATTCTTTAAAATTTCTTTACAGAAGAAATCTTGATCAGTATATTTTCTGTTTAAAATGTTTAGATTTAATGGTTTACGGTTTTCACCTTTTCATCCTATTAGCCATATTTATTCCTGCTTGCACTAAATCAAGTAAAAGAAAGAAAAGGAGAGGGAAATTAGGTGATTGCAAACCCCCCCCCCCCCACAAACCCCTAGGTCCCTCCCAACCAAATCAAAAAAGTGCCCAACAATAGATCTAGTTACAGAGGAGAAAAGGGACGAAGGTAAGATGCTAGTGAGTGTGGTATGAGGAATCCCTTGGACATTTCGTGTGTCTCCAGTTTTATCCAGTTATCTCTACTGTGAGGCAGATCACCTAGATGTGTCTGCTTCTTCTTCCTGAGACAGCACCTTCCCAGTACTTTGAGGAAGAGAATGAAGGGGCACAGCTCTGTTCTGCCTGAGGTAACGCTGCTACAAATATTATTTGGAAGAAAAGGAACTCTGAATTGTCTTATACTGTAACTAGCTCTGCACTCCTTGCTGCTCCTAACTCGCATCATTGAGCACCTGATCTGCTTGTTTCTTTGGTTTGACCCTTGCCATGATGCCAAGTTCCTACTTTAAAGAACTGAAACTAGAGAAACATCAAGAAAGCAGATACCAAGACAAGTAGTTGATGCTGGTGGAATTTAGGGAGTTGGCATTTGCTACATGGGCACCATTATGCGGGCTTGGGAATGCTTCAGGAGCTGGAGAAACCAAACTGCAGCAGCAGAGAGTAAGTTTCCTTTAGTGGCAAATGGAGACAATAGCTCTGGTTCTGTACACTAAGAAAAAAAAAGCAAAGGAATGTGCCTGAACATTCAGCATGTTAGTCATTGTAAGTTTAAGTTGTAAATTCTTTTTCTCTGCTGTTGTTTGCGCTTGGCTTGTATCACCACTGTCCTGTCTTCAAGCTGGATGTAGCATGTTTTTTGTTTATGTCGGATGAGGCACCCATCATATTATAACAAACGTCATGAACATTGTTTTTCTTCAATCCTTGAAAGTCAAAATGTGGTAGCATAGATAGTAATAAGTTAGTACTGAATGTGACAGGAAAGAATTTTCTGGTTGCACAGTATTTATAGGAAAAACAATGTTTTATATGTCACCTCATATACCTCCTCCCAGTCTCTTTTCCACTCCTAAGCAGAAGTAATGCATGAAAACTTTCTTCAGTAGTGTCCTCAGTTCTTCATTTCCAGTTACAGCTATTGGTTCTTTGTTGGTACTTTTTTCAAATTTAGGTTGAGGTCCTCATAAAACTTCTCTGCATCCTCTGTAATTGACACCATCATGCTGTCATTTGTTTAAGTCATCAAATTTAGGCTAAATCTGAGTTTTGGAAATCTTTTTCCAGCCCTTCTAAGGATGCTCCTTCCTTTCTGTCAGAGAATTATACTTCTCATCCAGGTTTTCTGTGGATCATTTCTTTATTAGAAAATCTTTTTCTTTTGCCTTGATGAATGCAGTCTTGCCATGCTCATTATCTATTCAAAGTACTACTGTAAATATCAGTTTCCAAACTTACTCGTTTGGCTGTTTCAACTCCCTCCTCCAATTCAAAACAATAAAGATAAGCTATCTGTCTTTGTTTTCAAGGCCCATCAAGACTACTTCTACCTGATATCTCTCCTTCAGTATCAAGAGGTTGACACTGATTTTGATCAACATATGATGCCAGCTTCCATCACTCAGTCGTTAAATTTTCAGTCGACACTGGATACTTTCTCTTCAGCTGCCTCTCATGCATTGGTTGACTTCTTCATAAACAGAACTGCTCGCTATCTTCCTTTAATATCTTCTTAATGTTTTATGTACTGTGAAGGTTAAAACAACCCAACTAGACAATAGTTATATTGCAGGTATATTAATGCCAATGCTTATCACAGTAGTACTGTGTCATTGCCTTTGTACTCTGCCATAATCTATCTCTTGTCTCCTATGTGTAGAATTCAAGCACGTTGACTTTGTTGTGTGTTTATTCACGGCCCAGACAAATGGAAATTGGTCCAGGGTGAGGCTTCATAAGATTTGTGGTAATACAAATAAATAATAATAATGTATGTCCATTGGATACTGTAGTGTATCTGTTGGATTCTGCTGTGCCTCATGTCACATCATATTTCATGCAGAAAGAAGGTGTTACAAATAGAGGCCTCACAAAAGGGAAAGAAGAGGTGAGCTGCAGCCAGCAGATAAAATGCTAACCCCAGAGGCCTTCTCAAGTGTCAATCCCAAGTCAGTAGCTACTGGCATTTTGCCCTGAAAGCATCCCTCCCTTAGCTTTTCCACAGCAGTAAGAACAGACTCTCCTTCCTCATGACAGAAGGAAGTGACATGAATATTTCAAAGTTATCCAGTGTGTACAAAAGGAAAAAGGACTTTTTGTACTTCCTTAGCATTCCTCTGTTCCTTAGTGCATTCCCTTCCTGACACAGCATCTCTTGGTACTGAAATCTTGAATGACCACAAGCAGTTGTTCCAGCAATCCTGTTAGTCACCCCTTTTTCAAATGCCATCTGGTTCTCTGTTGAGAAGGAACCTACACTAGTTCTGATTTGGTATCTAGGTACATTTTTATTTCAAAGTGCTCTGTTTTCCTGGTGCCTTGGAGATAATGGCTCTTCAGAAGAGTGGTAAGCATGAATTGCATCAGGAATTCCCCAGGTATGTTACCCTCTTTCTCAAAGTGGGTCTGTATTTATCCCTTTCCTTTTTGACAAAGCAACACTGAAATATTGGTGTAAAGATGGTGTAGAGATGATTGAATGGGCCAGGCAAACAAATGGCAATATACATGCTAAAGAAAACATAGTCAAATAAGTTAATTTCATCAGCATATACCACAGAACCTAATTACGAATGGTTCTATAGCTGAATAGGAGAAGTCTAGTAAGAGCTGTGGACTAGTTGATGGGATGGAGACAGCAACTGTGAAATGCTGAGGGAGACTAGAGAGGCTATACAACCAGAAAGCTTGATCATAGTGAGAGTTCTCAGTTATCTATATATAGGCTGGATAAATTTAACATTAGGCTATCATGCACAGGCTGTGTTTTTAGGTATCATAAAGAACCACTTTTTGAGCAAACTAGCTTGAGGATCCACAAGAGGAGAGACAGCCATAGATTTAGTCCAGAGTTGTACACAGGACTTTGTTCAAGATGTAACTATGGAAGATCCTTTCAATCTCATATCATACTCAAATTTGTCATGCTTGTAGGAGAGAAAAAGATAAAACTCCCATTCTGATATTGTTTAATTTTAAAAAAGAGGAATTGCATGGATATGAAGAAACAATTTGAATGAAAGTTAAAAGGATCAGTTAACAAGGTAAACTACTTTGGGGAAGCACAGAGACTTTGCTTTTTGATTCTAACCCAGTTAAACAAGAATTGTCCAGCACAGTTGAACAGTAGAATTTAGTAGAAACAAACAGACATTGTTCAGAAAGTGAAATTCAAACCAGAACAGCAGAAAAGTGCACAAGTCTGGCAAGTTAAATATAGACCTATTATATGATAGTAGGGTTGTGAGGCCAATGGGTTATCAGGAGATAAAGAGAATATTTGAAGATGACAAAGCCATATCAGGAAAAAAAAAAAAAAGAATTCTTTGCACTGGCAAGGTTTATTACAGGAAGGATAGGGACACCACAGCAAAGCCGTTATAAGGAGTATCTCAAATCTGAAATGCCAGTAAAAGACATTTTAGAATAAAATGATTGAATAAACATGAACAAATTGCAGGGTAACATATTGTTCATTCATTCATTCCTAGAGGAATTCAGAAATGAAGTTGCTGAACCAAGAACTTTGGGTTGTATAATATATCACTTAAATTAGCCTTGATAACAGAGGAATGGAAAGTAGCAAATGTGACACCAATCTTTAAAAGGGCTCTAGGGATGATCCTGGGCTAATAAGTCTGGCTTCCATGACAGGCAAAATGATAGTGAATGTAATAAAGGATATAATTAATAGGAACATGGATAGGTATAATAGACAGCCATCATCTTGGCTTTTGTACAGGGAAGTTTTGTCTTGGAGCTTTGTTAGTTATTTGAAGGAGTCAACAGATATATGGGTAAGGGTGATGCAAAAACTTTTCAAAAAGGTCCCTCACCAAAGGCTGTTAACACAATGAAGTATTGGGTTACTGAAGAAGATTTTTTCTGTGGATCAATAAATGGTTACAGGATAAGCAATAGTATAGCAATGAAGGAGTAGTTTTAAGGATGCCGTCTCCTAAAGATTTGTATTAGGACTTTTGCTAGTCAGCATGTATCTAAATGGTCTGAAAAGGAGGAAAAACAGTGCAATGATAAAGCTTTGAGATGATAAAAGGAAAACAATCAGTCAAGTCAGACCTAATGCTGACTCTGAAGAGTCACAGAAGGATCTCACAGTGGGTACTGTGGTGAGCCAGGAGCCCTGGCTGTCACAGAGGCTAGATATCACTGACCCGCTGTTCAGCAGTATCTACCAGCAGAGAGAGGCAGCGGCTGCTGGATTACAGCAGCCGGTCACCCATAAGCTGTGAACTCAGCAGGCTCTGACCAGTCCTGCTGCTCAGGAGGGCAGGAACTTGTAGCTGTGCTTTCTAACCGCAGCAGGGGCTGCAAGCTGAAGAGATGAGATTCTTCTCCACGTTTCTCCGGGTCTCACAGCCCCTACTGAGCCTAGAGTACAGACTTTGATCCCAGAGCTCCTGCCTGTCGCGGAAGCAGAATGCTACTGTTAAGCTGATAGGTGGTAATCTTGCCGCTGTCAGAAGCCAGGACTTTCCAGCCATCTTACTGGTGTTTGCATGGATTTCAGCAGCTCCTGCTAATTTGCTGAAATCATTCTGAATGCAGTTGATGATAGCAAAAAGTGGCAAAATGGAACATGAAATAGAGAAGTAGCAGTGGCATGCTTGTCAGTTTTGAGCATTGATGAGAACGACATAGAAAAAAGTGACTAAAAGGTATGGGTGGCATAGCTCTTGTGCAAGGACAGAAAATAGATCAGGATTCTTCAGCTTGGAAAAATGTTGACTGAGGAAGAAGTAATGTAAGAAAGGACTCTAAAGCCATGAATATGTGGAAGTGTTTAGTAGGGGGCCTATAGCTCCCTGCTTCTCGGAATAGAAGAACAGGGGGCATTTGGTCACTGTTTTGTTTAGCTTAGATGCCCTTTAAGGTGGCAGAAGGTTGCTTATCACCAGTTTCATGAGCGATAGTTCTGTGGCTGTATGTTTTCAAGTGCACAATATCCAGCTGTTTAGAGGTCTTGAAAACTCCACTTCTTCTGGACCAGCTGTGGCCAATATCCGATGCTCAACCTTATGTTTTCTGCAGACTCATAGCTTTTCTTCAAATAAAAGTTTGTAGCCCTTGATGTTTGAAGATAAATTTTCAAACATGAATCAAACGTAAACTGGGTAGTTTTTTCTAAATCTACAGACTTTTTTTTATTTTCTCCTTCTGTTTGTTCTTTTGTCAGGTAGTAGTGACATTATGGATGGTCTGAATGGTTTTACTTGTGTTGTTTAGAAACCTGTGGGCAATGGAGATTGCCAGCTTGCTGCTACTTCAGAAAACTAAAAGCAGTAGCAGAACCTAAGTTAATCCCAGGGGAAATCAGATAAAGTAGCAGAAATGTTTTACACAGCAACCAGAAGGTCTGGGGGGAGGGATGGAGTAGTGGACATCATTGTACCTTTGAAGCAGCTGGAGTGGTCTCATTTCCAAACTGTAGTCCACAAACCCCTGGTGGTATACAAGGCAATGGTAAGCTGCACAGGTGTTTGGCTAAACCATATTCAACGGTGTTTTAAATAGTGTTTTCAATTAAAAGTTTGATCAGGTGGTGCGCGTGTTGTTTTGTGAAAAATGTTGAGGGCTGTTGATGTTCTGTTGATCTGAAAAACTGCTCTTCTGGAGTGTACGTAGAGGTAAAGAGCACTCCCTACTTTTTCAGCTTTAGATAGGTTGCATGCCTCTCCACCAGACACAAGTGAGAGTGGGCCCAGAAAGAAGCCAGGAAGAGCAGACTAGTGGTGTTAGCCCTTCTCTCCCCCCTCCTGCTCCTCTTTCCCAATGTCTAGTAACAGAATTGTCAGGCCTCGTGGCATGGCCCTTGAATATCGCTGGTAGTCTTTGCCACCCCTACTTTTCATATATACTTGTGACTAGTAGATTTAGTTTTCTGAGCAGTGAGTATAATATTTCAAGTCTTGAGTTCCTATCAGACAAGGAATAGAACTTCTCAACTCTGCTAGCTGAAAATATGTATCTATTTGTGAATGAGCAGGGTGCTTGAACTAGGTGATCTCCAGAGGTCCCTTCCAACCTCAGACAATCTGTGAATGCATATCTGATTTCACATTGCCAGAAAAATAGATGTTTTAATTTTCTATTCTGTCAATGCTAACACACATAAACTTTCCTTACAAGTATTAATATGTCTTGCTGTAATCTGTTTGCTACTTTACAAAATCCCAGTTCTCTTTGACCAACCTCTCTTTAATTTATGCAAGCTCCCCGAATGGTAATTTTACATTATAAAGTATCTTCTTTGTCCTCATATCAGGTCTCCTGCTCCTTTTTTTCCTACTGATTTTTTTGTAGTATTATCAGTGCTTTTAGTAGTCCTTGACGTGGCTTATTCCCCTTTGTCCTGAGTATCATACAAGCACAATGTAAAGGAATTTACAGAGATCTTGCTTTTTCCGACATATTTCACGTCTTTATGTTAGGAATCACAGTGTTGTTGAATTTTGAATGTCAGATATAGACCTTATTCAAATGGTATGAATTAGTGTTTGTCCTGAAGAATTCAGTTGTCATGGGCATCTAAAATTAGTCTAGTGTATTTTATATAATTTAAACAAAATATTGGAGAAAAGATTATTGACAGCAGCATTTTAAAAGAAGTTAAAGTCAATTTGGCAAGTGAGCATGCTCTGTCTAACTGTTCATGTTCCATATTTCTTATTTGTATGTTTTGATCCATATATGGAAAAAGAAGGGTTTTGTGTACATGTTGGTATATTATTCTGGTAAAAAATCTCTTGCTAACGTCTATGATTCTGAAGATCTCTTTCAGTTTTCTAAGATGTGTAGTACATGTGGTTGATTTGTCTTATTCAGATACTCAGGGTTAAGCTAGTAGCTGGATATGAGGTCAGCAGGGAATCTTTTCCTTGTATCAGAAAAGAACATATAAGAGAGAGAGAGTGTCTTCCTCTGTACCATGGAAAGGTCATTTCCCGGTGTCGCGTGAGAGTGACCAGAGAGAGGCATTAACCTGTGTGTGAACAAGGTGTGAGGATACAGAAGCAGTGCTGGGTTGTGTGGGTAGAACTGGGGATCAGTGTATGTGAATAAAGAATTTGGGATGGGGTCAGAATGGGGTTTCAGTGGGAGTCCAAGAGGTCACAGTTGGATAAATGTGTTGGGCTCAGTTCGAAGTCACTTCACCCCAGAGTGTAGCAACAGCACTCTATGTGAATCTAGCTCACTCCACACTTTCCCTAGCTAATCCTTCCTGTGTGCCTTCTGGAACCCCAGCTTGTTGCCCGATTCCTGAACATTTCCGTTTTCTAGATAGGAACCCTGCTTTCCTGCTTACTCAAGGAACGATTATATGCGAACATATAAAAGGTCCCACAAATCCCTCCCATTTTCTCTTATCTTCTGTTCTACTGTTCTTTCTTCTGCTTTCTGACTATGGGCTTATGCACTGCAGGTGCAGACAGATAAGAAATGAGATGCTGTGGGAGCCATATAATAATGCCCCCCTTCCCAACATTTATTTTATATCTCCTTCAAGGGGAAGGAGGGCACATGTCCCCTAATTTGAAATCTGATGATCAAGGAAGAATTTTGTTATTCTTTTGCCCCTCTTCATGTAGCACTCATTAGAATGTGATGGTTTGTTTTCCACATGATGAAATATGATTTTTTTTGATAATGTTTGTTGTACTAAACAGCAGAAAATTTTTGTACTTTCAGGTTCTAATCCCTTGTGATTTGCAATCTCTCATGATTTATGGCCTTCCTAAAAATTTCCAGTGGATGAGTGTACCTCTTGGTGATAAGTTGAAGCCTACTGACAGGATGCTTGCTTTTTTATTATATTTTGCAGACCCCTCATAAGTTTTTCATGAAGTCCAGAGGGTCTGCAGAAAGATTGAAAACCACTGTCTTAGGGGATCCCCCTAAGCATAATTCTTTTTAACACAGATCTTTTCATAAATCTTAAGCTTTTATTTAAGCTTTTATTTAACTTTTTTTCTTCTTAATATATGATTGTATCCTTATGTCCATGACTAAACTTAGCTAGCCAAAAATATGCTTTCTTTAAATGTTTCAAATTGAGTAGTCAATTAACACATCTTTCAGCACCTGACAATACAAATAACTAATGTAGGAAGATCACTTTAATAATAAAATAAAGCATACATTTTTTTTGCTAGGGCGTACATTTTGGTGGAAAACTATTTTGGTATTTCTTTCTTGGATACATTTTTATAGTGGATGTAGAGCTTACTCTTTAAGTGAGTCACTATTAGTCTTGAAAAATTGACTACTCTTGTTGCCTGTTATATGTCGTTTTAACTTCAAAGGCTGCAGGGGTTCACAGTTACTGAGAGGTAGCAACTTGAAGTTTTGGCACTATCCTTTGCAATGATAACTGTTATACTGAGTCAACTTTTTATTATCATGTCAGTGAAACACCACGCGTCAATACTGTCTGTGAAACAGCATTTGAAGTAATAGCTATTATATCACTTTAAAAAAGAAATCTTGTAAAGATGGATTTTATGATCAGAAGAACAAGAGTCTAAAAATTTGTGTCAGGGATACAGGTAATAAATGTTGTTTATGAATTGTTAGAGGACAAAAATATTTACATTTTTTACAATATGCTGGTCTTAACTTTAGGTACTTTTATCTCTTTCTAAATATCTCATCATAAGCTGGTTATACAGTATTTAAAGACATGAATCATTTCATTTGTCGAAATATTCACTGCATGGTTTAAAAATGGCTACTGCAGGAGAGAAGTAGACATACACTTCTTGTAATAGCTAAACATAAAAATACTTCATCAGAGATAAGAATACAGTTCCAGACTAGTGAAAATTGTTGTATGTTTGGCTGTGCAAGCAGAGTTCTCTACAGAATGATGATCTCATTCCATCTTCTAATACTACAGTTATCTAAAAAGATTTTCATTGCTAAACTTGATTCTGGTGATTTTATAACTTTGTAATATATACTTGTTCAGAAAAGAGGGAATACTAACACTTCAAATTTAATTCATCACTCTTTTTCACTTACATATATAGAAAAATGCATATCTTAAAGTACTTCCATTTCATAACATACTAGTATGCAAAATCCCAAGTATGTTTACTTCTGCCTTGCTATTCTCTTCACTATGCTGATAGAAAGATGTGATCTACTAAATCCTGGAGCCAGATCATACTTTTATATACATGGCTTCAAGCCAGCAGCAGCTTCTACCTGCCCAGCTCAAGCTAAAGTCAAATTAGCGTATTTATTCCTAATTTTTATTCCTAAATTGCTCGGGTACGGCCTTGTGAGTGGCACATTTTTGACCACACTGAAAGTGTGCAGGACTTGGTATTTCACCCCAGGATTGGATCCATAACACTTTAAATTTGGGGATTTCAGAAAATGTACAGGGAACATGGGTGAACAGGAGAAAGCAAGTGTGAAAGGAAGAAACAACTGAAATAAAGAGAAGGAAGTGATATTCCTTTACAGATGGAAAGGAAAGGTGAAAAACAGTGCAATGAGTGTAGAAGAAACAGTAGGGTGAAAGGGGATGAGTCAAGGGGATCAATAACCAGCATTTTTTATTTAGTGCTCAGGCATGTTATGCTTTATGCAGAGATTGAGACTTTAACTTTCTGACCACCTGCTGTGCTGGGCTGTCCTTTACTGTCTGTGCATTTTTGTTTTAGCATCATTACCTCTAAGGAAGACTTTAAATTGACTTTCAGTAGTAACTGCGATCACAAAATGCATTATCCTACCAAAAAGAAGACTGCCCTAGTCATCTGTATTGCTAAGTTAGTTCTTCAAAAAATTGTTGGAAGTCAGAGCTGTTTATTTATATTTATTTATGCTGTTAATGCTAGTCACTAACATTTAGGGTTGGGGGGGCTGTGGCACTTAACAGTGGCAAAAGTTGAATGTAAAACCTAATTGTAATAATTCTGAAATTGAAAATTGGCCTCCACTCTCAAGTACTTGTAAATGTCCATATGGTATTTGGGTCCCTGCAGTCTAGAAAAAGTGTATTTAGCTAATTACTTTCTGTACTCTATGTAGTGAAGTATACATGATTTTCTAAATCAAGAAGAGGTTTATCTTGTCTGCACTTCAGTTTGCCAGAACTTAAATGGAAAATGAGACGGAATGAGAAACTCTACTAAAAATATAAAGCCTAGCTATAATTAATCATTGTTCAGCCGGACTAGGCAAAGTCAATTCATAACCAAATGTAGCTGTAGAACAATAGATTACTTACGTCGGCTTTCATTACAGGTTAGACATCAGTGTACGGATTTCATCCATAAACTGTAATAAAATAAAATAAATTAGGAAATTGGTAAAAAAGGTTTAATGAAGTAATTTGTTTATTTATGTGTTTGGTTTGTGTATGATTGCTCTGATATATATGGTATTATAGAGTGGTAAATATTTAGGGAAAGTATATACACTTTTTTACTGAGCAATAAAGTAATATTTTTATAGGGGCTACAACTGAGCCTCAGGAGTTATCATGCTAAAAAAGTTATTTTTAAATACAGAAATAGGGACCTCCTGTTTTCTTACATTCACTTGGTAGTGTGCATAAAACACCCTAACTATCCACCTGAGCAAGGCTTTAGTGTAACTGAGCCCTGGGCTGATGCACAGCGGAGTGGCGTCCCCCGTAAAACTGCCCCATTACAGGCAGGTGACACAAAGAGTGAAGACAGGTGGAACGGAGAGAACCCTTACGATGCCAATTCACAAGTAGTTTTGGAGAGGTAACATTACTTTTTGGAAGGTAGAACAGCTCTCTATTAATTTGTGCTGATAGAGATACTAGTACAGATGCATAAGAATCATGTTATAAATTGCTGCGTGATAGGGTTCCCTTCCCTGAGCAGTGTCTGCTTCATTGCAGAAAAGCGTCTGGGCAGCAGTCTTTAAGGACACTCAGTGAAGATAAGAAGACTGAAAAGCTGTCCTAGCTGTACTCTTTATGTTCATTCTAAAAGGAAAATGAAATTAAAGCAGACATAACTTTTAGAAGATCTAAATAAAGAGACTTCATGCTGTATTTTATAATTAGTTCTTACTGTTACATTGCCTTGCATTAGTGTTACACTATTTTATGTTACATGGGCCTGTAGTTCTTTAGGTTATGTACATTCTTCAGTGCAAAATCACATTTCAAATGGGCCGATAAATAGATTTTGAAGATACCTTTTTAAATTGCATTGTAACTGACCGTTCTGTGTTGTTTTCATGTAATATGCAATATTAGGATGTTTGTATTTTGACATAGTCATTAAAAACATTGTGTACACAAGACCATTGTATGCCTAGGTCTGCAATGAGGTATGAATTGAACAGTGCCAGGATTATGTTTCTCAGATTTTCTGTACTAACAAGAAAAGCGTGTGCTGTGAACTGTCACTTTGATGTAGCTTGCCAGCTCCCCAGAGCAGTGCCCAGGAAGAAAGCTCACTTTTCCATCCTCTTTTCTAGTTATTTATGCCCTGGTACTGCAGTTCTGTAAGAGCAGAGTCTTGGTTTTGTGTCTGGGCTGGCGGTCTGGTGGACGTGGTGTAAGGAGATTATTATGGCAGTCTTGCTCTGCACCAGAGCTTCCAGCACACAGACTGGACTACATGTGAACTTTAAAATGAGCCCTACACCTATGACTCTTGTATCTAATTATGGTTCATTTAAAATACCCAAAACAATGTAAATACTCATGACTATTTGTAGACATAAGTTTTCAACATTTTTTTCACAACAGTATATGCTATATTTAGTAACAAATTATTGAAATATTAGGAATGGCCACTGTAAGTATCGGATAAATGGGATCTTTCTTGAATCAGAGCTTAATGGATGGAATATATAGAATTCTAGTGATGTCAAGCTCAGATTTTACTTACAGTGAATATGCTTAAAGCGTCAGTAGTACATAGCTAGTCCTAACAGAAGAGAGAACTGTGTTCTGAATCAGACTTATTTGTTCATTGTACTCAGTGTAGTAAACAGAGTTAATGTTCAGTAATAACAAAATATTGTGCAGCACAAACCACTGCATTTTCTATGCAGTTAAAAGCCATTATTAAATTTTCTTTGTTCAGAGTAAAGGAAGTTGAAAGTGTGCTGTTTCTCAAATTATTTTAATCCAAACATTTTATCTGTAAATAAATCCAGTTTAAAGATATGCTACTGGGTACACAAATACCTCACAAACGTCAAGAAATTAATTACATCTCAGATTATGTGATTCAGAGTCTGAGATTCAGACCTTAGCATGGGATGAATCGCCCTCTGGAGGTGCCCATTTCATTCCACTGACTACACAGGAAGCCTGACTTGGATTGACTAGCTCAAACTGCAAGTTAAGTGAGTAAAATCTCATTTTAAGAGAGAAATAACAGAGAATTTCATACTGTAGTAGGGTTTATCTGCAGGCCTCTTTCTTTTAGTTAAGAGTGACATCTTATTCCTCACCTTTATTTGTCGGTGTTCTCTTTGTACCATTTGTGAAATGAACAAGTATAATTGTTACTGTCTCTATTTCCTGTGTATTTCTATTTTTTCCTTGTCCTTTTCGATCTTGTTATCTTATCTTTCCCTGCTTTTTTCCTGACTTTTTTTAGCTACCATCTCTCCTGAAGTTTTTCATTTGCTACCTCTCTAGCCATCCTCCCTCCATGTTGAGAATATTGTCCTAACTTCTGATGTGGAAGATTGCTGACCCTCTGCTTTGATGCTGATAGCAGTATTTTCTGTAAGAGGTATTACTATAGTGAAGAGATAGAAGAAGAATATGGCACTCTTACGAATTTTTAATGTACTTGTATAGTCAAGAGATATTGTTCTGCCTTAATGTAAAGTGAGCTGCTTGCCTAATGAGCTTGTAATTTAAAGATGTTTACAGAAATGTAAAATCAAATGTGAATAATATAAAATCCTTATTAAAGTCATTTCAACTTAAGAAAATATAGCATTAGTCTTTATTTTAAAAATGGACTTGAGACCTACATGGCTCACTTGGAAAAAGTGGGATAGCTTTTAAAAGTTGTGGACTCATTAAAAGGTGAAATTATTTTCCTCTTTCCTATGGTAATATTTTCTTGATTTGTACCTATGCTTAAAGATCTTTTTTCTCCTTCTCTTAAGTGCTTTTCCTTCTCTGTCTTCTCCCCTTTTTATTTAGTTTCTTTTATCAGCCCAGTTTTCCTGTTCCTTCCTGCACTGGACTTTCCTACCTCTCTTGCTTCAGTACTGATCCATTTTTCTCTCTTATGTATATATCTGTTTGTCTAAAATATTGCCTCAAGCATGTTCACATGTATTCAAGAATATATTTACTTCTAAACACTGGATGGATCTGCTATTTTTAGCATTTTCAATAAGCCATATAAGAAACTTAACAATTCAGTGACAGCATTTTAAGCTTTCCATGCTGCATGTTTCTTCGTAATATCAAAGTACCTTGCCTTCTGCATCAATGGCATAATAATTATAACATTAACAGTAACAAACATCCTTGTAAAAATACAGGCTTAAGGAATAAGGTTCAGTGCAGGAATACTAACTTAAACAGAGAATCTGAATGAAAGCAAATGCAATATTGCATTCATAAATGGTATGACAGAAGGTTTTAGATTTTATTTGCAAAAGGATTAAAGAGAAATGATAATGCAAAGAATGCTTTGTATGGATAGTAATATAGGCAGTTAAAGTAAAAATATTAAGACAACTGGAGTGTATAGTCCAGTAATATCAGTAAAAGTAGAAGATTTTTTGCAAATCATGCTTTGCTGTAGCAGAAATCTATAACAGAAGTTAATGTTTTCTGAGGGGTATATACCTACATATTTTATTATCCATACTAGATGTTGTTTAGAGAATCTGAATGCTTTGGGTTTGAGACAGTACTCTAAAAGGAATGTTGAATACAAGATTAAACATAAGTAATGAAGTTCAGAACTTCTCTGTTTAGATATGTTAAATATATGACATGTTAATGATGCTGAAATCTCTTCTGATACTTACTGTAATGATACAATAGTAACTCATTAGAGACTGACTGGAGGAATGCCTAAGAGCATCATTTGTGATGCCCGCAGGTTTTTAACCAGCGCAGTTATAAGCAGGGTTTTGCATAATTTTGAGCCCATCAAAAAAGCTGCTTCCTTGCCAGTTTCATTTACTGAGCATGGAGATGGCATTACACACAAGAAGTAGGAAGCAGAGGAACTTCGGAATCTCTCGAGCAGTTATCTGTATAACGAATTTTTGTATTGTACAGTAGTAGCAGTAAGGGGTTTTTTTTTGTTAGAATGAATCAATGGCAACTAATTTTATCATAAAAAGTGAATCATATGGAAATTATCCATAGAAAGAAAGAGGAGTGTTAAAAACTATGTAAAACCTGTTTATTAGGATTTTCTGAGCTATATCCTCAAATAGTATAAATTGGCATGCGTAAAGTTGTCACTACTGCTTACTGAAGATTTACCTTTCTATTAACTGTATTTTGCAAAAACGGATCCTGAATAGTCCCTTACTTAATGGATAGTTGTATTGATTTTACAGTAGGGTACCTGTGGAATAAGATCTTATTCATTATGAGAAATAATGGACAACATCAGCATATTTTTGTTAAAAGGAGACACATCAAACTGACTTAAATTAGCATGGAAGTATCAACTGGTTTTGAGAGTACCGTATTGATTTGTGTGTTAAGTTATAGAATTATTATTCTTGGTCAATAGTAAAATTAATCTAAAAATTAAAAACGAAGCAGTTGTAGCTTGAAAATATAATGATTTTTACACCAAAGTTTATATATTTTCAGTTTGCTATTTTTGGGTTGTTATATCTCAGTTAAAATAACCAGTTAAGATGACTGTCTTTTAATAGATGAAGAATATTGAGGAAAGCATAGCTGGGAATACTAACAAAACAGGAAGGATTTTTCAACAAGTGGATGCATATAACCATAGGGAAACACTTGCATGAGAAGAATAAAGCTGAATGAATATTTTTGCATTGAGATGTGAAAACATACGTCATCTAGAAAGTCCTGCAGGAAATAATCGTGCAAAATGAGATCTTTCTGTTCATAAACACAGTTTACATATGTGTGGTCCTGAGTGGTGCAGTGCAACTACAAATTCCATGAAATGTTCTTTGATCACATTACAAACAAGGCTGGTTAAGACATAAATAGAATATAACTGTCTGTTCCTACATAAGGAAGATAAGGTGAGGGAAGCAACCACGCTGCATGCAGATCCTGGAATTCGTATGGCTAGCAGAGGCAGAAATAATTTCACAAATGAAAATGGAAGATGCAAAATGCATGAAGAAGATTATGATGAAGGTTTGTTTCATGTGAATTTCTCTAGGATTATGAGGAAGGATTCTGCTATGTATATGAAAACACGTGTGTAAAAAAATGTAGAAGAGGAATTTGAATTACATGCAAGGAATGTGTTTCAAAATAGGCTACAGGAGGATATTTCTGCATAGTACTTAAACCAACTGGAGCAATGAGAGGTAATGCAGCCCTAGATCTGATAGAGATCAGAAAAAGAAAAAATGATTAAAAAATCTAAAATGAAGACCTTATGATTGTACAATACTTCTGGTTTATCAAAGAGATACAGAAAAAGGGTAATCATATTCTGAAAAGCACTGAAAGGAGGGTGAAGAGTTTGAAGAGTTGTAGCAGGAAGCTGGTTTAGCAATAACACTGACTTAAAAGCAAGATTCCCCTAAAATTAAATGCTTGGTGAAGTAAAAAAAAAAAAAAAAGAATAGAGTAGGAGCCGAAAAAAAAAAAAAGGAACTGGACAAAGGAACTTTAAGCTTGTCATCATGCAAAAATAAAATAAAACAAATATAGAAAACTTTGGACCATGTGACGCTAACGGAGAAGGCCTAATTAACATCTTTGTTAATATACTTTTGTTAATATAATCTGAAATATATGAAACTTTTGAAGAAGAAACACAAGAAAACAATTTTTCAAATTTGTTCAACTGTTGACTTTTCTCTTTGTTTCCAGTAGAGTAACACTGACTGAAAGGAAAACTGATACCACTGGCTACAAATCAGATCATTTATCAGAAAAGAGAGCTGAAGAGGCAACAAACAGAAGTGGTAATTAAAAATATAGGAAAGTATCTGAAAGTGTTAATGGCCAGATCCTGTCCTTCTCTTCTGGCCACTCCACGCAGGTAGCACAAAGGAGCCAGAATCCTTCCCTGCTCAGCAGACTGGGAATTCTCCTGTGGGGAAGTCACGGTCCCGTTAAAGCCCTCTCATGTGCCAACAGCCCTCATCCTTAGCCCAGATCTGATAATAGGAGCATACGAAGGTATGTCTAGTCTCCACCAATCTTCAGATGTGTTTATTTCTTAGATGATTAAAGAACAAAAAGGGCTGTAGCCCAGTCATGAGTTCATAGCACACTGCAGCTCGCATTCACATGGGCGACCTTCCCTGGCAAGACTGAGTGGCCTCGTTCATACTGCCTCCCGAGAGCAGTCCCTAACCCATGCTCTTCCCCAGATTTGCTGTGTCTTATCTGAGTGCTTGTTGGCATGGGCCACAAGCACACCAGAGAGTATGCTAACAGTTAAATGCTATGGATTAGCTTGTGGTAGTGCCGAGGCCTGTGCCTGGGCCCTGTTGAGATTACTAACATGGATGCAACCTTATGAACTACATGCAATTGGCAATAATTAGAGCTGTACTGGCCTGCTCTAAATTAAAAGTGCAATGCCATGAAGGCCAAAAATCTAAAGGTAGCTTTCAGACTACCCTTTCCTGAGCATAAATGTCAGGGAATGTATAAATTTGGATCTAATGTATGAGTTTTCTCTCAAATCTGAAAATAAGACAGGAAATCAAAAAAGTCAGAGGAGAAAAATACAAGGTAAAACAGTAGCTATCTAATTGAGAAGTATTTTTAAATGGAAACTGGAAAGCCCATTAGATGAGTGAATATTCTTCTCAAAATAAGCAAGGTTACAATAAATAAGTCAGTATAGAAACATGTGGGTAGATAGATTTTGTTTGTAATTAAAAAGCAGTTGGATTTTGCCTATGTGGACCTCCTTTTCGGATGAAGGTCTAAAATACATTTGCTTATGGTGTTTTATTTTGAGACTCTTGAGAAGGACCTGATGCTGAAGTGGATACACTTTAATATAAAATAGTGATCTCATCCTGTATATTATGGCATAAGTGCTTTACTGAATATTTATACAGATTTCAAAAAGGGATATGCAATAATATCTTGGGATTAATATAATCTCTGTATTACTTGGACAGTTTTCCAGTATGTGATGTAATTATTACTAGGTTCCAGGTCATATTTTGACCTCGTGAGGTCAGCACTTGTTTTCATTATCCTTTCTAATTTAACAGGTTGTAGAAAACTATGTTCAGGATACAGGGGTAGAGGAAATAAAAATATATCAATAGACTACTTTAAAACCTTGGATTAACTGATTAAGTTTGAAGAAAAAAAATCAGAGGGGAAAAATTTTGGAAGTTGGACAGTGTTAGGACACAGTATGTTAGCACTCAGTTGAATATTATGTTTTAAGTTACTCAGACGTAAAGAGAGGAAATAAACTGCTCAAATACAAACTGTATGCAGATTCTGAAAGGCGGTCAGCTCCTCTGGTAGAGCGCTGAGGATGCCTACTTTCTACCTTGCCTTGCAAAATCAGTCCTTGAAATATCAATCTAATAAAATGCAGTCTTTAGGTATCAGGACGCCATTGGGCTTATCAGGAAAAAACGTGTCAGTATTTTTATTTGTATGTTAAATGTTACATTTTAAAAGTATATAAAATTAAGGAACTAATGAGTTACTAGAGCTGTTATATCTAGTGCTGTTATAACCGTATGTAGAATGCTCAAGGCATTTTGTTATGAAGAGTCAGGTGCAGGTAACTAAAAAGAACATTGATAAACACAAAAACAGGTAACGACTCTCTTAAAAAGCTACTGAATTTGCTAAATTTATGTAATCTACAAACAAAGTGATTTAGGATGGTTAAAGTTACTTGGTATATATAGGATATAAAAGAAAGAAAGAAATTGGGCAAAATTTTAGAATGCCGTAGATGAAAAGGAAAACGGCCAGAAGCTGAGAAGGAGAGTTTGGGAGTAGGTGTTTGGAAACAATTCTTAAAAAGAAATGATTCTTAATGGAACACCGGGAAGCGAGTAGACCATCATAATAGCCATTTAGCAATAAATTCACTTTTAGGTTAAGTAACATAATATATTTGGAGAAGTAGTCCTGCAGAAATGCAGACAGCTTCTGTGGAGGAACTAACCAGCCTTTTCTGGCTTTACTGTATTGCCATCAACCATATGTGCAACACAGTGGGGAGCTATGTTGAGAAAAACTCAATTCTACAACATGAATGTATGATTTCTGACTTGCTTTGGCTTCAGTAGAGCTGTTCTTGCAAATAATAGAAAGTATAAAATACATCAGAAAAGGTGGGAGAGTGTAAATGAAAAATATAAGGAAAACAGAGAAAAAGCAAAGCAAATCTCTCAGACAGATTACATATCTAGTTGAAAATATGTTCTTTCTAATAATGCTGAACTTGTGATTTGGAAAAACAAAAGCATTACATAAAATTCTAATGCTATGATCCCCTCGAGTGTAGTTCCAAAAAATGGCATGAAACTAAAAAAAATTTGAATTTGTCCACTTCTCTCTAAATACATTATATATTCTAAACCTAAAGGCTGAATTACCGGAACTGATAGTTCCTCTTTTTAGAGAAAAAGCAGTCATTTTAAGACTTCTGTGAAAAAAAGATTCTGAAAAGTGGCATGGCAGATAATGTGGGTACAATTGTCTGCTAGAGAAGTGTTCTTAAACTGCTTTTCTCTTCATGGTAGGTACATTGTGCGCCCATCACTCCTGCTTAAATAATCCCCTGTTGGCCTGAGCCTCTCTGGAAAGTTTCCCGAGGAAATGGGGGGACGCCGTTTTTGGGAGCCGCTGGAAGCCAAGTTGGAGATAGAGCTGGGAGGAGGTGGCTGCATCAGAAATTTGGCTGAACCCTAGAGGAATTGCAAAAGGCTTTTCCTGAGGCGGGGAATAGGCAGCTCAGAGAGCAAGGGCAGAAGGAGCATAAGGCTGCTGGGAGCCATTGAGCCAATCTGCTCATTTAGTATATTGAGATCACGCCTAAATATCAAAGGATTTGCATGTTTTGTAGATGGACAGATTAACTAGCTTACAAAACGCAACTACTAAATTTCAGGAATTCATTATGAAACTAGCCTATGAATAAACTATATGAATATTAAAAAGCAAAACCAAACTGTAGAAACCACTTCTTAGAAGAACTTTCATATGTGACTGTGGTATAGTTGCATGGTCTGTGCAAGTGAAGTAGAGCAAAGCAGAAAATCTGGGCTAGATGTCATAAACCACTGCCCAGTTTTTCACTTTTTTTTCCAAGGAAATAATCTGGAGATTCCTGGGATAAACTGTCTTCGGTTAAAAAAAAGTACTTAAAAAAGAGACTTCTCTAAAGGCAGGCATCTGGAAATAAATGTGAAGAAAGACAGCCACGGCAGCATTTAAAGCACTTCTTTGATCTGTTATTATCTTACATCCTTTGTTTTACTTTTCTTGGTCCAGAATATTTCTGCTTTATTCAGACAAAACTCATATTGAAAACAATGCAGAAAGTGACATCCTTTCACCACAAACTAATAATTGTGTAATCATCAAAAAGGGACACCAAAATGTACTTGAATTAGCAACATTTTCTACCTTATTTTCTATTTTGAGACAATAATATTTTGAGATACAGGCTTTGAGTCAAATCTTACTTCTATTCTAGCTTGATTTTCTAAGAAAGCTAAATTTATGCAATCATATTGCCTACAAGTTCCTCCATCTATCTGCTTATTTATTAAGGATATTGTAATTCTATTTTTCAGCTGTTAAACCTAAAAATAAAAGTTACAGTGTTGCTAAATAGAAGGCAAAGAAGATCTCTCTTTTAACCAGTACTTTGAAGGAAAGGGAAGAAGTGAGAAGAAAACTAGTAAACTATTCTACCTTTAAAGAAAATTAAATGTCATTACTGATTTCCAAGAAAGTTACTGAAGAAATTGGCAGATATGCTTTGTCTCAAGGCTCTGCAGGGTCTAGTGCTGTACACTACCACAAAATCCCAAATAACATTATCTATTTTTAAAGATGAAGCAAAATTAAAGAACACTTATGCAAAATGACCAGATTAAAAATCAGTGAATAAAAATTGTTGCATCTCAATGTTAAAATAAAATCTAGGAAAGGACAATGATTCTGATGTCCAGTTAAAGGTGAATCCACAGGAGAGTGTGTGAGTGAAAAGGTTTTTGGAAAGCAAGATTTAGAAGGCAAGTTTTGAAAGAGCTGGATTTGTTTAGTCTAGAGAGGAGAAGATTGAGGAAAAATAATCTAGTATATAAGGATTATTATGAGGAAGATGGTCATCAGTTGTTTTTTGTACCCAGTTGTGGAAGGATGAGAAAAACCTATCTTAATTTATAATGAGGAAGAATAGGGTACACATTTGGAAAATTCTTCTAACTAGCAGGAGAGTTAAACACTGGAACCAGGCTATGTAGAGATGGTGGGGAACCTTCCTCACTGGCAGTTAAGAGCAGATCAGACAAAGAGTTTCTGTCATCACATTGCTGTTGCATCTCTCTCCTTTCCTAATTCTGTTTGCTCTGCTGAACACAACAAATAAACTGGAATTTAAAGAAGAAATTTGAAAAATAAATTCTGGAATGTGGAGATGAAAGTGGGTAATCTGAACACATGATAAATCAGCAAAAAATGCAGGTGTCACTTTTGAGTCAGTAGATTTATGCTTGTATTTTGTATGCCTTTATGTATTTTGATTTTCATTAATTTTGATTTTGAAGTTCATGAATACTAATTTTTACTTGCAGATCATAAACAAGGGTAAAGCGTTTTACCTGGTCAAGCAAGCAGTACCATCACTCTGTTTATGCTACTTGGTCCCCTGAACATGAAGCTGGTTTCATCATTGTCAATACACTAATTCCTTGGCTTCTAATTCTATCTAGCACGTGCTTTCCAGGTATGTTCAGCTTTGTTGATATTATGGGGAAATTTGCTGCATTCAGAACACATGTAATTCCTATTAAGGCTCATATAGGTAACTAGAGTTTATTATTTGACAGAATATCTGAAAAAGCTTGTGATTCCTAAATAAAAACAGAACTTTGATGATCAGTCTTACTTTCTATGGTTCGGAGTAACAGCCTGTTTTTACTGTGATAAGGAAATTCTGTTAGTAATAAAAAAGAAACCTAAGTGTATTATCTATATTGTGATAATGGAACCCTTAAGTGAAATCAGTTAGTGATACTAAAAGTGTCATTTATATTTGGGCTCCAAATCTCAAGATATTTTATTTTCCTACACTCAGAAACAGTATTAAAATGTACGTATGGTTCGTGTTACCAGCATCCATGGTCTTGATTCTAATGAGAATCATTCATATATGTGCTTTTGTTGGAGCATAAAATATGTGACATAAAAGAGCAAGTATATTGACGGAACAAAGATCTTTTGCCTAAGTTGTCGATTCTGAATACTAACATGTCTGTTCTTTCTATGAAATTCAATTAGAAGGAAAATGAGAAGAACGTTTAATTACTGTGATAAATAGCTAAAATGTATATCTGTTAACTACTTAGTGACTGATGTTTATTTTTCAGTGCTTGTTCTTATATTTGGTCTGTGACAGGAAGGGCTGTGAGCATTTGAAGATGGGCATTTTATTGCACCTTCTTCTTCCAAATCATGTTAGAAATGTTTCAATTATTAGAAGCAGCTGAATTAGAAATGTGAATACTATGCAGAGAATCAAGTGATTTTCACTCACTCAACTTCCCAAAGAGGAGGATTTTAATAAGGGAAATAGCACCCCTTCACTTTTGTACATCTGTCTTGCTATCTTGGTATATAAGAACCCAAGAGTTCCAGTATAACTTTCCTGCTCAATACTGCAAATGAAACATCTAGATTTACCAAGATTTTTTTTTTTAATTTAGGAGACATTTACTGTGTTTATTTGAGAATATACTTAGAAGAAGACCACTGAAGTCTTTAAACTTTTATGATACAAACCTGTCTGGAGAAAGATTATAATTCAATTTACTATGTTTAATTTTGAGACTCTTATTTGCCAACAATAATTGAATGCATTATAACTTTGCTACAAAGTATACTGTATGTTAAAATTTCCACGGGATCATGGAGTAAGAATAGGAATCACATACCAATACACTTTTATACCAATATAATTTATATAGAGAAGAAAAACAGTATATTGCTTAGAGAAGCTTTTGGAGGAACACGTATAGCAAGTAACTTCAGAATGCTTAATTCACACTTCTTTACAAGGATAGGAAAATATAATTCTTGGATAGAAATAACATACTGTTTTATACAGCTGTCTGAAAGAAGTTGAGTGACTTAACTTCCCATGAAAGTGAAAGAAGTAGCTTATGGTCCTAGGTATTTCTTGAACAGAGAATAATGGTTCTAAATTGTGAGATGCCTTAATGAATTGAACAAACTGAGAAAAATGCTAAACTAGTATAGCTCCTTTTTCTTATAATTGAAACCTAAAGTCTATTTTTACTTGGCAGAACTTGTTCTTCAACATTTGTATTAATTTCATAATTTTTATAAGTTGAATATCCACATTTATATTTATCGTTCGAAGTTATAAATACAAACTATATTTTCAGCTTTCCCATTTAATTTTTTTTTAATTGAACAGTTTAAAAATAATTTTCTGCTGACTAAAGGAAATGAACCAGAGGGGGTTTATCAGCATGAAAAACCCAGTTTCTATGGCTGTCTTCTAGGGCCCAATGCAACTAACGTGGAAATCAACCCCCAGTAAGGTGCCTATTAATCTGGTTTGGGTAGTACGCTATCCGCACAGGTATAAAGATAATAAAATAGAATGATCTGACCCCCATTTTCAAAGATGACAATGAATTTAGTTGTCATTTAATACTTTTGAAAATATTACTTACAGATTAAGGACATTCAGAAACAATAAGAAATAATTAAGGGACTGTTAGGATATGTATGCTGTTTGGATAACTGATTATGTGGGGTAAACAGCAATATACAAGCAGACTGGAAAAATGTGATAATATATAAGGTTGGTAGGAGTATCTATAATTAGAAGGCATAGGATAGAATTTGGAAAACACAGTGTGCTGTGATTCTGAGGTATTCTATTCTAACAGATTTAATAATGCTTTAAAGTGGTAGTAATTCCATTATTTAAAAATAGCTCAAGTTAGACTGGACAAATCTGTAGAAACTGTAGTTTATAAAAACAGTCCTATGGTTGGATATAGGTCAGAAAGTATAAGCATTAGCATCTCAGAGTTTGGAAGTTTTAAAGCCAATCTTGAGAAATAAGTAGGAGAATGTCTGAATTCAGAAGATATTCTCTCTGGAATTTTAGAGGTTGTATTTATGTGTAGTTTTGGGCTCTCCATACTAATACGGTGATATACAGCAACAGTATAAATAGGAGGTTGTTTTCTTAATGTAGCTTGTGCATGTGTTCAGCCCCACAGTTGATAACTCAGTTTTCCATCTAGGTTGGCCAAAGCTCAAAGAGTTATTTTAATTGCCCAATTTTTATAAAGTGCATGAATAACTCATCTGGGATGCTTTTGGCTTCTTCTTTGAGTGCTTATGTAGATGGATTTCATTGCTGGTATACATGTGCCCTGTGAGTACAAGGACAAATTATTTGGACAAGCAGAGTCCATTAGGTGGTATCGGTAGACTACCACTTGAGGCACCTTCATGTCCTCTATCCTAAGGGCATTAAATAGTGAAGTGAGTACAAACATTCCTGATTCCAATCTTTCCATCACACCACAGAGATGGAAATAATGCAGTAGATGTACTACGTGATTTATTTAACTTTATATATCATAGCATAATTAATTTAATGTAGTCACTTCTGTCTCCCTATGACCATTAGAAAAACATGGTTTGAATTAACATACTAGACACATCTCTTTATATAGGGATAAGACAGTTGTAAGTTACTGAGATTTAAGATTTTCCAGGTTTGAGTCTTCAAAACCTATTTGTGACAATACTCTTCTTGGAAAGAGACATGTCCCATAGTAACATTTCCTTTTTCCAAGAGGAAACATATAGTGGAGAAAACAGGGAGAAGACCTTCCTTGGACAGAAGTCAATTTATATCTAAATTCCACAAGGAAAGCTATAGTTATGCTTTAAGACAGTGTACCTTACTCAGTGTCCTAAAAGCTGAGATTCTGAGCTTTTGGGCCAAATCCATTGCAATGGTCTGCTTATATTGACAGGAAAGTCCAACAGAGGCAAAGGGTGCATGATTGCAAGCACAAGTTGCTGTCCCTGCATGTAGCAAGGGATAAAAGATTCATCAGCAACATGGTATATCTTGGATTCATATATTTTAAAGCACAGGGCCTGAAAAGACCTATTTCATTTGTGACCTTCTATATCTACTACTTTCTTTACAGGAAAGAGTGAGGTTGCTAGTAGCTCATTCTGAACTATCAGTGCCTCAGCACTTTCATTTGCTATTTCAAATTCAGACTGGAGGAGTATCCATTATCTCCTAACCAGACACTCATCAGTGATTTTGAACTGTCTGCCTGCAACATGTCTATTTTTATGTAGGGGTCCATGCAGCAGAGAAAAGACATTACATTCCCAATAGGAGTGCTGCACTACCTGTATGTAGTGTCACGCTTCAGCCTTTCTCTGGAACCAAGGAGGAATTTTTGTTGATTTTGTTGTGCCTCCTACCCCCCAAAGTATGGTCATCGTAACAGGCTGTCTCAGAAGATAAGGAGCTCAAGTGCAGTACACAACAGATGATCCTTTCAGTTCACACAGTTCTAAAACTGTATGATCAGTAGTTCTCAGAGTTAATAAACAGCAACACTGATTTGAAACACTTGGTTAATGGCATCACTGTTATACGCGAGACTATCAAGAGCTTTTTACTTTCCACAAGAGAGATCCTAGACAGTAGCAGCTCGCGTTAATCAACTTCTAAGCTGCCCATTAAGATCAGTGAAATGTCTTTCAGCATTTACAGTCTCTCACAAAATATCCCATACTTTGTCTACATTCTGCAGAAAGTTGACTGAAACAGCAGCCCTGTAACTGCACAGTATATGCCACATCAGATGGCTTTGGTACACAAATAAGTCCTCTCCTCATTAAAAATTAGGTAAACCAATCACAGAAACACAGTGTGCCTTCTTCACAACTTGATTTGCCAAGGGTCTGGCTAACAAGATAGGCCTATTCAGAATTAGGGATTTGCTCAAATTCAAGGTCTCTGTGATCCTCAGGGGATGCTGCTTGGCATCCATATAACTATCTCTGAGTCAGGACCCTCTGTCCTGAACAAAAAGGTTTTTTTTTTCAGGGATTTACCAAACAAGAAGTAATAGCCAATGCAATAATTATGTTTTTGTCAATAAGCCAGTAAGAGGCAAGATCATCTTCAGAAACTTTCAGCCATATGGCCCTAGAATTAAGTCAGTCAGAACCAAACAACATTTGGGGTTAGGTAACATTGGGGGCTCTGAACCTTTCTAACTTTCAGCTATCTAACCAGATAATCTTAGCAGGGAGCCAATAACCATGACTGCTCTTCCAAATTCATCTTTATCAAAGGTGGACTCTGATCTGTGCAATTGTTCATAACAGGCAAGAATAGGTGTCCTATTCCAATAAGGATGCTAAGAGTTCCTGAAAAACTGTTTTGCTTACTTATTGAATAACATCTTTTTTCTGACACCTTTCTTTGGATCCTGTGAAACTTTCAATACAGTCTCCTTATGGGCTTAGCCAAACATATTCTCCCCAAATAATCATCAGATCCTGCAGCCTTACCCAGCATCATTACAGCTGATAGACTGGCCACTGCCTAGGTAAAATCTACTGACAGAAAGTATTTTGCAAAGGCACAGGTCATTTGTATCAGAGTCACTTTAACTAACTTAAAATAACTTAGAGTTACTCGCCAACCTAAATGTAAAGACTTTCTAAAATCTGAGTATCCTAGCATTATCAGTTTCTCTTAACCTTCTCTATTTCAATGGTACTGGATTATTTACTAGCTTTGAAACTAACGGGAGTTTACATAATTTCTCTAAAAGTCCATCTAAGAGTTCATTTTTCTGCAATAGCTGCCTATCTTCTTCTGTACTGGGATACAATATACTGTTCACCTTGCAGTAAGAAGATTTCTGAAGGGGCTTTGTTTATATTTTTACTTAAGGATGGAAACCTGTCCCATCTATCAATCTTACCATTTTTTTTCCCCAAAGAAACTAGGCTTTCCTATCTGCTTGAGAAATATTCCTATGCCTTGTAAGACACATAGCAGGGACTCAGTGGAAGATGGGAATATACTGTATGTTTTATGAAACTCCTACTGAAGTAAAAGGAAAGTCGCACAAGCTTCTGGTGTTTTAATTACTATGTTGACTGTACCCAATTAAGGTGCGCTGCCAAACTCTAGGAACAATGCCCTCCTCCTTTAGGGGAAGCTTGAACTGCTTTATCTTCAGTTTTTTACTTCATTTTTCAGCTGAAGTTTACATTCATTACTTGAGCTTTAGTTCTTAGCAAGTAATTTTCTTAGAAGGGGGCTGATTTCTGTGGATTGGCAAATTTTCTTCTCTTCATTTCCACTCCCTACTATTCTTTTAGATTCTGCTTGCAGAAAGACCAGCAGGTTTTTAAGAACACAGTATGCATGACTGCATCTTTTCCTCTAATGCATCTTCCCTAACAGTGGGAACCAGGGGCTCTCTCAGAATGTGTTCGTCTGAGCTTCCAGTTCCCTAGGATCTTGGAAGGACTCCTGGGCAATAGCAGCTTCAGCATCTGCCACCGATAGCAGGCAAACCAATCTTTGATTGGCAGAACTAAGAAGAAATAGATTTCCAGGACAGAGGCAATGGACTTTACTTCAGAGACTGTAATTATAGCACCCTTCGAACACTTTTTCAAAATAGCAAAAAATGTTTTAAAATGGCACATGGAAAGGATGGACATTGATTAACTTTTCATATTCTCTACCAATATAGAAATGAGGGAGCCTCAGGTGAAGCTGCTTGTAGGCAGGTTAAAAGTCAATAATGTAATGAATTATATTGTTTTATATATCCATGGGTAATATACCCCTAAAATTCTTTGCCAAAAAGTACTATAGACGCAAGAAATTCACATGGATCTAAGGAAAGGCTGTAGAAGACCTTCGAAAGAGATCTAGTGAAGGTCACTGAATAGAAAAAACACCTCAGGCTCAGGAAAAACCCTGAGCTAAAGAGCAGTGGGATGCTGGAAGACTACGCAGGGGCAAGATCATATTAGCTTGTCCTGGTCTTGCTCTTTTCTGAGGGAGTACTTGAGTAAGAACCTGCGTATGTCCGCTGTGGAGACAGGACAATGTGCCAGGTGCATGCCTGGCCTGAACCAGGCCGGCCTTTCTTACATTCTTCAATAGGTTTCGTGTATGAATCTTGGCCTAACGGTAGTCTTTGCAATAACAAAACAAATACTTTGAGGACCTTCCCCTCTCCAAATTCAACCTTCTAGAGCCTACCTTAGTCCTCCCTGTTATTGCACTGTTAGCTTTGCTAAATCCATGGTCTGTGGTATTTTGACGCTTTTATAACACAACTTAATGAAATGTCTCTGCCTCATTTCTGCTTCCTCACTTCATCATGCCCATATCAAAACCAAACATTCTGCCTCTTTATCTCTTGAGAAACTGGTTGCTATCATTGTAATTTTGACCAGTGGCTTTTCTTTTTCCTCCTGCTTGCCGTCAGATTCTGTCTACTACAGAGTGGAAATTTTTGAGCCTACCACAGAAAAGACCAAGAAAATTAATAGAAAACCCATGAGATAGTGATGTTTCCATCACAGACATTTGGCAGGAGGAATTTCATTCTGATTCTTATTAAGTAGTAATAATATGAATAGAATGAATGTTAATATTCATTTTGATCCTTATTAAATAACCCCACTTAATTGGGGGTTGGACCAGGTCATCTCCAGAGGCCTCTTCCAACCCCAACTATTCTGTGATTTTGTGAATCCTCAAAAAATTAGGTTCAGAAAGCCAGGATCAGAATCTTCAGAAGTTCTCAGAAATAACTTATTTCTCTTCCTTTCAGCTTGGGGAGCTGCCCTGAACCTAGGTTTCTCCTCCTGAATAACTCAGTGAGGACAAGGAAATTCAATGCAAAGTCTATATATTTAGCAGAGATTGAGATGGCCAGTGCTTATGTTTAATTCCTTGGTTAGTTGAAACTTCTTCCTATTTTTAGTAGACAGGCATGGGTGAATGCAGCCAGAGCTTGAGGGGTAGGGGATGGAGGAGCAGGAGAGGGTCTACAGCCCTTGATAGCATCCTTTCACCCTCTACCTCCTGGTGCGGGTAAGTCTGCACCTGAACAGCCAATGTTTTACAAAAAAAGCTTCTCCTGTTTGGCTTTACTTTAGCACCTCAGATGTTAAGCAAATTAAGGCAAACCTCTGTGCCAGGACTCTGTCTCTTTAATTTTATATGTACACCAGCAGGCACAGTAGGAACCCATTCTGTTTTGAACATACTATAATATAAATGGCTGATAGAAAGGAAGGAATCCACATTTTCTGTTGCTTGTGTGGCCTCCTGGAATGATTAATATATGTTTAATGAGTTTTATATATACACTTTATTTAAATTAAATGCTTATTTTTAACAAGACCACTTAAAATTAAATATGGAAGTAGGGCAGCCTATATTAAAGTTAAATTTACCATAGTCTTTTAAAGTAACATAAATTAAAAATACTATGCAACATATTTTTGATGCCGAAGTTTTAAAGACAGTCAAACAACGAAGCGAATGGAAGTCACTGGCAGAGCACTTGGAACTATAACCTACAGAATGCTGAAGCTGCTTTTGATAGCTCTTTTTTTAATGTATTCTTTGACTTTGTATTAATAACTAGTATTTTCAAAATTGAAAAGTCCACTGGGAGATGAAAAAAGGAGATTTCATTTTCTCACGGAGTCCATGAATGAAAATTGTAAGAGGATGAGATTTACTAGTTCTAAAATCTTGTGGTGACCAGAAACAATCACTGAACTTCACCAGCTAAGAGTGATTATTCCTTGTTGAATAAATCAGTTTTCAGTGCAATATGTACTGATAAATGTACTTTTTTCCTTGCATATTAATTACATTTACAGTTATTTAATTTAACTGATAAAAATGAATTGCTCTTTTGCCACATTTTAATTAAACTACATTTTCCATCTACACACAGTTTACAAATTATACTTAAAAGATTGAATCGTGTAGTAAAGAAAAGCAATTTAACTTTCTATCATAAAATGCAAAAAATAAGAATCAGAGGTTAGCTATATAGTTGGTACAGTAAAAATTGTACAGGTATGGAAGAATGATCTGGAGAGCAAAAAGAATCGTCATGTTTTGTGGAGTGGCTATAGTTAATATGGGCTTTTAAAATGAGAATAACAGATGCAAATGTAAAATGGTATCAAATTAGACTTTTTCCTCCTGCTTTAAGTCATAGTTAAAATTGGCTGCTTAAATGAGAGATATAAACCAATCCAGCGAGTCTGCTGATCGTATCCACTTGTAGTTCTGAGTCCTAAATGGGTGTGATATGGACACTGCGAGCACTTGAGAAAGCACTGGTTAATGACCAGTTGGCCAGGAGTTCCCTGGGACCTGCGCAGGCCCTCGTTCATCTTGGAAAAAAACTGAAGCAGCTGTTGCTTGTATAAGCCATCGTGGTGTGGTAGCTGCACTCATCGTCACTGGTTTTACCTCCCTGAGATTTTTCAGTGCATGCAGCAGAAGAAACCTGTATCTGCAACTTACCCTCAGAACAAATTAAGGAAAGGTGGCCAGCTGAGCTACTAAGAACTGACTCAGAATAAGGTGGAATGAGATGGCCTGAGGTTAGATGACCCTGACTATCAAGTGTGTTGCCTTGATAAAGAGCAATTGCTTGACAATTGCTCTAGACTTGGAAAACATATCTTACTGTGTTCATGCTGTATCCACAGATAGAGTTTGTTTTCATTGTTCATGCTGGATATTTCTAACTCCAGTGAATCTACTAATTTGTGAAAACATAGATAAATTCAAACTAGAGGTCTCAAACTTGAACGTCTGAAACTTGAAAGTCTCTCCTTTGTTAGATCTCTTCCTTTTGGCTAGCGGATGTCTGTCTTTAACTCAAGAATCAGGCTATGTCCAGCATCTACAGCGATCTTTGAAATGCTTTTTTCTGAATGGTGTCTTTGTTAGAGCTGGAGAAGTTTCAATGAAAGAATATCTCAGTTTTGTGCCTGATGAATGCTATTGTATTAATTATCTTCTTGTATAGGTTTCAGCATTAAGGCTGCTGGACATATTAAAGACTAACTGCACCCCCACATCTCAGTATTTAAGGCTAATGGAGAAGTTCAGCATTGATTTAATGTTTTTGCACTGTAAGAACTTAAATTTCTTGCTCTGTACTGTGACTTCCTTTTGAACTGCTGTCTAAAGTTACTGTTTCTTCCCCTTTCGGCAAAAGTTGTAGTGCTAATATAAACATCAGTCCCTTTCAGTTCAAGAACTGAAATTATTTTTTACTAAGTAAAGTATTCCTTTTCCTGCAGAGCTGCAGAGCCTCTCCCTGAAATAATCTTTTTCTATTTTTCCTTACACCTTAATATTTGTCTGCTTAAGTAGCAAGAAACTTCTCCCCAATGTGAGAAAGGCTAGAGAAGGACATAAAAGATGATAGGGAAAATCATTTTTTATTTTTGATATAGATTGGTAAAATAAAAAGGAGGGGGGCAGCATGCAATGTATAGCACTCATATGTGCTCAGATGGTTAGAGAGGTACATGTCTGTGTTAAAGAAAGGAAGGTAAGAGTCCATCAGGAGTCAGTACCTGGGCACTTCTGACCTCGGGGGGATAAGGAGGTAGAATCCTTGTGGCGTGATTTGCAAGAGAATGTGTGGCTTTGTTTTGTTCATTTACACAGCGTTACAAAGTATATACCATACTGTTTTCTTATTTGATGAAGACTTTAGTCATCAAACTCAGCAACTTCTGTTAGACTTTAATTCCTTTCCTGTCTTTCCCTCCATTTTCATGTGCTTCCTGCATATTTCCAGCAGTCTCTGCCTCTAGAATGATGAATCTCATGCATGAGAAACGGACAATTTTACTACTTGTATATTTGTTGTCGTGTGATACAACCTGTCATTATTTTAATTCTTGGTTTCAAGTGAAATGTTTGCCAGTCTTTGTTTTATAATCGTATATTACTAATAGCTAGTAAGATCTACCTATATCCTAGTCCTATATACTAGTAAGAACTACCTGTATCTAATATGTAACTTTTTCTCTGTAGAACTCGAAGTCTTTTTTAAGCCTTGAATGAGATTTCATATCTTTCAGAACTCACATTGCTCAGGTAGAAGTGGACTGAGGCGAGATTAAACTACATTAATACCTTCTCACTGTTGGGCTGCTTCACAGACACTATCATAATTGCATAGCTCTTCTAACCTCTGTGTGCCACTGACTACCTTTCAGCCACAGCTCTGACCAGAATTTGTGCAGTTTATTTAAGTATGTTCAGAAAATTATGCTAAGTTGCTTGATTTCTTTTTATTTGTTTACAGGTCTACTTGACCTATAGTGCTGAGCTGTTGTAATGTTATGGTTTTTATGACTTGCGTTAAGCTTGAAGCTTTCAGACCATGTATCAAAGGTAAGTTAGTTTTTAATAACATTCTTATTTGTGTACTTCCCTAAAAATTGTGTACACTTAAGGGAACTTTTTATCATTTAATGGAAGGCTCAGCTCTGATGATAAGGCACATCTCTGAGTAAAGGGTATTGTAAAGTTGCATGGGTTCCTGCGGGGAGCTCTGGGAGAGATTTTCTCCCAGTGCTCTGCAATACACTGAGGAAGTGTGCATACTGCATCAGCTTTTAAAATAGTGCAACCTGATCCTTTCTTTGCAGCTCAAGGGATGGGGGTGGGGAGCGAAGGTGAAAGAGTAGCAGCCCAGATCCTCCTTCCCATTTTGGGTCTGGTTTACTCTGTTGAGTGAAGAGACCATTAATTGTGCGTGACCATTATGAGAAAGGACCCTTTGCTCTCACCCTTCACAGTTCTCTTGTCATATGAACACAAGGCCGGGTTTAATCTAGTCTGTGTTAAGAGAAACTAAATACACTTACAGTGTTATAATGAGCTTCCCCCTCATTTTCATTTTCCCTCACTGGTATGTAAATCATTGCTCTAATACTTGTAAGGGATAAAAATCTGTAGGAGTTACAGAACTGAAGTGATTGCACTGATGTGTAGCTCCTTCTAGTTAGTCTCCAGTGTTTATCCCACTGTTTAGCGTTATAAAACTAAAACAAAGTCCAAATCGGAAGAGACTATCTATTACTTCTCTAACCTACAAATAAAAATCAAATCGTCAAAAATGTAATAATTTTGGTTTATTTTATTGGAATTGCACTTGTGGCTAGAGATTGAAAAGTTATCAAGAGATGATAGTTCATAGATTTAATGTGGAAAGACTACCAAAATTAATATTTACTTAGTAGTTGTGACAGCTAATCAGTACACTGTCATACAGTGGAATCTCTGTGAAATTTATTATTTTATAAGAAAAGATATTCATGTATATATCACGTTCAGCCAGAAAACAAGCTCATTAAGAGTCCTGAACAAGCAAAGTGGTTTCAATATTCTGTTTTGCCAGCCAGTGTTGCCTAGTTTTCAGCACATTTATCAATTCTTTGTGCAGTCTAAAATGCATATTTCTCATCTGATGAACTATTACTGACTTCTTAATTTGCATTTATCTTTTATAAGAGAAATATTTGTAATCTATGCCAAGTGTATATTTTTAGTCTGTGCTAGGTGTATGTGTGTATACACATTTTAAAGTAATGCCCTTTTAGTGACTATCATGTAGTATTAAGAATGTTAACTGCACAAATAGAACAGAAAATATTCATGAAAACTAAATCATAGTACTTTAAAATATTCTGAACAATATGTTATTTTTATGAAGCACAAGTGCCAAACTTGAAAACTATTCTGTTAGGTATCTGTCAACATAACTAGAGTACACGACCCAGAATCCAGAAGTAGGTGTAAGAGAAGGAACTAGGGAAAACCGTAGTTCTCATTTCCACATACTAGAAATGAAAGTTGCATACAGTTTTCTCCCAGAATGCTATCAGTCTTCAGTTAAAAGGGTCATGCCATCACTTTCTAGCTGCTGGAAGGAAGAGAGAGTTTTCCTCTTTTCCACTTCCAAAACACCAGTTACTATAAAAGGGTAGCTGGATCTATGCTGCTTTCTTTCTCTGCCTCAGGCTCCATTTTTTTAAACTTTTTTTCTCCCCCTGTATCTTATCTATCTTGAAAAACTACTGTACTTTTCTGCTGTTAATAATTGTGTCAAATGGCTGCAACAATATGAAATGAACATTTCTGATAATTAAAGCTAGGTAGAGGCTTCTAAACAGCAGTAACTGGACTTTCAGTCTTGTTAGTTATGCATGAATGCTACTTGTTAAAAGTGCTACTGTGCAACAGCTGAAACACTGGAACTGCCTGCTTGCAGAACCAGGAAGACTATGCTGTCTGTATCAGTGAAATTTCCGAATTTCACTAATACTACTAACACCCTTTACAACCAAAAAGATAGAAACATGTTTTAAGTTTTAAATGAAAGCTGTAGAAATTCATAGCATAGGCCTTTATTGTCACCAGAGAAATCTTCTTGTTATCATTAGGGGTAAGGAGATTGCATTTTCCAATGGATTTCAAAAAAAATGCAGGGATGAAGTATAAAATCGTGTTTAAAAAATAAAAAGTATCAGACAAAATGCTACAGCTAGAATGGTTACAGATGTAACACTACAGCAGAAGTCTACTGATAATTTTTTTCAAGTCTCAAAAGGGAAAAGAATGACCATTCAGGTATTCATCTGCTAAATGTCTCATTTACGTAATCAGAAGAAAAGCACATTTAGATAAATTAATGATAAGCAAGGTATATGTTTATAAAACTAACAAAATACTATCTTGATTTTGCATACATGATGAGCATT
Organism: Dromaius novaehollandiae; assembly: GCF_036370855.1. Lineage (NCBI taxonomy): Eukaryota > Metazoa > Chordata > Aves > Casuariiformes > Dromaiidae > Dromaius > Dromaius novaehollandiae. The sequence goes on from NC_088098.1 coordinate 189,052,140, forward strand.
TGTACTGTAACATCAAATTAAGTTAAAACTGTATATTGTGCATATGTGAATACAGGTTTCAACCTCACAGTGGATTAGTAGTTTCACTTTTCTTTGTTTGTAGTCTAGCGATCCAACTCTCATTTCCAATCAGTTAAAGCAAATGGGGCTATTAATGTGAGGAGATATAACTGTGTGTATGTATATATACGTCTCGCTCCTTACATTAAGGGATTATCACATTATTATATGTAAGACATGTAATACAGAGATATTTGGTTTGCTGAACACTGGTACCTTTCCATGTGGGATACTGAATTGACATTTGTTTATCTCCTCTGGGAACATGACAGATCTGCAGAACAAGTAATACCAATGCAAAGGCCAGAATTTCAGAGCAAAATGGATTTGAGGTACATAGAGATCTAGTTCGCAGTGACGGGAGCTGGCTCTGGTTTCCAGACCTCCCTGTCTAAGCCACGTCTCCACCCAAGGCACTTTTCCTATCCACCTAATACATCCACCCACCTCTTGTTTTGAGAAATCTTACACCTTGGGGTTACTTCTATTTTGTTGCCACTCAGATTTCTTTCCGTGACCAGCTTCGGCGCTCTCACAGCAGCCTGGCAGCTGCACGAGGGCTCCAGGCGCCCCAGAAGCAGGGAGCCCTCCAGGAGCCGGGTGCTGCTCTCTCAGCCTTTGGCCAACCTATTCCTCGTGGCTTTTAGCATGCTTAAATTGACACTGATTCCTCAAGGGACTAGCTACCGGCTAAGCAAAACTGGAGCACGGGGCTAGCCAAGCAAGGATCCCTTCTGACCCTGTGTCAGGACCTGTGATCTGTCGTAAAAGGCAGCTATGTCACCTCCCTGCCCTCTGGGACTCCTGGGGAATCCTCACGTAAACTGGGGAGGGAGTTATTTTCATCTCCTTCATGTCTCAGCCCCCATCTGCTTTTGTAAAAATGAGAAATGATGGAATGCTTTAAAAATGCATATTTGTTCCCTTGTGAAGGTGTACTACAGCAACACCACAATAATTTGCTCCATTAATTATAGATAATGGAAAATGCGTAAGTATCTACATGGTTAAGGAAGTGCGTATGTTGTCACTGACAGTATCACCACCGCGGCATGCAATATGGTGCTCTAGAGAGGCAGATGTATTTGAATTTTAAAGGTGGAATACTTAGAAAGGAGGAGACGTATGAAGTGTAACTATTGAATTTATTTAGAGTTTAGCCAGGAGTAGGAATGCTCATTTGCTCGTGTAGAGGAAATAGAGCAAAGATACAACCTAACCGAGAAAGCGAGCAGGACAAAGGAGATACTATTGACTCATTCCAGACTGCCGACTTAGCAGCTCAACTTTGTTTCCTTTTAACTTTTGTAACAGTAGGAGCTGAAAGCTTTTCAGTCTATTTTCTGCACAAATAGAAACACCCAGACTTCAAAAAGTAATACACTTTGAAGAAACCAAAACCATTAAGACATTAAAAACTGTGTGCTACTAAACAGAGGTTCCTGATACTTGCACATTTTGCAGTGAGTAGATGCCTATGATTTCGTAGTAATTTTGCATTACTGCATTCTGGCAAACATTTTTTTCAACGAGCATCAGTTTGTAAAACACTTTTTGTTGTTTTTAGTGTGATACGGATTTATTGACTTTGCAGTGGGTAAGTACTACTTCAATATTTTGACAAACTGAGTAAGTAAAAAAAAAAGTTTATTTTTCTCCAGTAGCATACTGTGCTAAGTTTCTAACTGTGTAATATTACCACTGTAAAACATGAAAAATTGTACGATGTGGGAGATTTAGATTTTGCTGGCTACGTTTAAAGAAATTCCCTATTATTTTAAATGTTCTGGACTGCTCCCGACCTTTTATTGCCCGCTACTGACAGCTAATCGTGTCGGGCCGCTCAGTGGGATAGTTTCTGTGCTCACGTCCCCCGTAAACCGCTCTCGGAGGTCTGTTGCTCCGCGCTACAAAACGGCCCGTTACGGTCCAGCCTCTTCCTAAGGGGGTGTTAAGTATTCGGGACGGCAGTTTAAGCTTGCAAATGCTCTAAATTTCCGAATAAATCTTAAATCTCTTACAACAAATTGCTTCTCGAGCACGCCGTATATAAGATGTCAAACGCAGACTAACCGACGTCGCGTAAGCTGCCGCGAAGAGGCGGTTACCGCCGCCACGAGTTTGGGGCGAACTTTTGCGGCGTTTGGTGCGGTGCAGGCGGCGCCGCAGCGAGCGGCCGCTTCGCGGGGCGGCAGCGCGGCGCGTTTGGTGCCGCGGCGCTGCGCGCGGGCGGTGTGGGGAGAGCGCGCCCGGCCGCGGCCGCGCTCCCTCCGCCTCTCGCCGCGGAGAGGCAACTCAGAGGTGACAGCGTGTCTCAGCGCTGCGGGGGTGCGCGCGGAGCCCGGGGGCTGCGCTGAATGAGGGTGACCGGGGAGAGCAGGCAGGGGAGGCTTGCTTTAGCTTAGGGATAGGCTAAAGGCTTGGCGGGGCGGGGGGGGGTGAAAACGCGTTTCAGGGCCAAAACGCGAGTTTGCATTTTCCCCGCAGAAGCCTGTCAGAAAGTTTCCTCCCCGCTCCGCGAGCGCAGCCGCACCCTGGCGCGGCCGAGCCGCCGCGGCGCCCCCGCCCCCCCCGCCGCCGCCGCCGCCGCCGCCGGCAGGGCCGGGCCGGGCGCGGGGAGGTGGGCGGGCGGCAGCGGAAGGCCGGCGGGGGCTTCGCGTCGGGCGGCGGGGCCGCGCCCCGTTGGCGCGGCGGGCTGTCACTCACGTGACGTCACAATACGCCTGTGTGAGCACTGTAAACACGGCGCTGTGTGTGTGTGGGGCGCGGGGGCGCGCCTCCCCCTCCCCGGCACCCCGCTCGGGCGCACGCCCGAGCGGGGTGCCGGGGAGGGGGAGGCGCGCCCCCGCGCCCGCTTCGCCTCCCTGCGCGCATGGTAGCGGCACGAAAGGTAGCATCCCTGGGAGCGGGGATGATGTAATTCTCCCTCCGGCCAGGGACTGCCTGCGCTCGCGCGGAGCCGACTGGCAGCGGCGGTGCGCGCGCGCATATGCGCGATCGCATCCGCATCTCGTGAGCGTGCGGGGCAGCTCGGGGCGGGGGGGGGGGAAGCAGCGCCGAGCACCGCTGCACCGCGGAGCCCGGCGCCCGCGGCGAGCAAGCCTGGGGCTGCCCTTCCCCACGCGGCAACTTGCTGCAGGCACCCCCCCCGGCACACGCGCGTTTCCCCCTAACAAAAGCCCCTTTAACACCGCGCTTTTGTTCGGCGCCGCCGCAGCCCCTTCGCCCCCGCACATGCCCGGCGGCGGAGCCGTGCGCGCCGCGTGCCCTCCCGCGCCGTGGCGCGGTCCCCCCGCGGCAAAGCGCCTCCGGGGGGAAAATAACGCGGACCGCTGCATCGCTCCTGCGTGCCTCCCACTTTCTGGCGTGGCAGGTAGGCGAGCAGGAGCCTTCCCTTCCCCGCAGAAAAGGCAGTATCTAAATAGCACTTACTGTCAGAAGAGGGGGGGAGCCCTTCTCCCAGCGCACGGCGAAATAGCCACTTGCAGGACGTTGCCAGCATAGGAGACAGCGAGGAAAAAAAAATCTTCCAGTATCGAGAGAGGAGCGGGGCGGGGGCGGGGGGGGGCTTGTTCTTTAACCAGCAGAAAATAAAATCAAAATACCCCCCCCCCCCCGTTGCCTTTTTTGTGCAGTTTCAGCAAAGCTGCGAGGAAGTTGGTCCTTTTGTTCCACTATTTATAGATTGCGTCAACATTGCGAAAAGGAGAAGGCGGAGCGGTGGCACTTACTCCGCGGCGGGGGGGGGGGGGGGGGGGCTGCCGGGGAGGTGGCGGCGGGGGGGGGGAGAAGCGCCGCGCACACACGCGACCCGCAGCACCAGGGTGCCGCCGCCCCCCGCGGCCGCCCTCCCCCCCGCCGGCGGCCCCGGGGCCGCGCCCCGCGCGCGGGCGGCGCCGCCGGGCCACGCGCGGCCGCGGCGCGCAGAGCCGCGCTGCCTCCCCGCCGCGGGCGCGCGGCGCCGCCCCGCCGCTGCCCCCCGAGGCCGCCGGCGCCGCCAAACTTGTTGCGGCCGCGGGCGGCGGGAGCGCGGCGGCTGCTCTCGCAGGTGCAGCGCGGCGGGGAGGGGGCGAGGGCGGGCGGCGAGGCGGCCGGAGGGTTAAGGGGAGCGCGGCGGCCGAGGGAAGCGCCGACCCCTTCCTTCGCCGCTCGTGGAGTTACGAGGCTCCTCCGCCACCCGAGCAGGGAGCTGCACTTTTCTGGCCCGAGGCCAGTGTTTCTGAACCGAATGTAAACAAAGAACACTGCAAACACGAGAGGAGGGCCTGCCGCCGGGCCGGGCCGGGCCGAGGCGGCGTGCTCCCAGCCGGTGCCGGCCGCCTCGCCGCCCCGCCGCCCGCCGCTGCCCCGGCGGCCCGGGCACCGCGGCCGGCCGCAGCCCCCGGGCCGCGGGGTCTTTGCGCGGCGACAGCGGGCCGGGGCAAGGAGGCGCCCGGAGCTCCGGGTCTGCAGGGCGAGCGCTCGCCCCTGGCGGCCGGCCGGTGCCCCGAGGCGGCGGCGCCGTGCCCGGGCGGGCGGAGGCCGGGCCCCGGGCTTGCCCCAGCCTGCAGCCGGCCTCCGGCCTCGCCGCGCCGAGCAGCCGCCGCTGCCTCGCGTTACCTCGGCGGAGCGTTCACGGGACTCCAGCTCCACCGGCGACCTGCTAAGTTTAGCAGGGGAAATCCTCTCTTGCTGGCACCCAGGCCGGCTGGGTGTTACCGCGCAGCTAGGGAGGAACTGCGGGGAAGGAGGAAGGCTGAAGGTGCGCGGGGCAGGGAAGCGGGCCGTGTGCTCGCCCTGAAAACCTGCGGCGGCCGCGCAGGCGGTGAGTGCCGCCGAGCAGAAACACAGCGCCTGGACCGGGCGAGGTTTGCACGTTTTCCCCGCTCTTTGCTTTCGCAAAGTCTTTGGGGCGGAGGGTTTCCCCGGTTAGTTGTGCTGCGTGACAACGGATCCCTTCCCCACTCTGCCTGTCTCGAAAAGTCGCCGAGTGCCCTTGAAGTCCCCCCCCCGCCGCCGCCCCAGCGCGAGCACACGCTCAGCCGTGTGCAGAGGCGCTGGGGTCTGGGAGGCGGATCGCAGGTAACGGGACGGTTACCCACAGCTTCGAATGAATAAAATAAAATCAGTTACTGTGGTTATTTCCTTGAATCGTCTCCTACTCCTGCCTTTTCCTCTTCTTCACGATTCTGTGCTTTGCAGCAAGATCGCCGTCCTGCTTCGCTGCTCGCGAGGCAGGGCGCGATGCTTGCTCATCCTTGCTGGGCTTTCCGTAGCGACTATGGCTATTCTTTTTCCTCTCTGCTATGGTAAAAAAAAGAGAGAAAAAAAAATTTATTTACGCAAATTTCCTGGTTCGAAGACGAACTGTGCTCAGTGTCACTCAAAAGACGCATCGTCTTTTGTGTGTAGTGTTAAAACCGTTGGCAAAAGTGAACTCTTTTAATAGCCCCTTAACTGCTTGGATAAAGATCGACTCGTCCTGTGAATTAGTAAATAGTAATAATACAGAATAGATCTATATTGCAAAGTACGAATAAGCTTTCCTGGAAGGAGTTCAAAACTGAGCAGAGAGGAGGTAGGCAATTCACTTTCTTATTTCCTGAAAATATGGAAGAAAAAGGGACGTGATGCACTGGCATTTTTTTTTTAACCAGAAGATTACTTTAAAAAAAGAAAAGTAGCGTTGTGATGGAAATTGGCGAAGGGAGATAAAAGCAAGAGGTTAAACGCGCGAGCACCGAGGAGCAGGCACGCCGGCTCCAAGCGGCGGCTGCTTAGCCGCAGCGTAATTGCTCAGACGGGGGCTGAACTTCAGCGCAAGCCACGGCGTTTAGAAATGTTGCAACAGCACTTTAGAAGTCTCCGAAGAAAAGCTTAATTGTTCGAACTTAGGTAACTTAAGGAAGCTCGTTATGACCTACATTGCTTTTCTGAGTCAGCAGCGAGCAGCCGCAGCGCGGTGCGCGGCAGCCCCGCGGCGGCTCCGGCGGCGGCGGCTCCGGCCGCGCTGCCCGCAGCCCCGGCGCCCGCCGCCCCCCGGCGCCCGCAGCAGCGCCGCTGCAGCCGCGCGTTTCGCTCCTGGGGGCGAGCGAGCCGCCGCCGTGCGGGCTCTCGCACGGGCAGGAGCAGCCGGCGGGCTGCCTGCTGCGGCGTCGCTTCGCTAGCCGGTTCGGGAGGGGACAAGCGGGCTTAAGCAGAGCGCGAGGTTTTTTCCCCCAAGTTTTTAAGAGGCCGGTGAAAGCACCGTCCTTCGTTTTCGGAAGGGACACCGGTTGTTTACTGCAGCGGAGAGCAGATGCCTTATAGGGAAAAGTTACTACATAGTGCATACTGTTTTCCTCTTAAGACAGATAAGGAAACTCTGAAGTTCCTCTCAAAAAGTACTTGCTTACCAAAGAGCTTTCAGTATTCTTTCTGTAATGTAACACAAACGCAGCCACGATTATGCTCCCAGTGTCCATATGCTCAAGGTCTGTAGTTTAATGCGGTTTGCAGCCAGCGCGGACAGTCACACTGACCTTTTATTAATCGCACAGCCGGACGTCAGGGGCAGAGCAAGAACGTTTTAACAGCTCGATTAAAGCAATCTACACGCGATGTTACTGCATCATCCGAGTAAGGCGAGTGACTAAGGCAATCAGCCACTCAGCTTACTTTTATATTCAAAATGACGAAAGAGTCTAGCTGAAATGACCTCAAAAACTCCGCCTTTTGGGAAGAAGTGCTTTCTGCCCCCCCCTTGCCCCCTGCTGCTCCCCCGCAGTTCGCAGTTATTATTTAGCAACGTGCCGTTGACACCAGCAGGCAGATAGAAACGACAAAATTCAGATCCAGATGCCTGGATTTTCCGGTCAGGCGTTCACCGTGTTTGCACACCACTCCAAAGTGTTTTTTATTGAGCGCTTTTTGCAAACTTCTAGGATTTTATTGGCGAAGTACAGTAACTTTCCGGATTTCGAAATGGGACAGAGAGATCGAATTCAATTCACTTTTCTTTTTTGAAAAGTCCTTTCACAGCCCTGATCGGGATTTGATTTGATACTCTTTACTAATAACTTTTAGCAGCTCTGTGTTTCCTGAAATGGTTATATTTCAGCCTCCCTTCTTACGAAACCAGCGAGCTTTTTAGATAGCAATCGAAAGCAGCTCCATGTGTACCTAAGCGGCGAGGAGAATAGGGAAATGTCAGTTCCGACTTCGGGGGTCGGGGAAGGGATATTTTTCGGTGGGGAAATGGCACGTTTCCAAGCCCCGTGTCCCAGCGCATGCCTTACCGACCAGACGAGGTTGTAGCCCGGTTAGCGGGGTATCCCCGCCGGCTCGCCCAGCCAGCCTCGGCGCTGCGCTGCGCGGGTTTCGCCAGCAGTCACCGCGTGAAGCACATGGGTTCGCTGCGCGATCTGCGGGGACGTGAAAATCCCCGTGGTGCCACGGAAAGTTACGGGTGGCGCCCACAGCTTCAGACCTCTGCTCTTTCCGCAAGCTGCGAAAGCCGAAGGCGGCGGAGAAGGTGTCGCGGGGACGGCTTGCGCGGGGAAGGGAGCAGACGTGCTGGACGAGGAGACGCGCCGCAGGGAGGGGGCCGGGGCAGCGGCAGGGCCCCCCCGCGCCGGTGCCGGCGGAGCCGCACGCGGGCTCTCTGCGTTTGCAGCGCAAGCGGCGGCACTGCGGGACCCCAGCGCGGTCCTCGGCGCTGCGCTCGCCCCGAGGGGGGAGTCTGCCGGCAGCCCCGAGGTGTCCTCGGGAAACGCGGCCCCTCGGGGCGCCGGCGCGCCCGGCGTGGGGACCTGCCCCTGCTCCGCGCTGGAAACCCGCGGCGGGGCTGGAGAGCGGGGGGGCCAGGGCGGGCACTCGAGCCCCCTCCGCTCCCCCAAATCGCTGCGCTGCTCGCCGTGCAGCCGAGCCCGCAGAGTGGGCTGGGACAGCGAGATTTTGGGAACCCCGCGGAGGGGACGGACGTGGTCCGCGCGTCGCGGGGGAGCTGGAGGAGCAGCAGCCTCCGTTAGCACGAGTCAGCTCTACCGAGATTTTTTCTTTTTTGGTAGGGTCTGGAAACTTTTTGTATATCTAGAGCTGCGTAATTTCGTAATTATTATTTCAGACATCGTTGTACATATCCAGCATGTGCTACCAGGTTGTTAAAGGCTGGATGATTTTTGCTCGTACAAGTGAATCTCCGCATGATTTAGTTAACCCTGTGCGCCTCATCACTTTTTTTTCTTTTTCTTTCTTGCTTTCTATTTTTACTGAGCGAACTAGCTATTTGAGCAGTCCGCGGTCAGCCCGGTACTGTTCTGTATCGCGGGAATGAAAAGGTACGATGCAATGTATGCAAAATGATTAGAGCCTTTCAGGATATTAGAGAGGTTAAGTGGAAGTCCCGGGAAGGTAAGGGCAAAACTTTGGTAGCTGTCCAGGAAGAAAATCGTTATTTTTAATTGAGTTGAGTTTTCTTTTCCTAGTGCAACTGGGAAGTATCAGTGGTAGTTTTTGTTCTTTGTACGTTAGCGGAGGCTTTAAAACGTGCCCCTCACGATTGACTGGAGGGAGGATATATACAGCAAATAATGACAACCCTTAGCGAAAGAAATACAACAACTTGGGTTTTGGGTAGCGGTTTCCCAGCGACGACTTGTCTTTTCCTGTTTTTTTCCCTTTCTTTTTGTTGTTGTTGTTGTTGTTGTTGTTATTTTAATTGCTTCAGAGCCGTGGCCAAGAGCAGGGGGGTCATTTGTGCGGTGCCTGCGGTGGCCCCGCAGCCGCGCAGGGCAGCGCACGGGGCAGCCCGGGCCCGGTGCCCCCGCCGCCCGCCGCGGAGGCTGGTTGTCGCCCGCGGCGATCCGCGCTCCCGGCGCCCGCCCGCTGGGAGCAACCAAATCCGCGGGTGCCGGCTCGTCCCTCGCTGGCAGGCTGCGGAGCGCCCCGGTTTCGGACACCCTGCTGCTCGGAGAGGTCCCCGAGGGCGCAGTTTCGCGCCCCCCCGCCGCCCCCGTGGCCCCGGGCTACCTGCTGATCGCCTGCCGCCGGGCTCGGCGCGGAGGTGCGCGTACATCCGCCGCCTCCTCAGGCAGGCTGCGCTCCGCGGAGGCTCCGTTGCCTTGCTGTCGTGGCATAATTAAATTAAGCGGTTTTAAATCCCCTCATCAAGTGCGAATGCTCGGGATCTTGGGTGTCTGCTGGTACTTTTATTTCTCCCGGCACACAAAGAGTTATTCAACACATGAAAAGAAGCGAACAAGCACCTCCTTTTTGCAGAAAGTCAAACGGTACAATTAAGCAGAAAAAGTTCAGAGGGTCAGAAAACGCCAGGCTATCCCTGTAAAAAACAACTGCTTTTTTTTAAGCGTAGCCGGCTTTTGAACTTGGGGTAGGTGATTTTTCCCTTCGGTTATACATACTTGTGCAGGGGAGGCACCGAGCAGGGGGCAGCGAAGCGGGAGCGGTGGCCGGGGGCCCGATTCTGCTCCCGGGAAGGGAGCGGGGAAACCGGAGCAGGACCGGGTGCGAAGGGGGCTCCGGGCAGCGGAGCCTTTTCCGCGCTAACGTCGTCGGGCGCAGCGGAGCCGAGCGCTGCTGGCAGTAGGTGTCTGCAGAGCGGCTTCCCCGGCCGGTTTTGGCTTCCGGGAAAATGAGCAGTTACTGTGAAATGTTAAAATTTCTCCAGTGGAAACTTTCTGGTGACTTGGGCATTTCTATAAAGACAGAAGCGAGAGTGACACCAACGCGAGAAGTAATTTCTGACTCCTTGAAAAGCAAGTGTAGCTTGCGGGATCTCGTCGGGGACTGCGATTATTTTGGTCGCGCCCCGCTGCAGCCGGCACTTCGGGCTTGGGGGCACTTCGGGCTTTCGTTTTTGGTCACTCTTGAGAGGCGGCGAGCTGCCACTGAGCTCCCGCCTGTCGCGCAGATAAGCGCCGCCGCGGAGCCGCCGCGGAGGGAGCCGCAGCGCCGCGCAGCGCCTTCCCGGGGGGGCTGAGCCGCCGCCTCCCCCCGCCCCGTCCGTTCGCCCTCCTTGGCCACCTGCATCTCCCCGCGGTGCTGCGCGGAGGCAGCCGCGCCCGGCGCTTTTGCAGCGTCGCACCTACTTTTAAGTAATTAGCTTAGGCTTTTTTATTGCTTTTTTCTTTTCTTTTTTTTCTTTCTTTTTTTTTTTTTTTTTTGGCACCAGCTTCTTATCTTTTCCTCGCAGGCGCTCGAACCAGTGAAACCAGTGGGCGTGCAGGCGGCTGCGGCGGCTCGGAGATCCCCCCTTTCTCCCCCTCGCCTCCCAACGCTGCAGTTAAAGTGCTGGTGTTGCGGTGATTCGTCTCCAGCTGCTGCTGTTGGTCAGTACGTACCACGAAACAGTCATTTATCTCCCGGGTTCAGCTTTTTTCTGGGAGGGAAATGCAAGAAGAAATTTGCTTTCGGCCATTTTCCGCAAACTTGACACCCCCGACCCGCAGGTTTGTCCGTGCTCCGCTTTCCTGGGGGAGCTGAAACGCAGCTGGAGCTTCCCGCGAAACGGCGACACCGCAAACAGTCCAGCTACGAAACGGCTTGGGGGCACCTGCGGCCGAGCCCCGCTGCCTCCCTCCCCAGCGGAGCGGGCAGACGGCCTGTGCCCCGCGGCCGCGGCCGACGCTGCCCCGCGGCGCCACCGACCCCGCCGGGGCCGCTGGGCCGGGCGCCGCCGGCCGCTGCGCGCACCGAGCCCCGGCGCCGTGGGCCGGCACCGCTCAGGGGCCCCGGGCGACGCGCCGGGGGCACGGGGCTGCCCGCCGAGGAGCTGGGACGGCCCGGGACAGCACGGGCGCTGTGCTGGGACAGCGCTGGGACTGTGCTGGGACAGTCTGGGACAGTGCCGGGACAGTTTGGGACAGTGCTGGGACAGTGCTGGGACTGTGCTGGGACTGTGCTGGGACAGTGCTGGGACTGTGCTGGGACTGTGCTGGGACAATTTGGGACTGTGCTGGGACAGTTTGGGACAGTGCTGGGACAGTGCTGGGACTGTGCTGGGACTGTGCTGGGACAGTGCTGGGACAGTCTGGGACAGTCTGGGACTGTGCTGGGACAGTGCTGGGACTGTGCTGGGACAGTTTGGGACAGTGCTGGGACAGTCTGGGACACTGCTGGGACTGTGCTGGGACAGTCTGGGACTGTGCTGGGATAGTTTGGGACAGTGCTGGGACAATTTGGGACAGTGCTGGGACAGTTTGGGACAGTCTGGGACTGTGCTTTGATAGTTTGGGACAGTGCTGGGACAGTTTGGGACAGTCTGGGACTGTGCTGGGACAGTTTGGGACAGTGCTGGGACAGTCTGGCACAGTGCTGGGACTGTGCTGGGACAGTTTGGGACAGTGCTAGGACAGTTTGGGACAGTGCTGGGACAGTCTGGGACACTGCTGGGACTGTGCTGGGACAGTCTGGGACTGTGCTGGGATAGTTTGGGACAGTGCTGGGACAATTTGGGACAGTGCTGGGACAGTTTGGGACAGTCTGGGACTGTGCTTTGATAGTTTGGGACAGTGCTGGGACAGTTTGGGACAGTCTGGGACTGTGCTGGGACAGTTTGGGACAGTGCTGGGACAGTCTGGCACAGTGCTGGGACTGTGCTGGGACAGTTTGGGACAGTCTGGGACTGTGCTGGGACTGTGCCGGGGCTGTGCTGGGACAGGCTGAGACAGTGCCGGGGCTGTGCTGGGACGGTGTGGGACGGTGTGGGAGAGGGCCGCGGGCGCGGAGGCCGGGCCGGGGCTGCAGCCCAGGGCAGCGCAGCGCAGCCCTGGAGCCCTGGAGCCCGCGGAGGGAGCCGCCGCCGCGAGCAGCAGCGAGGGCGGCGGAGCGGCCGGGGGAGCGGCGGCCCCGGAGCCGCTGTGGCCGAGCCCGGCGCCTGCCCTGCCGGGGGGCCGGGGGCGGTGAGCGCAGCCCCCCCGCCCGGCTGCGGGGCTCTGCAGGGCCGCGAGGGCTCCCTGGGGGGACCCTGACTTCTCAGGGGCGGCCTCGCCGCAGGGGCTCTCCGCGGGGTCTGCCGGGGGTTTCCGAGCGGCCGTGCCGGGCTCCTGCCGCCCCGCTCGGCTTGCGGGGGCTCCGCGCTCCGGCCCGCCGCCCGCAGAAACCCCGCGGAGGGGCAGGCGGGGGCAGCGCGGGGCCGGCCGCCCCGCCGGGGCTCCCCGGGCCCGGCTCTTCGCCCGCCGCGGGGCCGCTCGGCTGCACCGGGGGCTGCCGGCTCTCCCCGGTGCTGCTCGGGGATGCAGCGCCGCGGCCGCGCGAGAAACGCCCGGGTCTCCGGATCGCTTCGATTTAAAAATCAGTATTTTGCCCAGAGCTCGCGGATGCAGTTGATAACATCAGCCCTTGCTGGTTTTGCCGCCGCGGCGCGGAATACACCTTGTGGTTTCCTCCCTTGTTTTTTATTAACCCCTCCCTCTGCCCTAAAACACCAAACCGCCGTCCCCGGGGCCCTCGGCCCCACCGCGTCTGCAGCTCTCGGCCGGGGCCTGGGACCCCCGAGCCCGCCGGGCCCCAGGACCGCGCACCGCTCCGCGAGGCCCAGGCACGGCACCCCAGCCCACCGCTTTCCTCTGCTGCTCGGGAGAAACCTGAAATATGGGTCCTGAGAGATCTCATTCTGCTATTCCATTTGTTGGGTGGGATTGGGCCCTCGTAATCTGGAAACTAAAGGGCAAAGATAAACATAAAAACGACCATAAACAACTTTTTTTTTTGTTGTTTGGATAATGCACGTCGTGTTTGCTTTGCAGCCATGGCACTGCGGAGCTCCTGAACGAGCTGAAAGCTGCCCGAGTCCTTCGTGCAGTTGGAGAGTACAAGTGTGGGACAGCGGTTCCCAGGGAATAATCAAACCTTATATAGAGTTATGTTACACATACCAATATTCATCTATTTAAATTGAAAATAAATTGCACGCAGAAATGCCAGCAGCTCTGAAAAAAATGTTTTCTTGATTACTTTTGCTTAGAGATATTAAATGCAATTTACTCTTGGCTACATCCATTTAGTGGACCAAATTCATTAAGACATGTATTTCCTACAGTCCTGTAGGACAACGTTAATCGCCAGTGAAATTTTATTTAACTTGGCAAAGTAACATTGGGGATTTGACTCATCAACATGTAAATTAAGAGTAAATACAGAAAAAAAATCTCTGCATACATCTGAATTAATATTTCCTCAGTTTAATGGGCTAATTAATATTACATCGCTGCCATAAATTAATTAGTGCTCTTGGGGGAATTCAGGGAAGAGTAACCAAAATGATTAGTGTACGAAAGGGTGCATGCATGGAGAAACTTTGTTAAATATCTGTGATATACATATGTGTGGCTAGAGATGCAAGTAGTTTGGATAACGAAGAGTGTGTATTTGTGCTGGGCTGATTTGCAATGTGCAAGTGCTAGTCCTGATGAAGTGCTTACTCAGAATAGCGATGCTCAGCGCTGAAGAGCAATACCAGGTTCCAGCCCAGAGTCTGTGTTAATTCTGAGTTGTCACTTCAATGTGAAACTAGAGAGAAAAACGATTTCAACGGCTTCACGCGCCAACCTTTTGCATCAGCTAGTTCTACATGCCCTAACGTGCAGGTATGTTTTTATCACTCGCCTGGGATTCCAGACTTTTCCCATGTATCCCACAGGGAACTGAGGCACTTGATTTGGGGGTTTGTTTCCTATCTCAGAGGCTAGGTCCCTAAAGTCTAGGTGTGGAAGCATCGAACTTGTAGGTGCTGTGTTAGTTATGTCCTTTTTCCTTTCACTGCGGTCATTCTTCCCCCATAAAGAAACAAAAGGGTGTAAGGGAAAACATCTGGAGCAAAAGAGTGTGTGCTCAGGATCAGCATTTCTTCAGTTTGATCAGTATTTCTTTTTACTTTTTATCAGTGGTTACAAGCTGTTCTTGTTGCCTACTTGGCTTATAAGCTTATTTGGGCAAGATCATTTTTTGGGAGTCCAGAAACCATCTAACTCACTATAGCAATTCTGTATGTGCACTTGTAAGGATATGGACAGCTGCAGCTTGTTTATAAAATGTTGTATATGTTCTATATGTGATATGTAACTATATGTAGTATACGTCGGCTGTCTCTGATACAGGTTGCAGGGAACCGACCAACAACACCTAACACACCGCACAGAAGTATGTTTGGTGCAGAAACTTCAGCCAAGTTTACCATGTGAAACTCATCCATACAAAGAGCATCTTGAATTATTTGGTGCTTGGGTAGCTCAGATGGGACCACAGGCCTGGGTCCTCAAATGTCATCTTGGATCCTTGGGCCTCTGACTGCCATTTCATCATCCCTCTTTGGTTAGGCTGAGACCGGTATCCAAGTACCTGTATATTTTGGGGCTTGTTTTTTTCTTAGGCGTTATCTCAGAGATCTGGCACTGCAAATGTAAATGTACATCTACTAGAATGTACCCATGGGCAAGACACCCTGCTTATAAGGGAAGGGACGTTGAAGGGATGATGATAAGGAAGGGATTTCAGCTGCTGTGTACAAGTATTAGTGTCTTGCACTGCCCTGTTAGAAAATGAGCTCCATTTTTGAATTGACAGGAGATGGGAGTATTGTAGAAATAAATCTTTTAGCTTCTGAGAGCAGGCGAGAAGCATCAGTTTTTTTAAAAGGTACTTATACCTTCCAGGGTTAATCCCATACAGTTTTCTTCAGTTGGAAGGAAAAAAAAAAAAAAAACCTCCTGAGAAACAGTGGAAAAAAGTGTGTGATAAGGGTAGAGTGGAAGATTACAGTAAGGATGAGAAGAGAGAGGTATGCGTCTGAGACATCTGGGGTCATATCTAAACCAATATTTAACTCTGCAACTTGCGTGATGTTCTCAAAACTTATACTGTAGGTAGTGTGACAATAAAAAGAACAGAGGGGATTTTGATATTCTTATGGTTGTGGGTAAGCGGATTTTGCACTTGGCTTTAGCGGAAACTAGTTTCAGCTGTGCTAGAGTTGGTCACTAATGCAGTATCACTCAGAAGGACTTCTTTGAAAGCAGTTATTATGTCTCTATAATAATTCCGATAATTGACTTTTCATTGCTGTCATAATTAAAATAAATGTTTTAAAAATATTTATTAATTTATTTCTAAATTTTGACTGCTATTCCAGGAGCAGGTACAGTTTATAACATATGTGTAATTGACTGGCCTATCTCAACATCCCAGGAAAATCAGCCAGAAGCCAACCTCATACCGAATTTGAGTGAAGAAACGGACCTTGTTCAGTCTCCCAAAGCTCAAAAGATTTTGGGTCAAACTTGGGCCTCCTCTAAGGTAGGGAACAATCTGCATAGGGGCCTTCCATAAGAAAAAATGTGCTCCCAGCAGCACTGAGGAATTATTATTCGTAGTATTCTCTGAATTTCTGCTTTATAGTGCCGAAGGCAGTTACATGAAAACAGTTAAAAAGATAGAACGTGTTGATATCCCGTGGGTATACATGCTGTTCGTATTGACTGACGGAAGAAATGAGCCAAGGCTAATTAGCAGGAGCGTGTTCTTTAACAATAGTAGCTCTGCATATTTTCCTGCTGGTGTTGCTGTACTCAGAGCTTTCCAGAACACATACGGGCACTTGCCATGTTACCACAAAAATTGGACAGTATGAAAGTTTTGTAGGTTTGTGCTGTTCTTGATTGTCTCTACTCCGTGCTTCAAAGCTGGAGCCCTAAAACTCCGAGGAAGGAAAATAAACCCGTCATGAGAAAACCTCCTGAAGTTAGTCCTTGATATTTTAACTTCCCTTTGCAAGGCAGCTGCTGCATTTGCACGTGTGGGAATCTGGTGAGCCATACAGTCTTAGGCTGAGGATTTCTATTCACTAGGGATTAGCTGAACTGTTTTCCTAAATCAGTCACCAGATCTGGATTCCAAATTAACAAAGTGGTGCTGAGCAATACTGTAGACTCTAGGTAGCAGCTTTGCAAATTTATTCAATGAAAGCATTATAAAAGCAGGCTGTCTAACTGCCTTCGCTTTAGTGCAGTGAACTCTGAGAACTAGCGGACTTAGTGAATTTGTAGCAAGTATGAAAGCTCAGATGCATTGAACTGCAAGGATGCAGAATGAGAAATGCTTCTTTGTACAATTATTCCAAAGTACAACAAAAAATGTAGAAGATGCAAAATGACTGTATCCTAGAAAATAGTGCTGGAAGGGATCTCAGAGATCATGGAGACTCTCCCAATGCTCCAAGGACCTGCTATCCCTTTGTTTTTTCTGACAGATGTTTGCCTAACCTGTTCCTACAGACATCCAAGAATGGAGATTTCACAGCCTCCCTATGAAGTCTATTCCAGCATTTAACCATCCTTCATGTTAGAAGGCTTTTCCTGGCATATTTTCCTTAATCATCTCTAGACTAAAACATGCAAGTTCTTTTGTTTTTTCTTCATAGGGGTCATATTTTCTGGACCTCTGATCATTCTTATCTCTCTTTTCTGAACTCTGTCCAATCTTTCTTGTATTGGGTCACAAACGAGACACAGTTTTCCAGCTAAGACCTCACCACTGCTGAAGGAGCAGACAAGTCAAGTCTCCTAAGGGCTGTCTTCCTTTTTATATATCCTAGTATAAGATTTGGCTTTTCTTACAGCAGCACAGTTGATTGTGTTCTGGCCATGCTCCCTTAGCCCCTTTTCAGCACAGCTGTTGTTTTACCAGTTCCTGCGTGTCCTGTATTTGTGCAATGTGTAAGTGCAGAACCTTGCATATGTCCCTATTGAATTGCCGCCTGTTTTTTAAGATTATTTCTCCAATTTGTAAAAATAATTTGAATTTCAGTCTTATCCTCTGGTGAGCTGGCAATCTTTATTACCTTGGGATTGTCTGCAATGGTGAATAAGCATATGCTCTCTTTCATCATTCAGGTTGTTCATGGAAATATTGAAAAGCCCCAAACTCAGCACAGACTTCTGAGGAATCCTACTCTATACAGCCTTCCAATAATTAACTGTCGATAGATGCTTTCGTAACTTTCTAGACAGTTTGTACTTGTCCTGTTCCTCTAAATCATGTTTCTCTGTCTTGGGTAGAAGAATAACATGTGTTAGTGTCAAAAACGGTCAGTATATGATACCTCCCACTTTGCCTGTCTGTTACCCTGTTGCAGAAAGAAACTAGATTAATATATAACCATCTACTATACATTAATATATCTATTATAGATTACATCTATTATATATATCATATATTAATGTATAACCGTCCTATTAAAAAACCCAACAACTATATATATACTAATTTGAGCCTTTATAAGGCCTGGAGCAGCCATTCCCAAACTATGGCTTCAAGTGGAGGCTCCAGCCTGACCGAAATCAAATTGGAGAAGTGGGACTTCCAAGCTGAAGTACATCTGCAAAGGTCACGGTCTGGGTAGTAGGACTGCTAGAGCCATCTTATGTCAGATGCTACCCTAGAGTCTTTTCCATCCATCTTTTCTACAGATGTGTATGGTGTCTTAAAACACTAGTGTCTGAGTCAAGTGATACTCAGATACTACTTTTAGCAAAAGAAGAAGAAAATGGTTGGATCTCTGGAGCCAAAAAGAAAAAAATGAACCATTAAAATCTGACTTTCATTCAGACATATAATGAAAATGCAGTGAAAATGTTCTGTGTGGGGACAAGGGAAATACAAGATGAATCCAGAGATGTGAACTATACAGTCGTTAACTTGATCATCCTTAGCTGGGTATGCCAAGATGAAACAAATATCAGGCTAATGGAAAACTTGATACACTTCCACATAATTTATCTTCAGAGGTGTACAGTGTACACCCCGTGTCACATCACACTCCTTTATAGTCAGAGGAGAGAAGTAGGTGCTTTGAGGATATGATTCATCTAACTATTTTGGAGAGGAACTGCCCCCAGGAAGAGCCTGATCTGATAGGTCAGATGTAGACATGTATTTTAGATGTCTAAAGTTAAGTTATACAAGTTTTCCTTTTGGTGTCAGGTGCATGACAAACTATTTTCAGTATCTATTAATTGTTATGGAAAGGAAGGCAAAGAAAAGCTCCACATTTGGAATGCCCTGTTTCAATTTTAGGAAAGGTTGATATCAACAAGGCACTATTTAAATGCTTCCTGTAATAATCCCATATACAATTGTGAGCTTCTCGTCTACTGGCTATATCACTTCTCTCATAACTGCCATCATTCCCCTTGTTGCCTGGTTAAGAACTGCAGGTTTAGATAGAGCCTCTCCTAGCCCTGAAAAAATCTTAGGAAAAGAGAGGGTGTATGGCTTGCACTAAGAAATTCCTATTAAGAAACTACCACTGTCAGAGTTCTTGGCTTCAAACACTCGTCTCTGTGAAAGTGGAAAGTTAATCTCAATTCATTTGTAATGCCGATTGACTAAACAGTATTAAACGCCTGTGCAAATACTCAGAGTTTAAATCCAATATCGTTTACTTCACTTAGTTAATCCAGATTGATTTTCTTGAAGCACCTCGTGTAGACAAATCCTGAGCATGTCTTTGACGTGATGACAGAGCGAGGGAACAGAGCTAATCTGCGCTACGTCTGTGGATGCAGATGGCAAGTGTCACTCATGGAGGTCTAGGAGATAGTGCCCTGGGGCCGCTGGCTTCTGCATTACTATTTGAGAGGTTAAAGAAGCCAAAAATGGCATGAGAATTTTATCGTAATCTGATAGGTCTGATGACCTTGTTAATTTATAAGGTCACAAATATTATTAAATCCTGGTGACACGTGCGGCTACTCTTTCAGGCTTGGCATCTAAAAGCCAAAGTGGTAAACAACAGTTTTGAAGAGGATTTTCCCAAGGCACATAGAAGAGCAGTTTTATGTATCCAGTTCTAGTGGTATGCAAAGCACAAGGCACACCATTTATACCAGACTTTTTTCACAAAGCTCTATGATACAGTTTGGAGGCTCTGTCCTGAAACTGAATTGGGGTGGTTTTTATTTTCTAAAAGTGGGTAAAAACTCTTAGGAACTAGATAACAGAAGTGCTAACATGATAACTCGTTGCAGAAGGGAAGAAACATAGGCAGGCAAAGCCCACAAAAATTTAAAAGAACGCTTGTCTTTAAAATGTTAATTGTCATGTCTCTCAGACATTGATTTGCTAGAGGATTCACAGTATTGCCATTGGACCTCGCAGAAGCAGTCGGTGTATGCTTGGGTCGTCTAGAACAAATGGCAAGGTATTTTTTGGAGCCTGGGCACAAGATCAGTTAAATATAATGCCAGATAATTGGCTTAAATCAGTGCTAATGATTGGCAAAGTTTCTAAGAAGGTACTTGGTCTTAACAGTTATGTTAGAAGATTAAGAAGTTGCAGCTTTCACAGTGATCCCCCAACCCATCTGCTCTGAAAAGGCCAAAGAGTAAAATCATGCTTTTAGGGCGGTGTTAACATCATTCTGCAGGGAAGTCACTAAAGAAAATGAAAGTGATCTTTACATATGATAGACAAATTATCCTGTTGCATTCTTTCACCTTTGGAAGGTTTTTTTGTATCTTTGTGTCAGAGACTGTACAGGCAACTAAAAAGATACAAAAATAAGGCATGAAACTGTACACACAGTTTTGTGGTACTATTTGCTGTGTAATATGTACATATTTATTATGCTAAGTAATTGCTATGGCTATAAATGCAAGCCTGATTTTTTATGCATGAAAATGCTGAAATTGCTCAATAATGTAAACTTGTAGTTATAGATATATGCTTTTTTAATTTGCAAGTGGTCTTTATTTTTAAAATGTGCCTCTTAAAAACAGATTTTGCTTGTCTTAAGAGCAGGTAAAATATTACTAGCTAGTGTTATTTGGAGGAATGAGGTAAGTCAAGGTGTTCTGACTCTGGCTGTACCACACAGCTGTAGGCTAAGCTGAGTTATATTTTAGCTTCTATGTTTCTAAAATGGGTGTTATCATAGAATTATAGAAAACAGTGACACAGGAGACCTGAGATTTTCTACTTCTTTGCTCTGATCAAAGCAGGATTAAATATGCCTATGTTCTCCCTGACAGATATTTGACTAACCAGCTTTCCAAGATCTCCAAGAATGGAGATTCAAAGGTGATACTCCAGATACTTAATCATTTTTAAAAAAAACTTTCCTTTTTGACATGTACAAGTTACATGTGCAAGCCTAGTCTGTAACCTTAAACTCTTTTGCTGGAAGTTAAGCCCAGTTGCTACATCTTTTGTCTCTTTATGTGAAATGACTTGAGATTAACTTATTTTTTCTTGACTGTCCAGCCATTCTCGCAACTTTACTTTTATTGCACGTCTTCCCTGATGTGCAGTGCCCAAAACTGGATGCAATGTATCCAGTGCCAAACAGGATGGAAAGATTGCTTCATATGTCTTATAGGCTATACTTCCAGTTGTACATCCTAGTATTATGACTGCTTTTTTCATAGCAACGTGACACTGTTGATAGCTTATGGTCAGCTATAATCCTAGGGTATTTTTTTCAGAACTGCTACTTAGCCTATCATCCCTCATCTTCTATCTGTTGCTTAAGTGTAGAGCTTTATTCTTGTCTCAGTAGAATTGCCTCCTGTTTTTTCAGACCATTTCTCCATTTTGTTAAGATCATTTAGTTCATTACTAAACTGGTCCGGAAAATTATTCTGTCTCCCAATGAAAGTTGTGAAGCCTGGGATGGGTTTTAAATGTTTATCTTTGGGGTAAACTCAGGTGTCTACATGCGAGCTAGGTGTCTAACTGCTGATTAAGTCAAAGGAGAGCTAGTCAATAGGGAGCTGAGACAATTCACCTCACTGTTAAGTAGATATCTACATATGGTCAGCAGAACAGGTCATTCATTCTATCCTTCATCATTATTTTAAGTTAATTCAGTGTAAACATATCAAAGCAGGTCCTTAGGCCTGCTCTGGCTTGGAAGACAATATGAAATAGCATAAGAAAAGCTCCCTGAGAAAGACATAGCAACTTTATAGCTTGTGCAGTAGGAACTGGAAGTAGGATCCTCAGTTATGCCTTCCTCTCTCACCTTTCTGTTCACATGGAACAGCTCTGTCTCACCTGTCCACTCCTTATTTTTCCTCATGAAAATATTGTAGAGGTATCTTGTCACAAGACAAGATAAAACATTTATTATTTTTCTTTGAGTCTGTTAACACACAGAACATATGCTTTCTTTGCGCAGGACTCCATCCAAGGGTGAAAAGCAGCCCCAAATTGCGCAGAGCTCCTCCTGATGGTTCCTTGGCAAAGAACTAGACCAGGCCTGGTGTTTACTTGGATTTATTAGTTAGGGATAGTTTGTTATTACTGTACTTCATAGCTGCTATATTTCTTGTTATGGTATGGGTTTCTCTGAGTTTGTTGACAAGTTAATATATATGCAATTTCTGTTACTAGTCAGCTTCATGACAGACTGAAATTCCCATGCTTTAAGCTGTCTCTTAAGGAAGGATGACATGATGGACATAATCAATGTTTTACTCTTGAGAAAAAGGCCATTTTCCTTCCACATATGCAGTTTATCATTCCTTATGAATGTCTGGAGAAGACTTGGAAGTCAAAATTGTCGGTCTTTGTAATTTGAAAGACTGAGGATAATATCACCTCACAGGTGATTCTGTGTCATAAGGCATCAGTATTTTCTTCTTCCAAAATACAGATAGCTAGGGTGGGATTCAACTAATCTAAATGCAGATGTTTGCAATGTGGATATTTGCATCTGTCTAAGCATGCCACCTTAGGTAACTTCTATAGTCAAGGGGGAGGAGTAGATAATTCTAGGGAATTATTCATCTGACCTGTTTTTTACATTGGCTTTACGATAAGAAGAATCACATGTTAAAAGTACATGTTTCTCTCCAGGGACGAAGTGAATTCCACCTCTAATGTCCCATTGATGAAAGAGGTGATGCTGGCAAGGCAGAAAGAGACCAGCCACTGTCCTCAGCTGCACCCAAGACCACTGTTTCCATAATACTGCTATTGCAGCAGCAGTCAGCTATTGTTGAAGCCTGCAGAAGAAGGAAGGCTAGTTCTTAGCTTTTCAGTTCCCTGCACTGATATCAAACAAGAAAGGGCCACAAAACACTGAGGCAAGCAGAGTCAGTGCCTTGAAGTTGGCACTGCAACAGGCAGTGGAGGTTGAACTGTCAGAAGAAAAAGCATCCCTAATTTTGGTTCTGGTGTTGATGTTCTTGGAGGATATCTCTGGACAAGATTTACTCTAGCAGTGCAGAAAGTCATACTTCTAGGGAGCAAGTCCTTTCCCTGGCTTTCCATTTGGCTAGATCAAGTATTTTTCATCATAGGTTGCAGTGAAGAACTACTATCCAGGCAATCCTTCTGGTCTCTTTGTTGTCAGGAAAAAATGATCTATCAAAGCCAATTCAGTGGAAATTTCAGTCATACACTTATGAGTGCTGATTCTTCATTATTTTCTCATTATGTGGTTCCTAGGTTTCTAAAGGGCTTGACATACCTTCTCTACCAATAAGAAAAAAATCCTTCTTCATGAGATTTAAGCATGTTACTTTTATCTTTAATGGAGCCATGTTTGAGCTGCTGTCATCATGTTCACTAAATCATCTATCAATGAAATCCACATTTTTAGTAGCCATTACCTCAGCTCAAGGATAAATAAAGTCCTAGCTTTTATGTCTAATCCTCCATATTATTTTCAGGTGGATAGAGTAACACTGAGGCCACATCTAAAATTTATTCTAAAGGTGGTTTCAGATTTCATATTAATCAATATATCTGCTTACCAATATTTTGTCCCAGGACCAAGTTCACTGGTAGGAGGATCAAGATGTTGATCCTTCTTAAATATTAGGAGACCGTTAATGTATTACCTAGGTTAGACAAAGCTCTTCTGCAAGTCTGTAATGTTCTTTGGTCTCCAACAGCCTTTGCTGTATATGAATAAATCCAGAAAGACATAGTATCATCTTCAAATTCATTCAGAATGAGTTAGCAGATTGCATTAGAGCCTCATTTGGTGTTATCAGATTAGACTGGAGCCACCAAACCATACCAAGGCACATACAACTAGAGCACGAGTTCTCTCCACAGCATGCCCTGGCAGAGGTATATTATCTAAGAAGCCACGCAATCAGTATCTAAGAAGCCTCGCAATCACTGATCCTCACACTTACAGAATAGTACTCATTGGTGGTAGCACAAAGGCGTGACACTGCAGAAAGACACTGTTTCTTCAGTCTTCAGTCCAATGAATAACTAGCACTTACTGATATAGGACTGAAGCCCTAGTTGAACACCGGTAGAGAGTTTCACAGGGAGGAGAACTTGAAGAAAGAAGAGTGGTAACCTTCGTTACTGTAATTCTTTGTTGCGTTCATTGTCTGCAGCTCCCACAACCAGCCGCTGCGTTCCACAGGCAGAAGTCTTGTCGTCTGGACTGAGGGTGGCTGAAGAACTGGGTGGTGATCTGTTTACGCACTTGTGAGAGGAAAAGTGGAGGTGAGCAGGATATGTACACAGCTTGTTATGGACAAATCTATTAAAACCACTTAAATTCTTATGCAGAAGATATATGTACATTTAGAGTGGATTTCACCTGCATAGAACATCCTGAGGAATCATAGTTATTATAAGATTAGCAACCTTCTTTATTGTTCTTTGTAAAACACTTCATGTGAAAGACACTGCTGTATCTTTATCAGGTATTCTAATTGTTATTATTACTATTATTAGCAGCCAAGAAGGTGTGGTTGCCACTACTATTACTAAGAGTCATGATTTTTTTCATAGGAATTAGACCTCATTAGAAATCAGAAGCAGGGTTTGTTTTGTGTGCTGCTGAATTTTTTTTATTAAACCCATTGATCTATAGCAAGGTTACACGCCAACCCACACAAGTCCTTCAGAGTTGTTTTAAACCTGTATCAATGAACAGTTTATTCTGAAGCCTTTCAAATGTATATATATATGTATTATATATATATATAGTATATATGTAGTGACAGAGCGAGTAGTTTAATACATTTTATGGGTCCAGCTTGGAGTTCTGCATACATGAACTTGTGTGTGGTCAAGGAGGCTTGCATATTTTTGAACTCTAAGTTGGCCTAATAAAAGATATCAGACTACAGTGCTTGCTTTGTCAGCCCTTTTTGCTGGTTCAAAATGACTTGCAAGATTAATTTTTAATTTTTAACATAAAAACCAAGAAAAAGAAGTGTTTACTTAGTGCAAGGAGCTGATTCCGTGTTAATGACCCTGAAGAAGGCTTGTACACAAGGTACAGATTATTGCCAATTTGATGTATATTCATGTTACAGAATGTGAAAATGTGAAGTTATACCATCTTGACGATTTTGTTTTTATAAGTAGGTTTGGTTAAAAAAAACCCTTCAAGTAATCATACTGTGTGTTTGATGGTGGAAATTAGTATGAATGTTTCTGGCAGTGGAATGATGTGATGTGGTTATGCGTTTCTGTTTTCACTGCCTGCTCAATATTGGCCTTTTACAAATACAGATTACCATGTCGATGGAAGGAATTTACAGCTTTGGCCCCCTTGTCTCACTCTGTGTTACAGCACCTTTTTTGTACTTTATGTTACATGTTCTCCCAACTGTATTTTCCTGACAGAAAAAGGAAATGTCTGTGGACTGAGACCCTGAAAACATGTGAGCTTTATTATTTAATTGGATGAAATGAGTACTATTTCCCACTTACCTTGATTTCCTGTGGGATAAAAGTCTTGCTCCTCTGAAATCAGTAGCAAACTTCCTGCTGAGTATGACAGGATCAAGAGTCCGTCGGCGATTCCTTACCAGCTAGTGGTGTTGCATACTGGAAGCGCAGAAAAAAACCCCCCTTAATAATAACAATAGTAAAGAAAATACATTAAAAAAATCAAGATCCAGAACTGTCAAAGGCTTAATCACAAATAAAATCCAGGCTAAATACAAAAGCATGATGTGCTTAATATGATTAGTTTTGGGGCCTTGTGGCGCAGATAGTTGGAGCGGCAGGATGCGTTTGTGTTCTGCGGGCTGTTATCCGACATCCCTTCCTTACCTCATCTTGTGGGCACGGAGCTGCTTGCTCTGACTTCATGGAACTGCAGCTGTATTTGTGGAGTGCTCTCGTCCTTTGGCACTCCCTGCCCTCCACATTAATAGGGTCTGAGTGCACCAGCGTTTTCTCTGGAAGCTAACTTGAAAATTTGTCTTTAATCCTGATGCAATGCATATTCCGAATTTTTTCTTTTCCTGGAGTTTAGTTCCAGAGGAAAACATACTTGACTGGTGCTCCCACCAGCCAGCTGCGGTTTATAACAATAATTAACAGTAAGATATTGCAGCAGTGTTTTCAGAAATAGGGAGTAGAGAAACACAGTCCAGCAGCTTCAGTTATGTGGTTCTGTTCATTTCGAAGGATTCCAAAGTGCTTAACAAACAATATTACACGCAGGACGGGCAGCTCTGCCCATGAAGGTTTCCTAACACTTCTGTTACAAGATTCTGTTTTCAGTCGTTTAGAACTTTGCCAAACTTTATGGATTTGGGTCAAAATTACTTACATTGAACATCAAACTCTTTTTCTTTTAATTGCGGTTGAAATGATTGAACTATTTGTAAGAAGAAGGCTAGTAAAAATATGTTTTTCCGCTTATGTAAAAAAAATCCGATCCCTATATTTTAAAGGGTTTTGGAGCAAAGACAGGCCTTTGCTTGCCTTTGAATCAGGTATGTGCCTTTTGCCATCCTCACAAAGCCCTTCGAGTTTCGTCAACTGTTTGAAGGCGTGGAAAAAACAGTTACCAAATATTCCATAGAGATTTACTAAAGCCTAACAGCACATATTTCCAGAGATTTCATCTTCTCCACCTCGCACAGCTCCATCCCATGATCAGACTTTCCATACACCATCCTCACAGAATGGCTGAACAGTCACTAACTGGGTTCTCCAGAGGCCAAACCAAAGGCAAACCCTGCAGTATTGTCCCTGGCCATTACTCTAAGCTGCAAGGAGGCGAAGTGGAGAGCAAAGAGCCTGTCTCCTGACCTGCAATGAAACTCAGGGCTCCTCAGTCTTATTACTCATGTGCTGTCAGCGAGCCTCTGGCAAAGTTTCTCTTTGCTGCTAGCCTGAATGTGCGTAGGGGGTGGTCAACCTCAACAAAGCCCTGAGCAACCTGACCTAATGTTGAAATTAACCCTGCTTTAAGCAAGGGGTTGGACCACATGACCTCCTGAGGTCTTTCCCAACCTAAATTATTCCACGGTTTTGTGGTTCTCTGCCATGTGTTTCTCTTGGTCTGTGTGGCAGAAGTCTGCTTGGGTCTGAAGGCACCATCCTAGTTGATGGGTCTCTGTGGGTATTAGTGTGATGCCACATATTGGAAATAGTCTTTACCAGTTTATTTTTAAACATGTAAGTATATACAAAACTCCGCATTAAGATAATATTAGCTGCAAGGACAAGTGTCCTAAAACTAAGAATAATAGAATGATCTGTGAGCCCCAATATGTTTCTAATGTATGTGTTTGCATTACAATACTTACTCTAGTTTTGTAATTGCACTGTTTTTTTCCCATGTGATAGCATGGATCTGCTCTGTAGATTAATCAGTACTGGGCAGAACTGGTGGATGTAACTGCAGAACTCTTGCTCGTTTGTTGAGAAGGTGCAAGGTATTTACTGAATGAAGCAGGGCATGGTAGAAAGAGGATACAGGGTTAAGGCAGTTGAATTCTGCTCCGGAGAGCTGGACCGTATCCCCACAGTGCTCCTGTATGGTACTGGGCAAATTGCTTAACAAACATCTCCCAGGTGGTTACTAATCACCAAAAGAGCCTTTCTGCTCCTGCTAATAGTATTGGAAATGAGGTGATTGTGCGAATGTCATCAATTGCTACTCTTTATTTAGTAATGTCATGTATAACATTGCATTTGATAAAGCCTTCATCAAGTAAGTTTAGGTTATTGTTAGTTCTTTTATCTATTTATCATCTAATACTCACCTTCTATTTATATTTATGCATTATAAGTATTTATAAATGATTATTTGGGAATGATTAGGCAGACTATCATCTTGAAAATCACTGAAATTCATGGAAATGCTCAGGCTGCATATGAGATTGTTTTTCAAACCTCAGCAGGGTTAATTAAATCCTGAAGTTCATTCATTTGCACTGAAGTCAACTGGAATTTTACATGCGGAAAGTCTGCAAGATCAAAAATTATGCCCAATAGGCACACAGCTCTGCAGAAGAAAATGTCAGCTCAGGAGGGTAGTATTTCTGACTTCTCATCAGCTAGTCTCTCTCCCTCTTTCTCTCTCCCTTTCTCTCTTTCTCAATTAACTTCACTCATATTTTTATCTAAGTGGTTTTGAAAGGGTTCCTGGAAAAAAACTTGCTGAATATACTGTACATGTTTTCATTTACAGATCAATGAAATGGATAGACAGATAAATAAATAGATAGGGTTTTTCTGAGGTCATGAAATATGTTGCATAATATAAAGCTGTCTTCTAAGTCTGTTTTATCAAGTATGTCATGATATTTTTGGAATTATATTTTGGAAGATATTTTCAGCACTTATTATTGCTGTTCTTGATCTATGCACCCTTGTTTGACAGTCCCTTAATCTGTCTGATAGAAACTGAATGAATAGCAGCATTAAAAAATATGGCTTCAGGGACTCCTTAGGAGGTTTCTTTGTAAGTGTACATTTACTAGTTCATCTGTAAATTTATTTTATGAGGTGTTTAAACCTCAAGAAAACTGAAAAGCATAATATTAATGCCTGGTTTACATCTACTGAAATCAATGGGAACTTTGCAATTGACTTTAATGGTAGCCTATGTCCTCTAATTATGAAAGTGGCAAGGACCACACACACCAAAAACCACAAGGAGAGTTTTCTGTTTCATCATATACTATTCTGTTTGCAGATGCATAAGCAAAGTACAATGTGGTTTGTTCTTGATTAAACAATTCAGCGTTTGGGCTTAATCCTGAGCCATGTTGCTACTTTACTTTAGGTAGTGTTGTTTTGCTTCTGGAAAGACCGTGCGCCACTCTATGTGGCTCACACAAGTGACAAGATGGGAATTCCAGCCAATTTTTTAAAAGGCTTTTGAAAATTATGCCTTTGGTTTTGATCTTTCATCTATCCCATGGTATGAGTAATGGAAGAAGTTGATGAAGCAGTTTTATTCCTAATTCTCATATATTTTTCGTGTGATCAGTTTTGACAGTGTTCCTGGAAATACACATAATTTTTGTAGTGTATATGTACATGTTTTCCCTTAGGGTTTACTGAAATGTAGTAGAAAGTTTCCATCATGCTACTGTAAACCGCTCATCGTTTTCTAATTCTATTAGTGAAAGTGAGTGAGAGTACACCAAATGAAAAAAGTGCTGCTAGAATTAAGCTTTTTTTCTGTTGGCGAAACAAGCACAGCAGTCTGAACGGACTAGGTTTGGTAAACCATTTGTAGTAGTAAACAGTGCTAGACAAAAATTCCCACAAACTTCTTCTTGAGTCTGCTTTGGAGGTAATATTTGTTTGGTGGCTGAAATGCGGGTCTTGCTTTACATTTTCAATGCTTGCGGAAGATTTACGTATTTTATTGTTAACTAGAGATGGTACTGCACTACAAAGAAGAGCTCGGCAAAAATTTTTTGTTGGAGCAGTGTTCAACTGGAAAATGCCACTTCCACGGGGTGAGCTGTTCCCTGGTCAGTCAATGTCAGTCCCATTGAAACTTTAGAGGGGACCCAAGCAGAAAGGCTAGCTGCCTCAGCACCTAGCAGCCCACCCAGCAGCCAGCTGCTCAGGTCTCTGGTGAGGAAGCTGCTGAGACACTCAGACCAGCAGTGTAGCATAAATAAGAAAGTGGGTAAGCTTATCTCACCAGTTGGCATAGACAGCTCCCTTCTGTCCACGCAGCGGGCTAGTAGGCCCTCCAGGTTCCTCCTCTGTCCTTCTGCTACGCTGGTGGAGGCTCATACCTTTCTGGTTTCCTTCAGAGATGGAAACCAGAACTCCTAGGCTTCCTGATTTTTGAGCAGCTGCCTTTTTGAGCTATCTGACTATTTTGGCAGACAGGAGTCCAGCAACTCGGCTTTGTGCAGTCTAGTGAGGCAATTGCTTTGTGAGTGAGCTGGGAATTTCATATACTGGCTTTCTTAAAAGAAAAAAAGAGTTTATCACAAATTCACCCTCAGAAAGAAGTAGAGTTTTAGTATTTATTCCTGGCCTAGGACAAGATTTGTCTGTGTCAAAATTACTTTCCCCAAAGTTAGTTCAAAGAGAATCTGTAGAGCTCATTCCAGATGGCTGCTGTAGACCTCAGTCCATTTTTATCTTATAGACATGAACATAGATCTCTGCAAAATAATTAGATAAATAAATAAATTTGACTCGGAATTATGTCTTTATAAGAGACTTAAGATTCCTAGATACAGGTTGGAGGAAGATGTACAGAAGTAGGGCCCTATTTCTCAAAGGCCCTACACATGATAGATGAACTATTTCTTCATCAAATAGCTCCACAAGTGCAAGCTCCTATTTTAGACTTAGTTTTTGATGAGCTCTCTGGCTGTTATAGAAGAATAAAGATTAAAAAAAAATTTGAAACAAGTACTCATGGATCTAGTATGTTTACATTAAGTAGAAGAATAAACAGAAGTGGGACTGTAGTTGAGGTTCCTGATTTTGAAGAGGAAAATTTTGATCAACTATGTGAATTAGTTATTGAAGTCATATAGACTGAGGGGCCAACAGGTGGAAATGTGGAGGAGGCTTAGAGGTTTTTTTTAACTCTCATATGGAAAAGCTAATTAGAACTTGTATCCCAAGCAAAAAAAAAAAAAAAAAAAAAAATAGTAGAGAAAGATGCCAGGTCTGGTTTCATGGGTAATCAGGACAGAAAGGATAGCTCTAGGGAGTACAAGAACAGAGGAAAAAGAGGAACCAGCAAAGAAAGTTCTGTCTCAGAAGGCAAGGTATGTAAGGATAAAGTAAGAATCACCAAAAGGACCTTGAAAGAAGGAGCAAAAGGTTCTTCAGACGTCCAGAAAAAATGGAGCAAGAAAGGCTCCTGTGCAGTGAAAACAGGATAAAAATGAAAGATAATCTATATTGGACCTCTAGGCTAAACTGATGAAGATCTATCAACTGGGCAAAGTCAGGATGCGTAGTGGAGATATGGAAAGGGAAATTACTACAAACAGTGTGGATGCAAACCTCAAAGCAATTAAGAAGGAGAGGGATAACTTGTTTCAGAATTCAGACAGAACAGGTATGTCAAATTGCATGCTTGAATGTCTCTCATGGAGAAAGCTAATGTATGACTAAAACACAGTTTTACTGGGTAAGAAGGTAAGAAGGTCAAGTGGACAAGAATATACCTATTTCTCTGACCTCAAGGGTATGGTACAAAAGCTTTAAAGCAGATTTTGAAAGAAAGAAATGTATATGGAGTAAATAGAAAATTATATTCAAATCATCAATTTTGAAAAAAAAAAACCTTGATCATGCTAGGCAAATCTGATACTTTAGTTTGCTGAAAAAAGGACATCTTGTAAATCTAATCTCTCTGGATATCAGTGAAGAATTTATTATGGTATAGCAAAGTATTTGATATTAGTTTGATTGGGGAAACGGGCATTAACACAAGAACTGTAAATATCTGGTTAAAAAGCAGATGCTAGTGTGTTGTACTGAAAGGGAAAAGAGCTATAAGGAGAAGGAGGCTACTAGTAAAATTCCACTGGACTTGGATCTGATGTTATTAAATGTTTTCATTAATGACCTTGACAGAAGAAGTTGGAGTGTCCCAAGGAGACTTGTCAGTGAAATAAAGTTGGATGATGTAACCAATAAAAAAAAGCTTTGAATATCTTGCAGAAAGAATTGGATGATCTTGTAGACTTGAGTCATTAATGTAAAAGCACACTTAAGATAAAATGTAATAACAAAAGAGATGTGCACTCTTCCACAATTAGCCTCAGTCTGCAGTCTACAAACTGGGAGATCTTTGGTTGGAAATTACTGAGGAGCAGAAATGAGCCACCAGCTTGATGTGGCAATCAAAACTCAATTGTAATCCTAGAAAGAGTTATTTTCAGTAGAAACAAGGACCTGCTCAGGGCATTGGAGAAACCTCGTTTGGAGTATTGTGTGCAGTCCTGACTATCTGTCTTCAGGAAAGATGAATTCAGAGTGAAATAGGACAGAAAAGAGCTACTGAGATGGCTGGGAGAGCGGAGAGGCTATTATGAAAGGACGCAAAGATTCTTGACTAACCAGGAGGAGGGCTGAGAAGGAGTGTGTTCTCTATAAATACAGCAAGGGTTAAGCATTAAGGAAGAAGAATACTGTTTGCACTAGGCAACAAGACTGGCACATGGACAAATTGGTCATGAGTAAGGTTAGGTTGGAAATTAGATAGTTTTTCTGCTCTGTCAAAGCAGAGAAGCAACACGGAGTTCATTGATCTATATGAACAGACTGCCAATGATGGGTGGGACTGGATTCACTGGCCACAAATCCCTCCAAGTCTACGTTCCTGTTTTCTATTTGCTTTTTTCTCCAAGATACCTTTTTTTTCCCTGTGAAGGAGAGAAAGAAACGGGGAAGTAGAAAGGGAGGGAAGTGGGGAGGAGAAGGGGAATGAAGTTGCCATTCTTTAATCAAATTTACTGTGGGGTTTACCTGCAGCTCTCCAGCTTGTTTGGTTGCAGTAGTTAGAGCAATAAGAAAAGTAGAAATACAAAAATATGCAAAGCTCAGGAACCTTCTTACTTCCTCCATGCAAGGGAACTGTTGTGGTACTGTATCTGTTCTGCATTTCAGGCTCAAACTCCACTAACCATTCCTAAAGGACATGAGAAGGAAAGAGCACCATAAACCTACTCTGCTGCAGCATGGTCTGTGTGGGGACACTGTCTGCCCATGGAAGAATACGGTGAACTTCCCTTCTGTGTGGTGAGTATAGCCTGTACTCATGGCTGTGTTCAGATCTTGTCCCAGAAACAGAAGTGCAGAAAAATTGGTTGGTTGAGGTTTTGGGGAGCTCCAGCATCTTGCACAGCATTTCAGTTCCTAGTGTCGCCGATGCATGTACTCCCCTTGCACACCAGGGGTTTCCAGCATGTACTGTCCTCTCGTGCGGTGAAGAAATGTGCGCACTTCCCCAGTTGCAAACCTTTGCCATCCAGACCTCTTCAGGCCAATCCTAGGTAGGCAACATTCAGAAAACAGAAAGAAGTTATCTGTCATTCATCTTTCTGGGACAAGCACTTGGTCATTGAGATGTGGGACTGTGTCTGTACAGACCAAAGAAGTTACAGCACCCTGGAGACAAGCAGTTTTTCTCCAGCTTCTCTGCAAAGGATGAAGCTTGGAAGGAGAACGATTCTTCTGAAAGAACAAAAAGATAAGTACTGATAAAGTCCCTTACGAATACAGAAATTATGTGGGCAAGACAAACAGAGAATGCTTGAGACAATGAAAAGCAAGGTAAGGACGTATCTTTCAGGGAAGAAAGTGCTCTTTGGAGTACAGAGTCAACCAAAGCTAAAGGAAGTTAGTTACAGGAGAAAGAAAAGCATGTCCATCAGGCAGATGAAAAAAGATACATGCAAAAGTAGTGAGAAAATTAAATGAAGGCATGATGTGTGGTTATTTCTTGTTCTGGATGGATGACTTCTGCAGTTTACAGTAATGCTTAACTGTGTCAGAGATCACTTTTGCAGAGGCTGTGGCTATCCCTGAAGAAGTGACCTGAAGCCAGAATTCCTTCAAGCAGAAACTTTCAGGACATAGTGTGGCTAAGCAGCTAAAGAAGTTTGCGTGGGCTGAAACTAGTTATAGGGCATAAGCTGTTAGATGGAGGAAGGGACAGGGGGACTCAGTGCTAGTAATGATGGAAATGATGCTAGTAATATATCACCAAAAGCAGTGAGCATACTTAGAAACTTTATAGCAGCAGTGTTCAGATCCAAATGCAGCCCCCTGGTAACTGCCTAATAAGAAAAAGTGGACCAAGTCTGTGGCAATCATACATATTTCTCAGTTCAGTGATCCAAGCATTAAAGATTAAGTTTCACCTATCCTAGATGGAATAAAAAGAAAGTAATTCCGATGTTAAGGTTATTCCATGCAATGTGAGTTCAATAAATGGAGCTGAGAAAGTGGAACAATTTGGTCAAATTCAGAGCCCATATCCTTGTGCAGAGGCCTATTTGAACGCCAGCCTGTTTCTATCGTATGCATGAATTTCATTCTACATATGTAGCACTAAAAACTGGACAGTCTTGTCTTTAAGGCTCAGCAGTAACCTGAGCTCAAAACTAAAATTAACCTCTATAAAGGAATCTGAGAACAAAAGCGGTGCTGTTACTTTGGGATCGGAAGTGCCTTTTTGCTGGATTCTTGCACAGAACTGACGCTGTCATGATCAGTCGCTGACAATGACCTGCTCAAGGGAGTGTCTGCTTGAGCTTGCTGGAAGCATGTTTTTTGCAATTTCCTCTCAGCTTTTCAGCTAGCTCAAACCTTGCCCAGGTGGTCAGGCTATCACAGGTTTGGGGATTATATCAGTTTCTTTGCTGGTTTTCTAAGCAAAGTGCTTAACCTGTGCTAAGGTCTCACTGTGAAGGCAGTGGGATGTAACCGTGTTCTTCAGAAATAGTTATTGCTCTATTAGGAAGGTTCAGAATGGTAAATTGAGGTTATTATAAGGTTTCAAATTTGGCAGCCATAATTATATGCATGGAAAACAAGGACTCTATAACAGAAACATGTACAGCCATAGGCGGGACTGAAGCTTTGGTCAAGATTGCAAGAAATATGGCTAAAGAAACTCTCCAGCTCCAATTTGGTGAAACAAACAGCCTTGAGTATCTTACATTTACCATTGAGTTTACAGAAACGTACCCACTTTTCATATGTTTACTTTTACCAGAATAAAAATAGTCTTTGGAAATCAGTCATCTAACTATTTGTAATGAAACAAGGTCATCTTCTTTTCACAGATGGGAGAGCTAAAGGAACAGGAATGTGAAGTTACTAGCTGAAAGCTATATAGCAGGCCAGTACCAAATCCAGGAATAGAAGCCAAGTCTCCTAAGTTGCAGTCTGATGCTATAATAAAGAAGAAATTTTGCCCTCTGATGTTACAATGAGGTATGCCATAACAATACCTATATATTAATAATTTAGCCAAGGCGAAAACATTTGAATGTGTATGTTTGCCTGTGCTCTTGTAAATAATTCGGAAGAATTCTTTGAATTTTAACTCTGAATTGAATTTTCTATAGTTTTCTTTTTAACTAGACTTTTTTTTTTTACAAATATTTATTCACAAGTCATGTTTAAAACACAGTTCTCAAAATCTGATTTATTAAAATTACCACACATTCATTTCCAAAAATATCCCAAGGTAACTTCAGTAATTCAGATGTCTAGATTTTCCAGAGTCTGACTTTAGACTTATTTTCAGGGTGCTGAGCATCTGCCCTTCACCTTGCCTTTATGGAAGACTTTATAGAAGACTGCGTCTCAGAAAAAGGAAATAAAGTTGTGTATGTCCAACAAGGATTTTCTTGGAAGTCACTTTTGGAAATACTGCTGTAAATGCACTGGAAGGATCAAAAGCTCAAGTCTGGCTCCAGTTTAGCTGGGGGGAAGCCTACTACTGAAGACCCAAGAGACAGAGATGCTGCAGATACGGAAGCCCATTACAGAGCCTAATGCTGCCTGCCATATTGAGGAATGTTTGTCACAATTTTTGCAAAGGTACAGCTTGTTCTCTGTCTCTCCTAGCTACATCCTGCTATACAGGATCAGGGTCCTGTGCACAATACTTCTCTTCTGAGATACTGATCTTTTGGGGTGTTAGGCACAAATAGTATCATTAGTAACTGGTTTTACTTGCACTCAGGAGTTTGAAGCAGCACAGCGTCTTTTTGCATAAGATAGGAAGGATTTCCTTGTGGCCTTCACCTCAATCTGACGTAGCCATGTTGTGGGTTTCCCAAAATATTGTCTCCGACACTGAAGCAGTGTGTTAGTAGTCTGGTGATGTAATGAGAGAAGATGTTAAATCATACTGGAAAACTGCATTGCTTATACCACATGATACTTATGGTATCTCTACAGTTTCCAAATCTTTATTATCAACAGTATGCCTGCACAGAGGTGATGAGCATGCTCAGAGAGTGTGTCTGGTTAGCTGCAGTTGAACCTATAAAATATCTGCAGTTCATCCATGCTTCTCCCACCAGCAGGTGTCATTCTGGAAAAAGGAAAATATTGTAAGTCCCAGAGCTGGAGAATTTGGCTGTGACAAAGAAGAAAAAAAAATGTTTGCTTAAAATATAGCTTTTGAAGGATAGGTTACTGCAAATAAAAACCAAGACAAAATTGGTTGGTTTGCATGAAACACAGCCTATCAGAATATTTTCTAAGAAACTATGTGCATCATGTAATCCTGCCATACAACCAACAAAATGCAGATGATTGGCAAGGCAAACCAATATCCATTTAAAGCTGTCTCCTGCCTTTCACTTTTCTCTGTGACATCTTCACCACTCCTTATTCAACCCCCATGACTTTAAAGCCAGTGATAACCATCTACCTTTATGATGGCTTTATTCCTCCCAAAGGACACACAGAATGAAGGCGCTGAATTCACATCTCATTTACGTCAGGATAAACTTGAAGTAATCTCATTGATGCAACTGAAATCAGCAGAATTGCTTGGGATTTACTCTGAAGTGACAAAAAGTAGGATTTCACTTTCTACTGTCATAAACGACAATTGAGCAGAAAGAAATCCCAATCATTTAAATGTCCATTATGATATTTATGTTCTCACTTCAGTGTACATCTGTTTATTAGCTGCTATTTCTTTTAGTATGAAGAGATTATTCTTGATTTCTGATAAACACATTGAGAAAGCTAAGGCTGAGTTATGAAGAATCAGGACCCTACTGGCTTGTTGCTCGTCTACTGAGTTTCATCTTCTGGCTATTAAAAACATGCTTGCTGTGAAATCTGTGCAGAAGGTGTCTTGCCTCCACTATTCCTACTGAGAGTTTTTTCCAGCCCATCACTGCTCTGATGACTACAAACATTTTTCTATCTTTCAGCCCAAATTTATCTATGGCCACTCTAAACCCTTGTGTCAATGTTGTCCCTTTATCTTTAATAGCTTTTTCCCCCTCTCTTGTGTTTTTCCCCATACCAATGTATTTGGAGAGATAATGGTGGTCTTTTTCAGGCTTTGTTTTTGTAAGGCAGAGGTGCTGAACCTTTGGCCAGGGTGCTGTGCGTGACCTGCCAGGTCACACATCTCACCTGAAGGTCACCTACCCCAGGAGCAGGCTGTGGGCTGGGGAGGCTGCGGTGGCCCTGGTGGTCCCTTTCTCTAGAGTCTGAACGTAGCTGTGAAGGCTGAGCCCCAGCATCCTAGACCAGACTAGTAAAATTTACCTAGCTTTCTTTCAGAAGATTATTTTTCCATCCCTCCACATTGCTTTAACTTAAATTTATCTGCTTTAAACACAAGTAAGCAGAAGTGTTTATCATTCACTATTACCTTGCATACATCATTAATACTTCCACACCTTACTAGAAATATTTCATCTGATATATCCTTGTTCTGTGCCTACGTTTTTCAGATCTTCTTCACAGTCATCTTGAGGCTGACTAGCCCAGCCAGGTTTATCATCGCCTCAGCCATTCTCAGAAGTGCTGCTATAAATTTAGGATCATTTGCTACTGTGATATGATGCTCAGCCAAAACTCCTCCTGGAATGAAAGGGACAATTGCTTGAGGAAAGACAGCAGGACAGGCTCCAGGGCTTGGCTGCAAGGAACACAGCAAAATGGAAATTAATTTCGCATTTTTTAGAATTATAATTACAATGAAGTAATGTAAAATGATTGTATTGTAGGCAGCCATATCTGTTGTAGTAAGCTATTAAATACAAATTTCGTAACCCTTTTCTCATGAACTGAGTTGTTGAATGAGAAAAAGTGGTATATAAACTTTGAATTAAAGACTTCACTCTAAAATACTTAAAGCAGAAGTCTTGGGTCTGCATGAAGCCTGAATTAGTGTTTTCTGATTTTCTGAGTATTTAACTTGGAAAATGTAGCCGTCTTTTCAAAACTGAAGTAAAAAAGTATAGAAGCATTCTGCATTCTGCTAATTTGACTAATTAATTATGCTCTTTATTTTTATGGGACCTAGACAACAAGCAGTGATTATCTCCAACAGATTGTTATACAGTACATGGGATTTAGCCCGCATGTCAAAGGAAAAGTATTTCCCTGGAGTCTTTACAATGTATTTTTAATTTTTTTAGTTAAGTGAGATCATATCAAATTTTGTTTCTTTTTTTTTTTGTTTTATTTTAGTATTTTATTTTCTTCATTCTAGAGGAAATGCAGGTGTCTAAACATAGATGTCCCACATTGTTGTAGATGCCCTGGGGATCCCAGCTGGCCTCTGGCTGCCAGTTCAAGGGGTGAAGGTTTTCCTGCAAGTCCTGCCTCGTATCTGCCAGCCCCATGGAGGCACCTTGGGTACACTGGGGTGTTCCAGCTGGCATTAGGTGTCCTCGTTTAGGCATCTGAATTATGGTGGTTGAGTCAAGCCTGTGTATTACTTTGGAGCTGCTAATCCTGAAGGTAGGCACCACCATTGGCAAGAAGACAGGCTGGGCAATAGTGCTGCGGGCACTGGTCGTTTGTGGCACTGAGTAGCTAAACATTCCCTTTGAAGCAATACATCCAGGCCGTGGCCAGAAAACTGGAGCTTCTCATCAGAAACATAGTGGTCTGATGTTCCCAACTGTGAGGAGTCTGGCAAAAGTAAGCATAATTCCTCAGTTTTGGGCATGACGTGGCAAACTAATTTCATGGAAGAAACCACTGACTGGAGGTGCTAGGGCACTCAGCTAGAGGGAAAGAGAGAAATACTTGGAGTAATTACAAACCTATGTGAATCAGGTCCACATTTGAGGGTCTGCTGAATAAGAGAAGCCAAAATAAAAGCTTATTTTGACAAACTTTAAGAACACAATACTTGGGAAGTTAAAAACCTTGAATACATTAGTTAATGTAGTTATATATGAATTGTACAGTGCTGAGTTGAGTATTACTGAACTGATCTTGTATAGCAAGAGCAATTGGTTATATATGTGTATAATATATAAAATATATATTTTATATAGGCAGAAAACACTTCCCCATGAGCTGTTTTTATCAATCACTAGCGTTATGACCTATAGAAATTTGGACTAGTTTTGCAAAAGTTTTAAAAAATCAAATTGTTATAGAAAAGGCATGATGTAGGGGGACTTACAAAGCAATCCTAAAATCTGATTTAGTAGTGTATGGTATTTATTTTACAGTTTGTGGATGAAGCAGAAGAATTGTTTCCATAGACTCATTTTTTTAAGTCTTTATCCATATTTTTTAGGATGAACCCCAAGGCATGGCTGCCATGGTTGTCTGAAACAAGAAACAGACACCCTTTTCATTTCATTCATTTCACTGCTCATTGGCAATCTGAGCCTAAGTGAAGGCAGAAGACGACTCCTACAGAGAACTTCGAGTGGTTTGTCCCTTAAGAAGCGGGTAACGAGTTTTTTAATGTTTTTACCAAATACCAGAACACATGATAAAAGTTTATGGATTGTGAATTAATTGCAAGGTTGTGGAACAGGAAAGAATGCTTATTACAGGAAGCCCTGGGGACCTCCAACATAAGCACCCTGAAATTTGTGACCAAGCCCACAGAACATCTCCTGAGTTATTTGAACCACCTAAGGTGACTGTTGTTCTTGATACGATTTACCAGTCCCAGCCAGCTTCCGCAGACAGACTGGGAGAAGATGTGTCTTTTATTCATTTAGCCCAGGGAGAGACTGCAAAATGTAGTCAAACATTTAGTTTATGAAATTAGCAACAGCAGCTCAGATTAAAAAAAAAACACTGGCAGTGTGAATTTGCATTTGAGAGATGGTACATGTTTTAGAATATACAGTTCAAAATATAATGTGCTTGTGTCTAAAGTCTGTTATCTGCGACATAAAGGTTTACAGTTTTGTACATATTTAATAACACGTCTGTATGATGAAACATGAAATGTATAATTAAAATAATGACTATAAGAAGAGCCATATGTAAATATTATGTAAATAAACAGTTTCATTTCTAGAGGTTATAGACACTCTTCTAAAATTTGATACAGTTAACCCTCCAAATTTTTTAACATAATTAAAGTTTAAGAGTTAATCTATCTATTTGTTTTTTTAATATTTGCAGTTGTGTTAAAAATATTACTGAGGAACAATTTAGTTTTGGAAACGTGTTACATTTTATCCCAGCCATGGTTCTTGTTGTTTGAACAAGAAGTCCCCAATTATTTGTCCCAAATACCATTATTTTTACTCTGCTGGCAGCTGTGTATTTGTGGTCACCCTATGGTAATATATGCAAAAAATGTATACAGTGGCAGTGCCTCTTCTAGAGAGTACTGGGAGGAAATTGTATGTGCTCAACCCACACATAATTTGTTCTTCTTAGTGGAGATCTCACATAGCCTACTTAAATGACACCTTTTGTTGGATAAGATGAAAGTAACTAACAGGAACTGTTTGAAAACCTCTTGGTGAATTGCGTAAATTCACTGAAACGGGCTAAAAAGAATAGCTATTGAAACATAGATCTACATATATCCAGAATATATCCAGAGCTGTGTGATTATTAATTCCTTAAAAGTGTTTACAATGAAAATATTTAGTTACTATTTAATTTTTTGGATGCATTACAGACCATACCTCAATTTTAGATGTGTAAATAACTGTTTTCATGAAGATTTTTTAGTGACACAAATTAATAACAAAAGAGAGTTAATACAGTGTACAGTTCTGAGACCAAAATACATGTGGTTTAAATTTAAAGAATTTAATGTTAGCTTTTCCCTATAGAGAAAGGTTATTTGGGCAATAACGTACTAACATTATCACCACCCACAGAGAGGGGGACCTGTTGATCCTGTTGGTTAAGTAAAAATTTGAAAAAGGAAGAACGTAGGTCTAGAGAGATTGCTGGATGTAAGTGAATCACATGGTAAAAATGCTGATACCTAGAATAGTTGTAGTCACCTTCTTTGATGGTTAGAAAGAAAAATAAGCACATGGTATTTTTGTCAAATTAGAGTGTTTAGCTTGCTTGCTAGATAAAATTGGCAACTGTTATTAATACAGTGGAAGGTTAAATGATGACCACGAAAATAGGATAATAAGCTGTTGTAATTTAGACGGAGATGATTTGCGTAGCCAGTAAGAGTTATAATCCAGTGTGTAACCATTGGGCTGAAGGGCTGCTAAGAAAGTATGTGTGTAAAGTGCATAAAATAAAGGATAAAAGCATGTTTAAGAAGGTGTTTCTTCAAAGCTTTCTTCAGGAAGATGTTGCTGGAGCCTCTACATACTGCTTCTGACAAACTGTGTATGTTAAAACAAAGATAAATAAATGGCTTTAACTTTAGCAGTAAATAGTGCTAACTCTACCTCTTGATTTCTGTTTAAGCAAGTCTTTATCTTTTTGTAATGTTTTTAGTGGAACTAGCTAGAAACAAACCTATTAAAGACAACAGTTACTCATTGGGCACTATTTAATGTTAGTTTAATTTGACAGTCAATGCTGGAACGGCTATGCCTATGATTCCTGGAAGAAACTATATGAAAGTCAGTGGTTTTGCATAGTTTCATCCAGACACGAGACTGCACAGAAAAGCCAGATCACAGCATCACGGCGTGTTGGGAAAGCTCGTCTCTGACCTGCAGTCTGATGGCTGGACAGCTTGAAAATGGCCTGTGCTAAAACCCAGCCTGCCAGTACTCTGCACTCTAGCTTGTGAAAATTTGTGGGTCATATCTAGTTTCAACCTGAAAAGTCAAAATTCAGTGGTTTACAATCAGTTTTGCTTTGTTTGAAGCTAAAACTCAAAGCAAAACTCCTGGGGTATAAGGCTGTGTGAAGCAAAACCTAAGAAAGTTAACACAAAAGCTCTGCAAACCGAACAAGCTAGTTTCACTCAGCTCTAGAAATGATCCCCTTTGGCAAGTTCACTTTTCAGTTGCATGCGTGGATGATGTCAAAAATGAGCTGGTTTCACTATCCCATGGATGGATGACTTCTCTAGCTCTAAAGCATCAC
Source organism: Dromaius novaehollandiae (assembly GCF_036370855.1). Classification (NCBI taxonomy): domain Eukaryota; kingdom Metazoa; phylum Chordata; class Aves; order Casuariiformes; family Dromaiidae; genus Dromaius; species Dromaius novaehollandiae. The sequence goes on from NC_088098.1 coordinate 189,093,396, forward strand.
CCCAGTCAGAGTAAGATCTCTCTCTCTTCTCTGAGCTGATGCTTTAAGACATCTGTCAAGAGATGAAATTTTCTCTGTCCCAGGCTAGCTACATTGAGCTTTTGTTCATCTGTAAAGCAAAGGATTTGGGTCTTAACCCAAATCCCAGTCAGTATGGTTTTTTATATTCACCTCCAGCTCTGAACTCATTTCCTAAATCTCTAATAATGCTCTCAGTGGCACCTAGCCCCAAAATCACAAGAGTCGCTCACTTCACCTCCGGGAGGTCACCTGAGGATTCAGGTGTTTTGAGTTCAGGGCCTGATATTTGAGAGATGCTGAACACCTGCTGCTCTTGCTGGCTTCTCTAGGAGCCACAGGTGCTCAGGCATTTGCGAAAAGCAGACCCTTTCCCCCGAGGTGCTCAGATTTAAAACGAAGCATTGAACAATCCCCTGTTCTGCTTTACCTTTCTGTAAAATTTTAGTAGAATTGGCTAGGAATGAACCTATGCATTGCACCAAGACAGTGATACTTTTAGCAGTGTATTACAGAGTGTTTATGAGTTCAGACTGGTCAGGGTTCCTTCTTTTACTGAGTAGCTGATCCTTTTCCTTTCCCAGTTTCCAAAAAATTTTGAGAGACTGAGCTCCTGAGCTCCAAAATTATCCCTGATGGAAAATGCGAGGCCTAAGCAGCAGTGGGGCTAAGTGAGCCAGCTTTTAAGTGTAGATCTCAGCCTTTGGCAACTTACTGAGAAAGACTGGAGAGATGTTCAAGAGAAAATGTGATATGCGATTATCAGTGATCTTGTGAGCATATATTTTGCTTATTTAGGAAGCAGGTATCAAATTTTCATGGAAAACCTGTACCTAGGAAAGTGCAGAGGTATTTTGAACCATCAGAGTTTTCAGAGTTGAGTCATCGTTAGTAATTTGCAAGCAGGATATATATATAGCATGCCGACTGTAAGCAAGGCTCTGGCATTGGGCTTATTTTCACCTCAAATACCAGATTTGGTCCTCTGTTATTGAAACCATTAAAAGGCCCCGATTAAAAGGCACAAGTCGCATTAGATGCATCCAAAACTTGAAAATAAATCAGAACTAGAAACCTTTACAGTCTTCTACTAAGAGCACTCTTGATCCAAAATCTTTGTTGCAAAACTTCTCTAGTCAGAGCAAGAGCTGGAGAAGATGGCACATGAGCGCCTGCTGTGTGGGAAAAAGCCTAGTTCCTTTTTTTTTTTTTCAATTCAGCACTTTGACTTAAAACATGCATCTAGGCAAGCTATGCAGAGTCATTTCTTGTACAGAAGAGTTTAAGGTAGGATTAGAGGCTCTGCTTAAGAAAAAACCTTCTTCGGCCTAGAGAACAACCTGCCACAAAATAAAATTAGCTTTAAAAGTAATGAGATTTTCCACTGTTAACTTAATAGCAGCAAACCACATGCTCTAAACAATGTATTTTTTTTTTTCGTATTAGGGCTCGTTTTCAGTAACGAACCCCACACTATTAGCCCTGCCATTTTTCCACTGCTGGAGGAAAATGTACTCTCTCTGACTTCTAGGGTGAATCTCTTGCAGATATTTGAATCTGCCACCAATGAAAAGGGCCTCTAAAAACGCTAGAATGGAGGAGTCAGTTCAAGGCAGAGGAAATGGAGAAAATGGGAAAGAGGAAGAAACATCTCTTTGGATCTTTAGCTCTGTTATTTTTTAGATTATGTTTCTACTGGGCTCAGTAACAAACAAGTTTTCTTTTAAAAAGTATTAAGTTATCAAAACATTTGCCAGGTCCTACTATTAAAACTCAGCAGTCAGCAGTGTTTAAGTTCAGCCATATCATTTTGCTGAGTAAGTCATGCTAAAAATTAGAGTTTTCCCCTCAAAATGATCTTTTCAAATGAGATTGATATTGTGAGAAAAAAAGAAAAAAGAGAAGGACGCCTTCATCATAAGGAGTTATGGAATTAATTTTCTTCATACATTGTGTTTGCACAAGACATTTTTGTTAACTCTTAATAAAAATACCATTCAGCTGCTACTTTCATTGTTTTTATCCTGGGACCAATACAACATTGTCATTATTGGATATAAAGTGCTGTAAAAACAAATCTAATTTGTTAAGTTTATTTTGATAAGAAATAAATATAAAGGTAGTGCATAGTTTGTATAGTGCTGCTATCATAGGACTCCTGGGTATAATTTATATAAAGAAAATAAAAAAGCATACATAACTTTCTAGTTGATTTCCTTTAACAGGGCTAATTGAAAACAGTTTCTGTTATTTAAAAGTAATTTATTTTAAATATACTTTTTAAAACAAAGTTCTTATTGATATCCATTTTAAGTATAATATTATCTCAGTGTGGGATACAAGTAAAAGGTCAAATCTTGTAGGAGTGTTTTCTGTATGACTCAGTTCTGATCACAGATAAACTTATCAGGGAAACCAAATTAGTTAACCTTTTCGGTACCAAAAGCTTGTTTAACAAGCTGCAACTGTTCCTCTCCCTAACACAGAACTTCAAAGCTCACACTTTTGTTCTGAAACATGAAAAAGAGAGTGATAATTTCCTTTGTCTTTATCTGATAAAACACAAAGGCTAGTGATTTTTGCTATGAAATTAGACTTGTTAAGATTCTGTATATAAGCACAGTAAGTAACACATTATTAATTTTTAGTCAAAAATTGTTAAGCATAGTGGTACGTTAACAAAGATATGCTGCTTATGACTCCAGTTATGCCTTTAATTTATGGACGTTGTTAAAGAATATGTTCTTCCTTGTGCCGTAGCATAATCCTTATGTATGTGCCTGATTACTGGAGCGCTAAGATGCACTTTATAAACAAAGTGGGTACATGCAGCATATCTATAGGAACCAGCTTCTTTCCCTATTGCTTGATAGGTTGTTCAATTCCTGTCCAGTTTTGTGAAATTTCTCAGAAGTCTCCTCAGCTCTGCATCCTTTTTTATTTCGATTATAGTAGTGCCAACAATCCGATGACTTGGGTTGCTTCAGTAAATTTAGTCCAATGCGACCCGCAGACCTGCTGTTCTTACTTAAAGCCAAATCTGGGGCGACCGGAAGGTTTGGATGGACTTCAGATTTGGGACTGCCCTCCTGCTGGAGCAGAACTCTCACGGCCGTTAGCGAGCCCAAGCCCTTTCCGTGGCATTCGTGCCAGCTCCCCTCCCTCAGCACGACTCCGTGCGGTGGCTGGGGGAGAATTTGACTCACCGGGGGCTTTGCCTGCAGTCTCACTCCTGCCGCCTTTGCTCATTTGGCGTAGTGTTTACTCTCACTGACTTGCGTGAATAACTCATCCTCCGGCGGATTAAAAGTGGTAAAGCCTTTCTCCAAGGCAGCGCCTCAGGAGCTGCATTTCAGACATTGTGGTGGAAAACTCCTGAGATACAGATATTAATGCTATTTCTTGTATTCAGTGAAGTAAAAGTATATGAAATATCCAAGGGCAAAAAAAGTCTAGCAATCTATTTGCGAAGGTCAAAGCAGACACAGCATTAGCTTTTTTGTAAGAATGTATGTGTTCTGCACAGCAAAAAGTAAAAACACAAGTGTGTAATGGATGCCTCAGGCTGAACTATAATGTGCTCAGGGTAGAAGTTGTGTCAGCTCTAGTCTTAGGCACTGGCAAAACATTTGTCTCATGTTGGCAGTGGCAATGAACTTTTTTTCATCCATAATTTTCAAAGTACTACCAAATAGGTAATTAAAACATTTCAGTTCTTCCATGAATGGAACAATTTTACACTGTATTTTCTAAGAAAGTAGAGAGATAACTGGCACTTAGGGAATTATTTTGTCATTCTCACAAAATGTAATTTCATCCAAACTGACAAAATAATGCAATTATCTGGGCAGATAATGCAGCACGCTCCACATACATGTGCAGCGAAGATAGCCTTTTATTCCACAAACAAGAGAAGACTGCTCTGGAAAACTTGCTGGGTGACTTTTAGTCATTAAAAGAGCAAATTCATGGTTTCCTCACGGACTAGTCACACTGTGTAGTATTCTCTTTTTTGTTCTATTTAAATTTAGGTTTGTTAATCAGACTTCCTGGCAGTGGTTATAAGTGGAGTATGACTGAAAATTTGGTAGGTGAGCTAATCTCATTTTTACTGTATCTCTTGAGCCACCCACTTTCCCTTCCTATGACTCTACACCGAAAAGCCTTTGCACGCTTTTGCAGAGGGGAACTAAAACCTTCCACTTCCCTCCATCCTCTCTTCTCCCCCTTTCTGGGCTGCTCCCATTTTTCTCCTCTGCATCTCTCCTTTTTTAGCCCCTCTCCCCAGCCTGCTGCTCACATCCCCTCCGCTCATAATACACACTTTCATACTACAGTCTTGCTTTCTTAAGCAGGCTTTTAGAGGCTATGCATGTTTTTTTTTTCTCTTGCATTTAGTCAATTATTTTCATGCAGCTTTTAGGATTGCCGGTGGCTTTGAGATCTCTGTTGCATCCAGCTCCCGTTGGCCAAGGTGTTCAACAGCTTTTAGAGGAGGAAAGGCACAGACACTCACACACCACCTTACAAAACTCACTTAAGTTACAGATGACAGAGAAACCATTTTGGTGTTCATGCACTAGCCATTGGCTAAGATTTTGAGCAGAAATCTTGCTCTAGCTGTGATGTTTCTCTGTTTCTCTTTCTGCCTTACACAGATGACTGAAACAGGCCTGGGATGTACTACTGGTTTTGTGTCTGATGTAACGTGGATGAGGGAGATTCCAGATGTTTCAATGCACCTTTTAACAAAAATTGTCAAAAATTGTCCTGGCATCAGAGAGAGACATATATCCTTCATGAGAAATCTCTATGGCACATCCCACAGCGTCTGAGTTTTGCTGTACTCTTTCCGACATTTCTGTTCCTAAAATGTCCAATGTAGTAGTGTAGTATTTCTAAATGCAGTGTTTCTATTGTAGTATTATTGTAGTATTTCTAAAGTTGCCATTTTGCAAGTTGCCAAGGAGGCTGTATGTCCTGCTACCATGGCCCCTGGTTGTGGGTGTTCACCGTGCCCCAGGTCCTCCTGCAACAGCAGTAGAAGTCCCTTCAGCTCTTTATTTCCTTTCCCATTTCAGGCCCTCCAAATTAAATGTTGACGTTGTTACTGCTGGCTGAAGAGCAGTATATCTTGCAATATTCCTCTTCACACCACACGCGTGGCATGGCATTAAAGAATATGGCTGGAATAGTGTAATGCGGACTTCACCTGCAGTCAGGTAAGAGGAGTGGAAGTCGAGGGGCTGCCAAAGTGCAGGTTCACAAAGGTGTCGGATGCTTCCGATTGAAAATGGGGAACCTTGAGCATTTTGAAGGATCAGCGATGGAGTTTCCTTTTGGCTTCAGCCAAATATCGTAAAATTACTCCGGCTGCAATATCTAAGGAATGGCCTAGAACAGGCTTATCTGACCATTAGGAAAATATCGTCTATTGAGACACAAAACGTGACCTTGATCAGTTTTTCCCAGTTTGCACTGAAATAAGGTATTAATGAAGTCCTTACACATGGTAAATTTGAAGGACAATCTCTGTAGTCTCATATGCTTTCGTTGCACTCTGTACCTTTACTGATATGTGACCAGGTGTGTTTTCTGTCTCCCAACAAGCTTAGTGCTGCAAAGTCTAAGCGTCTATCATTGACAAAGAAATCAGCCTTTTCGACTGAAGTCATAAACAATGGAATGAGGGTTTCTGCCCCCTTGGTTCCCAGCGCATCACATTCCTGCGTACGGATGTGCATTATTAGTGATTAGGGACCTTAGCCTTTTCACAATTACTGTGGTTGCAGTTCTGTGAATAGGAAACTATAGTGAGATATGATCACCGAGCATGGTCTTGTTGTCTTTGTGGGCTATGTGGTCTCCTCAAAATGTTGAATAAACACAGTGTCCCACCACAGTTGATTTTTCCCTGCAATATATTATCTTTAATAAAGCTGAAGCCATACAATTTGCCTGTCGCCCTCCCACTGCATTTTTATGTTCTGAGAACAAAAATTCAACTTTTTTTTTTCTTTTCTACTGGTGGAGACAATATATATGTTTTTAATGTACTCTTCATCTTGGTATCCAGCTGCAGAAAGTGCTCCGGCGTGCGAGTCCGGAAGATGTGTTTATGTGTCTGGCCATCTCTGGAATGCAGAGCTGCCAAAGAAAAGGCTGGGAAAGGCAGCCGTGCCGGCGCTGACCTGCTAGCCCAGACAGCCCAACTGCTGCTCGCAGAGAGGGAAAAAACAGCTCCTCCGCGGCGCCGAGGGGCTCCTGCCTGCGTGGAGAGCGCAGGGTGGAAGGATGCTCAGGGCCTCCCCCAAAAGTCAAAAAATGTGTCAGATGCAGAGATGTTTTGAGACATCAGGAGGGGAGGATCCGGCCTCGTGATTCTTGGTTTCCTCTATGGGCTTCAAAGCCGAGGGGGCCTGGGTCGAGGTGGGCCTGACTTGCATCTTCTGGCGTTTGCTCCAGCTCTTCAGCGCCCTACAGCTGGTGCTCGGCAGCCTGCAGGGCTCGGGTTTTGGCCGGCTGAAGAGAAACTTTCCTTTGCTCAGGATTTTCTGTGTGTGCGCAAAAGGCCTGCTAGAAAACTGTTGTGACTAAAATGATCGCATATGTCCTTCAGCTTAGGAAAAGAGCGCTCTAAGTGAGAGCATGTGTGCGCTGAGAAAAAGTCAGGCTCATGTGCTTGGGAAGTTCGTATTGATACAAACAGGGAGGCTCCCTGCTGCCCACAGATTTCCCACATAAAAGTCCTACTGGTAGCCGTGGGAACTCGGCAGCAGCCACGCTGTGGCTAAAGTCACCACTCTAAAAATATAGTGAAATTAGTGTTCGTAAAAGTGAAAAACATGCCACAAGAATGAAGATGTTCTGTTTCGCAGCCATGGAAATTACAGGAGTTCTGGCATAGCAGAAAGAGCTAAATTTTGTAGTTATTCTGGCTTTGGAAAGGGATTTTTGGTGAATTTTGAAAAGGATTCTTTGAGCGAAAACCTCCGGCTTTTAGGAAATCAGTTTGTCGCATCAAAACATAAACGCCGCAGGTTTTGCACATGAGGTGGCATGGGCCTGTGTTAAGTGCCCTGTGGAAAGGACAGATCCTGTGCTGCACAGTGGCCCCTAGTGAAACTGAAGTGTTTGCTTCACTGTCTGTGAAATCATTTCTAGCAGCTGGTTTGTTATTAATTTCAGCTCTGCCTTTCGATCGCACCCTCACCTGAGTCAAACCATGCCACCAGCTTCGTATCTTCAAGGCAAATAAAAAACCATGGGAGACTATGAGCGACCCACAGGCTTATTGTGATGCAAATTGAACACGAACCTGGGACTCGGAGGAAAAAATAATATTAACAAGAAAGCTATTGTTCTGACTTAGTGGTATAATTTAGCACCATTTTCATCTCAAGGTTCCCTTTTTTGACTTTTTCTGCTATACCCACAGTAATGAGAGGGGCCAGCTGTGCAGGCTGTGACTCCTTCTGCTAGAAGGTGAATTTGTATAGTGTCTCCATTTGCTTTACGTGCACCCATGTCCTCAAACAGGTATTGCCGTCCCTCACAGGTTTATTTGCCGGTACCACGAGGGTCTGAAGCACCAGCACTTTAGTTAAAGCCTCGGATGAAGCTCTCTCCCCGTGTCCTATCAACCCCGTTTCCCTTGATTTTCACAAAGAGATGCCATTAAGGGACCGGGGACATCCTCCCCTCGCCCTTCCCTCTGTTTTCTCGGCCACCACCCTTCCCTGCGGAGCCGGCCGAGGAGCCGGCCGACCCCTCGATCCAGCCGGGTTTTGTGCTCGGCAGGCAGACACCACCTTCCCATCCCCACCCCCACGCCAGCAATAGCTTATGACAGCAACAATCTTAAAAATAAAACAGGAAATGATTTCAATAGGGGATGTGGTGGCTGACAGAGAAAAGTGGAGTAGGTCTGAGGCGCAGTTGCTCTTTTGTGTGAACATGGAGCCCCTGCAGAAATGTGGCAGGGCAGTGTTTGTGCGGCCTTTCATGTGGTAGGAGGACCCAGGCTTGTTTTCGCTGTTGTCGCTACCGGGACGTATTGTAGTGGTTGTCCTCGCAACCCGGGTCTGAAGGCAGCTGTTTGCAGCGCAGCAGCATTTCACTGAGGCTGCGTGACCCCGGGGAGGTACTCAGCACACGCTCGCTAGTGCATGGGCAGTCCCCGGTGCCCTGGCCTGCGTTCAGGGCGCCTGTGATAACCCCTTAATTTCAACATCACAACTACTTCCTTCCATTTACTGCTCAGGCAGCAGGGATATGTGCGCTCTGGCCAGCAAATAGTTTACTTGCCCACCACATTCCAGAATTAGATACTGTTTTGGTCTCATGCCTGAACTAAACACCTACTACTTCTTCTGAAATGAGCCTCTAACTGTTCTGTTATATCTGTTTGAATTATTGAGTTGGAAGTCTTGAGCTACCCCAGTCCTACATGTTGCCGAGAGCTCTTCATTCTTCTTGTTTTCCCACTGGGGATCAACTGGAAGGAGGAGCGGGAATGGGCGTGTGCTGCCCCGGGAAGGCGGACGGTCCCGGCGTCCCTCCGACAGAAGGACGGGCTGTAGTGCCAGAACGCTGATTGATTCCTTGGAGCTGATGTCTCGGGCTGGGAAATACACTTTCGGTTTGCTTCCACCAGCTTTGTATTTGTAGTGAATATTTATTTCTCCCTCCGGTTGGGTTAAGCAATTTTTTCTGCAGTATTCAAATGCTTGGAACGGAAGTTCAAATTCTTCTTTGTCTTCAAACACAAACATGCCATATCTGGGTCAGGAGGTCCCTGACCTGCAAATCACCGGAGGTTGAAAGAGTATATCAGGGTAGTTTTATTATATGCCTGCCCTGGTCTTGTACTCTTCCCTAGGCATCTGCTATTGCCAACATTAGAGACAGGATATTGGGCTAGAGGGACCTTTGGTCTGACCTCCTATGGACGTTTTTATGGTCTTTTGTCTTTATCTGGGGCCTCCAGAGGCTAATAAAGATTTTGTAAATATAAAGAATTCATTGTGATCCAAGAAGAAGTCATAAGCATAGGGGGGGTCTTTCAGCCTTGTGTTCCCTAGGAGCAAAGGTCTGATAAGAGAAGTCTGGCAAGTGCTGATGAAACAACATCCAAAGTCTATCAGTTGCTAGACAGATGGTCCTTAGTGGGTAATGAAAATAACTGTTTCTGGACACGTTTTAATATACACTTCTTTGTATGGTATATGATTTAATTATTTCATACAGAATGTGATTTACTAGATTTGCTTCTAGCATTGGCCCACTGCTTCACTGGAAATAGCTGATCTACCTCTCTCCTGATGCTTCTTAGCTGTTTTCTTCAAAAGAGAAACATGTCCCTTCAGAGGTCCCATTTGCCAAGCCCTGAAGACCTGCTCTGAAGGGTGGGTACCAGCCCTTGTCATTCGTGTTATCTAAGTGGAGCAACTCTGGTATCACGATATGCTGGGCACGTGTTGTGCTCGCATGAAACGCATGGTATTTGTGCTGCTGCTGGAGATGAGTGCTCAGATATCTTCAGTGTACCAGGAAATGCCAAGGGGTTTTGAGACAGCAGAAAATCATCTGCTGAGACTCCTTTTAGACTTGCTTTCTCTTCAGTCTGCCTCTCCTCTCTGTTTGGTCAAAGGGAGCATTCAGGGCAAAAGTCCATTGTGTAACTTGATTTTCATTCTCCCTTTTCAGTTTGCTTTAAAAGACTTTTTTACATAAAGTATAGCAGCTTCATAGCTGGGAAAGGACCTTTGTCAGCTAGCGGCTGCTGCCAGGAGCGCAGCTGGCGAGATGTGTCCTTATTCACCTACTGACACTGAGTGCTCCTCAGACGTGGCATTGGGTTGTGGCTACCACGTACTGCTGTAACACAGTCCAGACCGCCATCCTTTCCTGTCCGGCCTGACAGGAGGTTGGGTGCTGCCAGGGAAGGTGTACAGCTGCGCTCCTGGTCGGTCCCCGGTGGGCAGCCATCTCGCTCTCACCCATGCTCATGGCCATCCCCTGCCTGCAGGATCTCTGCCCTCCGGCATCATGGGGCGCCTCTTTAACCATCGCTGCTGTCTAACCTGTGCCTCCTCCTGGCTACTGACACGAAGCCCATTCGTCCAGACTGGGGGGAAAGAAAGAAAAAGAACAAGTTTGTTCCCACAGGCAATGTGCTGAAGTTAAAAAGCAATGATCAGGCAAGGATTTTTTAAAAATCCTGTTCATTTTTCCATCTTTCTTTGCTTCTTCTGAGCCTGGACAAGTCCCCTCAAGAATGACATTAAGCATATCAGAAGCGCTATTCTCTATATTCTGCTGTAGCTGTTTAGAAGTCATCTGCTTCATTGCAATTGCAATGTCTTGATCAGCTTTAGTATTGACAACTGTAGAGAAGATGCTATTTTTGAAATCGGCCTCTACATTCAGGTTTTGCCTACTCCCAAAATAGTCCTGAGGATTTAGATTTCTATGTGCCAAACCCTGCCACCGCCTGCGCCCAAAAGGGTCAGGGCACTGGCTCTGAGGCCAGAGCGCATGACAGGCACGCAAAACTGAGTTGAGTTTATGCACGGTTACACGGGGAAGGGAAAAGAAGCTTTTGCTTCTTTGTATTTTCCTGTGTACTGTATAGCTTTAAAAAAGCGAGTGTTTTCATCAGAGTGAGCAGAGGATATGGTCCTGCTTGAAAACTTTCGCAGTGACACATCACGACTTGCAAAGCGATGAGGATCTGTTTGATGTTATGAAGTGTCGATACAATGTACAGCCTGGAAAAAAAGCACTTTACGCTTAAAAATACTCCCTTCTTAGAGCGACAATTAAAATGGCCAGTTGGGGTTCTGCTAAGAAACTAAAAAAACCCCAGAAGCAAGCCCACAACAGCTTGTGGAGAGGGTCAGCCTTTTCTAGAAAGTTACAAATATCTAAAGCTAGGTGAGCACCTTTTAAACCATCGTGAATGTCTGCATGTACATCTAACCTGTCTTATCTGCGGCGATCCTGGTTACTCATTCAGAGAGGCAACCAGAGATTGCTGAAGGCAATAGAAAAACTCACAGCAATTTCAGTAGGTTTTAGGTTAGGTCATGCACTTGGACTGTCAAAGTTAAGTCTCAGCGGTGCATTTAAGTCTTTAGTGGCCACTACAGCTGCTACAGCTGTTTCAGAGTTACAGCGAGAAGATGCATTTCTAAAGGTTCATGTTTCTGACACCCTTATTAGTGGGAACTGGCCCTCTCCTACACCCTCACAGCAGGGACTGAGAGTTTCCACCAATTTGGCTGGCAAATCTGAAAACGTCGACATTTGAACTTTTTTGTAATAAAAGCGGAAAGGCTGCCTTTCTTACCCAAAGGCATAGCAAGAAAGTTTTGGGGGGGGGGGGGGGATTAATAGCGTCCCTTGGCAAAGGCTGAAGCTGTAAGCGTGGACAAGGCTGTAGTGCGAAGAGCGCTGCCGCGCAGAATTTGCCGTAAAGCAGCAGGTTTGGAATCAGCTCCGGCCGGCCGGCGGCAAAGGGGACGGGGCTCCCCGGCAGGCGGGGGGCCATGGCAGCGGGCACAGCCGTGGGGGGCGTGGTGGCCCCCCCGCCGCATCTGCGACGCCCTTGCCCGCCGCCCTCGCGCCGCGCCGGGGCTATATTTTGCAAGTGGGTTTGCTGCCGCCCGGCAAGCACAGGCACGCTTTTCTGGCATCTGGAGCATTTTGCTGAGCGCTTTGGTAGGACACTACTGGCCGGACAGCACATTTCCAGATTTAGATTATAAGAGGAAAACAGCAAGTGGTAGGTTCAAGTACGGGTCAGGGGATATGTTATACCCCAGTTCTTCCGTCGAGCGCTCGTAGTCCTCCGGGACCGACACTGTGAGCCACGCTCGATAGAGACGGCCGAAGGTGCCTGCTTTTATGATTGCTAGTGCCATTCACACCGGGAAAATGTTGTTATCATGTTGTAAACATCATTTTTAATATCGCAGAATCTCTTTGGCTGGTGTTTTAGCTTCAAATGAGAGCGGACCACGTCCCTTTTCTCCTTTCCTCTGAAGCCGTTAAGCAGCATTTTAGCAGGAGGTGTCTGGACAGAAAAGTGGGGTACAGAGATGATACGATATTCCAGATCTGATGATAGACTTATTTTTTACATAGCTGCTATTAGCAATGAGTACTGTTTGCAGGGGGAAAAAAAAGCCACAGAAAGCTGTAGCCTGCACCATACAGAACAAAATTGTTAGCGCTGATGGCCACACGATGGACACACACGAGAAACCAGTAGTCTAACTGCGTGCCATCAGCCTGCAGTATAAACAAGCAACATTTAAATACCACATCTGCAGCAAAACCCGAATTTACAGAGAGCAGAAACCAACCTACTGACCCAGTTCACAGCCACCACCTGCCGTTGAGTGGGAGAGCGTTTCCCGGTGACCTGAAGGGAAAGGGGCACCCTGACAATCACGTTTAATAACCACAGTCTGGCTTGGAGCACTGCAAGGTTTTTAGATTAAGTTCTGTTTAGCTAAACTTCGGACCGCCTTTCAAGCGACAGTATTGCCTTCTCAGGTAGACCCAGGGCTGCACAACCCCTCTTCTCCCCCCTCCCAGGATAAATGTTGACGGCTGGATGAGCAGCAGTTGCGATATCGTGGGAGAAAGCTGCTCACCCTTCAGTCGCCGTAAGAAACGGAGCGCTCTTTCCCACCGGCGCTGGGTTAAACCGCGTGTGAAACCGGAGCGTAGGCCCCCACCGTGCGTCTGCTGAGCCAGATCTAGCCCAAGCAGGAGTTAGTCATTAATAACGCGCCCGGGCTGCAACGCACGCCGCTTGCGCCTCTCCCACTGCCGTTATCGAATGATGCTTTTAATGCCAAAGTGCAGGGCGCCGAGCGCCCGGGCGCTGCCACGCTGGGCTCTGGGGAGGGTGGGCCCTGGCGCAGTGCCGCCCTGCCCCATGCATAACGCAGTAATTCAGGTTTTATTTTAATTATTTTTTCTTGTCAGGACAACCCCAAGCCAGGTAAGGAGATTCAGAGGGGCTGAAAAGGTGGAGCAACACCAACTTCTGAGGTCTGAAGACCTGGGAAGGTTTTGCTTTGGTGTGGATTAGTTAAAATCGTGATAAAACACATGTAAACTAGCACTGTTAATCTAATGGTGCTTATTTTCCGCAACAGTATTTTTTTCCCTTGGAGCAATCCAGATTCCAAGTTCCAGCCTTAGCTCTTGCTCGGAGGAACCTCCCGGGGACCTCCTGCTGCCTGCCTCAGCCCGACCTCAGCCTCCAGGTCCTACCCAGAGCGGGTGAAACACCGCTGAAATAGAGGCCCGTTAATTTAACCTCCTTTAGTTTAACCTAGTTTCTGTATGACACGGGCATGTTGCGACCGCTGCTCATTCGGGAGCTACTCGTGCAGTTTTGGGAACTGGCTCGCATGGCCTCAGCGGGGCGCCCGGTGAGCATCCCGCGCCGGCAGGAGCCCGCGGGCACAAGCAGATGCCCTGGCAATGGCCAATGCAGCTGTGGCAGCAGGCAGCCTTGCTTTGAACGTGAAAACTTGGAGCTGGGAGCCTGGCAAGGAGCGGGGGGAGGAAGAGGAAGAGGAAGGTCTCCTGTCTAAAACTGGCAGGAATAGGCAGAGCTGGCTACCCGTATTTCTGCATATTCTGGTCTTTCAATGCCCCCTATTTGCTGCTTATGAATCAGTGACAGTTTTATTCTGCTTTTGGTCAAATGCATGCTATTCCGCAAAGACTAGTGTTTAAAATTATCGTATTCCAGCTCTTCTCTTGCTCGGTGGTTTTTAAATACTTGATAAATTTTTTGGGCTGCTTGATTGTTTTAGGCTAATTATTGCAATATTAAATAAGTTTTGAATCCAAATCTGACAGAATTCCTGACTCTCTGTAGATCTCAGAGACAACAGGCTAACGAACAATAGAAAATTGTCTCTAAACAGTTAGGAACATAAGCTCTTTTCAGTAAGGACTTCATCTTCTTATGTGTTTGCAAATCATTCTCCATCCCCGTGTTATTAGAGAGGCCTCTGAATTTGCAGCCTTCCTCACAATGTGCAAGATCTGCTCATAGAAATAGATCTGTTGTCTTTAAGCAGGCTACATATCCTGAAGTGGTAAAATTTGTCATAAAATAGGTATGAATGATATTTGCTGCAACTGCTAAATATGTACAAATCACTTAAATTATGTATTTTAACTGCAGTAAATAAATAAGTACTAGAATTCATTCTATTTTCTTAAATAGTATGTTGCACTGACGCATAATGAATAATAAACAGTAAACCTGATATTTATTGCTACTACTTCTTCCTATGAGTTTTATGTTTGGTTCTGTTATTACTAAGTATTCTATTTTCAGTGAAAATTCTTCAAACGTAAAAACATGACTAAAATGCAGTAAGCTGCAAGCAAAACAACCACATTTGAAAGAATGCAAAAAGTACTTTGGCAAATTGTTATCTTTACAGTGGTATCTTTGCTCTATATATTTACACAAATACACAGAAAGATATTATATATTAATTACACAGGAAAATCTTACTCATCTCTGTAGAAAAACAGTAGAGAGATTTTACATGTGGCTCAGCTCTAGGACAAGGTGATATTTGTGTGTCTGTGCTGTTTTCAAGATGCAGTTTATCTAACACTGGAAAAGGGCATGGTTTGGCTGACTAAACTCTGGAGTGATGCTCAATGATAAAAGTGCTAAGGGGAATTTTTGGGTCGCCTAAAAGACAACGTAAAAGACTCTGTAGGTGTAAAAAAACCAAAAAAACTTTTTTTGGTGGTTGTATAAAAGCTTACTGACATTTTATGACACAGAGCAGCCCCCCCCCCCCCCCCCCCGCCCCCAATACATTTGACTCCCCTTGCACAATGTAGCCGCCTTGAAAATGCAAGCTTGCTCACACGCAGGTGTTACTTTGGCGCTTGGGCTCATCTCGCCTCTCTCTGAGAGTTTGGTTGGACGCTTTGTGGCCTGAACTCCAGCAGGCTGTAGCACACATGGGCACAAATGATGAGAAGGGCAGGCACACAGAACCAGCAGCTAATCTGGGATGTGCACCACTAGTTATCTGCAAAACGCTAGGCATAGCAGACGTCGGAGAGCTGAGGCAAACCCTGCCCCAGTTTCACATCCTCGGGAGTGAGACCTCTGCCCAAGTCCCTGCGAGGTGACCCCCGCCCCATCATGGAGGCACTGCCGCAGGCCAAGGGCTGGCTCTTGTGGCTGCAGGAACGTGCTGAGCCGGGCAGCATCTGGGAAAAGACCTGCCAAAGATGGACAGCCTGAATCAAGAAAGCCCCAGTAGTCAGCAGCATGGTGTGGAAAAAAGGGTCAGTGGGCTGATGGGGATGCTTGTGAGAGCAGCTCTCTGCAAGACAGATTTGCATCAGGAGAAGAGCATTTGTCATGATGGTGGTAGATGGATCTGGCGGGTCTGGATGGTGATGGACAGTCTTCTCCATTCCTTGCTCCTCCAAGAGGGCTGGCTCTTCTCAGCAGGCTTGTTTGAAAGAGAGAAGTGGAGCTGTGGAGTGTGTTGACACAGTCATCAATTCAGAATTTTGAGCTCACTCCCAGACCTGGGATTGCCTTGTAGCCCACCCTACCCCAGCTGCACTCCAGAGGTCTCCAAGAAGTGCGGCTGGGTTTTGGCTTCCCTCTCCGGTCTGCCTGGGTGCACCTGGGGATGCTGCAGCTCAGGCCTTGTAGCAAACAAAGGTCATGCATAGCAAGCATGCTCTGGGCAGGATTTGTCCCATCCAATCCATGGGCCCAGCTGATGGGGAGAAGGAAGTGTCCTTGGGAGTAGGTCTGGATCTTCAATAGGCTAAGCTATCCTCTGCAAGAGCCTTCTGCTTTTGCCTAGAGAGGGAACCTGGCATGAGTAGCGCTCTCTAATCTTGCTTCCCCAAAGTCACCTGGGAGAAAATACCTACTTTGACCCAAACTACAACCCCCTGCAGGTGCGGAGACAGAAAGGTGGTAGTGGTAGGTCTCGGTGGGTCACGTACATGAACCCTTGGGTCTGCTCCTCCTCTTGCAATGTGACCTCAGCTCATGGGACTTCAGCCCTTTCCCATCTCTAGCTACCACTGTTTCAGGGTCTTGCTTCTGGGGGAACAGATGAATCTTGGTGCCCACCAGGTTAGGGAGTGCAAAGGGACCTTTTCCTCTTCGGTACAAGGCCTGGGTTTCCTGCCCTCTGATGCTGGATCTTCATTTCGGTAAAGACATTACTGTTGCTGCTCTTTGTGGAGTCCCAGGTCTGTCTTGACAATTATCCCCGGAAAGTTTTACTGCTTTCGCTTGCAGTCCCAGCCCTGACTACATGACAAACCGAGCTCTAAATACTGTTGGAAAAGTAGCTGGGCTCTAGCACAGTCTTCTGACCTGAAAAGTCAACAGTCCTCTTTCCACTCTCCCAGGCTCTTAGAAAGCACTGCAGAAACCAAAAAGAGCATGATTATTATTGAGTCTCAGGATTTCTTTAGCAAAGCTTATAATTTAAGGGCCCTGATTTATGAATTTTGAAAGACTGGGAATGGCATTATTATAAGTTCAAGGCAAGTTGTATGCATCACAAAGTCAGAGAAGGAGGTCTTATCGGGAGCCAAAATTAAGAGTTTTTAGACAAGAGTAGACAGCAAGGGAGAATTCCTGGGGCTGAATTTTGGTTTCCTAACACCACAGCCCCACCTGCTAATCTAGCTCAAAATTTGTCCTGAAGTCAAACAAACCATCCTGGATGCAGCAGGTTTGATATTTTTTCTTCTCACTTTTAAATCCTGTTGAGCCAGGGAGGCTGCCTGCCAGGGGTGGGTGGCAAAACTCTCAGATATTGATTTTCAATCTGCCAGTCTTTAGAGTGAAAACATTTCTTTCATGTCACCAAGCAGCCCTGTGACTTACCAGGTATTTTTGCGCATCATCACAGTGAAGACAATGAAACATCCTGTGAAGTAAATGCATTAGCAAAACACCACAAGACACAATTGTGAAAAACACAGTTCTCTGTTCCTTTTCTACACAGACGTTTGGTTAGAAGTGCAGACACACTGTATCTGAAATAGCTTTCTCTTGTGATTTGGCTTCTTTTTAAGCCTCAAACCATTTAAAGCTCCAGTCCTCTCCCTCAAACTCTGTTGAAACTTGATGTGGGAGAATGTAGGCTTTCTCCTACTGCTTTCAGTCACTGTCTGACATATTCTGAATGTGCCTTGATGTGTCCGCTGCTTTTAGTATTGCTGGCTAACACGAAGCACTTGATCTCTTCCTTCCTGCTGACACACATAATTCACATTTCAGTAGAGAAATATTGCTGTATTTATCAGGGAGATCACGTGGGAGACCGCTGTAGCAACCTCCAGAGACCAGGATGAGGTTCCCAGATCTCTCATTAAGACACTGTTACTGGCTTAGTCATTCAGTTTTCCTACAGCTTTATACTGCTATAGATTAGGGCTTCCTGAATACTAAAAATCATATTAATAGACCTTTACGCTGCAAGCAGAAGGCTTTCTCCTGCAGTTGCTGCTTTGAAATCCATGGAAATTTTACTCATTTTCCTAACTTCTTTGGTGCCTTTTTCAGTGTGCTTTGGGACATGGCACTGTTGGAGCTGTAACCTTAGGAACAGGACCTGCAGGTGGGATGCTGTGGCCTGGAGAAACAAGATGTCATTTTTTGCAAATGCAGAGTGTGAGATGCATCATGCCTACCCTGGACTGGGAAAAGATTTTCTACCAACGTACAAATCCGCCTGCACTTTCGGGCACATGTAGCATTCTTTGTTACTCCCTGTCCCTAAGTCCATGGCTAGCCTTGCTATATTTAAAGTTTATTGCATCTCCCTAAAAGCTGGCTGAACTCTGTTGGCGGGTGAAATGATTCCTTTAATGTCTCCTAAGTTTATGGCTGCAACAACATTGCTTTAATATCTTTTGGGACGGTTAATGCTCTATGAAGAGAATGATATCCCAGCAGTTCAGAGTAGGTATTGACCAGACACGTTGCTCACTTATATAGGCCTTTGCTGGGGTATCAGCATGAAAACAGGAAATGACGTGGGAAATGTTAATAAAACTTGACAACAACAGCTCAAAAGGTGTTTGATCCACCATTTAAGTGTACATAACTATTACAGGATGAGGAAACAGGAAATATGCTGAGGGGGAGGAGATGAGAACAGAGAACTGTAAAAAGAATGAAAAGACTGCACTTGAAAAATTCCAAGTCACCCTTTCTGAAGTCAGTTGGCATGCACCAGGCATTATTCACAGCACGCAGTTCCTCACTTAGGTGTTACGCATGTAAACCACAAGGAGCCAGAATTGAGATCCATAGTAATAAATTCCATCTTGGCACTAAATATGAGACCAAGTTAATGCCAAAAAGAAAAACCCCACATGAAAAAACAAAAGTTATTTCCAGGCAAGGGTTTTAAAATTTTCAAAAACAGATCAGCTCTCTGTGTTTCACAGTTCTTCTGAATCTGCATTTGCCTAGAACCAAGAATAAGTGAAATGCCATAGTGCTACTTCTTCTATTCAGAAAGGATATTATCATTTCATGATCACTTTCTATCTTTTTTTCTCCTCAGATCCGCCACACCTCACCCCACGTCCTTTCATAAGTAACTGAGTCAGAAAAAAAAATCCCCTCTTTTTCCTGATGTATTTTAATGCAATGGCTTCTTTACATTCTTATCATTGAGGTTTGCATAATTAGTTCACTGGTAACCCGTTCTGATTGAAGTCTAACAAATTTTTTAATTTTAAAGAACTGTTCAGAGAAAAAAAAAGATGTTGATTTGGAAAAAATAATAGCAAAACACTTCCCTTATGTCACCTTTTATTAATATCATTCAAAGCATTTTAAACACTTGAAGTCATGATTCACAGTTTATAGACAAGTAAACTAGACTCTAGAGTTGAGGATGTTCAATAAACACCACAGAGTAAACTAATGGTGGAGTTTGAATCTGCTGATATCCAGCCTCATTCCCCCTCCACTGGATAATACCATTTATCATGACAAATATATTGGAATAAGCCATTTTCTAATATGCAGGACACTCATTATCTTCCTTATAATACCCTTGGACCTTTAAAAACGGGAAGTAATAGGTCAACACTTCCTTCTAGCCATGGGTCTACAGAAGCCACTAAAGCTTAGGGTCTTTGAGGGAGGGGGCAGAAAGGAGACGCCTGTGTGTTGAGAGGGCACAGAAAGAGGGACTATCCTGATAGCCAAGAATGACTACCAAAAGCAAAGGCTGTCTTGGCCTTCTTCAAGCCATGGGAAGTGAGGGAGGTGGCTAAGCATCTTCTGTTATTCAGAGGTTTGGATAGGATTCATCCACCCTAGCTTCGGTGTTCATCGCACTGATGAATACACAGCTAAAACAAGTCAGCTATATCACTCTGGAGTGATATATCAGTTTCTCAACACTGACTACAGAGGGTAGCAACCTCAGATTTCTATGTCTACCTTCTGAATTTCCTGTTCCTCACCATTTTCAGTTTAAAATAATTCATTGCCTATTGCTAATTTGATCGGCACACAGGAGGGCTCTGGCACAAGCTGGCTGCCTTTAATCTTTGGCGTGGATGTCTCTTACTTCAGAAGAGTAAGTAGGAGGATGTGGTGGTCTTCAGATGGAAGATTGTGGTGGTGACATGGCAGGGACAAGACACCTGAAGAGTGGGAATTGCTCCTGCAGTACCTGTGTGGCCTTGTTTTTCCCCTTCCTACAGATCTGCGATGGCCATCGTCTGCCCGGAGCCTCCTGGCTGCTGACTCCCGGTGGGGAGAAGGTTTGGCTTCTTATGGTGCTTTTCCTCAGCTGTTGCCACTTGGCAGCTCAGACAAGACTTGTGACCATTCAGCTTGGACAGGACTGCCTGCATGTTTCCTTCCACATGATTTTCATCTTTTGGCTGTATAGGAAGTGAGTGATACGTGGCCTCATTCAAGCAGCTGACACCACAAACTGCGTGTGCTGTGCTGCGTTGTTTCGTGAATCCAACTGCTTCTGGTGGCAGCATGCTGCTTATTGATACAGCTATGACAGCTGATACATAAAAATTTAACCTAGCCATATACTGAACTGCAAAACTTCCTAAATGCTATGAGGTGCTTGTTTGCTGTTTTTTAAAATAATTTCAGTGGAGGCTGGGAGAAATGCAGTGTTATAACCCTTGATAGCTACATTACGCTAAGCACAAGCTTGTTCTATCAAGCGAGTGTGTGAAGTGTGTATATCCATATGCACATACATGCGATTGTACCTGTTCTTAATCTGATGTTGAAGACTTGCCCTGTTTAAAGTGAAGCAACAGCCTATTGTTTTCAGTATTTAAATGCAAAGAGCTAAACCTGTCCCTCTCCTAAGTCTATGATATCATTGCCTGGCATCTCAATAACTTCCTCCAAAATACTTTCATGTCCTCCTATGTTACACAAAATTGCAAATTGCCAAGTTTATTCATAACCGGAGTGAAATATCACCTGCACGTTGGCCTGTCATGGTAGGTACAGTGTGGCTGGTGACGAGTTCTCTTTTCATCTTTACTCAGAGGCAGGAAAGATAACACATGGACAGCTAGGGAGCAGGCTTTCTATAAAGGGTGATTTGTCTATGGTGCAGTCTTACTGTGTGTGTTTAACTCTTCTTTGGGTAATGATATTGAGAGCAAAGTAATCTCATGGCTGGCATAATACCATGATGCTTTTCTGCAAGACTGACTATAAGCATGAGAGCACTTCAATTACACTTTCTTTTGGGAGGCAAAAAAAGCAAACTCCAGTTTCACTAGAGAGTCATCGTTTACCCTCATCATTGGCTTCCAATTTACTCCACCATTTTTAGGCTCTTTTGCTGATCAAAGATTTCTTTCATTCACTTTGAACCTGGGCAGCTAAGGGCCAGTATTTGTGATTGCCTTGGGGAAAACAGTGGGAGTGGAGAAATATGCCTAACACTGTGTGTCCTTATGTGCTTTTCGAATGAAGTCTTGTTTGTTGATTCCAGAAAAGAAAAGGTCAAGTCTGAGGTGGGTTACATGTCAGTGGTGTGGCTGAAGCAGTCATCTGGTGCTGGTAGTAGCATGAAAAGTTTGATATGGAGAGCATAAAAAGGGACGAGGGGTGGAGAAGAGAAAGCTGAGGAAGCTTAAAGCATCAGGCATCACTGGCAGGGTGACCTGGGGCCACCATTTGGGAATGAGCTTTCTGAAGGCAGCAAAATGTTTCAGTGCATTTGGTTTTGTGTGATGACTCCTGACAAGATTTAACAGGGGTGAGCTCCTGAGGAGGACTGCATACCCCTGTCTCTCTCTGACTTCGGTGGCCGCCAGGAGGGCTCCACACTTTCTGGAGAGCACAACCCTCTCCTGTGCAGGGGCATAACATCACCCCTCAGGGCCGTATTCTGGCTCTGGTCCTGCAGTAAATCTAACACGAGCCAAGGTGCTCAGGGCAAGGGCTGCACCAGAGCCCTTTGTGTTTAAGCCCTCATATGGGCTGGCAACCCTCCCCCACCCCCATGCCCTGTCCCAGGACCTTCACATGAGGGTATAAAGGACCATGAGAACCAGGGGCTGTGCTGTGAGGTGGTTTCTTGATGTTATTTGAGCCTCTTCAACAAACAAGAGGAGCCCCAGCTCTGGTGAACGCCAAGGGCAGCGGCAGCGAGGCAGATGTAGGCAAGCAGGAGTCGACTCCTCAGACATGAACTCCTCCTGGCCACCGTGGCAGGTGTGGGCCGTGCCCTCCTGTCTGATGGTGATGCCTGTGTCACTAGTGCCTCACATGCCAGGTTTGTTTGTCCCCCCCCCCTTCAGTGCCGCCTCTGCATTGCTGTGATTATATGGAAATACCACAACGACCCAAGAACATGACACATGCGGCATCCAGGGTGAAGTAATTTTTTCCAGTTATCCCTTGTCCTCCTTTTTGTCTTGGTGCTTTCCCAGAAGTATTCTCCTCTTTGAAACTCTTTGTCTCCTGTTTTCAGATACAAAACTATGGTGGAGGGCGGCAGTTTCAGGAGTGTCCTGTGCTGCTTTGCTTGTGGACAGAGGGCCTGACTATTTTAGATTAATGATTAAAAAACAAACAAACCCAAACCCCATCAAACAAAACCCTGAAAAACTCTTAATTTTAATGGGATTTTTCTGAATGGGAGGAATAATGAATGTTTATCTAGGGGAACCTTGTCTGAACATTTTCCTCTTTCTGTTTGCCTGCTTATTAGAAAATGAGATTTGTGGTGGACATACAAGAAGCCCAGACAATTCTAGTCGAGTTAGAGACAGGAGGTACAAAATGGTTCAGTAGATGAGCAATTGGCAGAGAGAGCCCAAAAAGCCTGGGGCACCTGAACCACCTGCAAGGTCTTGCTTCAGAGAACAAAGACTAGGAGTGCAAAAGGCAGCTCAGGCATACAACCAGGCTCACTAAAAGAGATGGCAGTGGAATATAATTTTAAATAGTGTGGCAAGGCCTTCTAGGCAAAAAAAATCACCTGGCACAATACAAAGTGCAACCCACTGACTAGTAGAAGGCTTGACCTTGCCAGTCACCTTTCATGCTGAAGGCCAGAGTGCACAAGTCCTTTTGCAATGGGTGCTTGGCTGTGCTGGCTTGGTGCAAACTGACGGGGATGAGGAGTGGAGCCGGTGAGATGCCACAGGAAGCAGAGATCCTATGTTAAGCCAATGCGCCCCTGCGCTCACTTGCTGATATTCAAATGTAGAGTCCAAAAAGAGGCAAGGTGAGGATAGACCTGAGAAAACCCCAATTTAAGAGTGACATTCTTCAAGTTAGAGATATCAACCAGTGCAATTTTCTCAAAGGCTTTACTCCTGCAAGCTGGTGGTCACCACTGTCTCTTCAGGTCCCTATGCCTGCATCTCCTGTAAAGCTGATTTTGTTGCCTTTCTTTCAGAGCTGCTGTCCCCTGGGGTGAGAGCATAACACCTTGTTGTGGTGATTGAGCTGGTGGCCCAGTGTTAGACAGCAGCTCTTTGTGCCTTATAGGAATGAGCCCATGGAGCCTCTTAACAGCTTTACCTCCTTTAGGTGGACCTGGTGCCTCCTGAACTTATGTATTGACCTTTCTCTGTGAAACCAACAGACAGGCAAATAGGAGGATAAAACCTGCTGGCTTCGGTCTTTTAAAGTGCTGACAAAGTCCCTTGTAAAGAAGCTTTGTGGTGATAGTGGTGAGAAGTTGCCCAGAGACAGATGTCCACGTAGAGAAATAAATGGGCACTCGACAGCCCAGCAGAAGATGAGGCTCAAGGAGTGCCCTGTTCTGTGTGGGGCGCTGCCCGGGGAGAACCATCTGGGAAAAAGAAGGAAATATTTGTGAGGTGGGGTTTCACTACCAAACCTTCTCAGGAGCTCAAGGAGATTCCTGTGTTGCCACATGTCCTTCTGAACCACGTATTTTAACCAGAGGAGCCATAAATGAACCGCACAGTGGCCCCAGGCTTTATAAACAAACCTAAATGTTAGGAGCCATTTCTGGAAACTGAGTTCCAGGAACTCAAGTACCCCAAGACCACAGAAAATACTTGGTAAACAGGAGGCCCTGGGAGGTGCAACCGTCCTGACTAAGATCCAAGATCTCCATCTCCAAGATGCTCTGAGACTCCCGTAGATCCCGCCACCAGCAGCTGCTCGGAGATAGGAAAGAAAACCCTGGCAACAGCCCTCTGAAGGCGTTATGTTACAGACAAACAGAGAAATGCCACTGAGGTGAGTATGAGACCTCATTCCACTCAGCAAAAAATCCCAGCTGTTGACATTTCTGGAAAATGACAAATGACTATTACAGGCAACGGAGAATGTTTTGGAATAACAGTGAAGATGGTGTCATTGTAGGGATATAATAAAGGAATTTCCTGGGTGTTGATTCAGACAAACTGTTAACATTACTAACTAAGAGTTACGGATGCCTTCTACGATGTTGCCTTTGAGTGTTCAATACCTTTCAGGAGCGTTGTTTGTACAGTGTAAAAACTGGTGAAGTAGATTTGTTTTAAGGAATTCTTTCTCTGCAACTATATTAACCTCTCTCTCAAAAAAAAAAAAAAAAAAAAAAAAAAAAAAAAAAAAGCAAGAGGTAAATACTTCCGTTATCTACTACTAGAATAAAGGCACTTAAAAATGTTTGTTTTGATGCTTATAAACTGCAAGTTTTACATCGATAATTGAATTGTGAAATACTCGTAAGAGGTAGGAAGTGCTAATGGGAGGAAGCATTGTACGTTTTGTCCTTTTCTAAAACAAAACAATGTTTCCTCTCGTTTCCTGGAGTAAAGCACTATTTTAAACTGTTACAGGGATTTGTAGGAGAAGTAATTTGCATCTCTGAATAAGGAGTGCAGGTCTTGGGGTCAAGTTGCTGAAATGTCATCAATATCTGTGTAAAAACTTGTAGATTGGCAAAGCTGGCAATTGACTGATAAAATTCCTTGAACTGGTGTCATGCCTGAGGACACTGCCAACATGTGGCATAAATTCTGCTGAAGACTAAGCAATCCTGCGAGACACAGGCATTTTCAAATGCTTTTCAGAGAATATACATTCAGTTTGCCTGACTGGGGCTGCATCAGGCCCTTCCCAGACATTGCATCTCTCCCAGACTAGGACAGGACCTGGTCATTAAAGTTCAGTAATTTTTCCACTGAGGTGGGATATAAGAAGCCATCTGATGCATCCTGGTCTGCGCCTGACCATTTTTTTCTGAAGCTGTGGTTTTCTCATGCTATTAAGTAAAAATCAATGTAAAAAGCATTTTTTTACCAGATACGCTCTGCCAGTGTATCTTGCAAACATGCACATGCACACAAACACACACACAGTCAGTGGTGTGGTGGCACATAAAACCAGTGGTAGATTCACCCATTTGGTGTTTTGGGCATTCAACTCTACAAGGAAACTCGAGGGAGATTAGCCCCCTAATTTTGGTTTGCAAGTTAGGCTTTCATAGTGGGAACAAAAACCTCCATTTTGCTGTAACCAGTTCAGGACCAGGAAAGCTTCGAGCATCCGGACCCACCGCAGCATAACTCAGCCAGCCAGCAATCAGCTCTAATGCTTGCAGGTGTCTGTTGCAGGATATCTGTACAATGTTAGCTTCACGGTTTATTAGCTTGGGAATATGTAGTGTGTCCTGATATGTTCTATTTTATCTGTAGTTTTATTGTTCAGGTTCCTGTGCAACACCCTGCGCAGCAATTCTGGAAGAAAAAGCAGTGTTGAAATAGTAAATGAAAATGTGGAAAACTCACCTTTTTGATGTGTATGGGAAACGGGTGAAGTCAGTATTGAATGGTAAGTGGATAAACTATACTTACTCCATTTATACTATACCACCGAACATGGTGTCACAGCATGAGTGGAAGTGATGAAGGGATGGGATCTCTGGGGGGAATGAAGAAAAGACTGGAAAAAACTTGGGGCCAGATGCCAAGTCTGCCCCAGCACCGGCACATCTTTGTGTAGCTCACAAAGCAGTGCGAATAACATCTGCTGCAGAGTTTAATCTCACACCCTCTCCCCAAGGGGAGAAGTGTGTGCAGTGGAGTGTGCTGTTTTGCTGGGGGAGGAGGGTAGTTGTTGATGGTAGATGTGATACGTGTGTTTGTCTTAGAAAGAGCCAAGAAACGGGCTCTGCCTGTGCAGATGGGGGTGATGTGACTAGCGCCCAGATCCTGGGAAAACACTGCCAGTGTGGTGGGGAAGTTTGGATTTGTTCACATGCAACCTTCATCCTTGTCCTAGAGACTGACACACTGTTGGAGTACAGCTGCAAACCCTGCTCTTCATCCCAGAGCTTTTGGTGCATCTCCAGAAAAGAGAGCCCAGGCTACGGATAACAAAATCAGGACCGAAACCCAGAAGTTGCTTCTGTGTTCTGCTGACATTTCCTAAATGCTGACAGTTTCATGTCCAGGTATATGGCATTGTTGACAGGGAATGAAGGCAAAACACCCCACATTGGATAATCTGTAGCTAGGAAGTGACAAAAATGAAATGGTAGGAAGTATCATTGATAGAGGCTGCTAAGTAAGTGATAACCTTCAGTGTGGACTCCAAGGCAGCATGTAAAATAAGGCTTGAATTTGATCAATAGTACAGCTGTGTCTTTACCTAACAGGGACTCTTCCATGGCTGTGAACTCTTCCAAATGCTTTCCTTTGTTCTCACATATGTTTTTTTCTTCTTGCTTCTTCCCACCAGGCCAGCTGTTCTTCACCCAGGAGCTGTTCTTGCTCCAGCCCTGGGCCATCTTGGTAGACACAGGCTGGTGAAATGTGCCTCGTGCTCCTCAAAATGTGCCCTTTCTCCTCAAACAATGGTCAGGCCCCTACTGCAGCCTCCAATGTTGCTAAGGCCGTTGTCTGCCTGAGACATTATCTGCCCAAGGCCATTGTCTGCCTGAGGCCCTGTCTGCCTGAGACGGTCCCTCTGATGGCTATTTGATGCTGTTTCCAACACTGAACTGTCTCTGTGGGGAAGGCACAACTTGCTTAGTTCAAGGCATGTCCCCAGGATAGAGCTTCTTAAGTGGTCTGAGACGTGAGACATGAATGGATATACTCCATTCAGATCTGTACGAAAAGTGGCAAATCCCACCAGATCCTCCCTGCCTTACCTATATGCAACTTCCTTGCTCCCAGACCCTCGATAGACTATTTTACCTTTTCTCCTTGTAAAAAGGTAAAATAAAGTCATTTTTTGGGCTCATATGACTTAAATGCAGTTATTTTTCAAGTTTTCTGCTTGTGATCAAAGGGGAATTTTGCTGTGTAATCATCTCCTATGAAATAGTGGCTGGGCATTTGGTTGTCATATGGCTGTGCTGTATAATTATAGAACATGTTATGGTTTGATGGATGAAGTCATTAAGAGCATAGTAATTAGTACCAGCCTGCTACTTTGAACTGCTTCGTGGTGTCCCATATTCCTTACAGTGAATTACATCTGTGTGCGCACTGAATACAGCTTTCTAACCATCTGATGCCTTGGGCTTACATATTGTTACGCTGTATCTATCCAGAATATTTTTCATTCATTTTTAAAAATACACTCACATCAAACCAGACAGCAGTCTGTAGCTTCCTACATCCTAGAAACTGCACTTTTGTTTTTTCGGAAAGGAAAAATTTAAAAGGAGATTTTAAAGGCCTGACATGACATTTGACATAGGCTTGGCACAGGAAATGGAGTCTTGCGGCAGAAAGGTAAAATGCTCAGCTGCCATGGGTAGGACCTCAAGCCAGATGTAATCCTGCTCTTGTGCCTGCTGACTCAACAGGATATGTTTGCAGAGCAATGAACTGTCTGCAGCCTCTTACCCTCGAGCTGAGCCGTGTGCTGGGACCTCAGTGATGGTCTATATGGAAATCCCAACTTGGTGACGGACGTTTTCACTGGGAGTGCTGGACGAGCACAGGAATATGGAGAGGAAGGGAAAAGCAGTCTTGCAATAGGGGGAAGGCTGATGGTCCTCCTGGGTTGTTCTCTGGTGGCCACGTCTTCACTATGTGGAGGCTCCCCTTGCAACCTGTCCCAAACAAGCACCCATTTCCTACCCCAACTCCCTAGAGGTCATTCAGGAATGTCTCCCCTGGGAACAAATCTGATTTCCTCCATCCTCTGCCCTCCTGTAGATGACCTTAGAAAAACAAGCCTATGCTGCCGGACAGCCTGGCTTGAAGAGCTCCACTATCGCACTGCATTACACCGGGCAGATGTGTCCATGGATGTAGCTGCAAGAAGACAAGAAGATTGTTTTTTTTTTTTTTCCATTCTCCACCTGCACCTTATTCCCCTCTAGAGAACATCAGTAGGTGTCAAAAATCAAAATGCGAATATTTTCAGCTGCAAAGGACAGATCTGGATTCCAGCAAAGCATATTGGTGCCTCATGGGAATTATGGTAATGCTAAAAATATTGGGCTGAGGCTATGACACCTCTGTTCTCCACCACGGGTAGGACACCCACCCCTGCTACACCGCAGCACCTGGGGTGCCTCAGCATCTCCCTACAAAGGAAGCCACCCTACCCTGGGGAAGAGGCAGTTTGAAATAGGGTAGCCCTGCTCAGAGAGGACGGTATTCAAAGGACACTGAATTTGAGCTGGTTTTGGACCAAAAACACTAAAATACTTTGCGTTTAAGGGACTTCTTTTTTTTTAATTAAAAGTTGAAATTTTGTCTGGAAAAAAAAAATCCTGTTTGGAGGAAAAATAGAACTGAACAACCACAACTAAAATTTCCATTTCCTGCTGAAAAAACGTCCTGCAAAAGTGCACTTAATCCTGCATATAATAAGTCTTCCTGCTAGCAAAAAAAGGATAAACGAAAGGAAAAGACAGCTTGCACAAAATGCACTGGGGAGCATTGGTTTGACTATCATATATAATTGTTGCACCAGTCCTAAAGTTTCATCCTCTGATTCATCTTCGCAAGGGGCAAAGCTGCCTGCTTTTAAAATTGCTGCTATTGCTTGAGTCAGTTTTAAAGCTCGTTTGTGGGGGTGGCAGGAGAAGAAATGGCCTTTGTAAAGTGGCAGTTGTTTTGCCTGTCACCCCTTTTCTCAGTTCAGCGAGCTATTTCTTTGGCTTCTTCATTCCTTTTGAACGTGGTATCGCTCCGCAGACAGCACTGAACTGTGCTGTACATATCACAGTGCCCTTGAGTCCTATCTGCCCTGTGCTCATTTCGTTATCATCTGCCAAACTATCTGGTTGTTAGTTGCCATAGGAAGCTTTTAGAGGATAAATAACTTGCTAATACACACTGTTCCCCCACACGCAAACACACGCAAACAAAAAGTCTCCCGTTTTCTCCTTTTCATACTTTCTTCCCAAACACGCCAGGATATCTGATGAAATTTGTTCTCATCTCCACAACCGCTCCCAAGGGACCCTGCAGAGATACTTGCCTGAGCTGAGCAGCGTGAGTGCTCCTGGTAGGTCGAGGCGAATTTTTGGAGGGGCTCTTCCAGTTCTGATTCAGTTCTGTGGGCTGAGGGATAAGGCAGCATTGTGGGTCTGTTTTGTAATATTGTGTGGGATGATAAAGAGATACCTTGTGCGGGAGATAGGCCCGTGCAACTGGAACTTTTCCATGTCACAGGACAAGCGCTTCAGGGCAGTGCTCAGCCGGGAAGATGTGGGATTCATCTTGACCAGATGCAGTGTCTAGGTCTGAGCTCCCTTTGCAGCTGGCACTTCCAGGTCACAGCACAACTCATCCTACAGTAGGTTTCTAAGGTGGGATTTTAATGGTATCTCAGTTCCTTGTCTTGGGTAAAAAAAGTGCTTTCTCCTTAGGAGCAAGTGAATTCCCATGAGTAAAGGTTGTCATCCCCAGAGTCTCCTCTCACTGCCAAGCTGGAGGATTGGCATATTGAAAGTAATGAACTAAGGTGTCTGGTTTAAGAGTGAGTGAATTCTACTGCTTTGGGTGCAGGTTAAGATGTGACAACATACACCCTTTTTCCGAGGTGATTGTTTGCACCACCCTGGCCAATCTCCATTTCAGATATTATTGCTACAGTCTGCCCTCATTCCTGCTTCAGTTTCTACTGAGTATCACCCATCTGAAATGCAATGCAGTGCTCATGCCAGGTGTTAAACACTAGGTATAGTCTACCCTAGCATGTAAGAAGTGAGCTGGAGTGTTTCCTACACGTCTCCCAGTGGTGTGAGCTAAGGTAGCAGGCTTCTTTGAAGCCCTTGCACAGATGATCATCATTTTCTTTTTGAAATACAGTTGTAGCCCATTACAATCTGTCCCACTCTGTGTATTATTAGATACGGAAAGAGAGGGGAGTATTAAGGAGAAGTTACATGCTAGGTTTTCTTTTTATCTGCTTGTGTTTCTGTGTTAGAGATTACTGAGGCAGTCTTAAGAAGAACCTGAACAGGGCAGAAGAGTGTGCATGATTTCCTGATCCAGATTCAACATCTTGGTCTACTCAATATGAGTCCACAAAGTGGAACAGTATATAGGTTTGAGTGGTGTTTGTTTTCTTTTTCCAAACTGTGGCCAATGAACTGATGCCATCGCAGATATCGGCTTTAGTATGTTGTCTATGGATTAGCAAAGACGATCTCTGGCAGGGGTGGAAAAGGCAGAGCTGCCTCTAGGATGGCTCTGGCTTTTTTAGTGCTTAGCGGAGGGCTCCTAGCCTACATCCTTGCTCCACACCTGACACCCACCAGCACCCCCTACATGGAGCTTCTGGCCCTATGAACCTACTCTGCTGGATCTGTTATCAGACACAGCTTTATGGCTGTGACTTACATAGCTTGTGGCTTAAACCATATGGTCATTCTTTTATGTAGTATTTCTGCTTGCTTATTTTTCATTTTCCCACACCCACTCCATTTATTGTTGGCTGCTTTCCCAGCACCTTTCCTCCAGAGAGGGAGTTACATAAATAGATCTCTGTAGGCCTTAGAAGGCAGATGCTGATGGATAGATCTTCCCA
This sequence comes from Dromaius novaehollandiae, assembly GCF_036370855.1. Classification (NCBI taxonomy): domain Eukaryota; kingdom Metazoa; phylum Chordata; class Aves; order Casuariiformes; family Dromaiidae; genus Dromaius; species Dromaius novaehollandiae. The sequence continues at coordinate 189,123,958 of NC_088098.1, forward strand.
GATAGACTGCAGAACACTTAAAAAGCACATCACCTATGTACCTGCATACATGCAAGTCTTTAACCACAGGCCCCGGCAGCTGAGGAGCTCGATCTGGAAGACAGCGCTGTTGTGCTGACAGTGCCAATGTGGGGCCAGTTACAAAGTCCATGTTTCAGCTGCTACATCTTGTTAAATAGTGTCCTGCTTTGAGTGATTAGTCTGTCTGCAATCACTAAGAATGAATGTAGGGCTCAGGGGGAATTAGGAATAATTGAGGAAATTAAAATCTGCATAATGTTTGCATTTTCCTCTTCATATGCCTTTTATAATGATTTAATATTTATGTACCCAGTATCTGAAAACATGTGGTTGATTTGTTTTCTTCACTTAATTTGCTACTGAAACATTTAATTACATTTAAGACTAAACACACTAATATTTTTGCTTTGTATGGTTCAGTAAAACTTAGTAGTTGCACTAAAGTGGTCCTGTCTTGATTTCTCACAGACCCAGCACTCCCTTTGGTTTTAAGACAGTCTCTGCTAGGAACTGTTACTGTACCACTATCTCCTCAGGGTTAGCAGTTTGTCTTTAGTGAGGCTTATTTATACTTAAATGTGTTTTAATCAGAGCTGATAAAACTAAAATCAAGGTAAGGGTCCCTCTAGAGGAAAACTGTGAAAAAATTATCTCTGCAACTGAACTCTTGGGGAAATAGGCACTTTATCTAGGATGGGGGATGGCACCAGTCTCTTCAGGGAGAATCTGGGGCTCAGGCTGTGGGGCATGCAGAGACAGGCAGGAAGAGGAAGAAATGAAAAATTAGGTCATTGTGTTAGAAGTTGGAGGGCTGCACAGGTTATGGCTCAGCATCTCTGCTTGTCCGAGGGGGAATGGCGAGAGTCACCTGCCACCAAGCAGCTCCACATCAGGAAAGGAGGACGGCTGATTTTACACTCAGAAGTGTAAAAGGAGGGTATAGCATGAAAAGCAGCTATGGAGCTTGTGTAAATAGGCAAGGTAAGCTAATATGGCTGGCGGGTAATGGCTTTGGCTTGTATGCACTGAAGGTTCCTGATGGGGCTGCTGATGGACCCAGGTGCCATCTGGACCCACCTGGTCCTCGGCAGGACGGCACTGCACCAGCAGCAGCAGAGTCTGCCCGCCTTGGCCTCCAGACCCATGCAGACACCACCACTGAGCCAGTCTGCCGACTGGCGAGCTGTGCCCTCGGCCCTGCAGCTTGGAGGAGGGAGCCAGCTTATCTCCAAGCAAACATCAGTACAGCTGTGGAAGGCTAATAACAAGAAATGACCCTTAATCAAATCCCAGACATGGATGTTTCCAAGTCAGAAAAGGTCTGTGTCTGGCCTGGGCCTGAACTTTCCCGCTCAAGCTGCTTTCTGCAAAATGCAGGGCACTGGCTTCTGTAGTATGATTGCAAGGACACATGGGAAAGCACCACAAGCAAGTGGAGTCTGGTAACCACCACAGACCTCCCAGAAGCATGGGGGGCAAACAGAAAGTGCAGATGTCTCAGGAGAGTGGAGAAAGCCACCCCGAGCTAGGCCAAAGCGTTGTACTCCATCTCCACTTCCTCTCCCCTGAGTCCAGTGAATTAATCACTTTTATTTCTGGTACTGCTAGTCCAAGTGTTGTTAACACCTCCCACAACACGAACAGAGCCGAGGGTCTGGTGATAACGGGATGATGTTGTTAAGGGAGAAGCAGAAGCCCAGACTTCAGCTATAAATTGCCTAGTTTGCCTTTGAGCTGCTGAATATTGAACAACAAAAAAAGTCCAAAGTGTCTATATAATGTGCTTATCAAGGGAGTGGAATATTTCACCCGCTTGGGTGGAAAGCTGCATCAGTATAAAGCTTCTCTCTTTGCTTCAAAGTAGATTTTTGAGTGCGCAAGAGTGCATCCTTCCCGCCTGCCTTCTTGGTGCAGTTTGGAGATGTTCCATATTCATTAGCTTTTGGCCGAGGGAATGGCTCCATGTGTGAAGAGGAAAATTCCCCAAGGAATCTACTGTGTAAACCACTGTCTGGGAGATAAGACTGGACCTCAAAGAAGAAATTGATCTTCTCAGACCATATTATGTCTACATGTCTGAGAGCGGGCGAGCACTGAGACCAGAAAAAACAGCGTGCAGGAGGTTTTCATCAAATGGAGAATCGCGTGGGCAGATAGAGCGAGTTGGCTAACAAGATAAAGGCGCAGGAGTGCAAGGAACTGGAGAAACACAATAACAGAGGATGGAAGGCATGAAGCTCGAGTAGGGCGCTGAGACTGAGGGGATTTCTGGCACATGCTGGATCCACAGTGCTAGACTTCCTGAGAGAATACTCCCAGACAACACCCACCGAGTGGAAAAAATGTGGGTTGGGTGCTGGCATTCCACACACAAAAATGTGTTATGCGCCAGAAAAATGTACGCTTGAAGGGGCTGATTAGAACTTTAATGGGACCTCTCACATGCACAGATTTTTCTAAAATTGCTAAAATTACTCTGACAGGTTGTAGATGTCTTCTACTTTGAAGTCTGTTCCTTTTGAATGTTAAAGTGGTATAAATTTCAACGTAGGGAAGATGGAGCTTGTGTACCACTAGTCTTTACATAGTTAATCTTGGAAAGGGTTTTATTGTAACTTACTAAACTGTTTCTCTTTAGGGTTCATCCTTCCAATACTTTCTATGTATTAAAATTGCTTTGCTTCATCCACTGTGGGATCTCATCTTTTGTTTCTCATAGCCTATCTGTTGTGCTCAGTTATAAAAGCACTCACCCTTCCCCATAACTCACTTCTCACAAACATATACACCTTTCAAAATCCACTGGTTTTTGGCCAGTGGCAAAATTCGAATCCTGAGAGCAGCTTCCTGATGACTTATGGTGAAAAGAGTTCAGGAGAAAAAGAGACACAGGAAGAAAATAGAATATCTTTCCATGAAACTCACCCTGAAATTGTAAAAATTAGATTGTAGCATTTTCCCCCCTTCTTTTATGCCAGCTACTGTATTGAAATGTATTGGTTCTATACTGGCAGAACTGTGCCGCTTCCAGGCTATGACTGCAGTGACAGTTGTATAAAGCCATTGACTTTGCTATGGTTTCATTAGCTTCTTTGAATTTGCTTCAGTCTCTGATTTGTTTTGGCTCTATAGGACGAAGGATGTAAAGAAGCATGTCACCTTCCACTAGTTGCCTAAAGAGACTCCAAGGGCACTCACAGAGAAGATCTGCTGGCTAAGAAGGTGCTACACTGCTGAGAAGAATCTCACTTTAATGTATTATCTCTTGACCCGCTCTGTTTTCTAACTGCAGAAAACGGTTGTTTGAAAGCCTGATGTGTAGCACACACTTTTTGGTTAGGAGAGAAACCTGGACCTAGGTTAGAGAAAGGGAAAAGTGTGGGTGGAAAGAAAAATCTTTGCATTATATTCAGAAAGATATCCTGTTTTCTTACTGTGTCTTTTTTCTCCTGCGGTCTTGACCATAAGTCATCAGGAAGCTGCTCTCAGGATTTGAATTTTGCCACTGACCAAAAACCAGTGACATGAGGGGGAGAGGAAACAGCTCTTTTTCCCTTCTCCATAGCTCACCTGATGTTCAGAGAAGGACAAACCAAGGAACGAGCTCAGTTTTCATGGAGCTGGACATAACTCCACGTCAGCGGAAAGAACTGCGCTATCTTATAGCAGAAGAGCCCCTGGGAGCCCTCATGGTAATGGGGGCCTGGAAGGAAAGCTTGAGTCACTTGCTCCCGTCTCCTTCTGCTGTCGTCACCACGTCATGCAGACCTTTCACACCCCGATCACGTTCCATCGTAAAAGCAGATAGTGTTTTTGCCCCTGTTACTTGTATTATATGGCTGTTCGAAAGCTTCAGCTATGACCGTAATGAGAGCTGTGTTCCACTATGTTAACACTGGAGAGGGCTTTTTTTAGAGGAAAATTCCCATATGGTGAGGCTCTCTTAACTAGATGGCAACAATCATAGGATTTATGACCTATTGGGCAACACTGCACATATAAGCAGGGTAGGTGATGTGTGCACACCACAGCATCCAAGGCAATCAGGAAAGCAGGGTTAAATTACATTTTATGGATGGCACGGATGGGATTGTGCCCTTCAAACTAGTTTCAGGCTTGAAGATGTGGAATTTTGAGCTAAGTTACTGAGGCATGACTAAGTTTTGGTCACAGTAGAAATGTTCCACTGTTTTGTAACCACATCAGAGCAAAACAGAGCTCTGAAGTCCCTGGTGGATTGGATTCCAAATGTGAATGCAACCACCTAACAGAGCTTGAATGCAGTCATTTAAAGTACTTTTTTAATGCTATCCCAAGCATCAGTGTGAATGAGACCCTACCTGAAACACTCTGGTTCCAGACATATTTTGTTGTTCCTGAAGGCTCTATTTTTATACAAATATGTGAGTGGAGATTGGAAAATGAACTGCTCTGCTTTGTTCTACTGATGTGTCTTCAGTTTGACAGGTATGACGTGTGATGTGTACCTTGTTTCTGTCTTTGTTCCAGGGGCTAAAAAGCACAATTAAATCTGTTCAAATAATCGTATTTAAGGCACGTTAGTTTGATAAGAAGTTAATAGCTGTAGGAAATTTTGCGATGCAACAAAGAGCATAGAGCTGAACATGAAAAATATGGTGGTGTTCCAAAAGGAACCGGAAAGGTGATGTGCTGAGATGGTTCCCTCCAGTATAAATGCTGCATTACCACCGTGAAAGGGAGCTGCTGTGGCATACTGTGCACTGAAACAAAAGTGTTTACTTAGATATAGGTTGCACTGGAATCAATATTAAAACTGAGTGCTGGAGGGGGATAAGATAGACTGAGATAACAGTAGTAACAACTTCCTGCACTGGCAGCAAGTGAACCAAAAACTTAAGATTTGTTCTGAGTAACATTCACTATTAGCTTACCCCAGAAATAACATGAGAATTCCTCCACAACCATAGAATAGGCTCAGTGCATCATTAACCATGATGTCAGCCAAAAACCCCAGCACAGTTATATAGCCTGATATTTAAAACAAATGGGTAACAGACTGAAACTCCCTGTTTTCCTTGTCAAAAAGAGCAAATTATTTACTCCTTAGGTAGTTTTAAACCATAAGCAGATATGCCACAATGCAAGATGGATTTACAAAGAAAATAGAGTGCACTGTGTTTAGATCTGTGGCCATACTAACCACTGGTATAAACACTGGTGTTGCACCCACTTGCCAGAGAGGATGCCTCAGAATTACAGCTTGGAAACATATATCCTGTTTAAGCAACTCAGTGTGCTTGCTTGTTCTTGACTTTTGTTCTTCTTCCTCATTTAGCTTTTGTCACTTGTCCTCTTGGTGTATGCTACTCCCTTGATGATGGTAATGAGGCAAGGTGGAGGTCATGCTTCTACCAGGAGCATGTGTGATGTTAGAAAACAGAGCTAACTTGTGGGTTTATTTTCCACTGCATGGTGATATATGTATATTCAGTGCACTAGACAAGGGCTATCTGCGACCTGATCCTTAGAGGAACAAGGTCTAATCTCCTTAGTGATGGAGGAAGGCTTTAGCATAATGAAGAGTCCCTTCTATTTCTTGCCCCTGCAAGAATAACATTTTACTGAACAACCTGTGGTATCTTTTGCTCTTTGCCTGGTATACAGGCCCAGAGACACATAAACGCACAATGCAACCCCACGTTAGTGGCATCCTTTTCAGGTGCCTCAAGTTCCCCCTCTCCAAACTGTGAGAGACCGACCCATTACGGTTACATGCCCGCGTGCTGTGTTAAGACATGGGGTGACCCCAGGACACAGAGGGCCTTGGGTGGCAAGGGCGCACGGCAGTGCTACTGCCCCAGCCTCTCCCCTGCCATGTGCCCCATGTGTCAGGGGCTGTCAGGCTCTGGCTGGCATACAGGGCTGGGAAGAGAAAGGTATGTGGCACTGCCTGGAGGTGCATGTGATATGTAGTCTGTGTGGGGAGTAGGCAGGGGAAATCCATGGAGTCTACTTTATGGGCAGCCAGGGAGCCTGGATGGATGAGTCCATGGTGAGCTCTTCCTTGCAGACCTCAGCTTCGGTGTCTTTCCCCCTTTCCTGTAGGTCTCCTGCTGCTCCATCTTGTTCACTTCATGACCAAGGAGAAGAGAGGGTGTTACTGGCGGGATCCTTACTGCTCTCTAAAACAACTCAATTGCTTATTAACCTCAGCTAAATTCTTCTCTCACAGTAGTAATAGCCTGTTTTTATTCGTATTGGTGGTCCAGTTATTCCGGTGCCTGTGCCCTGAAGTTGGCCAGCCTTCCTCTTTGTTTGCTGCGGTCAGGGTAAAGAGCTGGGTGGTTTCTGCTGCCAGAGCCAAGCTGAAGGGCTGGAGTGGGGCCGCAGAAGCCAGTGGCCAAAAGGGCAGCACCTTCTCAGGCCCTGAACATGCTCGTGGTCACCCATGTCTGCTGCTGCTCTGAGGGCTCAAGTTCGCCCAGGCCTGGGGCCTGGTGGGACTGGTGAGCACTGCTGTCTTTGAGGGAGCACAATGCTGGAGGAGGTCAGTCCTCCCAAAATGGCCTGTAGGGACCTTGGGAGAGAAGCACCTGAAAGAGCCAGAAAAGGGGCTGACTGGAGGCCTCAAAGCTAGCACCACAGGCTCACACCCAGCTAAGGCATGGAGACAGACACTGAATTTGCACACGGGCGACCAAGCAGCCTAGTGAGAAAGAGGCTACATCTGCCTGGTGCAACAGGTTGCTTGCAAGGAATTATTTTCTCGCTCTTGCTGCAACAGGGCACTCAAGGTAGAGGCATGTGCGTGCACGCGTGCACACTCACACACACACACACTGCTGACTGAACAGTAAAATGTGCATTTTTCTGTTTCTCTTTCCCTTTTTTCCAGACAATTATTCTAGCTCTCTCCCCTGTCTGCATCTTCTCTGCTTTGCTCTCCACATCTCCAGTCCTTAATGGTTGGAAAAGGATTAGATGATTTATGGGCTTCCCACCTCTCTGAGGCTTCAAGGGGTCCTCGCCAGTGCATGGGGCTGTCGTGGCACCTGTCATCTGTGATTGCAGAGATGTGCCTGTCAGATTTTTTCTCTTTCCTCAAAGAGCAGGATACTGGGTGATGGACTTTCATTTTCCCAGTGCGAGAGCGATGACATACAAGGCAGAGAGTAGGCTATTTCCCAGGAGATTGCTTCATGTCTTTCTTTGAACTCTATAACATGCGCACAAAAAAATCCTTTAAAAAAGGAATAAGGAATGATTTACTGTAAGGAGATAGCAGGAGTGGGTGAACATTTTTCTGGTGTTGAAAAATGTATAGACAGAGACTTCTGAATGGGATGGGTTAGTGATGTAAGGACTTACCGAACCTAAGAGACCAGTATGATGCACTTTTCAAAAAAAAAAGGGAATTTTCAGCCCTTCTGAGAGTCAGGCCTTTTAAGAGGCTTCATATTTTGACATGGAAAATTGAGTAATTCAGAAATATTAGTTGCAACAGATTACATTGGTTAATGTTCCCCAACCCTCCAGTTCTGCAGAATTTCTATTTTGGAAAATCAATTGATACATATGTACTTATTATTTCTTAATTTGAAAGTAATTGTCACAGTTGTCCCCATGCCAAGTTTATTGATACATTTTTCTGGAGAGGAACTGACACCCTCTTCTGTAGCTGAATTGATCCCTGGTTCTAGGTCCAGATTCCCTGTTAGGCCTTTATTTGTAGGAGAATAGGAGAATACGGCAAAGGCAAGTGTCTTTGCTTTCCTCAAAGTTTCATTGTGGTTATGGATGTGACCCTCGCAGCCTCCTCTCTTAAACCTTTCCTATGTAGCTATTTTTCTTTGTAGGACCAGCCAAAAAGCACCTGCAGAAATGAGTCCATTGATATAATCACATCATCCTGCTTCAGAAACTTCTTCACTACCCTTATCTTCCAGCACATCTCATTCAACCCTCTCCTCCACGCTTTGAAAAGAACACAGCTCTCACCCACCCTGCCTAGATATCCATGTTTATGTTACGTTACCATCTCTGCATCCCAACCCATTGGAGACTGCCAGTAACCGCAATCTCAGAGATGCACTGACACATTTCTCCTGTGAGGATTTCCCTGCCCTAGCTTATCCGGCGTGGAATATAAGCCTCCTCATTGTTTCTTAACCAGCTCCCCATTCTGCACTGGCATCCCCTTGCCTTGGTTCCCTTCATGCTGAGAATTGCATGATGCCTGAGATAAATGAATCCATTGTATCTTCTTTCTTTCCCTTGTTGTTTTCTTTTTTTTCCTCTCTTTCATTTTATTTCATTAACAGAGACAGGATGAGGTAGAGGGAAAGGAGTCACCCAGGAGACGAACTAAGTATCCACCTGATAACACCGATCTCATATGCTGTCTTTCCTGTTACTGAGAGTGTGTGACTTGTCACCTGGTACCAACATTTGCTGTCTTGTCAGCAGTGAGTAAAGGCCTATGCCTGAATCAACTGGAGCATCCATTTGCAATCCTGAAAATGGCCATTAAGCCGAACCCGTTGTGAGAATGAATGTTTGCAAGAACAGAATGATCTCCCATCTCCCCAGACCAAAAAGAGAATGCCAGATGCAGCAGTGCACCTAGTGTCTTGCTTAATAATCATGTACACATCTAGTTTTTGGCCCAACTGTGAAGGCTAAAAAATTTACTGGCTGACCACATTTGACCTGCAATATCTCTACATTTGAAAAAGATTTTATTTTAATTTGAAAAATTGTAATTATTTAAAGTTTTCAGTCTCCTCTAAGAGTTCAGATTTTTTTTGGTTATTTCATTAATCTGCTATAACGGTTGCTAAAAATCATACATCAGCATTCTTCATATACCTTAGTACTCTCTGCTATATGTGAAGAAGCCAGTTGCTTTGAAGTGGGTTTGGTTTGAGAAGATTATCCCTTTTATTGTGGTTTCCTTTAATGTAGTCCCATTGTGCATTATAACGGTGTGGAACAATAAGCATGACGTTTCAAGCAGTCACTACAGAACGGGGCAATGGAAAGACACTGTACCCAGATGTCCACTCTGTAGAAAGCAATGAGTGACTTAAATTTTTTAACATAATGGACCTGTTGATTATATTGAAGCATAGAGTCAAAGAGCAGCAAGAGATAAAATAAGAACCTTGTGTCTCTTCCTTTGAAATAGCTTGATGTGTCCAGGAGCTGGGCTGGAAGCAGGGCCGAGTCAAGACAGTTGAGCCAGTGTGGGCGGGAGTGCTGACTCTGCTTTGAAAAGGTGGAGGAGTTGCTGTTTTTAGCATGTGTGGAGGCCTGAGACGTTTTTGCTGTTTTGGCTCAGTTAGCCAGAATTGTTCCATGTTCACCCCCCACACCTCAGCAAGCATCGATGCCTCTGCATGGTGCCATGTGAAGGGAGATGCTTTACAGCCTTGGTCAGGCGTTTTGCTCTTCTCTCCTCCTGTGCTTGTGTATTTTTGGAGGGAGAAAGGCTTTGTTGACAGACGTGATCTAATGCAAGGGAGGACTTTGCTGCCAACATTTTAGTGTCACCAGAAGAAGAGTTTGTTGCTGACGAGCAGCACAGGAGTGCCCTGGGCCTCCTACTCTGAGCTTTGTGCGATGGTTCCTGTGTGATGGTAAGCTGTGATGGAAAATTGCAGTTTGGGGCTGGCACTGTTTTTTCCTTTACAGCTCATTCAAATGTGGATGACAACACCCAGAACACAAGCCTTGGAAAAGGAAAGGGGAAGGAAAGATGAAGACTTGAATGCAACCTGCTCTGGAGACAGAAGTTCACATGGCATGTAGGGTCACCAGAAAAATGAATTTGGCAATCTTCTGACACTTCTTACTAGATCCTTATTCATCAGAAGGACCCATACGATTTGTCATGACTGTCAATAACTGTTCTGCAGAGGCCCAAGAGTGAAACAACAAGGGTATCACACATCAGGTTTGAGATGTGCTGGCAGAAGTGTAAAAGCTTGCAAAGTGATTACCTGTAATTTGACCGGCTTTCTCTCATGCTCTAAAGTCTCTAAGTTTCAGAAGTAGTAAAACTGATCAAATTAAAAAACAAAGCAAAAAAATGTTAAAAGAGTTTTTAATGGAAAGGCTGGCAAAGCCAGGGCTGAAATATTTTCGCTGGGAGACTATTTGAGCTTTTCAATCTTCTCTGCCAGAGTTTGTTAAACTATTTTGCTTATTAACTCTTTTGCAATCCCTGCCTTAACTGTGCCTGAAATTTTAATGTTAAACCACTAAATCCATTTTACAACCAGAGATGATAATGTCAAAGAGGAAGGATTTGTGAGTTTAAGCACTGACCCTTGAAGGACAAGACATGAAACATATTTGCTTCCTTTGAGATTGTACCCTTGTCCTATGAGAATCAAAAGGGGCAGGACTGAGCCTATGTTCAAAAGTGCAAAGTCCATCAAAGTGTAAAGGTACTGCAAGTTATAGTGGTTTGCCATGTCTGATCTGAAAGTCCAGGCTCAGCTGGTTACTCTGCAGCTGCAGCTGTGAACATTACACTATGATGTTCCTAAAATTCCATTCTTAGTAGTGAAAAGGAGGCTCTTTAAAAGAGGTAACAGCAGGTAGAAAATTAGGGCACTAAATATGACTTCTGTGCATTTAAGGTGTTCTCGTAAGGATCTGTTTTAAGACTGAGACCACAATCCAAGAGAAAATTGTAACACCCTTGCAAGCACAATTTAAAGCTGGAAGAGGAGGTACTAAGCTGGATTCACAATGGACAGTTTCTCAGGGAAAGTTATCAACATGTGGCTGCTGATGAAGAACAAACTAGTTAGAGCAAGCATGGGCTACAGAGAAAACTAAAGCAACCACCATTAGCCATTTAGGAGTACAGAAGAGAACTGGAGGCATCTTGTGGGAAGCAGGCTACAGGTGCTGCATAGGCTAGGTGGTTTGATTCATTTATCATCTTTCAGTTTCTACTCAAAATGAGTAATTCCGGTAATTGTCAAGCATTGCGGCATATCATTAGCATGACTTATGAATAGAAATCAAGTTAATTTTAATCTTAACTGTTTACTTTTACTTCGTGCGTTACCAAATGTAGAAGCTGCTGGCACCACCTCTTCCTCGCTCCCTAGAACAGAGAAAGTGAGAAATGGAGGAAGATTTAAGAATTGCAGGCAATGATTCATTCTCAAGCTGCACAACCTGCCAAATGATCTCTAGAGTGGCACTGCTGTTTGCACTGGAAACAGCTTTTCTCCCTCCCTGCCCCCCAAGTGAGAAGGAAGGAAACTGATACTCATGGCAGGCAACCAGGATGGCTAGAACGAATATTGGAGAAGTTAAGGAAACTAATTATGGGACCCTGAGTCTGGAAAACAGGCCAGGACAAAAAAGGATAAAAGTACAGTAATAACAAAGGGAAGGAAATAAAAAATAACCCAAAGAGATTCCATTACCAAAAATCAATCCCTGGGATGAAGTACTCATTAAAGGCCTAATCGTACCCTCTCCATGCAGAGACTGGTTTTACAAGGGATTGCTTGAGGCTGAATAGCCTTTCTTACGATAGAAATCAAAAAAAGGGCTTTGGAGTGTTTTTCTGAATAAAGATTTCCAACATTTGGCCTCAGATCTCAAGGAACTGTAGGAAAAAGATGAAGTCCTAGATTAGGCTGACCTGGCCGTGGAAGTTAATGGTTAAAACTCCCCCTCGTTTTCGGGAGTCAGGGAAGCGTGTCATCCTAACCCCACTTCAAACTCAGCAAGAATCCATTTCAAACTGTCCTCCGGATCATATTAGCAATTACGCCCTGCTAATTTATGCGATTCATTAAAGTCCTAAGGCCAAATTGTGCAGCTGATAGTTCTCAGTGGGATGTCAAGTACTTGCTGCTGCACTGAGGTGCTGAAGAGGAGCTACACCCTTTGGACGTTCTCCTAGAAGCGTGAGTAGATACCAGGGCTGTCATTTTGACAGCATCTTTCTAAATACTAATACGAGGTCTTACTTCAGCCCTAACACAGAAACTACGCTGGTTGCACTTGCGTTACATTTTCCTTTTATTAATCATCTGACCCACTGGAAAAATGTAAGCTTTGCCTCTTCTTTCTCTGCTGTACTGCCTGTTCTTGTAGTGTTTGACACTTTGAGGAACTGCAAGCAATGTCACTTTGAGGAAAACTGTCACAGAGACTTCACATGGAGCTCCAGTTCTCACTGATGTGGGACTTCAAGAAGTTGTTCTTTCTGGGTGTCCAGAGTTGTGTTTTTCATACTTAATGTTCTTTCCAAATCTGAGCTTTTATGTATGTCTTCCTGCTCCTGGTTATGGCAGAAAAGTTTTGACATTGCTACTGCATGCCCAAGTGAATCAGACTTGCCTCAGCATGTCATGGTGTTGTTTGGCCTTAATCCATTGGTGGCTTTGTTGATTAAGATAAGGGCCTTCATTAGGCACTGGCAAAGATTTGAGAGCTGTGGAGGCCCTGGAGCTTCAGTGCAAACCACTCTCAAAGACTGAATCACCTGGGAATCTGACCACCTTCTTCCATGCTAGCATGAGCTGTTGCAGCTGGTAGACAACTGTTGCCATATTGATTAAATGCTGGGCCCTTATGAATAATAACGCCTCCTCCTACTTCAGTGGTGTGTGAATGCCCCTTCTCACCGCTAGCAGTTGATTTTCCTGTGGCTGGGTAAATCAAGGGAAGAATGGAGGTAATGAAATAAAAGGAGCTCAGTTTCAATCTTTAGCAAGAGGATTTTCAGTTTCACATAGCTGATATTTGGTGCAAGTACAAGGGTCATATAAGAGAGTGAATTTTCCTTACAAAACAGGGTTCAACTTCTACAGCTTACTGAAGAGACAGAAACACTCAGTCGATGGACTCAAATACACAGAGGTCACAGTGTATTAAAAGCACATTAAAAGATCTTTACAGCTCTTGCAAAATCAATCACTCCCATTAGGAAATGCTGGAGTTAAGGTCGCTGTGTGTACTGACCCTCCTCAGTTCAGATTACGTGCTCTTCCTGTCGGCTCTCTTCCTCGAAGAACAGCAGCTATTGTGCCATTTGTTTCACCCGCGCTAGTCAAGGTGTGGCCTTGACTGTACACTGCTCTGAAGACAGACTTTTTCCTGTGCTTTTCTGTGGGACCTGTGCCCCCCAAATGTTAAAAAGAACTAATTAATCTTCACAGGGGAAGAGTTGAAACCATCCTGATACCTTCTGTTTTACACACAGGGAACTGAAAAAGGAAAAATTTAAGATCAAGCCCATCCACTAATTTATCATGTTGCTTTGAAACTCGTAGGGAAGAATTCGGCTTGCTTACCAGTAGAAGAACATCTACCAGTGCCCCTGCCTCCACCTGAGCTACCTGTATAGGACTTCTGGGCTGGTGTTCCTGTCTGTAGTGCTCTCATTTATGCCAAGGAATTTTGCCCTTAAATTGTCTTTCTTCCCTCACGGATTATAAGTAAATGAAACACAGACATAGGTCTTAGGTGAGACGAATCCTTGCTGTGCTCAGCATTACGTAGTGCTTATATATTCAGGCATGTTTCCACTGGCTTCATTTGCAGTTGTGAGTGCTTAACATTTTGGACCTCTGATTACCAAGCTGAGCATGCAGAAAAAAAAAGGTGCAAGTGATTAGTGAACTCCAGTGACAAGTTTGGTTTCATTAATTTGACACCGCATGGAAAACCTGCAGCAGCAGCAGGGGTAGATCCAGTCCGTTAGGGCAGCATTCAACAGCCTGAACTGTGAGACCATCTTTTCTCTTTCTGCCACCAGAAGCTGCACAGGGATTAACCTAAATTTCATGGAAAGGCGGGGCCAGTTACTGAAGCTGTACTTGAGCCTGTTTCTGATTTTTTTGCCCATGCCATTAAATAAAATATCTAAACAAATTTCTGAATGCAGGGCTGCATCTTGAGGTGCTGAGGGCTGTCTCTGTAGAGGTGGGACATGCAGCTCTGTATGTGTGACACACATGACTCACAGCATTAACTTTGATTTAGCGCAACCAGGATTTGCCTCAGTAAGAACTCAGCAAAAATTCAGCAAGGACTTAGAGATCTGGCTAACAAATCAGACAATGTTTTGGAAATATTCCATGCCTTCAGCAGTCTAAGCATAAGAATGGTTTGTGTGATTCTTGTCTTTTCCTTTGATCTTTGGGTGCATTCAGAGAGCTCATAATGCAAAAAGGGTTGAGGGAGCTCCAGGTGAACTACTGCGCACGCTGAACAGATTTACTCAGGCTAATTCCCCATCTTTCAAGGCCATTCTGGAGTTGGTCAGTCAAGCTAAGCAAATTCCTTCTTACCCATCAACACGAGCAGTTCCCAACCAACAGCCCACCAATGTAATAATTATATGCCTCAACTGCACCTTAACATATACTATGTCTCATTTGGGCCATTTACAGATATTGATGGACAAATGAGAAAAGTCCATTTTTCATATTCCACTTAACTTCATAGAATCATGAGGTATAAAACCCCTCTTTTACTTCCCAGCTAAGCAGTTTAGCCCCAGAAGTCAATGTAACAGCAAAGATGGAATATTACAAGAAGTTTTCACATAGTTGCATTTCAGAGCGGTACTCCATTTTAAATATTGCATTCAAGTATAGCAAACAGAGCACATACAAATCGGAATACATATTCTCCACTACATTCATCTTTTATGTATATGAGAGGTATATATTAGATACCCAGAAAACACAATGAAATCTTAATGTAATTATTACCAACGGGAACCAAAATGTGTCAATGAACAGAGAGACAAAACAAGATAACTATGAGAAAAGACAGGATCCATAAGTTCTCAGGAAATATATTTTATTGTACAAAGAGAAAGCAGAAATGAGAGGAAAAGAACCATTACCTATGTGACTTTAGGAGATAAATCATCAGTAAATATTATTTTAAGCAACACCACAGTTAATGTAGAACAATTTCACATTTGTAGATAATTTACGACTCAGCAACATTCTGTCAACATTTCCTCATATGCATGGTTTGATCCAACTTAGTGAAAGACACCTCCCATCAGAGCTGAAATGTCCCTGAAGTTTTAATGATTTTCCACGTGGAAAGGGCACACTTAGTAGCTAATGTGTTCTGTTCTTCCCGTATGCCCAAATTAACTCATGAATATAGTGTCAATGAATATAGTTGCTTTAAGGCAAGAATGCAGATCTGAAAGGAAAACAAAATCCAGTGATGTCTTGCTTCTTCAACAGACAGATTTTTAGACACCCTCAGAGCAGACAGCATATATGAGAACAAAATGTTAGACTCTTGTTTTTGTTGGCTGTGAATAAATTCATCACGGGATACATGGTTTAAATATGACCTGATGTAATTCCCATTCTCCTACTACTAGCTGCTATCTGCTGAGCCAATTTCAACTTCAGCTCAGTTTCTTTCGAACAAAGATTGCAGACAGACTCTTGTCTTCATTTGTTCTGTCCAATTCAGGATGCATAGCACTCCTGGACAGAGAATATAGGGTGTTTTTTGTTTTTGTAGTGCGTGACTCAGTTTCAATATATGAGACTTTTTCTCTGCTCATGCATTATGTTAGGATTGACTCATCCATAACAAAGGTGCAAAGCCCTTGAGCACTTTATTAATTGCTTTAAATTTTAGAAAATGCCTATTATTCCCTATTGCTTTCCTTAAATTTGTATTTGAGATTTTTTTTGCTCATTAATAAATCATACACATACAACTGGACCTTGCAGTTCAGACATAAGTCATTGGAAAAAAATACAGCAGCTTTCAAAGTTCAGCAGCAAAGGAAATCCTTAGGCTTAGTCTGTGTGTTACCCACAATTTAAACCTGTGGGTAATTATAAAACATTCAACAATTACACAGCATTAAGGGCCAGATTTTTCTAAACGACTCAGAACCCACAATCAGTTGCAGGTTTTCAGAAGTGCCCAGCTAAAGCAACAAAATGAGTATGTGAATCCATATGCTGACTTCTGAGCTGCTCTTAAGGCTTGGATGCCTCTTTTCTTTACCTCTACCTGGGCAGTATGCCCTGAAAACTTGGCCTGTGCTCTAGAGAGGAGAAGACAAAATTAAGACAGAATCCGGGATAAGCTTTATGTTTGTGACTTGTCTATGCATGGTCCCGTAAAGGAAGTCTTATTTCCAAGTCTGAGAGATATCCAAGTGGCGATACAAATCCCTGGGATTTCCAATTGGTTTTCTCCTTTTAACATGATAACCTGTCTGAAGTGGTTCACATAAATCATAAATTTTCCCTTTGGGGGGAATGTGAGGTTAAAGCCTGCCCCCCTCACTAGCTATTTGGCATCCTTGAGACCAGTCCTCTCCCACTTTCATCTGTGAAGGTCTCACGTCAGTCTTCATAGGCAGCCCCTCTCTGCAAGACATCTGCTCCGAAACAGATTAAGCTTTGGGGTAAGACCAAGCAGAACTCTCTGGCAGATTTATAGTGCATTCATGTTTCAGAAAAAAGTTGATAGCCTTTGCACTGGAGTGGAAGGCTGAACTTTTATTACAGGGTTGTTAAGATAATGGCAACTTTGAATATATGCTGTAGATGTGCTAGGAAACAGATGGAAACAAAACTCTGCCTGTCTGCTTGGCTACCTGAATCTCAGTGGTGGCCAAGCGTGGGAAGTTTTTGCATCTTCAGTTGGTTGCTTCCTGTGACTCCTGTTCTGAGGCAGTAGAAATGCACTCAGCTTTGCTGCAGCTTTATTATCTGAGGAATCTATACACTACTTAACCTCAGTTAAAGGGGGGAAAAAAAAAGGCAACTGTACTGTATGAGCTCTGCAGGGAGCATCAGCATTCCAGGACTGGGGCCATCAGGCTTGTGAGGTGCACAGAAAACTTTGTTTTTATAGCAAGCTGTAGCATAGATAAAGGAAAAAGTTGTCTGAAAACATCTGAGCTTTTTCTTGGATGATTTGGAGTTGCTGGACTTAAGATACTAGGTGAGAGTTCTTTAACTGGTGTGATGATAACCCTAAAAGAAAAAATACTGGATGTGGCTTCTGCCTGCCTTATATGCCTAATAATTGCCCTTTTTCTTCAGTCTAAAGAAACAGTTGCCTTCTCAGAAAATAAACTCTTCTTTAGGTAAAAGGCTGAGCAGAAGAGTGGATAGACAATGTTTTTCATGTGTGTGTAAGCCAGATGCTATAAAATACTCCCTGAAATTGATATTCAGAAGCCTTTCCCCCCCCCTCCCCCCAAATGACTAGAACAGGACAAAATACCATAACAATACCCACTGGAATGTTTATTTTAAAACAGATAACGGCTCTGGAAACTCCTTGCCTAGTTTGGTGTACAAGCACATCCCTGTGACTTTCCCTGCTATCAGTGTAAGTCTGAGCAGGGTGAGGAATGTTCCTTGCCTTTCCCAGGTGAATTCCGCTGAGGAAATTTAGAGCGTACAGCTTGTTCAAACTCCTTTTTTTCCTCTATAGACTTACTAATTATTTCAGGTTGATGCATGAGCTTAGGACTGGGCCAGATTCTTTCCTGGACATCTGCCTTAAATGAATGCTGTCCATCTCGTAGCTCCCAACAGATCAGGTATCCCAGGATGTTCCCCTCATGTCCTATAAACCCTCAAATCACTTCTGATAGCAGCTATTTTCATCCTATGGAAAACACAGCAGTTTGGAACTGCAAAGCTGAAAGCAAGACTAAAAAGGCAAAAGTTGCAGTATATACACTGGTCTTTGCCCTGCCTCCCTTACTTGGGCTTTAAACAGCCAAAACCCCTACTGAGTCAGCAAGATTTTCACTTCCAAAAAGACTGTGTAAAAACTGAGGGAGGACTTCAGGCAGCTCCAGTACAATAGCCAAAAAACAACAAGACGAAGTAAAAAGAAGGAAGATAAGTAGAAAACACGGCTTAAGAAAAATGTTTTCCCTAGGCAGAGTGTCCAATATCAAGCTGCTCTTCCGAAGAGGGAGGGTAACGGATAACACTGTTAGTGTGACGTGGCATAAGGTATCCAACAAAATTATCCTAGAGTTCCCTCTTTATTTTTGAGGGACAGGAGGAGAATTTGAATTACAGGTGAGGAATGGCAGGTGTTAATGCCAGTCTTCCATTAACTTACTTCTGGATTTAAAGTCCAGGCTATCTGCTTTCTTTATCTGCCTAGGACAGTAGTCACACTTTTTACAAAACACTTTTGTTAGTATCTCAGGTTTTGTTTGTGCACAATACTGCCACTAATATCAAAATATGTCTAGATAAAAGCCCTATTCAATAGACTGGCTTGGGGGTTTTGGAAGTTGATCTCAGCAGATAATACTCCAATAAATTTTTCTAGCGGCTCTCATTAGCTGGCTCTGTCTTATCTAATCAGAGTCCAAAGCCAATCAATACAGAAACTTGCCAATCAGTGCTGAAGTATTTCATGCCATTATATTCCTGAAGCTCACGGGGAAAAAAAAATAAAAGGAGAAAGGAACTTAAAAGCACTTTCTGTTTTGTTCTGCTTAAATACCATTCTGAACAAATGGTTACTGGATCAGCTACTAGGAGCTGATCCCTGCTAGTTTTTCTGGCACCGCTTGATGCATTAAGCTGTAAATGCCTTCATTTCTCCTAAAACGGGACTCTTTCCTACTTTTCAGATGAGCCCTCAGTACTTTGTAGCAATGTATTTACTTAGCCTACCTGGCCGGACTGGCTACCCACAGTTCTTCTCGCTGAGAGTCCTTGAGTGGTGGTGCATGTTCAGATAAATTGCTTAACACCAAGTCCTTGCTTTTTTCAACAGCGTACTTTGCAAGCATTTGAAGTGAAATGGATTTAAAACAGCAGGCTATACACGTATCCATCTGAGTGAAAGGAGCTTCTTTCCTTAGTGCTGGGGAGGCAGGCACAACTTCTTTGGGTACTCTTGTGGGTGCCCATCTCAGTCGGCTTTCCCTGTGCTCCCTCCCAAACGGGGGACTGCCTCCAGAGAAGCTATCCCTTAGCTGCTTTCCATTTCTGGCCTTCGGCCCTGATTCACAGTGTTGGCTCTAGGAGCTGCTCAGAGATAAGATAAAGGGTGTTCAGAGCAAAAAAATGTGACCATTGTTTCTTAACAAACCTACAATGAGTACTAGGAGATGGTGGTAGCTCATCTTGAGCCATTCTTGCTTTTGCTTAAAGCCCCATAAAACACCACAGCAGTGTACATGTGTGGAAAACATCTCAGACCATCACACAGTTATAATACAGTACTACAATGGCTGCCTTTCTGTCACAGGTGCTTACTTGTCATTATTTGGTTTCCATAGGAATATTGGGCTTGGAGACTGACGTCTGCCAAGAGCTGTGGCTTTAAGAGAGCTAGGCTGATACAGGCCCTGGCAGATCATGCTGAGGGTGTTTAATCATGGAAGAAGTGTCCGGGATCTGATATTTTTGTTATTTTCTCGGAGCCTGTCATAAATAAGGTTGGCTCTTCCAAGGATGCTGGCTTATGTCTGATCCTGCAAGGTGCTGAATGTCCTCCACAAAACCACCCTTCACCCATACCCGTCCTGGGACCTGAGACCATGAAAACACTGGTGTAAAGTGTTGGTATGGGTCCTGGAGCCCGGGGTTACAGTGTAAAGCTGTGCTAGCAAGGGGGCCCACATTTTTCTTCTCTGTTTGGCTGGCATGCTTCTAGTTTTCAGAAATTCCAGCACCATGAAATGAAAAAAATGAAATGAAACTCATTGCTCTCACTTCTCGGAGCACACCTGTCTTTTCACAAATGCAAGCAAAGGGCATCTGTGTCTTCTGGTGCCACAGGGGCCCACAGCTATATTACAATTTTGATCTGACTTTTTTTCACTGTGAAAGGTAAAGGAGGAGTGTAAAATGTTCCTAATTTAGTTTCTGTGATCAAATCCAAATGGTATTTCAAGCATTTTCAAGCACAGTGAATAAGGAGAAAGCAAAACATATGGGGTGTGTGAGATTACTCAACTCTTTCTGCCCCTCTGTCAGCTGGGATGGGACAGTGACAGCAGATTCTGGAGGAAGGTGCAGATCAACACCAAGGTGACGTGGCTCTGTTGAGGGCCATGACTGAGGTATACAACAAAACCCACATTACTCCTAGGGTCACACGAGCTGCAGTAGGCATGACTCTGACTGTATCAGTTAATTGATGAGTTTATCTACAGGGAAAATGCATAGGAAAAAGACAGCTCTAAGGCTAAGTTTAGGATATAGTTGATAGTGGTGTCTGAATACACCCGGGAGTCCCTTTGGCAAGCGAATCATTTGATGCATGGTAGAGCACAGCCCAGACGTACATCAGCATTAGGTTGCGAGGACAGCTGGGGTATTGGGGTTTGGGCATGAAATTGAGAGTTTGCCAAGAATACAAATATAACCCCTGAGTAGTGCTCAGAAAAGAAGATCCTGCAGGAGAGCACTTTGGTGGGAAGAGTAGCTGCAAAAGGTGCTACAAAAAGAAAATTCAGACACTACTAGCAGCTAGAGGACTCTCTTAGATCTCTGAGGCTTACTTACTCGAAAAGAAAGAAACAGATAAACTACAAAGCACAGAATAGTCCTTGGCAAGCACACAAGATCAACAATACATGGTTTAAACATATTGGGTCTGATTCTGTTTTCTCTTTCACTTACACAAATGACATGTAAACGTCAGTGATCAATTCCGGAGCAAAACCTGCGCAACTAAGAGTCTGGCCTGTTTTATGGCTAAACGTTTAAGCCACAGTCTTGCTGGATGTGTGCTGGCACTGAAGTTCTAAATAGAAATGGTTACTTTCCTGTTTTATTACAGCTGCAAGAGTGAGGCGTGCATGATTTTTATAGTACATGATAGTATTTGTCAGCTACAGGACAGAATGAACTCACACGATAAAAACTGGCTCAGTCTCAAAGTGATAAACATGTCAAGATAATGGCAATCATTTTTTTCTTTAAATATGAGATGACAATGCAATTTTAAACAGTTTTTTTATCTTCTTTTTAATATTCCTATAATCAATCACCGACTATAACTGTTTTATCATGACTATAGACATAAAGGATCAAATTTTTATGGCCTGGTCTTAGTTTTTCCATTTGTAATTTACCAGTGCAAATGATTGCATGGTTTAGGTCATTTGAGTTCCTGATTACCCCCACAGATCGGGTAATTAGACATCTACAAGATCTACACTGCATGCTGACATAAGTGAGAGGATAAACTAATTCATACAACTTGGCACGCTAAAAGATGAAAGTCATGCTTCAAACTAGAGTGAAAATGTCACTTTGTTTGTTTATTGTTATGATATCCCCAGGAACTACATGAAGAGAAAAAAGTTGAAAACATTTGTTTTAAATGCACTGAATGTACCCACGGTTTCTTTCATGACTCTGTCTAGAGAGGGTAATGCAAAAGTTAGGACTTGTCCACAAGCGGTGGATAAAGGTTATCTGGTTGATATAGTGCATTGGATTTTCCAAAAATTTTCACTGTAGTTCCACCTCAAAATTTTCAAAGAAAACTAGTTGGTACAGAGTAGGAGTGGAGATCCAATTTAATACTTGATTAAAAGATAGGAAAAAAAGACCAGGAAGATGTTATTAATTTACACAACAGGGAAAGGTTACCTGAGGTACCCAGAGGCACCTGTGTAGTTGAGCATATTCATAGCAACCTAGTAAACGGGGTAGTAGTAAGGCAGCAATGTTTACGGGTAACTAAAAATGATTTAGGCTAGTAAAACTAAAGTGAACTGAGAGGAGTTACATGAAGACCTTATAATACAGAGTGCGTGGGCCATGAAAAAGAAGCCAGGTTTGCAGGAGAGCAGACCTGCACCGACACAGCATTCACTGTCAGTAAGTGCAAGGTGAGACACGAGAAAAAAAAGTTACACCAGTGACATAGCTACATCAAAATGGGCTCTCCGCTAACTTTTACCTCTCAGGAAAGAGTTAACATTTACTCACTGCTTATCAGTGGTCAAAAGACAAACTGAGTGTTAGGTATGACGAAGAAAGGAGTCTAGAATAAAAGAGAAAAACGTCACCGTCTCACTGTCTAAATCCCAGATGCTCCCATGTCTTGGATCTTGGAAGCAGACCTGGTTACTCTGACATAAAAGAGAGGGGAGTAAGCAAGCTGGGGGTGAAGCTCCCCCCCGGGGGCAGCCCCTGCACTTACCGGGGCAGGGCTGCGGGGTCCCCCCGGGCAGGAGCGGGGTCCCGCGGTGAGGCGCAGGCGTTCCCGGCGTTCCCATTTCCCACACAGCCTGTCTCGCTGCCGTGCGCTCCCACAGCTCTCGCCATCTGCCGAAACCCTGCGCAAGGAGGCCTCGGGCCCCCCGGCCACCCTGCCCCGGGGCTGCCGGGACCCCTGTGCTCATGCATGCTGCCAACCAGGGCTGCACTGCAAAAAAACCCTTATTTTCTTATTTATTTGCTTATTTTCTGCTTCATACTTTATTTTAAAGGCTTTCTGCAAAATGATGATGGAAATATGCCGGCCAAGGTGCAGCGCTAACTGCCTGTCCTTTCCTACAATAATGAAAACACTAATGATATTTTCAATTAAAAAAACGGTACCCTTGGGAGGTTAAGATTTTGCCAGGCTGTTTTAAAACTTTCTTTCGTGCCCAGCAATATGTACGTGACTCAGCTACTAAAGAGGCATCTAAATAAAGAGGCTTCTCTTGTGCTTTATATTCACAAAACTCTCATTCCAGTGAGCAAAGAAACACTCCACAGCTTTTCTGCATGTTCTTTCTTTGATCTGCAGAGTGCTAACAATAAAACATGTTTGTGTGAATCATAAATGGGAAATGATTTTAGAGTCTGATTTATTTCAGGAATCCCGGTCATCCTTTAAAATGACATGAACATATCATTGAATTATAATGGTATGTAGTTCTCCACGTTATTTTCTTTCATTTATTCCTTTAAAAATGTTTGGCAGAAATGCAACAGTCTTGAGACATTTTCATTTTAATGGAACTCAAAAGACCTAGTACTATTGTGTAATATGGGAAAGAGTTTTAAATTTGCTATGTCTAATACGAATGCATGCTGCCATGCAGAGCCTTCCCAAAAGTATTTCAGTCCATTTTTGAGCGGTAGACGCTTTGAGAAAATGCTTGCAAGTCATTCACAAAGTACAGTGTATCCTGACACAGTGGGACTTGCAGATTATTTGGAACATTTTTATACGTGTTCTCTTTCTGTATCTGTGCAGTGCTGGCATTGCGGGGTCCTAGCACGTTGCCGAGGCTCTTAAAAATCGCCAATGCACAAATAATTAATAGGAACAATGCAAAATAGAAATCATATGAAGAGATGTAAGCCTGTTTGTACAAACATACTTCATCAGACAAGGCCCACTCTGAGTACTGTCAAAATTAATATGAAAGTTAAGTTTTTCCAAAATTCATAAGATTATTGCAGTATTCACTACAATGCATTTTTAGTAGAGCTGGCTGAATGGTTTGCAATGAGTAAATTATTTTAACATAGCCCTTTTGTCTGCTTGCAAATATGTTGGAAGTTCGCTCTAATTTTCAGTAGAGCAAATGTCTGCCCAATGTTTTGGATACAGTTTTTGGTGCATGCAGTATTCATTTTATTCTATGTGGCATTTTAATGTTCTTTATTTATAGGGTGCAGATGACCAGCGAGTTTACATGACATTACTTCTGTCTTCTGATTTGGTAAGTCAAAATTTTAAACAAACAAAGAAAGTGGTCTGAAAACCAGTGAGTTACGAATAGCAAACACTACTGGCTGGGGCTGGTATGAGCACTAGTAGAAATAATCACTGCTCCCACTCATCGCAGGTAGATGAAGACATTTGCGTGGGTGGTGCTGGGGAGCAGACAGGTAAGGCAACGCAGGCAATGAGAACGGCTCCTCTAGCAATGAATGCATCTGGGCACCCCTTATGCAATGTCCCAGCAACTCCAGGGCTCAGTTTAGGAAAGCATTTAAGCACATCATCAGCTTTGGAGCTTATACATCTTCCAAAGGAATTCTTTCTTCAATCAGAGCCCCAGTTCCTTGGGATAGCAGGCATGACAGAATAGTATAGGGAATGATTTTGAAATGATGTTAGATCTACAGATTTGAACTGAGAAAGTTGCCAGCTCCCAACGGTGTCACATCCTGTAAACTATCTTCCATTAAGTGCAGATTGGATTGCTTCTTCTATTTTCTTCGAAAATTTCCTTTTATAACAGAAATGGGATATGCCACACTACATTTCAAAGAAATCAGTATTATTCTTGAGTAACTCCATTTATCCTTTGGCCACACGCCTTTTGAAATATCCATCCACCCAAATGGCCAGATCCTTTAACACTTGCAGTACAGTAAATCAGGAATGACTGTATTATAGCAAGCCGGCTTAGCATCAGCATAAAACCAGCGGGGAAGACAACCAGACCCAACCCTGAGAGTCACAATGTGTATAATAACACATCTGCTGTGTCTTACAGGTGAGCACTTCTTCAGACAGTTTATCTGTAGAAGTTTTGGACTTATAGAAGAAGCGGGAAGTAAGTCAGGAATATCAGAAGAGAACATCCTAGAGTACTGCACCTGCTTATTGGTTTCTCCAAAGATAATGGCATGCTAATTTTTCCACCAGCTGTTAGGAGAGCAACATTTGTCTTTATATCTTCAGCATACAGAATTACCTGTTCCCTAATCACCATAATTTTAGAGTTTCTCAGGAGAGGTCACAGACCTGTCTCTAGTCCAATGGTGAGCATCTTTCTGAAGTTCTGCCCAGCCTTGTTCTTGGGTTTATTGGGATCATAACATTCCTCAGGCTTCAGGAGATCAGTTTTGCAGTGCTCTCATGCAAGTGACTTCTTAGGCTGTGGATCAAGGTCTGAATCTCATTCACTTCATGAACTAGTTTATACCTAAATGTTTACCATGAGAACGATCAGCTGTGATCTGATCTGTTTTACTAAAATATTTCTACTGGTAAAATACCAAATATAAAGAAAGTTACACCAGAAACAAGTTATGCTTCTGTGAATGCTTGTAATGCAGGGTAACTTCATTCACACAAAGATATGGTTTATATCTGACCACTGAGCATCTTTTCCATTGCTTTAGTAAGTTCTTTTTATACGTTTTTAAAGATTTTTAGTAAGTTCTTTTTATACGTTTTTAAAGATTTTAGCCACAGAATTGAGCCCAGTCTTTCTATAGCATTTGTTGACTGTATCTGCATTAGCAGTAATGCAGGTCAATAGGAGCAGGTTTGTAAAGCAAAACTTTGATGCTAAGGACCTGACATCCACACTGTGTATACTTCAGGGGGTTTACTTTTGACCAGCTCTGGTCTGGTCCATGGACAGCATGCCCAGGAGCTGCTGGAGCAGCTTGTCTTCATGAGCACATCTCCTGAAACAGTTTCTTTTGGAAGGAATCCAGTGCTCTGAGTCCACTCTGTGATGTGACCCACACAGTGAGTGGGGACAGCTGGGAGAGTCGCTCTGACGCGCGCTCCTAATCCAAGCTAAAACACTGAAGTAGATGCACCCATTCAGTAAGCAGAGTTACGAAACTGCATCCATCTGGACTGATAAAAATGGAAGAATTTTCTGCATGGCGCTTTGATTCACAGGCTGGGAATATTGAAAGGGAATGAATCTCAGGAGGAAGCTACCCTACCCACTGAAAAAGGATCTGATGTACAGGTTTCCAAAAGGAGGCAAATATTGAAATGCAGAAAGATGTGACGGAGAAAGGTGCAACAGACAGGAGTCTACAGTGCTACACGTCAACAGCAAAAAAGATCAGCATTATTTGGAAGTGCCTATGGAAAGACATGATGCCTTGTACAGGCTTTCTCTCTTTTGCTGTTGGACTCTGGTGAAACCCCACCCAGAGCACTGCATTTGGTCCCTGGTGCTTAATACTTCCATTCCCAGACAAGCCCAAGAGATGCAAAACTGTTCTAAGGAGTTCAGCATTAAAGTACACCCAGGAAGAGGCTGATTTGTGAGGAAAGTCTTAATCTTGATTTACATGATTGGTGTCTTCACTAATTTAGGAAGATGTCAGCCAGATTAAATTGGTGCTTATGGAGCCATATACAGCCCCTTGTGCCACCTGCTAGTTCTTAATTTCCTCTTTGACTCATTTAACACTCACATAGATGGTTCTCTTCAATGGTTCAGTGGTGATTTTTTGATTTGAAACCCACTCATTCTCTGACTCTGAAACAGCTGAAGCTGAAGCAGAGTGCTTCTTTAATTTTGCTGGCTAGAATTGTCTGTGCAGTGTGACAGAGAATTGAAAATCCACAGAATTCCCCAAAACTGTAAGAGAAGATTTAGGGATGGGAGAATGAATAAAAATTCCTGAACAGAAAAGCTGTGCTCACTGTCACATTTCAGATGACCACAGTTCCTTCCTTAGCTAAAATATTCTTGGATAAGCAGTGATAATAATAGTTGCATGAAAAGAACAGGTATCTTTGATATTATCAGCCCCTGTAGACTATATAATGAGAGCATCCTGTGTAGATAATGTAGCCATTGCCTACAACAGAGGCAGCTAGCAAGTTGGCAGCTATTCCTTCAAGGTGTCAGACTACATTTTCTACCTTCAAAAGCTCTTACCTTATTCCTCTTGAGACATATACTGTTTCTTTATCCTTTGCTAATCACTTAGCTAAAGCAGGAGATAGAGGCAGTCACATTGCCTGTAACTCTCCAACAAACATGGTAGCTCCAGAAAATGGCATTTTGGTGTTAATGTTCATTTTGTCACTGTGATGAGCACACTGAGGAAATGTGAGTGTAAAAACAGGAAATGGGACAGATTCAAGCATGGCTATGGTGACTGCAGAGGGGAAATGCAATGGCTTGAAGAGCGGATCTGGATCAGAGGAAGAGGTAGTATAAAATAATAAAGATACAGCCACATCTTCTAGCTACTGAGTCTAATCACAGAAAGACTCTCGGTGCTAGAACTCAGCAGTCCTTTGCTCTCACTCCTGGTTCTGTCCTGCTATTTCTCCTGCTCCCAATCTGCCTCTTTTGATGTGCTTCATCACCCCAGCTGGTTAGCAGAAAACCTACCTCAGCTGCAAGCGGTTGGCTGGCAGCCACATAAAAGTTTATGATGGTCCTAGTGCCTCTGGAAAAAGTCCAGGTGGCATCATCTTCATGGCCATGAATTCATTTAATGCACCTACAGGTTGAGTGTTTTCTCAGGCCTTAAAAGCCCTTCCCTGGATGGCTGCTGGGGACACCATGAACAGGCTTGAAAATGTGATTATGACATAGTTCTCTCCACTCTAGATTTAAAATAAAGTATTTTCAAGGATCCTTTCTGCAGTGAAGAGGCATAGAAATACACTTAAAAAAAAAAGGAATAGAATATACTAGTGTTGACACTAAAGATGAGCTAATTCTACCTGCATTTAGACACCTAATCTAAGCTAATTTGTGAGGCCCTTCTAGAGTCTGTGGAGAAAGAGGCACATCAGGGTGTGATACATTTTGATCTAAGTGAGGAGCCTAAGACGGGGTGGATGAGTTGCTCTCTGGAAGAGCAGTGACTAGAGGTGGCCTATGGCTTTGGCTCAGTGAGATGAATTTCTGTCTCATGATATGACTGTGTAATCAGTTTGGACATACACAAGCCACCTCTACATAAGCCATATTACCCATGTAATATTGGCTGGAAAGGGGGGGGGGGTTGGCTTTTTTCTTGCCTCTTCCTGAAGCGGAAGCAGTTTAAGGAAGAGGATTGAGAGAGCAGGAACTCAGCATTCAGTATAATGGACTGTCTGAGAGAAAGCAGATGTCTTTCCATCTGTTCTCAGGTGGTAAGACGTCTGGCACAATTACTGGTGCAAAGTACGGGACTGACAGGAACGTTTCAGTTCTGGTTTTGAGCATTTGGGTTACCTCTCATCTGGGAGATGCCTTTTGCAAAGTATCTTTTCTGCCTGTCTTTAACAAACCTGGAAAGTGAGCATTTCATTCTGATATAAATATATAAATCAGAGTCAAATTACTCTTCTGTATCTTTATAGAAGATATAAAAGGTCTGTAACGTTAATGTTTGCTGGTGTGATTTCTGTAAAACAGCAAGGTGACACCTGGACCGAGCGTATTGAGCAGTCACTCATTGTCTTGGAGTACTCCACTATTTTTAAAGAAAAGCAGGGAAGATTTTATTGTTTAAATAAATCTTCTTTTGAGGGTGGTGGTGGTAGGAAACAACAAATTTCATTTTGCTCTACCACTCGTGTCAAAACATCTGCATCAAACATTCGGTGCATGGTGACATAGCAAAACAAATGTAGAGCAGACATTACAGATAGATGGCTTGTTGACAGATTAGCAGATGAGTTTCCCTTATGTTTTTGAAAAACATAGCTCCCTAGACATAATGTACAAAGGGGAAAGCTGGGATTAAAGATCAGATAACAGAAAGCAAGGTTTTCTTTTCTGGCTTTACTATTGAAATTCCCTAGTATCACAAAAGATATTAAGACCAAGTAAAGTAAAATACACCGCATCCAACATAAAGAAATGAAACATGGATGTCTTTCAGGATTAATGCTGCAACTGGAGCTGGGTGAAATGTTTTGGTCTTTCATTTTATGTGCAGAAAAAATGCAGATTTGGGTTTACTGAAGCTGCTGGCAAAATTTGCGTCGAGTTCCTCAAATTACTTTGGCTGAAAAAGAGCTGATTCCTTTTAAAAATATTAAATGCTGTTTTCTAAATAAAATGCATTTTTATTTCCAAAATAAAAATTTGTTTATAAATGTACATAACTTTAAATACAGAAATTAAAGACCACTCTAAAATGAATCATGTATGACCCAAAATAAAATGATTTTGTTCTTTTTTTGTTTGTTTTGCAAGGAACTGAAGAATGGCTTATTTGCACAGATCTAGATACAATATGAATCGTGGTTCATTTTTAAGTAGCTCTGTTAATCCTGGCATGTCTTAATAAAACAATTAGAATTTTTCATCCTGAGTCAGAGAGTAGATATGCAGTCTGGCTAAGTGTTCAGTCCTTCACAGTGCTCAAAAATCTTACCAGCGAACAAAGTAGCTCTGCCGAGATCTTTGCTTAGCTATTTCGGTCCTGCCTCCTCTAGCAGATGTGCTACCAATTTTACTTGTCGTGTGAAAGCTGGATCCTGCATGATGCTGAGGCCTCAGGTGAGGTGATTGCAATGGGAAGCACAAGGCCTGCCTGGCACTCTGTGGCGTGCTCTGCTCTCCACCCCTTGGGACTCATCAGAGATCAGCACTGCTGAATGTGAGTTTGGGTCATGCAGTGGGATTTTCCCATGGGGAGGGCTGTACAGTGTTACAGTATGTCAGATAACTTGGCATGGTCAATAATAAACTCTTAGAAGGACACTGCCCTGTCATGTGCACTTTGCAGCAGTGAGCAAAGAGGAAGAGGAAGGGGAGGGCATCCCAGCAGCAATTTCCTGGCATTTCTCTGGCCAACCTCATCACCACAACATGGGGAAAACCTTGTAACAAATGCCTTGGAAGAAGACGCAACATAAGTTTCTCCTGCAAGTTACCCCAGCTCCAGGTATATAGGGTGGGCAAAGTCTCAGGCCAATCCATTACAGTGTCTGAGTGCAACTGGTACCAGGAAATCCCCAGTCCTCCCTGGTAGCATACAAATGAAATTAATGGCCAGCCGTTGCATAGCTCTGGTAAGGACTGAAGACCTCTTCCTTTTCATTCAGTTACCCATACATGGGCAGCCCCAGTCTAGCTGGTGGGTTTTACAAAACCTAGTATGAATGGAATTATTTTCATGTATTGCTTTGATTTTTTTTTAAACTCGCCTTTTATTACATGCTGACAGAAAAATCCAATATATAATCCACTGACAGCCTGCGGGCGCCAGAGCCCTAGAAGTAATTTTGCAAAGAAGGATATGCAATTTTGTATTTCCATCAAGCATGCTAGAATAATAAGTCAGCTGTCACAAGCCTTGGAGAACTGGTGGGGATTGGACCTCTTACAGCAAATTATAACTAAGATTGTAGAAACTTCTCTTTTCAGGGCTGGATTTACAGGATGTAAGGTCTCAGAATTTTTTATAAATTTTAAATTTAGGCCAAAGTATAAGGCACGCTAGGATAACAAGAGGGGTAGAATCACCTCCTCTTACCTTCAACAGCAGGTAGATGGTGCCGCCAGAGTCCTGTATTCAAAGGAGAGGTTCAAAATGTTTCCTCAGGAGCTGGGCACCACAGCCTGTGTCCAAGTCTGACAGATCAAAGCATGTGCCAGCTGCCTTCTGGGTGCAGGAAATGCCAGCCACCCTCCACTGAAATGTAGGGGCTCACCTGAGACCCCTGTGTTAGGTGTCTGGTTCCTTTGGGTCCCTTTACAACTGGCAGAAGGACGTAGACATCTTCAAAGGTGCCTGCGACCCGAACTGAGCCCTGGAGAAGCTCCCCGGCCTTCATTAACTATAAAGGGAGTTTGGGTCACTGCACTGCTATTCGAGGCCTCCCACATGGGCCTCTAAAGTCAGAGGAATCTGGGCCCAGGCTCCAACTCAGGCGCCACAGAATTCAGAGGCTCTTTTTTTCATTTAACTTAATGG
The DNA here is from genome assembly GCF_036370855.1 of Dromaius novaehollandiae. NCBI lineage: Eukaryota > Metazoa > Chordata > Aves > Casuariiformes > Dromaiidae > Dromaius > Dromaius novaehollandiae. The sequence continues at coordinate 189,154,587 of NC_088098.1, forward strand.
CACTTGGATGAGGCTTCTAAATAGAAACTTGTAGAAGAAACATCCAACTTCTCCAGTTCAGTAAGTCCTGCAGAATCTCCTCTCTTAAAATGGGGGTCAGGATGGATGTGGGGTAAAGGCATGGAAGTTCCCGCTCCTTGAAAACTGTTCTTAGCTCTGCCACAGATCTGTTGTTTTACTATAATCAAGTTATGTAGCTCAAAAGGTGCCTCTTGGCTAAGTGTTTCAGCAGAAGCTGAGCATTTTATGTTCCCTTTAATGCTAAAAGAAATGCTAGATTTTCTGCCCTGGGCAGAAGCCAGAACATGATGTCTAAATAGGATATATAGAAATTGAGTTATCCTCGGATCCATGGACTCTTAATTTCTTCAAAACAGATAGGAGTACCTGCATGAAAGACATCTTTTAGTCCAGCACAAGTTACTGTGGTCAGTACTGAGTAGTCAGCTCACACACTGTTAATTCATACTCAGCATGGATTGCTTGTTTTTAAAGTGAGCTCCTTGGAAAGAAGATACAGTGGAAGAATGAGGAAGGAAGGATAATATGTTTGCTTGCAATATACTTCTCAGCGACTATATATAATTTCTGTCTGGTATGGTGTACTCCTGTGAAACAAAAAAGTATAAAGCTGGCCCTGAAATAATGAGGACACCTTTCATCCACAATTGTAGCTTTTTCTTCAATAAGTGCTTCTTGTTCAAGGAGAATATGCTGTTAAACATATGGCATTTTGAAATTAAGACATAGATCTTTTGAATGTGAGTGACTTCATTTTGATGGCCAAAAGGGCTGCGTTGTAGCGGTGGGATCCCCTTGTGCTGGTGAGCTGCAGTGATGTGGCCCCGGGGGCGGCAGGCAGGGCTGCTCCGCCGGATTGTCAGGAGCAGCAGCAGTCCCGCGATCCTGGGGACTTGCCAGGTCTGAGCGCTGGGCAGGCAAGGAGACGTTTGGCTGTGCTTTGTGTCCACATAGCCATCCGTTCTCTCTGCTATGGAAAAGATGACGGGCTAACCTACTTAGCAACATCTGGCCTGTGGGCTACCAGCTGGGCCGTGTTGGAAAGGTCGTAACTTAGGCTTTTTTAGGATGGATATGTCCTTGTTGGCTGGACTGGTGCATCTCAATATTTATAATTCAATCTGTGTACTGGTAGAAGAGCTTTCAACATTTAACCTTCAGCATTTCAACCCATAGACTTGTTTTATGGGAGAATGCAAAAATGACTGGCCTAGTTTTTCTGTTTCAAGCTTTACCAAATCGATGAGTTGCAAGAGTGCGGAGGAGTAAGACAAGGTTAAATCAAATATTTGGCTTTAAAACATGAAAAACATTTAAAGAGAAAGGGTCAAATTGTAATCTTATGTGCACCAGAGCAGGAATAAACTGACTTCCACAGACTTGGAGTCCGCCTGGGTGCTGAGACTGCATGTGAAATTCCAGCACATTAACATGCAGCCTGGGGGCTCTCTTATATGCCCCAAGTGCCAGACGAGCTATCCAGGGTGCCATGTGAGTTGCATTCAGTGCAAACGTCCACCTCAGGAGTGAGTGCAGCGTGCACTGCAGTTTTACTCTCAAGCTCAGCTGTGTACCCTGTGGACAAATCCTTCCTGCATGCTCCTGTCTGGGGTGTAATCCCTGTGCAAGAAGCCAGTGAAGTCTGTAGTGCCTGGGATCAGGCCTACCTCTTAGATTTACAGTTCTTTTAAATATATTTTGCTTTGCATAAGCTATTAACCAGTGCCAGGGAGTGGCATCACTAGCACCATTCACAGAATAATCTGCGAAGCGGGTTTGTCACACCTCAATGCTAACACGCTGAAAATAGCACAAGCTCACACCACTCCCACACAAGCATGCATTACACAGTCAAACAAAAATATCTGTACTTTCCGGGATGACTCTGATGATTTTTAATGCCATTGACTCTAAATCATATGCTTTTCTGTTGCCTCGGGAAGACACACAACTTGTGTTGAGCTGGCATCATTACCTGGTGTGACTTTGCGTCAGTCATACCACATGCAGTTATGGGTGGCTTGGTTTGCTTATTATGTCTGAAAAAAAGTTTGTTGTAGTCACTGTGGGCCAGATCTCTTTTCTACTTCTTTGTCTCTAATTAATATAAAGCTGGGTCCAAGTCTCCTTGCAGAATCCCACTGTGTTCGGTGACCTAAGTGAATAAGGACTACTCCCATGAGTTAGTATTGCAGCAACTTGACAATGCATCATACAATTATCCCTGCAGCTTACTGCCAGTTTTCTCTGACTTGAAGTCCAACTTGAATTCAGACATATGGCTTTAAACTCTCTGAACAGAGATCACAAGCAGCAGTGTAGGAAGGAGATTTCATTCTCTGTCCCTATCAGTCAACCGTGAGCTTTCCTGTGCTAAAACTTACTCAGGAAATGCTGCAAACAAAAGAAGTAAATAGTTGTCAGCATTCCTCATTGCTTGGAAGGAGTTAAGTTCTGCACAAGGGCCGATCGAGTTCTTCTGGCATTATCCCACTAGCTTAAGTCATTGCTGATGACTTCACCCTCGTGGTGACATCAGCCTCTAATCTCGTGAAGGTGAATTCATGTGAGATTGTTTCAAAACAATTACTCCCTGAATTGCAGGCCATTTCAATTGATATATAGATGCCTCATTCACTTTTGCAGATTGTAACCTCTCTTGTGCAGCGCATATACACTTTCCATATTGTATTTCAGCTTGTGTTATGTCACAAACTGTCACTGCCTGAGATCAGCAGTGTAATGTGCTTGTTTTAAAAGCAACAGCAAAAAAACACCCCAATATTACTATTTCATGTGTATGGTTAAGACATCTCTATGGTCTTATATGCAGTTTGTCTGATTTCCTCTGGATGCTCCCTCCCCTCTCTTTCTCTCCTGGAATATTCCTTCTGCTTTGGCTGGGCTGTATCTTTGCTTAGGAGTGCTCTGGTCATTTCAGATTCTCTTGCCTTTTCCCATACATGGGGAAAAATGTGGACAGATAAACACCCAAGATGGTTATTTTATAAATCACAGTTTTTAATAATAGATTATATCTTTTTCCCCCCCAGCCAGATTAAAGATAGGCAAAAGCGCATAAAGATGATGGATTGGGTCTTAAAAAACTTTCTCTCTTTCTCTTTCCTCTGAGGGAGTGACTCAGAAGAACACGTAGACACAGTCGGCACTTGTAAGAAGTGGTTTTAATAAGATGAGGAGACAAGTCATCGTCCCAGCTGTGCAATCCTCGCTGAAGTCAAAGAGGCAGAAAAGAAAGGCACCATTTGTCCTGAAGTGCAGCACACACATGTATACCAAAGGAGGATAGCTATGTATTTAGACTAGAAGCTCCCCAGACCTAGACTAGACATTCCTCTGTTTGCTTAACTTCATTGTTCTTCCCTTCTCTCATCACTTGTCCTCAGCTGACTGCAGCCATCCCTGTGGAGAGCTGCTGAACACAGGACACAACCTTCACCTTCAAACTAGGGGATAGAAGATTCCCCCTTCCCCCAAACCCCTCGTCCTCTCATGCCCTGGTAGAAAACCTCTTTTAATTCCCCCGGTCTCAGTCGGGGAGGGCGATAGGGCGCAGAACAGCACTGAAAGCAGGACAATTTGAATGCTCTCTTCTCTATCCGCTGTATTGTGAATAGACTTCTTAATGTGACTAATAGCTCTTGGCATTGAGCTGTAGCTCCTGAAGTGCAGAACTGGCATGTCCATGCGCTAATGTTTAAAGTAATGTGTCAGAAAAGTTTTATAGTAGTAGCACAGTATTGTTGAGGGAGAAGAATCCTGTTTAAATAAAGCCAATAAAATTCTACTATCATCACTTTTCTCTCTTTATTGTTGAGAGGGTGGAAATGACTAAAGTTTTTATTTGGTGTTAGCAGTGTAATGCTAGAAATTTTTCCACATTTGGAAGTGGCAAGGTAGTGATAAAAATCATTAAAAAGTGAACAAGTTGTCCTCAGCTCCTGGATGCTCCAGAGGGGATCAGCCAAAGAGACAGCAAACCTACTGTAGGCACTCAGAAAGGGATTTTTTTTCTCCTTGCAAAATAAACCCTGTTGTGCTATTCCTTTAGGAAGGAAATTGAGTCTCTGGATGACTCGCAAATGTTTTGCTCATTGTAGTGGCCTGTACGTTTCCTGAATATCCAGATCTGATTTAGATTAGGGCTTTATTTTGGGGGAGGGAGGGAAGGATTGGCCAAATCAGAGGAAATTTGTATAGTTTTAGTCCAAGGTCCAAGCACTGTTACCAATTACATGGTGTAAGCTTTAAGAGAGAGACTGCATCTGCCTTAGCTATAGTTAGAAGTCCAGTGCTTTGTCCTCTTCCTCTGCCCTTTCCTCCCCTTTTACAGGGAAAGGAAGTAAGTAAAACAAAGAGAAGTGTGCCCTAAAATGTTCTCTGCGAGTGAAACCCATATCTGGGTTAGGTAAAGTGCCTAGAGTTTAATTCAAGTAAAAGAAAAGGCAGAAAGAGACACATCGGTAAATGTTGCTTAAAATACAGTTATTGCGAATGACCTTCACGTGGGTATACAGTGGTGGTTAAAAGCAGAAAAATCCTTTCCTGTGTAAAACTCCTCTAAAAATGGCAGCCTCCCCACCGGGCCAAATCCTGGGTACCTTCTGCCAGAATGCCTGACATCTGAAACTCCTTCCCTGTAAACCCATTGAGGTGATCCATTTCTCTACACACTCAATATCAGGCTGAAATATTGAAGGCTTGGTCTGGGCCAAACCATGTCAGTGCCACGTTTTCAGTACGAGGAGCTGAAGAGCAGCCTGGGGTTGTCTCACAGCGTGTGAGACGGTGGTAGCGGTGGCTGGCAGCTCTGTGTGCTGGGCATCGCCAGGCCATGGTCTTCTCCTGTGTGGATGCAGTGGTTGCCCTGTGCAGCTGAAGGCTGGTGGAGCTACCAAAGGGCTTCAGCTGCTCTCACCCACCATACACTGAAAATCCTTCCCTTTTTCTGGCTGGGATAGCATCTCACACCCATTTTGCATGCTCTTCATGCCACTTCAGAAGGCTAATGAGAGGCAAGAGGGTAAAGGACATGGCCCTTGTAGTGTGGCCTACTTCAAGAGAATAGCCTGTGTGATTTTCTTTTGTGTTGTCCATGTGGCCACCAGCTAGTGTTCCTGTTTTCTTCCTACAGAAGAAAACTCCATTGTTTTTGCTTGAAAAAAAAAATAGTTAGCATGCAAAAGACCAGCTCTGTAAAGCAGGCTGTGGTTCATTCTCAATGTCTTTGATAGCTGGGCAAAAATCATTTGCCTTCCAAGATCCACCTCTTCTTGCCACTGGAAAGGTCTATGTAAACCATTGTCTGTTGGGAATGCTGAGCTTCTGCATTGATATGGGAACTCTGAAGATTCAAAGATGTCTTCAGAAGAAACAGCAGCACTCTCCAAAAGGATAAATAGGTCACTGAGCCTTATATATTTCTGTTGTAGCAATAGCTGTTCCACCACAGCATCCTCGCTAAATGTAGGATCAGATCTATCTTCAGGAAATATACAGTGTTGCTTCATATCTGGGCCAGGAGCCACCACAGAAAAATGTAGCCTAGAAGCACTAATGCCATCAGTAAGGGAGCTTTGATAGACAAATTCCTGAGTCTCGGACTGCCAGTGTCACAAAAGGATATAATTTAAAGTTTTGATTTTAAATTTGTGCCTACTTGTTAAACTGCATTGCTGTTTTTCAAAGGACACTATTTCTGCAAACACTTTCTGCCCATCCCAATGTCTCCAGAGGGAACTTGCATCCCAGGTTAGCACCCTTGAGCCCTACCAGCTTCCGGAGATGTTGGTGAGCTCTGCAAAAGTCTGACTCCTTTGGAAAAGACCACTGAGGCCTCACCTGGGGCAGCAGGTTTTGATGTTTTAGCTGCTTTTTTTCACCTCCACACAAAACGTCATTCTCACTGAGACACAAGGAGCTGACGCAGCCTGGTCAGTCACGAATAGCTGTTTATGTGTTTCCGTGAGGCGCCATACTTATGAACAGAAAAGGAATTTCAAGGGAAGTTTGTTACTTGCCTCTCTCTGTCCATGTGGGGGCATGGCTGAGAGCGAAGGCTTAGGAGAAGGCCGTTCTGTGCAAGCAGAGGTATAAGAGTGTGCTGTATCAGGGTCTGGGCAGCCAGAGCACACTTACAGCAGCAGGGGAAGGTTTTGTAGCCCCTGTTCACTTCTGTTCCCTGCCTTTCTCTTCTTGGGTGCTGTGTACATATTCCAAGTATATAACAGGGAGCAGCTACACCACTTGGTCCCATCTCACATCACTGCTGGATCTCACTGTGATTTGTCAAGGTACTAGTAGCAGGTCCCCAAGAGTAAGTAGGACTTTCTCTGGGTGTTATAAGACTGGTGGAGGTACCTATGTGCTGCAGAGAACTCCTCTCACCTACTTTTCATATCAGCTCTGAACGAGGCTTTGCCTGAGACCTAAAAGCTTGTGTGGGCACCGTGTTTGTATTTGGAGTGAGATGGGACTCCCCATGGCAGTTGCTGTCCATGGGGAGACACGTGTGTTTGAAGAGCAAAACTGGCAAGTACAGCACGAGGGGGTTTTCTGTTTCTAACTGTGGCTCCTGTTTTCTGTTAATAATGGAAATTCATGCAGCTGAGTAGCTATATGCTAGCTAAGATATCTAAGATATTGAGTCCAATCCAAAGGCAGTCAAAATCTGACTCTTAAAGGGTTTTAGAGCAGGCTGCTAAAATGCAAAATAGAGAAAATACAGATAAAATATAATACATATATATTTTTGAAGAGGTGTGGTTTTGACACTGTGCATGAGCTCACTATTGACTGAGGGAGTATATGGAAAAACAGTTAATTTCCTTTGCTTCTCTAAGACAAAAATACTTCACAAACAATGTCTTCTGCTTGTCTGCTACAAAGTTCAGTGGAGCTGGGGACTGTATTCATGTGCTAGAGGAATACAGCCAAGAAAATGTATTATCTTATTTTGTAGAGCCCACTTTCTCCAGGAAGAAATAAATTGAGCAGGACAGCTGCACTGGTAAAAACGAGACATACCAGTTAGCATTTTTCATATGAGGATTTAGAAATGCTTTCTAAAAGACAATACCTCTTAGCTCCATTTCACAAATAGGGTATCTTAAATACAGAAGATTTTAAGAAATTGCAAAACTCTATATACCAAATCCACTGCAGATGCGGGAATGAGCACCCAAATTTGTGGGTTTTTTTTTTTTTTTTTTTTTTTTGGCTTTGTTCATTTGGGTGGGCATCCCTGTGATTCAAAACGTAGCAATGATGGAGCAGTCCCAGCAGGCTCAGCTGTTCTCCCTTTTCTTTCCCCTTCTCCCAGCCTGCCCTTCCATGCAATGGGCAGCTCTGGGGTGCTCACCCTCCTTCCCATCTGCATTCGTTCCCTGTGTGAGACGAAGATGAAACAGGAGGAAAAGCGACAGCAGAACAGAGGCAACAGCAGAACGGTTGAGTGGTCTGGCGATGGTGCAGGACCCTCCCCTGTCCAAGCTATTTCTGTTTCAGCATTACCATTGTTTATGGTGTGATATGCAAAGCCATAGCGAAATGTTTTTGTTTTCTGAGCAAGATGCCGCTTGGGTGCCCACGCTCTGCTACATGAGGACCTGATACTCTTCCCTGCTGCCTGTGAGTCAGGGCTGGTTTTAGACCTGCCTGCAAGAGTTTTTGCTCTGAATGAGATGCTGCGGCTGTTGCTTTCCTAACGGCCCCATTTCGTGCCCCTCATATGTTGCCATGGCAATAGCCCTGGAAATTCAAATCCTTCATGTCTCCACCTAGCACAGAGAACACACTGACTGGCTGGAGCTTTCTTAATTTCTGCCTTAAGTTGGCTTGAGCTTCATCAGAGGATTAGAACTGAAGAAATATTACAGAGAGATCATCCTAGAGATTATCGGGATAATACAATGGTCTGCCACTTACCAAAAAAATAGTCCTAGTGATGGGAAAGGATTTACAACGTGGATTTCACTCTTCCGTCAGGAATGACAGTAGGAACTCTCAATCTCATTATCATAAAGACCACAGATAAGATATTAAATGGTACTTTTCCATCCTTTATGAGCACTCTGGGTATGAGGAAAGGGAAGGAAGGCGATTAACAGAGGCCCTGAAAGTAGAAGGCTGGCTGGGAGCCCCAGCTGTGTCCTGTACTCCCTGCAACCCAGCGCAGAGGAAATCTGGAAAGGACTGGAAGGCTGTTAAGAAACAGCCTTCCCACAGAGCGGAAGAGACAGATATGGAGCAGCATTTGAATATCTTACCAAATCTGTCCAAGTATTTGAAACAAGCTCAGACATCCAGTTGCACCTTTTGCATTCAACCCACAATGACTAATGTAAACCAAACTCTGATTTATGTAGAGGAAGAAAATCAATTTGGAGAAATCAAGCTTGACATTATTTAGGGCTGATACATTTTCCTTATTACTTTATAAGATTTGATTCATTATTTTTCATTGCGGAATATCAACGAACGTTAAACTTATGCTCACTGCACCACCATATATGTCACTGAAAGAACAAAGAACAGAATACATTTTTATGTACTTCACACATATCAGATGGCTTCTCCAAAGTTTTAATGAGCTCTGCAAAATCTTTTCCTTACTTAGACCTTCTATATTATTGCTATGAAATAACTGCAGAAAGAGAAAGAGCATTAAGCTGTCCTTTAACGACCTTGATCTTGTATCTCACTAAATAACTACTTCAGGTATTCACACGTAAAACGTGTTAAAATACTGACACATGGTGCCACAAGTCAGGCATCCATGGCCTTTTCTAGGAGTGCGAAATATCTGTAGATCCCACTGACTTCAATGGAAGCTTGGAGTGCTCAAAGCTTGTAAAAATTATGCCATTATCAGTATCTGTATCTATCTCAGGAGGCACTGTGTTGGTTGGTTGTTGACTATTAGAAGCTAGAGAAATCGAAGGGTCATGTGTAAACTGAAAATGCAGCTTTATTAATCCAAGGGGAGAGCTAGAACTGCAACTAATCATGAGGCCGAACCAGGGCGCAACATAGAAAAAAAAAAAAAGAGAGAGAATGCTGAGTTGGACCCAAATTAAGGTTACAAAATTCCATGACCGACATGCTTCACTGTAGAGACATCATTACCGCTGTGCCGTTCTCTCTCTGGGGATGGCAGTAATTCACAATCACGTTATCACCTACTCCACAGATATGGTATAAAGCCGCATTTGTGCTTCACTTCTTCTCTGGGAAGGATTCAAACTAATCACCCAGTAACATGAGACTAGGAAAACTGTGAAGTGTGAATCAGGGGAAAAAACAACTCAACTTTTAATTTAAACCAGCAAAGACACACAGCAGACTTTAGCTTCCTTAGCCTACAGTCTCATACCTTCTCAAGAGCAAACCCAAACATCCCCATCCCACTGTCCCTTTGCTAATTTGTGTAAGTGATCCTTTCTAACTGATGTCATCCAAGAATGAGTGTGGCAGGAGTCAGTTGTCACATTCATTTACCCTGATAATTGTATTAGCTATTGGTGACTGAAAAGGCAGTAACCAAACTCTCCACCGAACAAACAAACGTGTTTGGACTCTGAAGCCAAGTCACATTTCCTGGATTTCACAGAGATTACACCTGATCTCTTGTTCGTCGTCATCAGCTTCTACTCGGTTCCCGGGGGAAAAATATTCCAGTTGTCAAAAGTGAGTGCTGTTGGTGGAGAGCAGGGAGCTGCTTATGCCACAGTGATTGCATGTATTGAGGTGATACATGTGAGTGAATTGCCCTGCAAAAAGCAGGGAAAGCAAACCTCTCCCAGGCTGACTAGGGAAAAATTCATTTTCAGCCTCAGAACTGGCGATCCCAAGCATGTGCATGTACCTGATATGTGCAGGCGAAGCTTGAGGTTGTCCAGTTTAATTTTGTTATCCTGATGTGGAGCAGCAGGTATCATGAACATGCTCAGGGCCCAGAAAGGATGAGAGTGAGAAAAAGGCTTAGATCCGCAATAAGCTACCACAGTCATCACAATGTCAGTACATACAGATTGAGGAGTTTTTCTGTAAAACGGGGGCAAAACATGCCCACATGTCTTCCACAAACAGTATCCAATCTCACTTCAAAGACTCTAAGCCACACTGAGTCCTTGACCTTTGAGGATTATGTTACAGCATCTGTTACATTAAAACTTTCGGCATTGAATTATTAAACTAGGACTATGCTTTTTAAGACACCTACTGAAATATTTGCTAATTTCTGTAACAGACATAAGAGTATTTAGAATAACAGAAGTTAGCATCCCATTCTGGAGGCAAAGATGCAAAAGGAAATCTTGAAAGAGAGGCCCATGGTTCCTAGTAAAGGAATAAAAGGTGCATTAATTCTGTAGAACACAAGTTTGTTATTTTGAAATGCTGTAAAGTGGATGAGATGTTCTAGTATCAGGTCTCCTGGTTAGTCCTGTATTGATAAGATCTTTGCAAAGGGAAGGCTTTGCAGGGCTGTGGTTGCAATGACACTGTGATATAGAAATGATGTAAATGTGAAATTACACACCAGAAATGGGAATTTCAAGGCTGTGACGAAGCATATGTATATTAGGTGATCTTAGATGCTAAAAAGAAAAGAAACAGTTAAAGAAGCAGCTTTTTTGCAAGAGATAAGTTTTTGATAGCTGTCATTTGATTCTTGCAAAGTCCCTGAGTTTGTGAATGTGATAACATGCTGGAATTTCAATGCTTTCCCAATTTTACCAATAAAGCATGTTATTTGTATATCCTGTTGTTCCTTCTATGTAAGCATACACTCTTTCCTATGATGACTTTGTTAACTTTCATGGGGCTGTTTTGAAGGTTTCATTGCATTAAAGACCCAAATATTTAATGGGTCTGTTGTTATCTAACACTCATCACACTCTCTAACAAACAATGGTGATGTTCTGCCTTGATTTCTAGCAAGTTCTCAGAATTTTGCTATAATGAGGTAAATTTAAGCCTGGAAAAATATCTCAAAATGATGGACCATTTTCAAGGAACATTGTTCAGATAGCAGCATTTGCTGATAGTTCTTTAACAACTTATCAGAAGTGCTTATTTGAAGAAGAAATAGGCGTATCCCAGGTTCTGCTGTCTGGTCTGAGCTGTGCCCAACATCTGTCCAAAGGGAAGCTCTTTATGGTATGGATCATTTCTGAAAAGCCTGTAATATATTAGTTTTCAGCAAGGCTTGTGGGTACTCTAGTTGCTTCAAAGTAATATAGGGGCTAGGTGAGAGGATGAGCTCAAGGGGGCTTTATGCCACCTATTGCTTTTCCTGGATCCTAAAATTTTCCAAAGGCAGATTGGCTTGTTGTGAGTTGTACCAGGCTGTTGTGAGATATCCCACCTGCCTCCTGCCTCCTGGGAATATTGCTTAAACGAGGAATGTGGCACAGAAGGTGGATGGTTTCTCATGCCCAGGAGGTCTCTTGTGCTGTATTTATAGGCTTTTTTATGCCAACAATATGGCGGAAGGGCCAAAGAATGGCTGAGAATCTGGAAAACTGGGTAATGGTTTTTTAACTGTGATCAGTGTGGGTGCTAAGCAACACTACTACTATAATAACTATGAAATTTAATTAAAATGAATGAAAGAGAAATTAAAAGCAAATTGATTTGCACTCACTTCTCATATTGTATAGACTAAATTGCCCATTAGTATAATAACTCATATAAAATGTAGTCGCGGACAGCTCAAGTGGTTTGTTAGAACTTTGGGCTGGATTTCTCTCATATGTCTTCAGCTGGAACTGCTAAAAATGCAAAAATCAAAATCAAAATCCTTACCGGGGGTGTGTGTGTCGACATTGCACAATGGCGACCATTGCCAGAAGTTTGGAATTTCAACAAAATCATTCCTTTGAAACATCAGTTTTCTATGTGTTCTTTCGATTTGTTATAAGAAGGCCAAAATACATGGGCCAGGACTGAAATTATTTCAGGTAAAAAATGCTGCTGCAGTACTTTGTGTTAGCTTTATTCCAGTTTCTTCAGACTATTTTTCTTTATAGTCTGGGTTAGTCTAGCAAGGGTAGATAAAAAACAGTAGGAAGAACTATATCCTCTATGATACACCATAGCTGGGGGATTCCTTTTCCTACCTGCAACTGCAAAGACTATGGTTCATGGGAAAAGTGGCATAACAAGGGAATTTGGATTGCAGAAGAGAAAAGGATCATCAGAAACCTGCATGATGGCTCCCACAAAACACTGAACGACATTTCTGAATACAATTTTTCCAGGTTTTATTTAACCTTTTTTTGGCATTTACATTTTCAGAATCAGACTTGTACTGTTATTGTCATAAATACTGGATTTTAGATTTGACCAGGAGGCTAGATCCCTCCTGATTTAAAAGCCAACACATATGTGACCTGCATGAATTTTCCCCCAGAATATTTTAAAATTTGTCTACATTATTCTACTTTTTAGAACAGGAGTGTCACAAAGACAGGAAGAAAGCATATCTCCATTGTGGTCAATGGAGTTAGAACATCACAAGGGAATTTTTGCCCAAGGTCTTCTCAGAAAGCTGAGGCAAAGATACTGAAGAAACATTTTCTTCATAATTTCTATCTCACTTCCCCAGTGGCTGACACCCTCCTTTCTATATATTCCAGTTTTTCCACCTGGAAAGGAGATTAAGATTTGGGATGCCCCTTTACTTCTCTACTCTTTATCCCTGAGTCCATTCACATACTGCTTTAAGTATGACTACTTCATATGCCTATGGTTCTGACTGTTAAATCAGATCACTTTTATTACAGGGATATGCTGCCTGCTTTCTTTAAATACTGGGTGTAAAGCTCTTCTCCATCTATGTCCTTTAACTCTTCAGCTCTGCTGCTAGTGCTGGTCTTGCGGGTCTCTTCCTTACCTCCTTTCTGTTCGGTCTCTGCCTCTTTCTTTGTTGTCCCTTAGGAATGGAGTAATTTCCAACCCTCCTTTATTTTTTTATTTTTTGCAAAAAGACTGTGATCTTACTGAAATGCATGCTAAAAACCCACTACTTATGCCAGATCCATGCAATACTCAAAAGCACAGATGGTTGGTTGCCCTTTTTTCTGTGTATCTTTTAGGGGAAGGCGACAGAAAGGAAGAACGTTTCTTCAGGTTGGGCTTTGGCACTGCAGTGGTTATGCCATCAAAGCTGACAAACAGCAGACAGCGTAGGGTGTTAAGATGGCATTCAGCAAACCTTGTTTCAATCCTTGGCCCAGTTTCCTGTACAACAGGTATGAAATTTTCCTTCCTCACTAAGGTGTTGTGAGAGTAAAAATGCATTAGTAATTGTGAATTGCTGGCAACTGTTGTGGTGAGGGGCGGACAGAAGGGGCTCAAGTGGTTTTTCAGCTCTGTGCTTAAAAACTGCAACAGAACTGAGCAGGAGGTCGGGTAAAAGAACGGAAATGTGGACAACAAGCTTAGCTCTCCTACTGTCAGTCCGCTTCTAAGCTTGAGTTGCCGCAAGAATTTGCATCCACAAGCAAGATGGAAATCTGAAGAGCATTTTGGTTTTGTGTGTTACAATATCCATATTCTTTTTGAAAGTTCAAAGAAGAAGCTAATTAATTTTTGTTAGGAGGAAAAAAACCCTTATTAAATTCTAATTACAATGTTTAAGATTTTTCTGCATTTTATAAACTGTGTTAGAAGTAGAGAAAAAACATGATAAATAGCAACAGATGTAGCTCTGTAGACTTCAGACCATTCCAAAGCCTTTGACAGGACAAACAACACTAACATACTTTCCAGTCTCAACCATCAGATGAAGTGTTTACAAATTAGAACATAATGGCTATAGCTTTTCTTTTTATAATAAAGCAGAAAAAAAAAAGGCTTCAAATTATGGAATCTGTTATTGAACCTTAATTAGCCCTGGCTCTTTGACACTTTGAAATCTACATCAAGATAAATAATATTTATGGCTTTTTTTGTATGCAACAAATTGTTGTTTACAAAATGCAATGTAGTATGAAATCCTCCATTCTCTCAGGATCCAGATCATGTAGTGACCTAGGTTGCAGTCTCAGTCGGCAATTCCAGTTGAATAACTGGAACAGAGCATGGGTAAGCATCACGTAAGCACAACCAGCCACAAATGGCAAAATGCTTAGCAATGTCTCAGATTTGCACTGTCTCCATGGTTCTTTTCAGGCCAATGGCTCTTAATGCCACCGTGCGAGCTTTTGCATGGCAATACCGCTGTGCTAAATACACAGACAGAATTGCAAATTAGAAATGGTAGAACTGGACTCTATTTTAGGCTTTGTGAGGCACTGGGGAACTTCTAAGGTTATCTCTGCATGGAAAAAGATTTCTTTTTTCCAAAGTGAAATACCTTGTCAGAATTAGTGCGATATCAAATGAAATGAATGCATGATCAGGATAAATGAATGCTGGAGCACTGTCAGTGTACCAAATTCTGCCACTGATTTGTATTAAGTTGTATCTTGACCCAAAAGAAATACAAATAGGCAGGGTCTGGTCTTCAAATTGTGTTTAGTACTTCTGACTTTCCTATAAGAGTGCCTGTGTACAGATGGAATCAATCCTGATCATGTCAGGACTTAGTTTAAAAATGAAATATATCCCAAACATTTGACTTTGCTGTTTCAACAGATCTTAATTGAATCAGTTGACATTTAATCATTAGGGTCCATCCTTTCTTGACTGTCTGGATTTTCTTCTCTCAATGTTTTCTTGACCAATATCACTCTATTTCCCCTTTGTTTAAGCCTTACAGTGCTTGTCTCTTTTTCCCCAAGTAGGAAATTAAACAAAATTCCTTGCTACAGAAAGAGGGCTCTGTCTCCATCCTTCCCATTTGAGGGTGCCATATGCCCAATTAAACCCTTCTTTTCACCTTGATGATTATTTTTTGTTAAAGATGCAGACGTCCAGAGTGTGCAGACTGAGCTAAAGAATTGAGATTGGACCTGGACCAGCAGAAGAGTCATTGTTCGAGTCGTGTTGGTACAGCTTGAGCAAACACTCAAAGCAGCTGGTCAGCTCCAGATGGATTTCATCTCCAGTCAACCGTTACATGCAACCTTGCTTCCAATGCCTTACCTCTTTCTGCCCAGGCCCTCTGTCTATTACAATTTTTTTTACCCAGCAATTCCCTTTTTCACCTCCCATCTTCTTTTGAGTAGTTAGTTGGATTTTGTGGCTGTTTCTTCTTGGCAGTAGATATGTTTTATTTTTCCCTACCATCTTCTGAGAACAAAAAAACAAGTGAGAGCAGAACCCAAAGAGCTCCCCTTCTTTTCGCTCTGCTTCCCTGCTACTTTTTTTTCCAGCAGAGAAAGGCAAAGAAGGGAGGAAAAGGAGAAAGGGAAAGCAAAACTACACTTTAATCTGAAAATGAAAGAAAAATAAAAATGTAATTCCTTTTGAAATCAAGCTAAAAATAATTTTACATTTTCCTGTGTAAAATTCATCCAGTAGCATTTCAATGATGTGATATTTCTTTTCTCAGTGAAGCCCTCTTTTTAGCTTTGGAAAGTGTTTGGTTTAATTTTTTTCTTTTTTCATCAAGTACTAAGCAGGTCTGCTGTTTTTTATATCTTCTGACAGCTCTAAGCCAGTTTTTTCTTCTGGGAGTTGAGGCTGTGTGTGTGTTAGCAGACTAAATGTGCCCGGGTGTATTCTCTGAGACTGACGCCAGCCGACACTGAATGGCCGGTCTGTAGGCTAGTAAAGGGCCTCAGTGTACAGAGCAGGGAGGCCACGTGCAAACTGCCTGCTGGCCATGCTCCGGAAATGCTCCGACCCCCAGACCGTCCCTGGGAATTGCTGGGGACATACTATCTAGCATGGGCTGAAACAGTGCTGGAATTGGACCATTTTAAGAGTTTAACAATAGAGATGATCCCTCTTTCCAGTATTCAAGACCATTTCTAGGCACCATTTGATTTAGTAGTGTAGACACAAACCAAGACTATTTGTGCTTTTCTGTAGGTCCACTAACTGCCTGGGATGTGGTAGTGGACTTTAACTGTTAAAGTTATGAGGAATTACTTATTAGCTAGTTTTCAGAGGCAAAGCAGCCTCTTTTCTGTTAGAGCTTGTACAAATATCAACTGAGGCTCAAAAGAATGAGATAAGGGGGGTCACAGTCTCTGTGTGAGGACCATACAACAGCAGAAGATCACACAGGAAACCTCTCTGGACAGCAGCCTTTGTGCTTGGTGGGAAGAGTCACGGGCATACAGTTACAGACAAGCCCAGGCAATGTGGGCCTGGGCTGAGGATGTCTCTTCCAAACCAGGCATCAGTGAGAGATCACACAGATTAATTAGAAGGATCCGCGTTAGGAGAGCCCCATGTAGGGTACGTAGTTTGTGTCCCGACCTCACTATCATGTCCTGCAGAGCTCAGAACTGACTGACTTGCTGAATTAAACCTGTACTTATGTAAGTGATGCTTACATATCAACCAAGAAATCAATGTTCTCCTTGCTGATTATACATCACGTGGTTGCATTGGCACCTGTGTATGTTGGACCAGAGTGCAGCAGGAAGCTAGCATCCAGATACTACAGTGCCACCCAGCCTCAACATCGAATTACTGTTATCTCCAGCGGAGAGCAAACACAGGTGATATTCCCCACAATCATATGCAAAGAGCAAACAAAGGTCTGTTTTCACTAAGCAGCAACCCTGAACACTCATCTGAATACCTGCAGGAGTCACTAACCGTTAAAGTTTCTAGTCTCCGACATGGGCCAGAACCAGTTGTGAACAAATTCTTCTCAAGTTACAAGTTGGTTAAAGCCACAGGATTAACAGCATGGTTTCACTAGGCAATTGTGCCAGCCAGGTTAACTATTAATTAACCTCTCATCAGACGATGTCATACCTTGGTACACAAAAGACAATTGCCAAAATTGTCGCTGGCTTTTTTTCCTGGCTGATTTTATTGATTATGCAGTAAAAAGATAAGTGTAGTGGGATTAGATTGCATTTGATGCCCACTGAGGAAATAATTCATATTTACATTTTTGTTCATCTCTGTGAAGATATTTTATTTGTATTTATACTAGAAAAGAATATATTCCATCCTATTGTGACAAGGCCCACATACTATTCCTTCGGGGAATCTTTGTTCTTCTTTCTCCCAGTCTTCATATTCTGTTGATAACATTTTGTTAAACAAGTTTTGAAATAAGATTTTACCTCCTTCTGGCAAGGACAGCACCTTCTTATTTGTTCTGTAGAGTGGCAGGCAGAGCTTTTCATAGCTGTAAATAGCTCATTCAAAATATTCCCCTTTCTGATGTAAACCATTGTATTCCTAATATTATCCCTGGTTAACTCATACTGGGGGGAAGGGAATAGGTTATAAAGTCGGGTTCTTATGGTTGCTTCTACCACCAAACTCTTCCACAATATTAGATCTGCCGCTTTTTGTGGCTTCCTTCTGTCACTGGGACTTTTTGCAACACA
This sequence comes from Dromaius novaehollandiae, assembly GCF_036370855.1. Taxonomy (NCBI): domain Eukaryota; kingdom Metazoa; phylum Chordata; class Aves; order Casuariiformes; family Dromaiidae; genus Dromaius; species Dromaius novaehollandiae. Next base: position 189,172,100 of record NC_088098.1, read on the forward strand.
GTGGTGTAAAATAAGAACACTGTCACTTCCTGTGTTTGCACTGATGACCTTTGAGGTGGCCTTTTTAAAATTACAAGCCAGGGTGGTCTGGATGTCATCATTAATTCAGGTTAGCCAAGAACGGTAGCCTCATACACGCGGCGTGGCCACAAAATTCTCGGACTGCCGAAGCCCTGGAATCCTAGGGCTTGTGTGGACAAGTAGCAACCAATTTTAGCGGTGTCTCCACCATCAGTGTTAGCAGGTTGTTTACCAAGTTATTTTGAGAAACTGGAGGGAAGTTAAGGCACTGAGAGGGATCTTCAGAATAGTTGTTTGTCACGTAGCATCTGTAGAATTTATTCTCTGCTGGTTGCCAGGGCTAGGTCTGTTAGCGATGCTGGCAACATCAGACTTATTGATAGAGAGATTAAATACTAGTTTTGTAATTAGTGGGAGTATTTCCTTGTTTTTATTGTAGTAGTGCACAGAATTTCCAGCAGAAATTGAGTGCCTCTCTGTGATAAGCATTAGATTTATGTATAATAATAATTAAAGTTCTTGCCTCATACTCATATGAAGGTCATCTGAAGGATGCTGAGAGATTTCAAAACAAATAAAGCAATTATGAAATGGATCCACCTTGAGCTGTTCAGCTCATAAGTTGCAAGATCAAGTCAGGACCACACACAGAGCTCCCCCTCTCCATGTTGTTTATGAATGGTTTACAAGGGGCTGTTCCCAGGGGGTCACTACCACAGGCACTCCAATATTATACCTACTTCTAAAACGGTCTCCACAGAATTGTTATTATTAACATTTTTTCAGAAGTTATAACATAACAGCTTCACAGTGAGTTAACTACTCTCTAGTTTAGTCAAATAGGGAATGAAATAATTTATGTGCTCTGAGCCTTCTTGTGGATTAAAGTTATCGTTTGGTCAGTGGAAGTTCCCCTGTTTGGCAGATGTAGGCCGTTATTGAACAATTTGGCCTTCAAAACAGTGACTGCATTCTGAAAAGCACTTTTGGCATAACCAACCTCAATTTTAGCAATCCGTAATATAACGTAATGCCTTGGGAGACCTTCCTTACATTGACAAAGACATCTTGGAGTAGACTGCTCCTGAGAATATTTTAATAAATCAGATAGATAGTGAGCGCATTGTCGGTAGAAAAAACTGCCAAGTCAGACTCTTCAAACACTCTCCTCTTACTATGGTGAGGGCTTCTGTTGACCCCTCCTGAAGACAATTCCATATACCTATTCGAAACCTTATAAATAATCAGCTTCATGTCATAACAGAGTAGAGGGTGAAGTGCAATAGGACTGGTGCAAGAAGACTTCCTCTAGGGTGGGGGATTGCTTGAGTGTGCCCTTCTGGGCAAAAGTGAGTGTGTGTGGGATCTGCACACAAGCCATCTTTCAAGAACAGCTGTTAGCAACATGGCAATTTTAAGATGGTGTGGCAATACAGAAGGCGTGAGACATGTACATACATGTTTGTATGTGAAATAGGGACTAGTAAGGAGGGGCCAGGCAGAGATGGAATGGAACAAGTCACTGCAGATGGGGACACAGGAGAATCTGATGATGTAGGAACAAGTGACTTCAGACACAACCCTGTCCTTGCAGGACACGTTTGCTGAGTCTGTAGCCAAGGTCAGCCTTGGTTTGGCCAAAAGCACTCCAGTGTGCCCACATCCCGAACTGGAAGGGCTTTGCCCTTCTTTGAGCAGCCTGTGGAGGGTGCAACACTTGGTGATCCTGACAGCATCCTCCCTGCTAGCTTTTTGCCATTTGGACAGGCAACACTGCTTGCTTTGAGCATCCAGAGACACACTTGATGGACAGCTGGAAAGAACTAAAGACGTAGCTGAGCTTGCCATGAGCACCACAGTTATCAGAGTAAGGCCATATATTCTATGACAACTGGAGTGAAACATTATCACCCATGTCACTGAGCAAGAAAAGGATACCAGCCTTGTCCAGAAGGAAGGAGCTGAGGTTCAAAAATGTGTAAGGCATCATGCTAGCACATCTGATACTGGTGTATTTGACCAATGACCAAATGATGCCCTTCAGGGTTATAATAATCAGAGGACATTGTGTACTTGCAGTTCTCAATGGCCTCTGCACTATCAGATGTGTCTTTCCCCCAGAAAGTGTTGATGATGTTTGAATGGCAATTAACAGGGAGTGTGACCTGGCTGCCATACAGTCTTATTTCCAGGATATCAGTGGCCATGATGGACTGCTGTGGATAGCCACATATATAAGTCTAGCATAGCAGCTTATGGAGCTAGAAATCTATTTACTTCTGCAGCAGTAGAGTATTGCCGCTCTAGAGTCCATGGTTGCTTGTGACACCAGGCTGTGAAGCTGCCCTTCCTGCCGTGAAAGGAGTAGCCTGTGGTTATCATTCCATGGCTGGAGCATGACCTGGTATCATCAGTGGATGCTGAAGGTGCTAAGCCACAAGTGGTGTGAGATAACTTCTCCATCTCATTGCCCTTCTACAACCCTCATGAGCAGCAGCAACGTCCTGGTGAGGCACAGGGGCTGGAGCCCGGGAGCAGAGTCTAGTGGGGCACTGTGTGCTGGGGCCGCATGTGTGTGTGCAGAGAGGCTAGAACAAAGCAGCTCTGGCTGTGTTTGAGGTTATCTTGGCCAGTGTACAGTGTGATCTCCAGGAAAGTTCACTGACAGGCCACCAAACCTGGGATGGTCCTTGAAAGGCTGGTGTGAATGTAACTTCAATGTTTCCTCTTTTGGAGGGGACCTTAACAGCCAGATGTAAACATTCTCTCTTTCTCTCTCTCTCTCTAGGTCTCAACAACAAATAAGCAGCTTTTAATGCAAACTTTTGCTATTCAGGTTCAAGTTGAGGTGCAGATCAGCTCCTAACATGGAGTTCATGCACGCATTCAGATGTCTTCATGCTTCCCAGACTCTGTCCTTCCTTTTTTTGCCTGTGTAGCACAAGACCAAAGAATTTCTGGTGACCTTGATCAGAATAAAGGACTAAACTTACTTTACGTTGAAATGATCTTTTCTCATGAGTATTGGCTAACACGCAGTCACTTCTGGGACAGAGCATGGCAGCCATTTTGTATGCAGCAGATCTTACCAACAATTTTTAAGGAGTGGAGAAGCAGCAAATAACTTCCTTAATTGAAAATTATGTGGGAAATTCACAGTGTGCAGAATAAAATTAACCACATTGGAATCTGGCCAGGGAACCAAGGTTAGCACTGTTGTACCTGCAGAAGTGCCACTGGTAAAGCAATACCTCCTGAAACCTTCAGAACCTAATCCATTCCTATAAAATAAATAAAAGGCACGTCTTTGAAAGGTGGTGTACAGCTTTTATTTATATTTGGCCATGCCTTCATCACTTACAACTGAAACAATCAATCACCACTATACACTAAAATCAGAAGTATATACAGCTCTTAATGACATATATATTTTCAGTGAATCAAAGTTGAGTTAGTATATTGCATTATGCCAAATCTTTCTAAAATTGAGCCAAAGTCATCTTATGTATGCAACACATTTTATCAAATGTGTAAGAAATATCTAGAAGAGAAATATTGTTTATATAGAGGGAAGGGGGAAAAAAGTAAAGTTGGCAGCATATCATGCAAAATTAGTTCAGTAAAAGGGGGGAAAAAAAAGTCAAGCTATGTGCCAGAGTTTCAGTCACAGTCAGATGAGCTTTTCTGAGTTTGCAAGTACTGTACAAATGTGAAAAACATGCACTTGGTGAAAGAGGAAGTGAAGAAGGAAATAGCTGATGGAGAAGTCAGGGCTGTTTATGCCAGTGGTGACGCTGCAAGTCAGCTAGAAAAAAAGAAGCAACAAATGAACTCAGGCTTCAAATAGAGATTTATCTCTCAAGTTGCTGGATTGTTGCAGATTTCCTAGGCCAAAACACGGGGCAGCTATGGGTCTTGCTGCACAAATAATGCTGTTTCTTTTCCGCAGGGAACTTGATTCACATTACAGTTACAACTTAATAAACCAGCAAAACTCTGCTGAAACCAGGGGTTATATTCCCTTGGTGCAAAAACCAGATGGTGCAGGTAGGATTGGACCTGATGTGAATGTCCCTATGAACCTGTGCTTGTGGGTGCAGTGAGAGCTTAAACTCTCAAGCCGCTGACCTTGGGACTGCTGGTGTTGCAAGGAGAGGAAGACCTGTGACCTAATCTCTTGATTATGAGGGTGATGTCTTAGAAATAAGGGGAAATGTCCAAAACATGGAGGTGTGATGCAGGTATCTTTTCAGCTGAAGAGATGCTGCAGTGTTAAAGCAGTGCTCTGAGAAGAGCCTCTGGAGCACTGCGGATAATGTGACTGAGAAGAGGCAAATAAACTGTCTCCTGCAGCTTGGTTCCCAGTTTGCTCAGTGAAATAACTCTGTTTATATTCTTTTAAACAAAATCGTATTGCATCAAAGAAATATCTGGAACTATCATTAATTTCTCAGCCCTTTGGGAAGGATAAGACTCTGAATATTGACCAGCTGCTTGGGTCAAAACGTAACGGTATATGGCTTTATGGTTTGCTGTGAGAGTGTTTGCTATTCTGCATTTTGTGCTTGGTTGCTGAATGCTTCGAATTTCTCTGGTGGAGACTTTGTACTATCTCTGCCTATTTCGTCGGTATTATAAGGCTTTTGCACTGCTGATGGAAACTTCTACCCTTGTGGATGAGCAGTGGCAAGGGGAATGCCCTTGCTCATGGCAAATGCTAGAGAGGACTCCCCCACACCCTGTTAAATCAAAAAAAACCCCAGCCCCCAGGGGGAAAATGCAGCATTTCCCTGCAACTTTCCATCTGTGGGGACTGTTGCCTTAGTGGGAGCTGCAGGGCTGCTGCAGGAGAGTGGGGCACGAAGAGGAGATTTCTGTGAGTCCCAGAGCACACAAACCTGGAGCCGTTGCTCAGGCAAAGCCCGTATTGACCGGCCCCTTAATGCAATTTTGCTGTGGCTTTGAACGCAATTTTTACACAGCATCCTTCTCCTTGACAAATCCAAACCCTTTCATCAGTGATGACTGGCACCAGCCCCCTGTGGCTCCTCTTGGACCGGATTCAAGATGTATAGCTTTTTTTGCTGTAAATCTTTCTACCCACTCCACTCCCACCCCGAGCTTTTAATTTTTTTATTGATTTAATACTCCCCTCCCCTCCAGGCTATCAAACCATTTTTCCTGAGTGTTGGTTGCTCCGGCAAACGGGCTCGGGAGAAAAATGGTTCCACGCTGAAAACTTGAAGTGGTTATACATGAGCACTGTATACGGATTGAAAGGCTCTGAGTTGTTATAGCAGCTCTCCCAGCTGAAAAAATGTCAGGGAGTGGGATCATTTTCTGTGTATTTTATGGACAGGGAATAGGCCAGGTTCCCTGTTATTTGAGTTACTCTGGGGTTGCTCAGCCAACCCCTACACTTTGCAGGATAGTAATCGGATCCCCAGTGCCCTTGAAGTATGCTTGTGCTCAATGTAGAAAGCAATAGCTCTATGCCAAGCGCTAAATGAACTTTTAAGTATGTAAGTCTTTTTTGTTCTTATAAAATCTAGGTTTGATTCCATAAAAACACTTGCACACCTTTTCTTCTGGAGAGTTTGGTGCAATTTTTCTCTGGACTGAAGCAGAGTAAGCTACTGTCTGTGACTAAATCCCTCTCCCAATTTTTTTTCTGTTTGCGATTGAGAAAGGATTTGGTTATTACTAATTATTTAAGATCGGTCAACCACATTTGGAGCAATATATTGCAATCACTGGGTCATTTGCATTTACTTCAGTGCGGCAGATGTCTTTCACGGAACCTAAGGGCAGCGGGGACCATCGGAGCCACCAGCCTGACCCACTGTCTATCACAAGCCATTAAATGTCACCCCTTTGGCCTCCTACTAAGCCCAATAATGTCCGAGCTTGGCTAAATCACAGAACCCAGAAACAGATCCAGCCTAGATTTGAAGACATCCAGGGACGCAAACTCTGACACTCCCTTGGTAGTTTGTTCCAGTGGTTAAAAATTGTGCCTTATTTCCTATTCCAATTTGGCTGGAAGCTGAATCCAAGACCGTGGTTCTCGTTATGCCTTTCTCTGCCAGGTGACAGAGCCCTTTAGTATATGGTGCTTTCTCTCCGTGAAGGTACTTATGCACTGGAACAAAATCACATCCTAGCTTTTTTTCTAGCTTTTTAAAAAATAACGTAAACAGATTGCGCTATGTAATTTTCTCCCTATAAGGCAATTTAAGTTTCCTTTTAAAACATTTCGAAGCTCTTTCGGCATCCTCTCAGATATTTGACTACCCTCTTAAACAGACAGACAGCAGAACTGCAGGCATTCTAGTTCCTGTCTTGCCAGAATATAGGTAAAAATTCCTAATTCTAGGTAAATTTTAAAAGTTATTTTAAGTAACCACTAAGGTTTTGTGGTTGTTCTGCTGAGTGCAGAAAAAAGCAGGAGAAAGACTAATCCGCCTTTACCACCAGACAGCTGGCCTGCTGGAAGATGGGGTGCATTTCAAGGAGAGCAAGGGAGGAAGTTTCAAGTTCCTGTCCCTAATCACAAATTGTGGGGCGGAAACCTGGGCTGAGGTCTGCCGTGAGCATCATCTCATGCCATGAGCATGCCTAGGCGCATATGGTTCTCTCAGCCAGCTATCTTGTCCTCTACAAGGGGACAGAGTGATGGGACTCCTGACAAAACTTTTGCTCCGCTTGGCACAAAAACTTTAGTCAAAACTTTTGTTCTGCTCTCATCTGTGAGAGATTTAAAAATGTTTCTGATTGCATAGTGAAAGAGAGTGGCTCAGGCATGGAAAGCTAATCGTGGTCCTCTTCCGGAGCATGAGCAGGGATGGCCAAGCCAAGGACCTGAATTGCAGTCCCTGCTGCCTGAACAAGGTGCTCTTGGCTGTTCTCACGTGGATTTCTTTACCGTTATAACTATCCTGTTAGCCGTGGTGCTAATTTATCAGCCACAAAGAACTAGCTGACAGCTCTCATATGACAGCTAAAGACCATAACGATCATGCTTTCGAGTCAGAGTGTCCTTTTGGGACTCTTCTGCTTGACCTAATCACCACGTAATTATGGGTTAAAGCCACTTGATGAGAAGAGCCTGTGGGACCCTACTGCTGTCAGGTTGCTCAAGATTCTGTGTAGTGAGGTGCACAGTGTAGCATCTGGCTGCATGAAAAGTATTGTGTTACTCCCAAATCACTGATGAAAAGTGAGGTGAACAATATCTAGCCTAACCTTGATCAGTGCAGAATTCAGATGCACCCATACGGATAATTCTCCTGATAACTGTTTTTGGAGATGTCATTTAGCCAGTACTTGGACCTGTTATGACAGCCCTTACTTACTGTGTATGATGCTAATTTGGGGAACTGAACACACTCTAGAAGTGCCATGTATATAATTCAGCTGGACACTTAACGACCTAATAAATACCAATCCAACTTCACTCTTAGGATGACAAGACCTTTTCCCCATGAAACCGCACTAACTACTAATAATTACACCCTCATCTTTCAATTCTTGGTTGACATACTCCCTCACTGATGTCTTGTAAATATAGCCCAGGATTAATATCCAGTTACCCAGACTCCAGATACCTGTGCCATGCGGCCTGCCCATTCTGTATTTTGGCACTTCACTGTAGGCTTTGAGCCTTTGGAAAGGCTCCAGCCTTCAAAGAGGCATCAGAAATGACTATGAGTTGGCCAGTGAGTGTGGTAAGCAGATCTTTGAGGACTCTTAGGTGTAGGTTATATGGGCCTCCTACTAAAAATGCTTCTTGCTAGTAGATCTTCAACATCTTTCTCGCTTGTAACGGACTCAAAAGTTTCTCATCGTACTCATGTGATATAAATGTCATTCATATTTTACTGCGCTTTACACATATAGGGCAGAATTATGTGTCAAACTCTTCTGCATCCTTCCATATTTTTCTGCAATTTAGGCACTATTTGGAATGATTTTTTAAGTATTGCAAGGATTTTTTTTCCTAAATACCCTTTCTCATTATTATTAGCTGTGAAAGCTGGGTAGCTCTTCTTGATATCTTTAGTCTACGATATCAATTTTCTGTATTTCAGCTTTTAATTTATATTAATTGCTCTTTTCCTTCCTCACCTATCTGTCATGTACTGCTCCTTTATTTGTAACTTCAGCTTTCTGTTCATCAGGATGGGCTTTTAGTCAAAAGTTATTATCTTTCTTGATTATGAAATTATGCTTCTTGGCTATCTAAGAAATTTCTTTGGGAAATACACTCACCATTTATATTTTTCTTTCTCTATTTTTAATCTCCGGTCAATTTTGCTTCTGGTTTTCTTTTTCTTTGGAAAGATCTTCTGTGGTATTGAACATGTTTTGTCTGCATAACTATGTCTATATAAAACTGTATTTAAATATGTTACTGGTCCAAACTGCCTTTTTTGGTCCATGATGATTGTTCTTTTGATCAAGATGGCTGTTGTAGTCTGCTGCCTGTCACTTTTACTTATACTGATGTCTACTTTACTGATGTCTAAAACAGAGTTATCTTGTATTCTGTACCAAGCATTTTGTAGTAGAAAATTGTCATTGACATTTTAAAGAAATCCTGCTGATGTCTTCCTATGGGATGTGTGGGATCTCCTGTGTCCAACTACCAAACTGGGGGTTTCGTGCTATCCATCCTGATTCATTGGTCTATCAGAAACCTTCACTTCATTTTGACAGCTCCCTTCTGGCTGCTTATTTTTTGGGATTTGTCACCCAAGTCACACACTCCTTTTTTTTTTCTTCCTGCTCAGATTGTTTTGAAAATGGGAGTGAAGTAAGAAAGATATTCCTGTAGGAAGAGGGCTGACCCAGGCAAGGAGAAGGTGTGTGAAGATGGCTTTGCTGCTCCTCCCCTTCTCTTCTGGGCTCCTGCAGGATCATTTCAGCGGAGCAGCTAAATAGTTTTCCCACAATCCCTGCTATGTATGTCATTCAGCCCATCCTTCATATTTACTGGGCCACCTGTAAGCTCCCCTGTAAGACTAAAGAGAACAAATACCCCATGTGGAGTCCTGCATATAAATTTCTATACTGACTTGCATCTTCGATTATCATTCTTTTTTGTTATAAGCTGTAAAAGTGCCTGGATCTGGACTGCAAGCAGTTGCCCTCTCACTACTTCAAAAGAGCATATTATTCATGTAATGAACAGGCTTAGTACTGGACTTGACAAAACACTGGGAAATACAGTGTCAGGCACAATTCTGTGCTGTCAGGGAACTGGACTGGGTGACCTAATACAGTTCTTTCATCTCCAGTTACTTATGATTTTCAATGCTAATTAAAACCTCACTAGCTAGTGGGGAAGAACATCACAGCCAATTCAAATACCTTCTGTTAAAAACTTTCCTTCTGTTTATTTTTTCCACTTGCCCACTTTAATTTTATACATATCTCAGTTAAAAACACCTTTAATTACAAAAGCATCCAGCTATAAAACTACAGAACAAACAAAATAAAGCCGTTTACACATAGCAGCTTGCAATAAAAATGCAAAGGCCAGGAAATAAATTATTTGGCTTTATTAAGGAAAAAGAAAGTCATTTCTCTGGTACTACAGCTATGAACCATTACCAGGGTCTCTGGGTAAGCTGGGGGTAATGACTGTGCTGTCAGCTAACCTGAGCCCTCCCTGGGCTCACACCACATTTGGACACTGAAATGTGTCTAATAGTGAATTTTTTTTCTGTAATAAACCATCCTTCAAACTTCTGCTGAGCACCCACTTCGGCTCGATGGCTTGCTGGGGCAGCACAGCCTGAGCCTTGCTGCTGTCGTGTCTTGCTCTTGGGTGCCGGACACTGGGGCATTTGCAGAGGAGGCCGCAACATCCTCCATGGGTAGGAGGAGCTTAATTTTTCCTAAGCACTGTGAGGATGGCAAGGGACATCAGCGTATCCAGCACAGGCTTGCCTGCCACAGCTGCAAGCAGGACATGAGTTCTGGGACTGGTATTAACTTTGGAGCCTAGTGATGGGCATGTTGCTGTGGTCAGCGCTGAAGTACAGGCATCCTACCTGATGGTCTCAAAAATCCAAATGACTTCTTCTGTTTCCTGAAGGTGTCAAAATCCCTGAGTGGCTAGACATGGTCTTAATTGAAAAAATGTTGTGAACTGCAAAAGTAGGGACTGCACCAATTAAAGAGACATTAACACAGAAGGGAGGAGGATCACAGAATAATTTTGGCTGTGGTCCAACCTTGCCCAGAGCAGGACCACCTTTGAAGTCAGATCCAACTTTGATGTCAGAGCAGGTTGTTCAGGATCTTATCCAGTCAAATTCCAAATATCTCCAAGGAGGGAGACTCCAAAGTCTCTCTGGGCAACCTATGTCAGTGTTTGACCCCCTCGTGGTGAATATTTTTCCTCTAAAATCCAATAGCAATTTGCAAAGTGTTGCAAATTGTGTCCGTTGCCCCTCATCCTTTCACTTGCACCTCTGAGAAGAGTCAGTATGTCAAAGCAAATAATAATTAAAAGATCAAAACAGTAATAATAAAAAATAATAGATATAAAATTAAATAATTCAGACAACCTGTTCACTGCATGGAAGCTTTCTATTTAAAGACAAATTTCCTTGAGTGGCTATTATCACTACAGTGATGCACTAGCTAGGAGCAGTGCAGCGGTACTGGCATTCACCTTGCTGAAGAGGATGTAGAAACTGTGAAGTGTGAGGTCAATTAAAAAATAATATAGGAGATTACAGTTGGTCACAGCAGATGATTAGCTATTATTTCCAAGAGTAACAGCTGCCTTCAATCCAGGGGTATGTTCAGGACAAAAAAGTCCTTCTGGCATTGATGCCAAAATATGGATATATTTGTTTTAAAAAATAATCTCCAACTGCTATTTTTTGGTTATCTTATCATAATGCATTTAGATTTGCAATTCACCCTCAGGCTCCTTTCATAGAAAATATAACAGCAGAATGCAATATTTATCCTTAAAAAAATTCAGTAATTTCATGTTAGTGGCCTCTTGGATTTTTAAAAAAATGCTATTGTACATTATCCCATTCAAAGAGCTTTGCTATAGCAGCTACTGATGAAGAAATGCTTTATGTTTTAGTTTTTATCACTTGCCTGTGGGGATCACAGGTTCACTAAGTGGGCAAAGGCATTATAGAGGTTTGGAATCTGAATCCTCTTTGCCGGATGTGTTTCTTAATTCATCACCTGTTTTTAACACCATAAGAAGAATGAATGCAATGCTCTGCAAGCAGACCAGCAGGTAATGCTTTCCAGGCAGCTGGGGTGAGCTCCATATGGATACAGCACTGGCTGTGGGTGAGATTGGTCCCGACCATGTGTGGGCATCTCTGCCTGAGCTCGGTGGTGACGCTCCCTCTAGGGCTGGCAAAGAGAAAATGGCTTTTTTGGGGGGCAGGATTCATCTCCTCTTGAAGCAGGGCCCTTAAACAGGTGCCACAGATTGCCCCCAAACATGGTTGCTTCTCCAGGGGACCCAAAGGTGGTTCAGCCTTCTGAAGTTAGCCGGGACAAATCTAGCCCTTGGGACCAGCTCTTGGGTCCAGCTGGGGGAAAGGGAAAGAGGAGTGCAGCCTTACTTGCTATGGCATGGCCCCTCACCCCAGGGCAGTCAGGATGGATAGATTATGGTCTTTGTGAAGTGTCAGAAACAAAACAGGGTAAAAAGTTCAGGTCCACCTGGGACAAGAATTTTTCCATTTTCTTCAAAAAGAAAAAACATGAGAAACTTATTTTGTCACAACCCAGACCACTTGCTTGGTTGCAAAATGAAATGTTTGGAGGTCATTCATTTCCTTCATTGAAGGTATTTTTCTTTTAATTTTGGTCAAATTTGAAACAACAAATGCTATTTTGAAAAGAGAAAAAACAAATGTCTTTTTTAAAAAATTAACTTTTAACTTTTTAAAAAAGTTTCCCTTTATTTTCCCAGCAGAAATTGGATTAGCCAAATTCTACTCAAATTTGTTTTGGATCTTCTGAAACAAATTTGCATCTTGTCAAAAAAAATATTACTAACTCTCTTAAGGAAATACCAAGAAGGGTGTAATGTGTGGAATGGACATCCTATAAAAGCATCTTCAAGCAAATATTTTCTCAGATGGGTGGGGGGCTTGGTGAATATGCATGGGAGACTCCATGTGCATGGGGAACTGTAGGCTGTGGATGGAGACAGTGTGGGGCAAAATGGAAAAAAACAAAGCTGGTAGTTATTTTCAAGAGGATAAAAAATTGGTGGTGGGTAGGGAGGGTTGTGTAGGTACGGATGGGGAGCCTTGAGGAGGCTGTAGAAGGACTCCATGGAGGTTAAATTGGCCAAAAATAGGCAGTAGTAGGTACAAGGTTGTGTGCAGAGTGTGGGTAAGTGCAAGGGTGTCAGTGAAGCCAGCTGGGCAGGGTAAGAGGGCACAAGATGGTAGGTGATCATGGGTGAGGTTAACGCTGTAGTCTCATGCATAGGCCAGGGTGCTGACAGTGATCTAGACTAATGTTTCTGCTTCATCCTGTTCTCCCTGAGTATGGCAAAGCACTTCTGATAGACACACCAAGAGTTGTGAATCTGACAGACCAGGACCCACACACATCTAGGTAGCCCAGGAGCAGCTTGGAGGCAAGAACGCCTTGGTATGGGGAATCCTTCAGACTGTTGGGGGAGAAAGTAGAGACGTTTTGGTTTAGGGGGGGTCCGTCAGACCATCAGAGTGGGATGGTGGGGTGAACTGTCTAGCATCATCATCAGGGCCTTGATAAGTGTCTAAACACCTCCGTGGATCCTGATGGTGATTTCTCTGGGACTCCATTCTCCATCCTGGCATGGAGGTACTGGCCTTCCCTGTTGTGGGGGTTGTTTTGGGGGTGAATTCAGTAAAGCTTTCATGTTAATGGGACTAGAGTCATACAGGCTCTTAGGACAGTGGAAAGGTGCTATGTCAAAGTTGCAGAACACTTTGGGGTGCATTTGAGAAACTGAATGTTTGTACTTTAGAAACAAGCTAGAATTGAAAAAATTGATAAAGAAGGCTACTTTTTTCCTTTTTTTCTTTTAATTTTTTTCTTTTAATTTTTTTACTTATTACAAAAGGTGTGGAAAACCAAGATGCCCTGAAGATTTACCGAGCATACACAAGCCCCCAGCCAATCCGTGGTCCACAGTAATGACAAGTATATCTTGCAGTATGTAATTAATTTATATTTTGGTTTTCTCTTGCACTTGTCTACATATTTAACGTTGTCTGTAGCTATTTACATGGTAGTTTAGAAAGGACCATTTTTGAGCAGCCTGAATTTATGGATTTTTACAATTTATACATTTATATGAATGTTGGTCAAGAAACATCTGGTTGTTCATAGTTTTTCAGCCTATTGTTGCATTCAGAGTGATGGCTTTGTGCATATTCTGCACAGGAGTAGGATGAATAAGATGGCAATTACCTATTAAATAATAGTATGCTTGAAGGAGAATAAAACTGGAAAGGGATTTATATTGAAGTATCATCAAGAAAGAGTGTACTTGTCTTTCGCTTTATTCCTTTTGTAGATACTTCTGGATGGATTATAACTGTCATTCTCATGAAGCAGTCTCTGTTTCTGATAGATTCTGGGTTAAATTGTTAATATCAGCTGTGTGGTGATGGCCAACTTCTGTAGAAATATCAACGTCAGAAATTCAATGGAAAGAAAACATTCTGTTCCAGGATGTGGGCAAATACTTATGGGTAAAATAGAGCTGAAGGGCAAGAAATGTATAAATTTTTTGGCCTGTTCCTCCAATATATTCATTGATTTATGTCAGGAAGGCAGCAGGATACGTTCTCATGACTTTACAAGCTCACATGGGAGAAGGAGAACATTTTCATTAAAATTCAAAGGATAGAATTAAACCTTCTAGGAGATGGTTAGATACTATTGAAACTACTGAAGTGTGAGAAGAGGTAAGAATCACACAGATTTCTCCACTTTTTTTGGTTTGGAGGCTGGATTGGACACAGAAACTATATGTTTTAACATTAGTAGCACCTGGCTCTGAACCAAGGCTTGTCCGAGTTTGCTCATCTCTCACATGGATCAGGAAGTGTAACATTACCTTGACAGATGTAAGAAGAAATGAATCTTGGCGTCATTTTTAAATGTTCCACGAAGAAACTGAGCTATTTTGAAAATCGACATGACCTAAATCCGGAGCCTTTCAGAGAGGGGTGTCTTCAGTGTCCAAGAACAGGCCAGGCAGTGACTTGCTGGCAGGATCTCTACCCGTCGCAGGTGACTTGACATGAAAAGGGAAAGGACCTACCTTTTGGGTTGAAAGGCACTTCTGGTGTTCCCACGCTGTATGTTTCTGACTTCACTGCTTCACAGTGGCCACTTAAGTTGATTTTGGACTGGGAGACAGTCTATATTATGTCTGGGACAACTGGGCATACCCCAACAAAAATAGCTCTTACACGTTTTTAAAGTGTTTTACTAGAGGGCAGGGGATTTGAAGGAGGGAGAAGGGTTGATTTTGTCCAGAGAAATGCTCTTTTACAGCCTGCAGCCAGCTGGATGCTTGATGGGCTGCTTCAAATTGGAAAGGAGGGAATAAAATAATTATCCTTCCCTAAAATGTAAGGGTCCTAAATTGATTTTACTTAACTTCCAGCCTAAATGGAGTGACTTCTGATTTACAGCAAGATGAGATCAGAATCAGGCCTGAAATCCTGTTTTTTTTTGTAAAAGCTATTTTCATCTCTAGATGCCATAGACCTTTCTGGGTCCCATCTGTTCAGGGGTGTTTGCAGCATTTCTCCATAGACAGGGTATTTTTCTGGGCAGAGATTTCATTCCACTGATCCTTCACCAGCCTTAGTGAAAGTGAACTTACACAGTCTATTTGACTTCACATTTTTGGGCTAACTTGGCTAGTGTGTGCTTTTCTATGGCCTTTAAAAGAGATTTTTGGTGGTAGTCCTTGGTAAGAGAGCCAGGTTTCCAGCCCTGAAAAGCAGCTTGCTCTGTTATAACGTACAGTTACAGATCTGGAAATTTTCTTTATACTGCTGCTGTGTCTCAGGATGACGTGGAAAGGACAATTGTGGAGGAAAAAAGATATACTGATCATCAATTTTCTGCTTCTTGACTGAGGCTGCTTACTTGTGTTTTGATTCCAGCAGGTCTTGACTTCTAGCTGTTGTCCCCCTGGATGAAATTGTTCTTTGGGCTATATGATTTACACAGAATGAAATCAACTCAAGTAGTCATTCCACATGCAGCTTTTAGGAGATGCTTCCCAGGTGAGATTTATGTGTCTGCTACTTCTTTTTTCTTCATATTGCGTGAAGGAAAGGCAACGCAGTAAGACTGTATTAGGGAACAAAATGGATGAGAATACATTGGAGAAGTCTGGCAGAAACGCAAGGGTGGAGGAACTCGTATGGCTGCTAACAGATGTGCTCCAGATAACTGTTCTTTCCCTTCATATTACACGGCTTTTACAGAAATCAATCAGCTCTGACACCTTCACCACAAGGGCTGCAAGTCCGTGTATCATGGTCATGTGTGTAGTCGCCTCTCATCAAAGTATCTGTGCAGCTTGCAGTGATGAAAGTACATTTCCAATCTGTATCAGTTAATGTACTGATTAATGTACAGTACCACCCTGAGGTGAGGGGATGGCTGGTTAAACTGCTTCATCACAGCCTGAGTCTGCATGTGTTTTCCCCTCCCTCCGAAAACAGCTGACAGGCCAGTGGTCAGCAAATACATTTCAGATATGGAAATGATAATTCAGACCTGTGATAGACAAAGGCAGCACTGCAGATCTCAGTCTTCCACACCATATGTGACTGCTTTCATCGCTAAGATAGGGATGGTAAGCCTTTTCGGTGTTTGGTAAAAATTTTCTTTCAGTTGAAAATATTGGTGTCAGTCCACAGATCTGGTGGGGCCAATGGATCACAAAGCCACTTTATTTATTCTGGAATCTTTCTATCCCTAGTATTTTGTTTTAGTTTCTATGAAGAATGAAAAAAAACCCCCAACCTTTTAATCTCTAAACCTTATGTGGAATAAGAAAACCATTTCCTACTCACTCTAGGACTATTATTGTCTTAGGGAGACCAAGGCCCCGAGATGCAAAGAAGCAGCTGAGGGCTTAGTTCTCTAATGAGAGATTGAGGCTGAATCTGGGTGCCCAAGTCCCAGCATGCGATCCTTAATGCCTATACATAGTTCATTACTATTAGTGGCTTTTCACCAGTAAATCCTAGAGCGTTGCTACTGTGTGTGCCCAGAACTGCCCTCCTCTTGTCAGGTTTGGGTGACTTGGTGCCTGTTTCATAACTAAATTCACCAGATGTCCCTCTAAATATGAAGAGGAACATGATCTGGCAGGTATGCTTGGATGACACACGACTGAGCTCCCACCAGCGCTGGAGGGATTTGTGCACACATCTTCCATCTCTCAGGACAGCGCCATGATCCCTGTGAGTGTGGGAGGGTGTTGAAGGGAGTCCTCTAAAGCTTCAGGGAGAAATCCAAGAGTTGTTGTGCCACAGAAAGAGGGTACTTGTCTCTTTAGCCCAGAGATTAGATCTCTCAGGTGGAGGTTCGAGGCTCTGGGATGACTTATTCCTTTGGCATTGCATGATTATGGATAAAATATATGAACTGTTTGGCAATGGGGAGTGCACTCCGAAGGCTTCTGTATTTGTTTCCAGCATTAGCTGTTGGACATCTCTATGGGTGGGATTCATCTCTTCTAACTGCAGATGTCTACATCTGAGCAGGGCAGAGGTGGATATAGATATTGCCTGACACTGGGATGAGATTTACCAGATGCATTGGGTGACATGCACCATTATGCCCATGCACAGATCAGGGTAAGTGAGGAGAAACAGGCCTTCTCTGCATTTCTGTTCTTCTCTGCTCATTACTGGATAATTGCCAGGTATGTTCACACAATTAATTCCAAGTTAATGCAGTGGAGCAGCCTTGTTCAGTCTAGCAACCACCTCACCCTTCTATAAAAAAAAGGAAAAACAAAAAAACTACTGCCATCTTGTGTCCCACTGGTGTTTACCAGTTGGAAGGTGAAGAGGGAGAGAGAAATAAAGCCTTTAATATTTAGAGACACAATATTCTGTTGTTTTACAAAACCCTATAATTTTACTCTAACAATGTTGGTTCATCAGAAGTACTGGGGACCCTATGGGTGACCCTTATGGGAACCGGCTGCCACAGGGAGACAGCTCTGACCTTTGTCTGCTGGCAAACACTTGTGCACCCACTGGCTACATGGAAAACTGTGGCTATTTTGCTTTTCAAACACACTATTTTGCAATGGTTTTGCAGACTACTTCCAACTGTGATGCTGATCCCAGTCATCTGTGGGCTGCAGATCGAGTGACAGCACAGTAAAGGACTTTGTCTTTGAAAGCAACAGTTCAAGAGTTGATCTGGCTGAAATTTTGTGTTGTTTTTTTCTGCTGAAAATGCATTTTTTGGTCAATACAGTTTTCTGAGAAAGAAAGTAGAAAAAACAAAACATTTTGACTCGATATTTAAAAAAAATCTTGGGTTTGTTTTGTGATGTCTATTTTTAGAGGCTGACCTAGCCTTAATTAAAAAAAAATAATAAAGTACTTCCCCTTCCTTTCTCCACTCCCCAGGAAAACAAAAGGCTTTGTATTTACTTTTGTTTGAAAGAAACCTTTTTTGAGATGGCAGTTTTGAAGTGCTTTGTTTTGGGTGGAGACACTGAAAATTATTTGGTTTTGGTCAACCCCAAACAATTTTTGGCCAGTGAGATGAAAAAAGCAATTATTTGCTTCGCTCTTGTCATGAGTTTGAATCCTGGTGCTGCAAGTATGAAAAAAAAAAAAAAAAAAAAGAAAAAAAGAAAAGCTCTGTGCTGTGCTTCAGCTGAACAGGAGTATCTTCAGTGGTGACTTAGCCAAACATCTCTTATGAAGGAAGAACATTTGTTGAACAGTTGTGGAAAATCAGTCACAACTGTATGCTGTAAAAAGAAGTCCATTTTTTCCTCAG
The DNA here is from genome assembly GCF_036370855.1 of Dromaius novaehollandiae. Classification (NCBI taxonomy): domain Eukaryota; kingdom Metazoa; phylum Chordata; class Aves; order Casuariiformes; family Dromaiidae; genus Dromaius; species Dromaius novaehollandiae. Next base: position 189,190,178 of record NC_088098.1, read on the forward strand.
AGCATTTTGAGGTCTACATGATGCAGCCCTGAGAGACCTTCTGTTAGTGTCAGACACAGACAACAATCCCTGGGACTGAGTCCAGCCCGAGCACTGTGGAGGCAAACCCCAGGCAGCAGCAGAGGAAGCTAACGGAGCCGCTCAAGGTTGATGAATGGGCAATGCAGATGCAGGAGTTAATCTGCCTTTCAGTTAGAAGTTGCCCTGGAAGTAATTTTAGGGTATTTTCTAGCAATGGCTATATAATGAGTTTTTGCCCATCATTTTCATTCATAATTCTACCCATGACAGGCGATATTGCATTTTGAGCGTGAATACACAGATGCCATACTCTTCTTTTGAAGGTGTCTAAGTGGTCTTGCTTTAAATCGCAAACATGAATCATCAGAGATGAATTGGGCACAATATGCATTACCTATGACTTCAAGATGTCGTACAGTGATGGGAAACAAGCATAACACATATGAATGGAGATTTGAAGAAAAGCTGAAGAAATACCGGGGTCTCAGGTTTGTTAACACTAAACAACAGCTAGTCCAGCATGGTATTGGAGACAGCTGAGTTATCCCTACAGGATTAAAATGCAAAATGCCTGTGGATTGTCATATTGTACATATGTTCAGCATCAATATTTAAAGCCCAGAGAGCAGAAAGAAACATTTTACAGAACTGAACAGATGGAGAGAGGGGAAAATGGATCATTGCCTTTTGGTTTGAAATACTCATAACCTGAAACGTGACTACATGACCCCTAATGTGATACGGCCTGGCCTGGCACACCTGCTTCATGCCAAAGGCTCAAATCATGTTCTAAATCACAACCGATCATCAGAAACATTCCCCACCCCTAAGCCAAGATCTCACGCCCTGCCAGGCTGACATGTGCCCTAGGGACACCCCCCGGACACCCGTGGGTGATGTGCTCACCCCGGCTGCTGCTTTCTGCCACCCCACACAACCCGCCTGCAGCCCCCACTGTGATCTCCCTTTGAAGTCCATCCCTGTCTGCTTGTGACCCCTTTACAGCGCACTGGCAAAATTTAAGACAGGTGAGGACCTTGTCTTAGCTATTTATGGCTTAAGTGGGAGAAAGATGTGAGAATTTTCTTTCTGAATGTCAGTTGTCCCAAACGGCTGCAGATGTGTAAATAGATGTAAGTGTTCCTGCTTCCTTAAGAATCTGTTTTCTTCCACAGATTTGGCTTTCTCGTTTGGAGCAGTCATTGACTTTTCTGTTCCTTTGGAGAAAGTTGGATTTCCAGCTTGTAGGGAAGTTATAAATCTTGGCAACACATATCACAGTGTTTTGAGAAAGATAAAAATCTGCTCTTTCCACAGGTGATTTTCTGTAACTTGTCAGTTCTGTGCTTTATTGAATAACTCGGTACTAAAAGCCAACATGCAGTTATTTTAAAACATTGCAATTAAACGGGCACCTTGGAGTCTTTCAAAGCCACGGGTGAAGTAGAGTGCCCCCTTTATCAGGCTAAAATAATTAGAAATATATATTGAAAAAGCTCAATTTTAAGTAGATGTCACATATCACCTAATTTCTCCCGTGAAGAAATTCCTTCTCTTTCTTGTTAATTCGGTGCATACTGCAATGTGAGGTATACCTCCTTAACCCCTTTGCTGTCTTGTGCCATTGTAAGTTTTATGGGTTCCTTTGAAGAATCATGTTTCACTAAGATACCAGCACTTTAATTTGAAACATACCTTTAATTAGACATATATGGGACATGGGGTTGCACACCACCATATACTTGCTATGTTGTTCAGCAGTCAAATGGTTAAATGTATTCAGAGGAGCTGGCAAACTTCATGTGGCAAATTCACTGAAAATATATTTATTTTTACTGTGGAACCAAGCCCACATAAAATGTCTTGAGAGAATCTCCTTGTGAAGACCTGGATTAATACTAGAGAAAAATAAAATGTGAGTGATAGCATGAATCAGGTGCCCAAGTATTGCTAGGATGCAGTATCTTTAAAGCAGTTAAATATCTTGGTTTCATGAGAGCAAACTTTCAAACCATCACAGTCTTATCCAGAGTGTCATTAAAAGACTTAGTGCAAATTAAAACGCTACAGAAATTGGAGTAGCACTTTTTCTTCAAGCTCCACTTTTTGACTTAATCCTTTCCTGGGCATCCTCTGGGAGAACCACAGGGGTATCAGATAGCCCATGGGCACTGCAACTCTATGAACAGGCACACCAGTGTGCCCCTGCCTTGGTCCCTGGCGATCTTTTGCCACGTTGTTTTCGGCTGTGCTTCCCACGCCCCGCGCAGCCTGCCCCGGGTGCAGCACCGCTGCGGCCCTCTGAGCAGGGAGGGCATCAGCCCCGCTCACAGACCTCTCCCTCCTCCTCCTCCTCCGGTGCTACCTATGGGTTTTCTCCTGCCACATGTTAGTCTGCTCCATTTTAGAGCCGAAAGATTTCAAAAGGCCGATCCTTTCTGTCGGGCAGGAATCGTGTAGTGTTAACTGCTCCTGGATCACAGAGTTCAGTCCTCCCTCTTGGCCCAAGGAGGTAAATGTCATCCTTAATTATGGGAGATAATAATTTAGTAAGAACAGATGTTTAATCATCTTGGGGTCTTCCTGCCATGGTGGGGATCTGCTTCCCCGCTTTTCGAGCATGCTTGTAGCAGAAGCACAGGATTGCTTGCTTGTGGGCTCTCCCCACCATGCCCCAACAAACTTCGTCTTCTCTCAGTTTCAGTAAGATAAACAGGAGAGAATAAAAGAAGCAAACCATCCCCAGGACATGATGCTCATCTCAGGCCCTGGCTGCCTTTTATTTGTCTCATCAGAGAAGCAATGGCTGTGCATGCTCTTAGATGAGCACAGGAGGAAGGGTGAGGAGTGCAGGGTTGTGTGTGCTGATGCGGAGTTCTTACAGGAACCCCAGGGCTTTCAAATGAGAAAGTGCTTAGAGGCAGTTTATGTAGCCAAAAATGAGGTGGTAAATGGTTGTACTGGGGCCAATATGGGGGCAAGTTGGCGTGCCTATTTATAGGGTTGCAGTGCTGTCAGGCTATTTGATACATCTGTGGTTCTGTGTGGGAAAGCCCAGGAGAGGTTTGGGTGAAAATGTGAAGCTCTTAAGGATTTTAATATGATTTGTATTGCAATTTAATTTTTAATAAAACTTTGAATAAAGTTTTGATTAAATGGCCATCATGACTGGAAGATTCCACTTTAACATAAAATGCAAGAGTTCTCAGAATGGGCTAGGACAGGTTTTATAATAGCGAGGTATGCACCTTCCTCAAATATATTTAATAATGAATTCTATCAAAATGGAAAAAAGGAAGGTATAGATTTAAAAAAAAATCTGCTGTGTAGTCAGTAGTTCCACGTTTTGGAAGAAATTGCTGAGCTTCTGGCATCGCATCCTTAAATAATACCCTTTTCACATGATAGTTACATTGCTCCAAAGACAGTGTAATAAACCATGCCAAAAATTCTTCTGTTTCGTTTGCATGAAATTGAACTGACAGATATACCTGTCTATGTTACGTCCAAGAAAATGTCTTGTTAGAAACGTGTGAAAATATATTATATGACAGATGCTGAAAATGTTTCAGATACAGCAATAAATTGATTGTGGTTTCTGGACCAGATGTGAACTCTGTTTAAAATTCATCATGCTGGTCTCTATTCTAGCTCCGCACTTAAGTAAATGCAGAGAAGTGGCTTTGCTTTTCAATGAAACCCATTATAAGAATGGAAGAGCTTCTTTCCATCTAATAAAGAATAGCGCTGACAGTAAGGCTTGCATCCACAGTACAAGTATTAAAAGCACAAACTGAACTGGGAGAGAGCTGTGCCAGTTCTCAGTTTTTTGCTTTATTAATGTGCATGAAAATGCTTGGCATGTCTGAAGCCACTGAAACCAAGACGACTGCGATGTGCATTATTTTCAGTTTAGAGGGAGATTCACAGCCATAAAGTAACTGAGGAGGGGAAAGAACATGGGTTTTTAAGAAACAATGTTGTTTAAAGGAGAAATAGCAAGTTACAAAGGCAGTACAGCCATGGCTGGGTATCTATAATCATTGTGTGTTTCCCAGATCTTTTATTTTGTAGCCATGTGTTCCCGTTCCCTGCAAGGGAGCACGGTGAGAGCCAGACTGGCTTTCTGGCATACAGCTTGGGAGCCGCGCTACCCCAGCTGGCCAGCGCCGGCTGCTTGAGTCAGGTGCTGAGGCTGCCCCTTGGATCCACAGGCACCTCCGAGAGCAGCCCGGGAAGCCTGGGGGCAGAGCCTGGAGACAGCGAGCAGGATGCGGTGGGCACAGGCCATGTGGGAGCTTTTCCCCTCGCCACCAAGATTCAGCACAGCTGGCTCCAAGCAGCACCTTGCTCCGGACATCTGAATCCTCCCCTGTCATGTGGTTATCAAGTACCTTTTTCTCCAGAGATGATGGAGTGGAGGGTGCCCGTTCTTTTGCATCAGTAGCCTCACCTGGGAAAGAGAAAGCCTCCGTGTGAAAGCAGAGCCTATTATTTCCCCTCTTTGCACCTTTCCTGTAGTGGACAGGCACTTTTGGTCAGGTCCTCCTTGGTCTGTGAAATTATTATGGCCAGCAGGTCGAGGGAGGTGATCCTTGCCCTCTGCTCAGTCCTGATGAGGCTGCACCTGCAGTGCTGTGTCCAGTGCTGTGCTCCCCAATACAAGTGAGACATGGAGCTACTGCAGCGAGTCCAGCGAAGGGCTACTAAGATGATTAAGGGGCTGGAGCATCTCTCATGTAAGGAAAGGCTGAGAGAGCTGGGACTCTTCAGCCTGGAGAAGAGAAGACTGAGGGGGGATCTTATCAATATGTATGAGTATCTGAAGAGAGGGTGTAAAGAGGACGAAGCCAGACTCTTTTCAGTGGTGCCCAGTGATAGGATGAGAGGCAATGGACAAGAACTGAAACACAGGAAGCTCCGTCTGAATATGAGGAAAAACTGCTTTACTGTGAGTGTGACAGATCACTGGAACAGGTTGCCCAGAGTGGTTGTAGAGTCTCCTTCCTTGAAGATACTCAAAACTCGTCTGGACATGGTCCTGGGCAATGTGCCCTAGGTGAGGCTGCCTGAGCTGGGTGGTTGGACTGGATGATCTCCAGAGGTCCCTTCCAACTTCAACCGTTCTGTGATTCTGTGATTTTACTTAGCAGCACAGCCAACGCTCTGTGATCTACCAGGAGGGTCATGTTTCTTTGCAGCCGCAAGTGTTATGAATGTAATGTGGGTCTTATGACCACTCCTCCACATCTCACAGTCAAGTTTTCTTTGCTGTTCTCTCAAAAACTCTCTCTCTCCCTTTCTCTTTCTAAAGGGAAAACAATTCGCTTGTGCTCCCCCAAAGGAATATCCACAAGCAGGGGAGAAATGACACCTATGGGTATCTCCCAATATAATGCAGTATCTATCTCCTCTGTTTTAAAAGGTATTTGGTGCTGTCATTTGATACACTATTAAAGATGCATGAATTCCCCTCTGATGTCAGATAAAGGCTTTCTCTGCGTAAAGAAGCTCTTCATATATGCTACATCTAGCACTGACTAGGCACAGTACCCTGCATTAATAAAATATTTAGGTTCATCAGACATGATAGTGACTATATGCCAATTATACTACTGTCCATATTCCTTTTGCCTTTAGAGCTTTATATTTAAAAATATTCTGCAAACTGTGCAAAACTGCATATCTCAAAAGCTTTCTAGTTGTGATAGGTTGAGACAGAACGGTTTAATTTTTCTATGTGTGTGGAAATTTCTTTTCTGATACATATCTGCAGCTTCTATATAAAATCACAACACTCTCTTATCCTCCAGTGACTTCTCCTTGTCTGAGCTTTCTGTCCCTAAACACTCCTAGTGCTGGATTGTGTCATCATTAAATATACACATAGCACTCAAACCGAGTGAAAACTCTGGACTGCCATGGATGTAGCTTCCATCTTTTCTGTAACTTGTAATCATGGTGCAACCCAGAATCCCTGATTAAATTACAGTTGTTATGTGGGTTGGACTGGAGGTTTTTCTTAGTTTTCTGTTTGTTAAATGCATTGTTAACGTCGTCACTTTACTTTGTTGAATGTGATAAATCTTGTCACTGAATTTCAAGATTATAGGTAAAGATATTAGGTGCAAAAATGTTTTGGAAGTTCCTACATTTGACATGAGGTGTGAGAATTTTTAGGGTTCATGTGCCCTGGTTTCTCTCAGAAATGTTTTCTTTTAACACAGCAACAATCAAGTAAACAAAAGTTAAATACGAGTTCCTCATAAGTTCACAAAAGCCAGGAGCTAGGCCTTCAGGAATAGCAGTGCATGCTGCAAAACTCATGATAAAATCATGTTATTTGGCAAGATATTCTTTTTCCTATTCATGAAAAGATAGCTATAATCTTGTCCACAAAACCTTCTCTGCCCAGAATAGGACTTAAGTCATTATTGGTCAGATGTGAGGCCGAGAAGCCTGGCCATCTTCTTCTGATTTAACAAAAACAAATGCTTTCAAAATTAAGGCTGAAACTCAGCCCCTAAACAGTCCTTTACACATCCTGCTTCCTCCAAACAGTCCTGAAGAGGGATGGCTGTAATGGAAATGCTGACACAAGCTTAGCTGCAGTGATGCTGTAAGACACTGTTATGCTCATATAAGCATTACAGCCTAAGAAAACATATCGAGTTAGTGATACATATTTTTCTCTCAAACAAAATTGTCACAGGAACAAAGGTCATATGCCACATGGATGCCAATGGTTTTAAGAGAGTGCGGTCTGTCCCGTAAGTGATGTACGTGTATGGGGTTTCACACGCACATACATTTTGCCATCTTTTAATAAAAATAAACTCCTATTAAAAATGAGTTCAGCTTCTTGGTGGGCCTCTCTTTTGACTTGTCCAAGCCTTCTGTTGTTCTCCTTTTTATTTTCAAATGCTGCTTATTTTCTCTTGGAAGAGATGATGATTGCTACATAATAGCGAACTACTAACAGCATCTGCACTATCACCATCAGCAACTATGCAGATGGGCAAAAGCTGCTGGGAGAGTGCAGGGTGCAGAGATGTCCAGTGCTGTGCCTGGCTCCATCATGTCCCTGCCAAAGGGAGCTGAGGAAGTCGGGATGTTTCTCCTCTCTCTTGGTGCTGAACAATTCTCACCGCACATGTCAAAGCCTCCCTTTGCATGCATCCTCTTTTGGGTGAAAGAAAAATATAGATATGTTTCTGCCCTTTCCCGTACTGGTACTTTCAGCAGCATGGTTTACTGTCCTCTTTCCTCTTGTTTTTAGAAAAGATTGATTTTAGAAAGATTGCTTGTTAGGTCTTTTCTCCCAAGTGCTTCTTTCTCTCTCTCCTTTGGAGAGTAATGTAAGCGGTTTACTCAGCCCCTCTGTTGCATACAGTGACCCCAAATCACTCCTCCTGACTAGATGATGCTCCAGTACCCTGGCTGCTCAATACCCTTTGGAGCTGGGCTGACCTATGGTGAGGCTTAACTTCTCACAGTCTTCTCGTGCTTCAACTAGTCTTATGCCAAACACAGGCATGAGGTCTCAGGCATGTGGAGGAGTGGGCCAGAGCTTCAGGGTTTGGTATGGACCGTCTCCCTCCAGTTGTCGTTTAAGTTCAAAAGAAAACACCCAAGATGAACTACAGGCCCCTAAGGGAAAGAAATGGGAGGCAAGACCATAATAACCAGTTATGCTTCCTCTGTTGCTTGAAAGAATGAAACATCCAGGCTTTGTCAGCTCTTCTTGCTGCTAACTGCATGATAAACCCATCAGTAATGGGGAGGTTCTTAGATTGCCCGGTGATGGGTTTATATTAATAACTTCAACTGCAGCTTAGCAATATTTTTTCTGTTTTTGAGAATGGTGTATTGATACCACAAGAAAATCTGTTCATGCAATTGCATTCATTCTGGAATGAAAAACAAATCCATGGGCTTGGAGAGCTGTGTGTGCACATGGAAGCGCTGACCAAAGTTGTGATGATGTACCAATATACTTACCAAATCACAAATTCAACGTGGCATGCACTAGAAGTGTGAGGCACCCAGATATGATTTGCTCTTCTGAGTGGCTCTGAACCCACATCTCCAACTCTAAAGAGTTGTGTGTGCTGGAGAAAGACTGTCTTGGTCCCTCCTGGAGACCAGTGGTCATTGACTAGTCATGGATACAAAGAGGTACACCAGATGATTTTAGCTTAGAGGCTGGACTATTCTCCTGGGAGGTAACATTTTTGCTCCTTGTCCAATTAATATTAATTATATATGCAAAGTCATACGGTCCCAAAAGAGACTATCCTCATACCTGGAATGCCCTGAGAAAGGCGTCTGAAGCACTCTTGGGAAAGCACAGAAAAGAGCATTCAAATCTCTTCAGAAAAAGGAGAAAAGAAGTGAATTTGGATAACTGTCATTCCAAGTGGACTCACTGACCACTGGGATATGGGAAGGGGGAGAGATGAAATGACCTGCCTGGCCCTTCGTTGCCTCTACTTTTCATTCAAGTGACTGAAAATGAAACTATGGGGTGTGAAATAAAAGTGAAGGACACTTTTCCATTTCCCTCATCCCTCTGTGCCTCAAGGTTGATCTGAGGCGAAGTTTTAAAAACCTTTTCTGATTCAGCAGCCAAGCCTGAATGTTGGCCACTTGCACAGCTATTGCTTTGCGAGCGAGTGAGTGCGAGCGCTTCCTGGGGACTGGCTGACTTCAGTGTCGAGTGAGCACTGCCAAGAGCACCAGCAGTAGGCCTCTCTAGAACAGATTGAATTCTTGACCTCAAAATATGCTATTTCTAGCCACATCAGTGTCCTTTCTTCAGCAACTCAATTAAAACAAAAGCAAACATGGATTTTGGTAGAAAGGGCAGGCTGCCGAAATTTGCTTACGTGGAGGTAACAGGACACAAGGTCCTGGTTTGTGGCCGTCTCTATGGTTTTTGGGGCTGCCTAAGGCACTGTAGGAGAAGCTCCTTCCAGCTCACCCCATGTCCTGGGATGTGCCAGCGAGCACTGGTGTAAAACCAGCCTAGGGCACAGCCTGCTCTCGTCACCAAGGTATCCCGGCACCATCCAGCTGGCGTTAGACACTGTGACTTACCTCTGTCACATGTGACTTCCTACTTCTCTCCCCGGGGTGGGTGAGAACAATGTGCGGAGTGGGAGTGTCTCAGATGAGGTTGCAGGTTTTGCCAGCTTCTCTTTTCTTTCATGAACATTGCTTTGGGTTTTTATCAGCAAAAAGGAGCCAAAAAGTTTGCACTCACACAAGGAGCTGGTGGTGATGAGATTTATCACGCCCCTTAGTTTCGTGGGAATCATGTTGCATACTTTGAGATCCACAAAACAGATAAGAAATAGATAGGAAAACTCAGAGCCCAGATGGGTTTTTGCCTTGTGGTGAGTAGTTTAAATGTGTCAGAAGAGTGTGTTTGTCAACCACTCTTCCTACAGCTTTAGGTGGACTTTTAGATGTCACAGGATGTGACCACGGGTGCCTTGAAGATAAAACTTCGTATTCTGAACTTCATCATTTGGGAGTGCAGTGCAGAGCATGAAGAAAGGGTTCAATTCTGTTTGTTAACCTGTGCTCTTGAGGAACGCCTTATTCAGTGTTTTGTGTTGGAATTTTCTAAGGGCTGACAGCTACACGTCTGCATGGATTGCTTTGCTGAGGTCTTGCTACAAAACGATGAAGGAAAGAGTAACCCGTGCCAAAACACTGTTAGCCAGGATGTCCTGGGTAAACAGAGATTTTTAGAAAGTGTTATTTATAAAGGTTAGCAAGTGAAACCATTGCATCAGTGAGGAATTCAACAACGCTGTTAAATTACCAGAGTGAATTGACTAGTTGTGCATGTGGGCATATCTTCAACTAAATGATACTAGGCGGGGCTGCAAACTCTCCAAAGTACTGTTATTTTCAAGCTAAACCTCAGATAACCTCCAGTCCTTTAAAAATATCTGTTGCTGAAAATAAGTCCTCAGATAACCTTCATCCTTGGATAACCCACATAAAATCAGAGGCAAGGGACTAATAATGGGAGAAAGGGGACTTGGAAGTAAACTTGTCCTCATATTGCCCACACATGTGAGCAACACACGCTGCTGCTGACTAGGGGCCATTTTTACATATAGCCCATGTGTTAGAAGTATGGGAAAAGGACACTTTCCTTTGCTTACCAGCATGGCCACTTTCTTGCTCATGTAACCAGGGACCTGCACATTTGACTGATTCCTTGTGGAACTTGAGTTCTTACTGACAGATTCATTTCCCCAGAGGCTCACACATTAATCTAAGTAGGACCAAAGCCATCCTTGGGCAAACCTAGGGAAGGTGGGAATACAGTCTAGTCGTAGCTCAGAAAAGTGGCCCCAAATTGTCTGAGTTCTGAGATTTCTGTCACTGCTACAGGGACAAGCATTTTTTCCTAGCTGACAGTGGAGTTTTAGAATTTAGGTTTGGAGTGAACATTGCTAGCTGAAGAGATGTGACAAGGTCATGCCTTAAAAAAAAGAGACCGATTTCTGTGCCTCCTCAGCACCCTCATCTGCCTATTTCAGCATTGCATCTCCAGCTGTGGCCAAACTTCAGAGCAAGGCAAGGAAGCAGCAAACCAGGGAGAAAACATTCAGCTAAATGTGTATCGGGGGGAAAGATCCAATACTTCCAGGTTCCTGCAGGTGACCAGCTGAAGCCTTAACCCACGTGATCTGATTGCAGTCACTGGACTGTCTGATAGTCCTTGATGAGTGAATATGGTGTCCCCAGGGTAGGAGGCTGCCTGACACTTGGTGAACAGAGGCAGAAAGCACCTGTGCTGTTTATGAACCTCCCTGAATGTACATGGTCTTTTCTGCAGAGCAGGAAAATCATCCATAGCACTTGGTAAATAGTTCAGTTAAGTCCTAGGGCACAGAGGTTTGATAAAGCAGTTTGCTGCCCAGATAGTTCCTCTGGGTGGGATTTGGCAGCTCTCATGGAGGCTGAGAGTAAGGTTTGAATTCATTCATCTGACAGTAGAAAACGGAGCCAAAGCTAACACAGAGTTTTATGCTCATTTACAGACCTCTACAGACTAAAGAGTTCATAAAGGAGTTCACTGATACCTTGTTGACAATGGTGATGAAATACCCTGACTTGTCATCCTGGGAGATTTCAACATACACATCGACAAGACTGCAGACACAAAGTGCCCTAAACTCACCTCCTGGCTTTCCTCCCAAACACTCTCCGGGTGTGTCTACACTGACATTTGCAGTCAGCCTTGAGGGGACCCCTTTACCCATTCTAAGTAGCGTGTGTCACCCTAACAGCACACTTTCCTCTTCAAGTCACTTTGTGTTACACATATGTGAAGCAGGACTGGTGTCACCTCCACTCATGGGAAGGGCAGGAAGAAGCAGGGTGTGGGTGGTCGGGTGGCCAGGATCATGGGGCATGGCTATGCTGACTGAGTTCCTCTCCTTGATGCCTGTAAACACGCTGCAGAGAGGTAGGTAGCCAGGAGCAGCCATGGAGCTAAGCTCCTACAGATCCCTCAGCATGTGTTGAGCTTGGGGGTCATAGTACGAATGTTTAGTTGGTCTAAGCTTAACAATAATCTTAAGATCAGTCTTTGCTATCAGTGTTGATGAGCATCTCTGATTCAATCCACATGGTCCTGCTCCAGACTGAATGTCAATAATGTGGACCAGGATCCCAAGGGTTGTCTTGAGCCTCGGTCAAAACAAATATTTGGCACCCACAAGCTCTTTGGCCCCTGTTGTCCCCCTGTTGCCAACCTCTTCTCCTTGCTGCTCTCTGCTCCTTAACATGTCCATGTGTTGCAGTGGCAACAGTTGGGAAGGATCAGAGCAGGCCAGATTAGGAAGGGTTAGTGGAGGAGATACCAAGCTGATGCGAAGGAATAGCAGCATGATGGGATCTTCAGGCCCTTCAGACCTCTCAGTATTTGCTAGGCTCTGAGGAGCTGTGCTGGCAGCTTACCTTTGCCCGGGCGCAGCCATTTCAGCTCAGCCGCTGTCTTGGATAAAGCATTGCCTCGCAAAGTCACTGGTTGGAGCTTGCCTAGCTAGCAAGAAGGACTTCTAGCTCTGATACTGCTTTTCTCGAATTGCTTCCAGCCAGCATCCTGGAAGAGAACAGTGCTCCACCTACAGGTTCAGGAGCTGAGGACCCAGGAAGCTGCTGCTGCCATGCACCAGCTTTGGTCATGGTCACCCTGGCCCTCAAAGACCTTTCCTCCCTCCACCTCCACAGAGAATGCCTGGGTGGAGAAAAAATGGGGAAGAGGGAAGCAAGTGGAGGAAACCAGGGTGGCAGTGCTGGAAGAAACACTTATCATGAATCAGGCTCCAGCTTTACTGTCGTGGCACAGGATGCCATGGAGCGTTCCTTAGCGGCAACAGGAGATCTCCAGCTAAAGGCCATGGGCAATAGCATGCAGCACATGGTTTTGCACCATGCACTGAGTCTGAGAAAGGATTCAGCTCCCCTTTTGCTCATGCGCTGACTGGATTTCAAACCAAGAGTGGGCGAAGAATGGCAAAGGTTCATCACCTTTTAAAATGTGTTTTCCTCATTTCCAAGCCACTTGTAACCTCTGGGAGATATTTCCTGGCAAATAACAAATAAAATTACCAGCCATACAGACTCCTAGAAATAATTCTGAGAATAATATGAAACACTCAAACATAGATTTCTAACCTTACCTTATCTCTTTTTTTCCCCTTAAATCTGGAGTAGCAAATTTGACTATGATGTAGTAGGCATAATTTCCTTTTTTTAACTTTGGGAACCATTATTTATTTTTTTCTGACTGTTTTATTTTCCTGATAAGCAGATGTGGATTCTTTATGCTGTCTTGCTACTGTAGCAATAACTGCACATAACCAAACTTAGTTGCTTAAACAGTGATGAGGAAATGTCCCTTTGCTCTCTGTTGACAGAGATAGCTTGTTAATAGTCAATTAGTCCTTCAGTATGATCATCAGAACAAAACTGTTAACTTACATGGAGATGCACATTTTTTTTAAATTACTTGTTAGCAAACATTTGGACATTCATCATTCCCAAAATCAGTGAATCTTGTCTCACAGGTGCAGTTACCAAGAGGTTTTTTAGTATTTTTATTTTCATCCAAGCATAACAGAACTTGACTCTAGATCACATACCTTCTGTTACTGAAATCTGAGTAATGCATTAAGTAATGGACGAATCCGTCTGGATTGGCTAATGTGGTTACAGAAGTTTATCCTGATTTGAGATGCATGAATCCGAGACGAGAAGAGCCAGTTTTAATAAAGTGCAGATACCTCTTGGGGACCCCAGGGGAAAGTGGATGTTTAGGTACCCACACTCCCATCTGCATGTGCCACCCACCCACCAGGCCTTTTCTTTTCTTTTTTTTTTGTCATTTTTCCTGGAGTGCTGCCTAAAAGAATGAATTAAGCCTATTAGGGCCTGAGTTGATGTGATGTTTATGGCCCTAATACCGTGATGATTGCTTTATGATGTTTGTGTTTTGGCATCAGTGATGCCGTGATGTTTGCACTGTGATGTTGTCATACAGGGAGGGCAGGGCCACGGCCACATTACATATACGTATCCCATACGCAATATAAAACACGCATATAAATCATGCGAACACCGTGCACCTGGGGCATGTGTTCAGGGGCCCTCATCCTGCAGAGAAGTGCTCATGAGGAACAAGTGAGCTGTCACACAGACTGGCATGAAACTGCTGAGAGTGGCTTGCAAGCCCAACAGCCTGCCCGTCCGGTCATCGCACCCATCACAACGACGCCAGCACAGACAATCGCTCATGAGATTGGCCATTGGATGAAATGGCCTGCGTTCGCCCAAAAGCACGCAGCTCTTGCCTGCATCCTCAGAAAATGCTCCTTGGTAATGTGGAGGGAGACTCCAAGTCCAGGAGTCACAACCTGGCCCCACGGATGGGCCAGGTAACCATGGGATGTGAAGGTGGCCCCCGAGTGATGCGGTACTGCCATGCGGCTCTAAATCCAGACAAACGGCTCGTGGCTCACAGGATATCCAATGAAGTCTTCCATCTGTAGCCTGAAGGGCATAAGTCAGTGTATTTCCTCTGAGGAGTAAAGTTTCTCAGGAAACACCCTGACTACTAGGTGCTCACAGATACGTGCATGGCAATTTTTTTTTGAGTAGTTTTCTACTAAGCTCAAAATAAGCTGGCTGCCCTGAAGGCTGCTTGTACCTGCTGTACTTTTCTTCAGCTGAAGATGTCATGGAGGAAATGTGAAGCCTCACAGTACTAAAACCTCCCTCTTCCCCACTTAGCCATCAGACGAGACACTGCTTCCTGCTTATCTTCTGAGTGCTCAAGTCAAGCATGAACTACGTTTGTGCATGAGTCATGCCAAGTGAGAACTCTACACTTCATTTTTTTTTTAAACTTTTTGTTATTGTTATCAAACTTTTGTGGCTAGTTTCTATTTCAGTAACCAATGTGTCATCTGTAAATGCCAGACCCGTGGTCCCATCCACAGGGCAGATCTAAATGTCCTTCTTTAGCTGGGCTGTGTTTTTTCGCTTGATCTGTTGGCACTCTTACCACATATGCTACAACAAACCAAGTGTCTTTGTTCTCCTAAAGCAATACTGCCTGAGGCCATCCTTCCAGTAAACATTAGTTCTTTTGTTTGGATAAAAGAGTGTCATCACTCATTCACTATGAGAATATGATTCAGCCCCATCTCTTCACATTCATGGTGCAGTCTTCATAAATACTCTGTTTTACAGCATATTGTATGTGTATTCAAATGGCTGACATCAGTGGGCCAAATTCTGCCCTGACATGAATCTGTTTCAGTCCTGTTCATGTCAGAGAAGTTGTGGAATCAGAGGAAAATATGATCTGTATCCAGTGCTACTTTAATGCATGTTTTCCCTGAAGATAATGAGATGTAAGAGTGCCAGCCACTGTATGGAATTACTCTCCAATCAAGAACAAACAATAAAAATAGTTAAGTAAACTCATTTTCCATTAAGCCTTTCTGTAATCACAGGGTCATACATGCCTTTATAAATTTAACACAGTACAATGAACTTTATAAGCCAGAAATGACTTGTTTTTGTCCCTCCCTGGTGACCATGAAGACTGAATTTGAGACCTCTGCATTTAAAACCATGGGTCTTCAAGACAAAATCCCAGCTCTGTTACCTCCAAGCCATTAAGACACAAGGGCTACATCAAAACAGAAGGCTCTGGGGACCCTCATGTCTGGAATGGTGGCCTAAACCTGGGGGCACATCGGAGTTCACTCTGGTGCCTTTTCCTTCCTGCTGTGGTTTCCACCTGGGAGAAACCTGGCGGTACCTGGTGGGAATGGTGCTGCGTCCTGGCCAAGCCCTGCTCAGGAGCCAGGCTGGTGAAATGCATGAGTCACACACTGGCTGCTCAGGCTGCTTCGTAATCTGTGTAGACTGGCAGACCAGGGAGAAAGAGAGAATTTTATGATGCATGAGTTACATTTATATTAGTGGGTTGAGGAGTCTTGGTAAGGCTTTGTGGGGACAGGGCAGAGCCAGCTAGTGAAGGCCGTGAATTACCTTTGTACTATTCCAGGGTGCTTCCTTTGAGAAAGGCGCCATGAGGAATGGGTGGGGATTTCAAGGAAAATTCGTCAAAAACTTAGAGCAAAGTTTTCCCAGAAAGTATCTTATCCCACTTTCTGAAAGAGCAGGGGTCTCAGCCGAAGCCCGTTGGAGTGAATGGGATTTTTACATTACCTTCATTGATTCATTCCTACCTAGGAAGCTCACTAGTGTTGCTGTTGTCATGTTGGCTTAAGGTAGGTAGCCAAGATTTTGGGTGCTCATCTGAATTTCCTGGAAGTGCATTTTTGAAACTTGCCTATCACTTGCTCATAGTTCTTTTTCATTTCTTTCCTTCCAGGAAGGCTGTGACTGGGCAGAGACACCACTGAAAAGCAGTGAATAGTAATAATTAATCAGCATCAGCAAGGGCCTCTTGCTTTGCTCCTGAAAATTCAGATTTGTTATGGGTATTACATCTGCGAGGCACAGAGTGGTGAATGCAATGGCCTCTCTCTGCCCTTAGGTTTTACCACTCTTTGATTTTCCAGAGTCCCTTTAGCGTACAGCTGTGTCCCAAACTGGATCCCTGCCAGCTCAAGGCAGAAGAGAGGATGCAGGAAGACTTCTAAAATGTATAAAAATACTTTGACTGCAATGATTTAACCTGATGCTAAGTTTATTTAATGACAGCAAGGGTGTGGTGTAAATCTCTATATTTTTTGCTGGAAAAAGAATCCTAGAATTTGCTGCAATAGAGCTAAAAGATATGGAGAGATACAGGATACGACTGACTTGAAAATAATTCCTCACAACATCTGTTAACACTGAGACAAGCTAATGTTACTTTATTTCATGAACTAAGGAAGTGGAAAAGAGCCTTAAGGAAAACACATTAGGATAAGCTTAAGGAAGAACGCAGAGCATATGGTGGCACCTGGGTAAGGAGGCCTGGATTACCTTGTTTAATAACTCACCCAACACATTTCTGTTCTAATCTATTAATTTCCATATTTACCTTACGTTGCTTTACATAAGAATTTCCTAGATCTAACTGCAGCTTTCCAGTGTATTAGAAGGTTTCTGTTTGGTGTGGAAGGATTTGTGATCAGCCAAACATTTCATAGCCCTGTTAGTAATGTGTTAGTGAGCCTTCTTGACATCAAAATTTATTTTAAGGAAAGATTGTCCTAACATTCAGAAAAGCCTCTAGAAGCTCATCTGTTGAGCCTTGAAAGCTAATCCAATGTCCATTGAAGCCAAGGGAAAGACTGTGATTTAAGGATACATTTGATGGGGACCCTTAAGCCAGGTGTTGGCTAAAGTGAGCATCTGCTTTGAAGATGTGAGCATTCAGGGGGTTGTACAATGCCCATAAATGATGTGTTTTAGTACCTACTCAGTTTATTTTATTAAATAAGAGCATTTTTCATAAATCTGCTGTCAACATTACTATGCCAAACTGAGTTGTCAGTTCTGAGCTGGGCTTGGGAGGAAATGAGTTTGTTATTAATTAAACTGATGAAAAAATGAATGAGACACATAACTTGATGAATAGCATTGAAAGACTTTATGGTTCTGGCTGCTTATTGCTGAATGATGCAAATGCATTGGATACCTTCTGCGCAGAACCATGGCAAAAACTGTGAAGTTATTCAACATTTTTCTTTTTTCAGTGTTAGGCTTTCTGGGACTGGCATCACTGTATCTGCTATATGAATCCTAACCCTAGCTCTCCAGGAAGGCTGATGGGACCTCACGGGATTCTTCCTTGTAAGTGTCACTATAAAAATAGGACCTGCAAGGCTTTCTCTATGATTCACCACAACAAAAAACCTTTTGTTTTGAAAGCCAGACAAGACTAGTAATGGACTGCATACTTGACTAACACGTCATGTACAAAACCAACCACTTAAAATCATGGAAAATTCAGGACATCATAAATCTTACACCAACTGCATCATTTTATTTATTCTATTTTTTTTTAGTTATTTAAAATAAATAAAATGTGTTCCTATGTAGGCTCTAAGAACTCTGCCAACTTAAGACTGCAAAACCAAAATGCAATATAATTGACTCACTGCTTCTACCAAACTGAAGTAAATAAATACTGGTGCACCATTCATCAACCAGTGCTCCTAAGGCTTCTCAAAGAGCAGCCACAACACTTGGTTCCTGTAGCATGTCCAAAAGTCAATAAATACAGATGGTTTCAGACTGAAGGGGTTTATGAAGCCTACAAAGCTTTTAGGGAGTATCTCGCTGATTATACCTTCTCTGTTATATCGAAGGGGACACAATCCAGCCATCAGTGCTTCTGATGCCTGCATCTCTGAAAGGTGCATGCATCACGGAGTATTTCTCTTAGGAGGGATCTTTCCTGGAGGTGCTGGGCTTCCTAGGCCAAAGCCATCAGCTTAAAAGCAGTTAGTGTCCTCAAAAGTAGCTGAAACAAGTCCCAGTGCACAGAGATCCTATGTTTTGTATAGGAGATGTGCATACCAGGTGTGTGGTTGCCTTCCGCACCACAGCCTGCTTCCAATTAAATTGCAATGCAGCCCCATGTGAAGGATGTGCTGCAGGTCTAAGCCAGAAATGACAAAAGCACAGATGATGGGAACAACTTACCCATCTGAAAATAAAAACCGTGGCAATTTAGACAGGCATATGTAATAAAATCTCTGAGAACCACTGCCAAGAGTGAATGTAGCCTTGTCTAACAGAGAGGACCGTGCAGCCTCTGCATGAATGATGTGCTGGGGGCTCAGCAGAGGGCACATCACTGGAGGACAGGAACAAGTACAGACCTTCAGAAAAATTGAGGATGTCTGAGACTGCTAGACTTGTCGAACCTCCATACCCTGGATTCAAAGGTAAAGGAGCTGTGATGACAGACCTGAATTGGTTAGGTGACCTCCTAGGAGATTATTTTTGATCCATAAGCAGAGGGAGACAAAGCTGAAGAGCCTGGCCAGGAAGTGACATGTAGGTAAGCGGAGTAAATTGACTGTCTTTGAAGGTAAAAGACTGGGTTTTGAACATGTCCATGTACCTTCTCTCTGAAGAGACACGTGTAAAGTTTGGATAGTTTTAATACTTCCGTGAAAGGGAAACAATTTCCTAATGGATGGGTTGGCTTGAATACTCAGGAAGATATTAAGGTAATAATAAAGAAGAAGTTTAAAAAGGGAAAAAGTATACTTTCACTCAGTAGAAAATCAGACTCCTGAGCAAGTAAAGACCAAATCTGTCCAAGGACATAAAGCCAAGAAGTTCTATCATTCCTGACCCAGCTGTAGTAGGTAATTTGGCATATGTTTCATCCAGTGGTACTGAAACTGAATGAGAAAATTTGCTTTAGCAGAATGGTAAATGGTTGGTAATAATTAGAGATGTGTGAACAGTGGATTTTTTTGTTTTTTGACTTAACTAAATCATTATTTTGGGGTAGTCTGGAATATTTTTCTCATTCTAGGTGTGAATAATAAGAAAATGAAGATGTAATTTTGACAGAAAAAATACACTACAATCTGGTAGCATTTAAAACTCTATTTTTTTAAAGCAGAGTAAAACTGGAAAAAGTGGCTAGATTTATTAGGAGGGTGACGTTCAAAGCGTCATCATACAGTGGCTGGGATACTCACCCAGGGCAGCAAGGATTCAAATCCCCTCTCTGCCCAATGTGGAGCAACAACTTGAGTCTGTCTTCTCCGGTCTCCCCTAACCACTGAGCAGAGCTTTTATTTCTTCTGCTAACATTTCAAATGCATTGAAGTTCAGCAGAAACCTGATCTAATTATGACAGATAGAGAGAAATTGATTACAGAACTCAAGTGAATGGCTGCATATGTGAAAAAGATCATGTCTTGATTATATTTGTGTGCAAAAAGAGTAAAACACAAACCAGTAATATACATTCTTGGTTCTTTAAAAAGGCCAGTTTTGCAAAGCTGAAAACAATTATAAGATGAATCTACTGGGAAAATTTAAGCAGAAAAATGTGAATGATAATTGCAAGCTGTTTAAAAACTTTTAACTAAAAAGCCATACTTGTTAAAAAACAAAACAACATAGCTTAAGTGAAAGCTGTTCTACTATACAAAAGCCCATATGTAACAACTGGAAGAAAGAGTGAGGCAACAGAAATTAATCTAAATCAGAAGATAGGAATGGTGATAAATTCATAGGGAAAGCAAGAAAATGTACAAAAAGATATCTGGCCAACAGAGTCATACAAGTTAAGGACAAGAGTAAGTTTTTGATTTATGTTAGGGAAGAAAACCTATCAATGAGGTTTCTGTCAATAGATAGGAATGGAGGAATTATTGATACTAACACAGAGAAGAAAGGAACAGCTTTCTGTGTTGGCTGGAAAAAAATTATGAAAATTTATAATCCTGTGATAGTGATAATGTATTTTCCGTTACAAAAATAATTCAGGAAAATGTTAAAACAGCAGCTACTAAAGCAGATATGTTAAATGAGAGGCTTGAACAGCTTATGTCCACGGGTTCTAAAAGAGCAGGTCAAGAAATGCCTTTGACTATAAATAATGTTTTTGCAGAAGACAGTGAGCACTAGAAAAGTTTGAGGACTGAAATGATACACTGTTGTTTTATTGTTTAAAAGATCATATGCTTTTCCATTTGACCCTCCCTGGTTTTGGAGAAACAAAAGCTGATACAGGACTCTGCTAACAGCTTGGTAAAAGAGATTACCATAGTAACAACCTTTTAGTAAGTGTTTATGAACTAACTTGATATCTTTTTAAAACAAGATTATCAATGTGGCCAAAGCAGCTAATAGTATTTGATGTAAAATACTTTGATTTCTGTATGGCATTTAGCTAGGCATGTTATGCAAATTTGATTAAGAAAACAATTTTCTTAATTATAAATCTTAATTATAAAGATATGAAATCACCATGTCTCACTGCAAGTGTGGCACACTGACTGGTCTCAAAATGCAATGGTCAGTGGAGAGCTGTCATTAGATTGGTGTTTTGAATGGGGTCCTCAAACAAGTGATAGTTGGCCTTCTGCTATTCAAGGGTTTTGTCTTGAAGAGCACTTACAATTATTCCTGAAAAGGCACATGGGGAAAAAAATAAAAGGTTGGTAGAGTGATAAATAAGGTGGACAACAAAGGGAAAATCTCCTGGATTTCTTGAAAAGCTGGATGTGAGCAAAAGTCTTTTTTTTCAGTAGGACCACATGTAATATCCCAGCAATCACTAGCCTTGTCTATCTTAGCAAATAATTTGGCAGAAGAGAAGTAGGCTAGCAGACTGAAGCAGTTCCTGCTGGGGTCTCTCCATGCAGTTCAGTGTTTTATATCAAATTAGATTTAGCTGGGTCCTACATACTGCTTACCTTCACCGTACACATGGGTTTAAGCAGACTGAAGGACCAGTTGCTGGTTCAGACCTTGGTATCTCCAGCAGGGCTTGGGATGCCTTTGGTGCATGCTGGGAGTGGAGCTTTCTGCTCAGTTTCCTCCCAGAGGGATCTAGTTTGCGTGCACCAAAACTCCTCCCAGACCTGCTCCTGCACAGGCCAAGCAGGGACGGGAAGAAGTGGACAGAAGTCACTTCTGAACCTTGCCACTGTGCTGGACCAAAACATTATGGTGGATGCAGTCACTGCGTCTAAAAACAAGCTGGGAATCAGGGTTGTTTGTGAGCTGGGCAGGAGCTGCTGGAGGGATGCTGCACTCGAAGGGGCCGATTCTGAAAATATGAAATAGGATGAAGGACGTTACATCTGCCTTTGGCACCACCATGACCGCTCCGGGGATGTTGTTCTTCATCCTGGTTTCCACACTTGAAGAAGGATGCTGGATAAATTGGAGAGGGTTCAGAGAGAAAAGCCACAGGAATGATGAAAGGTCTGGAAAACGTGCCTTATTGTGATAGACTAGAGCAGCTCGCTCTGTTTATCTAATGAAGAGACAATTAAGGGGTGGCTTGATCACAATCTATAACTACCTACATGGGGAACAGAAATCTGATCACGGCTAGCTCTTTGCTCTGGCAGACGAAGGATATGATAAGGTCTAATAGCTGGAAGTTGAAACTGGACAACTTCATATGAGAAGAAAGCAACAGACTTTTAAACAAGAAGACAATTAATCACTGGAATGGCTTACTAAAGGTTGTGGTAGATTTCCTATCCTTGACCATTTTGGAACATAGACTGGTGTTTTTTCTTAAATTACTAAATTATTGTTAAAATCCTTAATTCCCTTCCGCTGCCAAGGATCACCAAGGCTCTTCAGAAAAAAAGAAATGCACAGATGGTCTGGTACAGTGCTTCCACAGTGGCTTTCATTTACATTCAGCTCGAAATTAAGATAAACTCTGAATGTTTGTTTATTCTCTTTATTTCCCCCAATTTTATTCACTTGCTTGTTTGCATGTGGGGAAATGCACATATATACAGTGGGAAAGTGTGTTTGCCACTGCAGAGCTACAGATACAATGAATGTAACAAAATTTAGAGTAAATTTATTTGCTGAGTTTCAAAGATATTTTGTTCCCAACCAAAAATGTCCAGATTCCACTAATAAGAATATAACAAAAATTTTTATATCAGTTTTTCACAATTCTGGCTTATGTTGAAGTCACCCAAAATGAAAACCTTAGCTCAAATTTTTCTCCTATGTTTTTTCTCCACAGCAAAATCAAAATCTTCCTGTGGAAAATTTCAGCTTTGTCGGATGTGCATTCCCATTAGAAAATAACTATGCTCTGAAACTCCCAGACAGCTCTAGTAATGATGACCATCACAGAGAGGGAAGGAGATGAGTGGATTTCTTTGCACTCTTTCAGTCAACAAAGAGCTTCTCCCTTCCCTTTGTTTTAGCAGTTAAGTTTCCTGCCACTTCTTAAGCACAGAAACCATATGCGTATGCATTTATTGCTAGGATATCAAACTGATAATATATTAAAAGGATTATGATTTACTGCTGTAATTATTGGCCTCCTAACTTTCACCCACAATTATTGTGTGCATATATCTTTTGGCTTGCAAAATCCCCACTTGCCCATATAAATGATGTGACTACATTACTCTGTACTTTCTTTGCTGCCCTAACTGCTCATTAGAGCAAACACCTCAAAGTGTGCATGTAAATATGTCGGGACTGCCTGGACTATCATCTGGCTCACTCTCTCCTTCTCTGCCTTTGTTTCTTTTCCCTCTTTTCCCTTGCCATCACCCCACTTTTTTCCTGCTATTGTATATCACACTGTATTTTTCCTCCTATTTTTTTCAAGTGTCCAAATGTTCCTGTCCAATTTATTTATGTCTGACACTATTTTAGAATGCCCAGTTCATTTCCCCTGGGATGACACTGCTTTTATCTTTCATTTGGATGCTTGCTTCCTCCCCCTTTGGCTCCCCTGCTCAGCTTCTCCAGTGCATTGCTTCCCCCCCCCCCCCCCCCCCCGCCCTGAATTTCTCTGCCCTGGTGTTATTTTTCTCCTCCCTTAGTCAGGTCTCTTTTTCTCCTCTACCTCCCCCTGTCTCCTGTTTTTCCTCCTTCCTTTATGTTCCTTCTCCTATACGTTTCCATATGATCCCGAGGGACCCCGGTGCTCACCTCGCCTGTCCTCCTGCACAGCAGAGGTGAAGGAGCTTCCCCCTCCAGCCCAGTGTTTTTCCTCTGCTCCTTTTCTTCTGTCCTGCTCTTCCTTCTTTTCTTGCTTTTTTCCCTTGCCTTTTTTCTTTCTTTCTCTGTCTTCTGCTTTTGCCTGTCTGTTCACAGTCTAAAGCTTTTTCCTTGATGTGCCTGCTCCTCAACCCTGCTCCTCTGGGAGATGTGACGGCTGAGGATAGTGTCCCAAGTCTTCCCCAGTTTATCCCTTGTCTCCCTGAAGTGTGACACAAGTGTTAAGGAACTGCAGATGGGGTGGAGATCAGAGCACATTATTGTCCAACCTGTACAGAAGCTCTGTTGTGACCAGCCCCTGTGTGACCCAGAACGTGTGTGCATGGGCATGAGAGCGTGTCCTTGGGTGAAGCTGTCATTGGGCCGTGTAGCCAGCCGCACCCCAGGCTGTGGGCACACACACCACACAGGCCAGTGCTAATAGGCAAGCAAAAGACCCCTGAGGGCCACTCACCTCTCTCCCAGTAAATCCACACATAGTTTGAAGGGATATTTTATTAGGTGCCTCTGTGTGCTTGATGCCTTGTATTTTTTATGTGCTGTGAAGCCTGAGGCCCTCCTTCACATTTCCTACAGTAAACCAGGACTTTTGGATCCGGAGTGTCCTAGGCAGGCAGCAAGTTCGGCTTTCATAAAAGTCACAGGTGCTTTCATCCGTGAGTCATGGGTCAGCAGGCGCTTGTGCTCCCTGGAGCACCGCCAAGCACTGCAAGCTGCCGTTTGGAGGTCACAGAGGCTGGTCTTGCAGTGTTGAGTCTCTTCACCCTTCCAGTGTTCAGGCACTACGGTTCTTGGTGGGTTTCTGACCTCTCCCCAGCTCAGGGCAATGACTGTCCTGGGCCCTTTTTCTCCTGTCTGGTCCTCAGCTGAACTACCTAAGAGCTGAGGTGGTGCCACCAGTGTTTGCACGAAAAGGAAGAAAGGCACTTGGAGAGCAACCATGCCTTAGTGCAGAGGGACATAAAAGAGGGGACAGAAAGGGAAGATCAGCTCCTGTGCCCCCTCCATGTACCCTTCACTCCCACATCTTGGTGCCCATAGCGCATCTCCTCTGCTGAGAGGCAGAGCTCCCTTGCACAGGGAGGACGTTGCCAATAGCTGATCTCACCTTTCCCAAGCGAGAAACGATAGACGGCCTTCTGGGCTCCCTGCTTAGTGTCCTGGGAAGATGTGCAACCACTCGGGGAAAAACAGAGCCTATTTAAGGCCCATAAAGGCCATCAAAATGAACACACCAAATCCCAGGAAAATATTTTAGTGCATAGGTCTCTAAAATGAGGTTTTGGATAGTGATTTTAAATAAGGAAAAGGGTACCTGAAACACTCTGGAATCTCTGCTGCAAAAGGCTTGAACATGCTGGACATAGGCTGTAGCATATCTGGAAATTAAAAGAAAACAGTCAAAAGACAGCCTTCCCCCGAGTCTGATGACGTTACAAAAAGAGAACAAACTGGCTACAGACAGAGTTTTTGGAGTGGCTGTCCTATCAACCAGTGATTATCAGATTGTCTGCCTGTAATGGCATATCCAGTCATATGTTTTCCCCATCAAGCCCAAAATAAATGAAAGGAGGAAACGAAGGAGTGCAAGAGTCCAGCACTTCATTCTTCATACTTCAAGAGCTGCAGCAACAAATGCTAAGGGAAAATTCCCAAGTGAGAAATGATACCAGTTCAAGGTCACATAAGTTGATGCATGGAAGTACATTATAAGAAAACTAGAAAGCTATTTTAGGGACTGTCATTGTTTATTGAATGCTTAGAGGGATTGTTTTGATGTTCTGTGCCTAGGCTCTGGGTTAGCAGTTAAACCAACGCTTTTAAAGCAAAAGGCTGGGAAATGGGTAACTCTGTATTCTGTTGCTGAGGAGCACAGACAAAACTGGCTCCTCTTTTCTGAGCCTCAGAAAAGTTCGCATTTTCACACTCAGGAACATCAGGAGCTATACCTTCTTAATAGCACTGTGGAAAAAACTGTTTTCTTAATTTCTTAGTATGATGGTAGTCTCTGCTTTGCAGGGGAAGAACTTTACATTTTTGCTACCGTGTCCCCCTCATTTGAAGCAACGTGGAGCCCTATTATGCAAGGAGAAAGTCAGAGGAGGGGCTGTACACCAGAGGAAGGTGTTACTTCGTGGAGCTCCCTCATCTGCACAGCGCAATACCTGCTGCCAGCCTCCCCCAGGCAACACCGCAGCAGGGTGTGGGGACCTCCTGGGTACCTCCTTCCTATCGGAGCCGTTCCTGCTGAATCAGCCACCGTGGGGACTAGGAGGGGATGCAAATGATGGATGAGGGGGCCAAATCTCAGCCAAGGCAGCCATCATTTATTTAGAGGAGGGACATTTTGGAGCAGGAGAGGTCCTCTGCAGTGTGGTGCCACTGCTTTCCTCACTGATATGTGTTGCTTCCGGGGTGTCTTTTGGGTTGTTAGGCTTGCAAGTGTATGACCATCATTTTCACTAAGCAAAACTCTGCCTGAAGCTAAGCTCAGGGCCAGGTCGTGCAGGGAGATGGCCCCATCTTCTGCCATCCTGCAGGATCCAGGTGGGCTCATGGTTTCCCCAGGAGGGGCTTTTCTTCCCAGAAACTCCACGCCAGGTCTGTGGAAATTTTCCCAACAAGACCCTCATTGACGGTGGTACGTTTCTGCTGGATGTTTCAGTTTTAACAAACAAATGAGCAACTTGGATGAAAAATCCCCAGCGAGGACTAATAATAACATTTCTGCTGCTCCACCCTCTCTCTGTTTAGGCAATGCAGATGGCGAACGTGTCCGCGGGAGGACTGACCGCGGCGCGGGTTCGCATGTTCCTGAGCTGAGCGGGCTGTGCTGCCCGAACCGTGGCAGTGCCTCTCTGCTCAGAATTATTATTATTAATAATAATGCAAGAATGGCATGTGCTCTCTGTCTTTCTGACACAGCTGAAACAGGCTCTGTAAAACAGGTCTAATTTTAGAGCAGCGCAGGCTGAGCATTGAATAAGATGAAACCCAGGAAATTTTGAGCATTCATTGTTTCCTCAGCTGTGTGTGAAGTGCTCCCAGGGATGTTTGGGAGAGTTTTTCCCAGATATGCGAGCCCTCGGTTGTCGTCTCATCTCACACAAGCTCTGTCTCCCAAAGCCGGGTGACATCAGCCTTTTTTCCTTTGTTTCCATGTCTTTATAGTGGGAGACTGTTATTTTCCTGCAGCACTTCAAAAAGAGAGAAATTAGCTGTGAGAATTCATAAAGAACGTTGCTCAAGTATTTGAATAATAAAATGTTAAGTGAGTTGTTTTGTGAGATAGTGCTTCAAATTTAATAGGATTTGTTTGAGCTTCCTGGGACATTATGAGATGCATGTGTGCATGTGTGTGTGTGCATGTGTGTGTGTGGAAGGGGCAGGGAAATTTGAGACCTGTTTTTATATGTGTAGGGAAAGATTTACAGAACTGTGTTTTCTGATGTCTTTTTGCCATCAGTCAGTTTAATGGTGCTGTGTGCTGCCGAGCTTTTACTGTTTTGTTGTTTGGTGATGGGGGGGGCGAAAGCCTACAGTAAGGCTGGTCCCTGCTCGAGTGCTGTATATGCTGAAAGCTTAACTAGTGCCTGCTGTATCACCGAACATGTATTTTGAACATTTTGTCATGTGAAAGGCTATCTGCTAGCACTGTGCATGCAGAGTCATTTCAGCTCGCATATCAGAATATGTTGCACAAGGAAACATATCCTTTGCACAAGAGGTTTTTTTTTCTGGTAAACAAACTGACCGGCAGACCAAAACAAAACTGTTTAACCGTAGCGAAGAAAAAGGAAAAAATCGCACTCCCTTTGTGTTCAGAAGGCTGCTGTCAGTTGATGAAGTCTGGTATTATTGACCATAAGAAGGTCCATTTTGTTACTGAAAGAGGTTTTCCTGTTTGGTGGATGGATTAACTTGAGCTTAGACTATCCAGCTCTTTTTATTACTTGCTTTCATCTCCGACGGTTGTGTCAACATTCCCCAGAATACCGGAGTTAACTCTTACAGTGACGTTGCTGGAGGTGAGGGATGGTGCCAGCACTGTTTCCACTTCAGCTTTTTGCCAAGTGGCTGTATAGCATACTTATTTAGTACTTCTTATACTAATTAAACCTATTCTTTAAAAGTATTTGCATCAGGCTTTTTACTGTCCTCTTTCAGATCTGGGAGCCAGAACAGTCAATTTGCTAGTTTTTTTGTTTATTTGGGAACTAAACAGCAGAAAAGTAAGAGAGCAAGAAAAAGGCTAATAGCGTGGTCACGTCACTGGGACGAAGAGGCAAGCACCACACCAGTGAAGGTGTGACTAGATTGGAGGAAGCCCTGTCCAATAGGTCAGGCCTCAAACCACAGAGCAATGACAGGTTACTTCCATGAAATTTTTTATTATACTGAAGCTGTATTATGGATGGACAAGGAAAGATATCCAGTGGTATGACATAACATCATTATTTTCTGGCCCTGCAGATAGAGGGTTTCTAGGAGTTTCTGTCCCTGCAACACCGCTTCTTTGGTTCTTAGATGTTGTGGCTGGAGGGATTTTTCGTATTATCTATTACAACACAGTCTGTAGAATTGAATCGCTGGCTAGAACGGGTAGGAAGATAGCCCGCCTTCAAATACTGCAAGTGATAGAGACTCTATCCCATTCCTAGATAAATGATTGCAAGGTTTAATTCCTTCCCTTGTTAAAACCTTGGCATTTATCTAGTTTGGATTAATCTAGTGTCAGATTCCACCTACTGGATGTCATGTGTCTGTCTGCTAATTCAGAGATCCCTCTGGTATCAGAAATATAATACAGCTACTTGTAAGCTAATACCGAACAAAATTTGGAATTTTCACGCAGTGGACAGATACAACTTGTCAACATTTGTTTCCACCCCAAATTATACTAAAAAGCTGCCTTCTTAAAACAAAAAAAAGGCAGAATGGAAATTAAAAGAAAATCTAAACAAAATTAACATTTTCTTCAATACAGTACCTGTGTTGTTGGAATGTACTGAATCGATTGACCAGGGCTTTCATTTTGTTTCAGTTCAATATTAAAAAAAATACTTTCCCATAATGCTGCATTGTTCCTGGGAATTACAGCTGAAGTGCATGCTATACTTCTTCAACTTAGGCAGAAGCTTCTTGGCTGGCGTACAGCTCCTACAACATTACATACAATCCAGAATTAAGTGACAAACTACCCTGTGGCTGGCCTATAGAAGGAGACAGGTACCCAAGCCGTAGATCAATGTGTTCACATGGAGATGAAGTTTAAAGCTTCCTTGAACAGAACTTGAGGTGGAGTGACTTGCAGTGAAATACTGCATTTTGTTTGTCCTGAAGGCAAATTGAAATTTCCACACAAATTTCTTTACAGAAAAAAATAATGTTATTTTCTTCTATTATTGAGACAGAATTCCCAGCCAGCTCTGTTATAAACCACACAAAAAACACCATTTATTCTTCCATTGGATAAAATAAATGAATTGAGATTTTTTTAATATCTCACTAAAAGCTTCTGCCAACAGCAAATGTATTTGTAATTCTTTCTTCAACTCTTTCCAGTTTGTCAATAGTCATTTTTAAATATGGACATCATAGCTGGACCTGTTCTACCACTACTATTAATAGTCTCAGGAACAGTGAGCATCTGTCCTTCTGTCCTTGTGTTTTATAGTCCCCTGCTTGCACATACCAGGATCACATTTTCTGTCTTCGTCAGTGCATTGCATTGCATAGCGAACTCTTGTGCAGCTCAGCTGGTTATCAGCTGTGACCTCTAAATCCTCTTCTGACTCTCTGTTTCTAAAATATAGCCCACGTCCTCAGTGTACAAACTATCCGGGCTCCTCAGAATTATGCTTAACTGTACAATAAAATGTGTTCTTTTTTTTAATGAGCTCAGGTTACCACACAAACCAGATTGCTTGTAGAACAGATCTGCTTTTCTCATTATTTACCACTCCATGATTTTTGTGTCATCTGCAGATTTCGCAAGGAATGGTTTTAGATTTTTATACTGGATCACAGATAAACATATTGAATAATGAAACCAAATCCAAATGAGCCTCCTGTAAAATATCCCCACTGAATGGGGACTCTCCGTTGACTTACTCTGGGGAGTCCTCAATTTTTAATCTGTTTAGTATGCAGTATACTGTCTTTTGAGAAGATCCATTTACTGGAATGTTGTGCAGTGCTAAACTCAGACATTAACAGGGGTATACTACATCAGAACAGTTGTATAAAATTGTTAACCTTTGTAGCTGCTGTATAAAAACACCCAGATGACTTCTGGGATATAAAGTATTAAATTAGAATTGTAATGTTTTCTAAAGGATATCATAGATCAGTAAACCATTTTTCCCCCAGTTGTGAAACAGCACTGTTCTGCATCATTACCAAAGACCTTATCTTTTTTGTTTAGTCTGGTTATTGTCTTTCTTACACTTATGGGAATTTTTTGATATATTTATAACTTTAGTGCTATAAGATGGGAATACATATTTGGTACTCTGATACTTGGCTACTAAAGGTATTACATGGTTCTTTGCACCTATCAAATCATTTTTCATTGCATTTAAATTACATCCCGAACGGCTGTTTACTTTTCTTAAGCAGATTGAAGAATTAGATATAGAAAGAGTTCCCAGAGTTCAAGTGTAGAAATAGCTGGAGCTGGGTGTATAACTAGGGTGCTGCATCTCCTGCAAAGTAACACTTCACCACAAATCACTGTGATGTGGAGGATGCTAAATTCTGTCTATAGGCCCATTTCCTGTAACAACCTCTTCTTGAAAGGAAATTTGTCACCATCTTCATGTTTGCCAACACAGAATATCAGAATTTCCCATTAGAAGTCTAGGTTGTAGATGATTTTAAATTTAATAAATAAGGTTTGTGTTAATGATTCACAGTCAGATGACATGAGGCTGAGGTTTCGCTTTCTCCTTTCCAGCACACAAGCTGGGTCTGTTAGGAAACATCTACCAAATGAGCAGCCACTGATTTTAGTGCCTGACTTGGGGCGCTGCAGGTGCTGCTTCCCTCCCGTTTCTGGGCGAGTAGTTGTGCTTGGCCCCCCCACAGTGCCAGTGACGCAGATGTAGGCAGGCATTGGACTGCAGATAGGAAGAGAAAGGCTCCCCGTGCCCAGCTTTGCAACACCAGTTTGCAACACATGAGGCCGAGCAGTGCAGCTGAAAGCCACATGGTGATTTCAGCTCAAAGCCTGCTTTGAGGCAGCAGGTAAGGGAAAAGCAGAGCTCAAGGTGCCACATGCTGGTATTCATCAGGGAGGGCCATGCCTGGTGGCCCCAGGGGTCGGGTCCAGGCAGGGGGTGTCTGCTGGGGACATGTTTTGGGGTCATTGTCCATAGTACTTTGGACCCTCAAGGCGCTGAGTGTCTCCTATTTCTGGCAGTTTCTCTGGGACACGCGTTCAGCTCCTTTCAAGAAGAGTAGGATGAATTTTGCTTTCATATTGCTGTGTAAAATCCATACATCATTCATTACTGTGGGAATCCCTCTTACAAGTGCACAGAAATAGCCTGAGAGGGAAAAGGCTCAGGCTGGAAGTATATGAGATCGGTTTGACTGTCTTGCCCCGTTTCATACCAGTCTTGGGGGATGTTCCCAAGGGCTACTGGCAATGTCAGGACATTACCCTCCCTAGGTCTCTGAAGGCTCCATGGGGAATGCAAGGGAGTGTGCAGGAGGTCACTGAGGCAAGCAAGCTGATCAACGATATGCAGCATATGGTATATGCAGGATTTCCACAGGAGAACCATTCCTCCACTGGAAAGTTCGGAAGGTCCATAAACTGCAAGAAGTGGAGACACCCTGCTCTCTGCTCAGTGAGGGAAGAGACTCTGATTCGGAGAAGAGAGGTAGCTTCAAGCGTTGTGCTAGGGAGGAGCCTCCTGCTCTCTGGAGTGGTCTTAGGCTGAAGTCAGCTCTGGTGGATACCCCATAGATAGTGAACCAATGCCATGTGGCTTGCTTACGTGACCAAATGCATATTCCTGAAATAGCCAAGTCATGAATCACAGGCAGAAGTGTTCATTAGTTGCACAAAGACTTTGCTGAATACTTCAAATACAGTGTTGTGCGAATATGGGGAAAGCAGTAGAAAGGACGATGTTTGTTCAGGAGAATAATTTATTAGGATTAGTTTCCCTATTTTTATTCCTTCATCCCAAGTCTTTGGCCCAGACGGTTGTAAGCAATATTTTAGAAGCTGGATACAAAATATGTTAGGCTCACCCATGCGCAGAGGCCCAGTTTAAGGTTAATATTATGCTGCGGTACCATTTAAATCTGGTTTTGAAGATTCCCCTGGTGCGCAGGCCTGGTGACGCTCATCATCTGCGATTTGGCGATGCGTCAGACAGCTGCCTACAGGCCCATGGTTTCTTACCATGTCCCTATTTGCATAAGAAAAGACTTCCTATTTTAAAACCTTCCCTAACCTACAAATTAGTGTAGACGAATGGCCTCATGTTGGAACTAGAATGGTTATCCTGGTTCCAACAATAGCATAGCCAATGCCAGATTTTAAACCCTAATAATGCATATAATTGTGCGATATTATACCAGAGGGGAAATTTGTTCTTTAGTCCAGCTGGTGATTAGCTTTACATTGAGGCATAGGGATTGGATACCCCTTGAAATTTTATCCCGGTTAACGTAACTACAGCTGGTATTTTGTGGTATAACAATTCAACCCTTACTCCTGAGAGCAGTCCCACAGGGCCAGACCTGGAAGTCCTTGCTCAGATTTTACTGAAGCAAAACTCTTGCTACCTTCAGTTAAAACCGTGACCTGATAAAGTCAAGCGTGGACTCCAGGAGATGATCCAACAACACTTCTTGGTTGGACAGTATTTATTCACATGAATAAGTATTACAAAATCAGAACCAAAATGAGGCACGAACACCTGTTAGAAATGTAGGAACTGCTAAATTATGTTTTATTAATAGCTCATCTACATTAATATCCCAGCATATCCAGCAGCAGCTAGAACCACTTCTTTGGAGGTTTTCCATAGCTCAGTTTTTTGTGCTTACCTACTTGCTGTCTAGGATTACATTAACCCAATAATTCGTGGATGGCTTATGTACAGAACCATATATATTTATGCCTCTTCCCTTCTGTGTACACCATTGCAGTGCGCACGGTCTTATTGTTCCTGTCCTTCTCTAATTTGTTTCTGAAACTTATGAACTAAATGGGATCCAAAACATTTCCCTTGATAAGAATTTCTGACAGGGGAATTGTCTGTTATGAAGAACCTCTCCCCTGCCGCTATGTATCTCCCTTTTCTATTTGTGAAAATGAAATTCTAAATGATTTTGGGGGTTAAATTGCAACAGGTTTTGGTGTTTTTCTATTTCCCCATCTTAAAAAAAAATTTTCTTGATTTAGAAAAAGCGAAAAGTCTAATACTGAACAAAAAGACATATTAAAACCAATGTCAGATGAAAGGAAATGATGTTCTTCCTCTCACACTGACTATGTTAGAAAATTCTGGCTTTAATAATACATTTCAAAATTTAGTTTGAAAAATGAAAAATGTCACCACCACTATTTTTTTCAAGTGAGAACAGAGCTAAAGTTTTAAAGACAAAACAGAGCAGAAAAAGCTCTTTTTTAAAAGAAAACTATTAAGTCTGTTTGCTAATATCATATTTATTTCAAAGATATGTGGTAGGAGTATGCTTCAAAACTTACTTGTGTATTGCAGTCGCATCTGTATTTCACTTGTGGCTTTTCATTTTGAGTGTATTTTTTATTCTAGAAGAGTATGGATAAGAACATACATGCGGACTTTTATGCACTCTTTATTTTGTATATCTCTAACATATGTTTTCCTTTGTCCATTGTAAAATAAATGGTCCTGTTTATTCTTTTTTTACTCGAATCTCCTGTAGAAATTCCCTTCCACACTATTAATTCTTTGCATTGTTTTCATTGCAGCATTTGGAATCTTTAAAATGTCTTCTATGTCTTGTTAAATAGGATCAAAAATGACTTCAGAACTGTAGATGAGGGAACATCTTCACTCTTTCCACAATGCAGCAGTTTATATTATGTTTCATCCTTTTTTCATTAACATCTTATTTATGTATTTGCTTCCCTTTGTGTAATGAGCTGCCCAAAATAGCACCTTTATGCTGAAAATAAAGGAGAGTTAGGACTGCCATATTAGGTTGGACCAACTGTAACCAAATAATTTTTTTTGACCAGGCGTCAGCAGCGGCTGATTGGGGGTAGCAAAGAGCAGGGCGTGCTGGGAAGATGCTTCCTCCGTTCTCCCTTCCAGCAGTCCATCTCAGGTTGCAGCTAAGCCATCATTTTTATAGCCACTAATGGCCTATCCTCTACTAATCTGGATAATCCCTTTTTGACCACTTTTATACCTTTGCCTCCACAAAACTCTGCGGCAATCTGTTATGCAACTTGGCCTGTTCTGTATCGTTGTTTGCCTTGAACTTGTTGCCTGAGTTTCATGGGGAGTGCCTCAGTTCTGGTATTATGAGAAATTGTGCTATCATTTCCTATCTACCTTTGTTGCATCATTTGGGATTTTTTATTCACTGTCCTTTTCCCTTTACCATTTCCTCGAGGAGCTGGAAGCTTTGTATAGTCCCAGGAGCCAAAAGTTTGAAGTAAATCTCTAGTGGGGTAGGAAAAAAAGTCAAAATATAATTCTGATTTACTGAATGTGTTACGGTAGATGTGATTAAATTCTTGGGAGTAAAAGCTAATTGGACTTAATTGTGAGGCCAGTTGTTCTAGTAGAAACATATGTAGAGTTTATATATTTGGCTGATATACTCTGTGGAGGCTATGCTGGCCAATGGAAAGATATAAAGGAACTTGGCAGTGTAGATAATACAATTCACTGAATGAAATGTTTTGAATAAATCAGTAGGCACTGGGATTCATGTCTAAGCATAGGGCTGTAGGTTAATCTTTTGGGGAAACTTCTGATATTGAAGATCCTGCTAGAAGGTGGAAAAGAAAGAGAGACTAAAAAGCTCTTTAGAAATAATTTTCAATTTACTTATGTCTTATGACAGGTTTCTTGCTTAGTTGTGCCCTTTATGAAAGTGCCAGTTGTTTTGCAAATGAATGGTGGTTTTCCCAAAAGTCAAACGATGATTTTGAATCACAGAATGTCACATTTTCTTGGCAATTGAGTATATTACCTGCGTTGGTACAGACTTGCTGTTGCCTGTAACACCAGAGCAGCACCCTGCTATATTATATTTCTATGGTCTTTTTTGAATTGATATTGCTGCTGTTTGACTTGTTAAGTTGAATGCAGTCTTACTGAGGAATTTTACATTGGGAGAGATACATTTATTCATATAAAATGTCTAACTGACATCCTATGAGCCCTCGTCTGTCTCTCTAGTATCTGTCCTGTGGTGCATTGTAATTTTGAACTAAATACTAAATTCTCTCCCCAGCCCAAATTTTTCAGCATTTTCTGAATAGTAATTGCCAACACTCTGAGTATAAACTTTCTACTGAATGTATGGCATTACACATTAAAAAACAGTCTAAAATGGAGTTATCTTTGGATTTAACATGAAGTTGTCTGAAATGTCTTATGATTTCTTTTCAGTCTTAAAAGATGTTATCCAGAACGAGAAGAAGTTAAAAATCCTGAAGTAAGAAATGGAAGATAGGGCCTGCCTACATTACAATGAGCTCTGTGGACTCCCTGAGGAAAGCTGGAAAGCTAATGCAACGCCTGCTGGGTTAATTGCCCTCCTGAAGCCTGTCCCTCCAAGTGAAGGAGAGGCATGCACGTGTCATTAACGGTGGGACCAAAGTCAAGGAATGGTTTAATTCGTTGTTGGACCAGGTGAGAGGTTCGTGTCAGCAGCACCAGCACCAAGATCGGGAAGAAAGGGGCGGGTGAGCCAGCTGGTCTATGCAGAAGTGGGTGAGTTTGTCTCTCTGCTCCTCCAGGCTGGACACTGGGAAGCTGTTAAAACCCATATTGTCTTGGTTAGATGTGGCCGAGCTCTCCTCAGTATTTCCTCTTGAACTACATGACTGGATCAGGGATCAGATGACATGCAGTCAAGGGCAGAGACTGAGGAACAAGGGGCCGTGTGACAAAAAATGCAAAGAAATGTACCTCTCATGCCAGCAAAGAGTGGGCAGTCTGCTTCATGCCCTGCACAGGGTCTCCGATGGACAAATAGGGTCAGTTTTACCGTATTGAAACCTGGAAGAGGTTAGGGACCCAGAACTGGACAGAATCAGTGGAAAGCGAAGGGGATCTGCCTGCATTACTGCTGGGTGGTTGCAGCGGGTGCGTGGGCTGCACACGAGGCTGCAGCAGATCCCGGGCATCCAGCAGGAATCAGGGATGGCCACCGTAGCTTCTTGGAGACGCCTTGGTCGATCTCCCCGTCCCAGCTAAGGAGGCTGCCCCGGGCATGCTCACAGCTCCTGGGGAGCCTGACACAGGGCATTTATAACCCTGGCAAGGACAGGGAGGAGGGAGGAAGGTACAGGTGGATGGCATGCCCCAGGGTTAGTCTTAGGGCACTTACAAAGTGGATACAGACTCTCTCATGTTTGAGTCACAGCTCATCAAACTTTGTGATCATTCTGGTAGTGTCCAGGTGATTTATCAGCCAGGCACTGGTCTTAGTGCAGCTTTTCCTCTCCAGCAGGAAAATGATTACCTATCTGGCTATTGGAAACATTAAAAACTTTCATACTAATGAATCTCTCTGTTGCCTTCATTATTGTGCGAACCACAACAATTTTGAAGATACAAGTATTTTCCATCAAGACTATGAATAACAACACTTGGCAAACAATCCCTATAACAAAGAATAAGTCTCCAACTTTTTTTAGTGACTTTACATACAATGTGCCTTAATTACTGGCAAGCATGTCAAGAGCCTATTCCCACATGTGTCAACACTTCCTTAATACACTATAATTCATCATGTTAGCATGGCAGAAACAAGGTGCTCTACATCTTTACACACATCCTTCTCCAAGTTCTGGTCCTGAACTGAGTATTAAATGAACAGAAAGTCTTCATCTAGTGAACAAAGAACAGACCACAGCATCGAAACAGTAAGGTCCCCCGAGTCAATCAAAGTCATACATCACAGAGCACTTTATCATATTCTTCACAACACTGTCTAAATCCAAGAAGCACTGCTTTATTGTCAAAAGGACATTCACTTAATAACAGCAGTAAATCCAGAAAGGCAGGCTAATTTTAGACAGAAAACTTGGCTAGAAGAGAACCCTATCGTTTCCCACTCCTGACATTTTTATTCATTGAGTTCATTTTCATGCTAGTTGTGTGATTAAATGCAGATAGGGATTTATTTCCCTTTAATAAAAAAATACATGATTCTGAAAAAAGCCAAAATTGCAAATAAGGGACCTGATCCCTTTCCCACAGAAATAAACAATAGTTTTGTTGTTGGCTTCAGTGATGACAGGAATCAAATCCATGAATCTCTATTGGAAGGAAAGGTTAAAATTCCATTTGAAAACTCTTTCTGGACCATACATTAGCTCTCTGGCAGTTCTGGGGGTAACCAAGAACCAGCATGATTTCTTTTCTAATCTGCCTGCATGTGTGTTTAAATGTATGTGGTGGTATAGGGAGCCATTTTGTAAAGAAGCAACTGAAAATAAATCTGTCCTCAGTGTGTTGAAGTGAAATGTTTTATTTGCACTCGTAAACCAAAGTGCTTGCTGTATTTTTGCATTGCAGTTTTATTGTCAACAATGATACAATCTTCCTTCCTTATACATAGATCCTTATACAAAGCCAAGGTTCCTAGATGAAGAAAAGAGGTGCCATATATTAAAAGTAAATATGAGAAATGCCATTTGCCAAGCATTTTGAAGAGCTGGTTGTGAGCAATACATACCCCAGAGAGAGTGTATATCTTCTCTATTAGTCACTCAATCAAAAATAACTTGGTTTCAGCTGTATTCAAAGAAAGATCCAATTCTTTTCTTGGGTAGCAGTTACTTAAAAACTGCTAAGGACCAACTTTTGATCTTGCTTATGCCACTGTTAACCTGACAGAGCTCTACTGAATCAGCTGAGCTATTCTGGAATAACAAGCTTAAAAGAGAGGAAAGGAAAAGGTGGTGCTCAGACAATTGGTTATTTTAAAAATGGATTGTATCCTTCCATGGGCAAAATTTAGAAAATTGTTTTTACCTTAAGAACACAGCATTTTCTTCAGTGGGGCAATATGGCTCCCTTACCCTGTTCTGGTGGTACAAAAGTACTTTTATCATAGCTCTCCTGACTGGATGGGCTCTGTGGCACAAGAGAGGGACAAGGACTCCCCTACCTACCTCTTCATCTGCTCCACAGATGCTTCCTGCAGCTTTTCTGTGGCTGTATGGTAGCAGGCAGAGCTGGACAAAAGTTCCTAACAAGCAATCCAATAAATTTCACCTCCCCTTTTCTGTTCACAAAGTTTCCATGACCTGACCACAATTTTCTTTCATTTGATCATTATTGAAAATTATTCAGAGTGATTCATCAAATAATTTCTATGAATAATCCTTGGTCTGTAGCTTGTTTGCAATCAGTTGGTCATGAGTATATTGATAGTTGAAATTTAATCTGTTTTGGCTAGATGCAAAGAAATTTCCCTAAATGAGTATGCTTAACATTCAGAATCTTTTTTCCAGTGCAATTTCTCTCCATTACAAATTTCAACTTGACTTTGCACAAATATTCTGCAATATTAAGTGATTTTTGGTGAACATTCCTTCCTGCAAAAGTAACCGTTAAAGTACTCACAAAAAGGGAATGCAAGAGGATCTGCAAACACAGGTTTGACCAAATTTCTGTCCACACCTGAATGCACATTTTCAGGACTTCACACAGAAATGACAGGTTATGTTGCAGCTTTGGTGTCATTCTGCTCCTAATTAATTTTACCGTAGTTTCACAATCAATGTAACTAGTAGAAGGATAAACTGATTCTGAGCACAAATATGTAGAAGTAAAGCTGGTTTCTGTGCATTCCTCTCCAGCCTCATTACAGTATGCGTAAAAATGAAGTGTTATCATTGCTTCATGTGTAAAACACATTATGAAAGCACTAATGGATTTGATTCACAGTGAGGCACACACATAATATAATGTGGTTTGGATCCAAATATGTTTATTTTATCTGCCAGAAATTAAAATGACAGTAGAGCTTATTTTTTAAAGCAATAGTTTGGTTAAACAAGAACATCCAAAGCCTGTTTGACTGTGTCCAAACCAGTCCATATGAGGTTTTCCTTTTTCCAGTCATGTGTCACTTCTCAGTGAACAGAACAATGTGGAAGGATCCTTCAGGGTAAAGATGGGCTTGGAAAGGCTTTGTTTATCCCTCCCCTAAAATACCTTTCTGGAAAAAGTTTTCTCAGCTAGGACAGTTAGGTGTTTCTTGCACTGTTGAATAGGATTGCCAGAAGGAGTCTATTCCTCAAGGCACTGACTGCAGCCAAGTTCAGGTCTGTTCTGGACATGGTAAAACTGTGTTGCTTAGCTTTCAAAACATAAAATAACCTACTTATCTGAAATCTCAAAAAATATGTTTAATCCTGCTGTTGTCTTTACTGGTCACTAGATAACTGTTAAAGCAAACTGTCCCTGCACCATTCTTCCTTATATGTATTAGACAGCAGGAAGGAAAGACATTTCCCCCTCACCCTCCTCATCAGGCCTAATTGAAAAATATGGGCCAAAAATATTTATCTCAGTGGAACTCTTGTTTTTACATTGTGTGTGCTGATAAATGTTATCTGGCAACCCTGTATGGGTTTTCACTAGCAATTGGAAATCGCACACATTAGAAATCTCTACTAGAGACTAGCTGGTTACAGCCCTTGCCCCCTGACGAGGATTGTCTGGTCTGATGAGTACAAGCTATTTCATTTCTTCTAGAGGAGAATTATTGCATGTGATTTCTTGGCTAACAGTAGTTCTTTCAAATCGAGTGTGGGGTGTTTTCTTACACAAAACCTAATGAACTACAGCGCCTACCAGGCTGATTCCCATTTACACTAAGGGCAGCGTAAGTAAACACAACACCTTCAGCTAGGTTATGGATTACATTTGGAGTCTCTTTACATTGCCAGCATTTATAAGGTCGCTTTAATGTAACTGAGAGACAGGCCCTATTGAATTTAGCTGCATGAATAAATTCAGTCCTCTCATATCAGCCAGTGAACAGCCAAGACAGGAACCCATCGCCCTCCTCCACACCACGCTGGGGATGGACACTGGTCCTCTCCTGCCTTTCTGCCTCAGGACAAAGTGGAGATTTTCTCATGCTTGGAGAGGCCAGAGGAAGGAAGAGACCCCTGGTAGCTGTCTCAGGGATGTGAGAAGCCCTGGCTCAAGCTCCTGCTTTGCTGGGGCAGATTTGAACCTCCCCTTCTCTCGCGGTGCAGGTGGCCATGCTGAGAGCATAGGGTTCACTTCTCATCCCAAGCTGAGCCCCAGGGCTGGGAAATGAGTCTTTCTGCAATCTCCGGGTTAGCAAGTCAGACTGCAAGTGGAGAAGCCTGCTGCCTCTCTTCTGATGATGTAAGAGACTGAAATTTGGGTTCTTGATTTGGGGCTAGCACTTAAATCCTTTCTTCCAGAAAACAACCAGTTATTCTTTTGAAAATGGGAGTGCTACTCCCCCACTCCCAGCACTTATCCAGAAGCACATGTGCAAGATGTTAAAAAAAGCAATTTTGTTTCTTGCGCTATCCCCACATCTCCTTGTGCCCAGGATATATCTCACTGCCTCCTGATTAGGGCACAGATGAAATGTCTGAATTCCCTCCATGAAGACTTGAACTCCCTCAGAAGAGGGCATTGAACCCCACTTCTTATATCCTTGATAAATATTCTTGCCGCTGATCTCTTGCACAAGAGAGGCAGCGGTGTGGTTGTCACCACTGCTTCCTACAGCCACTTTTGGTGGTGAGATGGATCTGACAGAGGCTTGGAGAGGCAGATGCTTTTGGAGAAGCCAGCTTTAAACTGCCTCTAGAGCTATCCAAAAGCTGAATGAGATTTCATAGGTCTGAATTTTGGAGTGAGGCACCTAAAGCAGTTGTTAATCACCAGTGCATTTCCCCATCCCTTCCTCTCCCCAGTGCTTTCATGGCTCTAGTCCCTGTGATTTTTCTCTGTGCATGAAGACAAGTTCATTAACGGCATGGCCAGAAGATCATGGCTTCTTTTGCTGCACTGAGTCTTCCTTCAGGTGGGGACCCAGGCACTTTTTCCCTGGACTTTGCTTTTCTAGCCCTTATGCTGTACGGTAACCCATACCCCAGGAGGCAGGACCCTTCCTCCTTTACTCTGCCTAGTGTAAGGCAGGCCAGGAGAAAAAGATAGTCCTGCTCTGTGTGTCACCAAATACTTAGCAGCAGACAAACTGCTGTAATTTTGGCTTGCATTATGGAGGCTTTGCTTTTTCTATAAATTATACAATAGCATATTAAATAATTAAAGTGCTATAATAATTGTCAAAAGAAGTGCACATTGTCGTTCATTTTCCCTGCTTTTTATTGTTGTTCTTCATTTGCTTTAATTTGGTAAATTCAGTAATTTGAAATGAGTCTTCAGTTGTTAGCTGGAATTTTGGGAGGACTTATTTTTCAGTTTGTTAGGAGTTAGTCATAAATAGTGAGAAAACCCCCACCTGCCAAACATTAATGTAGGTGTTTCAGAAATAACCATCCAGCCTCATCGCATCAGAATTAAGTAACTTGTGCTGAAAGGAAAAGAAATATGTGTTTGCTATGTATGCAAAATATATAACAACCTACCCTCAAGAGCTGAGAACAGCTTCCCAAAGCCTACACAGCAGACACTAAGGCACACATTGCATTCCCTCTGTGCTTCTGCTTTGCCTCTGCTATTCCGAAAACACTTCCCTCTTTCACTTCTGCTCCTGTCTCCAAGCCTCAAAGCCTTTGCCTTTCTTCGAGTCCAGAGCACTCAGTCTTCACTTCTGCTTTTGATTTAACTTTTGCAAAATGCTCAGGTTACCTCTTCCCCTCCTCTCTCAACAGTTTTGAGCTGACAATTTTGTTGTTCATTGTCAGGCACTTGGTGGACTTTTGGGGTTTCAAATGATGTGGTAGGACTAACAGGTCAGTTTTCAGCAAGACAAAGATGGAGATAGGGTGGGTCTTGCAGGTCTGGAATGTGATGGGGTCTCTTCAGTGTATCCTCTTCATCATCTGAAAGGGCAATGAGATGAATAAGGGACTCAGAATTAAGTACAGAAGAACCTAGAGAGGCACCAAAGTGCCTTCCAGGGGCGATTCATGACAGACAGGCAGTCTGACATTCCCAGATGTCCAAATGATTGTCCTTATATGCTGCCTCCTTCCCCAGCACACCGTGATGCACCATCCAGAGTGTCAATGATTCTGCCCAAAGCTTCAGAGGATCTGACAGTAGGGGATGACCACCGTTTCATCTCAGCAGAGTCCCTTCCCATTTCCAAATCATGCTTATGAGGTCATTTTGCCGTGATGGCTGCAATAGCTGTCTGTTCAGCCTCTGCATACGTGAAGCTGGATAGGTGCCTCCAGTGTCCCAGGGAGATGGGACAGGAGCAGTGGAGGCTTATAGGCGCCAGGTAAGCCTTTGAGTGCTGGGTACCTCCACGTCTGGTAGGGCAGTACTCATCAAACAACATCTCCTCTGAGAAAAGACAGCATGGATCTGGAAATGGAAATGTCTTGTGAACAGAGTCAGCCCACTTTGTGTCACATCGGCTGTGCTGGCAAAGCAAGGTACAATGTTATGACTGACTAGGACAGCCTTGGTTACTACAAAGGCAGGTCACTGTGCAGCAGTGATTAAAAACCAAAGAAAATGTTGGTATATATAAAAGCTACTATGCAAAATATAACGAATCCAACATGCAGAATGTGGCCCATGTCCACTAGACCCATATTAGATCCAATATGTGCCTAAATCAAAGTTACTCTAGTCCACTTTCAGTTTCTAGCTAGTCTGGGGACTCTGAAAACTCTTCCTTGCTATATGAGACTTCCACAGTTATTTTTCTTTTCAAAGTCACCATAAAACTTTGCTGCATGACAAACATCTGGAGACTACACCTTCCCCTCTGCACAGCCTCCCCTTTTCCATGAGTCTGAGATTTGTTCATCAGTCAGAACAGGAGGGGTTTCTTTTTCCTACCACTACTTCGTTGCGTGGCAATGGATAGCTAATGATGCTGAGAGCAATATCGCCGGTTAAGCAAAATCTCTTTCCTCTTGACATGTGCTGGGGCTGGGAAGCTGCAGATCCACCAGGCATGCCAGCACCTTCTGTTTAAAATCAATTTTTCCTTGGGTTTGGGCCAACAGTTCAAAGCCAATTGCCGTTGCTGGGTCCAGACTGCTATGAAATGGCTTTCTGGGGCAGTGTCTAATACCTTTCCTTGACAGCAGGCTGTACTGGAGTGCAGTCCCACATCTTGGCTTCGAATTAGACACATTCAGTACGTCGTACAAAATGGAGGTTAAAATACAAAATGGAATTCACGGTTTGATACAGCCGTATCCCACTGTGTCATGGCATAAATGGTATTCCTCCAGCTGCCTGGAATGCTGCTTTCGCTTCTGGTCTCCCTACTCCTGGAAAGGATATAGTAAAACTAGATAGAGAGATGGACAATAAAAAAAGATTGGAGACATGGAATGACTTCCATATGAAGAGAGACTGAAAAGGTTGGGATCATTTAGAGAGGAAATGAAAAAGAGAAGGATATGGTAGAGCTATCCAAGCTAGTTAATAGTATTGGGAAGACAAATCAGATACTCTTCCTTACCCTTTCTCCTTGTAAAAGAACAGAGGAACATTCAGTGAAATTGAGAGCAAATTAAAATTGATAAAATCAATTGCACAACATGTAATTAACTTATGAAAGTCATCATAATGGGATATCTTTGAGGTCAGGAAGATAGAGGGCATGAAGGAGAAACAGAAATTTTTGCGGCTGGAAATACCTTTGGGGATTTTAACTATGAATAAATAAACAAAAAGCCATAAGCTGTTCTATACCTGGTGGGGCCCCTGTAGAAACACTGAACCTGGTTTTGATGTATCTGGGCAGTTTGGTGTCCCTGATAACTCACTGTGAACCAGCTGACATGAAAGGAAGGTGTCTCAGGAAGATGGAGGAGTAGGAGATGTGTTGGTGCCTTCCTCGCCATGACAGGACTTTGAGAAGTGCATACAGTTGTTAGGACCTTTCAAAACCACTGTCAGTGGCCTGACTTCAGTGGGTTGTTGAGCTTGGCACAGTGAAAGGAGTGAGTAATGTAGAAGCAGGGGCAGGACCTAACCGCGTGGCAGCTCGTTCTTGTTGAGACTCTGTCTGCCTTCTTGATCCCAAGGTCTGTTGG
Source organism: Dromaius novaehollandiae (assembly GCF_036370855.1). Lineage (NCBI taxonomy): Eukaryota > Metazoa > Chordata > Aves > Casuariiformes > Dromaiidae > Dromaius > Dromaius novaehollandiae. Next base: position 189,233,898 of record NC_088098.1, read on the forward strand.
TCTGTAGATGCCCCTCCCATGGACGCACACATATAGGGTCCTTAGGGCAAAATCCAAAGAAGGACGTGGATGCCTAATGTATGATTTAGACTGACACCAGGTGCCAAAATTTGAGCCAAAAAAGCTCTTAGGTTTCTACAGCTCTGCAGCTGTGTACACTCAGAAGTACTGCTGGCTTGGCTGAGCTGAACCTAAATCTTGTGAGAACCAGAGTCCAGGAGTCCCCACAACTGGCGAGAGTGTCCAGAGGTAAAGACTGTGGAGTCAGGACCATCTTTTCTCTGGCCTCATGAGTCTTCTTGTTCTGGCACAGCCGCTCATCTTTCGCGGGAAGGGTGGGAGCTGCTCCACCTGCTTCCCAGGGGAACAAGCAACTGATGCCATCCACACTTGGGTGCTTGGGACATCTTCATGGGAAGTGGGTGATATGGAGTCTGAGTGCCCTGAAGATGATGGAGTTAACCTCTCTCTTGCTGTTTTGGGAAATTACGGGCTAACTGCTAAGCTATTGTGCATTAGACTCCTGAGGTCACCACAGTTAATGAAAGCATCTCTTGCTTTCATGACTGTTAAGGAACTTTAGGTGTCCTCTGAATATGTTTATTGGATCTAGCCTTAGGGAACTGAGGCACGATCTATGAATCCCACAGCCTTTGGCAAAGATGGAGAAAAAGTATTTGGCTCAGTCAGTATCATGGTTCCACTGGGCATGCTTTGTAGCAGAAACATTGACGCCAAACTGAGCTTTCCTGTCCAAACTCAAGCACTTACAGACTCTTAGACATCTAAAGGATTAAGCAAATCCTTTGTGGATCACATATTTGGACATGGGTGACTAAATTCTGCCTAAGCTGCTTGAGAAGTTGGTTTGAGCATGTTGTAATTTTCCAGTTCCCTTCAACTAACCCTTTGGTGTTATACAGGTGATAATTACCTCTCTCTCTTCCTTTGTCTGCTTGTCTCAAAGGGACCACTCTCCTTGCTAGCCTGCCTCTTTCCTCCAATGATAGAAATCATCTTCTCTCTCAGATCACCTCACTGATTAACATAACCAAATTCGGAGCAATTGTTCTCACTCTGTATTTAGCTTTGAAGTTTGCTATCTCTCTTTCAGAACTAAAGAAGGGCCCCTATACCTTGTCTGTTTTTTCCACCAGCTTTAACTTGTTTACCTCCTTGGAACATTATGGCTGCAAGAGCATTACACACATGAGAAAGACACATCCAATGTCACCTGAGTGCTCTCAACAGCTCAAAGAAAACCCAGCACCTTGCCTTACTGTGTCCTTGTTGCAGCCAGAAGATAAATACTTTGACCCTGAGAGAAAAGAAGAATGAGTTTTCTATCATTAACAAAAACCTGAAGATCTGTGTAGGTAGAGACAGTTATTTCAGTCCTGCTGCTTAGCCACCATGCTCCCCACAGAAAAGCTGTGCAGCTGTTCTGCTATTTTTCACAGGGGACTAACTCCATTTCCAGCCTATTATATGGTAGAGGAGCTCCTCTAGGAGTTTTGCCAGCTAGAGCAAGATTTGGGAGGGCCAAGGCCAGTACTTCATCAAAAGCACAGGAGAGGCAAAGATTACCTATTGCAAAGAAATATGAAGAGCAGCAAAATATCCAGGGTGTGATTCATCCTGGCTAGCTGTTGATGTCAGGAGTACAGACGTTCACACCTGTGTTAGCCATCTAGCTCCCCTGAGAATCCATGGAGATCTATCTAAGACATTGTGTGTTACAGCGAGATGAAGCATGGCCAAAAGTGTCTGTTTCTCCCCACTGATGCCAAATCGGCCCTGTGGCAACTAGCTTGGACATAGACTTCTACATCCAATCAATCCCATCCTCAGCATCTGCTTGCTGAAGCTTAGTGGGTTGATGTTTGCCTCTTTGCCAAGGCTGGCTGAACTCGTAGAGCTTGCTCTGACTCACGTGGCTCTGCAGCCTTGTAATGTGCCATTGCTTTGGAAAGGGACAGCAGCCATCCCCAGCTCGTCTGCTCTTTCTCCCTGCTACTTGTGCCATGAGGGTGGTGGCACATCTGCATCTCTCCGGTCACATCTGGTCGAGGGCAGATAGATGCAGTAAGAGACATCCATAGAAGGCATCTCCAGAGGGCCTGCTCTGAGGCCTATGTGACTCTGCCACAGTGTTTGAAGCAAGGGTGGCTAGCAAGAGATGTATCCATCTTTCTCTCTTTCTTTTCACCCACATGGCATGTAGCTGTTTATAGAACAAGATCTGGCCCTCTAGGATATACATATGCTTGCATGTGTCGGATGCACACATATAGATGTGTGTCTGTATGTGGTTTATTAAGAATTAAAAATGCTTCTTTTTTCCTCAGACAGTGCTTCCAGTGCTTGCCTTTTCAGTTGGGGGGACTGTGTTTTTAATCTCGCTAATACAAAGAAAACAATGGACCTCTTTCTCTGCTAGCTGTAAAGGGTCATAAGTAAAATGAGTTTTGGCAGACTCATTCCAACTAGACATGCAACCACATGCAAAAATGACTCTAAATTTAGCATGTCATTTGTCAGGGTTAACCCTTCCCTTCCTCAAAGAAAAGGAACTTATTTGCTATCTTCATGTAGTCTGTGTTTGTAAACAGGTCTCACTTCTCTAAAACTCTAAACTGCAGGAATTTAGAACTGCCTTTTTTTATGTAAGCCTTTATTTCTCTTCAGGGTTATGATAATGCAAGTTTATCCCTGCTTCTGGGGACAGGACACAGTACTTTTATACAAGAATAGGTACACTTAAAACCAAAGAAAGTGTTTTCATCTCACATTTTGGATTAGCATGGGACGGTCCTGATTTTGCCTTTGTATGGACCTTAAGAACAGTTGGAATCAACTCTGTGTAATTCTGTAAGTCCCGGTGACCAGCATGAAAGTAGTTTAATGGAATAAGGTTACTGCTGTGAGAAATCAACTGAACTAAAGTCAGTCCAGGAGTCTTTGAGAAATATTATATTGCACCTGAGACTTTATGCGTGCAAGCATTGGTATAATACCTGTTATAGCAGGAGAAACAGGAACTGACCTTCAGCTGCAGCTATTTCCAGCAGGAGAAGAAACAGTGAAAATGTCCTCATCCATTTTCCAGTGTGTGAGGTTTCTGACATTAGAAAGTGTTGTTTTATATGGTTATCAAAGATAAACAAGCAAGAGCTTCAGTGGAGGATGAAGTTTACATAAATCCTTGGTTTACGCTAAGAAATGAATGTCTACAGAGCAGTGCCAGTAACTGTGCTAGGCAAGGCAAATGAGTGACATATATGACTGAAAGTGGAAGCTTATCCACTTTGAAATGCATTTCTTGGAAAAGTTGATCTGATCTGGTCCCATTCTGTCTGTTTTTCTCCCTCTTATTCTCTTTTCCCTCTTCAGACCAAGAGAATACCATTCCCAGAAATCCCAGAGGACATTCTTAATTGAAAGCAATGATCATGAGTCATTCCTGTATATTAAGTGAAATACTCCTGCATGCCTCCCAAAGGATAATGTGATTAAACCCACCAGAGAAGGGCCCAGGAACTCCTGCTGTCCCTAAAAACCTTGAAATTAAAAATCAAGAAGATAGGGTAATGCTGCACTATTTTGTTTCAAAATACATCTCTCTGTGACCTCCTAGTGCCTGCACACAGAGACAGAAAATGGATTGCATTTCCAACAGTTTAAGATTCAGATTTTGTCAAATGAGACTGTTTGTTCTTCTGCTCAAACTGTATTCTGCACTGTCCTGTTGTCTGGGATGTAATGGAATATAATGTTAGCCTCGGACAGTGGTTGTTGAGCCAGTGCCAGCCTCACTAATGAGCATATGGTTTCAATAATAATATGGCTACTTGTAAGATGGCTGGCAACAAGCCAAACACTTAATATGGAGGGGGCAACAGATGTAAAAAAGTACCATCCCCTGACATGATTGCATTTCCAAAAATTCTCTGGCAAAAAAGTTAATACTCAGCAAATCAGGATAATGAAGAATCACCCATATCAGGAAAGGATGAAGCCCTGACAAATGAATAGGAGCCCGATGGACTTTGTGCACATATGGTAAAAAATAAGAAATATAAGAACAAGGGTGATAAAGGAATTGATAAGTCTTCTTTATGGAAAAACTCAGGCTGGCAATGGAAGGTGATGGAAGGACTGGTGTTCTTTTTCTCTTTCCTCTTCTCTTCCCTTCCCTTCCCTTCCCTTCTTTTTTTCTTTCTTTTTCTTCTTCTTCTTCTTTTTTTCTTCTTCTTCTTTTTCTTCTTCTACTTTCTTTTTCTTCTTTTTTTTCTTCTTCTTTTTTTCTTCTTCTTCTTTTTCTTCTTCTACTTTCTTTTTCTTCTTTCTTTTTCTTTTTCTTTTTCTTTTTCTTTTTCTTTTTCTTTTTCTTTTTCTTTCCTTAAAGCTTTTGACATTCCAAACTTGGACCTGAAAGTCCGAGTGCATGAAGACAGTGAAATGAATTACAGTTTAATAATACTCCCACCACACAGACAAAATGGATTCAATTACATAATGGTAGCATTAAATGTTATTAAGAAGGGAATCCAGAGTCTTGAGGCCAGACTTTCAGAAAATCATGATAAGCTGCTTAAAACAGCTGAAATAGCACATTTATAGGTTTTCCAGCCATAGGTTTGCTGAGGGGAGGGAGCAAGGGGAAGGAGTCATTACGTTTGCTCAGAGACTCTTGTGTGCTAATCTGTTATCGAGGATTTAGTGTACGGAAAAGAAGTGCCAGAAAGTTTCCGATTTGATTCTTACGTCTTAACCTGTTTGGTTTGGGGATGCTTTCCGGAGCGGCTGCCCTGACGGAAGCATGCACATGGGAGGGGTGCAGGTAGATGGGATGAGCACCTCGTGAGGCTGCTCTGGGTGATGATAAAGCCAGCGAAAAGCCAGCGGTGTCCATAGGGCTGGCTTCATGTGCCGGCACTGCCGACAGGGTAGCCCTGCCCGGGGGAAGGCAGAGAAGCGTTGGTCAGTCCTCTGCGTGGGTGGAAGCTGCCTGAAATGCTCCGTGTCCAGCACTTGTGGGCTCCTGGGGTGCCGCGTTGGTGCTAAACTGCTAAGTGCTACCAGGCCCATTTGTCTGGGCTTGCTCATGAGGCCTTTGGGTGGATGGGGCTTGGCTGCTGTGTGGAGCGCACTTTGCAGCTCTCCCAGAATGGGGTGGTCATAGGCAAAGTATCATTTTTTCCTGCAAAAACAAAAAAAGACTTTTCTATTCTTGATATTTAGAATTACACTTACAGGCAACATTTCCTGAACCTTGAACTATGTTTCTTCTCCTTTTTCTTTCCTTTCTTCTTCTTCTTCTACTTCTACTTCTACTTCTTCTTCTTGGAGAAAAAAAAGATATGATAAAAAAGGTAGGAAGAAACAAGAAAATTCCCCAACTTTTTTTAATTACTTTTCCTTTTTTTTTAGTCAAAAAATTGCGGAGAATCTAACAAGAATAGAAAAGCAGAAGAAAGAGTGGGTAAGGACACAAAAGAGTTCAAAATTAAAAACAGAAACATGAACTTTTCTGATTTCCAGGACACAAATAAATTGTTATTTTCAGGTAAATGAAATTCTAGTTCACTTCACAGTGAAAAGATATGAATGGTCCTCCTGAGATTTCTGGCTGGTGACATCAACATGATCAGTTTCTATAACAGTTTTCTATCTTCAATCATGTCAATCAATTCTGGATATAAAGTTTTCCAAGTGATCCAAACTCCTTGCTGCCTTGATTATGTTCCCCTGAATATTTCCCCAAATTTGGACACTCTAACCAGAACTGGTTTTTTGTATGCTTCTTACCAGCAAATGTTTCTTTTTAAAAGTTGGTTAGGCTGGATAATGTGTGCCAGGGCGGGGGGAAAACTCAAACTGTATTTGAGTGGGCAATACTTTTTTCAGAGTACTTGCTACAGGGATTCATGGTCTTATGATAAATGTTTTGTGACCAGGTAATTGCATATATCAGTTTGTTATAGGCAAGACAATATTTCACTTCTATGCTTCTCCTAATAAAACATCCACAGGTGCCTCAAGTCATCATTGATCTCCCCCTCCAAGGGCTGGGAAGGTATTCACACTCTCCAAGAGTGGTTTGGTGGCTTATCTGAAAAGAGCTCTGAGGTTTCCGAGAACCGAACAGTCCCTTCTGTAATGAGACCTGGGACTGGATTCACATTCCCTGGTGCTGGTCTTTGAAAAAGTAGTTGTGTGAGGCTTTCATGATGGTTGATGGGGAAGGAGAGAGACAGAGAGCCCTTGAGAATGTGATTATCTTGACCTAAAGTAGGTGTCTAAGGGAGAGGCGATAAATTGCCCTGTGGAGGTGCTGATTCTTGTGTCTTGTCATAACTGGGGACCTAGACACCTCACTGAGACAGGCTGCCAAGCTGGTAGGTGGCTAAAGTTAAAGGAGATGTACCCCAGCTATACCATGCGTTGTTGGCAGTGTTGCATCCTTTAGATGCTGCCAATCCCAAACTGCTCTGTGGCTGTGATACAGCTTTACTTTCAATGAATTGATATTGCAGATTTTTATTTTGGCTGCAGTGCATTAACTGTATAAACAGTCAAGTAAACTGGGCACCACAAAAGCTTGCTGGCTGGTTGCTGCATGCCCCCTAGGCAATAAAAACATGTGCGAAGAACAAAGGGCTGCACAAATCGACTGCAGATATGACCACACACGTTAAGATGTAACACGTCACTGAGACAGGAGAAAAAGCCTTTGTAGCAACTAGCACTGGGTGGAACTGGCTAATCCCATTAAAGAGCACCAAAACCCATTGACAAAGGGCCAGCTTTTGTGCTCTCACTTACACTGGAGCAAACCTACCGACCTCAGGGAGAAGGAATGGAGAGCAGAACCTGGCGCAGTGCGAGTCCCGTCCTTCCCTGCAGAGATGGCAGCATGTGTGGTGAGTGACATAAAAGCGCATGTAGCACTGGTTTTTCTGAGCACCCTGCAGTACGAGAGACAGAAGCCCGGAGGAAGCTTATAAATCTACTGATGCCAGGATGTCATGGCATGAGAACGTGCAGATTTTGGGGGAAAGACAATGAGAACTGCACAGATGCTGCTGTTCTTGGGAAACGGAGTGCTCAGAGCTTTGATCCTCAGAGCCTGCAAGCTGTCCCAGGCATCCCCATATTTCAACATGCTCCGAAGTTCGGGTTGCTCTTTGCTTGGGCACCTGGACAAGAAATCGGGGAACACCAGTGGCAGGGTCCTCACTTACATGATCCGTGCACTGATAGTGTCCTCAGCCAAGACAGGCATCCAAGCTTTCCCAGGAGATACTGTGCTGGTACCTTGTTTACCAACTCAAGCCAGCTCTTTATGTTCTTTTAAGTGGTCACTCCATAAAGAAAAAATAAAAAAGAGATTACCATCTTGAATAGTTCCTTTATATTCTTTGGGATTTTACATATAGGTGTGTTCCAATTTCCACACCGTATATTTATACAAAACAAATTATACTCGGTCTCTCCTCTCCTCCCACCGAAATGAAGTAGAGTGAAAAAAATGTAAATCAAATGAAAACATGTTGTTTTGTGAGTCACAGGACCAGTGATAGCTTGTTTCATACAGATATGCATCTTCTGACTCCTAATGCCCTGAGCCCACTGCAACAACGCCAGCTTCTTCCCGCTCCCCTCCAGCCAAGCGGCACCATATAACTGAACACACGTTTGTAGCCTTTGTGCGTGCTCACTTGCCAGCCAGTCAGTTTGTGCTGGTTGGCCAGATGGGCTCTGCCAAACATAACAGCTGAATTTGGCGTGTCCTTCCCTCACTGGGGTCACAAATTTGGGTCTATCTTCTCTTCCCGCATTTAGTTTTATTTGAAATTGGATTCAAAATTTCTTCATGTGTGTGCAGTGAGAGAAAGGGGAGGCTGAAAGACAGGCAGGCAAACAGACAGTGCAATTGCATGATTCTCATTTCCTAAGCTAAAATTAACCAAAGCTTACACAAGGCTTGGTCTGGTTCAGGGAGCAAACCCCAACCCAGGCTGCGAGAAGTCATGGCGCGATGAGCGGAGACAGCCATCCTCTGCCGGGGGGGGGGCTTGCGGCTTTGGCTCAGGGCCACGTGCAAGGGATGTGGCAGATAGGAAAAGGGGCTTCCTTGGTTGTGCCTTTCCTATGGGACTCAGGGATCTTTCTTGGTTCCTAAATCCGTGTTGGGGTGAGACCCCAGGCAAAGAAACCTAGGGTGAGTCGGGGGGAGCCCTGCAAGCCCCACCTGGGCTGGGTGCACTGGGAGCCAGCCTGCCCCACGATATACCCAGCCTTGCTGAAAGGCCTTCAAAGTGCTGACACCAACCTCTCCCATTTTCACATTCACAGACCATGGTGTCTTTGCGACATCGTTTGCTTAGAGTGAAAGATTTAATGAGTTTGTGGCTGTCTGGTTAAAAAAACCCAAAACACATGATAATTCTTGTATCTGTCCACACTGGCCTGTTGCTGTATATGAAATGAGTTTAAAACATATGTGGGGAATGTGTCTTTGCTTCTACAATTCTGTCTGGGGTCCTTTGCCACATATAATTACATATATTTAATTTTCTGTGAGCTCTTTGCTGTTCACATTTAAGCAGATGTTCTCCTACAACTTAAAATGTATGAGGGGCTCAGAGTCGGCAAGGCCAAGGGAGGAGAGAGAAATCAAGCCACAAGCGAATTTTTACAGGGACTGTATTTTTAGACTAAGAATTTTAAAACCTGTGTACGTCTGTGAATCTGGTTGTGCATGTGGCTTTCTTTTTGTCTGTCTCCCTGCCCTGCTCCCTCCTTTCCTCCTCCTGCCTGTTTCCTACATCTCCCCCTCCCCATCCTGTCTCAGAAAATTAGCTTTCATTGAGCTTTTATAGCTGCACTTTTAAGTCAGTCAAGATTATTTTCTGGTGCTTAAATTCCTAGTTAACATGTCATGGTGCCATTCAGTGCTGGAAATGATGTAATTTATTGGGTAGCTGGTCAATTGCACAAATAGCTGGAAAAACAAGTTTAGCTTGATATAAATAACAAGACACAACAGTATATACAGTACAACACCTTGCCTCCTGCTGCGAATCTCCTGATTTCTGTTATTCTGCTTTCAGTGAGTCTAGCTGCCTCCTTACATTCACTACTATGAAATAAGATAATTATAGCGCAAGTAAATATTACTCAATCAATCTACCGTAACAACTGTTAAAACAAGCCATCTTATAAATTTTGCTAACAAAATATGCTTCAACCCAATATATACAGAAGGTAAGTTTCTCTGACCTTGAAATACATTTCAAGAGCAAGGTTCATTGCATGCATAATGAACACGCCGTGATGAGAGGCAGAGCTGGGGTTCAGTCCTGTTTCCACCAGTTGCCTGAAATCTCTCCCAGTTCAGTGGCAGAAGGATGATGTGTTTTGGGACAGCTTCTCTTTTCACATGTAGCGTAAATAGGTATAGTCCTCTGAAATCAGTGGTGTGTGAAATCACAGTTGCCCCTCTTCCCCTCAGCCCAGTGGTGGGCTCAGGCAAATTAACCCTGCTCTTCCCAAGAGAAAGCCTGAGACCGGTTCGTATGCATGCGACTGTCTCACACAACATCAGCGATTCAGTGCAGTAAATTAGTAAATTCTCTGAAAAACAGAGCATCCTTTCTCTCTCGCTCTCTCCACCCAAAATCCTTTAAAAGGAAAAATATCAACAGAGATCACAATAAGTTACTCAGTGGTAAGCTACTCACATCTCTGTGCAGAAAGTACTACATGGGCTCATAATACTGCAGAAGACCACTCAGATAAATAGGGACAAACTTTTGCACCAAGTATAGTAGTAATCCAGTTTTGAAATGCTCCTGAATGTAATGTTTAAATCCAAGCAGCATTCTGTAGGACTTCCTGACTTGGTGAGAAGAGGGTTTCTCTTATGGTGGGGATAGAGGAAAAAAGAGGCAAAAATGCCTGATTGTAAAGATTACTGCATTTTAGAAGAAAATAAAGATGTTCTGAATCTGTATGTGGCAGAGTCTCAGGGGAGAAGCTAATTGTGATATACTGCTTGAATACCATTATGTGCCAATTAATGAGAAAGATGACGGATTTGAAAACCCTTGTGTTACTAAATGCAAGCAGAAAAGGCTGGTGTTGGCAGCTTTCAGAAACCTAACGGTGCGGCAGTCGGCAGCCAGGTCATGCACTGCCTTGACATATCGCAACAAGCATGTGCCAAGTCTCCCACGCAAAAGGCAAAGTACGGCCATCTACTGCTGCACAGAAGCAGATATCAGCAGGGGCTGTGAGGGGGGAAGGATGGTGTGGGGCTCATCCCCTGTAACTTTTGTACAACTGGTCTGAGAAGGATAGCTATTTCCTCACTGACTCCTCAGAAACATTGCCCTAGATTTATTCCAATGAACTTTATGTCCCCCTAAACAAGGGACCTGAGGTATGGTTGTAGCCACCCGAGGCTCCCTCAAGGCTCAGTGGAGAAAGAGAGATCTCAGAGGGTGATCCTGGGTCCACGGTGGGTTGAAGAAGCTGGCTAAATCTTCCCTCTGCCCAGGAAAATGCCCAGGGGATGGTGGCAGGGTAGGTCTGGGCTGACACAGCACTGCCAAAACTCTGTGAAGTCTACTCTTCATTTCAAACATATTATATGGAGGAAGAGTAGGGAGTGCTGGAGGGGCAGTAGTGCGTATGTGCCTGCAGCACATGGAGAAACAGCACTTATTAGCCCTGACATATTCCCTGTTGAGCTTTGTCAGGTTATCTCTGTCCTGTGCCTGAAGCATGCCTGTTCGGTAGCACTCTGTGTATGCTGGGAAGCCAGGCTAATGTGCTCCTGATCAGAGGGGTTTTGCAGAGCAGATGAACAGCCCATGGACTGGGACTGCTGAAAACACTGGTGTGGCTCAGCTGGCTCTCTCTATACTGGTAAATTAAATGTCACTGAGACCATGTGCTAGTGTAGAATGGCCCACATCCTTATCTGTATCACTCTCCAAAAAGGGGAACCCTGTCCAAATAGCCCACCTCAACAGTCCCTTGCCCGGGTTAACACATGAATCATGTCTGCAGACTATGGGATAGTGCTAGCTGGCATGACAGAAAAGCTATGCCCCAGTTTTTTCATGCCCAGGATCCCTGGAAACCTCTTCAAGGTCCCTGAAACCTGGCTCACTGAAAAATTTGTCGCTTGTCAGGGGCCATTTCTAGCAATGGAGGGATACAGAGAACTGACCTCCAGGCAAGACCCATTTTCTTTGACACAGAGTGACCAGAGAATGAGCCTTCTTGAATATGGGAAGCAAAAACTGTGGAGAACAATTTGAAAAACTTAAATGCATTTGCCTGCTGTGGAGTGACTTCCCATGGGAACTGGTAGAAGCTGCTGCTTCTGGCAAATTTTAAAAGCTGTACTAGATGAATGCTGAAGAACATACAGAAGATGTCTGGAAATGGAGTCCATGACCTGGTGATCTCTTCTGGTAGGAAAGCAAACCCACTTTTTCATTAACTTTGAAGTCTCGTAGGCTGAAAGGGGAAGTCGTACTTTCTTTCCCTCCAAGGAGATGTTTCTGGTTTGTGTGTGCCAGCCATGTTCATCCAGCCTATGGAGATGAATGGAATTCATTGTTTGACATATGCCTTTTGTTGTTGCTTTTTGCTGAAAATCTGGCTTTCTCATCAAGTCAGAATTTTCCATAGGAAAATTCTCAAGTCCTCCCCCATTTTTTTTCTGACAAAGGTAAGAATTTTTGAAAGAAAAAAATGAATAAAAGCAAAATAGTGTTCATTTTCTATTTTTTCTGAGAACAACCATTGCTCACCCCTAGACTGGTCCCCTTTCTTTAAGGCAGCTGTCCCCAGAGTGGTCAGGGGGTTTCCCAGGCACTGCAAAGATACAGAACGGCCTCCTCCACTGAGTGCAAGGGAGAGGTAGTGACTACCTCTCTCTAAGCATACACTTATGGACACTCAGACCCAAACCAGGGCTCATTGGAGTCAACACCACCATAAGTGTTGACTGCAATGAGCCCTGGTTTGGGTCTGAGTTTTCTGAGCAGTGATGATGCACAAAGCAGAAATGTGCAGAGGTGCTGGAGGTGGTCTGCAATGCTAGAGCCACCTGTGCTGGAGGTGGTTTCCAGGCCGTATGTTAAGGCAGTTGTTCTTGCCCATTGCTCAGCATTTGCCTCTCTTGAGTGTGCTGACCACAGCCTGCACTGGGCCTCCTCTTGTACCATTGTGGCGATAAAATATAGCTTTATTTTTGTATATTTTTCATTTTGAAGAACCTAATCTGATGAGAGAGGATGTTTATATAATGTGATGCCAAAGGGCATGACGACAAGGAATGTGCAGGTGTTGGAGGATGCAAAGTCTACTGGAAGATGATGGAGTAGTACTGTAGGGAGCTAATGTGAGAGGAATCTTGTCCATACTTCCTGCAGGGAGCAGTCTGTGAAGTCAGCTATTCCCAGAATCACACATGGCTTTCATTTTTTGAGAGCAGTAATTGATTCGCTCCAAAAGAGAGAAAAATAAGACATATACAGAGGCAACAATCAAAGGACGGGGACCTGGGAGCGCAGGTGGGAACAAGGTCATCTGAGAGTCCCAAGGCACCCTGAGCTGAGTCTAAAAGTGGGGAACTGGTTCCCAGGAGAAGTATGGTTACATTGGTACAGGCAGAGCCAGCTAAACAGCCTGGGCAGACCAGTGTGCAACGGCAGCTGTGCTGCTCCTGCTAGAAGTGCCAGCTTGTTCAAAGCTAGTTGCCTTGTGCCCCACTACATACATGGCTTTCTTTGAACGTGTTTCATGCCTAACACTCAAAGCCAAACGTTCGAAACAGCCCCAACACAACTTTTCAATGAAACGCCCTCAGTGAACGTGCAGACCAAACTGCATCCAGCCAGAAATGAAACTAGCTCTGCTGGTTTTAGAGCATGAACATTCACTGTCTCAACAGAAAGATCTAGATTTGTTACTGCAAAGCTAGGGGCAATCTCACAAAGCCAAGTATAGACCAACTAGGCAGCAGAGAAAAGACAGCAACACACTGTGCAAGGGTGGAGAATAGGAGCATGGGATTTGGGGTGTGTGGTTTTGGGTGTGCATGTAAATTGTTTGTGTGGGTAATTTGCTGTTTTTACAGTGAAAAATCCTGATCTTCCAAAACTGCCTATGTGGAAAAAAAAAGGGAGTGCAATTTTCACTACTCAGATTTATAATCTGCTTTCGAAAGTATGCCCACAGGAAGCAAAATTAGAATTTTCTTGTCAGGACAGTGCTAGCTCAGAAGTTTAAAATACATCCTGAGCTAACATTTTTGTGAGTCATGCTGCATCACCGAGTAAAGATACACATGATGTGAACACTCCAGATTTAGGAATGAGCTGGGGTTGTTTTGTGCCTTATTCCACTACTAGGAATTTTCTTGTTCTGCCACCAGAGGTTCATTAAGATAAGTTTGTTCCAGGTACAGCTCTAATGGACGTAATGGAGAGGTGACTGTGGTCCTGTAAATATGCTGCTAAGATCGTAGCAGCAAAATATGTGACTATGTTTTCTGGATTTTTGCGGTGCTTTCTTGGGTATCATTACACAAAATAGGCAATTAGTTCACAATCTTATATTCTCAAAAGGAAAAATTAACTCTAATTCACATGTGTGAATTATTTTTCTTAACAGGAGATATCTCAATGAACTACAGCAAGATGTAAAATCAGTTTGGGTTGCAATTACACCAGCAGTGTTAGGAGAATAAAACAGGGGTTAAATAAGGCCACATGTTTATTCAGAGTCTTATAGGGCTATGAATACAAGGAAAGTTGTTCTTTTTTTCATGATATCAAGACAATGCACTCATCCTGTGTGGGTTTTGCATACCATCCTGTCCACAGCCAGAGGAGCAACTTCTATTTCAGTATGAGCTAAAGCAAAACCAAAGGAAGAACAGAGGGGTGAGGGGCATGATCTGGAGGAATGATGATAAATCGCACTGCATCTTGTAAAACCCTCCTCTTCTTTCCTCCACAGCAGCATTATTTTCCCATCATAACCACTTCCTTAATAAACAATTAGGCTTTGTGTTTGGAATCTAAACATATTTTTTGGGGGCAAGGGAGAGCGCGACTGGATGGCTCAGGGTTTGGCAGTGACCCAGTCAGGAGCCTACAGTGGTTTGACTTTAATCCAGGTTGTGTTGCCCTCAATTTATTAGCCATTCTGGTGCACAGGGAATTGCTATCTCCCCTCAATTCTGTTTTGGCAGGTCAACACTCTATAGACACGAAACAAGACAAAATAGCCCATTGCATTTCTTTTCTCACAAATATGTGACTGTTTTATTTTGGAAAGTGAATTCATGCTGATCCTGTTTGTGTACCTTTGTAATGGAAGCTCAGGTACGTAGTCCAGTGAATGCTGAATAGATGAATAGAGGTAGTCAGCCCTGACATTTGATTAAAAAATGATAGGGACAGAAAAGTAATGAGGCAGTTTGCTATGTTTGTGTGTCCAGTGCATTCCTCCAGTGCTAGCTGTCAAGATGCAGAAGGCTCAATCTGGCATCACAGGGAGGAGGAGTGGACTGACATGTTTTTAAGAGCAAAGAAGCCGTAACTTCAGCTTGAACTGCAAAGCAGGTAGGCTCTGCCACGTCCCACCTTCCCCTCGTGTAGCATGGCTGTGGCCTTCAGGCTGAGTCCTGGGGTGGCAGTGGTCCGATGCAACCTCTCGCTCTCCACCCACATACACCTTTCTTTTGCTTGTGGCAGCCTTCAGCCCTGCCCAGCACCTAGCACTAAACTCCCTAACGCTGCTCAGCTTGTGCAGTCTCAAAATGAACAGCTTGTGAATGGGCCACGGGCCAAGAATTATTCAACAATTCTGAGAAATAAATCTGCGAAATCATAAGCGGTCTGTAGAAATTCGCTCCTCAAATCACAAGAAAAAAATGAAAAAGACAATCTGGCAAATGGCTTGCTCTGAATAATTCACTTGTCTCCAAGATAAAGCCTGGGCTGCCCTCCTCTGCTCCCTGGCCAGCGACTGTGGGGACACTTAGGCTGCTACTGTCCACACTGGTAATTGTCTGTGGCCTGAAATACTCCTTTGCTTTTCAGTGCCATCAATCTGGCAGCTTCCCGTTGTATGCAATTATTATTAATACCATTTTTTCAAATACTTGGAATATGATGAGATAGTTTGCTAACAAACAATTTTCATGAAAGAAACAGCTGGGTTGTTCTACATGTAGCTCTTTACAAAGACTTTCTGCATGTCTGTCGAGCCTGGGTGTAGCGTGATGAGCTGTTTCTGTTGAGAAACCAGAGTTTACAGAATAAACAGAGTTGAGGTAAACCCTGATTATGGGGAAAGTCTGAGCGTTAGGCTCCCTAGCAGCCTTAACTCACACGACTGGCCTGTATTTTTGGAAACACTTCCAAGGTTTTTCCTTTGTGAATTGGTGCAAACGGCTTGTTGGAGCCAGGCGTGCCTAAATTCTCACCGACTTTTCCTTAATCTCTTTGACTTGTGCAGGGCCTCAGACAGGCGTAAGGAGATCAAGGGATTCCCTCGGGAGCACTCAGCCAGCGGGGTACCGTCCAGGAGAACAGGCTCTTTGCTTCCAAGTTCCCGCCACGCACATAATTGTATACTTTCCTAAATGGGAGAAGAAACAAAGCAATGTGTGTCAATAAGCTAAAGGGAATTATCTCATGTGAAAGGCACAGCAAGCTCTGTGTTTTCGTTTGTTTGCTCTTGGATTTTTCATTCTTTGTACTAAATTCAGCACACAAGAAATTGAGTGCAGCCCTCTGAGGGCCACGTTCAGACATGCAGTATCCTTGGGGTGACAGTAGCATGTGGAGGTTGATTTGAAAACGGAGATGATGGATCTCAAGCAGCTCTTTTTTTGGACTTTGCGCCACTGTATGACCCAAGTGCAGTCTGATTGCCGTTGGCACTATCAGCTCTTCTCACAAAGGCATTGCTATGCAGAGTGTAACTAACCTCCGTCTCCTCCTCTGTCTCCCCTGCAGGCCTGACCCAAGCTCATATGTGACCAAAGCTAAGCCTATGCACAGGCATGCAGAGCCCTAAACCTTTCTGTCATACGGCTATTGATTTTATAGTGTTACTTATATCAGTCCAGGTGGTGTGAGGCATGTGCTGATGTGCCTCACCAGCCTAGAAAAGATCTCGCAGTTCAGATGATGACCTAAAAGCCTGATTGCCCTCTCTGTCTTGCAGTCAAAGTTATACAGGTGTCCTTGGTGGGTTTAAAATGCTAGACCTTCATTTAGACAAAATTCCCCCGAACCAAAAGCCTGAGATCTGGTATCAACTTTACTTCAGTCTTTCTGTTGACCAAATCTCTTCACTCTTCTTTGTGGGATTGTCTACAACAGGTATGGGGCCAGATCTCTAGGTTATGTGGTATTAATCACTCCCCTTTCCAGCCCACTGGGATTTTGCAGTTTTGAAGCCAGGAGGCGAGTGGCTTTCTAGCTAAATACTCCAAGATTTCTCTTTGTTTTATTCTGCTCAAAGGAAGGTTCAAAGATAGAAGGATGATTAAGAATGATGACATGCTCTCACTCTATTTTAACTGTCCTTTAGCCAGACCTTCAAAGTGAGTTTTATTTGTTTGCATTTTGAACAGATTTTCTTGAGCTCTGTGCCTACAAGAGGCTGTGGTATTACCTGGGAATTATTAATTGGGAGCTGGGAATTATTAATTGGGAGATGCATACTACCTTCGGCTGCTCAAAAGCAACTAGAACATGTTGTTTGTGAAATGTGAAAGAAAAATGAAAATAATTTCCTATTTGCTTTCTTTGAAGTTAAGGGGGAAAAAACCCTCAGAGTATAGCTGAATTACCACATAAAGCAACTTATTTTCTTTATTATTAAGTAAAGATCAAAGTAGAGGGAGAAAAGTATTCCGAGGAGTTTACTTTGATGAGTTTGGTTAAAAATCAAAACTCTGTTTGATGGGGGAGATACAGACACAAAGCACTATGTACCATGGATTTGCTGAATATGTTAAAAAAGTGCTGAGCCGTATTAAATTAATGCAAAACTGAAGATTACACAAGGGTAAACACTGCAGCTAATGTTTGACTAGAACTGAACTGAGGACTGAGTGCCTCCACTTAATTTGCAGACCATGCCCACGGCAACCCCCAGGAGGCTGGGAGTGGAGGAGACAGACATTTTATAGTGAGGAGCCACATTATTATTTTTAAATTTAGAAAAAAAAAAAAAAAAAGGATTTCTGGCTAAAGTTACTGCCTCTAAACTTTGGGGAGAGAATTGAGAGAGAGAAACAAAGGAGGAATAGTGAGTGGCTGAAAGTGAAGCTGCAAGCGAGAGAGAGATCTGTTAAGCTAATATTCAGTAGGTGTGAATATCTCTAGTAAATACTAGATCATAAACAGAACTGAGAAATCTGCATTATTCAGAAGTCATGCTGCAGATAGCAATTCAGTTGGAAATGGACTTTCAGACACTGTTCAAGCATGTGCATGAAAAACAGGCTTTCCATGAGTATTCATTTATATAACATCCAGCAATCAAAGAGTTGTGGTGAGTGAATAGGATGGTGTAGGGAACATAGTGAAATACAAAGTGCCTTTCAAGTTCAAATGAATATTTGAAAATTATTTCTTCCACTCCACACCACTCAGACCATGACATGTTTTCCTTCCCTCGCAAGGTGGGCCATCCCCATAACACTGCCTGGTGGCCTGATCCTGCCTTCTGCAACAACGAGCAGAAGTGACTGTTCTTGCTTTGCAATTTAGAGTTTTATACAACAGCTTCCATTTAAGAAGTGCGAGTTTGGTCCCTGACAGTCTGCTGAAATTCCTATTTGTGTTAGTGGTTTTAGAAGCGAGCACTGTAGAAAGAAAAGAGAGGAGGGCAGGACTGGCCGGAACTGCAACTGATTTAAACTCGTTCCTCAGATAACCTTTTTTCTGGTCATTGAAGCCCTAAGTGCCTTTTAAGCATGATATGCTATGTCTTCAGTAGCACAGCAGTGGATATCTTTAGATTGGGTTTTCATCATATACTTTAATTTTCTAGGCCGGGGGATGACCATAATTGCCGAACAATTCAATGTAATGGAATGGGCTAATTCAGCGCTTTTTACTGCATTTTTCCACATAATATCTAAAATCTTTTTTTCCACCATAACCCATGTTTATGAAAGCGAGTACTTAACCCGCACATTTCCTGGGCTTGAATCATTTCCTTAATAAGGCATAAAATTTTGCAAAATCACTCCCTTTACATTAACACATCATTATAAGGAGATATCAGTGTTTAGCACGCCAGAGGCATACATGAGTCTGTGCAATGTACAGCTACACCATTCAGCTTCAGAGTCCTGTATCATGGCTTTTGAACAATAATTACATGAATGCAAGAGCTTTCCTTTCCTTCTCTTTCTCTCTTTCTCTCTCTCTCTCTTTCTTTTTTTTCTTATGTTTTTAATTCAATGTTTTCTTCTGAGTTAGTTATACCTGTTCTCTTGCACAGGATGAAGTATGTCAAACATGCTAGCTTTACTTTTAGTTTTGGCTTGGAGTCTGATAAGTAGAAACAAAGCAGCAAGCAATGCTACGATTTGGAACTGCTATAACTGCAGTTCATAAAATAATATTAAAAGATGACAAAAGCCATAAAATCTCCGTGTTCCCTTTCATTGCTGTGTTCTGTCAGACAGGAATCTCCCTTTCTAGGGAGACACTGCAAAGGTTGATACATTACCTCAAAAAAAAAAAAAAAAAAAAAAGAAAAGAAAAAAAGAAAAAAGAGAGTATACAAACCAGAATTTCCCTTGTCAAGGGGCTGTGAACCTATTGTATTCCCACCGAACGCTTGAACTTTCAGCACCCAGTGAGCTGGGTCTCCATTCTGCACGCAGGTAAAGCAGCTCCTGGGAACAATTCCTCTGACACTGAAAAAATTGCTTGCTCAGAATGTGCTCAGAACCTGGCCTTCACGGGGATTTTTTGTTGCTATGTGAACTTTGGTTTGGAAAAGGACTTTTTACCAGAGCAGTAAGGCTGCAACAGCCTTTTGAGTAGATGGGGTCACCAAGCTAAAAGTTGAGCTATATACAGTCTTACAAGTTGAATGCCTCTTTGAATCCACTGGAAGGGGATAGAGATCAAGGCTGTCCAAAGCAGGCTCCAGGGATGCGAGTCTGAGCCTTCCTCTGGCTTTGTGCCAGAGGCTGCCCTCAGACAGCCTGCAGGTAAAAGGTGACCTGGTTATTCAGATGAGAAAGCCAAAGGCAACCAGTTGCAATAGGTTCAGCTTTGCTCCTCTGTGTGATATTGGCTGCAGAAACTGGTATGCCTGGTATAAGTGCCCTCTTAAGCACCCTTCATGCTGCTGGAATTGTACTCCTTTAAATACAAGAAAATAGCTGAAAAGACAAAACTGATGCACTGACACAAGGCCTTAGTCTTTGCAAGCTGAAACATGTAGTATTCGTGCGTGGCAAATAAGGGACAAACCTCACTGTTTTGTAAAAAATATCTCAGATGGTTCACTTGTCCTTCCCCGTTGCGACTATTCCCCAGCAGCCCCAGAATAGACTTCTGAGGAATAAAAGCAGCTCTATTGACTAACATTACTAACTAACATCAGGAAACACAGGCTGTTTCCTAGGAGAAGGTCTCACAACTCTTGAAAAAATACTAGTTTGTCAAATCTTGCTTCATATTTGATTTGTGGTAGAGGTCAGATCACTTCAGACACTCAGATCTTCCATCTGAGTAGGCAATCCTTTCTCACATTAAGATGAACACACCAAGAGTTAAAAAAATAGCAGATTTAATGAAGAATGTGATATTTTTCACCCTGAATGGTAGAGGGTTAATGAAAAGTAAACACACGAGGGCTAGCCACAACCAGAATTAGCACTGGTAGCCTGCTGGTTCAGGTCTTTATAGTATGTTCAGGATTAGCATGAGTGGCTAGCAGCATATTACTACAATGAGGCTATTTGTGTGGGACTGGGCTTGTTTCTCTTGGAAATGCGAAATCATAATTGTTGGGTTTCTTTCAGTTTGAAGCAATCCAGAAATGATACATCTTCTAAGTGTGTGGGAGGGGAATTTCCTTTCTTCCTTTTTTTCTTTCTCTCTCTACTTTTTCACTTTTTGATCCTAATGTGTGACAGGAAATAGTACTGAGAGAATTATTCATACTGAATGATTTAGTTGATATATTTCACCCTGGAAGCTCTGCAAGCACGTTGTGATTTCTCTCCACTGCATTTGAAAAATCCCACTAAATTTAAGCCACGTGGTACTATTTCCCTTCGCCAGCTGGATGGTAGACTCTATGACGAGGACTCTGATGTGAATGCTCAGATAGGTCAGAAATACGGAGCACATCCAAGTCCCATGAATTTTTCATGGGTTGCAGGATTTCTACCAGGTCAGAGCCCATTTCTCTGATTTAAAAAAAAAAAAAAAAAAAAAAAAAGCTATAAAAAAAAGCTCATTCTCACAGAGTTGGCTAATTCCATCCAAATTTGACAATAGCTGTGTCAAGGACACTTAGCCCCTACAAATAAGCAGCCAGGTAAAGCAGAGAAGCCCTATCAACGTATTTGGGGAGAGTGGCTTGAGCAGAAATCCAGCTTCCTTTTAGACATCAGAGAAGACACAGGGAGAGGAGGTATCATAAATGCTCCAACCAGGTGAATATCTCCAAAGCTCAAGCTTTATTCCAGGCCAGAGAATTCAGCTGGGACAGTCACTGGAAAACAAGGAACTGCACATGTTGTAGAAGAAAAGTAGTTTAAACTGTGATCAGTAACAGGCAGCAAATAACTAAGTGTATGTGAGTGTGTGGGGGTGAATGTCCAAAAATGAACTTTTGAACTTTCGAGCAGAAGCCTGTTACTTGCTAGCTGCAACCGGTACAGGCTGGTTGTAAATTTTGGTAACACCTGGACTAAACAAGAGTAGCAAGTCCCAAATCCTCCAATTGATAAAAAGACATGGTGCAGAGCCACCAATTAGGAGGCTGATCACACACTGTGCTTCTGCACAGAGGCTTTTTAGGTTGGGGAAACTGAGGGCTTGGGGTCCCAGAATGCTACACCGGCAGCATGAGTGCGTGCCTGTATTCCCACCAGGGACCCACCACGTGACACATGATGATGACAGACCTGTGCTACGTCATGCATGCTACTGGCCCTGCAGGAAATGAGCACATGGCATATCTGACGAGTCCGGGGCATGAAACCCACCGTGGGACTCGGCCAGTTCCCTGGCAGGGCTGCCGCTGCCCAGACAACACGCAAAGGGTGCTGGAGAGGAGCCTATGGTCCCTTGAGCTTTCCCCTTTGCCCCATTCACCTCCTTCTACCCCTGTGGTCACTCTAACAAGGAAAATTTGTGCTTGCAGATTACTATTGGTAGTGCAGCAATGCCAGTCCTTAATCTAGGCTGGCACCTTCTAGGCAACAGATTAACACGTAGTGCGCATGTCCCTGCTTTGAGGACTCTTGTTAAGCAAAGCAGACAAATGACGGAAAGGCACAAAAGCGAGAAGTGACTGTCTCCAAGTTCATCAAAGGTCAGCAGCACAACCAGGAGGAAGACTTAATTCCTCCTGACGCTGACCTCTTGGCTCCCCAAATTTTTGGCCCAGTCAACAACTATCCATCTTCAAAATGTCTGGTGGCCCTCATATACCTTTAGCATCAGTTGTCTAACTGAAAGCACTACTGATTTAATATGGACCTTATTCAGGGCTCTGTTTCTGGATAATTTTTCTATCATGTTCAACCATGCATGGTTATGCTTGGGTGGAAAAATGCTCTAAAAAGGCCATTTGTAATTTGGAGGGAAACATTTTCAATGAAAAGAACTGACGGAGATGCTGAGTGGTCCGGAGAATGAAAAAAAATCCCAGTTAAGTCCTAGAAAAGTGGGGAAAATGCTGGTCATCACGGTGAAATTGTCCTCCTGTAAAGGGACAAAAAAATGACAGTATATGAGGTCATGATGACAGATTCTTTCTCTTTGTTTGTTTGTTTCTGTCTTTCTTTCTCTCTCTCTCTTTTTCTCTTTCTCTCTTTTCTCCTAGTAGAAACAAGGAAGCTGATAGAAAGGTTGGTTATAGCTCTGATGGTGGAAGGTAAGGAGTGTCTTGGAGCCAGGAGCGATCCCAGCTGACATTAAGGTTTGCACTTACTGTCTTCTATTCTTTAGTCTGAGAACAAGGTCCTGCCTGTTGCTCGTGCTGGTGACGGCAGGTCAAGGTCGTTTGCCTAGTTATTAATTCTCTTTCCAACCCGCAGGGACCTAGTTAAATTGAGGCTGGTTGCTGGAACCCTAATTCACAATTTAGGACGAGGCTGCTGTCTAGGCTGTTTCCGTGGACTGGGAGCTGGGACTTTGGTGCTCTCAGCAAACCACAGAAGGCTCCTGACAGTGAGACGTTCACAGGCAGTGTGACCTTATCCTACTCCCAGTGCGAGTGCCCTCTCTGACAGAGACGCGAAAGCCAAGGGAGAGAGAAAAAGAGAGAGGGTATGGGAGAGGGCAGGAGAGAGAGGGAGAATTAAATTAAAAAAAAAAAAAGCTTAAAATGAAGACTAACAAAGAGTCTTTTACTGAGGAGTCTTGAGCTTGGCATAACATAGAAGATTACCAGTAAGGCACCAGGAGAAGCATACAGGCAGGTTAATGTCCCTAAAATAAAGTGAGAGCCAGTAATAACAGGGTCTTACAAATAGTAAGCTACAGCTGGTCAGAAAGTCTGCACAGTAACACACCATTAGATTTAGCAATCACTGTATATACAGAAACATGTCCCCACTTCCCAACAGGCACCGGGAATGTGTAGAAAAGGCTTTCCCTCCAAATGATAACCCAGTTTAAGTCCCTCAGGAGTTAGGAAAACCTAAATATTTAAAGTAATTCGTTGTGTCCTTAGCTGCTGGGATCGGACTGAACACAAGGCAGTGAGGGCCAGCCGCAGAGGCAGCGCTTGAAGCCTGGGAAGCCGACGGCAGTCTTCTCTATGGGTACGGCTTCCTATGCGTGGTAGCACACTGGAGGCTTGCGTGAGGAAGGGAGAGAAGCTCAAAAGCTTGACCATTAAGTTAACATAATAGAGTTTTGTCAACATAAGAAGGCAATGGTTGGGACAAAGATTATCCTTTCTTGCCAGATTTTCATAACTTCTTCTCCCTGATATGTTCATTTGCCTCCTAATACAATGTGCATGTACACAAATATTTCTTCAAGAAACATAATCTGAAAATCATCTAGATTTTTAGGGGCAATTGCAGCTACTTCCCTGCTCCCTTCTGCTGTTTCATTATGGTGAAAGCACAAAAAAAGCTGCCTGGACATGAAATACTGTGCTTGAAAAATTTCATATGGCTGGAGAAGTTTAAAAAGCACAGGAATGAAGCAGTAATCTCTTCACATGTATACGAGCATCCACCCAGCAGGGACTATGGAGTCCCTGAGAGCTCGAGACCTGACCTCTGGGCTCTACGCTTTGCTCCACGTTTTCCACTGAGTCGCACAAAGGCACTGCAAAAAGGGAGCAAAAATCTGGTGCAGGAATTAATAGTAACTCAAGTAATTCCACCGAGGATTGGTCAAAAGCAAAGGAAAATGGCAATGCTGGACTGGTCAGGCAGTGCCAGACTGCATCTGGGTAGGAGCAAATCCCTCCATGGTCTGCCCATCAGTAGTTCCTTGCAGGATAAAGGCCGTAATTTTCTGAGAGGCCTAACGACTCAGCAAAATAAAATTAGTCTCTTTTTCTTTTCATGGACACTCTTTGCAGGACCTTCCTGGACTCAAGATTGAAGTGCCTTGAAAGGTCATAAACAAACAAACAAACAATATATCAGGCAGCGGGAATGGAGAAGACATCTGTCCATGCACAACCACGTCACTGATATTTTGGGGAATAAAGGAAGTTTCAGCAGTAGAATGAATTTACAGTTTACATGGTTAAAATGAAAGGGACCAAAAAAACAATACAAGGTAGACATTCATGTTCTGTAACCCAAGGCCTCTTTTTTTTTTAAGATATGATAAATCTGTAAGAGAAGGAAGTGAGAGGGTTAAGGTTGCGGGTAGGGATATGTGTTTGCTGTGGGTTAGATGCATTTATTAAAAAAAGAAGGAACAGCTACAATCTCATCTCGGAAGGATCTGCATCCCAAGACAGCATAATGCATGCTTGCTTTATGTACAGCTCTGGATAAAATGCGCCCATTGAGTAGAGATAGTGCGGCCTGCAGAGAGGAGATTTGGCTTAATTTGCCCAAAAAAGGACCCTCTTTTCTCTTGGTGCTTTCTGGCTGTTCCCCTGTTTGAATGCAGAAAGCACCGAGTCCAGTGGTTGGGACAAGGATGTGATGCTGCATCTATTTTTAAAGTTTGACTACTACAGACCAAGTGATCACTGTTCCTAGCCCTGCTTTGCCTACTAATCTACTGCCTCTCTTGGGCCGGTTCCCACTGCTGCTGGTTTTAAACCCTTGTAATGCCATTGATTTCAGTGGAGCTAATCTGAAAGGTACACATGTGGGAGATAAGAATCACTTCACTCCCATGCTGAATGACATGGCCTGCACTTTATAGTTGGCAAATGTGTATGTTTAGTGGCACCACCACACACTTGGGATAGTAGATGTTGAAATTACATTAATCTGAATCGAATATTCCAAGCAAAACTGCTGCCAAAACACACACCCGTTTTGGTAGCAGGGATGGACGGAAGCCAGCACTCCTCCTTCAGCCCCCTACAAAGAGTTCATGCAGAGTCTTTAAAAAGTTACTGAATGCATAAAGCGGGGGAATGTCTTCGTCACCTGACAGTAATGATCACATTTCATGGTAAATAATTACCAGCTCCCAATTTCAAATGTGAACTTCTTAAACTGCCATAATTCACAGCAACATGCGCACTGCCTCCAGCCATAAATCACAATTTTTTGCTAGGGTGTGGGTGAAAGAGCCATCTGTGCTGATTTGCAGCAAAGCCTCCAAAAAGCCAGATTTATCAATATCGCATTCGTCTTTCTCCCCATTCCTGCTGGCCCGAGCTCTTCTGAATGATTCTTCTAATTCTCCCTCCCAGGGAAAGTCACCAGGATGGGTCTCCCAACACGCACATCTGCCCCTAAAACAGCAGTTTCACAGACCTGGAGACCCGCTTAGCACTTCCCTTTGTCTGCCTACAGTGCTGGAAGGACTTTTTAACCAATGTACACGGGCAAATGCCTATTTTATCAAGGCGCTGATGTGCCTTGCTCGGTTTTCCACAGCGCGGTGTCTCTTGTGAGGCTAGGAGATGCTATTCATTTTTTGCCTGGCGATACACGTAACAGCAAAGTGCCTCGGTAAGCAGGCAGCACAGCAAAACTCCTACCTTAGTGTTCACATCTCTGTCATGGTCCACATGACTCACATACAGCTGTTTCAGCATTCTCGCTTTTTCTAAGCCAGCTCTATTGGTGACTAAAGCTTATGTAAGTAATCTAAAACCTCAGCGTTTACAGTATGAAAGCGCCACAAGGGACCCCTCTCAGACTTTAAGCTTCTGTAGGATTTTATTTGGGGGCATTTTCTTTAAAAATGCAATATCCTCTTCCTTTTTTTTAGCTCTTCTTTCTTTTCTTTGAGGAATTAAAAGAGTAGAACTTGGATGGCAGTATACTATTTATAAAAATGAGCTTACCTCATTTGTGTAAGAAAGGAAAGTCTGTCAACCTTGATTAGAAAGCAGTAATTCCTAAAAGGAGTCACGTAAGGTTTGATATTCTTATATTCTCCAGGCCTGAAGTGATAGAAGTTTTCAGGACTTTTAAATAAAAAGCAAAAAATGAATTTGCAGCTCAGGAAATCAGTGCATCTGAGAACCACTGCCAGGGTTGGTTTAAAAAAATGTCCAAAATAGCTCATCCTGTTTTACGGTTGGAAATTTTACAAAATGTGTTGAGGGAGTGCTATTGAACTCTGCTCCATTCTGTGTTTTACTACAACAGGCACAATTCCAGCCTGACAATAGAGTCGCACTGAAGTGCTGCAGTGCTGAATCAGGTCCTAAGTGTCATTCCTTTATCTGGTTGTTTCATTCATCTTTTTAATTCATGCTCCTTGGCACAACGGTGGGATACAGTCCACACAAAATTGGTTTAAAAATGACTTAGTTAAACTGGTGCAAGATGTGGTCACTTAGACTGATGTAAATCTGCTCTGTATCAATTTAGTTTAAGTCATTTCCTGATCAGATTAAGCTAAATCAATATAAACCAACTTTAAATAGATTCCAGTGTTTCCACTGGCTTAACTAATTTGATTTTAAAACACACCTTTAATTAAACCAGTGCAATTCTGAGTGTGGAAAAGGCTTTGCAAGGAAGAACTCCTTGACTGTGATAATCAACTAAAATTTTACTACCTTGTTGTGTTAATGGTGACCTGTAAAACACAGTGAAAAAACAATGCTGTGCCTAAGAAGCGTGACAGTGGGTGAGACTACAAAAAAGCCTATGCTTCCCCCATGGCCTGGAGCAGACCAGATGTGGGAAGATAGCTGTGGCCTGTTGAAAGAAAATTAGCATATCTACAAGGGATATGTGTTTCATTTCTGAAACTAGCCACTCTTCAAAGGATAGATAGCACTGGGAGAAAGTGTTTGTACCTGCTGCTTCGCGTGTGGTGGACGTTTCGGTGCTGTTTCTATTTTGTTTCAGGCTTTTTGACTTGATTGTTCTGAATATTTCTCACTATTTTATTAGAAGAGCAAGGGGGAGATTTTTATTGAAAATCTTGGCCCTTTTTTTGCATTGTGGAGAAACATCTCTTCATGAAAATACTGCAGCTTTACCTAAAGAGAATACCTGAAACTTGTAGTTTATTCCAGGGTTAGAATTATGACCATTGTTCTCTGGGTTTTTTTGCAGTGTGCACAAGCCTATTTGTGCACACTCAGCTAGTCACATAAATTCTGTGCTTCACTCAGATTCAGAAATTTGCACAGTATTTTTGGTTAGCAGCACCCAAATATTAGAAACATGTATATTCTCCGGCAAAGAACTGATGCTCCAGATAGTAAACTAGGCAGCAAGTCTGTGTTTTATTACTGCCATTTTGCTAACAGCAAACTGAAATGCAAGGAAACTCAAAGCTGAGACCTGGCCCACCTTTCCTAGGTGTCTCGTGCATCACCAAAAGTGGGGCCGTGCCACTCAAGTGAGCTGCCCGCAGGTCGCAGGGAGAGGCGGGTGGGAATAAGGAGGGGCAGGGATGGAGCCCCGCGGGGTCACACTGATTCCTCCCTCGCTCTGCCAATTCTGCAGGAAACTGAAGTCCTCCAGGGCTCAGCGTGTCTGCTTAAGGTGTCTACTTCTTCCTTAAGGAGCCAGAGAACCAACAGGAAACATTATGTCTTTCCAGATACTTAGGATTCAGGTTGCTCAGCCCTCTTCTGAGGGCAAGGCAATAGTATGTATTAACAGCATGTTTTAAGTGCTTTGTACATGGTTTTGTTGTCTTTTATATCCATGTTTGATATGATGAATGTTATGAAACTAACCAGGTGTTAGTTTCTCAGGTGTCTCAGTTCTATCTCCTCCACAGCATGAAATTTTTATAAGGTTTTGTCCCCAAGTCTTAGATGTCTGTAAAAAAAGCAGAGTCTGGGCAGGCAGGCAGCAGTGTGCAGATCTAGTGATTTCGCAGAGTGTCGATCAGGAGAAGGGGGGAGGAAATGACCTGCTCCCTGTGTTATCCTGTCAGGTCCCAGCCCTGTATAAATGATGGAGGACGAGGTCGCTCTGTTTTGGGGAAGGAGAGGAGGGTGGTCGGAGCTGTTGTCCTTGTGCTCTCCCTGTTCTCTCAAGAAAGCTGGAGCAGAAAACAAGGTGTGAGGTGTGGAAGCAGCTGTGGAAGACCTTAACTGACAAAGGTCATCTGAAATGGTGTATATGTATCTTGCGTGGTCTTCTACGCACATCTAACTGACGGGCCAGGGCAGGAACAGCAGATGCAATTTTCCGTCTCAGAAAAGCAAGCAATGAATCAGCAGCTGAGGGTAGTACAGGGCAACTAGCCCTGACTAAACTTGGCTCTGCTTGGGCTAGTTCGCTGGTAGCTAAACGGGTATTGCTGCATGTGGCAGATAGACACCTCGCCCTCTGTCTGAGGAAAGTGAATAGTGCTGCCTTGTTCCACTTGCGCCTTGGCTTTACTGTGGAAGATGCACCTAGAAGAGTCTTCATTTACATACCACGGATGTGAAGGAAACTTTCTTTTAGCTTTGGTGCAACGCTTTGCTCTCTGCAGGCCGATGTCACCCAGGAAGTGCTACGTGGCAGCCTGCAGCTGTTCTCCTTTTTTAATTACAGAGATGAGTTCATGGAGCCCCAAACCCCATAATGCAGTGCCCTATCGTGACTAAGGGGTGTTTTCTCTCATCAAGATGAAACAGAACATATTGGAAACTGCAGCCTGGAGGCCTCCCAGATGGATATTGTAGCTGTTCTATTTAATTAATTCAAACTGGTTGGGACCCTGACAAGCTGCCAGTGTGCCTAACAGGCAACAGTTGAACATGTCCTTGCTTAGAATACTTTTGTAGAGCGTAAAAGAAGTTAAGAATGTGCAACCTGACACATTTTAACGACTTGCATCCCACCTTGTAATTTCCATTTTTAAAACCTGGATGAGTCAGAAGAAGCATACAGAGAATTCAGCCGCTAGCACAAAGGAAGCACACCACCCAGGACCCCTTCTTTTATTGCAGGACTAAAAGTTGCTATTAAAACCCAAAGGCCCAATATGCCCTGTATTGGGTTGTTATTGTTATTCACAGTGCCAAGAGTACCAATGGGTAGTTGGGGCTGATTACTGTAAGGACCTTAGGAAAGCTGTGAGATCCAACCCCTGGCTCCTAAAGCAGAAGAGCTGAACTGGGGAGGTGAACAAAGGATGGGGTGAGAAACTGAGGCATGGAGAGATGTAGTGACTTATGCAAGATCATGCAGTAAGCCAGTAGCAGAGACAAAATTAGACATCAGAGTTAGATGAAAGTTAGATCTGGTGTAAGAGATTATCCATTCCCCATTTGAGAAACAGATGTGAAACTCCCTTTGATGGGGATCAGACCTGCTCGTGTACATGTTTAAGGAGGGCAGACTAGAATTTTATCCCTCAGCCAAAAACGCCTCAGCAAACCACCCACTCTGAGACTCCTGCTCTTTCTGTCACAGGGCTTACCATATTATTGATATGCACAATTTCACAGATGACTGAAAGTTGGACCAAAGTTTGTCTTTGTTAGTGACACACAAAAGGTCTGGGCAGAGGAGATGTGAAATAAGAATTCTGAGAAGCAATCTGAGGTAGGGTAAATATTGTTGAATATGAAGGCAAGTGCACACACTCTTACTTTGGTAACTGTAGGTGACCTCCTAGGGAAGAATCATTGTTCCTCAACAGGCTTGATCCAAGCCACTAGTGGAGTCAGTGCAGTGGAGTCATTTGTAGATTATGAAGGACTGGGAGAGCGATGCACTACTTGAGCAGGAGGGGGCTGTGTTATGGTGAGAGCCAAAGAAGGGTGAAGTCCTAAAGCAGCCCCGTGAACGGTTGAATGGGAGACAGTAGGATTTGCAGATATTGCTGAAGACTTAGGAAGCTCATCCAGAGGGGATGTGAGGGATAGAAAAAACCAAGAGTTTTTCAGAGTCATATTCACCTCTAGAATAGAATAACAAACAGGACCTTCTTCCTGTTTGGTGATATTTTGATGGATAAAAAATCTGTGCCTAGTGCACACAGAAAGCTGCAAAGATAATACTGGAGTGCACTACAGAGCAATGAGTTCACACGCACAGAGACACTCAGCTCCTCACCAACAACACACCCACATCATTCTTGCAAACTTCTTAATGGAAACTTTCCAAAAACAATACCACAAAATACATATCTGCCCTTCTTTTTGTGATCGGCAGTGGTGTAGTTAAGGGTAGACTTGGTTAGACACAGTATAATCACTTTTTATTTTTGGAGGCAAAAGTTTGCCTGCTTTTTGGCAGCTATAAGTGCGGGTACACCAGGAAAAAAAACACAACAGCCTTGTTTACCTTACATAGCTTCCAGCCCTTTAACTTACTGAAAATGCCCCCAAGATGATGTCCTGTATGTGCACGATGGCATACGCAATGGTGCTGTGATAGAATCCTTGATAATATCTCAACCACTCAATGAATCAGACATTGTCTTCTGCATAATTGTCTGGGACGCTAATTAAACAAAACAAAAGAAAGCTAGAACTTCAACTGCAGACTCCTTTTTTTCCCCTTGCAGGACCTGTTCTTGTCAGTCCTGAGGACTGTGGGCTCTCTGAGCTGGCTCCTGTCTGACTTGTCCCCCACTGCAAAGCATGAAACATCATCACTCTTCACGTAAGTCCTTCTTCATGGCTCGGGTTTCAAAAATTTTCAGCCACATTGACGTAGATGTATAAGTGACAAAAGCACTGTGGTAAATCTTATCTGGCAGCTAGCTTGCTGAAAAGGACCAAAATGGAACAGGCAATTTGCTGTATCTACACTGGATCTCTATTTGATACTCAGATTTTCAAAAACAGCTGCCCAAAGCAAGAGATTTTCAGCATGTGCGGAGGTACCAAAAAAGTGGTCTGATTTTTACTGTGGTAAGCATCCTCTGCCTTTTGTTCTCCGTTAGCTATGCAAGCAAAAGTAGAGATAGGAGTTTATATACTGATGTCCTAAAATTTGTAAATGTTAACTCGTGAATGTTACATACCCAATTTACGGAGCTAGGCAAGAAATTAAAGAAATAATTTATTTATATTTCACTAGGGGATGCATTAAAATTGTAAGGCCTTATTTTATGTCCCATACACTGAATGGACAACTTTCTACTGTCTTTAATAAAGTTTGGATCCAGCCATTGACTATCATTTGGGCAGCTTTATTCGAAAGCCAGAAAATGTCAAAGTTGATATGACTTTGTTTTGCTGTGTTTTATTTTGCATAGCCAGCATGGTGCAAACATATGGTTAGAAAATATTTGTCCAGTAAACAGCCCTTTTCAGATATATTTTTATAAAATATGTCTCTAGGATCACTTGCTTTTACTATAACTTGAATCATCTTTATAAGACCACTCACCACTAGTGAGAAGTGCCTAATTTTTACATTCCCTGAATTTGCATGTTTTAGTTAGCTTTAATGTTTCAGGAACATGGATTCGTTTCCCAAAAAATTTTCACTGTTTATTAAGCAAAAGAAGGGCATGGGAAATAGCTAGATCTGTTGTTTGGAAGTTTAGTTTTGCAAAGGTGGACAGCTTTTGCAATGTTTGGCAGGAGGCTTTCAAAGTTCATTAAGGAGTCTTCTGCAACCATATCAAGAATTTGAGGACCCATTACCTTGGTACCCATCCCTCTGAGTGAAGAACACTGGAGGAAACATAGGTCCAAGGCCCTATTTGGATCATGTCCATAGTTTCTCAAAGTTCAGGAATGTTCTAATCCAAGACTGAGTTTATTTCCTAATATATAAAGGAGGCCAGATTCAAAACTTGCTTGTGGACCCAAGTCCAAACTTCTCCACAGTGTATTTTGGGGCTGAATAGTCCGGTTCCTAAATATCCAGGAAGAGGCTTAGTGGAGAATTCAAACTACAGGAGTTATATGATGGTGTAATGTGTTTATCTTTTGCTATTGCTCCATGTTTATTTAAAAAGCACCCATCAGGATGACTCCACGCACTTGGGTAATTATTTAAAATATACACAGCTATGGATAAAAATCCAAGATCTCTTAATTTGCTATAGTGCAACAGTTCCTGTGCCAAAGCAATAGCCTCCCTCAACTTGCCATTTTGATTTGCTCAACCTGTCATCTCCAATAAAAACTGGGAAAATAGATGCATCTTGCCAGGATGCCCCCAGGTCAGTAAATCTGAGCCTTTTTGTACAAAGAGGGTGGAAGTTATTCCAGAATGGAGGACCCTGCAGGGGAAAATACCTGATATCAGTGCCTCCTTCCTAAACAAAGGATCTCGTTGCCCAGGATTACACCTGTGGCAATATCTTGTGTGGGAGGAAGATCTCTTGAACAGCCACAAGCCAAGCAAAGGGGCTAAAACCATGTATTCCATTTTGACACTTTATATTCTGACTTACGTTCCAGTGGTTGTAAAACACTAGCCTTTGGGAGCTTTTCCACACTGGAAAATTGCGTCATGATAAAACACAACCCCGAGGAATCTTGGTAACTAAGACAATGCTAAACATGCTGCTAAACACTGAACACAGACAGGGACTGTTGTGTTTAACATCACATCAGCTGGTTGTGGTTAAACCCAAGGGCTGACCAGCTGCCACAATGTTAAACATGATGGTGTCTGCCTGTGTTGAATATCTAACAGTGTGTTAGTGGCCATAACTCTCGAGGGTCTTTTTCTAGTATGATCTAGTTTTCCAGCACAGGCAAACATTATGCTGATATATGTGACTGTTGTG
Organism: Dromaius novaehollandiae; assembly: GCF_036370855.1. Classification (NCBI taxonomy): domain Eukaryota; kingdom Metazoa; phylum Chordata; class Aves; order Casuariiformes; family Dromaiidae; genus Dromaius; species Dromaius novaehollandiae. The sequence continues at coordinate 189,266,483 of NC_088098.1, forward strand.
AGGTACCAGAATAACCAGATTAGGACAGTTTAAATGTTACTCTGATTTATGTCCAGGACTTCACTCTCCCAGCTGAGCTCCTAACTAGAGCAATCACAAACACCACGTTAGTTCATGCCTTTTCTTTATTCCTGCACTAAGCGTATCTGACGCCAAGATAGCTGGAGAGTTATTGCAGTGGACCAATGGTGAAAATAGCAGAAAAATGGCACCCCGACAAGCCTTGGTTTTTACAGAGGTCTTATCCTAGCACAGGAGAAAGGGGAGACAGATGTTTGAACGGTGTTTGTGTACCAGCAAGATGGTGAGGAAAGAAATGACAAGCATCTGCTTTCCTTCATGTGATTGGGCATGATGTATTGGAAGTACTCTCAGCTCTGTAACGCAAAAGGATAACACAAAGTTAGTTCTACTAATGGATCAGTTCCAGAACTATTTCAGCCCCAAGAAATATATGACATTTGGATGTCTCTTTTTATTTATTACCAGATATCAGACTCCTGCAGAAACAATAGATCAGTATGTGAATGGTCTAAAAATTAAGGCCAAGTTTGTGAGTTTGTGCAGCTTGATGCATGACAAACTCCTCACAAGGCTATTGGGATGACCAGATATTTGGCTTTTGAAAGGGAAAACAAAAGCATATAACAAGTGAAATCAGTGCTTTCTCTGAAAATGAGAAAAAGAAAACCCCTACACATATGGCTAAAGGTAGGAAATAGAAACCTAGGTAAATATTATTAAAACAATGTGTAATCTGAGATCTTAGATAACCAAGTGTGGAAAGAATAATTGGGTACATTTTTTGGTAATAAGAGGTAGAATTTAGCCCTTGATTCTGACAACTGGATGTAGGTGACTACATGTGAGCAAAGTGTCCAAACTCTCATTGCAGACACTGGAAACCTAGTTAATATACTGGTCATCAGTATCTGGAGAGCAATTCAGCTGGTTGAATGCATGTGTTGATGTTAGAATGAGCACAAATGCTCTCCAGGCTACAAAGACCAAAGATTTAGTACTGAGTAGATCAATACTTCCTGCATGGGAGCTTAGACCCAAACGTACATATAGGCAGACACCTACTTTTCTCTATGAGAAAGCATTCTGCTTTCAGGAAGACTGCTGGTCAGGTGAAGAGCTGTCATCTAAGCTGCTCTACTGTCTGCTGTGTCCCTTCACTGTTGACCTTACGAGGTGCAGACTGTTGCAAGAGGCAAACTAGCTGCTTTGGACCTGACACTTGACCAAGACACAAGTGCTCCTTGGAAGGTGGTGAGCTAACCTGAAAAAGCCACTGGTCAGCTCTCACTGCAACTTTTCCATGGGTAGAAGACTGTTTTGTGTCTTTCTCCTCACCTTATCCACTGATTTCCAAATCACTGAAATCATGGTTTCAACTGCACTACTTACAATTCTGAAGCTGTTTGAACTGAATATTTTTGAGACTTCTTCTCCTCTGTCAAATTTGACTGAAATGAATCAGTGGCTCCTGCTATGAGGGAGGAATAAACTGGTGAGCAGAGAAACATTGAGATCATGTAAACTTTTTTGTCCCTAAGAAACTGTGTTAAAATTAATGTGTAACATATTAGTTAATCACAGATTTTTCTTTTATTTATAATTTTTGATAATTTTTATAATTTTTCTATCACTTTATATGAAGTTTGGATTAGTGTAAGAAGAGAAAAGCAAATAGTAAAAGACCAGGTCTTAGTGAAGCACCAGACTACAAGAGAGAAGTTTTATAAGATACAAAGGGTGAGTCTGGCTTGCAGAAACACAAAAACATAGAAGGAGAGCAGAGTTGGAGGACAAGATGGTCTGAGAAGTAGGGCAGGAGTAAAGAAAGGGCTATGAAGAGAGCACTCAAAGGAGAGCACAGGCACATTGAGCTTTTCATGTGAGCATGGGGGCTCATCAAAGATGGAGTGGGAGTGGCTATGTGAAGGCTATGGAGGAGAAGGCTGAGTTCTGCTACTGAATGAGTTGAAGAGGGAAGAGATGAGAGGACAGAGGAGTGTAACAAAGCTGAACCCTATCTGACATCCTTCTCCTATCTCCATTTGCACTTTTTATGAAGTCCTAAACCAGGGCCCCTTCTAAGTAAAATAACATCCATTCTGGCAATCTGATTTCATGCATAATCATCAGAGTCTACACAGCAGTTTATACAGGTGAGCTTTCCTCCAACTTCATGGTGTTCTCAATATGTAATTGGGCTCAAGAGCTCTTATTCTTCCTCCAGGTGCTGCTACTTGGCACCTTCCCAAACCTTTCACCATTGCTGCAGACCCTAAGAGGATGTAGGCACCTTCCCCATTGGGCTGGCAGCTGACCTTTTATCCAGTCTTTCACTGGATAACAGATCATCAAAAACTCCACTTGGAAGATGACTAATATATAGATGGAGATGGAAACCAAACCTCTTGAAAGTCTGAGCAATATGTAACAGCACAGTTACAGAGTAGTTTCAGGCAAAATAGGGATATAACTGTGGATGAGGCTATTGGCTGTGGAGAGGATGAAGAAGATCCTGACCATAGAAATTTTGCACAGAGGAAAGTGACAGGATTGGATGAGAGGAGAGAAGAGCAGAAAGGACAGTTCCAAGACAGCCAAGGATGATGAGCATATGTTTCAGAAAGGGGAGTTTAGAAAGCGTGGGAGAATGAAGAGGGCATAGAGAGGAAAACAGTTGTTTTTGCCAGCTAGCATGAGGGAGCTGCAAGATATTAATGAGGCGTTATCAAAAAGATGTGAACCTTAGCCAAGGGAGATTGACTTGGGGTGGGGAAGATTTAGGAGTCATCAGCATAGAGATGACAGAAGAGCTGATGGGAGATGATGTGGTCTCCCACAAGGAAAGAGCAGTAGAGGGGGAGGGAAGGGAAAATGGAGGATCACAGAAAAGCTACTGGGCATACCAGCTGAGATAGGAAGGGGATAGAAGAAGGAGGTTGATAGAGACCTCTGAGAAGCTGAAACAGCTAGAGGAAAAAGGAAGAAAAGAAAGAAGAGAAGAAGGGAAGAAAGAAAGAAGAAAGGAAAGTCATATTCTTAAAAAGAATAACTGAAGTGTACAGATCCATGGATGGTCTTCAATAAAATTTGATATCCAGCTGAGAGTTTCCAGTGCCTGGGAGTGAGCCACAGAAGTAACATGCATAAAGCTCAGGTCAGGCTGCACACTACAGAAAAGGATCAGATTATTATGACTTTGGGATGATTCAGAGATTAATGAACATGCAGAGTACTGATAAACTCTGAAGATGAGATATGAGTCCAAGGGAGATGCAGTGCATACCAACAGCCTACACTATGCCAAAGAAAGTCTGGCGGCACTAGTGAGACTACAGAAACCTTCACCTCAGCAGACTGAGCAACACCTTCAAAGCTACTGCCCTGCTCCAAGGATGCTCCTCACCAAAAGGGTAGGAAGACTGCTGATGGATATGTGTTATCAATGTCAATTGACCTCGGTATGGTGAGGGTTTCACTTCTAAACTTCATGGCTAAAAAAATCCTAATTTGACCTAAATTCCATTGCAGCCCTTAGTATGAGTGTTTCCTCACTCTGCCTAGCCTCTGAAGTGCCCTAGTCAAAAGGTGCATGGGGACTAAGGTGGAGTTTAGATGAGCTTAATCAGGGCCAAAGGGACCACTGTGTGATGCAGTCTGACTCTGAATTCCTGCTTAACACAGTCCATAAACAGATCTGGTTCTGCGTCCATGGCCTCTCAGGGCTTCGAAGGAGGCAGGTATTCCCCAACAAGAAGTGGTGACAGCAACCAGTCTGCTCCCAGGATGCCTAGGGTCCTTGCTTCCTGGCCCCCGAGTGTGAGGCAGAGGAAGATGGTTATTTATTATTACTATTGCCATAGTACTTAGGACTCTTCACCCTCACTGTGGTATTCTGATCTCTTAAGGGAAAAACTGCAGTGTATAAGGAAGCTGTGTCACAGGGTCACTGTGCACCCCAGCAACTGGGGATTTTGTGTTTGCAAAGGCATAGGGTCACAAAACCCCTTCTTGTCTAGCCCCCAAATTATCCTGTCTAATGAGATAGCAGCGTAAGCAAGAAAAGCTGTTGAAGGATTTACTTGCTGAGCCAAAAAAGCCTGTAAGTAATTAACCAGTGTTTAGCCTTGCTGAACTTTCACAGCACTGCCAGTGATAACCAAATGGGACCTGCACTGTGCAGGCTTATGGAAAAAAAGATCTAGACTTGTCCTTTCTCAGTTATAGGAAGTCTCTTCAGCCCCAGGTGGTGAAAGATATCAAAGTTAAGATGCTAGCAAAAAAGAGACATCCAAAGGCAAAGCCATTGCCCATTTTCTTTGACAGAATTATAAAAAAACTATAGAGTGGTCTGGTAGCATGTGCAGTAGGAGCTATATTGTGTTCCCCTGAAATATCAGTCCAGGGGACAAAACTGCAGGAGATAGAGGGAAGGTCACAGCCATGGGCAAAGCATTTGTGCTCAGATGTTTGGGTGAGGATGTTGAGCACACTGTGAGTGAGAGGCCACAAACAGGTTAAGCCAAAGGTGTTCACACTTCTATTTGCAAGACTGAAAACAAGGGAGTTTTTATATGCAGGTTCATTTTTAATTTGATTCCTAGAATTCAAGGACCCGTAAGGTTTGGCACTTTTTTGTTGGATGAAAACTGGGACTGGCGTGGGTTTTACATGAGATTTTTATTTGGTGACTCTGCTGTAAAACTAAAGCAAGACATCACTCAAAACTATGCTAAAATTTTATAAGTCCTTTTCGCACCATGGGATGGATTCAGGTAAATATACAACTAATTAGCAGACCAATATCCATTTAGGCAGTTATCTTCCAGGTTTATGAAGTCCAGTTAGAGATGTTCATTTTTAAAATATTCTGTGACCATTCCAAATTGATGACTAGTGGGAACCTAATTCAATTATTGCCTCTCTTCAGGCATCTCTGAACATCCCCAGACATCAAGATGTATATGGTCTGACTCACCAGAGCAAGATGGCCAGATCTCTGAGCTGCATACCAAAATACGCAAATAGCCAAGAGCTATTGCACATCTGATTTATCAGAAGGCAGAGGGAAAGGAAGACCCAGGAGCAACTTCTAGACATGAGCTTTGCAGAGGTCCCACCACCCCGGGCTGCCCACTGGTCTTGGGCTGATCACAGAGGTGGAGCCCAGGGCAGACAGTAATGCTGGCCTGATCTGCCCTCCTGGCTCACTTTTCTCCCAGCTGGGCAAGCAAATTCCCAACTTGCCCTAGTGTTGGCCAGCCCCAGCCACTGGTCACTTGACATAACCTCAGGGAAGAGCTGCACTTGGACTCTTTGTAGAGCTGTATAGCTTAAAAGCAACAGGATGCCCGTGCATCCCCTAGTGTGAATTATCATTAATAGCTCAGAGTATTTTATATGACAGGGTATGGCACATGGGAGCTTTATACAGCCAATCTACACTGGATTACCTAGCCCGAGAGAAAGGGCAGAAATGCAGAGTATATGTAAATATGGCTCTAAGAACATAAATTGAGAGTGTAACAGAGGAGGAAAAGGCAGCTTAGTATCAATGCAGACTGCAGAGTAGCAGTTCTGGAGCCAGCACTGGTCTGTTCTGGTAGAGGCAGATGGTGTGATACGGTGCTGACTTGGCTGAACTGCTTCAGGACCCAGCATGGCTGTTGTGCGGCCATGCTGGGCACCTCTGCACCTGGTGCTCTTCACGCAGTCTGCATAACCACCTCACCGCAACCAAGTACAAACCGCTTGGGGTATGTTGTCATTGCTATCAGAGCCATTGTTTGCAATTAAAAAAGCCAGTTTCTGTTTTGCATGTAACTGTGCTATGCAGTCAGGCAACCTGAGAGGCTGTTCTCATTCCACATAGATGTATAAACACAGCCATCCCTCGACAAAGTGCAGTTTGTAGTGCTGGTGATGGAGGCCACAAGCAGCATAAATCTGCAGTCCTGCATTTAAATGCTTTGTTTCCATACATGCATGCAAAGCAAGTTCCAGCTGTTCGTCATGTTAAGTGGTTTCTGCCTGAAATGCTACATTTGTGCATGGATCTGTAATGGTGCCTGTTTGTTGTGGCCTTCCTAACAGCTGCCAGATCTGCTGAAGAAGAGTGCAAAGATCACATTTTCTTCTGAATTCAGTAGAGGTCTCCGAACAGTACTTGTATAAATGTAAGGAGAATCAAGCCCAGGAAGCCTGTAATTATCAGCTAAATAAATAATTTAATTAATACAAGCTATGGGCTAGATCCCAGTCTGACTTGGCAGTTTTATTCTGTTTCGGGGAGGTATAAAACAGTGCCAAAGCCCTCAGATCTAGCCTTTAGGGATTCTTCTTCTGTAAGAAAGTCCAGGTGTCACATAGAGGGGAAGACCTAGCCCTGTAGGTTAGCAAAATACGTCAGAAATAAATAAGAACTGACCCAAATGAATAGTTTTTTTTTCCTTCTATCTTCTCAAAAGCTCAGCTCAGTTCCTCACCCCAATCTCCCATCATTTTTTTTTCATCTTCGCATACCTCTAAATTTCCTGCCTTTTGGCTGGAACCAGACATGTAAGAGCCAAATACTGTTGTAGCTGTTTTTGTGTTGGTTCCAGCCCAATTGGAAGCAGGAAATGCTAAAAATCTCATGAGTAAGCCTCTTCTCAGGAGACTTCCACTCCAATTTTGCAGATTCATGAGTGTTTCATGCTTTGAGTAAAGCTCAGAGATGCAATCAAAGCCAAATGCTGCAGATATATAGGCATGACACATACAGGGAAGCCAGCTGTTTTGTATGTCTGCACCATCCCTTGATGGCTAGGTGCTTGCTTGAACCAGACTACTGCAGTCTGTTTTAAGCTGACTCTAAAATTATATTACTGCTGCACACCTCCAGAACTTGCTCTGCACTGCTTTCTCTGAGGGTTGGGATCGAGGGTCAAGCCATTCCTGGACCTGAGAGCAGGGACAAGAAAAAAAGTTAGCAGGCTGCATCATTCTCCATTCTAGCCTCACCTCTACTCCTTGAACTTTTTCTGTTTTACAGCACTGACAACTTCAGGCTGCAGTATACCTCTCTCTCAGTAACACTGTTTTCACTCCAGATGTGACAGACTTGTCCAGGATGGTGTAAGTGGCTGAAGACATCATTCATACTGTGTACAGTGGCACTGGCAAGAATTTAGCATTGGGTGTTTGTACTAAGGGCCAGATGGGCTCGGCTGTCCTAAACACAGCTTAGCTGCATGCTGTCCCTGCCCCAGAAAGATGTCAGTCCGGGATTACTTGGTGCTTCTCCAAGGCTTTGGTCCTTCAGCTTCATCTGTTCCACCAAGGCTGTCTCTGTGTTTTCTGTCTCATTTACGCTTATGTGTATTCTTGCTGTATCACTGCATCATGCCACTGCTGACCCTCTCTTCTGCCTTTGCCTCTCTCTTCCCTATGCACAAGAAGAGATCTTGCTTGCCTGAACTGAAAGTTAAGTTTCAGGCAGACCCTGCCTCCATGCAGGAAGCAGGAGAGACTTCAGCATTTAGGTAAACAGCTCCTTGCCTTCCCACAGGACAGCCGCTGGCACTGAAGACAAGCCCACTGGCTGCTCTTCATGTTGGTGATTATTTGCAGAACCTATCTTTTAGGCATTGCAGCTTGCTTAAAAGCCTAGCGTCCTCATAGAGCCCATGGAGAAAGAGATACTCTTCCCAAGAATGGTTCATAAGAACGGTCTAGCTCTGTTGCTGTCCTGGGTATGTCTACACTGTGAAGGCTTTCAGCCCACAGCCACAAGGCCCTTAGGACACTGGTAGAGGCTAGCTTGTGCTGACACTGCCCACTCAGAGACCTCCTAGAATAAACCCATCCATAATGCATAGCACTTGCACACATGTGAAAAACTCTTGGCTTGAGTTTCCTCTGGGCCCCAAGTAATGCCCTGAGGTCCTAACACTTATGTATTATTATCTTTTCTTTTTCTTTTCTGTTTTCCATTCCAGTCCTTAGAATAGTGTGAAGGCTGTCTCATAGCCCATCAGGAATAGCGTTTTGATGATGCAGTGCTGGAGAGTGTGTGTTACATGCCCTTGGGAATGGCAGGAGGGCACATGGAAGGGTGCCTAGGAGGTGATAGACACCTCCAACTGCCCTGATGCTGAGTGGCACTTGCACTAGCTGGGGCAGAGATGGGACACTCAAGCATTGTCTGAACCCCTCAGGACCTCTTCTGCCAGCTGTTCTCTCCTGGGGGCCTGAGAGCAGTTTTAAACTGATTTCTTCTGAGAAGAGCACTCGGAGATGACAGCTCTGCAAATACAGGTTCCTCTGCACAGTGAACTGGAGCACAGATTTGCTGATGGCAAGCATGTGTAGGGCAGCCCTTTTTGGCACTACCATGCAAGGGAAATTTCTACTGGCAGTAAAAACAATAAAATCTTTTTGAGAAAGGAGAAAAAAAGTCTGAGAATAACGTGGGGAGCCCTTGGAGGAACAGAAAGGGAAGAGTGCTGAGTTCTCTTCGTATCAATGTGATTTTTATCACTAGTGCACAAATAATCCCACATAATACCCCTATCCTCACTGTGTGCTCAGCAAACAGCATGGGCATACAAAGATTTATGGACCTCAGCCACTGTCAGCGAACCAGGGAGATTTGCTTCATGAGGCCTGTTTCTGGGGAAAAAAAACCTGAGAATGTGTTTCTTTGCCTGCTCTGGAGCTGATCAGAAGATACTGGTTTAATAAGACTATTATTTTGCATTGTTTGTGCAACATTAGCACAACATTAGCATCTGTTGAAACTGGAGACCCATTTTAAAGTGGCACTGTACCCAAACACAGTAAGAGACACTAGTCTCTATGCTTATCAGCTGAACAGACAAGATCCTTTCCAAATGGGGAATTGATACACATAGACGATGAAGTAATCTACCCCACAGATATTCAATATACAAACACAAGCATGACAGCCAGCTGCGATACTGAACCATGGTAAGAGATTTAACAACGTGGAAAACAATAGGCATTGTATACTGTAGGCTTATAAAACAGGACTGGATGAAAAAAGGTTCTTTCCTTCTTTTTTCCCTTGAGAAATGATAGATTTTTGTCAGACACAATTTGGCTGAAAACTGGAATATGTGCTGATTGGAATATCTTTTGCTTGGTGGCCTTCACTTATTTTAAGGAAAAATACAATTTTTTTCTCCTGGAAGCAGACACCTCTCACAGAGAATTTGTTTTTGACCAAAAAAAGAAAAACAATTTTCATTGAAAATCTGCTTTGATGGAAAATGCGGAGCCAGCCTCGATACCAAGTACCTTGTTGTAGGTACCTTCTTTCAGTTTGCTCTTGCATCCAGATCTGCCCTGACGTCTTGGGAATCCTGCACCGTGTTTTGGCCTTCATTTGAAAACCACCTTCTGCTCCTAATATGCTGTGGTCAGCTCCAGTAGCTCTAGTAGCAATCTTCCCAAATTTAAGTGTTGCAGTGTTGCTGGGAGGAGGTGGAGAAGGAGAGGGGAGAGAAACAGGAGGTGAAGGGTAGTTCAGCTCCCAGCTTTGGAAGACTTGTCTAGCTTTGGTTAAAAAAATTAAAAAGGAAACTAAGTTTTAGAAGTTGTGGTCATGGAGAAGAGCTAGAAAATGTGAAACTCGCAGGCTCAAAAACCACCCGTCCGCAGATGAGAATCCCTGATTTTCTGCTTCGTTTGTAACACTTGGGGTTGAGGACCCTGTCTGCGCCAGGTGTGCCACGAATGACCACGGGCAGCCATGGCATTTCCCCACCAGACCCTGGGAGCAGGCGGCCGGTGTTTGCCTGGCACCTGCCTCCAGGTCTGGCCCTGGGCCACTGCCACCCACTGGCTGCCCCCACTTGTGCATGGCCTCAGCATGGCTCCTGGAGCTGGGCCCCAGCACGCCAGCCCCATAGAGGAGGGGGAAGGAGCAGTCTTCATCCCCCTGCTGACTCGAGGGCCTTCAGCTTCCTCTCTTCTTCCCTGTCGGTGGCAAAGGTGGAAAGTCCATAAGAAGAAGCAAGGAGGACCTTGCAAGGACCATGTCTGGGCTTTTGTCTGGAGCAGCTCTGCTACAGTGACACCGGTTGCAAGCGAAGTGCCCAGCAACTGCATGGCCACCTCTCTTTGACCTGTTAGGAATACTTAATTTAGATATTCCACTCTGGTTTTGCCAATCTGAAATGCATTCTTTCTTTTCCAGCGTGAGCTAGCCTTGCGAATTTTCTCTCCACCTCAATCTCCCTTCCGTTTGAAGAGCAGTGTTCATTTCTTCCTGAGGAGCTTCTTCTACAGTAATAACACAAGAACAACCAGTTTTCCTGATCTTGGGTTACTCGCTCCCCTACCTTGAGCCGTGTCCATCTCCTGTCTGCTGCTCTGGGATACTTTTGCTGCAGGACTGATCACCATGAGTCCAGACTATATCTCAAATAAGCTCAGCCAAGGGGGTGTGCCTGCCCAGGACCATGGGTGATAGGGAGTGATTTTTGTGCTGTTTTCAGCTTCCAGGCATGCCTGCAAGGAGCACCGGCCTGGCCTGAGGTGCAGCAGGCATGGAGGTAGGCTTGGGCTGCAAAACTAGTGACTCTGGGGACAGCTGGAACAGACAGGAGTACAAACAGGAGTACGAGGGCAGAGGGGGGTTATGAAGTTAAGTGGAACTGAACAGGCAGAGATTACTTATTGCAGAAAAACATGAGCACATTCAGAGGGTCCAAGGACACGAGGTGCTTCCTGGCAGAGCCATGGGGAAAGGCTGAAAACTGCTGTGCTGGGAAGGTGCACCTTCGAGGACTATCCCCACACATCAGGAAGGCTGCGTGGACTTCTGGGAGTGCACTGAAATTAAACCTGAAGTTGACTGCAGAGGTAGCAGGGTGGAGTCGCTAGGCATATTTTTACCCTGGTATTGAATAATGTTTCTGTGAACAGACTCACATGCCAGTGTGCTAAAAATGGTGGAAGACTGTCATGTCTTAAGCTCTTTCATATCAGCAGTTCAACTCTTACTCCTAGGTACATGTCAATAGAACCCTACGCACAATGCTGTTGAAAACATGAACCGAATATATTTATGGATTTACAAAAGTGAGTATTTCTCCTCTGTTGAAAAGTGGGATCATTTAATTCTTAGAAACTACTGAGCACTTTATTGTGTGTATCAAGATATCTAGTCCAAATGCTCTTTATCAAAATAATTTTACAAATTCTAACACATTAGAAGAATATTTCAATCAAAGCTAAGACCAGATGTTGTGTGACATCAACTACATAAATACACTCAGATATTTTTCTCTTTGTTGCCTGTTACTTTGTGTGAGAAGTATACCACGGAGGAATGAAAAGGTTGTGACAAGCGTTAAAGAGAAAACTCTCAGCTTCAAATACTATATAAATATGGAAACATAAACACAGTTTTTAGAAGGACATGTCTCCAGGGGTCAGACTGGGTGGCCCTATTGGTAAGAAAAGCCTCATTGCACAGGGTGTCTTTCACATACAGTTACTTAGAGGACAACACACATTGTTTGTAAATTAATTCCATAGCAGAAAATGAGTTGAAAGGGTGAAAACCACAAAAATGTAGGCAAAAATGTTTTGCAAAGCTGCCCATATCTTTTGAAGTGAAATCAGTTGAATAGTTATGGTAGCATGGAGACTTGTTTGGGTGGAAAAGACCAGTGCAGTATATATTAATAGGAATGCCTAGCATCTCTGTCTTAGCATTGCTTGGGGGTTTTGTGTTGTTTTTCTCTTTTCCAGTTTACAGCATTGAAATCCTTGCACAAAGACTCCTTTGCTGAAATGCTGGGTGACTGAAGGATACGCCATTGGGACAGGATGCTTTCTTAATATGTGAGATTAGCGTGTAGTCAGCACACAGTGAACACTGTATATATTCCCTGCATCAGTGCTTCTAACTAGCCACTGAAAATTAACTACAGTGACTGTCAGAAAGGAAGAAAATTATTTGTGTTAAGTTTGATGTCAGACCTCACTGGTCAGTTATTAAGGAATTTGCTTTGGGACAGTCATCTTAGGTCATAAACTGTTCTCAATGTGAATTAATAAGCCTGCAAAGGTTGTAAGAAGTCTCTTTGACTGACTTGCGAAACTTTCTACATTCAGGATTGCCATTTAAGTTAGCGGGTACTCAGTGCTAGAAGGGACTATATATGGAATTGGAACGCATGTGAGCAGCCAATACAGATATACTTAACACTGAATCCCTGTCTGAAATGGCTGCTAAGCTAAGACCATCTGCGTATCACTTTTTAGGCTGTGGGAGAGCTTGAAACATTTTTATTAAGTGTTTATCAAAGCATGATATAGACCATCTGCCTCATGTTATCACCTATCCTCCATTTGTGACCAAAAAGGTATATCTAACACCAAACAGCTCTTTTTTCTGGTAATAGTTTTAGGAGGGCTAAAATTTATATTTCCTCTTGATCGCAGAGAGCTGTTTTTTGTATATGATTTCCAACTGCCCCTATCTTTCTTAAGTTCATATTCATCAGCAGACGATAAAAACAGTCTGTACTTTCTTAGCCTATTTTGCTTGCAGAGATACTTCTAAGCCCCCTCATGGAAGCTTTACTTCTGTCGTTGTTATTTTGTCCTTCTAAAGGTACCATACAAGCACTACCTTAGATTCAGGAGGATGTACATATGTATATACATACACACACACACACACACACACACACACACACATACATATAACTGTGTACAAACCGTGCTGATTACAACTGAATTGCAAGTAGCTCTTCTAACAGGGAATCCCCCCACCCCACCACATTACTGTGTGTTACTAAAGTAGCAGATGAGTCAGGTTTCCCAGTAAACAGCACCAGAAAGCAATGGCAGCGAGGAAAAGCAAGTCTTGCCACAAGAAGACCGTCATGCTTGCCTTTTTTGTCCCTTAAGTATGTACTAATAAAGGGAACATCAGTTACTAAGTTATTACTTAAGGGACCAGAGGTAAATCAGGGGGATTGCAATTGCCTTCCACACAAACAGGGAACCCGGAGCATTTTCTGAGCCATTAATTCACTAAGATTCTCTAGCAGGGAGTTAAAGTTTCACATATTGCATCATCAGAAAAAAGCTACCATTGGCTAGTGAATTCCCCAGGGATCCACCGTGGCAGCAGCAGCTTCTGGGAGCTCACTAACCCTTTCCTGTCTGTTAAGCACGTCGCGCATTTCGGAAAATAACAGAAGGGCAGATGATAGCATTCAGTAACTGCCCCTTCTACAGAGATAAAAAGATACCGGTTAGGGCTGTGTGAGGAACTGTTTATTGGTTTGGCTGCCAAGAAGTAATTTTCACCCCAGAAAAAAATAAAAACAGGCAGCAAAACTGGTTTAGTTTTACCTGGCATTTTCTTCCAGTTTTCGTAGCTTAAGTAAAATCCTGCATCTGTTTTGGACCAAGTGGAATATTTCACATGAGGTGAAAGGACATTGTCCCCTTTCAGATCCTAATGAGCAAATCGAAGGAGAGGAAGGGCTAGATGGGAAAAACAGCTCGGGGAGCAGAGTGAAGGGGCCACTCTAATCCGAGGGTCCGATGTCCAGGGCATGCAGCCCCCTCCAGTCCCGTTCTACGGTGGGGCTGGGGGGGGGGTGGAGGGCGCCAATCTGGGGGACCAAGACAGCGGAGGAAGAGGAAATGTGGAGGGCAGCTGAGCCCGGGAAATCACAGCCAGCTTTCTCAAGTGCTAACTTTTCTCAGTTTGAAGTTGAGAATTAGCAAATTATTTTAGGACAGCTGATTTGTTTTCAACCAAATTGTTTCTCAGAAAAACAACTGCATAGGTCTAAGATGTGTAGTATTAAAGATCATGACTCACTGAATAGCAATCGGCTCCTAAATAGTTTCTGCCTAAAATTGTACAGCTCCTTCTGCAGTATTATACCAAACCTTTCAAGTACATAGATGTAGCAAGATTTGGAAGCTAATCCTGAAGGTGCTTCAGATTTTAATCCTAAAAGGTCCCAAGAGCTCAGATAACAGATATTTTAGTAGGCTAGCAGAAAGGGCAGGACGTGGGAACTCTATGTATGGTGGCAGGAGGAAAACAGAGGCAGGGCTGAAGATGCCTCGGGAGTGACACCTGAGACAACAGCTGTATATGGCAGGTTTGATAAATTTAGATGGGAAGAAAAGAAACCAGAGAGTAGGGAATGGGGAGCTAGGGGCTTGCAGAAACACTTTGGTATTTCAAGTGAGGGTTTGAAGGTAGGAGCAGATATCTATTCCTCAGTATTCCTGAATTATGTCTTCACTGTACATATGCGTTAGATCTGCTTTAGATCTGCATTAGCTCTGTTCCTTGTTGCCTGAAGTTCTGACCTGTGGTTAATAATCGTTACGTACTTTTTTTAAAAGTAGGAGTAAAGAGGTTGCAATAAAATTAAAATGAAAAACTACCTGAATTCCTACTTCTCTCACAGAGTAAGTGCAGAGAATTGTACTCTTTGTAAAAATGCAACGAGAAGCTGCCCCCCCCCCCCCAGGATGCACGGTATGGTTTACACGCAGAAACCGTTCATGTTTCATTTAAGCTGCCTTTTAAATCAGTCCAGTTAAAATTAGTTGCTTCTGTCCATTCTGGTCAAGCAGGTCATTTGGTTTAGCTTAAGCCCTTGAAGAATCGGCTGCAGTGGAACGAGCATTAAGCCACTCACAAACCAGCATAAGAGTGTCTGTACTTAGAGCTGTCCCAAGTTAGCAAAATTGTTTTAAAAACACACCCTTGGTTAAGCGGTGCACGTCAGCGTGGATAACGCTTGAGTGTCGGCTGCCCGTGCGCTGTGTTTCCCTGCCTGCAGCTGATGGCACAGCTCTGAGCTGAAGCCGTATTCCTCACATTGATTAAGGTGATAATGATTGTAGCAGGGAGCAACACGCAAGCCCTCGGAGTGCCTAAACTCAGCATTTGGCAGATAAGTGAAGGAGGCACTCACTTTGAATAAATTTGCTTTAAATTGCATTTATTTGTGATTCTTACTTGCTCTTAATAGCTTGCGACCCCGTTCTGGATTTGAGAAGTCTGCAAAGTGGTGTTGCGGGGGAGGTTTCTTCATTTATAAATCTATTTTACAATCTTTTGCTTCACTTCTAAAGCAGACAGATTGATGGAGTAACTACTGTACGACGGTGCTACGGTTTTAGAAGTGCACCTTCTGTTACATTTTGGTGTGGTTTTGTTTTCACACACTGGCTATTTTTTTGTTGAAGTAACTTTTTTCCCCCTAATACCTCCAGCCACAAAGTAGTTTCATCTCAGCAGATGTCTTAAGCGTAGTTCAGCTGCATCAGCAGATATTCCGGTGATGGTATTGCTCCCCTGTGACTCTCAACAGGGATTTTATTTTTTTTTATTTAAGTGCTGGCAACATGGTTTATTTATAACAAGGAACATATTTCAAGAGCATTTTCTATATCCATATCTATTTCTTCAGTCTTTATCTCAGTAAATAGAACTTTGTGTTCACATTCAGATTTTTCTCCCCCCTCCTTCCCCCCCCCATACAGCAGCACGGTTAAGAAGTGTTTGGTGAAAGTGCTGTTTGACCGGTATTATAGTCTAGAGCAGACTCAGCGGCACTATGCAAACATTTTCTTTACAGCATTAGTTCTTTCACCTACCAGATATATCAAGCTAAAAGTTCGTAACACTGCTTTTTTCCCTCATGTGTGTTTCAATCTTTCTGACATCTGGAAAAAGTGGTTTCTGACTTGGTCCTTCCTGCATAACTTCTGTTTAAACTCGATTCACAAAAAGATATAGTGTTTGCCTAGAGTTTGGGTGATTAAGACCATTTCTCCTTTTGCCTGGCAGCACTACAACTCTTTGGTAGAAGGAGCCCCAAAAGAACTACTCTGGGAATTGTCACATTTTATGATGTATGAGCTTCTTTTTCTTTTTAATTTTACCACAAGAAAAGAAAGAACAGGCTTCCATCTGCGCAGATCTCCTCAGCCCCTCCGAAGGTCGAGGCTCAAAGCTGGTTAACTGTTAAAATGAAAGGCCCAAATCCTGCAGATTTCTCCCAGGCAAAATTCCCGTTGACTTCGGTAGGTGCTTGGCTTGTTTAAATTTGGAGGGTCAAATCCTGAACACATGAATAAACTGGCCTTGTTGGAAGATCTTGCCCTCCCTGTGGACTGGGGCTGGGAAAGGGTATTTTCCCTGAGAGGCGGACGAGAGCACTGCTAATGCAACTCTTGGGTTACCGCAACAGTTGACACCCTTTTGTCTCCTTTGGGGGATTATTTTTTTTTTTTAATCAAAGAATTCTCACAGCTGCAGACCCCCTGGCTGACCTCCATTCCCGTTTTCTCTGTGCACCATTCCCGAGCAGAAATGGGCAAGGAGCCAGTCACCTCTGTGCCCCCAGGCCTGTCGAGTCCTCATGGTAAATTCGGAGCCAGAAGAGTTGGTTACGTCATTGGTCCAGAAACTAGGGCAACACGTTATGCTAGAAGTTTCCACTGACATAAAACAACCAAAGTGGAAGAGCTTCAGCTTCTGCTCCTTAGCTGCAAGCAAAGGCAAAGCTGATTGAGATAACTGAAATTTGTCTCTGTGGTAAGCTGGTCTGGAAGTCCCTTCTGGTGTGAGTTTACCTATTTATAGCAGCTGAATGGGGGCAATTTCCACATGCAGGCAAGCTCCGTCCTTCTCGTGCTTCTGGATAGAGGAAATATGAAGGGCACTGGAACGCAATTGCCCACAGTGCAAATTTGTTAGCAGAGCCCTAAGCATGGGTTTCACTTGGGTCAACAATCATGCTCTCAAGCTGGTCCTGGCTGATGGTGCTAGAGTTAACACAGGTGAGGAACAACTCCAAGGGAGCTGTTTGGATGTGGCCACCCCATTTTGGGAAGTAAGGGAAGTTTGTAATACAGAGGTGGGCTGCTCCAGGCCTGCTGGCCTCAGAGCCAGACACTGGTCCTGTGCACGTTGAATTTACTGATATATTTATTAGTAAATTATATAGACTTGAGTGCCCTTAATATTTCTGTTATGGACATAGGAAAACATGAAAGAAGAAGCTATAAGTTCCCAGTCAACTTCCTTGAAAGTCTTCCTGCCTATCCATTGCTTAAAGGCACACTCATTTACTGTGTTCATCTCGAGATAGGACTGTTTTAAAATGCTGGTCAAAAGAATAACGTTTTTCTCTTCTTGCTCTCAGCACTAGATCCTGTCATGATTAATAAAGCCATTTAAAGAACATTTTCCATTTCTCTTTTCCAGCTGCCCTACCTTGTCCTGACCTTGAATTAGTTAAATGAAACGGTGACCTTCCTGAATGTGCCTTCTCTTTCCATGTTGTAATTCCAAACTCTGTATTCTGCCACTTAAAAAATAATTATAAGGTTTAATTATCCACCTCCAGTGCTGCTTTCCCTTCCTTCATGACTGCCTTGTATTTTCACAGGAGCACCATGGTGGATGGTAGAAATGAAAGAAGAGTGAACTTCTCCTCCCCATTGTCCATAATCACAAAACACAGTCTGACCATTCAACTGAAAAAATCTTCAGCGCAGGACTTTTGAGACCAGTTGTTATTTTCATTCCCAGTAGTGTTACCTTAGTATAAAACTGATGCAAAGCAGGAGATAATCAAACCTCTGTCCTTCATACAACTCTCTAAAATGTCTGGGACAATTCTGTTTATAAATAATACTGATAATGTGCATTATTTTATGCACCCATAATAATCTCCTTTTGATGACAGGAAGGTTTCTTGGGGAGAAGGTGTGGCTAAATGATCTGTTAATTGATGAGTTTAGTTGTAGAGCTAGCAAGGCAGGCACTAGTTATTTGTATGTCCTTAGCAAGCGACTGTCAAAGGACCATGAAGGGTTAAGGGACCATTATGTAGCGATGGCAGGGCTAGCTGGGGAGGGTTCTGAGTGCCAGCCACCTCCCAGAGCCAGCATTAGCTCTACCGCGGGCCTGCTTGCAGCTGCATTCCCGCTGCTGGCAAACGCCTCCTGCCCTTGCATCATCTGGACTCCTCAGGGAGAATCCCACATGCCTTCAAGCCTTCCCGGCCTGATGCGATAACCGCAAGGGCAAATGGGTAGCCAGAGACCTGGGACCTGTGTCTGTACTGGAGGTAAATTTGCTCTTGGGTGGCACTGTAAAACCTGGTAAGAGATTAAGTTTCTCCCAGGGAATAACATCAGGATTTCTGTGGCCTGGCTGTGTAGGTGTTCTTCCAGATAAGTGATGAGGACTGCTGCTTCCTCAGAGGTACCCTTTGGGGTACCCTCGGCAGCAGTGCATATGGAGCCACTTGGGATGTCAGCAGCACAGTATTTGCTTAACTGGATTGAAGCCATGAGACTCTTAGCAATGGTGATGACTGAGCTGGAGATGGCAGCAGACCCTTATCATGAAAAAGGAGGCCTGTGGTTTCAGTCCGCCTTTTTAAATTGTCTGTTTCCAGAATGTCCAAGGTGCCTTTTCTGAACTCACATACTGAGTTGACTCCCCTGCAGTTAATCCTACTTTATTGTGGCGTAAATGCTATCATTACCTAGAAAATAGCCTGCTGGCAGCTCTGGAAAAGAAGTCCCTTTCATCCACAGACACACTGACCTCATTGTTTTAGGTAGCTGGAATCTACATTGTTGCTGTCCAGGTGCAAATCCTGCCCATGGTATTTATTTGATCAGCTCTAATAGCTCGGTGAAATAGTTCCTTCTGTGCAGTTAAGTGAAGTGAGATATTAGGAGTCTCATGATAGAGCCTTTAAACATCAACAACAGCAATAGTGGATGCACTGTTGTTTCACATACGCTTTCTGCCATCTCGACTATATAGGCCTGACTCCTAAATCCACATTCATGCCAACCTACTTGAAAGCCTCCTCTGAAAGTCCTGGAGTCTCAGCACAGGGCTAACCTGTCGATTGCCTTCAGATTGATGTATGGGCTGTTTCACCCATCTGGGAAGACAAATGAAGTTCTTTGCATCACTTTGTTCTGGCCCGTGGCAGCACCTGCAGGAACTGCTGCTGCCCCTTGCCCGTAGAGAAGCCAGCCCTCCTTCCCCTGGCTCAGCCTCCTCTCCCTCTGATATTCTGTGCTTGGTGGTATCTGCAACCTGTTGAACTTTCTGAGGGTTCAGTATCTTCACCTTCTCACTGGAAGCTGTCACAGAAATAATCCACTTTTCCTTCTCTTCTTAATACAGAGGGGCAAATGTACATTGTTACTATTCCACCAAGTACCGGGAGACTTGCCGCAGAGCTGCACCACTCAGAGATATGGTTCGTGCCTACACTGAGATGGTGGTATTTTTTTACTTGCTGAAAGTAGCAATACTGTTTCCACATCCCTAAATCTGGTAAGCAGCATGCAGTTAAATTCATATTTTTCTCTGCCTTTTGGTCATTTTTTCCCTTGATTCTGTTTCTGCTCTACGTGGGACAAATTCAGGTCTGACAGATGAAAGTCTAACTCCATTGAATTAAAAAGAGCCACGTCTATTTTCATTTCTCCTTTGTAGGAGAAATTTCTGCTTTGTAGGAGAAATTTTGTAGAAATCATCTCTCCTGTCTTTTGCTTAGAAATTGACCAGATAATGTTCTCTTTAACATGATAAATGCAGGATAATTCCAGAAATAAGAGTTTCTGTGCATTTGTAAAACAATTTGGCCTCCTAAAGTGTCTGAATGTTTATGCAGTGGGAGAGGGGAAATTTAAGGAAGTGGCATGTTACATCACAGCAACAAAGAATTTCAGCAGGTTGTATAATATTCTACTTCCACTCCTTCCTCTAGCATCCTTGCGAAGAAGTGGCATTCAGGCTTTAAAAAATATATTTAGCAACAAAATCCAGACCAATTAAACAAGGCTCAGTAGTGTCTGTTTAGGATCATTACTGAAAGCTGGTTTTCACTCGGTTTAACTGAGAAGGCTTTACAGCACAATAAGAGTGGCAAGGAAAAATTATCAACCTGATCATTAAAAAAAAAAATCACTAAATAATAGCATTGAACTTTTTACCGACAAAACAAGGTTCTGAAAGTAATGTGGAAAAAGTGATTTCATTTCAACACCTTTTAGCCAAAAAACCATATGCTGCTTTCAGTGCAGCCTAATAGCTGAGCTTCTTAGGGCACTAACTAGCCTTGAGAGTCTTCACATCTTCATGTCCGTGGTTCGACTGCTTCTCGCAAGTTAAAACTACAGCTGTGGTGAAGGGTGAGTGCTGGAGCCCTGCCAGGAGCTGGGTGAGATTTGTTAGTAGAGCACTGGTACCCTGGAAGAGGGCAATGTTTTAAATGAATGCAAGAAAGCCACTTGATGCAAGATCTAAAATGAGCTTGTTGGCACCTTGGTAAGTTTTAGGTGAATAAATCCAAATCTATGATCCCTGAACTCTTTCTTTCAGCAGTTTCCTCATCTGGCCCTTTCCCTTTTGTCCTGGAAAGCCTCTAGTTGCCAACAGATCCGGGTAGCCCCTTTGGGCCTTTGCCTGAGCTGCACCACGTTCCTGACCATCAGAGGAGTATTTCTCAGGGTCACCTAAGGGGTGTGATTGTAGAGTGTGCTCCATGCACAGCGAATGTGAAACAAAGGGGTGCTCACAGTGCACAGTCCTTCCCTTGTTAAAAAAAAAAAAAAAAGAAAAAGTGTCAGCACCTTTATGTATTAGGCTGGGAGTTGGATGCAATGACTAAGAGTCAGTAAAGCTGGGTTCACCCCTCTCATTGGCCTGAGGGCATTCAAACCCGCATTTACTGCTGAACTGGGGAGTACTCTGGATCATATCTTTGAAAGTGAGTTTGTGTGGGAGGGCTCGTTCAGCCCTTCCTACTGAAGCAGAGCTATGGTGTAGCAAACAACACAGGATTCATAAAACAGGAATGAAAATCAAGAGGGAAGATGACTCAGTCTGCTAGTGGTGAGGGCGCTCAGCTGGTGGAGTGCACCTGGGGCTGATCTGTGCTCCCAGGGCTTCTCATAAATTTCCGTTTAAACAGACCCTGGATTAAAAAGAAATAGCCATGGGATCCTGTCTGCTAGGTTACAAGGTCATATATCCTCATGTTCCCTTTTTCTGGATGAAGCTTTTGCAAATGTTGTTGTGTATGTGCAGGATGAGGCAGGATGCCTCCTGGAGACTAGTTTGGTGGCAGGAAGAGAGGTGATACGTGGATGGAAGCCCTACAAACTGCTTCACAGCCAAGTGGCTATTCATAGGAGAAAAAAAAAAAAAAGCAGGCATTTCCACTATACATCTCCAAGGTTATTAAAAGAGTGGGACTAGGTCTACTTTTCCAGAGAACATTGGCAAATCCCATGGAGCATATTGCAAGTGTTGAGTAGATAGAGGCACCTTCTGCATTTGATGTGCAAGCTCGAAAGCAGGCCAGCAGTTCAGACCCACAGATGTGACTCGAGGCTCCTATTGGTCCCTGTGGAGTGTGGGTTCTGGGTTTTGAGGACAGGGGGTTAGATTATTTTTCTGTGGCCACAACTCTTCTCTAGCTGAGGGAACCAATCTGGGTTTTGGATTCTGTCCTGGAGACCAAGACCCCTGTAGAAGTGACAGCGTCCATCTTTATCTGGGCATGGCCTTTGGTGAGTGCCTTTGAGTTGCGGTGTGAGCCCCACCACTGAACACAACGTGCCGTGCCATCTACTTCTCTCAACCCGCCATTGTCACTGCTTGGTAACTAATGCATATAATTTTGACTTTATACAATGCAGTGCAATATATTTGGCTCAACAGTTTGAAAAGGGTCTGCCCTTTGTCTCTCTTTATCGGTATTATCTGACACTGAGTTATGAGCTGCTAATGACCCAGAGATAATGAAAGTCCTGTCTCAGAGAGCTCACAGTCTGAAACACTGATGCAAGGAGATAGGAGAACCACTCAAGAAATCCAGGGGGAAGAATAATCTGTGTTTGAGCATAATATATATTTTAATTACTGTTTGTTTGGTTCTCTGATAGGGAACATGGAGGAAAAAAGCTTTAAGGAGAGTTTTCAGTGGACTGAGGGCGGTGATTTCATTTTCTTCGGCTGAATTCCCTCCCCTTAGCTTTTCCTTCTCAGAGTACTGGCACATTGATAAGTGTTGATGGAAAACACTGTCTTTTATGCCTAGTGTGGGTGTGCATGTTGGGGAGAGTATATCGAAGGCACTGCATCCAAGTGCCAGGAATGCCTGTGGTTCCCACACTCGAAGAACCAGAAAAAGTCTCCCTCTGGAGGACCAGCAGTGTCAGAGGGTGCGAAGCAAAAGAGAAGGTAGGCCATGGCTTGATCTCTCCTCTCTCCTGTCTCTCCCCCAGGTTTTGACTAATTTGGAGAATCTAGCAGGGTCACCTAGGTTAGGAGTTCGGTGGCCTGGGATTGCCTTCTGAGATGTTTCTCTCAGGTATCTTCATGACGAAGTCCTGCAGACTTTGCTTAGGCCAGCCTCCTGTTGAAGCCTGTTGGCCTCTTACTCTTCTCAGTTAAAACAAGACAATGATTCTCATCTAAATTATTCAAGGTTTACACTGGTATGATCTGGAGCAGAAGACGGTGCAAGTATCTTGCAGATATGCCAAGAAAGGAGGCAGTTCTATGTGAACACATTCATTATACATGTTACCCTAGAGAAGCAAGCCACTCTCCCTGCTTGCCACTTCAAAGGAGCAGAGTGGGTCTGTTAAGAGAAAGGCAAAGTCCTCAAGATGCCTCCAGGGAGAATAATTGAGATTTCATTGATTTGCACGGACAGTGATGGAGACAGAAATCTCATGCTTGATTTTAAGTTTATACAGCACCCTTTTTTCAAGCATGCTGTTGTATGTGAGTCTGAAATCTTCAGCTAAACCACTGTAGCCCAGCAATGAGGCTCCATGATCTTCACAATATGCCTTTGTTTTTGTTTTTATAAGTCAAGAATATGCAGCTGATGAAAGACTGCCACAGATTCCCTGCAGAGCACTCGTAGTCTGAATCTTTCTCTCATGCCACCAGAATGAATCAGTCTGCAGACATCAGTTTTTAGCAAAGATGCTTTATTACTAGGACTGTGGCACCCACTAGAATGAGGAAACTCATTACTTTTAGAAAATTATTCTTATGTTTGAAGTTCTTTCACAACCCCAAACTGAAGCAATTGCAAAGCTCCACATTTCTTTTTTAATGAGAATGAATGCATTGGATATCTTTAATTGGACAGAGGTGAAAATGTATTAATTACCAGAGGATGATTTTCCATCTTGAAGTAGTGCTACAGAAACACTGGCCTGAGCTCCCCATGGTGATAAAGCATCCTGACATGTTGACTAACAGCCTGTGTGCCTGCTGGATCAAAAAGAATTGGTGGGTATTTCCAAATCTTCGCTATCATGAAGTACCATGAACAGAAACAAGTGTTATATACCTTTGGAATGCTATTTGTTAATATTACATAGCACTTTTATCCAGCTTCACCAATTTACACATGAAAAATAATTGATTGTTGTATTTTTCTGTGTTTCCATACCATCCTTATTTTAGCAGCAGCTGTCTTGAGGACAGAGGCAATAGGCTGTTTAAAATCTTGTTACTTTCATTTTCAAGTAGAAAACGCTTTTTGCCGAGTCTAGGAGTTTATGAGAAGCTTGGTTGCTAAAAATCTTACTGAAACTGAAAGAGGGGAAGGAGAGGAAGGTGATAATCAGAACAGCCTGATTTTTAAGTGGGACTGTCAGTTAACTTATTCAGTCTGAGTTCCTTTCTGCTGTTGTCTTTATCAGCTGTTGTTATTCCCTCATCTGTTACAAACGACCAAATAAATTAAATGCAGAAAAACATTGCATGTCAAAAAATATTGACTGAAATTCAAAGTGGTTGGGAACAGTTGCAGCTCCTGTGGCTTGAATAGGGAACTAGCAATTGTTCATGACAGCAAAAAAAGCCCAAGCATGGAAGGCCCATGGTGGAATTGAAAGGTTATTGACATCAGGGTTTGCAAAAATATTGGAATTTTATTGTTAACAGAAGATTTTGCATTTCTGTGCTGAATGTACCCTTTTGTGCCTCTAAACACTGCTGGAGGCTTCAAGGACACTCTAGGTACTTGCTGGTTCTGATCAGTTTTATTTTTAGGTATGATAACTAAAGAGCAGCTAGAGGAAGTCTGGTTCTGTTGGCCAAGGTGATTTAGTCAGTGGAGAGTGGTAATATTAACTTAGTTGTCTCTGCCCCTCCCAGATTTCCTTTATCAGCTTGAATGGTGCATTAGCTTATTGTTTTGAACACTTGCATGAAAATTACACAACAGACAGTGTCTGAAACTGTTCAAGTAATTAGTCTATAATCTTTTTGCTGTAGCCGCATCTTTTTGTGTGCTTGTGTGATATTAACAGTAGCTCTTGAAGTAAGGAAATAATGTTGTGTACTCACATCATGGGTGCATATATCAGTCCTTTTCTCCACTTCCAGCTCAACAAAATTTAACAGAGGAGTGAAAGGCTCAAAGGCAAGAAGTTTCTGCAAAAGGTCTGTAAGATGTATGCCCAAAGAGCCTATGAAACCCCATGTATTTGACCTCCTCTATGGCCTATCTTCTCTTTCCAAAACGGATGTGGGGCAGAATGATTCATGGGGCAGCTGCAACGTGGTGGTGGGCCAGACTATGGAAAAGTGTTTCCCTCCTGACCAGCTAGCTGAGCAATCAAGATGGGTCCGTACTGGGCAGCCAAACTGTCCTCATGTAGCCCTGGCCCCTACGAAGGTTCTGATGTCTTTCGGCCCGCCAGCAGGCTAGACAAAGCTGTTAAAAGATATGGGTGGGGGAAGAGAGAGTGGAAGGGACATGGTGTTGTGGTAAGGGGCTTAGGAGTCCTGCAATGTGCAGAGATGGGGGGCTGAGGTTATTGTGGTGGGGCTGCAGGTGGTATGAGGATGAGTTCATTGTTGTGATTCATTTGAAGATTCAGTCAACCATGAAGCATAAATCTAGAGGAAATCAGAATTAATTAGTGATGAAGTTCATAGAACTACTTGTTGACAGTATATAGCATTCCTCTGCTTAGTTTTCTTTGCCCCATCAGGTTCTTCTTTTCAGACCTAGTTATATGAAAGGTCATCTTTTTAACCCCGAAGTAGTTACGTAATGGCTTTATATGATAGATTGCTCTGTATCTTAACTTAATGACAGTGGCACTTGAAAAATGTGGTGGTGATGTATGGATGAGAAAAACATGGCTTAGATTCTGGTCTCATGCCAGGGTCATGTTAGTCAGGCATTTTGTTTTACTGTGTTCAAATACCCATATAGAACCCATCAACACTGCATGCACTGCACCTGATTTCAGCAATCAGTTTAGGCGGTTTATTGGCCTAATTCTGATCTAATGGTAAGATAAATCAGGAGTGATTTGATTTAAATTGACAGAGATAGAGTAACATATTTAAGATGGTGACATCAGAATTCAGCTCCTATGGTCTCATCTGACCTCACTGTGCTCATGCAATAACTGGAAGAACTGCTGCCTATTTAATGATAGACTCTTTGCTTTTTTTGACTTTATACAATTTTTTATGGCTCTCTCTAAAGAGTTGGAGGCCTTTTGGGAAGAACTGCAGGTTTCAGGCCCCCATTTATCCCCAAACCAGGGATAATGCTGGTAGCTGAAATGTGAGCTTCTCTAGAGCTCTGTAAAGGACCTCCACTTGGTCCCAGAGGGCCATTCTCTCATGGGGTAAGAGGCAGCCTGAATATAGCTTAGTTTTCTGAGTTGGCTTTAAAGCTTATGATTAGCGAGCCTCACGTTGAAAGGGTAGATGTGCTTTCCCCCAACTTTAACTTTTTCTGAGATACAAGTCAAGCATGGTAATATGTTCTACCTCAGTCATCCTAACAGTCCCCTTTTGGCTTTAAATCTGGTGATTCTGTTAAAGCCAGTGGTGTGGAACCATTGCAAAACTGAGCCGCTATGGGCTTTCTTACTTGTGGTGGATATCCTCCATTTTGTTTTTGCTGCTTACCTCAGTTTCTGGTGGTTTCTACTTACTTATATTCAGTGATATTCATCTTTGCAGAGATTATTCTTGTAACTGTGCTGTAATCATTCATCAATTTTCATTTTTTGGGAAAGATGCTACTGGCTAGAAACACCTACCTTCTACAGAGAGACAGCAATGGCTCATACCTTTTGCTAGATCTAACAAAGTGTGTGTTAGACATGAGTCAGAGATAATTTCTCTGCCTCTTGATGAAGAGCGTTGGCATCTGAATTTAGTGTGACTCAGCAAAGAGCCCTGTAGAGCTCCTCAGCGCTGCCATCCTGTTGCGCTGGCAGGCTGATTCACACAGCTTCAGTGGAGATCAAGGATTTCCGATAGCATTTCATTTGAGCACAGGTCCAAGAGCCCTCAGTAGCACTCCTTCTCAAGGAGGAGAGCCCACTCAGTGGGAGGGAATGAAATCATGTTACAATCAGTGTTTTTACTTTTAGCTAGTGAAAGTTATCAATCCTGTTTCAAAATAAGTTTTACTGTAACGTGGTATCTCAACTGTTTTAAGGCAGTTTTGAGGTTAAAGAGAAGGGTGAAAAAGCAAGAAGCTATCTAAAAGGAAAGATGGAAAGGTGAGCAAGAAAAACACTAATTGAAGAGCATGATGATACTATTTCAAGATAGGCACTCTTGCCATTGAGTTGAGGAAGGTTTTGCTAGCAGAAGATGACATCATGTTTTCTTCCTGAAAGACCATTTCAGAATATAACCATATTTACTACCAGTAAACAGGTAATACTCACTTTCTCTTATAATGTGCTACTACTCAGCAGCCTTTAGAAAGAGTTGCTTTGTATTACCACTTGCCTGAGAGCTGTTCTCCTGCCCTGATGAATGCAATGTCTGGGTCATGCTCTGTTTTATAAACAAAATGTTCTATTTCTGTTTCATGTATAAAATGTGAGATGGCTTACCATGGGAGTTTGATTAAAATAGTTGAAAAGACCAAGAATTGCTTGTGTGGGATTAGTTTTGCTTTGATATCAAAGACCCTTTGGCTTTGACTTTTTCATCAGAAGGGAGAACTGTGCTGATAAACTACTTCAGTCTCCGTCTGCCTCAAATAGCACATGGGATGTGAGAAATGGTCTGAGGATTTTGGTCTGGAGACTGCTTTTTCCCTGCCAGGTTAATGTCAGAATGCTACAAAAAGCTTTACGTAGCATTTGGGCCAGTACAGAGTCAAGTGGGTAGTTTGTCTGAAGGTCTAAATGCTTTCAGCCCTCCCAAATGCACACCTGTAGGTCACTAAAATGCACCCTGTCTTGCCGTATTGCTGTTAGATACTGCTCTGTACTGAGAATTTGCATGTAGTGATGCCAGTGCTAGTGGTAGGCATCTTATAAGTACTAGCTCTGCCTGTAACATGTTTGTTGCATTTCCCTATGATGTGTCATGTGCTGTGTATTTCCTACACTCGAGTTTCTGTTAGTTCAAGAAGTAATAACCATACTGGTATTGGGGCCAGATGAAAAGGGCTCTGCCCAGGGTATTGCCATGAACTGCTGGCAGTCAATATTGGGCACTGCATGGCCAGCTTGCTATAGTATGTACTACCAAAAGGATTAGAGAAAGTAGAAGAAGAATTTAAGATTTTCTAACCAGTTTATTAAGATTCCTTGGACAAAACTCATTTAAACTCATGTTTTTCAGAAACCCAGTCACTTTTTCAAATATAGCTTATAGTCTCTCTATATAGGGGTTATACCTAAATGTTCAGTTTCAGGTATGTGACCAAGAACACAATCTGTCTTTTAGTTTTCTTTTAAGAAGATGGTGATAAGTTGGATGGTAATCCCTTTCACCTTTATACCATACTCATCTCCATAGTGCTTGAGTGTTTTTTACTACTGCTCTTCAAGTAACTTCGGCTGCATGCTTGTTCTTCCAGTTTCTGAGGGAGAGAAACGTGCATAATGAAGAGTTTTGAGTTTCAACTATATGAAATGTGTATGTGTTTCTGAGTTCATGTGCACACACCCAATCTGATGTATTTATATCTAAGTTACTTAATGATCACATGTGTCACTGGAATTTGATTTGTGTGGTACAGTCCAATCAACTGATACTTTGAAAATTTGTTTCAGGTTCTCTTATACTTCAAACTTAGTCATCTTGCATGGGATGGTAGCCAAGAGGTTTCATTGCTACATGATGTACTATGAAATCAACACACAGTACAGACTAAACTAAAACTGGTGTTAGATAAACAGACCCAAGCAAGGAATAAGCCTGGATGACCTGAATGGATGTGTCATATATTGCCATGAGTTATTGATGACCTTTCATAATTCACAAGTGGCTCAGGTTCCCTCCACCACTTCTGAGCTATGAGATCATTAATAATGTGTGGAAATAAATAACACATCTCGAGTCAGCTCATTGTATTTCCTATTGCTCTCTCTTTCCCTATATGTATGGTATGTATGTGTATAATATTTATTTCAGAAACAGCAAAATTCCCACCAGCAGCTGTTGAGAAGAAAGTTATATCTCATAGTTATATCATTGGAGAGCTATATTTCATAGCTGTGAGGCTACAGTCATAAAATATAGCCTTTTAATGTGTTAAGAAAACTCAGAAAAACTTCCACAGTTGTTTGAACCAATAGGGCTATTGTATTCAAATGAACTAAACTTTACAGTACAGTCTACATTTACTGGGTCAAATTCTACCCTGACTTACACACTGAACACACTGGGAATTGCAAAAGGCATCAGTCAGTACAAAATCGACTTTGTAAACCCTCTGGGTATCGTGCAATTGCACCAGGGATGAATTGGTCCAGCAATTAAGGTCTTTTGACCCTAAATGTGCTGTAGCTTCAGTTATCCTTTGCCAAGTCTTCTTTCTTTTAACTTGGAGTTATGTGACTCTCTCAGCCAAAAGCTAAACTGATCCCAAGCCCATTGAAGTGAAATCTTTCCATTGAATTCAGTAGGCTTTGGATCAGCTCCTAAGAGCAGCTGCCATCTTGGAAAAAAATCTATGTGAAAATTGTCCTTGATTTCACTATTAATGACCTTTGCACTTCAGTTACTTTATTCCCATATTTTTCCAATACTGTATGTAAATGCTGTTTTCCATTCTTCATTGTTCATGCAGCTTTCACGGTCTGTTCTCATCAGTGGGTTTCTTGGTGTGCTAATAAGAAAAATATTGCTGTTTGTAATATCTTCTTTCATCTTTGTTTTTATTATTTTTTGAGAATGTATTCATTTCTGTGGGTCAGTAATGCCAATGAAGGAAGTCTTGTTGTATCTCTCAAACTTCCTGCTCAGTTTCTGATGGGGTCCTCCTGGAAAATGCTGTAATACTTGAACCAATAAGACATATTCGGGGTGGGAGGAAGTAAGCTAATGGGTATTAGGTTATGTGGTAAAAAAGCTCATCTCTGGAAGCAGGGGGACTCGTATTACCCACCCAGAGGAAGGGGCACCCTGTACAGCCCCTCCCAGGAAAGCATTGGCCCCGCGGCCCAGGTGTGAAACCCATCACGATGAGTCACTGGGGCGGCTCTCCGGAGCACTGCCCGGACAGAACGGGGGGTTACTGCCGAGGGGTGTGGGACACATTGTGGGATGCAGGGAGAGAACATTTTGAGATTGTGCAAGACTGATTATGGGATGTTCAGGGGAGGAACCGAAGGAGCTGAAAGAGAGGGATTTAGGTAATTTGGGGAAGAACAAACATGGGAAAACAGAGGAATACAGGCATGAAAAGGGGTCAGTTACGTGTAAATGGTGCTTATAAGTATGCTCGTCTGGCCATGCCCTGCACCTGACCAGTACCGTCTGTCCTATTTCCTTTCTAACTATTTTCCTGGGTGAGGGACTCGGTTCTGAGTGCATGTGTGTCCGTGGTGGTCTGAGTGCCAGTAACTGGAGTGGGGCCACAGGTCATAGCTGCCCCTGTGTCTGGGGTGCCAGCAACTGGAGCGAGTGAGGGAACACAAGTGAGTGTGCTGAGAGTGACTGTCTGTGTTGATCTTCATGGCTGGGCATGTATATGTGTGTGTATATATATGTTGTGTATGTCTGTTGGTGTGGGTGCCTCCTGGGAATGCATGCTCAGCTTCGCTACTGGTTTCACCTAGGAACATGGTGCTGGAGCAGCCCTGCCCCATCGGGCGACCGGGTTCGGCCTGCTGTGACAGGTATAATGTCCATATTGCTGCATATATAGCAGTGCCCTAGTCGTTAACTGATTGACTGTTTATGGCTGTTTCCTCACGTGGGCAGTAATCCAGTGTGCCAAACCTTCTTTAACAGAAGCCAGGTATAGCAGTGTTCTGTTAAACATGATATCAGATTGGTACCAAATTAGGAAACCTCTGTATTAACCTAGTGCCTGTATCAACAGAAGTTAGGTTTTTATATAGCAGAACCCTTAAATAATATACACAGATGAATCTTATTCAGACTTTAAAACTATTTCTTCTTAGATATAAATTGGACTGTGATTTTGCAATTATTTAATTAAAAGAAAGGGAGGGGATAAGAAACATGTACATAAATGGGGCTTTGTTCTGACACTTTTAGTCGCACTGTGTGGTCCTTCATTCCGGGGCAGAATGGGAACATTTTGGTCCCTCCACTGATCATCTTGGGTAGGCTTTTACACTGAAAAGTGGTTTTAGCAGGTCCGAGCATCCAGGGTGAGGAAGCCCCGGAGTAAGGAGTTGCAACTGGTTTCCATATGGCCCACTCTGTTTATTGTAACTCAGCAGTGCTTTGTGGCAATGTCTGAGTGGTTGGACAGTGAGGAAACCTGAGTAGTCTCCTCAGTTTATCTGAAGATAGCTGTTCAGTGGAAATGCTGGGAGGAAGAGTTTAGCTGCAAGATAGAAGAGTGGTTGAATTCAAGATGTGTTACTCCAAAGGCAGAATGCAAGATCTGGACGGGGGTCTTTTCGCTGCAATGAAGTGATGCTGGTGTTCACAGTAGCTATTTGAGATTACAGCTGAGCTATTTGAGATTATATCAGTGCGTTCACTGAGGATCCACTTTTCACATCTACCAAAGCAATCAGGAAACCTGATACTTCCCAGACTGCTACTGAAGCCAGTGCTGCTGTTCTATCACACTGGCTACATCCTTCAAATAGAAGCATCCTTCACTTCAAATACGATTTTTGGGGGGTTGCCCAAAATGTGAGTCATTTCTTCACAGACAGTTTCTCAAAAATCTCTGCCTCTGTGTTAGCAGATGCCCATCTTCCTGCTAAATAAGCCAAGGACTCTGCTAGCTGGACTAGCTGCACAGAGTAAATCACCCTTTGGCCCCTGCATGCAGTAACCTTTCCACTCTAGCCATGAACTAATTGATGGAGTAGCATAGCAAAGCTTGCATTCTTACAGTCTGGCAAAATAATAAATAAAAATGTATCATTTCTTAATGGACTTTGGAGTAACTTAAATCTGGTAAACATATAAGAGCTGCAGCCCTTTTTTGCTTGGACAGTAAAGGAAAACAGTGCTTTCAAAATTCATCTAAATATCCTTTTGCATGTAATGAAAAATTGGTTCTAATCTATTTTAGAAGAGGTAACTATTATTTTTTCATTCTGGCTAATGAGTTTTAATGCTACCCAGAGGGGTCCTGGTCCATCTTCTATGGATGGAAGTCAGCATGGAGTCTTTCCATCTACTCTAACGGGATTTGTTGTATTGCTCAGTGCTGATCTGAGAATAACAATGAAATCAGCAACCAAAAGCTATTGTGATTCATCAAAATAAGGAGATTTACTCATTGTAAGAGTACATAAATGAATGGTTTCTGAAAAGTTTGATTAAGAAACTCAAAACTTACCCAGGGCCTCTTTGATGTGAATGGCAAAAATCCTACTGGCATTAGCAGAAGCAGGATTGAAGCTTTAAAACCATTAATGGGAGAGAATTAAGGTAAAGCAGACTATAGTTTTCCTCAAAATGGAGACAATGAAGAGCGAATATAGCCTCAGCATAGATTATTCCATGGCCTGGGACTTCAGACCACAGTGGAACACCAAGGACAATAAAATAGAACTGGCATCAGGAGGGGCAAGAAAATCTAGCCAAGAATATTCAGAAACTGTTATACTCAATAACTGTTATGTTATTGGTATGGGATAACAGTAAACTGAAGAGGGCAATGGATGAACTTGTTCTTGTGCAGTGCGAGTTAGTCATCAAGATCAAACAAAATTAAAGAAAAAAAGAAAAAACTTCTTTTTTTGAGAGAGAGAAATGGCTCTCTTCTACATGAATGAAGTAAATGAAATCCTTATCCTTGACTTCTAATGGATGCAAGATAAAACCCCTCATGAAAAAAAAAACATTGAGTGAGAACACACGTGTAATTAGTGACAATTCAGAGACTGACATAATGAACACTTTATAAAATGTTTCTCTAAAAAATAAAAATGATGTTAATTTAGATGGTAAGTTACCATATGATGCAAATCTAAGGGTAAAGGCACAACACTTAGAAAATATGAACTATGTCTTAACAATCCGACAAACTTACCAAACCATGCACAGTTACCTTTTAGAAGGGTACCGGGAAACTGCTAGGATGGGAACAGAAATGTTCTAGTGATCCTCAGAAAAGGAACGATCTTAGTAATTACCATTTTATTTAGGTGTTTTTAATCCGGAAGTCAACATTTTAAAAGGAAAATAATCTTTAAACAACTAGAAGACAACAAAATTCTGATCAGTAACCAGCACCAATTTGTCAAGACTAAATGTTGACAGACAAACTGTTTTCATAGTCTAGAGTAATTAGTGGATGAAGAAAATGAGGTAAATCTTATATTGAAGCTAAGATTCTCAGCTGGAGGAAGTGAACATGGGCATATTGACTTCACTGTACTTACTAAAACAAGCTGAAGATCAGCCTTTTTACTTTAAAACAGCATTTCTCAGAGTCTAATGAAGTCTTATCTGAAAAATTAAATTGAATTGGTTCTTAACATTTCTCATAACCTGGAAAATGGTAGAATGAGTACAAAATTGAGTAATTTGGAATGCTTTTGGACATTGCCAAGATTATTGCTAAAATCCATCTTATTTCCTGACTTTGTTAATAATCCAGGAAGGGTCTAAATTTTGTTAATGCTACCTAGTTCGTGTGATGAACATTAGAGGAAAATAATCCAAAAAATACATAGAGTTAGGGAAAAAGGTGGGAAATAGCAAAGATGTGATACTTTTAGTGAAAAACTTTCAAAATACTCATATTCATAATAAAGAAGAAATCTGACAGCAGTAGTGCAGTTTTGCTTGCACACACAAGGATGTAACCCCAATTTTATTATATCTGCATTTTGATATATAATCCATATCTTCTATGTAAAATATCTATTTTATATGCTTCCATTTGAAATAAATGAAATCAATGCCAGGATTTCCATTCCTTTCCTTAAAT
Source organism: Dromaius novaehollandiae (assembly GCF_036370855.1). NCBI lineage: Eukaryota > Metazoa > Chordata > Aves > Casuariiformes > Dromaiidae > Dromaius > Dromaius novaehollandiae. Next base: position 189,299,959 of record NC_088098.1, read on the forward strand.
TATCTCCTGAAAAAATTAATTGGCAATGATGTTATGTGGTTAGTAACATATATGTTAAGAAACATAACCAAAAAAATTGTTGAATAAAAAAGAGCAGTTCTTCACAAACTATTATACAAGAAATAAGATATGGATGGAGACAATCAAGGAGAACACCAAAGGGCCATGACACAATACTGGCCAGCTCAATAAGCAATCATTTTAGTGTAAATGATGTGAATCAGTTCATCATTCACTCTGTCTTGAATATATGCCTCTGCCTTCAGGTCAATATGGGTCAGAGTCTACTCTTAAGATGACTCTCCAACCATTTACTGCATGAACACTCAGTCATATCTTGGACATTACTTCAGCCTGAGGTCTGGTGCTCTCTAGAAGAAAAACCCAGCTACTGTTATCATATCATAGAGTAATTCAGCTTGCAAGGGTCTTCTGGAGGTCATCTGGTCCAATCCATCCTCAAAGCACAGCCATGTAGAATAACATTAGGTTGCTCCAGGTTATTTCTGCAAGCCCAAGAAGTATTGCAGGTGAAAAGGCTGCAGACTGTAGTGCTTCTGATATTCCAGAGCTCACTCTTCACTTCTCAGGTAGACACGGGTTTAGATTCCCAGGTGCTCCTGTAAAACCAATACTTTTTGATACAAGGTGGTTGCTTTTTGGCTGCACTGATAGGCACACCACAAGAAGGAAGTGTTGTTAGCATGCTGCAGGGCTGGCTGAGCATAAGCAGAGAAGGAAGGGCCAGCTTCATCCAACTGGAACTCTGTAGCTTATTTGTGAGAAAATAACTGGAAATATTCGCTAGTGGAAACTCATATGTCCAGACTTGCACACAGATTATATGCAGTATTACTGTTCCCATGTTTCAGTTTGTAGTGAGAATGTGGGGCAATTATGAAAGTGAAATTTGCTTTTTCTGCAGTATGTGCAACATTTATTTAAAGTGAATTGTTCCAGGCAACATCTTTGCCAAGAAACTCTTTCAGAGATAATTTAAGAAAAATGAGCACCAAAGAATGGAAATTATGGGATTGAATTCACTTAATTCAAATGGAAAATGTCTTCATGGTTTCTACCCAGCAGGTAATGCATATGTTTATTGCATTATAGAAATTACAGAGCTAGTTAAATTATTTCACTATTTTTGACATTCTGAAGATCTTTCCATTCCTTGTGATCTGAAATTGATCCTTTTCCTGCTTATTTTACAATACATTTCCATAGATTTTTTGCCAGAATTTTTATGAAAATCACTTTAGAAAATCATGTTTACCAATAAACTCTTCTTCCTGAAAGTAGGAATAATAATGAACACAATGTTAAAATATATTTCAAAAATACTGACATATGCAGTTACCAAAATTTTAATGAGAAGTACTGATACTGCTTGAAACATTCCCTTTATGAAAGTGCAGGCTATTTTCAAGAACAAAATGGCATGAGATTTGCTAAGAGCTATCATAAATCATGGATTTGCAGAAAAAAATCAAGCTGGAAGGGACCTCTGGAGGTCCTCTAGTCCAACCTTCAGCTCAAAACAGGGCTAGCTTTGAAGTCAGATTAGGTTGCTCAGTGCCTTGTCGAGTTGTGTTTTGAATATCTCCAAGGGAGGAGATGCCACAGCCTCTCTGGGCAACCTCTGCCAGTGCTTGACCATCATCACTGTAAAAGTTTTTCCTTAAGTCCGATGAGAATTTCCCGTGTTGTAACTTGTGACAGTTGCCTCTTGTCCTTTCGCTGTGTACCCTGAGAAAAGGGTGAGCCTGTGAGCCTTTTCTTCTCAAGGCTGAGCAAACCTAGCTCTGTGAGCCTCTCCTTCCACATCAGGACCTCTACCCATCTTCTTGGCTCCATCTCCTTTGGACTCTGTCCATTTTGCCAGCATCTCTCTTGCACTGTGGGGGCCTGAAGCAGGGCATGCTATTCCAGACATGGCCTCACAAGTCCTGAGTGGAGGGAAATAATCATGCTCTTGCTAATACAACTCAGTATGTGCTTAGCCTTCCTTCCCACAAAGGCACACTGTTGACTCACACTGAACTTGTCCGCCAGGACTGCCAGGTCCTTTTCTGAAGAGCTGCTCCCCAGCTGATTGGCCCCCAGCCTGTACCGATGCAGGAGATTATTCCTCCCCAGGTGCAGGGTTATGCATTTGCTTTTACAGTACTTCACAAGGTTCCTGGTGGCCCATTCCTCCCACCTCTCTGAGTCCCCCTGAATGTCACCCAGTGCCTCCCAGTTCAGTGTCATCAGCAGACTTGCTGAGGTTTTGCTACATTCCGTGGCCCAGGTTATTGATGGAGACACTAAACAGTGTTGCCCCCAGAACTGACTCCTGAGGAGCACCACCAGTAACTAACTGCTTGTTAAGCTGAACCATTCACTGCCACCCCCTGAGCCTGACAGTCCAGCTGCTTTTTCATCCACTTTGGAGTCTGCCTATCCAGTCCACATCTCCTCTCTTTGCTACTATGGTAGACTGTGTCAAAAGCCATGCTAAAGCCAGGGGAAAGAACATCCGCTGCTCCCCGCTTCTATGTGGAGCCAGTCATCTCACCACAGAAGGTAATTGCATTGATCAAGCTTGATTTGCCGTTGATTAATCCATGCTGGCTGTTCCCAGTCACTGTCTTTCTCTTCATGTGCCTTGAAATGGCTTCCATGAAGTCTTGCTCCATAATTTCCCCCCAGATCGAGGGAAGGCTAGCTGACCTGTTGTTCTCTGGATCCTCTTCCTCAATTTTTTTGAAGAATCTTTTTTTTTTCCCTCTTACTGCTGACCCAAGGATGTTGTCCTTTCTGAGGACATCTCTTCTTTGTGGAGCCATATGCCCAGGGTAGCCACATGTTAATACACGGGTCCATCCTCTCCTAACTAAAAACATTCTGTACCCTTGGGAAAAAGGGGACTTCATGGGACACAGTTCTTCAGTGTCCCTAGGGATGTCAATGCTGTCTATTAATCATGTTCTCTTTCCAAATCCCACGTCCAGGCTTATCTGCTGTCCACATTCTTTACATGCAAGCATATGCTCAAGTGTAGACATGGGCTGAGTTTTGGAGCTGTTTATGAGAGCTGAGATGTGCCTGGCACTTTAGTACAGGGCAAAGATCTTGCTCGCTTGAGTAGGCTGGATAGAGGCAGGACCACACACACTGCTGCTGAGGCTGATGACCCAAGCTTGGCTATTCTTCAATATATAGTGAAAGAGTCAAGCCTAGGCCATATTTAAAGAAATACCCAGTGATAAAGACAGAAGTGACATTAGGTGGTGGGCGCAGCATACTTGTGCTCTGACCCACTGTGAAAGGAGGAGATGTGCAGTTTCTTGTTCTCCTCTACTCTGGGGGAACGTGATGAGCCTGCGGTGTTGTGTGTTTTTTGTAACTGGAGGTTGAAGCGAAGGTTGTGGGAGTAGACAGGCTTTGCTTCTATCTCATGCACTCATTTTAAAAGAAATGCTAAAATAACAACTATGGGGTCTAGTAAAAGAGGGCACATTTTGTTTGTTTGTCTGTTTGCTAAGAGATTCTAGATTACTTTAAACAAAGTCAGTGGAGAGGGGTTGACAATCAGGCTATAAAAGGGAAGTGTTTCAGCTTTAGCTTTATTCCACTCTGCACTGTGGCTGAGCACTCTCTAGGATGCAATTTCAGCCAATTTTACATGAGAATAAAATAGAAATAAAGGACTTGATCAGCATGCTGTTCAGGTAACAAGCCTCCGAGTCTTTACGAGTCAAAGAGTCTCAAGCAGCTCCCGTTTTCGATAAGTGATAGTCCAGCAATGAAGGTGACTTTCACTTCAGAGGGATGTTTGTCTGGAGTGACATCATCTTATTTGGGCTTTGAAAACTCCTGTTGCCCCTGTGAAAATGCAGGCGGATCAGCACTCGCTTCTAATGTACTGCTGATGGCTGAGCTCAGCCTGACAGTTCCCAAACAAGCCTGTGCATAAACCGGCATTACCTCATATGTCACTGTGATATTTTAAAATGGTTACATAATTACTCTGACTGTTGCACTCAAACTGGGTGACAGGACTATAAGAACTGTAATTCGTTCCAGAAACTGATTGGATTTTGTCTCTTTTTTCTTACTTGGTTTTCCCCCGCTGTAGCCTGGGTCTACATGGAGTCCTTAGGTGTTAGGTGGCGAGGGAAAGTTACAGAGGAGAAGAAATAGTGACTACCAGACCCACATGTACTTTCCTTTGTTCCTCAAAACTTGCATGAAGGGCACAGCCACCTTATTTCCATGACAATTATGGGCCTAAGCGATGCTGCTGAGCTGAGCGTTCGCATCTCTGGTGGATATTTTGGTGCAAAGTGACTGTCTCCCAACCATGGTGCTACAGTAGGAGAAAAGACAGAGCCATACTCAGAGATGCCCTCATATGGGATGCACCATGGCCAGAGATGGCAGTGAGAACTTCAGTTTTAAGCATGCCTCTGCCCTTTTTGAGGCAATGTCTGCTGATCTCTCCCCCAAAAGGCACTTTTTGGGCTGCAACAATACCCATCCTGCCCTTTAGGAGCGTGGTCTGTCATCGGAGGGACTGCATGGTCCATGGTCCTGCCTGACCTCTGATGAGCTTGGTACCTGCTGGGGGCAGGAGGGCTGGCACCTCGGAGCTGTGTAGGCCCTCTTGCTGAATGATGGCCTCAAAATCATGATATAATGAAGTTACCCTGTGGAAAGTAAACTCAGTTCAATGTAAAGTGAGTGCTCTTGGCTTTAAAAGGAATAGGAGGAAAGAGAAGTCTTTGTTACCTTTATAATAGATATTTACATTCAGTCTTTAGGCCATGACCCACGGTATCTGATTCAGACTAAACTGCCATTAACTTTGGGACCTCACAGGACCATACTTATGATGAGCACACTTTGAAGCATGTAAGGATCTACTGAGTAGTCTGAGTTTCTTACACAGATTTTGTAGGGCAGGGATGAAAAATGAGTATCAAGAAATGCACTTCTCACAGACACATAGAAAGCCCTTTAAGTATGGACTGTGCTCCACACAGAAAAGAGACCACATTAAAAAGACATTCAAACCCCTGAAAGTCTTTTTGACTTTTGACTTCAAAAGAGTTTCCTAATAGAACTGCACCCACAGTATCTGCCTCCTGATCATATGGTCAGGCATGAGGGAAATTCAGCTGATTTCTCTCTCAGCTATACAATGAAGCATGTTACAAAATGTAAAATTAGAAAATTATGCTGACTTCTTAATCTTTTTATGTCAAACAAATGGATTCTTTCTTTTCCAGTCTATCTACTGGAAATGTAGACAGTGATGTACAAAATGAATTTAGAAGCTAAAGGTTAGTGAGGTTCAGTTTTCAATTTTTTTCCAGGGACTGGGGAACTAATTAGGGCTTCTTGCTGTCTTGTCCAAACTGAAAAGATGACTGATCCTCTCAGGCACTCTGATCACCACAGTTCAGTGATGTGGTCCTTGACAAGTACCCTGCTGCGTAGAAGACGCCAGAGAGAAACACGGGATAATTTGAAAACAACTGACCTGCCTCACCAAGACAACATCTACATAAAACAGAAATAGGAGAAATGGGGGCAGGATTGTATAGATAACTGACTAATGCATTTGCTGGCTGATGTGAAAAAATAATTGAACTGCGCATCGTAATTGGCTTCCCCCACAGTAGGTTTTTTTTCCTCCCAAAGTAGAAAGGAGTTAAAAAACAAAACAAAACTTTGGGTAAAATGTAGCAGAAAGTTTTCCTCTTGAAGATTTGAAGCAAAAGCCAAGAAAATGAATGGCTAGACTCATAAAACTGGCAGCAGCTTGGATTTCCCTTTGACTCCAGAGGAACCCCTGGTCCCGCATTGCTCAGGCTGTGGGGGGACGTGGGCTGTGCTGACACAGCCGGCTTTGCCTGGTCCATCTTCACCTCCCTGCAGTGTCTCACTCCTCGTGCCTCAGAGCACGGGCTGGAGCATCCTCAGCCTCCTCACTTGGCATGGGCAGCCTGGGTACTGCAAAAACCAGAGAGACTGACAACCGATCATGCGATTACTGTCCTGCAAAGGTGACTTTAATTCAAGTCAGTGCTCTTAATCAGAAAGGACACGGTTGATGACCAAATGTTTAGTTAGTCTACGGAAACTGCAGCACCATCCACAACAACCCGTGAGAGCAGAGACCCATCAGCACTGACGGATGGCCAGTGCCGTGCTCTGGGTTGGGGATTCAGCTCCTCAAGGCAGAGTGAGAAACCAAACCTGAATCTTTCATTTTTCAGCTGAGGTCATTACTACTGAGCTACTGGGTAGAAGGTAAACAGCCACCAATATACTGTTGTTTACATGATTTTTATTGTAAGTACCCAGAAAGCTAAATATTTCAAAAATGTGTTTTTCAGAAAGTGTCTAAACAAACTGCTTCTGACACCTAAGAAAACCCAGTCTGTATTTCCTATGGCCAAAACTATTTATTGAATTTGGCCAAGATTCAGAAGTTCACCAGCCAACCTGAAATGGCATTTTTTTGGTGACTAATGGTTTACCAAAGCAACTATGCTTCTCTTCTCATTTGGGAGCTCATGTCTCTTTTCGTTGTTTACAGGGGTATCTGCACTACCCCAGGAGGTAGTTTGCTGCACAGGTGGTTTCACCTGTAATTTGAGCTTCCAAGGTGGGAGAAGCTGAAGTCACATGGATTGCAGCATCAGTGTCCAGCAGGTGTCTTGCCTGACCTGCTACGTGGCTGTGGGTGGGCTCTTTCCGATGCCAAACCTTTTGGCCAGAACAGGCCAATTTATCCTCCAATGGACAAATTCAAAGGCTATTTCTCATAAACCCTGCTTTGCGCAGAGGGGGACATTATGTGTGTCACCCACAGAAGGTGCATGGCACGTCCCTGAGTGCAGCACTGTGCTCAAGGACGTGCCATTCACCTCGCGTGGGCAGAGATCTCGCCTGTCACATGCCAAGTGCTATACGAGGGCTCTGTAAAATTAGCTCTGAGTCATTAAGCTGTTGATTACATGGGAAGCAGAAAACCTCTTGGAAAGCGGGTGGTTATCTTTTAAAATGATCTTTGTCCAGCAAAGCAAGGCTTCGGTTCAGTTTTGCCAGTGTGGGATACTCCCATAACTTTAAATCATATCAGGGTCTGACTGTGAGTTTAAATATAAGTAGTGAACATTTAAATCCTATGCAAACAAAGACCAGACAGGGGCCAAGAGGAGCTGATGCGTAAGCAGCCATGTTGTTCCTTCTCTAGTCCAAGAACTGGATTCCTTCACAAAAGCCTCTGTGTAGCAGTGATAAAAAGATGAATATTTGACATAGTTGTAAGATAACACTCTGATGCCCTAGTAAACATAAGTGAATTAGTGGTTATGAAAGAGAGTCTATGACACGGTTGCTTGCAAGAGCAGCAAGTTGGATGTGGTGCCCCAGAAGGCCCCTTCCAGCCTGGTCTTATCGTTTGTCAGCACAGATTCATGGGGAGACTTTCAATGGGATTTGGGTTGCTGTGTTGTTTAGGTGCTTTTGAAAATATCACTTTACACCTTTGCTTTTGCTACATAATGTACTCAGTGTGCTGGAGCTACATTTGAAAAAACAGGATTGGATGGTAATATCTCTCCCTCCCTCCCTCCCTCCCTCCCTCTTTCTCTCACTCACCAGGCCAAATTGTCATACCTCCATTTGCACTGGATTATAATTTATGTTGCAAATAATCCCCCAAAAGTCAGTGCAGCTACTTGTGAAATAAGCAATGCTTAAAGCTCTCCCCACTCTGCTCTGTTGAGTGTCCAGGACACTGCTGTAACTTGGTGGGGTCCTAGCCACAGCAGAGAGTGCATTAGTCCGCTGAATTCAAGGGCCTGCTGGAGAAGTCTCATACCGGTATTCCTGGGAAACAGGAATGCCAGAGATTGGTGCAGAGTAAGAAAAACTGGAGATACTTTGGATCTATGTAGGCTGTAGCTTGTAAGATATTAGTAAAATTCTCAGAGAGGAGAGTTTACCAGAATAAGTCCAGCTTAAAAATTGAAATAGATGGGATTTTAGAATCCTCTGCAAATTAGCATATCAGATTTACAGCAGCTTTCAGAGTTCTTGTCCCTCCTGAAGCATAGCTTATTCCTTCAACTTGATTTGTTAACATGTACGCTGTCAAAAGGTCTGTTTCTTATTTTTGTTGAGTTATACCTTAAATGTGTCTTTTTTTGGCTACTTATGCTCTAGTTTCTGTACAGCGGCAGCCAAGCAGGGGCCCAAGTGCTCATTCCTGGCCCTCAGATTTATTCCCACCGCTTTGATGGGCTGAGTCTGGTCTTGCCTGTATCACAGAGCACCTGGATGGGCCAAGCACAGACATTCATTGGCACTGCAATCTCAGCTGTGGAAACAATTTTGCTGGCAGTGGAAGTCTCGTTTGCTCGGGAGGGGCCCATATTTCTTGTTTGAAGTGTGTGAAGCCACTCATAAGAGCTCTGTTATCAGGCCCATTGGAATTTTTTCCCCTCGTTCTCTTCTTGATTCACCATCTCTCACCTCCCTAAATCTTACTTTACTTCTGCTTCTTCTCAAAGTCCCTAATGTATCTTTGCTGGCTTCTTTTGCTGTAATCTCTTGCTTCATTTTTTCTTTGCCCTTTAGCTCTTCCTTCACTCTGCTTCTTCACTACCCCCCTCCATTTTCTGTGTCCCTCCTCTTCATTTCTCAGGAGCCTCCATTTTTTATTCCTGTGTTCCCACCTTCATTCCCTCTCCAGGAGCTCCGTAAACGGCAGTTGTGTTAATGGAACATATCACTTGGAAGGACAGCTCTCTGTCCTCAGAGATGCTGTGAACTGGAAGTCCGAGTGCCATTGTTATTGTTAATATTTTGTTAACAAGTTATACTGGGGCCCCGTAGAGCCAAGCATTGCAGAGTTGAACAGCTCTTGCCTGTAAGGCCTCACGCTTCATAGGCAAAAAGGGATTTCAACCCCCTTGTTAAACACGGAGAACAGAGGGTTACAGAAAATAGAGACAAATTTACTAAGCTATTTAGGGACATAAAGATGCAGATACATATCTTTCCCCCAATGCAACATCCTCATGCATGTTAACTGTCTAACTCCGTTTAACCTATTGATTTTACTGGAATATAGGGACGACACTCCTGTAGAAACCTTGGAAAACCTTGCTCAGGGTGACTGGGTCAGGGCCACGCAGGCCATCTGTATCACAGTCCCTGGAGTTCAAGAGCATCCATTTCTCTCTACAGTTTCACGAGGAACATGAAAGCCAAGCACAGTTTAAGAAAGAGAGAGAAAATGGGTGGAGAAAAACAACAAAAAATCATAGATTACGCTCATCGTGCTATATCTGACACTGGCTCAAGGGCCTGGCCTGGGAAGCCTGTTTTCTTGAAGCAAAACTAGCCTTGCTTTAGATTAAAATATACAGCATGATCCTTATATTCTGGGATATTATAGTACAGCACTCATGAAATACTGTGTCAGCTTCTTTACTATATGAAGGTGGAAGACTCTAATGAACTAGGCATGAATGTCATTATCCACCTTCTCTTGTTTTGAATTATTTTGATGTTTATACCATCACAGACTTTACACCATCTCCCAATGAGCAGTTTTTGATGTGCCACAGGTGTTACCCTTTATGTGGAGGACACTTGGTGCTTCGCCAATGGTGCAGTGAATAAGTGGACCTGCTAAACTTCAGAGGAGTGAAATGGTTAATGTGATAACATTTAACTTGCCAGAATCGTACTTTACAGAGGTAACATGCTCGTGAGCTGAATATGGCAATCTGATCTCCCTTAGCTATCATTTCAGGATGCCTGCAGAATCAGGAAGACTATGTATCAGTTTACACTCAGCTTGGTAATCTTGCATGGGGCCTGTTTGTGTCTCCTGTGCTGAAGGCTGAATGTAAAACGAACATTGTTAGCCAAGAAAGCAAATAAAGGGAACTATTTCCCAAGGCATTTTACTCTGTTTATTTAACGCCTCTGAACAAACCCCTTTCCACATCCTCTGAACCTACTGGCCACTTCAGATAGCTCCATTTCCTGCTGGGTGAGTTTTTTCTAAAATGTTTATTCAGCTCCAGGAAATGATGATTTCCTGAATATTCTGAAACTTCATATTTTTGTTGTATCCCTGTTTATTTAATAGTCTTACTTATTGTGCAAGTGTGCAAAGCACAGCAACACCCCTTGCTGTGTAACTGCAAAGAAGTAGTGGAACTAGATGTAGTACATCAAAAACCAGTCTAAGTGAAACTAATTCTGTATTTTCTAATTTATACAGTGATGAATTCCCTTAGCTTGAGTAGTTGCTCCTTATTTATAATGAGTTCAGAAGGAGGCTTTCAACTTTCTCCTACTCTTTAAGAAAAAGTGCCTAAAAATTTGAGCTAGTGAAGGAGAATTAATTAACTTAAGGATCAAGATTTTATAATTCACAGTTTTCATTAATGTCTTTTTGCTCATTTTTTTTAAGCAGCAAACCAATACAAGGGATAATCTGTTTTCCTCACCCTACGCTGGCGATAAAATAAGAATTGCTTATTTTGGGAGGTCAAAGCTAACCTATAGCCAACACTCCAGCCTAACATGGATTTCACTAGACAGAGTAAAAACTGTACACCGTCTTGATAGAAAGGCCATGATACCTTATGCACAAGGGTGCGACTCAGAAGTAACTATGCCAAAATGAGAAATGTTACTCTAAGGTAAATCAAACAGGACTGGGCCAGAGGAACTTCAGGAATTACATAGCTTTGTCATTAGCCCTGGGCTGAGCCATGCATGTCCCCCATGGTTTGGTCTTCTCATTTCATATCTACTTATTGTCTACCTGCGCCTGCTGGCGTCATTGGCTGTCGCTCCTTTCGGCTTGTTACAGACAGAAGAGAGAGTTCCCATCACTGCTGAGTCTAAAGACAGACGACGTGGACGTGCTGGACTGCCATGCCCCTAAATGAGGAACTCATATAGTATCCAAGTAAAATTGCCTCATCCTTATCTGGAACTTCTACGCTCACGGAAACCACATCATTCGATTACCACCCACGTCTCCATTTAGAAAGGATTTTGATGGAGGAATAGACTGAAGATTAGTCTTCCCTTTTCTGAGGCTTCCTTTTATCTATTTTGCTCCAGAAGCTAGTCTCCTCTCCTCCTAGGAGTCATTTGTTGCTGCTTCTATATTGTCTATGGTTGGGAGGCTGGCTGCTTTTCCCCGCTTTTAATTGTGCTTTTCAGGGTTTCTCTCCTTCCTTCCTTCCCACAAGCTGTTTCTATTTCATAGTTTCATGTAAGAGTTTGTGTGTTGTTATGCATCCCAGCTTCATCCACTATTTTTTTCTGATTCAGGTGGAGACGTGCTGCTGGTGGACTATTGCCCGGACGTCTGTATCAGTGACGGAGGCTGACCCTTTTGTAGGCATTAACAGGGGTCTGCTTTCAGACCACCCCCTTGCGAAGCAATAGGATACCACTGCAACTCTCTCTGAGCTGAACACTCTTCGTTTTGGCACTGTGAATATTTGATTTCCGCATTACTGGGCTGAGTATGCTCTGAGGATGGCATTTCTCCTCCCTGAGTTTGTGCCACTCTACCAACAAATAGGTGAACTCTTCTATCTCCTGCACTACCTCCTGTGCAATGTTGCTGCTGACATCCAGGTTATAAGGATGTTAATTTTACTGTAATTGATTTTGAGTCCTGCTTGGAATGCTATCTTGGCCAGACTGTCTGCTCTCATTTATAACATTTTGGGAAAACCCTTCAGTAGAGCAGAATTTAGGTCCTGGAGATTTTTTGGCACCTCCCTCCACCAGCCTCTGGTAAAGCAGGAAAGTCAAGCGAAGCCCTGTTGTCATGTGTGTGCCCACAATGAACAAGCTCTGTGGGCTTTGTCCCATTTGGGGAAGTCTCAAAACAGGAATAAAGAGAAAGGGAAGAAATGCTCCAGGCGAGAGAGAAGAGGGAAATGGGCAGACAAAACATTTTCAAGAAGACCTCAACAGGACCAAAGCCAGCCAAACCAGTTTTCAGTGTTTTGTGATTTGGAATACATTACATTTACCCCTCTCTGATGGAAACATCAAATGTATGAGGAAGCTGAAGAGCAAAATAGGGGAACTCAATCAAGCACATAAAGCGCTTGGCACCACAGCTCTCATGAAACTCCATGAGCTGCAAGGTGCTTACAGCATTTCAAACTGTGACTCTGCTTCTCTCTAACTTGAGCTTTCCTCCTCTTACCAATTTCTATTTGTTTTCTCTTTTTTTCTCTACTACTTCAATTGTCTCTGATTAAGTTGCCTTACTTCCTTGAGTGACCTGTTTTCTGCCTTTGCAAGGGGATACTTCCATTTCTTCATCTTGTCTGATGTGGTCAGGTAGAGGTGTAACCATTTTATCTTTTTTCTTTTCAGGAGCCTTTTTCCTCCTACTTTTATGTTCCACTATAGCTATGATATCAGACTGTCAGCTCCAAGATCCTCTTCCCCAACTTTAACAGAAGATTGCATCATCCTGAGAAATTTGTTGTTTTCTTCAGGCTTGGTGAAGTTGTCAGGGGACATAGGGGAGTCATGAAAAATGTTTTTTACCTCCTATAGAAGTTTTGGCTACTTGGCCTCCATTATCACTTCAGCTGAGGCTGCTGGGAGGCATTTGCAGCGCCATGTTTAAATCTGAAATTTCATGAGAAAAATCTACCCCAGGCTGCTATTGCATTTGTGAAGTAAGTTGCTAGGTGCTGGGCGAGTAAGAGAATCACGCAAATAAATAAGTTTAAATTAACTCCAGGTCCTATACTAATGCATGATGACATTTACAGCTGCCTTGGCTTACCCTGCCATCTTCTGGTGATACCTGCTGCAAGATCAAAAGTTAGAGGTGAAATGAGATGAAATATTTTATTACTAAGAACACAAGGGTTGGCTCCAGTCCAACAGAACAGTTTCCTTAAATAACCATTTTTAATATAGAGCACCATATAAGATTCATGCAATAAATGTTAGGATTCTAGATTTTGATTTAACTTCTTTCAATAATGTATTTATTTTACTGAATGATACTTCACTAGCCTAAAGAAATGTTTCTGGCCTGACATTGCCTGCCCTGGCAAAGGCAGATGAAAAAGTGTACCACTCATTTCTCTATCATTATAAAGCAACCAAGGATATTGAGCCAGCCAGAGTGGCTGACTGGCCAAGTATTCAAGGCTGTGACTTCTTGGTCTCCAAGTCTTTAGATGTTCAGTTGCAAACTGTTTCTCCGCCATCCAAAACCTGACTATTTGACACTTTCCACAACAAAACCACTGATCTGCACTCCAATTCTCTCGCTGTGTCTCCCCGCCTAATAACTTTAATGATTTTCTTTTTGCTGGTTTTCCTGCTTCTTTCCGTTTCTGTTTGCAGCCTGTCCAAACTTACGTTGTTTGTCTGCTTGGTTTCGCTCATTGACCTGCCCCCAGTATTCTTACTTTAAAAAGGCTTCAGTACTGGCCATCCCTTAAGGCAGGAATTGAGTTTGAATTTTAACTTTTGACATTTGAAGTGCTGCTGGTTTGGAAAGTCCCCCCACTTACCCGAGGAAAATTCTGACTTTTTATTGGAAAACCAAAAAATATTCAGTGTTTGGCAACAAAGGGATTAGTCATGTCTGAAACCTACAGGCCATTCTTTAATACTCACTAAAAATGTTCATTTTTTGTCAGAAAATTTTCAGTTGCCATGAACAGAAGGGTTGGGATTTTTTGGTGTTTCCACAAAATGTTGGAAATTTTCATGGAAAGCAGCTGTTGTGGGCAAAAAAAAAAAAAAGTATTAGACAGAATAATCATATAAAAGCCCTCTTTTACAGTTGTATAGAGAAGTTTTGGTGGAAATTTTTGACCAGCCCTGCTTTAAGACCTTTTATGGTGCTGTATTATGAAAGGATTAGATTTAGACACTCTATCTGGCTTCTTCACTTATTTCTGTTTATATTTCGTTATGTTAGTCTCTTTGCTATCCTCAGGTCTGTAATCCCATTTCTTTTGATATTTACAGTATTTATTCATTGGATTTGTTTAAAATATTTTTCTTGCTTCCAGTTTCATTTAATTGTCTGGGTATCTTAGTTATGGCCTTTTGTCAATTTGCCGGATTTTGTAGTGGCTGCGCAACTCTGCTTTACAGGACTGCTCTAGTGGCAAGGTACTAGGTCTTTATGGCACTTTCATGGTGCAGACCTTCATGGCTCCTTCAAAGTGTGCCAGTAGCACAAAGCTGCCTAGCATCCTTGCAATATCTTCATCCCGGGACTGAGTAGCAAACTCAGATTTTTGTCCTCCTTGCTGTTTCACCCCTGAGGAACTCCGAGTTTATAGCTGAAACTGTTGTTATTAGTCACTAATTGCAGGATTTTCTACATGGTATTATTGCATTTTATCTCATCTGTGTCACACCTCTCCTCATCGTGTTCAAGTTTTTCCTTTTTTTCTTTTTTTTTTTTCCTGGCTGTAAGCCTGCTTCTGTCCCAGCTTGTGGTGGCTGTTCTGCAAGGGCTGCACTGCTGTTCTGCAAAGGCTGCACCTGGGAGGCACTGTGTTCCCCTATGGCTCCCGCTCCCTCACCAGCCCTAATTATAGCCTTAATTGCAGCAAACTGCACAGCCTAATTCCAGATGTTGAAGGCTCCTGGTGTCCCACAGGGAAAAGCACCTAGTGGATGCAGAAGCACAACTCTTACGGGCACCAGGGCTTCAGAATGGTAGAGACACTTTTAAATTGGAGGCACTTTTGAATTCTACCCCAAATGGCCTAAAACAACGGTGTTTAGAAAGCACGTGCAGAGCTGTGTCCATGTCAGAATTACACAGTAAAGCTTTTTTTTTCTTTAATGCATCAAAGGTCTCCAGGGAAATGGCAAGTTAATTTGGCCGATTGTTCTGTTTTTTCCCCCAAACTGCATTTACCAGAATCAGGATTAATTAGCTCTCCTGACAGTATGTAAATGCAAATGTATCAATCTTTTATTTTCCTTCCTCTGACTCCCACCTGATCTCATTTGGTTGCACCTTCAAGCATTGAACACATTAAGAGGTTCATTGTCAGTGTCTAGAGCCCAAAAGCGAACGATGCGAGGGAAGCGGGGGCTTGCTGTGATTCACAAGGTCATCGTGGGCGACGCTGATGCCCACCGTGATGGCAGGCAGGCAGTCCTGAGTCTCCGCCACCTGTCATCTCAGGCACTTTCAGTTCTAGCTCAGAAAACAAGTGTAAAACCAACTCAAGCCAGGCTATCTCTATCACATACACCATTTATGCTTTTAATGCGCTGAAGAAAGTATCATTTTTCGGCTTCAGGCAATCAAAGCCCTGTGTCTATCGTTGCAGGCAGGGCAATAAAGCTGCACGAAGCATTAGTTCAGAAAAAACAGGGAGTTTCCTGTGTGAAACTAGACCAAAAGACAGGCTAGGTGGGCTCGGGCTTTCTCTCGAACCTCGCCAGGATCCTTAGGTGCAATCTCAGGTACTGCCCAGGCTGAGCAGAGACCCAAAATATTCTCCAGGCAGTGACATTTTGCTCATCACTGAGTCTGGTCCCACGGTGCCTCCTGGAGTACCCATTGCTACAGGACACCATGAATTTTTGCAGAGGTGATGATAATATTTGAAATAAGAATGACCAGATGGTAAGAGATGTCTAATAACCAAGGACACGCTTTTAGTCTGTGGCTGTACTGTAGAAAAGATATTTTTGGCATCTTTCGCTAAACATTCATCTTAAAACAAGCAGAGAGGCAGAGTCTGATCTGAGAGGCACTGGTGTGAGTCCAACTACCTGCAGTGAGTGACTGAATTATGCTAGATTCACAGCAGGGTAATGAGATCAGACCCTGATCTGCAGTGACTGGTCTGCTCTGCAATAGGCATCCAAAATTCCTGTTCAAAATTGGTAGGGGCTGCAAACATAAAGGCTGATCATGATAATTAGTGAGTTTTACAGGAAACACAACTGTTGGCTGAATCCCTGTGATTAAAGAAACATAAAAACACCTGAACTCTGCCAGCGCTTGTTTTCATCGTTTCAGCGACTGATGGCGCGTCGCAGGTGGTGAATTGCAGGCGGTTTGCTAGGGCAGCCGCAGCCGTAGCCTGCTGGAGCTTCTGGCTCTCCTGCGCACAGCGTGAGAAGCCGGCAGCTTTCCAGAAGCAAGGCAAAGACTGACACAATTTTGTGCTGCAACGCTACAAAGCAAAGCCTAATTAAGAAAAGTTGAATTCCTTATCTTTCTCTCTTATGAGAAGAAGGCACAGCCATCTCAACAGCAAATATTCTCATCAGACTGCCTTTCCAAGACATCACAAGCTTATTTACTTCCTTAAACTTATTTAATCATCTTTGAAGCATGTGATAGGTGTTTTTTAAATCCCTGCAAGAGAAACTATGAAAAAATGCAAGGAATCAGAGCTGTTGAACCCTTGTGTTACAGCTGTTCATTTAAAGGTCATAGCTGTGAAGACTGTGGTAAAAAGCCAAGAGACAACATAGTCTTATGGCACTTAGAGGAATATTCTTTGAAGTAAACATAAACAGGCCTCAAAAAGGCAAATTGAACGTGGCAGCATTTCACCTACAACAGTAGGTGAAGCGATATACCTACAGCACTGGGATATTTTGATTTGAGGGAAGCAGGGCCAGGTAGCAGTGAAGATGGTGGAGGCTGGAGAGACATTGCCAAACATGGATCCAAAGTAACTTTATCTTAACTTTGGTAGTGGAGTTTTAAAATAAAATTTTTCTGACACTGCCATTTTTCAGTGTTTCCTTGGCTGTGCTTTCTAACTGGAGAACTCTTATTTTGGTGAACTTAAAAATAAATAAACCTGTAAGGAGATTAACTGAGAAAAGGGAGGCATTTGTGAGAAATTCATATTTTTAATTGTAGCTTGTGTTCTGCGACAGTTCTTCAACAATTCTGCCTTCCTGCTATGGATTTCCCCATCCTATCTATAACAGGATCTCCCAAAAAATCCTAGGTTTCAAGGTGAAAAGCCCTTTTTCTATTTTAGGTGGGCTTATCTTAAGGAAACGATGCAAGCAGATCCACCAGATCACCAAGTCTGGGTCCTGCCACGCCGTCCTATCCTACCTGAAAAAATAGTGAGCCACAAAATATGTGAGTATACTTGAGACAGTGAGAGCTTAACATTTAAGTTTGGAGTTGACATCCCATTGGGGCTAATGAGAGAGGGTATTGAGAGCACTCAGCTGTGGTCTGGGGCTGTG
This sequence comes from Dromaius novaehollandiae, assembly GCF_036370855.1. Classification (NCBI taxonomy): domain Eukaryota; kingdom Metazoa; phylum Chordata; class Aves; order Casuariiformes; family Dromaiidae; genus Dromaius; species Dromaius novaehollandiae. Next base: position 189,317,245 of record NC_088098.1, read on the forward strand.
GCAGGCACACACCACACTTCTTATGCCTGTTTGATGGTCGGAAAATTATTATACCTAGCAGGTCAAAAGCTCGGCTTTGAAAAATAAACAAAGAAGTGGAAAATGGGGATTCTGTAGAATCCAGACATGCCAGGTAGACAAAATGATGTTTTCATGAGGGCCAGATACAGCCTGCATGTTAAAGCCATCTGTGAAGCCTGGCTGAAGCTGCAGACCCCAGCAAAGGCTTGTCACGGCATGACGCAACACAGGCGCGGGTGCCACCCGACACCAGCCTCTGGGGTGGAAGCGGTTGCCGCTTCGCTGGCTCAACACAAGCAGCTGATAGGGAGGGAAGGGAATTTAGCATGGCCTGTGCCAACCCGGAGCCAGAGGTTTTGGCTTGGAGCGGTGACGTCACGACTGGAACCTGAGAATCTGGGATCAGGAAATTAAGAGCCATGTTTAGGGGCCAAATGCTTTCATGATGTGCAGGGTTGCACCTGAGGAAAGTCTTATTATTAGAATTTGAAATCAAAATATTAAACTGCCAAATAAACCCTGAAAACCTACGTAATAATCCTAACTTTTCAGTTCTTTTTCTCCTTCTGAAATAAATTATTATGGAATTTGCATTCACTCGATCAGTAACTGCGAGAACTTTTTCAAAATGGGATTTAAGTGCCCAGACAAATCTGGTAGGACATTACCCTCCTGAAGTATGTACAATATGCCTTGGCATGCTGCTTGTTACTTGACACAGTCATTAAATGTGGTTTATCTGTGGAAGCGGAGGGACAGATTAACGAGACTGGCAGAAATGATGAATTAACTGACCATGATGAGGTGCGCTTGCAGAGCAAGCTACCGTGGTCAACAGTTTTGTAAAAACAAGAAATATTAAAGCTATATCCTCTGGAGAGGATGAAAGTGTTATGACTATAGACAGGGTTTCTGCTATAGGAGTTACAACAGGCTCTTTCCATGGGAATGGGAAATGGGATTTTTTATAGGACTCATAGGAGTCCTTTAGGACTTACGGCTTCCGGGACCTATGGGCCTATCCTGTGATCCTGCAGTCGCATGTGGTACAGCCGTAATGTATGACATCCCTCTAATGCTGGGCATGCAATTTTGGCAAGCTATTTTAGCTTGTTTCAAATGTAGACTCAACTCTTTCCAAAGTTTCTTGGGGCTCCTAATTGACTTACGGTTCAACAGTGTCAGAGCCTTGGGACACACCTGAAAAAGCCTAAATACAAGAACCTAACACTGGCCTGATTAAAGTTAATTTAATTAAATAAGTTTAATTTGAATGAAGTAGACTTTAGAAGATAATTTAGTGAAACTTGTGCATGGCCCTGAAGATGCACAGGGGACACCTGGGTCTTCCAGAGACCTGATGCTCAGAGGCAGTATGACAGTGCCATCAAGTGCTCAGGGGCATGGGGCCAGAGGAGCCTCAAGGGGTTGAACAGGGTTTTCTGACTCCATTAAGCCCCTGCTTCCTACCTGGTCTGTTCCCATGGGGGAGCTAGGACCTGTTCCTTGAGCTATCATGTAAGCTGCAGCACAAGGTAGAGGTAGGAGCCTATGCACCTTCCCCACTCTCCTACAGTGACTTAGGCCAAGGCATGAGCTCTTCACCCACTCCGCTCCTGGGGCCCCCTGAGCCATAGGTACAGCTGATCTGTGCTTTTTAGAAGGGGAAGTGCTTTGCAAACTCAGTCAGAGTCTGACCTCCTTCCCTTCCCTTCCCTTCCCTTTACTGACACTGGAAGAGATGGAAAGAGAGTAACAGTAGGGCACAGGACTAAAATTTCCTTTACGTCCTCAGGAGTACTGGCACCTAGCAATAAACAATGTGATGGCATTGCTGGGTGTTGCATACATTCAGAACTGTGACAGAACTGTGACACTATCATACACCCCACTATTTCTGTGGCTGCTAAGTGCTTAAGTGACGTAGGCTTGAATATGAGCCAGGTTAAGGCCATACCTACCCCCAACACCAATTATTTGACTGAGGGGCATGATTATTTATGTTATAGTGGCACCATGTTGCAGATGGATTAAAAGAGTTAGGTTGAGACCCACTAGTGAGGAAAGCTGGCTGACTACTTTTGTTTGGGATTTTTTTGAATTAATAATGTGCCAAAGAATGGCATTTTGGAGGAATTGAAACTGTCTGCTGATCAAATCTGAATTCATCAAGAAGCTTTGACTATAAAAGTAGGGAAGAAATTTTTCTAAAACCCACATGTCACAGGAACATTTTCCAAACAGTACTTTTTACTGAACTGGGACACAGAGAAAAAGGCTTTTGTTTCCAAAATCAAAATAAAAATTTCATCCTGGGTCAAATATAATGGTTTGGGTTGACCGAACATGAAATGTGCCAGTTCAGCTTATGCCAATGTTTTTTTCCCAGTTAAACCATGATTGCCCAGCTCTGCCTGTGGCTGACCTGTAGCTCCTGGTGGTGGTTGAGAGACTAAGGCTCAAGGGTCAGTCTGTCCTTCTGACTTGGCTGCCTGAGTCAGTTGTGTAATGCCAGATGATACCTTCAGAGATGGCCCAAGGCACAGGCAGGGTATCCCTATAGCCTCTTACCTTCAACTGCAAAGGTAAAAATTGCAGATTGCTTGGAGAATGGTTACAGCTGTGTTGTCAGCCTGTCCTTAGAGGCACAGAAGCAGAAGGGCTTCTCCAGGGCTGTCCTCTGGTCACCAACCCTGGCAGCATCTTTCTCCTTCTCCCCTAGCGAGGGGTCCTGGCCACATTCATCCCATGACGTGGACAGTTATTACCAGGGAAGGAGGGTTGGGGTTGTTTCTGGTAGCTTTGGATGGGAGTAGGAAGCAGGGTTTGTGTGTCCCTGCACCTTTGGAAATGGGAGTAGGGAGAAAGGGAAGGGGTCCCATGAGGAAACAGGAGAGCTTTGCAGGGAAGAAAATGTCCATCTTCCTGGAATAGAGCCGAATCTTCCTTTTTTCTCCTTCCCTTCAGCCATCTATTCCCTGGTTGTCACTACAAAACTGAATCTTTCCTCTGTAGCTGCCAAGCCTTGAGTTAGCTCTAAGCACACTAGGCCAGTGTTAGGACACGGTGGAGGGTCTGCAAGGTGTTGTCCTTCAGAGAGTAAGCAGGGGAGCAAAGGGAGCACAAAAACCTGGTTTGATTTCTGACAAGGCAGCCCGTGTGGTAAGATCTTGTGTCATACACTGGAGAAGAGAGGAAGGACCTTGTTTCATGCCTCAGTGCAAATATGTCATACAAAGGCAATAAAATTGAAGCCTTGGGGAAAAAGGAAGGGTGTGATTCTGTGGGAGGAGTGTCTGATAGCAAATACCAGAAGCATCATGCTGGGTCAGACTAAAGGCCTGTCTAGTTTGGTAACGTGTTTTTGACAATGGCTAAAAGTGGATGGATGGTTAGGGAAGAGGGTCCAAATGTATTCATCAATTCCCTTGAATACTCTCCCAGCATCTAATAATTTGCAATTAATAAGTCTGCCTCAGGGACTTCCTGAGGCAGAAATGGCTTTAATACATCTATCTACTGTCAGTGAATTTTCCTTCCTTAAACTTATCCAGTCTTCCCTTGGAACCATATACACTTAGCATCCATGGCATCACACAGTTTGCGTTCACCGTCTGTGCAAAAACAACCTCTTTTGCTTGTTTTGCTCTATCCACCACCTGTTAGTTTCAAGGTGTGCCTCTGAATTCTTGCACTGGAAGAGGCAGTGAAGAGTCATTTCCTATTCACTCTCTTCATGCTACTCATTATTAAATTATTTTTGACTCTATTAGACCCTTTACTCCACTTCCAGGTCTTTTATTTTTCAGGCTGAAGTGTTCTAGGGTAATCAGCTGTTCCTGTGTGGGAACTACTCTGAACCTTTGACCCTCCTTGTTGCTCTTCTCTGAACCTCCTCCAATTTCCACTCTATCTTTTTTAAGATGTGGGGGTGGAAGAACAACCAGGACTGTACAAAGTGTTCATGATGCAAGTCCATCATGGCTTTGTATGGTGGAAAATGCTGCTGAGCTAGTTTTTGGCTCATCCATAGCACTCTGAATGCTACTGCAGTTAAAGAAGGATAAAGGAATGATCGTGCGGGCAGACTTTCTGGAAAAGGGCAAAGTGCTTCCAGGCAATTTGGGAGCCCTGTGCCTAGGAGATCCCATTGACCTGTCAGGGCAGAGCTACCACAGACTAGTCCTGGAGGAGAAAGAGGGAGGAGAGTCAGGAGACCTCTGATCCTTCTCCTCTGCAAAAGGCTCAAGCCTGTAGGGCTGTGATGTACACTGCACAGTCCATGGTAGGGGGCTGTGCGGGAGCAAGGGAGACAGGACAGAGAGTGGGCTGTTCTCCAAAGGATGTGGGCCTGAAACAAGGCTGGATTGATTAAAGTACTGGACTTAGGAAGGGAAAAGACCTCAGAGATGTCTGGAAGCAATAGAAGGTAACTGCTTGTAAAGTAGGTGGTCTGTTAGGATCTGGTGCTGGATCCTGAGAAAGGGACATTTATACAGGCCACCCAGGACACAAGCCTTCTGCCGGGATTATTCCTTTTCCAGTAATTGAAAAAAAAGAAAAGAAAAGAAAAGAATGCAAAATGGCTCTCACTGACTAGGGATTTTATTGGCATAACTGTTCATGTTGGCGTAGTCTGAGTGGTCCATCCTGTTCACAAAGCAGCACTGAAGATAACCTCTGAAAACCTGTCTCCTCTGAGGTGTCTCATGATCTCTGCTGCAAGCAGTAATTTCTTTGATATTAGTTAAAGGAACAGAATTGCATTTTAATCTAATTCACTCTCCCCCGTAGTATGTGAAACACGTGTGGAGGAACTGAAAATCACTTGTCTAATGTATGCACCTTCGTGATTGTTACTTATGAAAAAATTGCTGTTTGATACTAACTTATTTTAAAATGAGCAAGGTTTTTGAAGAAGGGACACTAAATGCCCTGAGGTTTGGAGGCCTTGATACACCAGATTTCAACTTCTGCTATTCCAGCTGTGTCATCTTTTACTTCAGCAGAACCACATTAATATACTCCAACCAAGGAGCTGGCCTCCCATCTCAATTACGCTGTATTTGCTTCATAGGTATATTGTTTGCCAAAGGCTTTAGCTCTGTCTTTGTGGCTCAGTTTATCAAAAGCAGAGCCAACGCAGGCAGTCGTAAGGGTGGGGCCACATGTCAAACTTTCAGTGCTTACGATTTCTGTTTCAGATTAAAAAGAGATTTATTTCTGCATTTCTGTGTTTTGTTTTGCAGAGGGCAGGTAGCTCTTATTTACTTCAAGATATTTTTACATCTCCTTTTTGAGTGCTTGATATAGGGTAGGCTGCAAAAAGGGAAAGTAGGAAGAGTTAATCCAAGTAGAAGTTTTGACCGCAGCTGTGTGAAAAATGGGCCAAAAAGTGTTTTATACATTTATCTTTGTTTCAACAAAGCCTATTTCTTTTTCATACTTCAAGTACATGAAAGGGGGTAGTCAACCTGAAATCGTTTATTTAATCCAAAATAGAACATCTTGGTTTTGGCTTGCTTAATCCTAATAAAAGAAATAAATAAGAAGAGTCAGACTCTAAGTGAAAACATCTTCTAAACACCAATTTGAAAACATTTCAGTCTGAGAATGGTGAAATAATACATCTAGCCTGTAAAAAAAGATTATTATTTCTGGCCAAAAAATCTTGTTTTTTTTTTTAAAAAAGAAAAGTCTGTTGGGGGAGAGAGAGAGAGAGAAAGTCCACTTTTTGGTGCTCACAGTTAGGTCAGTGACAAAACTTACTGACCAGGAATGTTTCCTATGTGTAAGAGGCATAGGTACACTCAGTAAGACAGCTTTCCAGGCCAGACCACCTGCACCTTAGACAAATCTGATGCTGCTGAGGAACAGGGGGCATTTAACTGGCCCTTGGTGCTCCCTGATTCTTGGGCCAGCTATGTCAAGGCCATCAGAAGCAGCTGGTCTTTGCAATATCATACTGCCCACAGCTGCAAAAAGGCAACGCAGGAGCGTGGGGGCGCTCCCTCAAGTCGTCGGCTTGGCTAGCCCCGTCCTATGTCCTCTCAGTGCTTTTCCACTGGACCCAAAACCCTTGTTTGGGCAGATCTCGTGGGTCTGGCTGCTCATCACCTGAGTAGAGTGGCCCTGAGCTGGCAGAGCTGGGTCTTGCCCACCCTCTGCTGCCATGAAAACCAGGGTCGGTCCCATGCAAGCACCAAGGCTTTAGTGGGCTGAGCTGCTTTGGACAATTATTACAGCATGTAAGCCAGACAAAATCTTGATTGAATCTAGCTTATACAGAGTAACTCACTGAAAACTCCTTGAGTTACTTGCACACATTTTTCTAATAAATGAGCCATGCAAATACTTAACCCTATTATTGCTTCTTAAGAGGAACATATTAATAGTTTATATTTAACAGCACACTGATTGAAAAGTTATCTGTGGTGCATTATAATTTATCATAAACAATTTAAAATCCAATAAAAAATCAAAGGAGGCTGCAGATGAAAGGTGACAATGTGAATAATGCTTCATTAAGCCTTCTGATTAGACATTTGCAGTGGGTGAATGAGCATTTTCCTGCGAAAAGAGCCTTTTCAAAACTTACAGGTGTCAATGAATTTACAGGCAAATTTCTGTTGGGAATCAGCACGAGGAGCCCTCAGCAGCCCCCTGGCTTCGCCGGCACCGCAGGTGCTGAGACAGCTCTGTGGCTGGGGACCTCGGCCTCGAGGTCCAAACCGCAGGGAACTGCCCGATTAATTATTCTGGAACAAATCAACTCCAAATTCTTTTTTATTAGTTTCCTTTCGAAGGATAACCTTTTGAAGGAGAAACTTTATTTTTAATATCAGAACTCACATGCAAAATGGAAAATCCTTGCTTCCAGTGGCTGTTTCCGTGATGGAGGCAGCAAGGCAAACACACGCCCTAGGTTTGGTACTGACCATAAGCCCCTATCAGTACGGGGGACGCATCCACGAAGTGCCCTCATGCTGATGGAAAGGGCAAACAAAAGGCTCTCTGAGGCTTTGAGAGTAGCCAGCATGAAGCAATGAGGAAAACTGGGTGTTCGTCTGCTGTTCGCAGGAGATGCAAACTGGCACCGCCAGCCTATCCCTTTGCCGTCTTCTCATAGCGCCGCTGGGCAGCGCCAAGAGTGTTTTCTTGCTCATTCACTCCCTGTTTTTTTCCCATCTCTTCCCGTCTCTCTCCTATTACAGTCTTTTTCCCTGTTTCTCACTTTCTTCTCCCTCCCTTGCTTTCCAGCTTTTTGTGTATTTTTGCACAGCCTCCCCTGTCCCCAGAGCGTGGGCAGGGCAGGGAGCCCCAGGAAACACCGGTGCCCAAATCCGCAGCCCTGCGTGCTGCTGCCGTCGGAGGGTTTCTGCAGTAGCCGGGGGGAGGATGGGCAAGCAGCTACTTTTACAGATCCCAGGCGCCTGCGTAAGTGTTTGGGCTCGAAGCAAAGGGAGCGCGGGAGCTGTGCAACTTGCCTCCTCTCTCTAGCTCTGCTTATCTTCTACCTTCCCAATTTAGGAGATACTGGATTCGGATCTCCCTTGGCTTAAAAAAAAGAGAAAAAAAGAAAAAAAAAGGGACTGTTCTGGCTTTTGAGCCATGCTGTATAGTGTGGGAGCAGCCAAACCTTGGCCGGGTTGCTGCAGAAACCCGACCCGCGTGCTGAGTCAGGCTGGGATGAGCTGGCAGGGCAGCGGCTGCCGTCTGGTGCTCATCATCCGCACCTCGCCGCCGCGGCTGCCTGTGCTGGCCCTCGGTCCCATCCAGCACTGGGAGCTGAGCCTGCTCCCGCTCCCCGGCCGCTTCCCGCAGGTCGTGGGACGCGGCTCTGGGAGGCCACCCCATCCTGGGCGATGCCCGTGCAACCCACTCCCAAACCTCCCCAGGGAAGCTCACCAGCGCTTGCGGGCAGATCGCTCCAGCACATACCTGCCCTAACTGTTTGCAAGCTTTGCCTCCTGCCTAAACAACATTTCCCCTGTGCTCTCACTCTTCTTTTTGTTTTATTCAGTGTGGCATGGGGGAGAGGGCTTTTCTGGTCATCATCTCCCAGTACAGCACCAATCCTTCAATCTACCCTCCAGGATAATTTTTGCTTGACCCCCGATCACCCTTGTTTTTCCCCTTTTCTGGTTGCTATTGTGCTACAAAATATTATTTTTTCCTTTGACAATGAATGGGTTTTCAGGGAACTGGGAGATTTCCTTGTAGGTGGTGAAAAGTCTTTATGTTATCTGCCAGATCAAACTTTTCTTGTTACAAAAAGTTGCTATTTGGTCCGGTGCTCTGGGCCTGGCCTATATATTTGGGTGTCAGCTGCATATGTAAAAGTAAATTCACGGACCTGGCATTATCTAGCATGAAAAAATCAGAGGGTGAGGAGTTCTCAAGAAAGAGAGAATATTTTTAAATCCGTATAATATCCTTTTCACTATTTAAGAACTAGTAGATCTTCATGTAATGACAGACTACGTGACAGACCTTCAGTAGATGTAAATAGGTACAGCTCTGAGGTGGAGTTATGCTGAGTTATACAAGTGGAAAATCTGTCTCTGTGCTGAAATTATGGGTGCTTTAAAGGAAGAATATCCAGTTTAAAAATCACAGCTTTTTAAAATTTATGCTAGTGTCCCAAGATACATAATTGAAAGAGAGCAGAGAAAATATTTCTTCTGTTTTTTTTTCTTTTAATTATTGTTTGTTTGTTTGTTTCCTGGTGTGTTTAAACTGAGCTTTATATATCACGGAATAGTGCCTGTTCACTGCCTGTGAATACAGGTGATTATTCCTTGCTCAGGTCTCCCATGTACCTGGAGGAAAGAAAAGCCTTTTTAAAAAGGAGAGGGCAAGTAAAGAGCCCTAAAGCTGGATGAGGGATTCAGGAGAAGTGTAATGCTTGGAACATATTTAACATTATTTTTATGGCTGATTAGAATTAACCTGGGACAGAATCAGCTTTGAAAGGTAGGGAACCTACCCAGAAATTAGAAAATGGTTCAAACCAAGGCCCTCCCCACCAGGTCATTTATATACTGTATGGAGAAGTGAATGCTATCACCTTGCACAGTCCTGGAGGTATATTTTTAAATGAAAGTGTTTTTATTATACTCTTTATTGGTCCTAATTCAACCACACACTAAGCAGAAATAATGCTGTTTGGGCTTACAGCGCTACACAGCACTAGAAATACTTAAGAAACATTAGCTACAAAAATTACAGTGGGGACATTTTTATTGCTAATTAAATAATTACTTTATGCAAAAACAGTGTAAAATGACATCAAGTATAAAATATGTTTAATAAAAGCAGTTACTACATATATTAGTGTTACTAGAGATGTTTTCTATTGAACTAGAATTTATTTTAAGTCCTGTAAGTCCTTTTCCTATACTGTCTCATGCTATCAATGCAACAATTAATTAGTGGCACGGATGGCTGATTTTATTGTATGCTAACTTAAAAGAAACAGTTCTTCAACTGTAACATAGGAAAGAGTGTGTGCCTGTGTATTGCTACAGTAGCTATCATTTAGATGATAGCATTTTGACATCAAGAAAATCAGTTAGAAATAAAGAAATCAATTAGAGCAAAGGGCTTTAAAGAGAGTTGCACTGGTAGGTCTGCAAATAGTCGATGTATTTCTGTGGTCCTTTGAAATTTTACTGTTGCTGTGAGTAAAATTAAATGAAATTGTGGGTATTGCATGGGGTACCTTGGTTGGCGGGGAGCAGGCTCCTTCGAGGAAGGCTCTTGGGATGCTCCTGACAGAGCTGCTCTCCCTCGGCATCTTCTCCCAAAGCCCCTTCAAGAGACGCCGCACAGGGAGCAAGGGGCTGCCATGCCAGGCCATACCCCGCCAATGCGCCGGGGGAACGGGAGGAGGAGGGCAAGAGTTTCAGCATTGCCTGGGGGGGGACCTGGGTGTGAACAAGTATTTCATATCCTCGGAAACCTTGGCAAGGAGTGCTGTGCTCTTGTCGGTAACGAGCACCGAGGAGAGTAATTTCCAGCAATGCCTGGGTATTTTTTCTGCTTTCTGCATGTTGGAGCATACAGCAAAGTTGAGGCAATGGGTATACTGCAAGCGCTGTGCTTATTTCTAGCTCATTGCTTTTCCTTCTCCTGCCCTGTTGTTAAAAACTGTTGTGTGAAATCCTGTTCTGAAATTCTCCTTTTCCCGTGGCATTTCAATGAGAGTAATTGATCTCCTGGCCTTCTCCGAGGGGGACTGCGCTAGCAGAACAGGCTCTCCTCATGTTATTTCAGGAGAATTATTTATGGGAAAAGAGCTGAGGAAACAGGGTTATTACTAAGGACTTGGGAATGGAGGAAGATGAACAGAAGTGGAGGTTGTAAATTAAATAAAGAGTGGGACTGAAAGAAAAAAACCACAGCAAGTCACAGGATCCAGTTCTGCTCTTGCTTTACACCAGTTTGCCATCACTGATTTTAACACTTTTATGCAGCTGTGAGGAGAGTGTCAAAGTCTGGGTTGTTATTGTGTATAATAGCTGTGAGTATGATTGCTGGGCAAAAAATTAAACTATCAGATAAGTGTACATCCTAGGACAGATCCTCAGATGAGGATAAATGACCTAAATCTTGGGGTTCAACAGAGCTACACAGAGGTGGGCTTTTGGAGGACCTGGTGTGTTTCATTTCTTGGTAGTATGAATAATTGATAATTAGGCAGACTGTTACTAAACTTGGTTCACCATTTTGTGTACAGCTTGCTATTTTATGTGTGAAAAGTACTGTATATGCATAGCTGGATCTAATACAAAAATACCCATCAAATTGCCTTCTTTCGTTGGATTTGTGCTGCCACAAAAGAACCCCAAATCTCAGTTTGGCCTTTAGGTGCTTTGAAATAAATCACTGAAGTGCAATCTTGGTATCTTATTCAATTTGCTGTGCAGTTACCTTCTAATTCAGCAAAGTGGCCTTTTCAGCCTGAAACCCTTTCTCATCTTGAGGGTAGGACAGATGAACAGCTAACTTCTGAGGAAAAATGCTGGAAGTTACATGTAACTTCATAGCGGTGCCTTCTTGCAAGTTTCAGAAACCTGCTGCAAATCTGCATGCTGTATCTTTTAAAAGACATCAGAAATGAAATGACCATCGAATGGAAAATTGCAAGAATAAGTAATTCATTCACAGATTAAAGAGGTCAAATCTAACTATGAAGCAGAATAAACCACCACTTACCTGAATGACTGATTTTTTACATCCAAAGTGTCCTTTCTGTCCATGTGCTTGCCTGAATCGCTTCCTCAAGATTTCTTTTGATTATTTAAATCTCTTTTTAGCCAAATAATTTTTGTTTCCTGTAGCATTTCAGATAAATGAGATTGTACTGAGAGAAAACAAGAACTAACACCGTTCCAGTGTAGAATTTATTGGCTCTGTAGCTAGTCTTTTCTCACTTAAGAGACTCTCCAAGTAACAGAACATATAATATAGCCTTTTAATGTGTATATGGTTCCCAATGTTCTTTCTAAAGGTAATACTGTAAATTGAACTAACTGTTTGGTCATGTTTTAATAATTAACACTTTAACACAAAAGAGTCTTTTTGGTATCCTGTCATTGAGTGAAGTTTCATAGGTGATTTCAAAGGTCTGTTTTGTCAATCTATTCTGTAGTTACAAGGAAAGATATTCAAAATTAAACCTAACAGGCCATTTTTTTTAAAGGGCCTCAACCTAGATTCAATTTGTGCCTGTAACACGGTGGTATAATATGTGTGATTTTACTGCCTCGCTGTAGTAACAGCTCCTGCAACGACTGCCGGTTTTGTTGTAGCGAGAGGTGCTCTGCGCCCTAGATGGCCCAGGACCCCATTTTGGGCGCTGAAGGTGCAGCCCCTGCACTGGGTGTGATGTCCGTGTGGGATATGGATAGCTACACACCTGATTTAATGGGAAACATGTCAAATTTGTGGAGGGAGGGTAGGCTTTTGGGGGTCTGTTTCAGCACCCGCTGTTGGGGCTGGCGTGAAGGAGCCTGGCACTGCCCGCGTTTGGGTCTGCGCAGATCTGGCAGGGCTAGGAAGAGCTTATCCCTGATGGGCTGTTTTTTCTTATTTATTTTCCTTTTAAGGGGAAGAAAGGCAGCCAGTCAGCTGGTTCCTCCTCCCCCAAACTAGGACTGTACGTTTGCACACCAAGGAATGACTTGGTCCACTTGCTAGAAATTGCATTTCCTGTTATATGAGCAGGAAATGTTTAGTAGACAGGATACCGGTGTATACCGTGGTGTGACTGCCTAGCACTGTCTTGCAGGAGGTGTGTTTTGGGATAGCAAAGTGATTCATATTCTGAAAAAATTCAGCTGTGTTTGCTCTAAAGATATATTCATGTCATCGCACATCAGGCACACACCTGAGGTACCTAAATTAAGGAGCTGTTCTCCTTGGCTTTGTCTCCATTGGCAGCTGGGGAGAAACATGCTCTGGCTCTTATTTTCCCTCTGGAAAACAGAGGGAATCGGCTGTGTAGAGAGGGAGACTTCCTTCTGACCATAAACACCTACCATAGGTGGTGTGAATATGTCCATTCTCATGCTTGCCTCTGTGATTTAACAGAAGTGACATTTCTTTGCTCCTTGTGTAACGAAGAGGCATATAATAATTCTCTGTGCAGCATCTGCCATGGCTTTCCAGTGCCAACTGCTGTGTCCCCCTCCCTTTTCCTACTTTATTTATTACTCCTGAGCTGCGGGAGAGCCCTCGGGTGTGTTGATACTCCATGGTCAAGGGCTCTGTGGAGGTACTGGGGCCAGTTTTGGACAGCGCGGTGTGGTACTGGAAGTAGTCTAGCAGGGTGCCCAGGAGAATGGTGTGTTGCTCACTGGTGTAGTACAAGAGAAATAACAGTGCACAAAGAATTTAAGGCAGAAAAAAACCCTATCTACAGGGACCACACCCACAATATGAACCTAAATTGCCAAATAACCCCGTCTGCTTACGAAATAAATATATAACCGCAATGCTGCAATGAACTGGAAAAATCAATTTTACCCAGAGAATATTGTTGCTAAAGGCCCTGTGTGCAAAGCTCAGAGCCCACCACACCCAAAAGTCAGGACAACAGCAAGAAATAAAATCCCAGAAAAATAATGCAATCTTGCAATGAAAAAAACAAATTATTTGCTTCCTACCCACCCTCCCTCACTTCTTTCTGTTTCTAGTCCTAAGCAGATTTCCAGATAACTATGTAGCTGTATGGAATTTGTAAAGAGAAATCCAGATACTGGGCATGTACAGCACCCTTGCTCTTCGAAACTGGTCCTGTTCCCTTAGCAAGTCATCCTGTACGTAGCACAGGAAAAGCAAGGTACTAAGTGCTTTGAAGCAGCATTATAGACATGCAAACCCTAGCAAAATGCTCTGCTTTCACTAGTTCTTTCACACCATTTCTCATTACTCATCCACCTTGCCAACATCTTTCTCTCACAATTGCAGAATACGCAGGTTAAATCTAGTCTTTGTTCTTTTTTTCTAGTTAGACAGGAATTTTCCTAATCTGAGATTATGTTAATCAGTTGTTGTTGCTGGTTGTAATATGTAAATAGCACAAATATGCCTGATGGTTGCGACTTCCAGTGGTGGTCTTCATTGGCCTAACTCTGCGTGCACTAAGATAGGCAATAAAACTCCTATCAGCTTCACTAGGAGCAGAGTTCAGAAAACAATGAATCCTCTTGGAATTCCCATTCTTTGTGTTGGCACCCTTTTTTTTTTCCTTTTCTTCATGAACTGAAATAAAAATTACACCAATTTCCCTCTATTTCTACTTATTCCTACTGAGTTATGAGGGTACAGAGCAAATCTTTTGCTATTTCAGCACCCTTCAGTGCTGCATGCCATTACACCTAACTAATTTAGTGTCCCATTTTGATACTTTTTTCCCCTGGATGAGGAGTTTCTTATAAAACCAGGGCAGCCTTCTTTTTCTTGAGTAAGCGCTTTGCCAGGAAGTTGAATTCTGTAGGAAGCTGCATTCTGTGTAGAGGTAGCAGCCCCAGAAAATTAGCCCTTTGGGGTTATTTTGCTAGAGGCCATTGATCGAGATGGTTTGTGAGCAATGATGGCACTGAAATTACCACAGTTAAAATCCATGTCTTTAGGAAGGGAACCCTGCTGAAGGGCCTGGGCAAGAGGAGCCAGGCATCCCTCTTAAGGGGCTGATACATGTGGTCAAATATGTAGAAGTAATATTCTTTAATGTCATTTACTAGTAGAAACAAGGTGCCTGGGATTTCCCATATGCATTGCATCGAGCGCAGCCTTCTCCAAAGTAAGATTATTTAGGAGGAAGGAGGACTCTGGGCCGGTATCTCTCCTCATGAACCAGAATGTTTTGCTGTGGCCTCAAATCCGGTGAAGATTGGCATCTTCCACTGCAATAGCACAAGCAGCAATAATGAATGAGGCTCCGAGATCTCAAGTTCCTTTCCCACCTGGCCACTGTCCCAAAACTGTGATCCCTGAGTAGTAAAAATCATGAGTCAGCTCCCCCTCCCTTCCCAGCAGCGTGCTAGAGTGCAGTCAGGTCATGTTTTCAAACTTTCCTCCACAAACAGGAGGGATGGAAACTTCTCTTGCAGGGATGAAAGTTGAGGTTTGTATTCAGTCTCCTCATTCCAGCAGCTGGGGCTTGAAGACCAGCTTTAAATTTATGAAACTTTGGATAAAATCATGAGAGCTGCTTTGAAATTCAGGGTCCCACTTTTTAAGCTGTTTCTATGCTGAAATATGTTTTAGAAGGAAAAAAAGTAGGAAGGTGTATCTATAAGACAAAGTGCAGTGCTGTGAGCAGATAGTCAAAGCTTGATCAAAAATTTTTAGTACAGCTCACTAAGCACATCAGTGTAAGATGGGAAGTGGATTTTCTTGAATGACTACTAAACACTTCCCTCTCCTCCCTGAAAAAGTTACACTGATTAAAAAATGACTTTGGATGAAAGTAACAAGCTGGTTTGGCTACTAGCAAGAAGTATCACAGTACGACTGCTCAGGAGCAGGTTAAATTCGCTTTTGTGACACATGGTGCTAATGAAGCTGCCTTGTTTCCCTTGCTTGAGCAGGCCTGTCCAGAGCTAGTGCAGGGATCTCTGTGTGTCCAAAGAGAAGAAAAGGAGAAGTGCAGGGGGGCTGAAATGGCACATTTTCCTTTTCTGGGTGAGGGCAGACTGTGATCCGCTGCTCCCTGAATCTCCCTGTCCTTGACACTTACATGAAAAGGCAGCCATACGGTTTTCTTCTTTACAGTATTTTTTTAAGGGAGAAATGAGGGAAGAAGATTCAAAGTGAAACCAGTGCACGTTGGGATGAATGAATAATGAAACAGCACCATCATTGCGGCCACATGTGGCATTGTTTACTCATGTCAGTGTAAATGATTAATGCGGAAAAGCTGCATTTGAACAAGTGAGATTGATGAGAGCTTTACAGGCTATTTTTTGTGTAATTTAAAACAGTGCCTACACTGGATGGTGAAAAGAAGAACGAAGATGAGACAGCCAGTGCTGTCAGCTTTTCTTTCTCCTGATTTGGTCTTTGGCCATGCCCTGTCTCCAGTCCAGAAAGCCAAGGTTTCAGATGAAAGTTGGAAGGAGAAAAGCAGAAGGCTGGGGGAAGGTTTTGGTCACGTCCACACTGGCCGATACAAAGATATTTGAGCTCGTTCTTCCACGTTAATCCTGGAGCCTGTAATGAGGGGAAAGTTGGATGGTGGGATGTAGAGACACCTGAGCGGGCTGGAGGTGTGCCAGGAGGGGTCCAGATGCAATTTAGCTATGTTTGGCCCTGGGCCCAAACTAATAAGCTCATAGAGCTGATAATTATTAGCTTCTGTGCATCATCCAGGTACTCGGATATATTGCATCCAGACCTGACCTGGTTAAAGACTGGGTGTTATGCTGTGGCTTGGGGTGTCTGCTAACAGTGCTAGCTCCACTGTGTTTCTTCTTACCCTGTAGATATGCCTTTAAGGTTCTTTAACTCTGAAAGCCCAGTTTTCATAAGTCTTTGGGGCAAAAGACAGGTTACAGGTAAGTGTCTTTTATAGATCAGCAGTTCTGGCTAGGAGATAAAATGAGCTGCTCCTTAAGCATCTGTTAATAATTTGTTGGGGATGTGGGAAATAACAACAATAATCAAAAGGCAACTGAGAAACTTATCATGGATGACTTCAACCAAAGGGCCATTTGCTGCTGATCTCCTGTGGCCAATTTCCTTAGTGTTTCTATAAATAATAATGTTGTCTTCTCAAAACAGGAAGTCCTGTATCCAGTGCAAGGTAACTTGATATTGGACTGAAGTCTGGTGAATGAAAAAGGGTTAATCACAGACCCAAAAAAAGCAGTTGCTGGGGTACCAGAGATCACAGTCAATTTAAATTTATTTTATGGAAACAAAAGAGGGCACTGACCAAAAATCTGCACATTTGGAACTTTAATAGGGCCAGGTTTTCAAAGCTTAAGGCATTTGTTGGCATAACTGACTGAGTATACACATTTTAAATAGGAAGGCATTGAGAAAAATCAAAAATTGTTTGAGAATATTGTACTAGTTGTTCCAAAACCCATGACTCCACCAACACAAAGAGGGTTATGTAGAGGGGGGAAAAAAAGAACCCCAAACTGCCCTAGTTAAATGGAGAAACAATAACACATTAAAGAATATACTAAGAAGAAAAAAAGGAGATCTGATTCCAGTGGAGTTAAGATAAGGAATTTTTTAAGTCTGTTAGGATCCAAAACAGAACTGTGCCAAGTAAAACTTAACTGCTAGATACAAATGATAAAATCATGAACACTGATTAAAAAAAAGGCAGAAAGGCTGATAAATACTTCCTATTTGTGTTTATTTGCACCCATCTGAAGTGATGGGCTATGGGACAGGTATTTTTTTAGCTGTAACAAAGAAGAATATGAACTGCTCTGCTAAAATCAAACACTTAACTTATGCCATGGAGATGTAAAGTTATTACTTGATAAGATATCTGAATCATTTCTATTAATTTCTTAAAAAACTGAGAATGAAGGAATTCTGAAGGCCGGGCATATCTTCAGTCTAATTTTGTTATCTGGGACAATAGATGATCCCTGAAAAGCTGCAGTTAAAATGTTGCATTTTACTGACCCCCCCCCCCCCCGTCAGAAAAAACTCATCAATTGAGATTTCTGTTTTACTATTTCCTGAGACTGGTGACTGACAAGCTAACTAGGAGATATGCACTGTTGGACCAGCTAATCACCATCTAATGGGAGAGAGAAAAGTCAGAGGTGTACAGGTGTACAGAGGTAAGACAGGAGGCAGTGGACAAGAGTTGCAACAAAAGAAGTTCAGATTGATATTAAGAAAAATATTTCACAGTGAGGGTGGTTAAACATTGGCACAGGTTGCCCGGGAAGGTTGTGGCTTCTCCATCACTGGAGATGTTCAAAACACAACTGGAGAAGGTCCCGAGCAACCTGATCTAGTTGGACCTGTTTTGAGCAGGCTGGACTAGAGGCCCTACAGAGGTCCAATCTAAATTTTTCTGATGCCATTTATGTATCAGTAGTTAAACTGACTGCTTTGTTGCTTAAACCTTCAGAAATTCAGAAAGGGAATCAAAATGAATGAAAAATTAATTTTAAAGTAAAATCCAATATAGCAGTACTATTATATGTGATTTCTTAAATCTGTAATATCCCTTTGGCATACTTTCCGAGTTCTCTCCATACTGAAACTAATCAAAAATGGGACTAAAATACTGGACAAGACAGAAAACCCACTGTTTCTTGGAGTCATTTAAAATTAGAGAAGCCATACTTAACATAGCTTCTGGCAAAAAAAGAAAAGACCTGTCTTGGTTGCACTGGGTCTGTTCCAGGCAGTTGGAGTACCTCTTTCAGTCCTATTCATTCCCTGTTCTCATGACCATTGTAGGAACTAGACTGTGCAGCCCTCAAAACTCTCTACTATAATAGTAGCATTGCTAGGTAAATAAAGAAGGCATTATGAATACCTTTTTGCATGTTTTTTATTAGGCTGTGGAGGAGTTTAGGTAAAGGGATGAGACTGGAAGAACTCCTACCAAAAGCCACTCTGTTGAACTTTAACACCTTGCATATTTACTTATTTTGCTCAAAAATCACAAACGTTGCAATGTTCTGCCTCTTTGGAACCCTGCTAGTCTGTCAGGGTGGAATAAGATGCATCGCTGTCGGCTTCACACAAACCACCTGAAGTAAAAGGAAAAAGAATAGAAGATTCTTCCTATACTAAAAATATTGGTCTGATTCTTGTATATGTGACTGTTTTCTTATCAAGAAAAGGTTCTGTAGCTTTACAAAACAGAGATGGGGCCGGTTTTCAGTGTTGGGCAGGGAAGTCAAAGTAATCTATTGTGTCTTAAATACAAGTTTACATGGCATTTTGGATACCTAAAGATCCAAAAGCTGGTGAAGTACTGGCTAGATAAATGGACAGAGAGGTGGACTGAAAACTGACTGAACTGCAAGGCTCAAAGTTTTGTGATCAGTGGCACAAGGTCCAACTGGAGGACAGTCACTAGAGTTGTCCCCCAGGGGCTCATTCTGGGGCCAATACTGTTTAACATTAATTCATTAATGACTTGGATGATGGGGCAGAGTGCATTCTCAGCAAATTTGCAGACAGTAAAAAACTGAGAGGGGTGGTTGATATGCCAGGTGGTTGTGCTGCCATTCAGTGGGACCTCAACAAGTGGGAGAAACAGGCTGACAGGCATCTTACGGAGTTCAGCAAAGGGAAATGTCAAGTCCTGCACCTGGGGAGGAATAACCCCATATGCCAGTGCAGGCTGGGGGCTGACCTCTTAGACAGCAGCTTTGCACAGAAGGACCTTGAGGTCCTGTGCACAACTTGGCCATAAGCCAGCAACGTGACCTTGTGGCAAAGAAGGCCAGTGGTATCCTGGGCTACATTAGGAAGAGCACTGCCATCAGGTCAAGGTATATGATCCTTCCCCTCTGCTCAGCCACACCTGAAGGGCTGGGTCCAGTGCTGGGCTCTCCAATACAAGAAAGTCTCAGATGAACTGGAGCGGGTCCAAAGAAGGGCCATGAAGATGATCAAGGGACTGCAGCATCTGTCATACGAGGAGAGGCTCAGAGAGCTAGGACTGTTCAGAGCAAAGAATAGAAGGCTCAGGGAGGATCTTATCAATACTTATAAATATTGTATGGGAGGGTGTAAAGAACAAGGAGCCAGACTTCTCAGTGGTGATCAGTGACAGGACAGGAGGCAACAGGCACAAACTGAGACACAGGAAATTCCATCTAACATAAGAAAACACTTCATTACTGTGAGGGTTGTTGGACACTGGAACAGGTTGCCAAGAGAGGTTGTGGAGTCTCCATCCTTGGAGATATTCAAAACCCGACTTGACACAGCCCTGAGTAACCTGGTCTAGCTGACCCTGCTTGAGGATGGCAGTTGGACCAGATGATCTCCAGTGGTCTCTTCCAACCCCAGCTATTCTGTGATTCTGATTCTAAGTACTTCAGCTAGTATCACAGCACACGTGTTAAACTCTAATAACTTTGGGTTTTGATTGACACAGCAAATATGGTATTAAAATTAATTTGAAACCTGGGGAAAGATCAGACCTCCTGAAATCCTCACTAGATGAGACTCAAGGAATGTTATGGCAAGCTCTGAGCATGCTGACAAGTACCCTGCTTTGGGGAGGTAAACATTTATCTCCTGCTGAAGCGCCACTGCACTCTGGAGGACAAAAGCGTATACTCATGAGTCACAATTCGGAAGCTAAGTATATCAAAAAAAGAGTTGCAGTCTGCTAGTTGTGTACAAGGAAACTGTGAAAATGAATTGCGGCAACATGGCTGAAGGCCTGCTCAGAGCATGGAGTCTTGAGGCCATGCTCTGCTTCAACAAAAGTTTATGTCATTTACCAGAGGTTGTCGGAGGGGAGGGGGCTATGAGACTGTCTATGGAAGAAGAAAGTGAATGGGATGATTATGTCCCATAGGACCATATGGGTCTACACATTAGCTATCTAGATTAGGCCTTTATGCAAAAGATAGCTGACTCCTTCTCTGTTATGTGAATATCTTCCAAAGGGGCTCTGAATCCTGCATGGCTGGAGATACCTAAATTTCAACCAGAGTCAGTTAAGGATGAAGAGCCCAGAAACATGATCACACTTCTAGTTTCTAACAAGTGAGCTCTAAGCAGTTCCCCAATCAACATGTAACTTCTTAGGGTGCTCTGCAGAGATGCCTAAACCTTTCTGAGTGGCTGGATATTGCAGATTGTACTGTTAGCACTCTGGATCTTGCCCTTAGTGCCCTTAGTGAAATCTCCTAGCTTCAATTTCAGCTTCATAATGTTATCTAGCAAACTAACAGATTATCAGACCTAGACATTTAAAGTTTTACTGGGATCATTGGACTGCTGTTACCTGATAGCAGTTTTTATGGTGGTTGTCTTGTCATAACAAGAAGACAATCCTTTCAAACAAGGTAGATGGATATGTTGGGACACCATTTGAGTAAAAACACCGTCCACCTCCTGGGAACATTTACACCAGACAGTAAAAATCAAATTCAGTTGTTTTATTTCCCCTTGATTAAATAAAAAATTTTGAGTTGTCTCAGGAGAGGCAGCACTGTTGGCAGAAAACTTCAGTGTACAAGGCAGAGACCAGACAGTCAAGGAAACAACCTGTCTTCCCTCGTTACCTTGCCTCAGCTCTGCCCTTTCAGGTCAGCCTTTAGCAATGCCAGTTTAACATAGTTTTTATTTCCATACTCATCAAAAGCACTAGAGATTTTTCAAGAGTTATACTGAGTTTGCTGCTTTTAGGCAGGATCACTGTGAGATACTCAGCCTGGGACCATATCTGAAATATGTTTCAATGTTACGAGCTCTCAGAGTCCAAAACGTTTATTTAATGCAGTTTTGGGTTGATTTTTGAATGCAATTCATTGCACATGTTATTAGCATCCTTCCATGCTGACTTCTGCCATCAAAAGGGGCAATTCAAGAAATGAGTCTTCCTCTCCAAGGCCTAGGTTTTCTGATATAGTAAAGGTTTCTACCCAGAAAGAGAGGCACATCAGGAGGCAGATGTTCAGATAGTGGGTTTGTAGTTCTTTTCTAAGAGAACCGTTGCATGTTTGATGCACTATAAACCAGCGATGATTTATATTCATTAATACTCTATCTGAAATATACATTAAACTGTTAAATATTCTGCAACCATCTACGTTCTAATCAACTAAGATCTAACTATCTAGAAATAGATGTTACAGAAAATGGAGTTGAGAAATTGATTGAGTTTTGCTTCTTTAGGGTCGTATTTGAGTGTTCAAAGGCCCAAAGATCTTTCCATTCTGATGGCAGGTTGATGTCTGGGACTGCAATCCCAATTTCCTTTTGAGGAACCAATATCCCTCACCTCTGTAAAGATGAAAGGCAACCTGATTATGATTACAAGATAGACAGGAGGGGACTGATAAAGCCCTAAGACCTGAGGAAGCCGAGTCGTTCTCCCAAGATGCTGAGAAATACCAAGAGTCAACATACAACTCAGGCCATGTTGAGGCATCAAAACCACTTTAAGAGCAACGAATATCAGGCTTGGCTTAGTTTTATATCTTTGGGTGTTTTGGGTGTTCATGTTCTATTTGGGAAGAGTTGATAGGTTTGGGGACTATGTGGGGCAGTATTTGATACATTCAAATTCAGAGGTTTATAAATCAACTGGAACATTTTTTGAGAATTCCTTCTTTTTAACCCTGTGTGATTTCCACTGTTTTGGGCTTCTTCTTTCTTCCTCCAAGAAAATAGCTTTCCCCAGGCAAAAATGCAAGCCCCTATCTTTTTCCTAAGGCCTACATCTTGATATGCTTGCTATATAATACTACCACAATTCCTCAAGGACTAACATGATAGCTTTCAGCAGAGGAAAGCTATCTGAACGTGGCCAAAACATGGTATTTGGAAAAGCAAGCTGTACACCATTTCTGTGAATGTGACAAATCGAAACAGAATGCAAATAGCTGGCCTTCTTAAGCTTCCCTGAAAATTTCATAGACAATTCAGATCAATATGATTTAAAGGTAAGGATTTGCTTTTCCATGACTCAGAGTGGAAAAATGAGCTATATATCATGAGTTCCAGCTCTTTCAACACTAGGTTTCTTCAGTTTGATGAAACAGGATGTGATGTTTTGAAAGGAACTGGCCAGAAGTGATATAGTCTGAGTGAAAAGCAGACAACGAATTGCAGGGATTTTGGTGGCCCCATCTTTCTTAAGCTGCTGATTTGATTTCTGCATTTTGCAGCTTTTGTTTTAAGTGCAGGTGGAAGAGTACCTTTTCTAAAACACAAATTCCCATCTGCCTAGGTTTCCGTATCAACTTCTGTCAACAAATGTCTGCAATGAACTTTAGGAACAATGTTACGTGAAACATTACACTGAAATACCTTTAAAAATAAACAATTGTGTTCTTACACAGTTTTCCCCCATGGTTTTTTTCATTTGCCTTCATGTTCCCCTTCCTATTCAGATGTGTGATCACCGGACGCTTTTCGAGGGCTCCAGGGCCCAGGCCTTTGGTCCGGACCCCTGCTGCTCATGGAGGGCTCAGAGGAAGGATGTCAACAGCTCACTCTTGTCACAGGGGCTGGATCTCAGCGAGGAGGGAAGGGGAACTCGAGTTTTCTGGAGTTTGTCAATAAACCCCTAGGTGAAACTGAAGAATTATGTTTGCACTTCAGGTCAGGTCTGCTGAGAAATGCCTGTGAACACTAGTACACTGGAGAAATGTATTCAAGAACATTTCATCCTTGTGAAAATATTACCCTGTTACAACTGCCAAGGTCACTGAGACCTAGAGTGATCTGTTGTCTAAGTGCTGGTCACGAAAGTTAAAGATGCCTGGCGGCTACTATAATTAAGTTATGAGTGCTAGGAGAATAGTGGAAGCAGTTTTCCCACAAATATTTGTTTGAATTTAACAGTGACTTTAGACATGACCATGCTTAGAAATCCTGTGGGTTTTTTGTTTTTTGTTTTTTTTTCTCCTTGAAAACATTCAGATGGTCAAGCTGGATGTGAATGCCCAGGGAACCCCAGGTTTCACAGGCTTTCACTTGTGCTGTGTCAGCCTGAGTAAAGAAGAGAAGCAACACGCCGCAGCTCTCTATCAAACACAGTGGGTATTTTGGATATGTTGCCTGGGTGAACTAATAGATAGATAGAACAAGAAATGTAATTTAAATTCTCACCAGGGCCTGTTTGTAGATATAGAGCCAAAATAAAAAAGTGGCATTTGGATAAACTCCCTTGACAATCAATAGAAACCTGTTTCCATATTAATGGATGTCTTAGGAGAAAAACAGAAGAATTCATATTGCTGCCCATTTTGAATCACTCTTTGGTCAGCTTTGACTGTTGTTTTTTGGATTTCAGTTCTTTTTCTCCTTTCCCCTTGAAATGCTGAGTTAGCAAGTTCCCAGGCAGGTGCATGCAGTACCCTCAAAATGACTACCTATAGGCCCCAGCATAAAGTGGAAAAAACATCTTACACTACTTCTTTGTGGTTTTGATTACATGAAAATCCTACAGTACTGAATGTCAGGAAAAATCAGGAGATGACCATAAAATGCAGAGTGCACACACTTGCAAAACTGAAGTGCAAGGGATGGAGATAATATAGATTTTGTGTAGCGGATAGGATTACTATGCCTCTAGGCCAGGCACTTAACAACTTTCTGTTGTTGTTTAGAATGGAGAGATTTAGAAGTGGAAAAAAAATATAACAACAAATGGCAAAAACCCTCTAGCTGTGTCTTATGTGGTGTTTTAACACACACTGTGTAGTGAACATTCAGCATCTTAAAGCACAATTAACCTGCAGCTAGCTGAGGGATTAAACATGACTATTCTCAACTTGAATGACCCTTTCCCCTAAGTCGAGCTGCCCATTTAGCGCCCTTAATAAATACAGGGATAATTTAAACCATGTGGCTGCAAATTGAAAACATGGGCTTTTGAACTGTATGTATTTTCTTTCTCATGTTGGAACTCCTCCCTGGAGATAGACTCAAGTCCCATGATCTTGTAAAAGACAAATCTGTGTATCTATCTTTTTTATTAAGTGTTTCATGAAATATATTTTTTCAGCTCCATTGCAGTGGATGCATTTGAAAGATATGTTCCGCTGACAGTACACAATACCCTCAAAGACTCTTGATCCATTTATCAACTCAAACTAATAAAAGAAGGATAATATTTCTATGAAAAAGAATGAGTTTTAAAAGCAGCTTGACAGCTTGGTAGAATATATCAATTAAGTGTACCAAGAAATTGGAGAAAAAATGGAGATCCTACTTTTTTTCTAGCATTAGAATTAATAAAAAAAATTTAATCTGTCCTTCAACAGGAAAAAAATAGAGTTCATTCCCAGCTTGCATACCTTGTGGTTTGTGCTGAAGAATGTTACACTCAAGTCTATATTCAACTACTGGTTTAAATTATAGCCTTTAGAAAATAATCTACCATTCACTTTAATCAATATCAACAATCATGGAGTCAGTTAAAAAAACTCAGCACAACATGCTAATGTGAAATTAAAAATGTGTCTGTCTAGTTCTTTTTCATAGAAAACATCAAAGAGTCTCATCTATTGGCAGCTTTGGTACCCTGTAGCCTTAGGCTTCTTTCATGTTGATCCAAGGAAGGTTCACAACCAGTTTTCTCTAGTCGGTGGCCCCTGAGACACATCTGGCCCCATCATTTCATCTGCGGTCAAGAGAGACACAAAGTACTCTGCTAGACTATTTTACCACAAATGCTCTGTAGTACCTTCTTCCTCTGAGACAAAAGCCTTGGGCTTGCCTTTCCTACCACTGTTTTGCGATTTATCCCCATGGAAAAACGAATGGCTGAGATACCCCTCCAGCTTTAGGTCAGAGATGGCACCTTTCAGGATTCTGTCTCAGATCCTGCTCAGTGCCTCGGCTGGGCCGTTTTCCTGTTTAAACTGGCAATGTCGATGCATTGGATACTGTCATATCGATGGAATATTCTTGCCTTCAGCTAAAAGGTCCAGATGTCACTTAAAACAACAGGGTTGTAGCAGTTAAGAAAAACAAGGAAGATATTTTGCTCAGCAGATCTTACATGAAAGGACTCTTATGCAGCGTAAATTGTTCTACGTAACTTCACAGGGAACAAGTCTGGCCTCCATAATCTTGTATATGTTAATAGCCAGTCCCCCCCTTTAAAAAAGAAAAACTCAGGCAGCTAACTTGCAGGACCATGCTCTTGATGTTGCATCTGATATGAGAAAAACCCATCACAGAGAAGTTAAATGCACAGGTTTGTGAATATTAGGCTGAGTGTGTGTTTGTTACATTTGCATGCTAAACTGATGTTGGGAATCATTCGTATTAGTTAGAAACTTGTCTTAGTTAGAAACTGTCAGTTTTGAATCTATGTGCAGCCCTTGGATCAACAGTGCTTCTTTTCTGCTGATGATTTGCTGGAACAAATTGAGTAATATTAGGGCACAGGATACCAAGGGGTCAGAGTAAACTATTACTTTTTGGCTTGTATGGTAAAGCAGTTGCGGATACAACATTTTCTAAATTTGGTTTGCCTGGAAGAGCAACATTCACTTGTGTTTTGTTGTTCTACCACACTACCACCAGCTCTATAAAGCTCCTCTGCAAAACACACATATACAGCATTGTCTGCAAACACAGCAAACTGATAGTAGTTAGCCAAGCTAAGAAGCTTTTTTTTTTCAAAACTATTTTTCTGTCTTCTAACAGTACACTGAATAAATTGGAGTTGTCCAGTTATGTCTGTATATGACCTTTATCAGTGATAGAGTTCACCACAGTGTATTTCTTATACTTGCTTGTATCTGCCCTTGTGTGATGGTGTAGGATGAGGAAAGTGAAGCCTATGCCTTCAGATCTTAAGAGGTGTTTGTGCAGGACCTAACTCATCTGATTTCCATCTCAGCAATGCCCAGAGGCCCTACAGATTAATGCAAATAACAATCGTGCTCACCCTTGGGAATCTAGCAATGGGGTTGTTCAATATCGCCTATCTAGGTCACTGTGCAGTGCCACAGGTTTGGTAAGAAATCTATTAATATATCTTCGCCTTTCTTGAGTTGGTTTTTGAATTTGAAGAAGGTGGTGGGAGAACATTGAATTACATTCCTAAATTTTTGCCAGGCTGAGAAAATGATAACTGGCAATTTTGCTTGACTAGCCAGGAATGCAGTTAATATATTTTTCCTCCTTTTTTTTTTTTTTTCATGGACTATGCTTAAAATTTTATGAGTGCACGCTCATGTACAATTACGCTTGTAAATGTTCCTTGCTTTGTATATTACCCTCCAGTTCCATTCCCATTGCCAGGAGGCTACGTTTTTCCTCAGCATTTTCCTGTATGCATGAGGTGGCTCAGCCCTGCAGCCCCTTGGTGCTTACTTTCATGTCTGTAAAAGCAGGGTGACCCCATGCAGCTTGTTGGCAAGTCGAACTATTGCTCACGTGTCAGAGTTACATCACCTCACTAACGTGAGGAAAGCCTCGATATATGATACCAAAGGACAGGAAAGTTGCCTTACCTCTCTCAGAAAGGCTGCCAAATGAAAAAGAATGATATTACATACTCTTAAGTCATATTATATGGATCATTTTAGATGTGTCTCAATGCTTTGTTAAACAGGGCCCTTTCTGAATTTCTAAAATCATAGGTTTTCTGTGGGTGCTTTCTCTTAGCCTGCTCCCTGCATTTGTCTTTGTGCTAGTTCAGTGTTGCTTACTTACCTAATGAATACCTACTGTCAACAAATAAGAGAGATGTTGATGATTGCTGTTGACTGAACATCATTGGCTAGTTTCTGAAGTTTAAGTTAATATTTCAATCAAAATCGCCAACTCTGAAATGGAGGTTTGTCTTGATTTAGTTTATTCCTTATGGTATCAAAATGTGGTGACAGCTCAAAAAAGAAAAATAACATACAGCTTCAGGAAGCAAAACCAGAGTACAGCATTTTTAATGGTTTTAATTATATTACAGCACTGTTGGTCTTTTTTAAAAAATATTCACTCCTCATATTTTTCTTTTGTTAGTAGCCGGTTGACAAGGGGAAGCTCTTATTCCCTCTTCTGTTCTGCTCTGTAAATTCCAGTTGGAAACATCTTGTTTATCAGAGATATATGAAGAGTTGTAAGTGAAGTGTAGCTTCAGTGTTTGAAAGACCTGTTTTATTGAAACAAAAGCATATCATTCCTCTTCTCCTATCTTCCCACATTGATTATCTTTTTAGCAACTCCTTGCCTCTGTGCAAGGGAGATTATATTAGATTCAGCACAAGGAAAGCCCGCAGAGTGTAACATTTTTGCTTATAAACCCTGTCAAGTAATGAAATAGTTGAATAACAGTGGTGTGCAGCAGGGCAGCCCTGCACATGTGATTGGCCTTTGCTTTCAGGGCTTACATGCATAGAGCCGTTCCCAAGCGCCAATATTTGAAGGCTAAAGCTTCCCCTGGAATCGTGCTAGTCTGAGAGCTGATATCTGTTGGCCTGAGACCCTACAGGAAATATATAGTAGATAGAAGAGATTTGGAAAGGACTCTGCCTGGGGCAGAGGATCCATATGTATGAAGCTGTGAGCACGGTGATTGCTTGAGGAAAGTTCTCAAAAGGAAAGTGTTGGTATAAAATTGCAGGTTTGTTAGAACATTTTGAGCTTGTGCAAGACTTTCAGTAGACTCCTTTTGGGACCTGTAAGAGCTCAGCCCCACTTCTTCTGACCCTGAAGCCTGCAGAAGCCATGCACAGGCTTCAGAGCCAAAGAAACCCTGGGAGAACTCAGTACAACCAATAGTCTTGTTAACATATCATCTATGCCAGGGAATCGACAAGAAAGGGATCCTTTTTTTTTAAATCTGGTTTGGCCAAAATCAGCCTTGAACCAAATGAGAGGGGAGAAAAGGAATGATTAGTTTATCCTTTACCAGGAAACCTCTGCTATTTTGTCACCTCCATAATAAAAAAAATGATCTGTGGCTGAAACACTGCCAAGGAGGTACCAAGTAAAGGCTTGAGTATAGAAACTGCGTCTTTCAAAATGTTTTCTATCCATCTTTTCTGAATTTACTTTATTTATTGTAGCCAAATGCTTGAAGGAGAAAAGAAAGGAGTAGAAAAGTAGAACAGGAAAAAAAAAAAAAACCCAAAGAAAAAACCCTACCTCTTCACAGCTGGTAAATGTACTATTATTATGATTCTGTCTCCTGTGACTATGTTCCAATCTGGATCGCAGTAGCCATTTGGGATTTTTATATATTCTTTAAAATGTCCATATACATTTTTAATGTATTTAATGCTCGTGTTTTTTGTATGGGCATGGACACACCAAGTCCTACAAGGACAGGAAAAACATGGGATAGACTACCAGGAAATTAGGGAAGTGCCACCACTAGAGGCTGCCAAGACTGATGTGACAGATCTTAAAGGGATTGTCCAAATTCACTTAAACCTGCCCTAGTGCAAGGAAATGGACTGGATGATCTCTTGAGTTCCTGTTCAGCTCTTAACTCTGTGAGTCTATTATTGTGGGTTTTTTTCTTGTTGTTATTATTTTTGCAGTGCCAAGTAATGCAGCAGCCTTTATGAAATGAAGCCTCTATTTTAATAAGCAGACAAACTGGTGAGAAACCAAAAGTCAGCAACAAGAGATTTAGAAAACATAACTTACAAGGCAAGGTTGAAAGAATGGAGTTTGTTCTTCTGGAGGAGAAGTGACAGAAGTGGACATGATACATTTTCCAGAATGCAAAGGCTGTAAAAAAAGAGAGCAGTGATTAAAATTGTTCCCTGTGGCTGTCAGGAAAAGGTCAACAGGCATTTAGCTTCATTTACAGAAGGGAGATTCAGGTTCCACATCACGAATCAACTTCCCAGCTATAAGGGTGATGAAACCCAACCTGCTTAGGGAGACTGTGGATCTCTCCTTCATACGTCTTCGAGAGCAGGTGAGAGTAACATTTGTCAGGGGTCAGATACTCATTACTACCCCATGGGGGAGGCTGGAGCAGATGAACCTGAGCCTCTTCTAGGCTTTTGGTAGTGAAATGACTGAGAGCAGTGGGTGAATTGTTACCACTTCTGACTCCTGGCAGGTTGGCTTCTAGCTTGTGCCTGTGAGAGGTAACTTCCCCAAAGCACTGGCTTTCCAGCACCTAAGCCCCACTGGGCTCCGTGTCCTGGCAAGATGGATATCCTTCGATAAGAGGGTGCAGGTCCCACACAGGTCCTCGTGCACCTTGGTTGGGCTGATCAGTGGTGGTAATGCTTCCCTAGGTTATCCAGGCTCAGCCTTGGCCACCTGGGCATGCTCTAGCCAGACTTCATCTTCAAACAAAGTGGCGGCTTCTTTGCCGAGTGTAAGGTAAATGCTTAGGGTGACAGCTCCAAGCACTGGAAATGAAAGGAGTTATAAATGTAATGAAACCTAAAAAGACACCCAGTCTGATCTCAGCTCAGTAGCTCGCGGTGCTCTTTGCTGTATTGGTGTAGCCCACCTGAAAGCCGCACCCAGTAGCTACTCATCTAGCACCCACCGCAGCTCTCGGCAAGACAATCACCTCTGGTTTCCTGGCCAGGGACCATCAGCAATCCCTGTGCAGCAGACTGTTGAGCCTGGCAGCGGGGATTGGGTAAGCATCATAAATGCTTGCTCTGTTGTTCCTCAGAAAAAGGAGAAAGGCATTTCTTTTCTCCAGTTGGCCCCTTTCAGAGACAGGATGTTAGGCTAGACAGGGCTTTGGAATGACCAGATATAACCATAGTTCGTTCTTGCCGTGCTCATGTTCAGGACCTTTTTATCAGAAGGAGTGCCACATAAGAGCAAAACAAAAGTTTTGTCCCATCCATGATGGGGAAGTGCTGGTTCTTCCCATATCTAGCCCTCTTCTGTCAGGTTTGTGATTCCCACCTCACCCGTCTGTGACTCTGAGGTGTAGAGGTCCAGCAGCATAGGACACGAGGGATCAGCTCCTGCTGAAACTGGTAGAAATTCCTTCTGCCTTCTCCAGGAGGAAAGTGAAAGCCGTCATTGTGCTGCCTTGGTTCAGCCCTCTCGCTTTTGTTGTTAAAAATTACTGGAAACACAGCCTATGTATAGATACCACTGCTTGTGAATCTATGAGTTATTTCTTTTAATGATCAC
The DNA here is from genome assembly GCF_036370855.1 of Dromaius novaehollandiae. Taxonomy (NCBI): domain Eukaryota; kingdom Metazoa; phylum Chordata; class Aves; order Casuariiformes; family Dromaiidae; genus Dromaius; species Dromaius novaehollandiae. The sequence goes on from NC_088098.1 coordinate 189,347,545, forward strand.
TTCAGGGAAATACTTGTAACATTGCCAAGCTGAATCCCCATGTTCCCTGCAGTAAAAAAAGCACAATAAATAGATTTCCTAGTGTGGCACTACACTATTTGCAGCAATGAACTCCCTGTGACTATTCAAATCCCAATAAATTATCCACCCCGGAAAACGGATTCCACTAAACACTTGTCAATAGCAATGATCGAGGAATCCAGTTTGATGCTAACCTCAAATACGCATGTCTAAGGTGCAGTAGCACCTTGTACCATGCTCCCAGCATGCAAAGTAATGTTGGTCAATGTGCAGAGAGACTGAACTAAAAGGGCTGGGGCTCAGATGCTCACCTGAGAGTTAAATGGTGCCTAGGTGTTTGCAGGCCCTGGTGACTTGCCTTAATCAGCCTGCATCTTTCTTTTCCTTAGAAAGACTCAGGATTATCCAGTTCAGCCAGGAGCTGAATTTCATCCTAAATGATGCCCCAGCATGTTCTGTTTGAGCCATAGCAACAGCAAGGCAGGACAAACAGCCCTCAGAGGGGGTGCCCCAAAGGGGCAAATATGCCTAACCTCTGGAAGCGCTTGCTGGCACCCAAATAAAAGGACTGAAGCTGGGATTTGAGCAGGCAGCAGGGCCTGAAAGGAACAAGGTCCAGGCAGGGGACCCAAGGGGTTGAGAGAGGCACGGAGAAAATGCCAGGCATCATAATGTCTCTGTTGACTGCACTGAAGATAGCACATCCACTGTGGAGCCCTGTGTGGAGCTGAGCTCAAAGGGGTCTTTGTTATGAGGCCTTTGCAAAACAGCTGTATATTTTTAAATTTGTATTATTAAAATATTTTGCAAAGACTTTTTGCAAAACGGCAACATTCTTCAGAAAGAGGCTTAGCAGGCGAGAACACTGAAATGCCACATCCAGGTTTCAGCATGTCCAGCAGCCACTAACACAGAGTGTGGTGGCTAATGACCCTAAGTCATGCCAGCTCTGAATGAAAACTAAAGCTAATTTTAAGCTAATCCTATGCTGAATGTTTCCTTTGGTCTGGCCACAGGGAGCCGTCTGCAGATCATTTTAATCTTGTCTCTTTTTTTGGATGTTTCTGTGTCTCATTTTAGAATAGAGCATATCCTGCTTTTCAAATTCAAAATCTATCCTGAATTAATTTACAAACTAGGCAGTGTGAAGATCAGAATACAGCTAATGACTGATACAACCAGTATTTATATTCTGAAGGGTCTTTCTTTACTGCATTTCTATGCACACTTTGACCTACCTCCTGCACTAAAAGCCTATTTTTATAGTTCAGTTTAACTTCAAATCGGAAAAGAAGTCAGAACACAAAGCAGAATACTTTCTGCATTTTATCAAACTTGATTTGTGATAAATAGTTAACTTTCTTCAATTTCATATCTATGCTTTTGTAACCTTTTTAACTGCTTCGCCATCCCGCTTCCCCATACCCTGCCAACTCTGGTTCATTTCATTCCTAAAATTTTCCAAACTTGTAATGTCAAAACACAAACTTTAGCCCATGCAACAGCTTTGCAATCCTGATGGCCATGGGTTTTCAAAAGAACCCAGCTTCTCTGTTGGGATGAAACCAATCCCTTTGCATGCTGAAATAAGAGCTGATTGAAAAACAATAACAACAATAATAACAAGAAAATTTGGCTCAGTTCCACCCGCAGCTACACCCCTGTGGCCCCTGGATATTTTTTTCCATTTTCTGTTCCTGAGTTAAGTGCTGAAAGCCTTAATGCACCCATTTAACTTCAGACAGAGCATTTTGGCAAGCAGACCACTCCTGCAAAGATTTGGCCCTCTGATTTAACACAGATATTCTGCTACTATCTCCTCCGTAAGGGGTCTCTTTGGATATCCAAGCTTTGCCTTTGCAGACTAGAGTGAAGAGAGAGACATCACAGCTGCTCCTGCTGCTGCTCTGTCCCTCCTTTTCAAATTCAGCCCTGTGACCTGCCATTTCTTTGGGGTCGTTTCAAGCCTCCCAATCAACAAAACTAGTTCACAACGTCTTTGACTGAATTTATCCTCTCCCGTTTCTAATAATGCAGCAGGAAGATTGTCAAAACCTGGCTCCAGACTGTCCCCAAGTCCTAATTTTGATTACAATTCTAGTTCTGAATTTCTTTAGGTGTTGGCCCAGTTCTGCTCCTCACACTGGACAACTGTCATTCATTGCTCTCCTTCATTGCTGTCTCTTTGGAGAATACAGCAAATCACTCTCTCCCGGTAATGAAGCTACCACACTTGCAGCTGAGCGGCTGCATGGGGCATCTCCTGCAATGTGTCAGGCCCTGGGCTACAAGCCTGGCAGGAGGCAGCAGACTTGCTGGTGTTTCGTGGACCCAAAGCCCCTTCCCATGTCATCCCTCCCTCATACGAGCAGATGCTTTGAAACTCAGAGGGCTCCGTTCTTTCTTTGTGTCACAGCCCCCTGTGGCTGATGCCCTTTGTGCCATTCCCTTGGTTGGATTCTCTTAGAAGCAATCCCCTGCTCCATCTCCACCACACAAATATTGTCTTGCGAATCTAAAGGCATGTGACTCTTGCTGCATTTTGATTTTCTGAGACTTTCCAGGATCTTTATCAAACCACCACTTGTTCTTTATACCTAGATTTCTTCCAAGTGTAGCTACATTGCCTTGCAGCTCTCTTGACAATATTTCTAGTGGTCTCCCTCTGGGACATCAGCCTCCTCCCATATCCTTCATGCATGACTTTATTCTAGAGTCTCAGACTTCTTGGTTGGTTGATATTCTAGTCTGTAGCTTTTATTCCCCAAAGATTTTGTGTTGCATTTGCAGCTCAGCTGTTTCCTTTGGTTCTTCATTATGGTAAGTCTGTCTTTCACCATAACTATTACCAGGTAACGCTTTGCTCCCTTTGGGCTTCTCATAGACTGGAAGTTATTTTTGTGTCTTGAATCAGTAACTTTAAGGCTGATCTGCCTGGAGGTGCCCCTTCTCTAGATCCCCGGGCGCCATTGTGGATGCCCTTACAAGGAAACACTCACTCTGTGCATCTGTTACTTCCTTTTCTCACAGCCTGCTATCACTTCTCTTGTGCCACTTAGCAAGTGTGTTCATCATCATTTCATGCATATTTGGGATTTGGTCATGCTCCTCAATAAATGTAGCTAATTTTTCATGACACTGAGCAAGTGTCAAGGTTGGCTTGAGCCCACATGCAAGAAACAAAACCTACCTCCTTGTGGATTTGCTACCTCTAATTTTCTCTCTTTCCTTGCTACATTCTATTCCCTGTTCCCACTAAAGACAGTGGTTGCACTCTCCTAATTTTTGTAGTGGGACTAGATTGGGCCTTTACCCTGAGTCAGGCCAAAACGGCTAGTTTCTTCTTCCATGTTCTCCCATCTGTATGGCCTGGATGTTGGAGCCCTCTCAGCCCCATGTTGCACCTCCCGCACAGCTCATGTCCCACATGGTTAAACAGCTGTGACCTGAAAGAAGTGTCTTCAAGGCAGATGAGGTGTTTCCCGACTATGTGACATTTAATCCATTGACAACTGAGGAGTGAAGCCCTGCTGACAGGGTAGTCAGGAGCAGTAGTTTTGCACTAGCAAAGCACAGGCTACTGAAGGTAACGTTAATCTGATTTAGGTAACAACAGCGGTGAAGGTGTAGCAGTAGGAACTGTAGCATGTGAGAAAGCTACCTAAATACCTTGAGTCACTGGAGAGTTTCTGTAGCCAATGCTACTGCCTCTCCTCCTCCTGCTATTTCCCATGCTACCTGCAGCATACGCACCTATGCTGGAATCACCCCGTGCAGCGCAGCCCTGTTCAGTTCAGCCTCAGCTTTTGCACTCTGAAACAGGAATTAATTTGTTGCAAGGCCCTATGGCCTTGTGTTGTGCACGGGGGTCTTTCTGCCCCTAAACCTCCATGCAAATGCCTCTGGCATGGCACCAGCCATCTTCCTCTTGCTCCCAACTCTTTTCAAAATGCTCTTTTGTGGTTCTGTCAGCAACGCAGGGAGAAGGGGGAACTTGCTCTGAAGGGAGGCACCTGTCAGGGACCTATTTTGAAAGTCCCTTTGGGATTTGTCTCCAGGAACAAAAGTGGCTTTAGAGAAGCATGAGGGGAGCCCCAGCTCCCCCTCCTCGCGCAGCCCTGCCAGCCAATGCAGTGGGAAATCACGGTGGGTCTCTGCAGAGAGTCTGCCCGGCGAGGCGGCGAGGTGCTCGGCAGCCCGGCGAGCCATGGGAGGGTTAAAGTGGTGCGTGCCCAAACCACACCTCTCCGCTCGCCTGCCTTTGTTCGGGCTGAGCTGACTGCGGGCACGGAGGTTGTGGGCAGCTTGCCACTCTCCAGATGGACTTGCTGCCTCTAGTTTGCTTCTTTTTTTCTTTTTTCTTTTCCTTGCTGCAGGCTAAATCCTGATCCCGGGGAAGTCGGTGGCAAAACTCTCATCTGTTTCTAGGGGGCCCGGGTTTGGCCCTGTGTAAATGAGTCAGGGTAAAATGGCAAATGGGTTGTGACAGAATATTTGCACCGAGGCGTATAGGTGAAAACTTGAATCGTCTCTCGTAATTTTGGCTGCTGTAACAGCTGAGCTAATACTGAATCCCCTGAACGCATGCTGAATTATCCATGCTCTTAAGATTGCACTGAAGCACCGAAATACATCTTTTTCCCTCAGAGTTTGCATGCAGCCCGACGTGTTAAGGTCAAGATCCGCACTCCAGAGAGAAGCAGATGGTATCCTGAGTGATGTGTTTTCACTCACTGAGCATGAATATGAAAAAGCCTTCTTATTTTCCAAGCATATGAAAGTCAGTAATGTAGAACAGTCTCAGAGAATCTTAATATGTGAATAAACATGTGTGTTGCAAGAGTTTATTTTGGTCTTTGTGCTCACTATGAATTCCTAAGATTAAATGATACTCGAATACTATATATCATTGTTTTTATTAACTTGGTTCAAACATCAGACCTATGCCAAAAGGCTGTTTCAATTTGTGTAGATTTATAATAATTTTGACCTTCATAATGAACTAACCAAAAGCAATCCTGCAGTCAGTAAATATTCACTTTGCAGAAGTCCCTATGTATGATAAATACCAAATACCTCAGGAATATTCTGAAGTGTGTATGATCTAGTTAGTTGGTCTATATTGCAGAGGGAATGTGACAAAGACAATTTCTGGAAACTCTCAGCAAGCAAGTTATATTGAGTTTTAAAGCCTGATCCTGCTCTCTCACTGCATCATGCAGCCTCTAGGAAAGAGGCTTAGGCAAAGGGCAGGTTTAATTGCACTAAGGACCATTCCCATCCTTTACGTCCCGCAAAGCATGTCACGCCCAAGTCCAAGTCCACGTCCACGTCCAAGTGCATGGCCACATGTGTCCCTCTCCATAGCACCTTCACCACAAGGCAGCTCAAAGGTCTGTGCCCTCCTCGCTTTATTTCCCCCATTGCCCCAGCTGGGTAGAAGGAAAGGGTACCAGCCACACGAGGAACGAGCGGGACGCCTTGCACCATCTCCTGCCGCCTCGGTACCCTGGCTTGTTGTTTGGCCTTACGGAGTCAACCAGGTTGTTTCTCTGCGTGTAGGCCACATAGGACAGCCAGTATCTGTTCCCTCTCTCCAAAACAGTTGTGCTTAAGAGGGGAGAGAGGGAAAACAAAACGTTTTTAATATTTGGAGCACCCACTTCAAGTCTTATTGAGTCAGTGGAAAGACCCATTGATTTCAGGGAGATTTGGATTAGACTCTAAAATTGCTCCTACATCTAAGAGGGGTACAAAGCAGAAAATCAGGGAAAAAGCTCTTAAACATTTTTTCCCTCTAATCCTTCACCTGTACCAGCTGTTGGAAAACATCTTGCCAAACATCCTCTCTCATCACGCTCACTACAGAAATTTCCTGAGCTTGTCCAGCCAACTAAAACATTAATTTCTACTAAGACATACACAAACCCCCACCTTTCTCACCAGCTCAAGTAGCATTAAACGTTTTACTCAAACACAGAAAAACAGAGATTCAGAGCCGAGGCTGCTGCTTCTCTATGAGCACTGTGTATTTTTAATGTTTCTGGCTAAAGATGTGAGGTAATGAAGAAGTGGACAGGAGAACAGTGAATTCCATGTTGAAAGAGTCATATGCAAGTTTTAAACAGCATTTTAAGTGCACCTGAAGAATTTGAAGCTACATCCATTTTGTGCACAGAAAATTGCATGGTCGTGCCACTTCTTTGTGCACAACAAAGAAGTAACTACAAATGCCTGTATAAAATGTCATCTCTCTGCTCATTTACCCGCTTGCCAAATGCAAATAGATGTGCCTGCAGATTCTGCAAGGGCAGTGTGGGAGTCTGTGTTGAAAATATGCCCTTCTCATGGTGTTTAGATGTTGCCTTAGCTTGTTCTTATCTGCTTATTTTTCCCTCTACCTCTAAGCCATGTAACCAAGGGTAAAAAAAACCCTCTGACAGTCTGAAGTACCCCAATAATCACCAGTTCATTGTCTCTCGAGAGTATTAAAGCCCAAAGATGAATGCTGCTAGAAACTTTATCTGAAAGCTGACTGACTGATGGACAGAGCAAACCACAATGGCAGGCATTTAAAAACCCAGTTGGCTGTGCCACACTCGCACCCTTGAGTGTGAGCAGAACGCACTGTACCTCCCCTGAAAAGTCTTGCAGCACAGTAGTTCCTTTATGAATTTTGATAACTGGGTTGCACACCATGCATTTTAAATACCCCAAGACACTAACCCACTGATTGTCTGTACTTTTTTTATTTATTTCGAATGTGAATTTTTTTGGAGTGAGAGAAATGCTTATAATTACCAGTGTACGCTAATGCTAGCACTTGAAAATTGACATTAAAATTCTCTTTTGCTTTGGAATAAATGGGAAAATCCTTTTAAAATCATGGATTTATCTTTTTGGGGGGTTTTGAGGTATTTTTTTCTTTGCCAGATCTGTACCTTAAGCCTGCTTTTAACCCATTTTGATTCTAAAGCTTATTTGTTTCTTAAGGAAATAGGTTCCCAGAGGTTTTATTTGCCCAGTATGTGCATTGTAAAAGAAGGCACAATGTGTGGGATTAGGAAATAGATCTCCATGGTCTTAATTCTTTTTGTAGTTCTGATTCACTGGTTGACTGGGGGAAACATTTTGGCCAGGTATGCCTTATCTCACTCCATTCCTAACAAAATGAGTTTAGCCTTTATTACAGCAATAGCTTGACCCACTAGAGCATTGAATATACCTCCTGGACTTGCAATGCTGCTGTGCAGATTCCCAGACCCCTTAGCATGGACCCAGGCTTCTCAGTGTAACTGGTATTATGACAAGGAGGAGCTGGATCCCAGAAGCCAGCATGATGAAGGAGATATTAGCCGGTGAAAATGCCCAAGGATGGAGTGGGGGCAACCTCGGTGAAAGGGAGCTGCACCTGTCATTCAGAAGTGAAGCACTCAGCTGGGAGGAAGGGCAGCCTCTCCTCCTGGCTCCCCCCTGCCCCTGAGGGATGCCCCATCCCTGGGACAGTTTGGTGTAAGAGCAGCGCTGCTATCTCCTGTCGCTGCATGTTGTGCTGGGCTCAGGGAACGCCTATGGCCTGGCAGCAAGGTGGGAGGATCATGCTGGGTCCATGCATCCCTGAGCAGCTGGGCACCCCTGCGCGGCCATGTCAACACCCAGGCTGTGCTAGGGCATGCCCCGGAGAGGGCATTTAGACAGCGGGTAAACCTCAGTCTTCCTGTAGTCTGTGCCCATCTCTTGTCATTTTATGTGCCATAGCAGAGAGTCATCCCTTCTGGAGTGACCCTATTATTTTAAATTTTTTTCTCCTGCACTGTGTTTATACACCTCTTATGAGACCCTTTGCTTTTTTTCTGGACTTCGGGCAATTCAAGCCTATCTTTTTTGAACAGCGCCCCAGACTGCACACAGTAATTTCCAGGCACTTTATAGAGAAGCAGGCTGATTGTGTGTCTCATGGAGTGTATTTCTGTTTGTGTATTGCTAGTCTGGGGCTTCCCTCTTTTGCAACAACAGGCAGTTGCTGTTCAGCTTGTGATCCACTACAGCCTCAAGACCGATTTCTGCAGAACTGCTGTCCAGGCAGCTGTTCTGTGTCCTACAATATATAGTTGGTTATTCCTGGTGAGGTGCAGGATCTATAAGCTCGACTCCAGAGTAGCATGTTTTTCTGTTAGACCTTAAAAACACCAGTTTGCCAAGATCATTTTGAATTCTAATCCTGTCCTCCAAACTCCTGACAATCCCTCCCTGCTGGCTGCCATCTGTATATTCTCTCTGTTCCATCGTCTGGGACATGAATAAAAATATTGAATACGACTAAACCTAGGAGAGACTGTGCAGCACCTAGTCCATATGTCCTTCCATTCTGACTGGCAATACAACTATTGTCTGAGTACGGTCTTCCTGCCTTATTGTGTATTCCTCTAGACTACGCTTCTCAAAGCTGTCTTTTACGACAATTTTCCTGACTAGGTACAAATGCCATACAAAAGTGAAAGACTACAATTCAACTCCTTTCCTTTTGCCATGCTTGTGTTTACTATTGTTAAATTATTATTTGTTACAATAACAACAGTTCCGAGAGGAATAATGTGATGGGTGCATTATTTCCTAGATCTGCCTCATTTTCCATTTTAAAGGTAGGCACCACATTTGCCCTTCCCTATTCTCCTGCCTTAGCCAAGATGATCTCTTTTACAGGTGAAATAGTGAGTAATTCTAATATGTCCTGCCTTCTTAAGGGCTTCTGTTTTAGATACATTTCTCAAGGGGTCTTACCTATTTATTCTTTGATTCTGTTGAGATCTGCCTTCTGGACCTCCATTATTTTATTCTACTGCAATTCCTCCTCCCTGTGGTCCCATTCTGCAGTTCACTCCTTCCCCTCAGTAACAGCATGGTGTAAAAGCAGCGCTGCCTTGAATTTTAGAGATTGCTGTCACTTCTCAAAAACTACTGTCTAGCCGACCTTCCTGGTCTGAAGGCCCAAAGTAACTCTGTGCTATGACAACAATTATGCATTTTTTCCCTTTTATAATTTTCTGGAAACCTTCCTCAGGTCCATCTCCTGATATGATCTGAACCTTAGAGCAAATGGGTGCATTTTGGTCTATAGGGCAATGTTTATGACCTGACTTCCCGGCCATTCCTTCCAGGCACATGCATTTATATTACTATATCCCAGATATGAGAATCGTTCCATCAAGTCCCTCTGCCACAATCAAAATAATAATTTAACTGGTCTATATAAATCAGGTCTTTCTGCTTAGTCGCTGTACACCCACGAATGCATCGGGCTCTGCATATCCTAGAGGGTGCTCAGGAGGCTCCACCTGCCCACTCGTCTCTCCTGGGACAGGCTGTGGAGCACCCTAATTCTCCTCTTTCCCAGCCCTTCACAAAGACTTCGGCCTCTCTCCAAGACACAGGAGCTGATGCTTTCGGCAGCCCTAGCTCGCAGCCGCCTGCATGGGGCTGGTCCGCTGCTGTGCCGAAAAAGCTGGCGGCAGCGCTCCCAGGAGCCGCGGCAGCAAAGAGGGGCCGAGCGTCCGACTCCCATGATGCCTCATCTGTGCAGGAAAGCTGGAATTTCAGGCTTGCTAAATTGCCCTGCCATTATAGGAGCACTGCAGAGGCTCTGATCTGAAACCTACCCAGGCAGATTAGGAATGTGTCAGATGCTGAACCCCTCAAAAGTGCTAATACCTTGCTGCCCTTTCATGTGGTTTAAGTCCTGCATTTGTTTTGGAGCTAACCAACAGCGCCAGGAAAGAAGACGAAACAACCTTTGCCAGTCGTCCCTTTGTAAACCTACATTGCACAGTGGGAAGCAGGAGAATTTACTTTAACTAAAGCCAAGTCAGTGGTTGAATCTTTGTAAACATGTCTTAAGTGCTGTGCCTCTTATCTTTATGCCATGGCTTTTGTACCAAAAAGAATGGGTAAAAAGCTACTCAGCCAGAAATCACAGTTCTGACATAAAAACTGTTCATTAATCACTTTCTGTTGAGCTCTGTGTGTGTGCGCCTCTGTCTGTGTCTGTATATATTTGTGCTCTTATTTTGTTCAACCAGCTACTGGTGGCCTGCAATGCAAATGCAGGCTGTTCCTAAAAGTACCAACACACTTAGAAAGAAAGAAAGAAAAAAAGAAATGTTAAATAGTTCAAAAGAAAAATCCTTGTAGGACAAAATCTGAATTCTTTTGGATTCTCTGGAAAAGTCTTCCATGGAGTTAAATGTCTTTTGGATGCTTAGGGTGATACAAACTAAATTCAGGAACAGAAGACAGTCTAGTACTCTGTATGTGTGTGCGTGTGAATCAGAGAAGTGTTTTAAAATGCTGTTTATTCAAAAATGGAAATCCTTGTGCAAGTCTTGTTTGCTCCCTTTCTAGGCCTTTCTAAAACAGGTTACCATTGTGGATGCTGGTAGCATACTGAAAGCAGGTGTTGAGAAATAGTAGTGTGAAGACTCAGCTTTTCATCAAAGACTTTCAGAAAAATATTTCCTCCCTGCTACATGCAGATATATGTTTATATTTAATTTGCATGGAGCAGGACAGCCTCATACATCACTCCCCACCCCAGCATAAAGAATGCAACACAGAGTATGAGGAAATTTGAGGCACAAAATAGTACTGCTTTTTGCATGTAACACTGAGTAACTGGACTTCTAAAACAAAAACGAGAGAACGACATGGACTTAAAAATATTGGTGAACTAGAAAAAACTAACAGTAATCCCTTAGACACAAAGTGAGCTTGGGGATGTGCTGTTTCTTTATTTGTATAAAGCAGTTTTATTTATCTCTTATCCCTGTGCTGTGTAATTGCAGGCACCCAAGGCACATTTTCTTAGGTACTGTGTTTACAAACGTTTCTTCAAGTATGTTTCTTTTTAGCCCTTTTTGTTACAATAACAATAAAGGACAAACTGAGTGTATTGTGCATGAAAAATGTGTCTTATCCAGAAGCTTGGTGATGTACCTGCAGCCTGACCGTCTTGGTTTTGACATCAGAAGGGATCCCTTGGTATGAATGAGGCACAAGTGAGGAACCTATGTGTCTTCTGAATCCCTGCTGAACGGTGGTACTAACATGATGGTGACGTTCATCATGCGCTGCTGAAGTGCTGCTTCTTTTGAAGTCTGTAAAATGTCATGGGACTTCAGTTTCCAGAGAGGCCAGCAGGAGAGGTTTCCTTGGAGCACAGTCAGCTGGGAAGAGAAGTAGGGGATATATATATGTATATGTGTGAATATGTGTATGTATATATGTGTGTATATATATATTATATATATATTTTTATAAAGCTAATTAAAACATACCCTCTGTTGCACAAGAGGAAAGACCTGGAAGATCTGAGGCTCTTCACAGAGCCTTCAGTAAGGCTCTCCTGTGGATTTGCTTGCAAGGTAAAGCGCTGAAGGGAAATAAAGCATGAGAAGTCACTTTAGGCTCTGAGAGAAGCTGGGGCTGGTTTCCTGCTGAGCAGACAGGCGCTGCACTGTTTAACATCTCAGAGATGCAAGTCTGGGCTGGGGAGAAAGCTCCGCAGAGGCACTGCAGGCTCATACATCCACCCAGCAAGGCTCTCTAGCCAAGCAAGGTGCTATGCTGCCGTGGCTCCTCTCTTCCCAGACTTAACGAGGTTTGGGGCTCCTTAATCTGGGTATCGGCACAACATGGTGCTGCGTACTCCGCAGAGGTACTCAGTGTGCCCTACTGGCACGATCTGGTTGCACACTTTAGCCACAGGCAGATTTCCCGGATCACTGCAGAAAATCAAGGGCTGTCTTCTTGAGACAGGTTTTTTTGTCTTCTATCTTTTGTTTGCCCTAGTTTTTTAAAATAGTCCAGATTTTCTGTATGAGAGGAAGGCTACCAAAACAAATGCTATGGCTGACAATTTCCATATTAGATCCAAATTTCCTATGATAGACCTCCTCTTGACTGTAGCAGAGAGACTGAGTATAAAATGAACAATTAGCGATGGCTTGCGTATAACTGATGACAGCTGAATTATATTTATTATCTCCAAACAGAATGAAGTCCAAACCAATAAACTATATTCATTGTGCCTTAAAGAGCAAACTTCATTTAGCTGAAAACAATGCTGGGAGAAACTCAGCTGGGAGAAAGATTTTATTAACAGAAAAATCTGAATGATGATTGAGAATCACTGGATAATACTTAAGTGGATGCCCAAAAAGCCACACCCAAGAAAGAAATCTGCACTCATTAAATGGCCTGCCTCAGAAGGGAAGTAAAACTTCTTATGCATATGTGTATATGGACCCCAAGAGAAAATGCAAAAAAGGCTTAATGACAATGCATATAAATTAGAAGGTAGGATTTGGAGAAAATTGGTAAAAGGGTCACAAGGAGAGCCATGACAAGCAGAGCTAAGGAAAGTTGCCTGTTGAGAAGAATTTTGTTGTATGTTTGGGATTTTATTTAAGCATTTCCAGAACATAAAGGAACCTAACAATGACGAGTCCATTACGAGATGGAAATAGTAAAACTGCCAATAATAAAGAAGTAAAAGAAGGCTTATTCTGTAATATTTCTGTTCTGTATCCAAAGGGAAAAAAACCCTAATCATTTATCCATGTCACCTAACAGTGTTCACATACTTTTTGTTCTATTTGTAACTAAAGAGGAGGTTAAACAGCAGATAATAAAGTCAGGCAAAGATCTGAGCAACTTGCATCCAGCAGTCTGAAAAAAGCCAGCCAAAGAAAATAAATCTTAGTACGCTGGGGAAGTTCCAGATGCCTGGGAGAAAGCTAGCATGATAAATGGCACAACCTGGATAATTTGTGGGCCTGTCAGCCTGACGCTGATCCCAGGGATTCAACTTGGTACTGCATAACATTTTGATCAGGCAGCAAGGGTGATACAAAATCAGTGGGGCGCATGCTAGATGCACTGAAAGCGGGCAAAACTCAGGCTTCAAAATACACTTGCACATAGCATATGTTCACCATTTATAGATGGCTTTGGTGTGTATGTGTTTTTGTGTGTAGAGGGAAAGAGAGCCAGGTGAGGAAGGAAGTAGATGGGAGCTGGATCTTTGGGCCTAACTGGGAGTTAGACCTTACGGTGGTGGTGATGTTCCTGAGACTATGCAGAAATAAACCATAAGAATATTCTGGAGTGGAAAATATACCTGACAGTGAAAGATCTAAAGGGACCATCAAAGCAAAAGGTGGTTTGATCACAACATATAGCCATTCATATATTAACAGTCGCCTCTAGAGGCTGTTTCAGTCTGGCAGCCAGACACACAAGATCCAGTGGCTGCAGTTTGAAATAAACTTACAATTAAAATTAATTAACTGTAAAAAAGCACTTCACCACTGGAACAACTCACAATGGGTAAAAAATGTTTATACTGGAAAATTTTCCAGAAAGATCTGTTTTATTCCAACCATTGTCTTTGGACGTGAAGCAGGAGCTGATCTCAGCAAGTCCTGCAGCCCATGTAAAAAGGACGTTAGATGGTAGGTTCGTGGTGAACCCTGTTCTTAAATTCTATGACCTGCAAAGAAGTAAAGGCAGTGATGCATGGTGAGGCACTTGCTCCATGTCAGGTGCCTGCCAGTGGAGGCCTCACTCCTTCTGAAATACATGATTTCTGAAACTGAGGAGATGTTTCATTCCAGAGTGAAATTCATGTAGAGGCAGCATAACAGGATGGCACCAAAAAGTTTGGTAGTCCGAGAAATAGCAGTGTGGTAATCTAAAGGAATCAGTGAAGAGCATGGTGGGAGAAGGGTGGTTATTCTCTATCTCCAGCCTTTCCTTTAGCACATCGCATTCAAATAATTCCTTGGACCTGAAGTGATGCTCTTTATCACATAGATTAGTTTGAGCTATTTCGGGAAAATGGGGGGGGGGGGGGGGGGGCGGGGGCAGGAGGGAATGTTAGAGTGTTTTGCTTTGTTCATTTTATAGTCATTTGGATCTTACTGTAAAAATACCCCTGAGCAAATTGGCAATGTTACCAGTTCCCAATAGCACCATTTCACCGCCTCTCTGTACAAGTCTAAAAGGAGCCTCCAAAAAGTGGGGAGGACTATGTAAGGTAAAAGTTAAGAAAAGGGCCATCAGAGGCCATCAGTGTTGTTGTCTCTAATGTCTCCTGGCTAAACCAGCTCAAACTTGAAATAAACTGCAGTGGGAAGACATCTGTGGACTGTCAAAGATGGTGCAAAGGTTGGTGAAAATCGTTGTGGCCACTGTGATTCATAGATCTCAACCAAATACAAACAAAAGCTGTTTCTTTTCTGACACACATGCTTTTGTGGCTTGAGTCACACAGAGCCCTATTGTTGAATTATTTTATCTTATTTCTTTTGTAGATTCAAGTGGAGAAATGGGCTCAAAGAGCTGTTGGGGCAGAGTCTGTCCTGCATGCGGACCAGTGAGATGGTCTCTCATCTCAGGCTCTTCTCTCACAGCTTTCTGTCCTTGGTCCTTTCTTCCATCTCACTAGCTGTCAACCAGACATGACCAGGCACAGAGCATGGCCAGAAGAGTGTACTGACCAGCCCCATTTACACGTGATGGGTCCCATTTATCCCCTTAACCCTCTATTTTCATGTGCTTCTCCCTCCCCAAACCACCTTGATCCCTCCCTTTCCTTGCCTTTGGTTCCTTCCTGAAACTTCTCATAATAAGTCTTGTACGATCCCAAGGTGCTCTTCACCAGCGTCACATATCCCTGCAGGCAGGAACCCCTCTCAATCTGGAAGGGGATCCCGAGAGCCTCTCCCCTGACTCATGGTGGTGGGTGTCCGCCATCCCCTGGTGCTGAAGCTCTCCTGGGACAGCCCTAGGAGGAGCTGGGCCATGATGCTTCATTTTCTCTGATTATGTATTGGGTCCCCCACCAGCCAGTGTGCCTCTGTGCTCCTTTGTGTGTGTGCGGAAAACAGCCTTAAATCACAGGACCAATCTGACTACATGTATCAAACCCAGATACCTCAGTGACCAGCAGTGCAACTTCAGTACCAAATCATGGCAAAGGGCAGAGAAGAAAGAGGGCTGAACTTTTGAAACACCTCTGGAGAAATCTAAGTTGGAAAAAGTTACTATAGCACATAGATCAGCATTAGTCTGCTCTGCATGGATACCTCATCACAAAGATTAATGTGCAATTTGCTGCAATTTTGCATCTCTGAAATTTTTACATTATGTCAAGATTCCTGATGCCTGGGAAGTCTGTTATACTGTTATACACTAATGAATGTCAGGACAGGCAATGACACTTTCCATGCCCTGTGCCATGGAAAGTGCGTTCCCTAATCTGCCTGTAGCATGCAATTTCCAATAATGTCAGTGGAGCTCATTCACTGCCTCTCCTAAATACTTCAGAAATGAACAGGAAGGAGTTTAGAGGAAAAGGGAGGAAGTTAATTTTCTTCTTATTAGACCTGGATGGATGCCTCCGAAGTACTTCCTAAGTATGCCGACTCATACAAAGCATTTATTTTCTTTCACCTAAATGCACACTCCTGTCTCTGCTTACTACAGATACTTTAGCAACAGAGTTTGCTGGCAGGATATCTGACAGAAACAACAGTTAAGTGAATAGCAAGCAATATTAGATTTGCAGATAATAGACAACTGTAGATTATCAAGCCTGAGCCATTTTGAAAATCCACTCATCAAAAATTAGGTCATATCTGGCAGAGGAAGCAGTGAGATCTCTGGCCATGCTGTGGTCAAAGAGGACTTTGAGGCCTTTTGTTGAAAGCTCAGATACCGAGTCTGGCTTGGGAAGCTGACTTATCATCCATCTCCCTTCAGGAAAACTCTGTGTCCTGGCTGAAAAGAGGAAAAGAAGGTACAAGGCTGACAGGTCTTTCTTCTCCTATTTGGTGTGCAGAGAGCCTTGTGAGCACTCCGCCAACTTGCCACCACCTCCATAAGCCCCCTGTTACCACCACTGATTAAGAGGGACAATGCCATGATGACATTTGCCTTCAGCAACAGGCTTCTCCCTCCAAGCTTCAGCACTAAAACCTCTATGGAGAAAGGTCAGAGGTCTTGGCTTTAACTCAGTCTGACCAGAGCAGATGTCCCAAACCTGTATGGGTCCTTCGCCCATACGTGGACCACCCACTCCATGAGCCAATCTTTGATACAGCCATCCCCATCATAAATTTCCAGCACTGAAGGTCATCTTGAAATTTTCTGCTGCTCTTACCAGCTTGCCTTTCTTACAGTTGTTTTCTCGAACAGAAAAGGAGGGCTGAAAGAGAGTGCAGAAGGTTTTATATGACCGATTAATCAGAGGCACTTCTGTCCTCAGCTTCTTCACGTCAGTCAATAGGCTTCTTCTCTATTGCTTTTTTTTTTCTCCCAGGTCTCAGGATTTTAGGTGACTTAGGCAGTATTCACTATTTTCCTTAATGTCCAAATTTCCAGAGGCAAACAATTCCTCAAGAGGCAAAGGGAAGTTTGTGTTCTCAGCTGAAGTGTCTAACAGGCTGAACAAGTGATCTTTCAAGACAGATCAAAAGGCAGGGAATCTGCAAGGCACTATTGTCTTGTTTAAACTCAATTTTTCAGTGCTGACTGGTGCTTGGCAATGACAGTAGTTTTTCTCATTTTTATGCCCTATTTCTCCATCTCTTTCTCACTTCAGTCAAAGATGAAGGAGTTGTCGAGGTAGTCTTAGTCTAAGCATGAACCATCACCCAGAAGAAATACCAGTTTTGCTCTTTCTAGATGTTAGGGGCAGTTATTAATATTTACCTTTCCTGCAGTAGTTTTGGAGGGCTGACACATGGTTTCACAGGTATTTACAGATCCTCTAAGGGTGGAGCACTTGTGTTAATTTGCTAATGCCTTTGTCCTCTTCTCTGGCAACTCTAGTGCTTCTAATCTAATGTGTGCTACAGAAGAAGTAGTGACCAAATGCATGCATTAATTTTTACCAGATAGCTCCATAATATTTTAGAAACTGGAATCTCTTTCTGCTACACACCGGTTGAGAACTACACTATCATCATCTTTTCCACCTATTTCCCCTTCTGATGTAGCCAGTATGTGGAATCTTTCATAAAAAAAATATTATTTTTACTTAGGCAATAGATGGATTTGCTGTTGTGGACAACTTGCTTGGCAGTTTACTGGCACCAACAAGAGCAAAGCAAACAGTGGTAAATGAAAGCTAAATTCTCAGGCTAGCTTTATGCTGAGGGTCTTGTGTTTGCTGTTTCCTAATTCCGAAAATTGTATGGAAGGTTCTGCAGGTATCAGCATTTTAATATAATCATTTCCATACAGTCAAAGAGAAATTCAAGATTTTGTTTTTGCACCTGAATTTGCAGGTTTTCAGAGCAAACTGAAAGACCTCTGAAGGATATCCTCCTACATTTACTTCTTGAAGTGTAAAGTTCTTGAGGATGATGACTCATAAAGCATTTCTTCCTTCTTCAGGGAACCAAGCTTGCATGTAGAAAGAAGGTCTGCAATTCCAGTGAGGAAGTCAGCACGGGAGTGTCAGGGCCCACACCACAGGAGATGATAATGCATCATGCACATCAGTGGGCCACCAGAACCAGTTGACTGTCGGGGTGAGAGGAGATGGCAGGAAGAGAGGAACATCATTAGTCAACCCAGACACAGGGCAAGAGAGACCTCAGCACAAACGAGCGACAGACTGGAGGTGTCTGGAGGCTCGTAGCTGAAGGCAGCACTTGAACATGGCTTTCTGAAGGGAAATCCCCAGCTCGTGGAAAGTCATGGAAGCCACCACCTGCTACCTCACTTATTGCAGAGTCACAAGGCATCGCTCCACAACACTTCAGTGAATCCTACAAGAACAGAAAACAAGTTTGGCTCAGTCTATAATTCAGTTATATATTTATCAAGCAAGACAGGCCTCACTAATGCCATGTAGCTTTGTTTCCTGAGTTATTTAAGGCCACTCCTGAGTTTTTTAAATCAGGAAGAAATTACACAAACGTAAATGTGTTATGAGATGGAGCCAGAGCACCTGCCTCTGCCCCTTTTCTCACCATCCCCATGATAACTCCAGTGGCGAAAATCAGTCAAAGAAAGACGAAGCAGTTAGCATTTCCTCCACAAATACTAAAAGCAACACCAAATAATGATGTGTATGAATCATTACATCTACTCTTACACAAACAAGAAGAAAAATGTAGGAGTGATGCAAGCTGGGATAAATCTTCATGCTCTGGGACATAATGCATCTCCTGAAGTTAAGCAGAAAATGTTACTTGGGCATGTTTTTGCATAACCATGCATTGTGTGTTTGCACCTTCCTTTAAAGCATTGGAGCTAACAATTGCCAGAGGCAGAATACTAGATTGCTGGAGGCATTTGTCTAACCTACAATGGCAATTTTTATGTCACTACTGGTTATATTCCGCTTTTCTTTCACCCTTTCTTTAAAAGGCCATCAGGGTACATCCATGTTCCTGCTATGAGAATGTATCAAGAATGCCATTCAAAGGCAAGAGATATACATTCAATATTAGATCTTCCAGGTAATGAAATTTTTGTTTTTCATACCTCTAGTCACAGTGATTTCTGTGGTGCTGTAGTATAAATCTAAAAAAATGATGATGTCTTGCTTCCGCTGATTGTATGGGTATCTTTGTGTTTAATGCACTCACACTTCCAAAGGTTACTGCTCCTTTTGTCTTGTCTCCTGCAGCAATACTCAGAAGACCATATGCTTAAAGTAGCAATTAGCACGCTGCAGTGGTACAGATGTCAACTAATCCCCATGGTGATGAGATCCCAAAGGCAATGCATGTGCTAGTAAACTGAACAATGCCAGGAAACATTCCTGGGAACTGGGACTAAGTCATCTGTATTACTAAATTGTCAGGCCCGTTCCAGGCACATTTTTAGCCCAGCCCAACTAGCAATCTCCCAAACAGCCCCCAGTTTGGGAGCCAGTGTGGGTTGCTGCCATCCCCCCAGGCAGTTTGGACGTGGTCACCCTCCTCTGCAGAGTTTCACAGTGTAGGTGCAGGCCCTCCTGCACCAGTGGCCTCGTTTCCAGAGGGCAGCGATGGACAGGGTTAATTGACCAGCCTTGGTCCAGCCAGAGCATTCTGTCTCATGTTCACATCTTATCTTCATTGCCCACACTTCTGCTCTTGCTATGCTTATCAGCCCTCTTCCGTGCATTAGCACATCACAGGACATATGGCTAATGAGTTGGGCAAGGATAGCCATCATCCTTCATACTCCCATATAGGCGGGGTGTTAAGGGCTACAGGACTCACTAAAGGTCTTAGGTGGAGCAATTTTTCATGTTTAGGGCTCTCCTCACTCGCAGTCGGGCACTGCATCTGTTCTGCAAAGGGTGAGATCCCCAGTAGCCGGCAAGCCTAGAGGCGTGTGAGAGAGCCGATGGAGAAGGCTGTGGAGGAGAGCGGGGTGTACGTCCTTCTCAGGGCTGGGTGCCTACAGCTGCTCCCTCTGGTACAAATTCATGCTGTCTGTCATTTTCTGGAATTAAATTCTTAAACCAGCCCTTTCTTAAGGGCTGTTGAAGGACACTTTCCAGGCAGGCAAGCAAAAGTTTTCTAAGTTCGATAGTTATTGAGTAGAAGGGTTATGAGATGTTTATGACATGTTTACACCCTTAGAGTGGAAGCAGGTTGCCTTTATTTGCCTAAACGATCTGTGGATCAAGCCCTAAGTCAAGCACTGCCGAGATTTACAGGGTTTTCTTGTGGTCAAGCACCATTCCCTCCCACTGGTGCCGCCCTAAGCCTTGCCACAGCTTCCCGAGCAAGCGCTCTGCGGGGTGCAAATGAAACACAGCCCAGCACAGAGGGCCAGGACAAGGTCAGGATTCCTCCAGAGTCATCAAAACAGGGTCAAAATGAACCTCAGGCAGTGCCAAGGCATTACGATGCTGCAGGGCATGGCGGGCCCTCTCTCTGCAGTCACCCTGTGCGTTGTCTGACGCTGCATGACGCGCAGAGCCGTAAGCACAGGTTTTCTCCGTGTGAGCACACACCATATGGGTGCCTCGTTGCCTTTACATGCTGCTGCAGGTTTCCTGCGGCATATGTTCAGCCTCTCACAGCTGGAAACAGTAAGAGGTAGTTTGATCTGCATGTTATACTCAGGAAGGATTGGAGTTTGCAAATTTTTAGCACTCTGCATGCTAGCAAGCCCATAATAATCTTTATTGGCTGCTTTACCTGCTTTATGGCTGAAATTTTCATCCTCCTATGAGAGGCTGCAAGTGCTTCCTGCAGGAGCAAGAGGCTATTGTCACTTTATCACTTCACCATCATGTACCTCCCTCTGCCGCTCCCTTTTTTGTGAGAAAAAACCCCACCTTCTGCATTGCTTCTGTCTATCAGACGAAAGGGTAGAGCTGGCATTTTGCCATGTTTGGCAAGTGTGGGTTGATATAAACTGTCTGAGGCTTTTTATAGTGCCTATCAACAGAGCATCAAAGCACTCAAATACTGTTATTCATGTTTGCCTCCCCATTGATCTTATCACCAAAGGCCAAACCTACTAGAGACCATGGGTCTTCCATGTGGTATCACTTAGAGCTTTTGTTTTGTTAGATATCCAATGCTGGGATAGTCTCTAACGCCTGAGTCAGATTCCAGGCTTTAATTAGAAATGATGGTAAATGCATTGTTCATAGGAGCTTTTTGCTAGGTGACTTTGACATAAAAGTGTTTTCTTAAATTCATGTTTCATGCAGTGAAGTCTTTAGTGCTTAAGGAGGTTGATGGACATTGCAAGCGTTGAAACTGATGTCACAAAATTCTGCCACAGGTGGAGCCCACATAGGAAACATTGTAGAAATGGATTTATGAGAGATCCATGATGTTTAGAAAATAGCCAGCTGTGCCATTCCGATTTCACTGACGGTTTTGTCCATAATCTATATAATAGTTATATTAGACCTTTTAAATTTCAACATATTTTTATACTTTGGCACTCTCCAGACACACTGAAATAAGTCTTGTGGGTTTCTTTGCATGTTGCAACAACTGGGTGCATGGTACTGTGGTCAGTTTTAATAGGTATTAATACAGTGAGTAGCAAGTAAATTATAACTGTTTCACATTAGACATAATTTTACAGCAGACAATTTTATAAGGAGAATGGAATGAATCAAATACAGTAATTTGTATTAAAATATCTTTTACATTCCCAGTGTTCCAGTGGGACTGATGACAAGCCTAGAGAAGCATGCTAGGACAAACAGACCAGAAAATTAAATTCTTCTAGCTTTCATATGCCACAGCAGGAATAATTTGCATTTCTTTTCCTTTCTCAGCCTTTCTTTTTGTTTTCTTTTTTGGAGAGAGAATGACAATTTAATCTTACATTTCCAAATCATATCAAAAATATTTCTTTTTTTTAAATTTCATAGTACTGTTATCTTTTTTGGTTCTTTTGGATGGAATCTAGTGTGGCATTCGTGATAGATGGCATTCACTTTGCACATGAATAAAGCCAAATGGTTAAAACAAAGGTTGGAATCTCAGGATTCCGAATCTTCGGGGAAAGTTTATCCTCCTAATTAAGCATATATATGTGCCAGATGTCCAAGATCCAGCTGCACTTTTGACACACACCCCATGCTGAAAGGGGCTGGGCTCAAGCTCTAGATCCCACAGAAGGTAGAGTACTTAAATACACTGGGTGCCTTAGCACTGAGGCACTGGCAGCTTTGAACTTTGTGTGCCCCATTAGTTAGGAGATGCCTCCAAGAGCCATGAGGGCTTAATGGCTCCTGGCAACGGGGGGAATCTGAGGTCAAGGTTTCCTTAGTATAATAATTCCCTCAGCCTGCTCCTAGCTGCCTATACATTTAGTGTCTTGCCTAAGTCACTTATCTAGCTATAATCAATGTAGAGAGAGACACACTCGTAAGGGGCCCATTTATCCCATACTCGTATAGGTATTCAAGACAGGTGGGAAGACTGAGCTCCAAAGGTGCCTGTCTCTATCTTCGACTACAAGCTTAGCTGGATGCCTGACATTTAGATGGCTGCCCTAAACACCAGGCAGTGGGCAGGCGACCCCTTCGTCAGAGGCAGTCGTATCCTTGGAAGGCATGCAGGTGAGGGAGGGCCCCATGTCTGAGGTTTTGCCTTCAAATCTTGTGGTAGACACAGCCGCTGCAAGTCTCTGAGCCAGTCATAAATCAGAACGATTACTGCCTTCTCCACCAGATCTTTACCACTTGTAAAATAAGGAATAGCAAAATATTTGCAATAGCTTCTTATACAAGGCTGATGCATGGTCATTAGTCAACGTATGCAAAGGGCTGTGTGATTCATGGACCAAAGGTGTTGAGTCTGCCTCTTTGTTTCAGGGTTTTCCATAACACTCATCACTTGCTCTGAAGTTTTGACCCTATAAACACTTCTGCATGTCCGTAACTTTTTTTAATGTGAGCAGTTTCATCAATGAGCTAAGTGCTGATATCACTCACTGTACAATTACTTATTCCCACTCACTTTATTTATAAACTCCAAGACCTTTTCTCCGAAGGTCAAAAGCTCAAGACACTTTATACTACTTACATGAGTAAACTCAGGTATGTTTCCATTTGAAGTGTCTTTATTTCTTGGTAATAGATAATATTTTATGTTTGCTTTAAACAAATAATAAATATGTGAGAACAATTAAAAAAAAACACTAAATTTTTCTTTCTTCCTCCTCTGCTTTTTTATTAATCTACACTGATGCCATTCCTGTAGAGAAGGGCTTAATTTTTTTGGACTGCTAATATTGGTGTCATTCAGAGCTAAGTGAGGGAAAGTTTAAAAGATGATTGATCACATTTCTTTTTCATACCATTTTTTTTCTTATGGCTTGATACACTGTTTTGCATGCATACCTTTAAGAGATACTGAAACCCAGCAAAAAGAAATCTTACTGACCAAAATGTTTTTTTTTTTCTTTTAGAAAACTTGTTTTCTCATCACCATCGCAGTGTGGTCAGGTTTAAGATTTTGTCATAAGTCTGGCAATGAGACTTTTTTTTATGAAGCCTCAGTTTATAAGGCCATGTAATTACATGCAGATTAATGCTTGCATTTGAAGAGAAAAAAGTTGCTGGTGAGCTCAGGACCTGGAAACTACACTCTAACATTGAATGTAAATTTTTCCAAGAGGGGTCCCCTCGAGGAGTTATTAGGGCTCTTCAGAGCACTAGGTTTTATTCCAACGCATCTTCAGAGGGAAAGGAGAGGCAGAGGTGTGGATGAAGGCCAGGGCAAACCAGCTGTGGGGCTTTAGGATAGAGAGGATGGAGCGACTTGGAGGAGGAGGGAGGCATGAAGGGTTGGCAATTTCCCACAGACCTCTTTGAGCAGCTGCTACTTCATGAGCCTTTCACAGCTTGACTGTGGGCATCCTGCGTGACGTCACCTGCAACCCTCCCATGCATTTCGATGAGACAGAGATAAGATGGCCTTGTGTTCTGGAGCCGATTATCCTCCCATTCTCCTGTCTCCACCACATGTATGCAATTTAGCTGCTCACTGTGGTTTCTGTACATGCATGTGGCGACAGAGTGGTTGTGTAGTTATCCTGGCCCATGATATTATTTCATGCTCAATAAAAGTTGTTGCTTTTATATTAGCATTTTATACAAGATTTTTAGAGGGAAAGAAAAAAAGATTGCTTCTGTACACTGGAGCAAAAGGCTCAGATCTTTGACTGCAGGCTAAGAGCACTCTCTGTAGCCCCCGCCTCAGAGATATGGACAAGGGTTGGAAAAGGAGCTATGGGCTTTTGAGAGCGTGAAATCTGGATACAGGAAGGGTGTGCTCAGTTCCCAGCCCTGCCAGAGGGCCCTTCTTGAACAATCTGTTCTCTTCTTTCACTCCACATTTGTTAAATAGGTATAACTTCTGCACATCTGTCTGCCCCACTGCAGACCTGTGGACACTCACGTCTGCATATCATTACTAGTATGTCAAGACCCATATAAATAAATGACAAGTAATGCTACCTGGGGACTCTGCTTGCAGGCCAGGTGAGTACAACATGGCCTTGAGGCTTTTCCCTGTGTTGCCTTCTGAAAGCCTGTCTTTTGCCGCAGCTCAGGAAAATTTGCTGTTCCCTTGGTCCTTTTAACATTTTCTTCTTTTAGGCAATCTCAGCTCATTTTGGTCTGTCCTTGCTCTAATTTTAAGCCTTCAGCTAGTCCCCAACTGTCTCGTACTGAAAAAGTGCTATGCATCACTAATGTATTGTTTGCAATATGGCCTGTTCTCCATGCACATTATAACATAATTAATAGCTAACAATAACTAATAGCTATGCATAGATTTTGCATGTGTGGTGATAAACAGGGGCACTACAGACGCCATATTTGAGTACTAAAACTGTTCTCTTCAATCAGTTACATGAAAAGCAGAAATAGTTATAGCGAAGTTAGTACAGCTCTGCCAATGCCTTCCAGTATCACCAGTGAGAGGATCAGCAGCACTTCAGGATCACTCTGGTCAAAAACTAGTTGAAAGGCCAAGTAGAAGCATCACTGGAGTTGTTTGGAGTTGTCTTCCCCACTTCTTGGCAGCATTCAGAAAAGAGAGACCTTTGGCTAGGTCCTCCTCTTTTCTGGTGTGGTGATCTCTCTAGATCTGCTTATTTTCAGTCTAGGCAGATGCCAAGGAGGAATCTGTGATGAATCCACACTCTTCGGCTGAGTGAATTTTCCAGGTATGTTCCCTTTGATGTTTTTGCAGAGGGAGAGACTCTCATGGCTGAATAAATGTCACTACATTTTCTATGTATGTAGCACATCTGCCAAAAGGTGTGAAGATCTGCTATCTAGTCAAGACATTTCTTGCGGTTTCCATTTACTTGGCACAGTAGTTAGAAAGATCATCACAGGCTTTGCTTTTACTTTAATAAGAGTTATTGAATAGCAGACATTGAAATACTGGTAGAGTTCCTGGCTAGAGCAGAAATAAAAGAGCGATACAGGCCTATCCACATCTATGAGATCTGCAGAAAGTACCGTGTTGTTGTATGTTTCCAGCCATTCTGGAAAACAAAAGAAATGTACAATGTATAACACTGTTCACAGTCACAGCCTTAAAGCTCTGAGCAATAATGAAGACAGCAGTGAATATCATGTTAAAATTTAACATGTTGGAAAGAATAATCAACCTGTGCTTACACAACAGTCACATGAAAGTGTCCTAAAAATATTTGGCATCATGGTTGTCTCCCTCTCCTGACTAAAGGGATAGCCACTTTCCAGCAGCTCCAGGGTTGATTTGCCTCATTCCCTCCAAAGTAGCTGATGAAATAACTGAGCTTGTGTGATGACCAAGTGAGCCATCTGTGGAAGGCTGGCTGAATTTGACCATAAGGTCGACCGCTACGAATTAAGGTCTTAGGAGTTGGTCTTTCAAGCAGCCCTGTGCTTCAGAGCCAAGGTGTGCACAGAAGAAGAAAATAGTTATAGACAGAGCTGGTTGAAGAGGTGAGCCCTCTTAGCAGTTGTCCAGTACCCCGAGCCAACGCTGCACTGGTAGGTCTGGCTTATCAAAGAGGCATCCAGCATGCAGATGGAAAGAAAAAACAGCCCAAACCCCAACCTTTGCCCAGACTCTCTATAGGTCTGATACCATCTGTAGAGCAAAGCTGTTGTGTTTGCACACAGCCTTATCTGCAGAGGTGCCCAGAAAAGATGACTCTAAAATCTCTGCTGACTGCCCAACTTGCTGCACTGGATGCAGTCTTCACCAGCTCTCTCATGTAGATATTTACACCACCCACAGCTAATGCTGTCGTAGCACAGGTACTGGGTGAAATCCAGAGCAGTCCAGAGGGACTATGCCACCTTCTTGTGTACTTCAAGGCTCACTTGAATCCTTTTCCAAGTATTTTGTAGGGATAAAGGACTAGATGGGACTATCTGGATTGTCAAGTCTATACCCTGTAGTTGTAGAGAGTACAGAATTCAGTTCAGTCAGAAATGCTCAGGACCATCTCCCCTGTATAAACCCACAGGGCACTCTCCATCCCACTACTACAAACCTGAAACCTGTGCAAAGTCCAAACAGCCACAAACAGAATGGCGACAGCAATGCCATGTCTTCAAACATCAGGGTTCCTACTCTATTGAATTACTTTTCCTTACTTTGATCTTAATAGAGGAAGCAGAATTTGCCCAATGTACTAAACTGTGAAAAACAACTACAGCAAAACCCCTTTCCAGTTGGTCTACCCAGGTCTCCTTTTGTAAGAAAAGAGGTGTGAGGCTGATCCAGATACCCGCTGCAAGGCTGCAAATGACATCTGCCGCTTATGGCTTATGCCCACTTGGGAGAAGGTGACGTCTGTGCGGCCAAGCACCAGGCAGAGTGCGTGCCAGGAGCTGCACAGTGCAGCCCCCTCATGCACATACTGCTACAGACAGTGCTGACAGGGGGAGGAGGGGCTCCCACCTCCTACCACAGTACTTCCACTCCTGGTTGCCAACTATTTCTGCATAAAATTGTATTTGATACTTTCTGCCTCACTGAGATGACTTTTTAATACAAAAAAATTGGTGTATCTTTGTCTCTCTGTTTTTAAAGGTGTCATCAATTAAATAAGGTTTCTGAGAAGTAAGAAGTAGCAATTGATTTAAGACCTGATTGGTTGTTTCTGGACATACAAAATGATGGTGTCTTTAGACACTTCCTTTACATCTCTTCCTTTCCAATGGAGATTTAGCTGTTTTTTCACAGAAGATTCTGAGTTTTGAGCTCCTCCCTCTGCCTCTCCCCCTTAGTTTTCTCTTTTCTATTGAAATCCTGAGCAGCACCGAAGTCTCACAGAATATGTCCAACAAGACCCGAATGGATTCTAGGTTGCCTCTCTGCACAGAGGTAGACTTTCTCCATGTATAACTCCAGTTTTTCACAAGAACTTAAATGTTGTGAAAGTCACAATAAAATGATGCTATCTGGGACATGCTGACCGGCGCATGTGTCTGATTTCTTCTTTGGATAAGAGTCTCCCCCTTGCAGGATGTTTAAGGACTCATGTCCTCCATCCATGAGTATCTTTGTTTCTCTGTATCTCCGAGGTACTATCTGTATAGTGGTGGTTGCTATGGTTGCCACTGTAAGTGCTCATATAAAAACTTTGCTGGCTGGAGTGCAAGTCAAAGCAGGCTCTGAGCAGGCTGAAGTCATTCAGTGGCCTGCTGGGGAATAGCTCTAAATGTTTCTTTTTACAGCTTGTCTTTTCGTGCACTCAGTTTGTACAGTCCACAACCTCTGCTTACTCCCCCTGGCTTCATGTGGGCCATGATATGATTGACCACTGATCCATGCAGATCTCCTGGAAATATTCTTCAATCCTATCTATGTACCTAGGGAGAAAGACATCTCGAAGAAGCCATGTGTGCTCAGCACTGTGCTACTGCGCCATGAGAGGAGGCACAAGGAGAAGAAGCTTGGCACCAAGAAAGCCCAACCTTGGGTGAGACCCGTGCCACCCCACAACCCGGGGCTGTGGGGAGGAAACATGGCTTCATGTCAGCTGGACACCCCTGTCCCAGGACCCCAGAGAGCATGTGGGCTCCGTATGCCTCCACGGGTCATCTCCACATGCTGCCATGAGTCTCAGTGGTGCTGCGGCCCCGGCCGCCAAACCTGGGTTACACTTCAGAGTTGCATTTGTTAATTGTTTTTCAAGTTCAGCTTGGGCAAATGCAGTTTAGCATAATTTTATTTTGGTGGGGAACAGATTAAATCAATAATGCTAATGATACGTATCAGGTGCAGCTGTTCTATCTGGTTCCCCTAAGCAGGCCTGCCGCACTGTTTCTTAATGTCAGACCTGACCCTACAAACTCTTACAAATCTGGGCAAGTTTTACACATGGGACTATTTCCTGTTGCATTGGTTGAGACTGTTCAGATGTACAAAGTTGGGCCCCACACAAGCGTTTGCAGGACTGAGCCAACAGTTTGAGTGATGAAGTCTAGTCCAGTCTGTTGCCATACTTAGAAAGAAAATCAATAAAGTTATGAAACGTCACTACAAATAGGGCCAAGGAGTCCTCTATTGCTTTTCACAAGCCCTGACCAAATCTTGGTGAATGTCTTGATTAAATTAGGTTATTAAAACGATCCTTTTTGCCTTAGAAATAGCCTCGCCAAAGTGTTGTTGATCAGTGGCTGTGACTAATCTTAATGATGTACAAATCTGAAAGGCTATATACTTTAAAATTTAAGAATGAAGTCTTTTCTCTACGTGTGGAACCACGTAAATAATTACCTAAAGTAGGAAAAAAAAAATTTACAGTCAACCTTTTTAATGTGTAGCTAGATGTGGTGTATTTATGTGCTGTAGAATAAGCAATAGCTTCTCTATATTTTTAACTTTTATCTGTAATATGAAAAACAATAACATAAAACCTTAAATAAGAAAATGGAAATGAAGATAAACTGAGGACTACCATAAAAACTACAGCAAATCATTTATTCCTCTTAATTAAATATATTTGAATTGGTAATTATGGTATAATGCAGCTTACAGTATGCAAAGTATTTTAAAATAGTCTGAGTCTCTGCATGTATAAATGCATTTTTCTGTACAATGGGAATAATACTTGCTTCATAGAGGAGCTGCAACATTAGACTAATCTTTATAAATCATTCAGAGATCCTCACACAGCAGGTATAATACAAAACATTTTCCAGTAAGTGATTAATCTTTTTTTAATCAGGCTTGAAGACTAAAGAATGTAATAGTTCAAGAAATTTTCAGGATGTCGCATAGATGTTTCAGGACATGACCCTCAGCTGGATAACAGAGTTGTAGTTGAGTCTCTTGTCTAACAGTTGATGCTGACTTCTATTATTTTTCCACATTTGTGATTTTTTAATTCGATTTTCATATGTTCCTGTCATTGCATTGTGGTTTTTTTATTAGTTTCTGCCCCCTTTGACTATGGTGGTAAAAGCAGTAAGCTATTCTGAGGCACTCAGAGACAGAGGAGGAGCAAGTTAATTCTGCACAGGGCATCTGGCATTCTCTGAATTTTGCAGACTTGTCTTTCCCACTTAATAACATTTTAAAAACATATTTGCATTTAATATAGGGAAAAAGCAGAAGAGAAAGTGAAGGACATCAGATCTTGCTATGACCTTAATAGAGAGTGAAAGGGAACAGAAAAAAAATGTATTACAATGCTTTATGTAGCTGGAGGCCAGTGCCTCTGGCTGTTGTTCCAACAACAGTGTTGACAATACTAATAACAGGAGAAGAGACAGACGATGGAACTTGGAAAAACATTTTTAAGGAAAATGACCATCCCTCCATTAGACTTAGTGGGCACAGAATAGTTAGTGTTGCAATTCTTCTTTGGCTGAACAGCAAGAGACTAGCTATTGTTGGATCACTTTGGGTACATCAATAGCAAAACAAAAAGTGGCTAAATAGCGCAAAATATACTGTGAAAACAGGAAGGAAGTTCATGTAGGTGGGACCAGATGGCATAAACTTCTTCACTAACTGTAGATCCTTCCTCTTCTGAGAATAAGTAGTAGAGCCAGATATAGAAATGTTTTCCCATGCATTCAAAGAAATTGCTTAGTGTAGAAAATGGACAGAATCAAATTTGCACTTGTTGCCAGTATCTTTTATGGAAGTTTTTGAGCCATGTTCAGTGAGGAGTATCAGCTGCAATGCGAAATTGATGAAAGGTGGAAGAATTATATACCCCACCAGAACATATGTGAGGGAAACTTGTCTTGTCATGGCCAGGGCTGTGAAGGGACCAAACTCAGCTCTTTCCTGTTCCTAGTTTTCTATGGACAAAAGTTCTGGGGTGGGGGAAGGAGCAACATTTCCTGGACAGAAGGGAACTGTAAGCTTGATAGCATCACTTCTTGGAAGAGAAATCATGTAATAAGGGGTTTCTTTTCTTCCTTCCTTGACAGGAGAGACTGCAAAGGAAGCAATTCCGTGTAGCTTTATTTGTGGTGGCATCCTAAAACAGTCAGATCACCACTGAGATGACAGGATGAAAGCTAAGAAGGGTATGTATACTGAGTGAGGACACTATGAAGGAGACATAGATGGCTCTTGATAGGAATGAAATAGCATAAACAAACCTTATGAGGATGCTGTTTGAAGGTTTCCAGGAGTTTTGGGGTGACAAAGCCTAGGAGGTAACCCTGAGGATATATGAAGCAGGGATTGTTTTCTGTTGGTTTGAGTGACTTTACCATTTAGAGTCCAAGTCTGGGTTTTGAAGAGGAGCAAACTGAACTCCTGTGTCGTTGCAAGGGAATGCCTGCATTTTTCACCTCACTTTGGGAAGAGAGAGGGCTCTGGATTCATGAAGGGCATGTTGGAGGGAGGGGGGCAGAGGAGAGAGCAACTCACAAGGGGAGGGTCTGGATGAACCAAAGTGGAAGATAATCGTAAGAAATTGGGTGATATGGTTATTCTCATTTGATTTTGGATTTCCATTTCCTAGAAAGGAAAGAGGACTTGGTTTACACTGAACTATCTTACCAGTGGGAGGACCGCAGAAAGAAAAGGGAATGCAGTCAGACCAGGAAGAGGTTATTCCAAAGGCATGTCAAGAGCATTGGCCTGCTTAAGCAATTCAGCCATCTGACTCAGAAAACTTCACAGATGTGTCATCCCCAGACACATCTCCCCATTCTTCCCTCAGAGATATCTGGGTACTGGTATCTTCTTGTAGATAGCTGGACAACCTGTGCTGTGTTGGCTGGATGCAGCCCTGGGCTTCAGTCTCTGGTGGCAATCTTCCAGTTAAAATATTCCTCTTCACCAGTGATGCAGACCTAGCAGACATCTCATACCATAACTGCTTACTCTTCCTTTTTTTTTCTTGTTTTTAATCACCAGGCAGTGATTTTATTTTGAATGAGCATGACAAAGCAAGGGGCCATGGTAGCAGGAGCACATTGTTGGAGTTCTGGCACAAATGCTGTTAAACTATACCAGACATCCCTGTTCTTTGTAGCCAGGGCTATTCCTGCATCAGTAAGGAGAGGAAATCTAAATGTAATCCCTGCACTTAAACGTCAGTCCTTTCAGCTGACTAATGTTTATGGGGCTGATGCCTTCAGCAAGACCCGGGAAACTCAGGTGGAGTGAAGATTTATCCTTTTCTAATGTTTCTCAGATCTGGATCTCTCTTACGTTATCCTAAATATCTGGGTTTTGTTTGAGAGATTCAGATCCCTAGTAGGCTTTTCAGGCCCTCTGCCTGACCATGAAGACCGTTGACTGAGTTCGGAAAGTAAGATAACAAATAGGTGACTTATGGGCCCAGCTGGAACAGAGAAAATCTGTTTGCATTCTCAATACCGTAGGCTCAAAGGGGGCTGTTCATCTGTTGCCGAGCACATTCATATAAAGAAGAAATCTCTGAGAGCTGGCAAAGTGAAAGGGAAACCAATAGATTATTCCACACAGATTATTCCACAGATTATTTTTTCCATTCTAATGGTAAAAATACTGCTATTTTCATTGAATAAGAGCAAATTGTCCTCTGAGTCCCATGCTGAAGCTGTAGAGAAACCACTGCATTTCCAGTGCCAAGGGAAACACTGCTACGCAAAATACAGCATGACCCGTAAAAGAGGACATTTGTGTGAGAACCTCACTGCACAGCACTGTTAGGGACTGTGTAAGGTCTCGAGAGCATTCTCAGTTGGGGGCATAGTTTTCATTTTCTAATGATGGCCAAAGGAGTCAGTCACCCAGCCCCTCTGTTAAATCAAATTATTGCTAAGCAGCTCGGGTATGTTTTATCTGACAGGTGTAGGCACATGTGTCTGTGCTAGTCATGTAGGCTCCCTCTGTAATCAAAGTAGAGAAGCCCAGTATTGTGCAGCTCACTTCATGGAGAAGCAGACATCTAAAACAGGCCTGGTGACTCATACCCTTGAAGTGCCTATTTGTCTTCTGCAACTCTGATGGGAGCTGACAGTGACTAGCTCGGACACCGATGTCTCCTCTGCGAGCGTGTGATGTGAGGCGAGGTGAAGCCCACCTCCAAGTCTTTTAATCTCCTTTTGTTTGAGATGTTTGGGACAGAAGTTCTGTGGGAGCCTGGACCCTAGGAAGAAAAGTGCACATATGTTTAAACATGCCTGCAGGCCAGCCTGGGCATCTGTGGCTATTTGTGCCAGAGCTGACTTTGGATTCCTGCGTGCAAAGTGCAACGCTGCGCAGGATTTCAAGCAGGCAGAAGAGCAAAAATGTGTGGGAGGTTTGTGCGGGAGAACAATGAAACATCTTTCTTTCAAAACCTGGTTGCCATAGAACAAAAAGCAGTTAGCGAAACTGTTTGGAAAGAGGAGTTTCTTCCTAATAAACACTTAGGACAGTGTTTATTCCTTGCTTAATAGAGTCTCCGTAAGACAGCAGATTTAATTGCAATTGTAGTCTTTTGAAATGACATATGCTTTCCTGCTCTGTGATCTAAGATCTATTGAGACTGTCAGAGCTTTAGAACATAACCAAATAAAGCTGAAATTTTCTGTGAAGTGGAAAATTGGAAATATTTGATGATTTGAAAAAGTTAATTCATTTCAAAATTTCTTTTCTTCAATTTTCATTTAGCTAATGTAATGTGATCTTCATTTTTGTACTTATTTACATTATTTCACAACATGGTATTAGTGATGGTACATAATCACTTAATTGAAATATTCTATTATTTTAATAATCTTTAAAAATCATGGAGAGGCAAGTGCTATTTAGCATGTTTAAATATTTGATCTTCTTTTCTGTTTCAGAATGTCTCCTACTTGCGATATTTGACAATAGCATAAATGCCCAAAATAATAATCTTAAAACTTAAACATTGACCGCCTCAAAACTGGATAATGAAATTCTGAAATTTCTGGAGTTATTTTTTTCAATGGAAAAATAACAAAATGACAACTTTTCATGAGATTTTATGAAAATTTACCTTTTTTCAATTAAGTTTAGATTTTATGAAAATTATACTTTCACAGAAAAAAAACTAGACTGTGGATGAGTTCACACTGGCTTTGTTATAGACTGTTATTCCCCACAGCAGTTTTCATATGTTCAAATGCATAGACCTTTGGTCTGGAGCTCTCCCCTCGGAGACAAGATTGTAATTCCCACTAAATCTAAGAGACGTGCATGCCATTGTATGCATAAATCTGGAGAAAGAATTGGGCCTAAAGTTTGAACAAAACAGAGTGATCAGATAGCCAGATAAATTATGGTGATGGAAGATGTGACTAGGCAGTGACAGCTAAATTAATTTAAATTGCCTCACATTTGCCATAGGCAAGCACATTCTGCATGTCAGCACCGAAACTTGCTGCAATACTAGTTTTTCATGTGTCCTAATTAGCCTTAGCTATAGCTATAGGGGATAGAATTGCTTTAGAAATAAAATGTGTGCTGATATTATTATTTTTATAACATACACATTGAACTGATTAGATATTTCAGTGTGGCATACATACGAAGGAGAGTAAAAACACATTGGTATTTAGACAGACAAACAAAATTATGTACTTAAAAAGTTACCGAAGTCTTAATCTAGAGGTTAGCATCTGAATTTGTAGAAACGTAAGAGCTGCTGAACTTTCACACATGTTATTTTAATGGAGAAAAAAAACAGTCCAATGGGAATAAACTAGCCTTACTAAAGTGTGTGAAGTGGTGATCCAGTGGTGGGCAAGGTAAGGGAGAAAAAAGACCCCATGGATCTCCCCCACTTTTCGGACCTGGCCTCTGGGCATTGGCGAATACCCCAAGAGGGAAAGGAGGGGAGGAGAGAGACGGAGAGCACCGAGGGGCCAGTGCCAGCTGGGACTCCCCAGGCCATGCCCCTGCTCCCCTACACAAAATGAGCTTTATGGCTCCTGGAAGGCGTCGCTGTGTGGGGAATATATGAGTCCCCACTACAGCTCTGACATTCAGAGCTGAAAACCTATGTGCCAAGACGAGATCGCATCTGCTGCTGCTGCTAGATGATATTAGTCAAGTAGTTCAAGCAGTAGCAGGCTGTGCACAACGGAGGAAGTTCAAGTTTAAAGGCAGCTGTCGATGCATGACTGAATGGGTGGAGGGAGAATCATTACAGCTGCACATACTGGCATTTACTTTTAGGAGTTTTTTTTTTAATTTAAATAAAACCTTGGAAATTAATTGTTGCCTTCAGTTAGGGCAGCGTGCTAGCAAGAGCGGCTCAGGGAGCTTCTAGTGCAAAGAGGCCCCAAGGAGATACGCCGTGGACTGATTGTGGCCAGCAAACTTGCCAGGGTGTCAAAGCTGCCTCTTTCCCTGCACCACATTTCACGTCTGCAACCTTACAGCGAAAAACAAGAAAAAGTGCTTTAACAGCACTTAAAAAACCCGAAGTCACCTCCCACAAAAACAGAGGCCAGTTCCACAGCTCTGTCCCTGTTCCGTATGTGCAATAATTTGTATTCACCCAGTTGCTGGCGAAGCTGACGTTATTTCCAAGCCTCCTCGTGTGGTGGCTCAGCAGGTCCTGAGTTGCCTTTATAATTTTGAGCAACGCCCTGAACGCTGCAGCAGGCACCCGCTCCCTCTTGGACCCCGGCGGGGCAGCAGTGCCTGTAATGGGAATAATTTGGCTTCCAAGTATCCCAGGGACCGAGCACCTGGCCGACCCTGCCATTCGACGTGGGTATCACGGGCTAGCGGCAGGGTGTCCACGCCACCGCCTGTAATTTCATGGGGAACATTTTGTCCTAGTACCCAAAGCCGGACATTGAAGCACTCTGCAGACAACCCCCAGACCTGGGCTTTGCTGTGAGCCCGCAGCGGCTCTCCTTTTGACTGTTTGGCTGGTATCGCGTTTTGGGGGGGGTTGGGGTTTTTTCGGTTTGGGTTTGGGGCTTTTTTGAAAGCCTAAGTCAACGGAACAGCACCGCAAAAGATATAGCAGGGGATAATTTCCAATGGAAGAAATGTGCAGGCTTTTGAGGAACATACAGCAAGGGACTGTGAAGACGGCTTAAAAAGGATCTAGCATGTGTTTTCTACAGAAAGGGTTGGTTTCTCCCTGATTTCACACAGTATTGTGGGGAGAAAGGGAGAAAGCGATGCTCTTAGTGTCTGCAATTGCCTTTTTGTGAAAACAGTGATAGGCATGCACGCACCAGTCCTCCTCTCACCAGCGCAAGCCCACCACAAATCTGCTGGTTTCAAGCAAGCGGGTGCAAATTATACCTCTCCCCTCGGTGCCTGGCGGAGATGGCGAAGGCGGCCCCGCGCACTCGGCCACGGGCAGGGGGACGGCAAAGCCGAGAGCACGTGGCGGTGCCGCGTGACGGAGCAGCAGATAGAGGCAGCCGGGCAGCGCCCGGGATGATATTCACTTCACACGGCCCCGGCCTCTTCCAGCTGGAGATGCAAACTTTGACTTCTGCGTTTGAAAGAGATATTGTTGGATGGAAGTGTGTGGGTGGTGGGTAAAACAAGCAGCTAAGTGTCAGCGCAAGAAGCAAACACGCTCCTTCCCCCCTCCCCGCCCCAAAATGTAGTTTTTGACGTAATGAGCATCGCTCCCAATTTTCCTTCCAAATAAGCATTACAGTGGTCACCATGGCAACTGTCATGCTCAAAAGATGTCCTGTCAGGAGCCGTGAAAGGCCGACAGACATTTGTATTAGACGGTCACAACCGTGCTAGCTCACGCTTAACAAATACGCTGCTGGGCTGCATTCGGCAAAACGAAGAGCACAAACATTTGTGTTCCATTAAATAGAAATTAATGAGATTCGAATAGGAAGAAACCAAACTGGACTGTTTTTTTGTGTATACAGCTGTGTTATGAAGTAATACAGGGACCGTTAGTATGAATAATGATTGCACATGTGCATTCAATTTATTTCTTTTACTTCTTATAGGGGTTCCTTTAACCCTTTTTCTCTATAGGTTTTTCAGAAATCAAACACAGGTTTAACAGCTGGGTAAGACAGGGATTTCAACTGTTCCTTTCACACTACAGAGGTCCAATAGCACTTCTTTATTTAAAGGCACTCTGGGTCAGTTGGAAGTTGTGCTTTTGAAAAATGTTCACGTACTTGATGATTGAGTACATGAATGTGGCGGTCTAATTTTTACCAAGGAAAAAAAAGAAAAAGCGTTCCAGCCTCTAAACAATGAGGGACGTATCCTGAACTACTATGAATCCTCATATCTTCCCCAGCTACAAGGAAGCAGAGCTGATTTATACCAGCTGAGGATCTGGCCTTGGATCCATATGTTTAAAAAAATAATAATAATAACGAATTGTGTTTCCAGCTCAGCTGAAAATCAAAAGTGAAAGTTTGGGAAGAAAGCAGAGCAACCTCCTCCTCCTCCGACAGCCCTTCTGCCGGCTCCCTGTCACAGAACATAATTTAGAGCAGTTCCTTCCACTGGTTGCTACAAGTAAACAACAAAAGTAGACTGTGTTGCACGGTTTGACAATGACAGTCTGTACTCAGCTTTATAGGCCACAAAAGGCTATGGTAGCTTTGCTTTCTCCGGTCAGCTTAACCTCACTTCTTTTCTTCCAAGAAGGAGGGAAAAAAAAGGGAAAAAGGAAAAAGAAAAAGTTGGCCGGGATCCTGGCTCAGCAATCGGTCCAGGCCAACTGACCGGCGCATGTGTGCGTACCAGTGCCTGGCGTCCCTCTATCGTAGCTGCTCATAATTCTTCCTCACTTACCATCTTCCTGTTTCAATGTTCAAGCTTCACGGGCAGCAGAAATAATCATCCTAGAGGCTGTTTTTCTATCACACGAGGCTTTTATTCCTGTGAGGCCTGGTTTTGCAACAGTGTGAATGCGGAAATTTTTGTGCCAGGATTCTTACCTCCTCCCCCCGCCCTCCCCCCTTTCTCCTCTCACTCCCTTCTATCTTTCTTTTAGTCTCTGAAACTCCTATTATCCCACTAACCCTCCATCTTTCAGGCTGAACTGAATAAGACCCTTATCCCAGGCTGGGCAAGTGGGAGGGCAGGCAGCAAATGGAAAACATTTCTCTTTCTAGATATAATTGCTAAACAGGAATTTGCTATTCCATTAGCATGCACACCTCTGGACCTGCAATTCTACAGAAAAGCTGACTTTCACTTAATCTTTTGGATAGGTAACCATGTTTCTGGAGATGTTTTTCCACATGATATTCCCCAATTCCTGCCCTTTGCTTCCCCACAGTTTCAGGACAGGATGACAACTGAGGGAGATTAGTAGCAGTTCTGCTTCCCTGAATCAGAACACTATGTTCAATTCCAATGAGCTCTGGGCAGTTCTGGATCCCTATAAAAAAGTTCTGGCTTAAGCTCATCCCTGTTGTTAAGTCCTGTCTCTATGCCATGCCATCCCACAAGATGATGAGCCCTCTCTACCCATGCTGAGCATCTTTCGCCTTAAACACCTTTGAACTCTGAAGACACCCAGTCTTGGAGCAGGTCAGGAACTTTTAGCCACTGCACGTTTTTAAATTGGAAAATGCCTATTTGTTGAAATGAAAATCTTTCTTACAAATAAATCCTTTTCAATAGAACTTCTTTTTCTGAGTTGCCAACCAAGCTCTCCTACACAAAGAGAAAGGAGACAACTTCCACAGAAGCTCCTCCTGGTTTAGCCACTCAGCCAGGGTTTCCAAGGCTCAGCTCCACTCCTGGCCTGAAACAGGGAAAGCAGTGATTTGAACTGTGTCTGCCCCCTTCCAGGTTTGTGCTTCAGGAGATCACTCATTATTCTGGAGACAAGGAGCGTGAGTACACAGATAGTAAAAATCCATCTCTCTCCCGAATGTTTTTGAAAGTACTTAGTTTTACCTTGCAGTAGAAAGGAACAAAATTTTTTTTTAGTGGAAGAAAATTCTCATATTATCTTCTTTATTTCTTTTCTTTATCCAACAGCTTCAAGGAGAACAAACCAATATTCACCATTCCCATATGGGGCTCGATTTTCCTGCAGATTAGCTTACCTACGCAATAATGTGTGTTACGAACAAATCTTCCCATATGCATGAGCTAAAAGTACAATAACAATAGATGTCACTTACTAATACTGAGCTTTTTACGAATAGTCCATATTTCCATCATGCCCACCTACATATAAAAGATTGCAAGCTTTCATGACCTTGCGTTTGCATATCACACATACATATTTGCTCTGCTCAGACCACTGTTTTGGTGAACCCTTGCAGTCCTTGCAGACTCCAAGCTTACATAAAGAAACACCTCTGAATGATGTTGCTGGGCTAAAATCAGACCTCAGTTTTTTATAAATTTGTAACCTCTCAGCTGAACAACATGGTAAATGATATGAGCTTTCAGCACTCAGGAAACAAGTGCCATGCACCGCTTCAGCCATGCAAGCTACGAGTCTGTTGGACTCATTCTTTTCTCTCTACAGTGATTTCCTATAATGTTTAAATGAAGCTTAAAGCTTAAAGTTTAAACTTTAAATGAAGAGATGGAAGCAGGAACAGGTGACCCAAGAGGAATACAGAGACACTGCCCAAGCATTCAGGGATGGCATTAGGAAAGCCAAAGCCTTCCTGCAGTTGACTCTGGCAAGGGATGTGAAAGGCAGTGAGAAAGGTATTACTTGTCTATCAGACAGGTATTACCTATCTATCAGCAACAAAAGGAAGACTAAGGAATATGTGGGCCCACTGCTGAATGAGGCAGAGAAGGACTTGTTGACAAAGGACATGAAAAAGGCTGAGGTACTCAATGTCTTCTTTGCCTCCATTCTTACTGGTACGACTTGCCTCAGGAATCCCAAGCCCCTGAGACCAGTGGGAAAATCTGGAGCAAGGAAGATCAGGTTAGGGAATATTTAAACAAGCTGGACACACACAAGTCCAGGGGCCATGACAGGATGCAGCCATGAGTGCTGAGGGAGCTGGCCAATGTCATTGCAAGGCCACTCTCAATTCTGTTTGAAAGGTCATGGTGATCAGGGGGGTTTCTGAGGACTGGAAGAAAGCAAATGTCAACCCTATCTTCAAGAAGGGCAAGAAGGAGGATCTGGGAAATTACAGGCTGGTCAGCCTCACTTCAGTCACTGGGAAAGTGATGGAGCAAATCCTCCTGGATACCATTCCCAAACATATGAAGGACACAAAGGTGTTTGGGAGTAGTCAACATGAATTTATGAAGGGGAAATCATGCCTGACCAACCTGATAGTCTTCTACGATGAGATGACAGGCTTGGTGGACAAAAGAAGAGCAGTGAACATTGTTTACCTTGATGTTAGCGAGGCTTTCGACACGGTCCCACATAACATACTCATAGACAAACTGATAAAGTGGAGGCTAGGTAAGTGGACATTGAGGTGGACTAAAAACTGACTGAACTGTTGGGCTCAAAGGGTTGTAATCAACTGCATGAGTCCAGCTGGAGGACAGTCATTAGTGATGTCCCCTAGGGGCTGATACTGGGGCCAATACTGTTTAACATCTTGACCTGGATGATGAGGCTGGCTGCACCCTCAGCAAGTTTGCAGATGATAAAAAACTGGGAGGACTGGTTGATACACCAGGTGGTTATGCTGCCATTCAGAGGGACCTTGACAGGCTGGAGAAATGGGCCAATGGGAATCTCATGAAGTTCAACAAACGGAAATGCAAAGTCCTGTACCTGGGGAAGAATAGACCCATGCACTGGTACAGGCTGGGAGCTGACTGTCTCGAGAGCAGCTTTGCAGAGAAGGACTTGGGGGTGCTGATGCACAAGTTGAACATAAGCCAGCAATGCACCCTCATGGCAAACAAGGCCAACAGCATCCTGGACTGCATTAGGAAGAGTGTAGCCAGCAGGTCAAGGGATGTGATCTTTCCCCTCTACTCAGCTCGGGTGAGACACATTGGGAGTGCTGGGTCCAGTTCTGGGCTCACCTTTACAAGACATGGACATACAGGAGTGAGTCCAGTGAAGGCCTGCAAAGATGATTAAGGGATTGAAGCATCTGTCAAGTGAGAAGAGGCTGAGAGAGCTGAGACTGTTCAGCCTGGAGAAGAAAAGGCTCCGGGGGAATGAGAAGAGAAGGTTCAGGGGGAATATTATCAGTATGTATGAATACCTGTTGGAAGGCAGTAAAAGAGATGAAGCCAGACTCTTCTCAGAGGTAGGACAAGAGACAATGAGCATAAACTGAAAAACAGGAAATTCCACAAGAAAGCACTTCTTTACTGTGAGGGTGGATGAACACTAGAACAGGTTGCCCAGAGAGGATGTGGAGTCTCCAACCTTGCAGATATTCAGAACTTGACTGGACATGGCCCTGAGCAACCTGCTCTAGGCTGATCCTGCTCTGAGCAGTGGGGTCAGGCCAGATGATCTCCAGAGGTTTCTTTCAACTTCAATGATTGTGTGATTCTGTGAAGTTGGAAGGCTTGGCTCCCTGTCTTAAAAACCTCAAACATCTGGGCCTAGCTCATCTTGACAAATGTCTAGGGCTTTGAGAAGACTGGGCTCAAAAACTTGACCACTGTCTACATGAGGAATAATGTTTATAACTGTGGGGATAGAAGGCCAGGGTGAGACTAGAAGGAACTTCTCCAGGAAAGACCTCGCTCACGGAATAAATGCTGCCACATTCCTCATCACCTTTTACTCAGAGTACAGTCTAAATTCCTTTGGCTTACCTTTTCCCAGAATAAACCTGCAGCAACATGCATACTGAGAAAAAGTGCTAACGAAACAAGGCTGCTTTCCTCCCTGAGGTGAGAATGAGAAAGGACTGCCATGCATGGCACATGCGAAACATGTCACTTGGCATATTATGGGAAGGCGGCCAGACACTGCAGTGATTTGCATGCCATAGGAACCTGAATGGGCTAGAAGAGAGTATGCACACATGCCCTGATTTTTCAGCATCACTAAGCATGCTCATTTCTCATCAGACTCAGTGGTATTTGTGGTTGTCCTACTGTTCTATAAACCTTTTCTTTAGGTGCTGAAATAAAGGCAGAATACAAATGCCAAATGCAAAATTTTCTTTGTGCAGTTCTTCCATGAGATAGCTCCAAAAGAGATATGGCAAAATCTCAAGCAGGATTCTGGCCTCCCTCATATCTGACCAAGCTTGTTTATATGCATGGGTAGTTAAGTACCCAAAATATCTGTAGTCAAGTTGAATGACCTGATTTGACAGAAGTCAAACTCCAGAAAAGATATTGCCTTTTGTGCATTAGCCAAAAATTGTAGCCTCGAGTAAATTGTTTGCTGGAAACCTGTATTGTATTCTGTTAGTCTGCATGAGTATGTGGTTATGACTGCAGTGTGAAAATTTTAGTAATTTTTATAACAATGAATGCCCTGACCCAAATATTTTTCCTTTATGTCAGTAAAATTTCTGACAATGAATTTTGACATTCTATATTAAAATAACAATCAAGAGCCCTTACTGAGCTTCTTAAGCCAAAAATATAGCATAATACTCAGAGCAACTTGAACATTTTCCAGCAGACAGGTTTTCTGTCAGAGAAGGTTGTTCGATTTGAGAAAATGGAAACGTATCACAGCACCTGACTGAAAATTTGGCACATAACTGTAAATACGACATTTAGTTTTGGCTTACTGAACTGTCCTTGAAGTATTCCATGCTGGTCAATACCACTGAAATCTCTGAGTTTTGAATTCAAATGCTGCTCTCTGAATCACAGAGCTGCAGAAGGTGAGTAAGGGCCACTCTTTCACACTCTCATCTGAGACAAAAACTGGGAGGAGGAAGGGGAAGAGGCAAGAGGGAGTCAAATGCATCTAGCAGATGTCAGGCTGAAAGCAATCATGAGGGGGTACTTCAGTGTCTATTTAAGCTGATGATCTCCTTCACACAAAAAGTTATAAAAGCAAAAAGTTCAGGGGACCAACCTTTTGAGTATGACTACATACAAAGACACCAGCTCTGGCACACAAAGTCCCTAAGCCACAAATCTTTGGAGACTAAGAGCACATTCTGGTGAAGAATCACTATTTCCTTGCTGTTAGGAATTTCCCAAGGGAGGCCTCGTTTTGAACAAGATGCATCTCTGATCCTATGTTTCTGGACAGGTAGGAATTGTTATTTCTGACTAGTTCTAGTACTAAAAATTCTGTTTTCAGCTGTGCACATTCTACCCACTTGCTCTATCCTCATCTTTTCCAGGATGAAAAATAATAGTAGTCAGAAGATTTTATTAGAAAAGATGGAATTTGCTAGGGAAAAAAAGAGCCTTTATAAATTTTCAAGTTTGAAGTATAAATAATAAGAGCAAATGAGAAAATAATAAAAGATACGAGAGAAACTATTCAGTCAAACTCCCCTAGAGCTGAGACCCCAAGGAACAGGATAAGAGCTAGCAGAACAAAACATTCTTTTTTCATTTCAGATTAACACTCTGTCCTTAATTCACATTGTTATTTCTGCAAACTGTACCCTGCACCATGTAACATCACACAGAGATGCTATTCAATAGCTAAGCCCAACTCACAGACCTGGGTTTCTGTTCTGTAAGTCTGCAGCCTGGAAGAATTTAGGCCAGGTGTACCTCAGCTTTCAGGAGGAAAGTTTCATCCATTTTCTCTGGGGACCAACAGAGGCCTGAGTGCATGAAAATTACTTAGCTGGGGTCAAAGTCTAGATCGGAGATGTCATCTTTAATTTTTATTGTCCTTGGCTTTTCCTATTGGCATGAGAACTGCAATGTTTTACTATTTTGGAAGGTTTACTTCTTTTTATTTTAAAGCAAACCCTAAAGAAAGCCATGACTAATCATTCTGGGATGAAATATGAAAATCTTTAGAAAAAACCTTTACAGTTTACTGAAACTATTGCTAAGTACCATGTGAAGATATATATTTACTAGCCCTTTAAAACTATGGTTATCTTTACAGGACACTGGAAGGTCTTTTAAGATCTGTTACTATTCAATACCAAATACTTGTTTGTGGAGATTTCATATCACAAAGTATTGAGCTATTTATCTTTAGGCTATGCCTGGCACGTGTATGTAGTGAGTTTGCAAGTTTTAGGTTGTCATGAATGTTTCTTGAGAAACACCCTTGGACAGAAGTCATTTTTCTAAATTAAATAAATATGTTGTTTCTGATTTTCCAAAATACCCAAAGGAACTAGCTCACATTCTAGATCAATGGCCTGCAAAATTTCACTTTGAAATATGATGACATTTTTTTACTTAGTGAAGCACAAAATATCTCTGGAAACAAAGAAACCCTCTGAAGAGGATCTGATCCTGCAAACCTGCAAAATGAAAGTTCTCCAGGCAAGTTTCCCCACCGACTTTAACAGGACCACCTATCTAGGTTTTCCTGTTAGCTGAGTAGCAAGATGGAACCCTATGCACAGGTCTCTGTACAATCAACATTATTTTGTAATTAAAGCATATAATTGATTGATGCTTTCCATAATATTTGGACTTCTTTTAAAAAGAAATGAGGGTTGTTGAGGTTTTTTTAGAAAAGATGGAAAATTCCAACCCTCTAAAGAATAAGGAATTTTGAGGGTAAAATTCTTGTTCATTTTAGACATGACCCCCAAAATCTTTTCTGCATTGTGGGTTCATATAAATCGCATTCAAGCCTCCAAGTTAAGAGGTGTGGGGTAAGAAATAAAACCACATAAAGGCTCTGGCCTCTCTGAAGGCAGTCACTCAAATGGTACTGGGAGGTCTGGGTACAGCAAACTGCTACGGACACAAATCCAGTCTGCACAAGGTTGTTGCTGGGTCTGTTTCAAATGTACTGAGAACAGTGACTAAAGCCTTCAGAAATCAATGGAAAATCGCCCATTGATTTCAGCAGGTTTGGATCCAGCTCTAAACGAGCACTTTGGGATAATGGATTCGTTACAGAACAGGGGAAACAGCATCAAAGAACTTCTGTAGCCCAGATACTGAGGTG
The DNA here is from genome assembly GCF_036370855.1 of Dromaius novaehollandiae. Lineage (NCBI taxonomy): Eukaryota > Metazoa > Chordata > Aves > Casuariiformes > Dromaiidae > Dromaius > Dromaius novaehollandiae. Next base: position 189,391,480 of record NC_088098.1, read on the forward strand.
CATTCAAAATACCAAGGCACAAATACACATACAGAAAGAGACACCAACCCTGAACAAATTCAGCCATCTTTTATACCCATGCAACATCCACGAAGAACCAAAGGCAAAATGGGCTCCAGGGTGTTTATGACCACTGCTTGCAGTTATACATCACTTTGGCTTAAATTTCTTTATAAGCAGGGCTTTGTCTTGCGTAAGATCCACTTCTTGTTAGCTTTGGCAAGAGCTGTACACAGCTACCTCTGCTCTAGGTCCTCTGCCAAAAAGGTAAATTGGATGTGCAGAAAGACTTGGGCCTATTTCACAAAGTGTTATCCATAAAAATAGAGTCAGAGTCATATGGACATGCCCGGAAAGGCTGTTAGATCATCAAGACCGACTTCCCAGGATAAAATAGGCCATACTTTTGTATTTTTTATTAATCAAGCTATTTCCATATCACATTCTCTAGCTTGAGTTTCCCTGAAAAACAGTCTTGAGATGAAGACTTTAGGTAGTTCAGGCCAATGACTTAAATTATTCTGGCCTTCCAAAATGTCTGCTTTGCTTCTCTTGTGAATTTGTTTCATTTCTGCTCGTCATTGCTCATGACAGTAGCTTTCTCCACTGTAGAACCCATTGGCCCAGAGTAGTGTCTTTAGATGAAAGGACTTCTGGCATATTCAAGTTACCTGTTCTTTCTCTTTTTGATCAAGTTTCTAGGGCTCAAAGGGTGTAGAATTCTTTTTCCAGCCTTCAGATACCTTTTCTGGCTCATTTTCTGCATCTTCTTCAGTTTTTCAACATCTTCTTATAAATGTGGGACGGCTAGAACTGCACATAGTGTTCCAACATTTGTGTCACTGTAGCTATGTACAAATGTAAAAATACATCCCTATTTCCACTAATTGTTTCTCTCTTTTTAGGGCTTGCTGTAGCTATAGCATTATATTAGGAACTCTAATCCAACTGCTCATCCATGAAACTTAAATCCTTCTCCGAGGCGCTGCTCTCCAGAGTCCCATACGCTCTGGCCATCCTTGCCTTCCTTGGTCCTACATGTAGAATTTTGCTTTTTGCTTCTGTTAAAGCACATGCTCTTTACATGCCAAGTCCGTATGATTTTGTACATCTGCCCAGTCCTCACCATTATGTACTGCTCTGCCAGTTTTTATGTCATTAGGACATTTTCAATAGTAATTTTATATTCCCCTCTAGATCACCAACAGAAACACTTACTAGCATCAGCCCCAGTACTAATTTGCACAAATTCTATTATAAACATCTGTATGATCATGTGGTTTCCCACTAAAAATGCTATTTTAGGATCTGTCAGTTATTCTGTTCTTCACCCATTCCAGAATTGCTTCACAGGTGTTGTATTTTGCAGTTCTTCACAGATATATAGTTCGATATTTAGTCAAATAGTATTTGTTAAGTATTGTACATCTATATAATTCATTTTATCAACCAGCCTCCATCAGACAGTGAAACCTTTTTGTTTAACATGATTTATTTTTCTTTAAACCATGTTAGCTGGCAATATATTCTCACCTGTTATTCCTTATTACAGTTTAGTGAAAAGTTTGTCTGGACTTTCTTCTTCCCACTGAAAATGCAAATTGAAACAAATCAAGACATTTTCTGAATTGCATTAGTTTTCTTGTATTACTTCTGTTGATAACCAGTGTTATCTATATGTGTACGTGTGTGGGGAGAACCTGAAGAAAGAGTTCAAAGACATTGGCTTGACATTTTAAAAATGGAACATTTGACTTTTTCAATCTGAAATACTCCATTTCAAAATTTATTTGTGTTTTATTTTAAGTCCTTTTTATACGTTAAAGCCAAACAAAATATTTCTTTGGGGGTCAAATAAAGCACTTTCTTGAATTTGGACTTTCTTTATATTAAAAAAATCTCATCAATCTAGAACAATTTAAAGAATACTATTGCAAGTGGATTAAGAAGGACTTTTATTCACACAGCTGCTTCCTTTATTGCTTGAATATTATTTCATTTTCTCCATGTTTTTTCCAAAAATTTCTATTAGAGAACCTCTAATTACTTTTGTTTATAATTACCTATTTGCTTTTATGGATATTGGCACAAAGTCAGCATCTTCTCAGTTACCTGAACTTATCCTGAGACTCCAAAATCTCTTAAATAGAAAGCCAATATGCCAAAGGTCTTCTCAGCTAAATCTGCCTCAGGAGCAGGTGCTTTTTAATAGTCTCCTTAGCTAAATTATTCTACAATACTCATGTGAACTGCATGTGCTTCTTTTTGCTGCTTCCAAAGTATCTAATAGAATGATTTATTTCAAATGGCACTGGCTGCATCTTTATTAGAAATTTTATCATCTGTAAATATTGCAAGGCCTATAGCACTCGTATGCTTGTTTTCATTCATGATCTATTTACATAGTTCTACCACTGAAATACAGGTACTTAATAGCCTTATCTGACTCATTTTTTTCCTGATGTGTTTACTTCCCATATTGCTTTTCTACATTGCTATACTTTGTGTCTACTTCACCTTTTTCCCTCCACATGTTATACATTGTCACTATTGCTGTTCTATTCCTGGGTACTTTTCTTCTTCTCTTTCTTGTTTGTAGAATTGAAGTGTATTCGTTCATGCAGTAAATGTGTTATAAACAACTCCCTCTTTCTCACCACAATTTCTTCAGGCTGTTCTTCCTGATCAGTGAAGACCATAAGAAGCTGTCTGCACACATAGTTGTAACTGTACTAGTAATTATTGTGAACAAAGATAGATATTTTTCACAGGGTGTTTTTTAGCATCATTTGCCTGAGCACCATAAACCAAAGCTTTTTATCTTATATTTCTAGCACAATTGCATGCAAAGCATGCACAAAGTTCAACGTGGCTCATGACAAAAAGGTGGGGTATGGGAGGAACCTACTACATTCAAAGTTAAGTTTTTTCATCATGCCAGTTTTTGGTGGCAATGATTTGTTTTTTCCTGGGCATATATTATTTAACGAACTTACCACAATCATTATAAAATACCACTATTCTCGATCTAGTTTGGTGGAGGAAATTCTGGATGTGGAAGAGGGCTACAAGTCTTGCCCCCTCGCACACTCCTGCTGACGGGTGGATGTGCAGCTGTGCTAGTCATGTCCACCCTGGGTTTGTGCACTTTTTATCGTGCCACTGGCACAGGAGAATGCAGCCAGCTCACGAGCGTGCTATAAAGACTAGGAGTATGGCCTCTCAAGCGTGAATTGATTGCAAAGAGGAAGAGCACTGGAACGAAAGCTAACTTTATTGACACTGGTGGGGAAAGCCCTGTTCTGTGGAGCTGAGTGTGTACATAGTGGATAAAGTCACCTCTAACAAGGGGAATCTCAGTGCTTAAATAATGGGATCACAAGGTCATATGAAATCCCCTCTAAGAAAGCAGACTCATTATATAAATCATGGGAGCATAATCTCTCTGAAAAGCACAAATAACAAAGAGGACTCAGTATATAGATGGTGGGACCACAGGTCACTCAAGTTTAAATCCCCTATAAAAAAGGGGAATTCAGAACCTAAACACTTAGAGAACAGTGCTATTGTGTACCATCATAACACTATGGAAATTATTTTTAAGATGGAAAAAGCAAACCCTTTTGCTCCACCATGGAAGTTTGTTGATAATGCTGCTAGATGCATTTCTATGCATACATACAGCAAGAACTGCTGCACCCACTCAAAGAGGCTGCCCAGGATGGAGTGATCTCCAGGCAATATTAATAACTTCCTTCCTGGGGTAAGCACGTGTCTTTGTACCCAAGAGATACACCAGGCAGATGGTGTCCACGCTTTCACTCTGTTCTCCTCTCCTTCCATGTTCTCCCTCTCTGCTCATATCCCACCCGTGTCCTGCTGCACTGTGTTTAAAACCTTTGCAAATGACCCTTACTCCATCATGTGGCAGCTTTTATTTGATCTGAAATACTGACAGCTGCTCTGGCCAAAGGCAGAGGGAACCTGAGAGCCTTCTCAGGCCTATCAGGAGAAAACAGGCTGCTTCCCGATGCAATGCATGGAAGTGGGCACTGCCAGGACAGATAGGGACATGTGATGTGGCCATCCTACGTGCTCGTTTAAATGTAACCATCCCTTCCCACAACCCAGATGGGAAACTGCCTGGCCACGGTGCAACACAGCTGCCTCACTCCCACACCGCAACTCTTCATCCCAGTTAAAGCTGGCTGGTGGGTTGAAGATCTGATGCATGGAGGAGGACAGGTACCACTGCTGCAAATGGGTACACTAAGGGCACAGCTGCAAGGCAGCAGGAAGGGCAGCTCACTCTTCCAGGAAGCCTCGGACCACTGGCAGCTCGATCCTGGTCTTTCCCAAATAATGCTATCAAGATCCTGTGGAGTGCTGTGCAAATCAGTGACCTACAGGTCTGAACTCACCCAAGGTATTTCTTTGAAGAGCTCAGACTGGTTTTCAGATGGCATTTGCAAGGGCAAAGGGCTACTGTCTTATCTCATGAATCATCCTGCTCCGCAGAATATCACTTTGAAGACTGCCATGTACAGATCATTTTTACTAAATTTGCAACATATTATAATGTAAGAATCAGATTACACACAAATATTCACCCATAAAATGAACTATAAGAGTTTTATTGCATGTTCACAGGCAAAACATTTTATTACACTTTTATAGGTAATGCAGCCATGTCCATGTCCATATGTGCACTTAGGGAGAGAAGAACAGCTCCCATTATGAATGTACACACATACATCTTCAACTCAAATGGGCCCACTTACACAGACATAAATCCCACTGAAAAGGGCAAGTTCTGACAGCCCTTTTATGTGTTCTGTTAAGAAGCAGTACATCTGTCTGGTGTAAGATCAGAATGATGTCTTTTGTCTTGAACAGAAGTTACAATGGTATAATTGAGAGTAAAATTCCTCTCTGTGTTTAACAGGGCTCCGTGTCATTTGGATTACATGTCTATATATATTTCTGGTAAAACTGTTATCTTGATTTAGTTCAACAAAAAGAACTGCAGAGAAAAGCAAAGGTTTCCACTGTTAAAACAATACTGGCTTGTGCTTTGATCAGATAACAGATTTACACGTTTCTGATTATATAATAATAATATATGTTTGCATGTATGGAATGAGTGTGTGAGTATATGTGTACAAATGGTGTATACATATTTCTCAAATATGCCATTCTAAAAAGAGAGCTCTGGTAGTCCAAGATGCTGAGAACCTCTGAAAATGCAGTCCACGGATGTTCGTATCAGATTTATAGTCCTTGCTTAGGCCTGATCCTGAATACACTGAAATCAAAAGCAAAATTCTCCTGAGTTCAGAAGTCCAGAACCAGGCCTGCTCTGCAACTGCAGCTGAAATATTTGAGTTCAGTTTCACTGGAAGCGGAAAAAAAGAGTGGCGGGCTGTATGTTTTGAAAGGAATTTTAAAGCTAACTGCATGGCCACAATAAAATGCTCTGTTCCAGTTCAGACTTGGGAAAATGAAGGCTTTGGTCCAGCATGCAATGTGTGGGTAGCATCTCAGGATCTAAGTCCTCACACTGACTTCAGCAGAGATTTCCAGATGCTAAGAGTTAAGGTATGTATTTAAGAACTCTTTTGGATTGGGACTAATTACTGCTAGTTTAAATCACGTGACCTAGTCATGGGTACAAGGGTCTGATCAGTGATTAAAGAGATGGTAAGGGGCTCAAACAGCCTTGTTTTGCTTGAACATCATTTGTCATTTTCATTATATTCCTTCTTTTCTGTGCCTGTGATCAGTCCTTTGAAGTTTTTTTGAACAAACTAATTTTCCATACATGTCATCAGTGTGGCTATGGCCTTTTTTTTCCTCCGATGAAGCAGTTTAACTCAGTAAAATCCTGAAGAAGGTATGGGGTTGCCAAGATCAGGGTTCTATGTTGGTAGAACCTTTTCGTTTTCCCCATTAAAAGCACCTTAGAGGACAATTTTGGAGTTGGATTTGATCGTGTGCCAGAAAAGTGAACTGACTCTGCTCATTTTGTCCCCATTTGTGCTCCTGGGACAGACAATCTTGTCATGGTGGGGGACGTCCTGGCTCATGGGTGATTTTTGGGCGACAAGATGAAAAAGCTGAGGGGATGCAGAGCTGAGCCTCTGATCCCCTCATGGCTGCAGGAATTGCTTCTATAGCACTGAGTTTAAAGTATTTTTCTTTCTCATGTCCCCAGTATCTGAGCTAGCTTATAAGCTTACTTTTTGTTGTCCACCTTAAGCTCAGTCTCCTGTGTCAGTTAAGAGTGCATTAACCCATCACTTCACAATTCGAAGTGACAGAATTCAATATCCTGCCTCCCCCCAGAAGACTTTTTTTATATCAGGTTCCCTCAGGAGTTTTAAAGCATTGTTTGAGGGATTTTAGTCTTTTATTTCTAATAGTTGTATTTTTTGGCATGTGGCACCTATTTTCAAACTTACTTGTTATGAAGATCCACCTGTGATGCACATAAAGGGCATTATACAAATTAACGTAAATTGTAAATCATTTCAACAAAACATGTGCTTTTTGAGGCCAAATCAAACTCCAGAAAGGCTGACAGTTAAAAAATAAAGGGGGATGAAGGGAGAATTGTGTTCGTCTTGCAGGAGGCAGTTATCCCTTATTACCACCAGCCTGTGAGATACCAAGACCCACCAGTCCTTTTGTAGTAGCAGAGAAGCGACTGCCTCCAGCTTTGGGCTCCCAGGTTGCCTCTCTGCTGCACCCACAGTGTGCATGTGAGAGGGATAAAAGGTAAAAGAAAGAGCCCAACCTTCGCAGCTTTGGATGAGAGGGAGCGTGCTGGCACATCCAATTGGATGTGCAACTTTCAGGCATAGAACGATTGTTTTGCTTTCTGGGCCTTCCACGGCAGCCGAGCCAAGCTTCCTGCTAGGAGCCAGGATCTGCAACCTTATGAAAGTTGCAGGGCCCGGCAGGCTGTCGGTATTTGCAGCTGGATCAAGCCCAGAACAATTTTATTTTCATCAGAAATGTTCCCTGGCCCTACCACATGTGCAAACCTACATGAAACCACCAAGAAGGCTCCCTCCCCCAGCTATCTTATTTAGCTCAAATTCAGCTGCCCAGCAGAACTGTTTCTTATCCAAGCCCTTAGAGACTGGAGAGGAGTGCAGAGATTTAATTATAATCTTTCTCTCTCTCCACCTCCCACAGAACATTAATGCTTTTCATTAGCTAAAGCCAAAACCTTGCTTTATAAGCTGTGAGAGCTGTCTTAAAAAAAAAAATATCCAGCTTTAAAAGAGTTCTGAATGGTAGTAACAGCAGCATAACCCCTCATCCACAGGTGTGGGAGATTCGCTTGAGGATTGCTGGTAGAGAGGCAAGTTTTATTTGAAAGACATCTGATTCCTATTTCTGTCCATTGGCTGAATCCCCCTCACATTACAACACTTCTGTGCCCACTGACAATTTCACATACACGTCCAAATGAATGAGAGAAAACCTTGACATCCAGCAGCTTTGGGTGATTTTTATAAGTATCCAGATGTTTAGACTTTCATCTGAAGCTTATCTGAAAATAGGAGGCCACTCCTAGCAGCAGCCTGACAGATAGCCACAGACATTTATTCTGTGTGTGTGTGTGTGTGTGTATAGGTCTATAGCATACATTTACATGGACATATTACTGGCATAGGTGCATCTGTTGACCTCAGTGGTATATAAATGCAGGTAAATAAAGAATGAGATTTTTGACCCACAGTTGCAATGTGCTTTGAGTCATCTAATGGAAAGGTGTTGTGTCTGTATAAGGTACTAACCTAACAGTTGTCATTGCCTTACAGAATACATAAAGCTGATTGCCATCCATGAAAAATTAGAGTTTACTCACAGTGCTTCCCCCACAGGAGACTACCCAGAGGTCAGAGAGCACTAGGAAAAAGACGGAGACTGGCTTCTCAAGACAGCTGATTTCTTTTTTTTGTTTGTTTTTTTTTGGCAAAATACTTCTTTTCCTCTCATTCCCTTGTGGTCTGCCAGCTTTAGTGATATAAATAGACAAATGGACCTCAGCAATTTGCTAGGATGGCTTCAGGAATATTTGTTATCTGTATTCAGTAGCACTTGGAAGCGTCAAGCAGGCAGCTCTGTTGTGGCGGATGCTGTGCAAACATGCACTATGGTAGGAAATCCTCTTGTGTGAAGAGCTGACAGTCTACTTGGAGGGAAGATACAACAAGCTGCATAACAAATACCTGCCTGATCAGTAAAAGACAAATGAAAGGGCAATGGGATTACATGGATTACAGTTGTTGGTTACATAGATTAACCAAACAATTAAAGGAAGCAGGAATAATAAATACCCCTCCAAGAGAAGGAGCTGCTGTTGGGCTGCAGGCTGAATTTAACTGTTCAGACTGTAAACTACTTACACCATAAACACAAAAGCACAGCGAGAGTGCTGGAGGAGAGGGAGAGCTCCCTGGAAGCAGTCGCACAAGTGGGACACGCTTTCCTTGATTCCTCAAGAAATTTTACACAGTTGACTGGTTTTTATGTACGTTTTGATGGTTTCTTATCTTACATTTTAATAGGAAATCTGTTGAATGTCTGAAATGCCTTTTGGCAGTCAGACCTTTTGTTGCTGATCTCTGTGACTTAAAAACAGTTTAACTTATCATGAAGCTTTGGTGTAGAGCTGGTGTAGTGGGTAGGTTCATTTGGTTTTTAAATGCTTTCTTTTGGATCATTTTTAATCATCACTTACATTGCATATGGCCATTTATGCATTGACAGGTTGATGGGGACTTTAACGTACATAAAACTTTCTCTGTCAGGACTTATGCTTCTCTGTCAGATTTTATCCTGCAGTAGAGAGGGTTCATGTATAGTTGCTGACAGATAAAATAAGCTCCTCCAGCAGCTGCAGTTCTGCCTCCCACAGATTTTTTTCTGCTGTGATCCTGTGTCCCCAGTTAGGCGTTCAGAAAACACAGGCGGTAGCAGGGGAGGAGAGCGGCAGGAGAACCTGGAAAAGGGTGAATCTCTCCCAGAGGATTTTGAAAGTCACTGCGTGGAAGAGGTCCACAGACACTTTTTTGACATTTGAGGATGAGTTAGTCTCACTGGGGCCAACTCCTATAGTCTGACAGTCTGATATTTGGTGTCTTTCTTTAACCCCAGTGGCAGGAGACAGGCAGTGACAAGAAAAACCCTGGGGTCTATTTTAAACAAAACTGACTTTCCAGCTCTGATTCCTGCAGAGAAAACCAAAAAGGCAAGAAACCTACTTTAAAAAAAGTTTAAAACCCCAAATCACAGAAAAACTAAAAAAGCTCATGAATTTTAAGTCAGCCCCATGATTTTAAGGACTAGAATCATAAATTTGAAATGCTTGGGTTTGAGAATAGTGGGACCTGCACTGTGTGGTTTGGAGGGCAAGCACTATGTTTTTCATGTCTGGTACAATCAGAGTTGAGATATGCTGATATTATATCTAATGCTAAAAGATTCCCAGCATCTGTCATTTCCACAGAAGCCAATGGAAACTGCAGACACTCAGCTCATAAGGATCAGGACTTTAATCATTAATATGCTTCCAGATCTATAAAAAAATGTTTCCTAAGATACTTTATTTCTGCAAGAAATTCCCTGTTGGCAAGAGAATTTTCATAGCTCCTTAAAGACCTATAAGGAACTGTGGAAGAAATAAAGTGGGGCTTTACTTATGGAAATCAGACCTACTGGAGAGCAACTGGAAATGTTTTTTATGAGACTTTATAATGGAACTACAGTAGCAGTTCCATGTTGATTTTCATTCTCAGACCTTTCTTTTTTTCTTCTTTTTAGGCCAAATTTTTTCCTACCTGAAACTTCATGTGTGGTCTCTTGGCAAAGAGGAATATTTTTGGAAAGTTTAAAGCTGATCTGATAAGCCTTTTTTAAGTAAGGAGATTTGAAAACATAGAGATATTTTACTTTTTTAAAATCTTCAAGCCTTTCCTTGCTCATTTAGAAGTTGAAAACTGCTTACACTAAAAAACTTCCATTTTGTTTTTATATTGTCCTTAATGAGATTCAGCTCATGAACATATTTTTAGTAATTCTAGTCATACCAAAATTTGGGGATTTGATTAACTTTTCTGTAAAGGTAAATTAAAAAGTGGAATAAAATTGGCATAAAAATCAGAGAGAGATATTATATTGATAGAAAAGTAACAAATTACACACAGATATGTCAATCAGCACAAGGATGTATACAAGAATCTTTCCAATGATTAAGAAGAATATTAATTTTTATTAAAATTATCCAGATTTTCTTTTGTATTGATAATAGGCTTTTCCATAAATAATTTGGTCCAAATACATTTAACCCAAGCTACAATTCACGTCTAATAACTGGTGTCCAGTAATAGCTGAAAACTGGCACGTGCTGTCACTGACTTGGTAGGCCAGTAGCAGATTCTTTTAGGACCAAAATACAAAAATGGTAGTTTCAGTGAGGATATCACGAATGTTTATATAAACATATCAAAGTGGACAAAAGTGATCCATAGACAACAAATACAGTTCTGCAGAAATACTTAAAGATACCCTAAGTATCTCTGAACAGTATTTCAGGGCAGAGAAACTTGTCCCTGGAGCAACCTGAAAAAGAGTGCGTAGTGCATCCTTATCCTGAGCTGGAGCTGTCTCTTCTCATTTTTAAAATGCCTTTGCATAAAGTTTTTGCAAATGAATCATGGAGTTTTGATAAGGGAGACGCTTTAATTTTAAATTGTGATGTGTAGCCTGAGCGTCGAGGTCACCAAATGTGAGCTCTGTTCATGACTACTTGCTCCAGGCTTTCCTCCATAGGCACAACCCTGTCTGTGCAACCCTCCGGCACGCCTCCCTTTCAGCGTGCTGGATCACTGGCTTTTCCTCTGCCTTTTCAAGGCCTTTGATGGACACTTGATTTTCAGCCTGCAGAGATTTCAGCTCAGTTTCTGCAGGGGTTGCTTCTTGAGCAGTTCTGCACTTTTTGCAACTTTGTTTTGTTCGAGATATACTTGCCCTGACAAAAATCTTTACTGGAGATAAAGTGATCCCTTTCATCTCTGGGAAGAGAGTTTTGAAACAACCTCCTTCCAGCAGATAAGCAGCACCTTTTCGTTCTGCACACTTCTCTCCTTCTTCCTGCCCATCCTCCCTTCCTATTCCTCCCCTCATATTGGTAAATCCATGCATGCTTTTATTTGCTTTATTGACTTTCTTCAGTAAAGATTTATTTTCTGTCTTTTTTTTTACTGATACTTTCTAGTGCCTTCCCTTCTTCCTTTTTTTAATTTTTTAATTTTTGGAGGGGAAAATGGGGCCACTTCTGAGTCTCTATGCCAGTAAACCTATCATACACAGTAGAGGTACGTTCAGGTTTTTCTTCAATTACAATGAAATATGAACCCACATAATTCCTAACCATGTGCAAATACACCATGCTGAGTAAGGAAGGACTTGCTTGCATGGTAAACCTCTGCCTAATTTTGAAAGACAGTGAGTACATGCTTGTGTTGGTTGGGCTTCCCTACCAGCTGTTTCATGACCACTGTGGAGTTTTCCTGTTCCTCTGCCCTCCTCCTGTATGTTGTTCAGATCTGGCTCACAATAAATTCTGTCAGGTCAAAACCTCATTTCCATGATAATGTGACTAGTGTAGGGTGAAATGGTATATCCACAATAACCTCATCAGCTCTTTATTTCTATTTAGGGAAAGACACTATCCACTAAAAGTAAGGACAACATTAAATAGGCAGAATATAATGTAGTCGGTTGGCTTCTGACGTAAGGGTCAACTTGAACTCCTAATCTGAGCCACACATATTTGAAGTTCCACAAAAAGTGAACAGCAAGACTTTTTCCTTCTTATGTATCTTTGCATTTCTCATTTTAATGAGTACTTGTGGCAGAAGTTCCAATATCTCTCACAAAAATTTTTTGCAGTATTTCTGGTGTAAATAGAGGTGAAAAGCAAGAGTAATCTCATTGAATTCTATCTTCATAATCAAGGTTAGATGGATTGGATAAACTTCTTTACAGCATTCAAGGATTTGTATGACTACTTGACTCAGATTTACAGAGATTTGCCCATTCCACCGTGGCTGGAATTTGGTCTGCACAACTTGTCATGGACTAAGATAGTTGTTTTATGCCACAGCAGTTATGGTGAGGTAATGCCATGCAATGTATTCCATATAGCATCTCCTTTAATGCTCTCCAAAATCATATTGCATTGATTTCAGTGAGTTTTGTATCAGATCTTGGACTGAAGATTTGGGAGGCAGGACTGAGTTTGCAGGTAGATATTAGCGTAAGTTGTAATTGTTTAGTGGTTTTCTGTGTGGGTTCTAGGGTGGGATGGTATTTAGTAGCTGGAGATGCAACACCAATGCAGGTTGTCTCTTGGTACTGAAGTAACTCCTTATGTGGTGTTTGGATGGCCCCTTCAAAAACATGATGTGTCTCTCTAGAGACAGGTCCTTGTTGACAAATCATCTTTCTTAGGTCATTAGGCTGGCCACAATACTGTTCTCCTCAAAGCAAACATGGTAGCAATGATATATGAGGGCTTGCCTGTGTTATCAACTTTCTCAGATGTTTCCTGGCTATACTGAGTTGCTTTGCTGGTCTGTGGGGTTTATATATGTATATACATTATGTATAATACATATATGTATATATTCTGTTTTGGGAATTACCATTTTTATTATGTTGACCATAGTGCCCGGGAAAATGATACCTGATAGACTATTGCAGAGATAGAGCAGTAGCAGAATATCAGATTTATGGTAGGAATTGATAAGTAAATCCAGGATTCCAGCCTGAATGATGAAGATGTCATCTTAGGTACAGGCTAGGCTTGGTGACAGAATTTAGAAACTTATTTAGAAACTCTTCTACAAGGTGGGCCATGAAAATGTTGGCATGTTATGGGCCATTTTAACTTTTATGTCTGTACCCACATTCTGAGGAAATGTGGGTTATTGAAAGTTTTATATATATATATGTGTATATATATATATAATACGCAAGTCAAATTCTGATGCTATGATGATCTGGATTGTGATCTGGATTCTGGTGTACGAGCTAGGGATATACCTGATAGCTAGTGAGGTATTGATGAAGAGGTGGTTTAGAGTATGTATTCTATGGCAGAAGTCTTTTGTATCCTGGGAAAAGGCTACTTTTTAGTTAATGAGAGTGTTGGAGATGGTTCTGATGAACCTGGTAACTCTTCAAGGAAATTCCCTTGGTCAGATATCACCAGCCTGCCAGGATTGCCTAATTTGTGGATCTTGTAACAGAGGAAGGAGAGGAGATGAGGGCTCAGGTTGTCCAGCTTTCTTTTTTGCAGCTGTTTGAGAAATAACTTCAGGTTATCTTTGAACTCGAAGGTGAAGAGGAGTGTAAGATCTTTCTTGACTGTCCTCTACCAAGTAGCAGCAAAAATTGGTCTACTGGTTTTATTGCTATATGTAGTTATTAAGACTTAGAATTACTCTATGTTCTCTATGTATGGTTTTGGCTGAACCATTGGTAAGCTAGATGGGGGATCCTTTGGACTCAATGCTTCCTGTCTCTGAGAAAAAGAGGGGTTCTGATAATAACATTTTAGATATTTAGAGTGGTATTCATCTCTCCAGCTCTAGCCAACAAAGAGTTTGATTTCTACCACTCCAAAACAAGTGCCTAAAGTAAGTGGGATCATTCCCCTTCTGTGAGTGCCTGTCTCTCTCTGTTAAACTCTAGAGGGAACCTAGAAAAGCAGCGGAGACTGCCTTTTGGAAGTGGAAAGGGGATACCATCAGGTGCTTCAGGGCATGGACATGGCAAACTGTCAATTTATTGTGGTTTAACAATTTATTCATCATCAACTGAGCCACAGTAATTGATTGTGTGCATGTTTTTAGCCCACCCCAGTTAAGTGCTTGCTTTAATCATTTTCTCGAGACACTCATTAGGCTATGGTAACTTAATTGCTTATGACTGTCTATTCAGACAGTCATTTCTCAAAGTGCATGATCATATTCACCAACTTTGTTCCGGAAACCCATCTAAATGCCAGCTAAAACCATACACATAGATGGAGACATACAAGGCTAAAATAATGAGATAAGTAATAGGTCTACAGTTTTTCTTCTTATTCCCCTTCCAAATAAGTAACAATGCAAATGTAAAAATGTAACAGTACCTAACATCCCTTTTGGTGAAAAGTTGACATTCTTGAGAAAGGGAAACAATAAAGCTATTAAATGTTTTAAAAAATCGTAACAGTCACATTATATTTTCATTTGTTTTCAAACAGGAGCTGTGTGGCTCACAGAAGGGATACACTGACCTTTCACTTCTGTACTCTCCGGCTCCAATGCTGCTGCAGGCCTTTAGTGAAAATGAGCCTATTGGCCTCATCGAAACCCCGGCGCATGCTAGCCCACATTACAAAACACCAGAGAATTTGGCACAATCAGCAGTTTCTGCTCAAGAGAGGCCCAGGACTGCAATAGCAGAGGTGTTAGAGATCAGGACTCAGGAACACTGGTTGAGTTATGTGGGAAAGCAAAATACTCAGTCTCTCACTTTCATTGGGACTGCATTCACTTGCACAATATAAACATACCATGTACAATGCAAGAAAATATTTATATCACACTAAATGATACTTATGAATAAGGCAAACAGCTCATTACCACCATTCATCCAAAGGTCACAGACTGCTTTTTTAAGCAGATTTAGCTGTGCAGTATGCCGGTGAAGCACTGTAACATCATTCTTATTTTACAGATGGAAAAACTGAGGCACACAGACACCTTCCTATCCAAGACCGCACAGGAAATCTGTGGCAAGACCGGCAAAGACTCCTGATCACTGGAGTCTGCATCTGTCAGGATCTGGAGAGGACCAGTGAACTAATTTCCACTTGAGGCCTGTGGCAGAGTTGCGGCTGAAGAGTACAGAAGTGAAAGGTCAGTGTGTCCATTCCCTGAGCTACATAGCTCCGGTTTGAAAACAAGTATGCATACAATATGACTTTCATGATTTTGTTTAATTTTCATAGTTTCATTGTGCCTTTCCCTCAGAAGTCGGCTTTACACCAAAAAGAATTATATGTTAGATCCTGTTATTTGCACTCTCCCTAATTTGGAAGGTTTAATGAGAACAAGAAGAAAAGCTGTAGATCACTGGAGTCTCAGACAACATTCATGTTGTCCACTTAGCAGCACATAATGACAAAATGTTCTAGCTGAAATGGATGAATGTCCTCTTCCCCTTCTTTTTCCATGTTATTGTTTTTTCCTCAACTGATATCCATGTCACTTCCTCCCCGGGCTGTAAACTAAATTAGTCACGGTTCTGGGTCCTGGACTTTTGGCTGTAAATGCAGTTGTGTGGAAGAAAAGCAAGTGTCCAGGAGAAACTAGCCCAGAGGAAGCAATGCTAGTGTACTGCAAAAGAAGTGGCTTGAACAGGCAGTGAATTCTCAGGACAACCGTTGTTCCACAGCTGGGCACCTTCCCGAACCTTCTGCAGGGCCAGCAACGCTCAGCACGTGTCCCCAAACTGCAACTCCTACAAACTATTCTTGCCGCTCGTTCCTGGTTGCCTGATCAAATGCCTCGGATTGCTTTCATGGACTTACATGCGCGACCCCCTCCTCCACCCCATGCGTGCTTTGAAGACTGTATCCTAATACGCTGTTTGCTCCCCGCAGAAACAATCTGGTGTGAGTCATTAGATCCCATGTGAACTTCTCTGTGGATTCCTTAATTAAAAAGAATGACTTGGATGCTTGCCACCCAGTTACGCCGCATTACAGTGAGCCCCCATTAAGTGGGATTACTGGCTGAGGGTGCAGCTATGTTCACTAAGCACTAATCTGGTGTTTGCAGTGGTGTGGAGCTGCAGGAGTTCCCAGAGTTTCCAAGTAACTCAGGGTTCACCGACAGTCTTCGGCCAAAGGGGCCTTCCACTGTGTCCCAGAGAGATGGCCTTTTCATTAAAAATTGCATTGGACTCTGTATTTCCATGGTGCCACTCATTTGAGCTTTGCACGTGAGGAATGAGAAGTCATAGAAAAGGAAGTCACAGAGGACTTCATGAGGCAAAAATGTGGCTGGCTATGGAGCAGGTTCTCATCTCTGGTGCTCCCAGCTCACAGTAGTACCGCTGGCCTCCAGTGTGAAGCACCAGCAGAAAATACTATGGGGAGGCCACCAGAAAGAAAAATAAATCAGCAAAAAGTCACTCTGCATCAAAATTTCTTAGTGCTGAAACATCTTATTAACTTCTAAAGCCAAAGGGCAGTGGTAGCATTAACGCTGCTCAGGGTGATGTTAACTATCCCACCTTCTTATGACAACCCTGGAAGAGTGAAACTCAGTCTGAAATAAGAAAAATTTCCCAAAGGTGAGTTCACAGATCACAAAATGTGGAGATGGAAAGAATCTATTCAATCATCTATCCCATCTCCCTGCCAGTTCAGAATTACTCCCCATGATGTTTTTAACATAACTGCTTTTCTCATAAAAAAAAGAAAGTGAAGGAAAAAAATACCTAGAAAAGGTCTATGAAATTTTCTATCAAAAAAGTGTTTAGTTCCTTGACTAATTCTAGTGCCTGCTGCTGCTCTGCTCAGATTAGTTCAGCATGTGCCAAGATGAAGGATGAACCAATATTTTTTGAAGGGACTCCTCCACCATCTGCAATACTCAGCACTGGAAAAATCCTCCTGATATTTGGGTTGCATCTGCATTTTCTTAACTATTCAATTTTTCCTCACTTTGCATGAGACTGAGGAGTTGTTCATTCATGGTACTGTTCTACGTGGTTATGGACTAGCCAACCTGGAAAATGCTACAAGTACCCCTATTTAAAATATTACATGCAGACTGAGACACACCTTTACTAAAATAATGGAAATAAGCTGTGAATTTGCGAAGTGGTTTGGACGGTGCACTTATTAAAGAAATCATGCTATTTTAGCGTAGAGAAGAAAAAAAAGTCTTTTTTCATGTCTAACTGAGGATTCCATGAGTACAAACTTAATTTTTTTCTTGTTTAATTTAGCTCCTTGTGTTGCAGCATCTAGATGCCTTTTCCATGACTGGTCATGGCAGACACTGAAGCCTGTCTCACTCCTAGCTTAATTTCCATATTGCCCTCGTAAAGGCCAGGTTTTATGAAGCTCTTGCAGGGCTCTTTGATCATGCAGATGTCAGCACTGTCCATGTGAAATGTCCATGAAACCAAAGACAACCCCACCTTACTCAGATCATCCTGATGGCTCTGTTAATGCAGGTGCACAGTAAGCTGTGCAGGAACAAGAGTCATCCTCACTGACTCTGGCCTTGACATTGCAGTGGGCTCAGTGTCAGCTGGCGCTATATGGAGTCCACCAATTTTGGTTTAGGACACCTCAGCCTGTGCCAGGGACACTGCAGCTAGTTACACGTTGCTGAGGCTTGAAACCCTAGTCCAGAAGCAGCTAATGCTGTCAGTGTATTTTCAGTGACTTTCAAAAGGAACAATGATATTCCTGCAACAATATGCCGTGCTATAAAGACTCAATGGTTTTGTAACATCTGAGCTGACAAAGCTGTATTTTGTCAACTTATACTAACAGAAACCGAGAGCTTCTTGCTCTCCTCATCTCTTGTATTTCTCCCAGTGAAAGGAAAAAGCATGTAGAGAGAAAAGTCATGCAAGAAGCTGTCTCCACAGCCTTAATGGCCCACACGAGCAACTTTCCCTTTTATATAGTCTTGGTATTTAAGATTATTTAAAGGTAGGAGAAAGCGAGGCAAGATTTTTTCCTAAAGAGAGCACTTTCAGAATGGGCTTGAGTTTTGACAGCAGTGTCTACCCACAGACACAACGAATGAATTGCTTAATTATCTGTGAAGATTAAGGGAGCCATGTCATGCTTGACTCACCAGTAGTTATTTACAAAAGAAAAACAAAAATGATTAGCGGCTCCTTCTGGGAAGCGGGTTTCCCTAGCTTTCCGTCATGTGCACATCAGTGCTGCCTCATGTGTCCTAACAGGACTCTGCCGTACCTGTCTTAGCCGGCTCGCCCTGGGGCACAGCTCCGGTGCAGCGCGTAGGGCAGCGCTGAGGTGCAGGGACCAAACAAAACACCAGGCTTGGCCACTGCAGAGCTAATGACCTTCCAGGGGTCAATGTGGTGAAATGAAAGAGAACCTGGAAAATGTGACTTCCTTAAAAAAAAAAAAGTAAAAAACTTTGGGATAAAAACTACTATAATAAGCAACTTTCCTTCATCTGATTTTACGTAGAAAGCTTTCAGCATTCCTGGAACTGGCATTAAAATGAGCAAGACCGAATAATACTACATTCTGCATAGTTTCATACTACAGATAAGGGTTGATCCCATTTGTTTGACTCCGACCATGAAGTGTACCTGTTAGATGTCATGGTATAGTTAAAGTGGCATGGTCTTGCTCAGGTGGCAATGGTTGTGCCACTGACAAGGCACTTGCTTGGTGGTATAGTTTTTTCCTCTTTGGGAGCAGTAGATGCTACACTGGCACATCTTACTACTAGTGAAAGCACAGCCACACTTGTGGTTTCACCAAAGCAAGTACGTGATTAAGAAAATAAATCTGTCTCTTGACACAGTTATTTATACTGGTTAAAAAAAAAAAAAAAAAAAAAACTGTTTATAGAGGGGGCATAGCTCAGGATTTGGGCCGAAAGTCTCACAGAGCACCCGCTTGAGTCTCCTAGCGCTGCTGGAGTTTGGCTGAGTTGAAAATATTAAGTCTGAAAATAGCCCTCCTGTAGTATTTGAGTTTCTCCACTTTCAGTCTTAGCAGAAAGTGTGGAAGTGAGTGGAAGTTTAAATAAAAAAACCAGCAATAGTTGACTTAATTATTTTGAACTTCTGGAGACGTTGAGCAAAAAAGACAGAGCAGTTCGTTCTTTTTTTCCTTCTCTTTTTCTTGCATTCCTCCTCCTCTCCTTCCTTCCTTCCTCCATTACATTCACCAGTACAACCAAATTCTGCCTTCCCACCAAACACCATGTCCTTTTCTGCCCCGAAGGCAACATCACAATTTCTGCTTTTAATCCATCCCGAATTGTAATCTGTCCCTCCCGATTCGTCCTGATTTTTAATCTGTCCCAATTTTATAATTCATCCCAATTTTAAAATCCCTCCCAATTTTTAATCCCTCCCAATTTTTAACCGCCCCAGCTCCTTTGCCATCCCTCCGCCTCCCGCCGCGGGCGCTACCCCGAGCGGCCAGCGCTGCCCGGCGGAGCCGCCACTGCGCGTCCCGCGGCCCCGCCGCGCCCAGCGCCGCCCCGCGCAGCGCAGCGCAGCGCAGCGCAGCGCCCTCCCCGCGGCCCCGCCGCGCCCAGCGCCGCCTCGGCCCCGCGCAGCGCAGCGCCCTGCCCGCCCCGCGCAGCACCGCCCCGCGCCGCCTCGGCGACTCGACAGCGACACCCGCTGGGCGGCGGCGGGAAGCGCGCTGGGGCGGCGCGCTGCGCCGGGGGCCGCGGAGGAGCGGCCTGGGTTGCGCTGGTTGCTTTAGCGGCGGAAAGTTGTGCGCGGTGCGGTCGCCGCGAGCAGGGCGCGAAGGGAGATGACTGTTCCTTCGACGTAGCCCCCTGCGCGTGCCGCTTCCAAAACACTTTGCAGTCTTGTAGCGCTGTGCCCGTTTTTACTTCTTTAATTAATCAAAAATCCCATAAGCGAGCAGGCACATCGTCCGTTCCCACGGGGTGGCCTAGCCCAGGCCTTGGCTGTGCCGGTGGCATCGGCCTGGGGCCGCAGCGGCGCCGTGCAGCGCGGCAGTCGGTGCCGTGGGCTCGGCCAGGAGCGCCGGAGGTGTGATGATGGACACCAAGCGCTTGGACAGATGAGGCGGTCGCCGGCCGGGCCGGCTCTGCGTACCTTGTCCCTCCGCTGCCGCGCAGCAGTGCTGGCGCCCGGCAGTGCGCAGCAAGCGCGAAGCCACGCACTGAGCTCAACCCGACATACCTGCTTGCTCGGTGCACTGAAACGGAGCAGGGGCTGCGGGATAAACAGTTTGTGATCCTGGGATTAAAAACACTCACGTTACGCCTGTGCAAAAGAGACTAGATGGAAGGATGGGTAGGAAGCGAAACTCTGGTTTCCATGGCTTGCCTGATCTCCGCACCGAACAGTGTCCTTCGCACACTGTCCTCCTGTAATGGACACAAGGAAAGCTGTGGGGGAAAAGATAACATACCGTGGTGGGGTGGATTATAGAGTTTTCCTGGCACAGCTTTGGAAGTCCTGCTTTCCACATGCACAACTCTTGCAGATTCAGACCTAACTAAACACAAATTTAGCAACCGCTGAATTGTCTGACTAGGTTCGCAGTGATGTGGCTGCTAGGCATTTCTTAGGAATGGGACACTCAGCTTAAACGTGTTAAAAATACTCAATTTCTAGCTGTGGTGGTCCAACAGATATTGCACATAGAGCCTGGCATCGATCTAGGACCACGTATTTGGAGCTGGCTGTGAAGGAAACACTTTAATGTTTGACAAACAAACAGCCACGAAGTTAGAGCAGTTTGGAGCTGCTCAGCAATTTGGAATGCTAAACGCTCTCAGAAGCACGGATTCATGAGCCAGGTGTGCTGCTCTAAGGTGAGTGACAGGTGTAATTTATTAGGGGATATTAAAAAGTTACCTAGATGATAGGACTGGCCAGACCCCAAAATAACACCTTCTGGAAAAATGTTCCAGATTTCTTTTCAATTTTAAATCTCAAACAATTTCAAGCAGCTAAAATAAAATGCAGGGCAGTTGGTGTGAGGTTCATTTAGGGGGAAAAAAAGATGAAGAATCATTAACATTTTTTCTAATTGATTTTTCAGTCTTGAATTTTCATTAATATTTATATTTTGGAAATAAAATACAAGTACTTCTACATATGGGGTAAAAGGGGGTGTATAGTAAAAGGGAACTTTTATTGCCATACTATATACATTTTCTATTTTCCTGGAGTACTTTGCCACATTTGTTAACCTGAGCCTCACTTGCTGAGTGTAATAGGAAAATACATTTATCAGATAGAATTGCCGATACACTCATTATCAGGGTTTCTTTGCTGGTTCAGATTCTTATGCACTAACTTCCTGGTGTAGCCAGTGTATCTTGTACTCTGAACCTGATATACTGGTGGGGAACATCCTTATCCTTTAGAGGCTAATGTAGGGAGACCCACTGGAAGCAACAGGGTTGTGTTCGAGGAAGGGCTGCTCACCTGAGGAAGGATTTGCGTTGTCAGAGCCCACAAGCACTGTTAAAGAGGAGGAAGCTGTTTCATCAGAAGCCCTGACAGCAGCAGGTCTAAGTCCATAACCCAGCCAAACCGGCTGATTTTTGTGGCTTAGGCACAGCAGTACTGCTAAATTGGGTGATGCTATTGGGAGAGCTTAACAAAAAAGACACGTGGAGGGCTCTGAGATGCTGCTGCTCTGAAGCAGAATGCCAGGATGGGCATCTGAAATCACAGAGGTGTAAACAGTGTTTGTTCCCCATCAGAATCCAAAGTGGAGCGTTTTAGCATGAAAAAGTCAGCTTTGGGGGCTGCCTCTGTGACAGCAGTGTGTGATGTGCAAGCTGGTGACACAACCACCGCTGAGCTCTTTCTGGGCGGCCGGTCCCCTTGCACATTGGGCAGCCCTTCCTTCCCCTGTTGGAGGCAGGAAGGGGCTTTTTGAGCCATTCTCTCTGATGCTCTGAATTTTGTCTTTTCGGTAGCAAACACGATGCACCACACAATACAGTCTGCACCCCTGCTCGAGGGCTGTTTGCCATGATGAAGGTCCATCAGCACACAGGGGCCACAACGTGAGGTGAGCTGCGGGTCCCCAGCACAGGGGTATGTTGGATGCTAACATCTTTCACTAACTTCATCTCACTTAAGATGTGATTAAACAAGACCTTGAGCCTCAAACATGCTAATGAATAACTTGATGTCAACGTGCAAGTGCACTGATCTCTTGGAAGCGGGTGAGCTGCACGTTTTGCAATTGGGATGAGCTAATTGTATGCACACAGGCAGTTGCCACAGCTCAGCTGTTGGGTGGTAACTTATTAAATCACAGTAATGTGAGCACATTGAGTCATGAAAGCATACCCAAACTGTTTGCAGATTCAGGGCCTGAGAAACCATTGCCCTCTGATTCAGTTGCACAGTTATCTTGAAGACAGGAAAAAGAATTAGAAACCTGTGCTATATAGTCAAGTGTAGCATGAAGTTTCCCAAGGGATTATTAAATTTCTAGCCAGAATTTCAATGAATTTAACAGTGTTTTCTTTTTAAATGACCTTGACTCAAAATATTCATTTTAAGTGGGAATGTTTGGGAAAGAAAGAGTTCTGGAAATTTTCAGCATAAACAGTAATTCTTGTAAAAAGACAGGAAGGCTCATGTTCAGAAGGTCTAAATTTTCCCTTAGTCCCTGGGTCTTGCGTTTTTGCCTGCTAGGGATCTCTACAGGCCTAGAGCCATCCAACAGGGAACCTTTCTAATTTGATGGAACTGTGGCTGGAGTATTTTTTTAGGTGTAAGGTACTTTTAATCTGTAGCACTTGGTAGTTTCTTAGAAGCCTGAAGAGAAAACTACCTGCCAAATGCTTTCGTTCCTCTGTACTTGGTCATTAATTTTGTGTAAACATGCATGTGACTGGGCAAAGGGAGTTGAAATCTTGCTGTTGTTAGTTCTTTTTCAGAGCCTTCCTGATGCCAACCCTGTTAGCAACACCGATGATGTGAGATTTGACCTTGAGAGCATAGATCAAATTCTGGCCCTAGTAAAGACAATGGGAATTTTGCTATTATTTTTTTGAGACCAGGATTTCAATGCACTGAACTGGATAAAAGTGAGGGGGGTAGAGTCTTTGGGGAAGCTTTAGTTTTAAATGACTTTTTAATGAAATTGGAGATGAAAACATTTGTGTTCAGGGCTAGTGTCCTGGTGAAGTAACTATAACACGAACACTGTAATATTGTCCTTGTATGTGAGAGTGGATTGAGTGGGACTGGCAGAAACAACTGTGGAAAGCCAGCAAATGAACTGCCTAAATGGTGGAGAATAAGGAAACGTTGCCCTTGCAGCCAGTGCTGGAGGAGAGGCAGACAGCGTCATTTGGGCTCCAGCGGGCAACTGGCACACCAAGGAGGGGGCACAATGGCATCACTTTGCAGAGCGCAAGGCGGGGGGACGTCAGGGCTGCAGCCACATCCAGTGCCCCCACCCCGGCTGCCTTCACCCAGGTTTCATCCCCTGGCCTCTCTGCTGCCCACATATCTTTCCTTCAAGGGGACAGCATTAAAAAACTCACCTAAAGACATATTTCACAGAACTTCTTCAGGTCTCTGTCCCTTTGCTATAAAGGATGGTGCCAATGGCGGTAGATATATGCTCATAAATACCTACAGAGGGATGCATATAGCACCTTTTTGTGAATCCAGCCTAGAGAGATCCTTTGTTTGTTTGCTGTCTGCCTTTCAGCTCAGCGTTGCCCTGGAGATCACAACATTTTGGCAAACACCGCTGTATTTTGCTACTAGTGGAGCCCTTTTCCCCACCGCCCTTTAGGGAGAGAGTCACCCTTAAAAAAAAAAAAGAGAGAGAGAGAGAGAGATCTGGTTTGGCCAAATCTTCATGGATTTTCTTCCCATTTCTAAATGAATTCTAACCTGAGACATCCCAGGCAAAATTTCAACCTAGGGCAGTTGTCTGCAATCACAGTAAGAACCAGTGAATAACTGTTTTGAGGTAGCCTTAATTACAGCTGTGAGAATGACACCAGTGTAACATTTAAAGTGTGAACATAAAATATGGCAAATCAATCAGAGTATGGAACCACACTCGGAAAGTATTCAGCTGATGATGTTCATGATCACACATAAAAAAAAAAAAAAAAGAAAAAAATCACATGTGGAAATTCACTCCTCCAGCTAATGGAAAGAGATACTTTTCTATCTCATAGTCTACAAAATTCCCTCACCTACTACCCAAATCACAGTTAAAAGGAGCTTAATTTATTCTTTTGAAAAAAAAATTTAACAAGCCGTTATTCCTGCTCAGCAATCACACAGACATTAAATCTTATTGCAAAAAGAGGGGGGAAATGCCTCTTTTCAGCATTACAGCTGCAGCTGTTTGACAGAAGTGAGTGACTTCATAAACTCTGCTGATTTGGCAGTAGGAGAGCAGGATTTTATGCTGTCTGCTAAACAGTCACAGGGGCTGAGAAAGCTCTGCAAAGCAATCTTCACAAATGTTTCACCTCAGTTTATAAATACCTTTGCTTCACTGTGTTAATGCCCTTTTTGCTTTGCTTTCCATTCCCCTCCACTGGATCATCTACCAAGACCTTTTATTGCTTTAAAGCAATTGATCCCACTGGTCCCACATATTTCTTTTTTTCTTTTCTGAGCAGAAGATCCTGCGCCTTCACCTTTCCATTGATTTGTTGCTTTACTATACTGAAATGTGGTGCAGGTTTAGAAGGCTATCTTTATTTGTGCTGTAGTCAGGCTGTATACCTTGTGTGTCTTCTCATGAAAGGGCCCATACTTAAGTACTATATTTTTCCTGTCTCTTTCAAGTGTCCACTCCATAAAGAATTACTTGAAAACACATTTTCCCAAGCCGTGATGAAAATAGACAGATTTCTGATGGTTGTCTTCTCAGTCTCCTCTTTTCTGTTTTCGGTTTGAGACCTTATTGTTGAAGAATTCATTCCTGTTCCTCCAGAGCAACTTCTGGAGATGTTCCCAGCTCCCATTAATATGACTTTGATATGGGCAAGATATGAGAAGGCTGTTCTGTACTTTGCAGGAATGTCATCTCCATTAGGAAGTCTTCGCTGATGTAAAGTCAGCAGGACTCTTGCTACAGTAAGATCTCCAGGATTCACCTTTCAAGTTATTTGTTATTTTTACAGGACCATTACAGCTCATATGGATTCCTAGTGCCTTGGCCAAACATCTTTCTGTTTTAAATTGCCAGGAGATTTTGTAGGATTTGTCTCAGAGCAGATCGGACTGGGATATAAGACTCTGAGGGAAAAACTGCCAGTGAATAAATGAGTTTCTCAATGATGGTCTTCAAACACTGGTGGGCTTCATGTAAGTCTCTGTCAAATTGCTGTCCCTCTTTTTGTAAAGCCATACGACTACAGATGTTTCTAAACTCAATGCTGTCCTAAAAGTAAAAGCAAAAAGAAGTGAGTAAAAAATAATGTTTCCCAAGTTTTCTAAGCACAGTTTTCTAGGCAGAAACTTCCTAGCCCTGAAAGTTCTTCTCTGATTTAGCATGAAACAACTTTGGTTTTGAGATACATGTGGTGTAACTATTAAATACTGCTGCAAACTGCCTTGGGAGGAATTCTTGGGTGGCAGTTTCACCTGCTCACTTTTAAGGGTTGCCTGCCTTTCGCAGATATCAGCAATTAATTTTTTTTAATCATGTTTCTACCAGACAGAGCTTTTGTGGCTGTCCTCAGCAATTTAATGGCCCCAGCCCTGACATGCAAGGGTAGGACCTCAGGCAAATGTTATATTCCAGATGTCCCAGAATAACTCCCAGTGGCTTCCAAGATGACTTTGTCTGTGACTGTGACCCTTGCTGAAGCATCGCTTCT
Source organism: Dromaius novaehollandiae (assembly GCF_036370855.1). Classification (NCBI taxonomy): domain Eukaryota; kingdom Metazoa; phylum Chordata; class Aves; order Casuariiformes; family Dromaiidae; genus Dromaius; species Dromaius novaehollandiae. Next base: position 189,417,162 of record NC_088098.1, read on the forward strand.
GTGTAGGGTCCTTCATCTGTGAGGTGACTGAAATCACCAGTGAGGCAGGTGACCTCAATAGCTCTGACGGTTACACAACACGATGAAGTGTGAAGACTTCCCAGTCCCTTGGATGTGGCATAGCCTGCAGCATGTGAGAAGTGCTGCTCTGATGCCTGCATGTGCTAGGGAAATGCACTGAGTGAGGCAAATATATTTATATAACCCATTCCAACCAATGGCACACTTTGCAATTCATGGAAACCCCTGCCAGCTGCATTTGAAAAAAAGCTAAGTGGAGCCCATTCGCCCCAAAGAATCCCCTAATGCTGCTGGCTGTAGGACCTTGCCTGCAGCAGAGGCAACCTTCTGCCTGCCGTTGGGCTGGGCCAGCACAGTTTCATGAGCCCTGTAAGGTGGTGCAGGCTGACACATCTACTAAAAGAAAAATGTCTCTCTCTACCCCATCTGCTCCTACCCCTGCCTAAAAAAGGGGTAGGAGCAGATGGTAGGAGCAGAGTATTAACTCACGAGGGTCCACCAGCCTGGTTCGCTCTACAAAAGGGCTGCGTCAGCACAAAGGAAGGAGCATCTTAGTGGTAGGAATGAACATCTGGAGGTGAAGAAGACAGGACATCTTGTTCTGGCAGCAGGATCAGCCTCTGCCAGCCTAAAATTAATGTGCAAGTGTGGCCTCAGTGACAACCTATGCCTTTGCAAACTCCCTTGTGCAATGAGTGCTTCTGGACAAACTGTAGGGGATGAGGGAGTCCTATCCCATAGCATGTGGCACACACAAAATTTTGGCATCTGTTACCTCCTTCAGGTGATGTGTTTACTCTTTTAGAAGCAGCCTGTGCTTTTGGCTGAGAGGAAATTGAGTTCCAATGTTATTCTTAAAAGAAAGCAAGTTCAAACTTCTTAGGGGTTTTATCCTTGTTATTAAAACAAACAAAGAAAACAGTTTTAAAAACTCCATTTCACCTAGACAATCTGAGCTCCATAACAGTAACAGCAAAAAGGATTTGCAATTGAAGCGTTAGAATGTGGGTTGACATTGAATCTTATCCCAAATGGCTGCCTCAGCCAGCAAATAGAAGGATTTCAGCATGGAAATAACTAAACTAACCATCCAACACTGTTCTTGGGCCCTTAGGTATTGTATGGTAGCAGCTGTGGGTCTGCTGTGGGCAAGGCAGACTCATCACTCTGGTACACCCTGGTGCTGAAAAGCCAGGGAGTCCTGAGTCAGTAGGTTAGCTGAAAAGCAGCTTTTTTCACATATATTTCCAAAGTTTCCTTTTTCAGAAAGATTTTGATGTTTCCTTTGAAGGTCACCTTTCAAATCTCTTCTGTAAAGTTGCCTTAGGTATAAAATCCTTACTCAAATATATTAAAAGGTCAAATAAATTGCACTAAGTAAACAAGCTAGCTTTGCTAGCTTTTGCAGGTGTCCAGCACATGGGAGCTTTAGGATACACAACAGAGTATAAAAACTTGACTTATCTCTCTCCTTTCAGTAAAAATGGGCAGTAACTTACTGAAGCAAAAGAAAAAGTTTCAGACTAAAAATTCTTTCCGTTTTAACTTCAGGAAATAGGGCCCTTGTGAGCTGAGCTGATAGAGAGCCACAGTTCATGTGATATTTTGCCATTTAAGAGAAGCTAACAGGAATAACTACAGTGACTTGATTTTAAGTATTTTCACTAGCAGGACAGGAGCATATCCTCCCTGCAGCTTTCATTTGTCAAGATCCATATGATTAGACAGATGAGTTAACAAAGAACCTCCCCCAGAATAAAAACAGCATGGCCTACTAGTTTCAAGGCTCTCTGATTTATGGCTTAAAATTTTCCACTGCTCTGGGTCTGTTTCATGCAGTTGTCACTCAGTGGTAGGCTGAAGTTTCAGGATGTTTCTGATGGCTCAGCCTTTATTTTTGAACCTTAACATAAAATTGATATTATCCACCAAGTTACTTTGAGTTTATGAAGAGGGCACTTTCATAAAGACTCCCTCAGAGAAGATACAAACCACTTTCTTCCATCTTTTATTTTACTCTGAAATGCCAACCTGACCCATCAAACAGATTCCTACAGCTGGCTCTTACAGGCAGCTGCCTTTTTCTTTAGCATGCTCAAATTTTAGACCCCGGCCCACTGCCAACCCTCAACGTTTTTTTCTTAATCTCCCTGTGCCCTGGTAGACAAAATTTCCACTGAAGGCAGAGTGGCAGTGGTGGTGCCTTGGCTCAGAGGCTGATGCTTCCTGCAGCTGACGGGCCAAAATTTGGGAGTCATGGCTGGAGTGCCAAAGTTCCTAATGTCCATTCCTGGTAACTCAGTGCCTCCACCTCCCTGACCTATTTTATATTATAAATATAAATATATGAATTTATATATTCAAATTAATTATAAAATTTATATATATATATATTATATTTTAATATATTTTTAATATATTATTCCCCAAGAATTTCTCAGGATGACTGAACTTCTTCTGGAGGAATAAAATGGTGATTTAGAAAGAGATTCCTGTGGCATCACTTGGGCACATGGTAGTCTAAGCCTTAGCTTCCTCCTTGAGTCTTTCCATGTGGTCAGTAGGGAGCAATAGGGGCAGTTTTTCTGACCTGTCTTAGATACCTGTTTTAGGAAGAGCTGAATCTGGAAGTGCCTCCTTCTCTCTGATTATTCTAAAGGGAGCCTGGCTTGAGTAGCTTGGACCTAGCTAATGCCAGAAAGCCTCCACAGGGCAGACGAGCCCCACCTCAAGCCTGTATCCATCTCTCATCCCCTGGCTTCTGAAATAGTTGTGTTTGGAAGACTTCTCCTAAGAGCTGCATCTCCAAGAATGGTGGAATTATTAATAAGTCCTTGTAAAGTCACTATTTCTGTGGAAAAAAAAAACCCAAAACCTCTACTGTAGTTCATTCTGCGGTTTTCTGTCGTAAAGCCTCTTTCTAACACAGCAGGTGTGGATGCATGCAGAGTGCAGCACTAGAATATTATTAAAATGGAACCGCCTAAGCATATTTCCTCCATGCTTCCATAAAGATCTTGGAGGCAATTCCTCACTTGAAGAACTTCAAATTGTCCATTTGTCAGTATTTTAAAAATATCCACACAAACTAGTATTAATGTCTACAGCTTGCAAATAACTTTATGGAGGGTGACACAATTTTTTCCAGGATCACTCTTCATATTAATTACTTTAAAAAATGAACATTCAAAGCTATTAGGTCCAGGAATAACTTCATAGTATCAGTGGCTGCAAAATGAAGAGCATGCATGCTGGCACATTTGTTTAATCCATGGTGGCAAGCAAGGATTCTGCTGCTGTTTTATGGGAATTTTAATGAAAGCAATTTATCTCGTTTCCATCACCCTCAATGCCATTATTTATGAATCAGTCTTCAGATCTCTTGCATACGGAAGAATTTTGGTAGTGCGAACCAATCTCAGACTTGTGTCAGGAAATCAGCAACCAGAAAACAAGCTTATAAAGTACCATTAGAAATGTCATCTAGCAACAACCACTGGTTCCATATTCGTCCCCTATAATATGCAAATCCCATGGGTGCAGAGCTCTGTGCTTATGCTGTGCTGAGCAGCTGGCAGAGATGTCTGGCTGCAGCAGCCCTTGCTGTCTGCCTCAGGATCCGCCGTGGAGAAGGACCTCTCCAGGAATCCAGTTTGCATGCAGCCTAAGTCAGCGATGCCCAGCGTTGGGGTGCCGGTTCCTTGGCTGTTGTTTGGCTTGGGTGTACTTGAGGCTTCAGCTTTGTTCCTCAGGGACGGGTCTCAAAACAGCAGGAAACAAAACCTCCAGCTGGCACCACTGCGGGCATTTCCAGCAGAGGGAATCCACCGCTCCCCTGCCTCTGCCTCCCTGTGGGAAGCCCGACGCGGCTGCCTTCATGCCGCTACTGGAGTCCCAGTGAAGCGACTCGCTCTTCATACAAATGAAGTGCCTCTGGGCTGATTTCACAGGAGCTGCACTGTTACCTGAAAGTGAGGTCTAGGGCGAGGAGACTACAGGTAGATGTACAGGCCTGCTGAGGCTGACCCTTTCCATTAGGAGTGCAGAGCCTGCCACCCTGACCTTCTCCTTTCCCAAACAGAGCAGGGGCACTGTAGCACAGGGGCAGGAGAAACTTGCACAGTCAGAAGTTTTTTTAATATCCTGCCCTGCCAATCTGGCACCTTTTGCGGCCACTATTTTCTTTTCCCCTTTAAAGAAAATACCATGACTTTTTTGCAAATGGGATGGCTATTTTAACTTCTTAGCGTGATTTATATTCCATTCCCTGCTGGCTGCCATCAAGGTTGGCCCAGTCCAGTCTGCTACACATTTCTGATTTAGTACCATTCCAGCAACCCCTCAGCAACTCCAGTGAAGGAGACAGGATGTTATCAAAAAACTGGAGTAATGCATAGCCGCACCTGAGCACAGCCAGGGCAAGCCACACACTGCTATTTCGGGAAGCTTTTATACCTTTTATTTTGCCTTTTCAAATGCACTCAAACTGCTGCTTAAAATACAGAATCTCTGTTTAAAAAGGCTGTTCTGTTTGCCTCGGCAGGGCATAATTATGGGAGACAGAAATGTGGACATTATTACAGGGCATCTTTGTGGAGTCAGAAGGCGCTAGGAGTTTGCTTGTGGGTGATGATGCCAGTAAGCAGCCGGTTAGCCAGTGGGGTGATGTGGTCATCTAGGTCCCAGGCCGGGGGGGAAGGAGAGGCCCCTCGCTTTTCTCTATCTTCTCATGGACCCTTTGGCTAAGGAGTTGTGCTGTCTGCAAAATCAACGACACTCTTGCTATCACATAAAAAAGGATTCACTCCAAGTTCTTGCAAGGGTGTCACTTTTCATCAGAAATTAACACCCTCCTTTTAGTTGTTGTGGACCATCATTGTCTAATGTGCACTGGGACTTAGCAAAAAATATAGTTTCCAGTATCTGCAGAGGCTGGACTACATATTTTGCCTTTCCAGGTCCTTGAATCTATTTTTTCTTCAAGCCTGCATGTGTCTATTTTGGGCCATTTTATAGAGTGACTTTTTGAACCAGTTCGGCCTATAAACCAATAAAAAGAAAACGAAGAACAACTCCTAAACAAATCAGAAACAGGAAAGCCAGGATTGTCGAGATGGAGTTAAAAGAGACTGTGCTGTAGCAAGAAATCAGAATAAGTGTCAAATACTGACTACCAGCATTTGTGAGTGTCTCTGACACATAAAACCAGCTAGAGCTTTTCTTCAAAACCAGTGACTAGAGAAACATGCTACCAAGGGCTGCCATTTTGGAGGAGTTTTAGCCAAAGTCATTGGCTTAGTGCTTATTTTTAAAGGCTTTTCCATCTGAATTTCCCAATGGGGTATAGTATAAATGGAACTCTTGGAATCCAAATTACTTAAAAATCATATCTGCAGCAGTGAAATTACTGACAGCTGAAGGGGCTGGTTAGCAGTGATGCAGATTCTGCAGAAACCTAGTGCGGAATTTATGTAACCTCGCTGTAAAAGCGAAGGCTTAAAAGCCCCAGAGCTCCACTGGTCATGATAATGGGCTTCCAGTGAAAAAGGATCTGACTTTGCTTCATGTGGAATACAAAAATCAGGATCCAAAGTAAACTGTATTCCCAATGGCATCTAAACACATACTTTCACACACACAGATATTAAAGCAGTTCTGGGAAAGAGGAGGAAGAAAATAAAACCTGGTTGCATTTCATCAAGCTAGCATTTGTTTGTAGCAAAAACAAATGCCATTAGTCTTGTTTATTTTAAGTTATGAGCAATAAAGAAGTCTTACTGGAAAATTGGTTTTGCAGAAGTTCAACCCATCACAGTACTCTCATTTTTCAAGAGTAATGTCTAACAATTTTAGCTGTTTTTTAACATGTTCTTTTCATATCACACACGGTGTTCAACATTGCCCCTTCCACCTCTAGGTGAATTTATTCCTATTAAAGTCTTTGACTGCTATTCCTGGAGACTAAATCCGGACCCAAATTTTCAAAGGTCACTTCTGATTTTTGGTGACTGAGTTTGTGAGGGAGTTTTGTCTTGACTTGGGATAACCTGGATTTGTTTCTTCACAAATTGCGAACAATCACAAACCTAGCTGGACTCAGTACATTGATCTAGCTTTCTCAAAATGGTTGATGACACTGCAATATCTCAGATTCATCACCCGGATACTGAGAAACCGGAAGTCAAAACAAAATTTTGTTCCCAAGTATTTATTAAACTTTTGAGACTGTAGGTGTCTACAGCTTTGCTGCTCCAGTCTTCCTGGTGGCGAAACTCATGAGTTGCAAGCCCACGCCTAGACTTGTCCTTGCCTACAAAAGGGGCAACAGGAGTTCTCCCTGGGGTAATACACATAGTCATTATATTAATCAGAAAATGGAAGATTTCTTTATTATATATTCATTGGGTCTCACGCGCTGGACATATAGTGTGTCATTACAGAACAGCCACGGGCTCTGTTGGTCATTCATGTCTCATGAGTTACTGGTTGTCTCTGCATTTCGTGTTGTATTTGGCTCTTTTAGAGTTGCAGAATAGCAGTTTAAGACTTTATATATAAAAATTTATAGAAATTTAGACTTATAAAACTAGCTTCTGAAAAAGCTCTAAAGAATCTTTCCAGGCTGCTTGGCATGTGAGTAAACCTTTGTTCTGCCAAAAGCACTTTTATCTCCCGAACCCCTGTGATGCCACTACTGCCGGTATTTTGCGGACCATGTGCAATTACTTAATGAAATTACTTAACTGAAAATTAACATAAGCGAAGCTCTTCCGGGTCGCGTGGCAAGACCTAGCACATACAGTGTCTGCAGAAAGCCGAGACCGGAGCCCTTCCGTCCCTCTCCTACTTACTTTCAGGTGGACGGGGAAGGAGCGCTCCTGTAGCAGAGGCAGCAGGAGGGTTTGCTCTGCCTCTACAAGCTGGGCGGCCGCTCCCACGACGCGGACCAGCTTGCTGCGCAGAGCAGCCTCCCGCAGCGTCCCTGGCTTCGCCGGGCCAGGCTGCGCTGCCGGCTCCGGCACAGCCGCCCCGGGGTCGGGCAGAGCTCGCTCTCTGCTTGCTGCTCCTCCCCGAGGGCTTTTCCCAGGGGCTTTTCTCTCTGCCTCAGGCCCCCACGACTGGCCCGGCCTGCACACCCCTCCTGGGCTGTGCCAAGACCCGCCGGCGCCGGGCGTTTGGGTTTGGGCAGCATGGCCGGGGCAGTGGGGCAGCCCTTGGGCTGCGGCCTCGTCCCCCCAAGGCCCCGCACCCTGGAGGAGCCGCAGGGTCCGGAGACCCCCCAGCTGGTGGCTGATGGAGGCCAGCAAAGCTGCCGGACCCGCCATGGCCCCGCCGCCTCCGCTCCCGCGGCCGGGCCTCACCGCGGCCTTTTAAACCCTGCGCGGCCTCTTCCCTCCGGCGCCTCATCGCTCTCGCCCCGCAGTGGGTGGCCGCCCGCCCTGGCCCTCCCCGCCCCAGGCTCCTGGGCGCTGCTTTCGGTGAGCGGTGCCCCCCTCCCCCCCTTTCTTGGCCCCGAGCACCGGGCCGGCGGCGCGTTTTTGCGCAGAGCGGTGTAAATCCCCCTGCGGCCCCCACCGGGACCGGCCTGCCCACGGGGGCAGCGGCAGCCGTCTGACAGCAGCACCACAGAGCTCGGCGCTGAAGGGTTTTACGGTGTGCTTCGACGGGTGATTTAGACGGAGAGCAAAGGCCCTGGAGTGAAACCGCTCGCTGCAAACTGCCCCCGGCTTCAGCACAGGTCGGGGCTGGCTTCCTTCGTCCCACACCGTCTAAGCCAGGTGCCTCCGAACCCCAAAGACTGCTGGAAAAATCCTGTGGACCCAAGCAGAGGTGGCCCATGGGTTTCCACCAACAAGCTACGATTGTCGATAAGTTAAAACTTCCCAAAGTTACGACTTCCCGACATATCCTTGGTTTTCTTACAATTATTATTAATGACCCCAAAATGCATCGAATGCATCCAGACCTGTCAGTCTGACAGTACGGCATTTGGAGCATGGAAAAGAAAGAAATAAAGGCTCAAGTAGGAAAACAGTGGGTTGGAAAGGGGAAGGTTGAATGAGCCCCACCTGAAATAACTCCAAAAAAAGGCATTTCTGGCTTTGGCAAGGCATCCAGAAGGATCCTATATGTTTTTGTATACGGTTCCCAGAGGATTTAAAACTGTAAGATTTGATGCTAAACCTATTTCTGTGCTGTGAAACCAGGGACAGCTGTACAAATATTTGCTGTTTTTAATTAAACCTAACATTGCTACTTCCTTGATTTAAGTTAGGTCAAAGGACTGGCAATTTTATGCTTTGATAGATGAAGAAAAACAGTCGTGGGTGTTGTGTTTTAGAAATATGTTATAAAATAAGAAGTCTGAGGGAAAAGGCCTCAGAGGCTATAATAGCTCTCCCCTTGTGCTTTCTTCTCAGAGATGTTTTCCTTGTCAAATATTTTGCCTTATCCATATAGCAACTGTTTTTGCTGTAATTCTGCTCATTATTTTTCCTAGAAAGACTTTTATCTAAGCTTGCCATTTGCTCCCCGGTTAAACTTTAGGTAGCATTTTCTCAGTTTTGTATTCTTCATAAATTTAAATCAATTTGCTTTGTTAAGGGGAAGTGAGAAGTTAAGTGTCCAGTCCCACCTCCTTGGACCCCCGGACATCACCTAAACTCAGTAAAACTTTTCACAGAAATTTTCTCAGGAGAATTGCTGGTCTTCGCTGCCACTCCTCAGGACATAGTTTTACTACCACAGGCTCTTCCAAAATTAGATATACCTATTCTATCTCAGTGCTAGAACTAAACTCTCAGCTTGGAGGCCCATTTTTTTGTCCCATAGCAAAGAGGTCAGAGCACCAACCCGGGACTCAGCAGAGGAAAGCTCTCATTTCAGTTCTGTGGCTGGTTTGCTACTTGTCCTGAGGCAAGTGCCTTGGTCTTCCACTGTAGGAAACGAGGACAATAATACCGACTGCAGTAGCAGGGTGGTTAGGACCTGTACAGTGAAAGAGCCATATATTAGAGTTTCTCAGGCTTTTAGAGGTCAAAGATGACTTTGAATTAAGCAGGAATTTCACCCAAAATTGCCTTTTTGTCCGAAAATTCCGCATCTGTACGCACTGTCCGTTGGCAAACATCATTTTTAATCAACTTTTGTTTTAAAAAATGAGGAAAAGGTTTCTAGAAAGTCAGAATAATGCATTTAAAAATCTAAAAATATATTTCTAAGTCTTTTTTTAATACATTTTTTTTTCAGTCTACATTTAAGCCAAGGTAAAGACAAAAGACTCCAAGGAAGAGTTAGGTAAATGTTTTGCTTGCCCTGACCCATATTTTGCTTTTCTTTTTTTGCAGGGTGTGATTTCTTTTAGATTTTGATTTATAAAGATTTTTGAGATTTCATCTTTTCATTCCTAGGGAAAATCTCAGTTTTTCTATGGAAAAAGTAATCCATTTCTTCCCCTTTGGTACCTATAACAAAAAGACTAGTGGGATTGTGCCTGCTACCTACCTACCTAATGTTATTTCTACTTTAATATTCATATATCCCACTGTGTTAACTTTACACTTAAGTGAAAACTAAGTTTCACTTAGTATTGTAGAACTTAATGATACTTCAATATAATTTCAGTAAAGTTCTTTGTTATTGTTATCAAAATTAGTATTATGCTACTATCACCACTAGTTTTATTGCTGCTGTTGTTGTGGTGCTCAGCGTCAGTATTGATTTTTAAAGATATTTTGCTCCTTTTCTGAAGATGTAGACCTCATCTATTAATTAAGAGACATCTATTAATAGATAGATAGACCTTTTTCTCCTGTAGGGGATTATCAGACTAGACTAGCACTAGTACAGGAGCCACACCAGGCATTCCAGCAAAACAACTGCAACTGAGCTAAAAGAGCAGAGAAGCATGTGTAAGAGAGTGGAGAAGAACCGATGCATTTGCTTAGTTTATCACCTTGCTCACTTCCTAAGTACTAGAAATATGGTCTCCATAGTGGTGCAAAATTTTGGGGTGGAATAATATTTTACAAATTTTTTTGTACAAAACCATAAAAAACTCCAAACTCTCTAATAAGCCCGTATCAGGAATTTTGTTAGAGAAACATTATATTGGGACTATAGTAAAAACGAAGAGTGTAAGTAAGTTGGTCTTTTTTCCAGCATCTGCCTCCCTATCTGTTCATTGTTTACTTACGTACCATGTGGAGTCCTGAAGACATTGAGATATCAATCAAGTGCAGAGTAAACCAAGAAGAGATATATCATGAACTGATATAAAGAAATCATACAGTGTGACAGCTGCCTTTATTACTGCTAGTACCTCTCACCTCAGAACTGAAACCATGGCAGAATGGGTCTGTCATCTGCTTTTAACAAGGTTCTTGTGGTGTATTCATAAACCCAGAGGTTCTCTTCCTGACACGGATGCTAGCCTATCTGCTTTGCAGCGTACGTGCAAAGGGACAGAAATGAACGTAGGAGATTCTGTCCCTTAATCCAGGATGTATAAGAAAATGTCGGGTTTGTCCCTACTGTGCTTATATGTATTTTTATAGCCAATTACTTTTTCTCAATGAGTTAACCATCCTTTCTAAAGAATAAGATGAATAACTGCTTATTTTAATCTGGCAGTACTTTGAGCAAATACAGCATTTTCTTCTGTCTCAAATAGCTCAAGGATAAAAACCGAAGGAGCAAGAAAACTGCTCTTTCTCCCCCTCTTTCAAAATGAAAGTCAAGGTTTTGTGGGATTCGGCACAATCCATGGGATTTATGCTGCACCTGTTGAATTCTCACAAGAAAAATCAATTAAAGTATTGTGACTTTGGAAGAAACATAGGAAATCTGCCGGGAGACTCTAGCTCCATGGATTTTCTGCACCTGCAGCTCTCTGCAGTCCCAGCTCAGTGCCTCTCGGGTAAGGAGGGGCTCTTGGGCCAGTGCCACGTGCCACTCGCTTTCCCTTGGCACACAGGGAGAAGCCCACTTCTCTGATCTGCTCCTTGTTTGCTCTTTCTTGTTTGGGTTGGCATCTGCTGGTGGTGTATGGATGATGAGGCCTTCCAGACACAGCGCTAAAGCATTTGGTCGTGCAGCTTTGGGACTCTGTAGTGGATGTGGCTGGCAGCTGTAAGAGGGTTTCACTGCTCTTGAGTGTCTGGCCAGCAAGAGAGGGGCCAGGAGGCTGAGATCTTGTAGCAGTTCGCTCCAAAACCAAACTAAACCTGATAATAATTTTTAAAAACCTTGACTGGCAGTGAGCCCGTAAGCCTTCATCCCCTCTTGGCTACAGTGAGATTCATCAGGAATGCTTGGGGCATTGCCACTGGTTATTAATGTTGCTGTTTGCAAGTTAGAGTACTCATGGGATGGCACTGGGAGAGCAGGGACATAGGGAGCACACCATTTTGGAAGACAGTGTATGTCCAGGAAATGTGCTACATATGTTCCCAGAATGCGTTGATCCAATTTGTACATAAACATTAAGTGGCAACCAGGAATATGTGTCCGATTGTCCTAATCTTGTCTTCTTTTTATGTGAATGTAATTAAGGAGAATTCTAGACTTACAGAGATAGAATAAACATTTGTAAAAGACATAAGCCCAGCAGCTTCAGCACAAAATCCAACCAAGAACTGATGAGGGTTAGGAAGAACTTTGTCTCTGGGGAGAAGAAAATTCCACAGTGCCTCTTTATAGTATGTCTTGCACTTTTATTTTCTAGCACTCATTATGGACAAGGACAGAGGCATAGTCCCATCCAGGGTGGCTCGGGCCAGACTCACTAAAGCATCTGGGTTTATAAAACTCATTGCTACAGTAAATGGTTTTTAGGGCAGCCCCTGCTGTTAGTGCATGAAGGGTTTCAACCTTCATCTCTTACATGTGTGGTCTCCCTATGAGCTGAGAAAATTTGGGGAAATGTTCTATCCCTTCTCTTCATGCTATGTGAGAAAAGGATTCAATGCCCTGCTAGAAAAAGAGGAGAAGGGAATGTGATTTTGTAGCCCAAAGAAGGGAACAAGATAAAGTATGTAGTCTTGCCATTCTGGGAAGAGTGGGTGCTGGATTCCAGTCTATGTGCCAGGGCTGTTTTGGCTTTTCACATAAAATTCAATACAATATAGACAGTGTCATAGAAATGGGCATTTGGACCCTCCCCATATACTGCCCTTCCTTGTGCCCTAGCTGACTGCCATGAACACTTTGCTCCCCTTGCAACACTTGCTTTGGTTTCTCGACTGGGGAAGTATTTTCAGCAATGCGGCAGTGTCAGCAGGAGGGAGAAAGACTGTGGCACAGTGCAGAAAGCACACTCGCAGGAGCCCTCGCAAGGGCGAAGCAAGTGGGACTTGCTGTGCCTCCCCTGCTGCGCCTCCCCCTAGCCAGGCAGGGTGCACGGACAGGAGGGGGCAAATGTGCCTGAGCTCTGCTGTAGTTGCTGCAGGGTGGAGGGACAGGCAGCGAGAGTAAGCATTTCACTTGTTCCCACACTGTGGGAAATAGGAGTTAAAATGCCCTCACTCAGAGGACATACTGAAACCCTGGTCCCTCTCTTTCCTGATGAGGATATTAACAACCAGGCTAATCCATAGGGTACAGGAGGAAGCCTAGGGATCGACACTGTAAATAAAAGAGGGCCAAGGAGGAGCTTGAGCCCTCACCACCTGCACTGCTGAACTGCTGGTTTGGTCCCTCCTCAGTGGCAGCTTTGCTGTGAAAATGGGCAAATAGCAACCATTTTTCCCCATCACGATACAAAGGAGTGTGGAAGCTGGGACAGCGTGGAGGCCAGGCCTGCTGGGGGATGCTTCACTGCTGCATGGCTGCCCACTGGGACAAGGTGCATGGGTATTTAGGCAGGGGAATACCTGGATACTGGATATTAATGGAGCTTAGGAACAAGCCAGGTGCTAAGCAACTGCAGATGCTCAAGAAAATTTCAGAGACCCATGTAAAATGCTCATCGATAGCAGGCAGAGGTTTTCAGGAGTGCAGTTTTGAGTGCAGGCATTTAAATTCTGCTGTTTAATTGTGAATTGTTGTGGCTGGATGGTGAAGCTCAGAACAGATGTTAGATCAGTGTACACCTAGTCTATATTCTGTCTCCAAAATTAGCAGGGGATGCCCCCATGAGTTTTTTTCCTGAGTGATGCTTATGCCCTCCACTCCCGGTATGCTGACTCCATATCTGCCCCCAAAGCAGGCAGTTTGTCTGTCCAGGTTGTGGCAGTGTGGGACCACATTCACACTCTTCCCCCCTGGAAAAAAGGAAACCAGTGAACACAACTGGATGCCTAATGATGAATGAGAAAAGGAAAGTAAGGTGTAGAATTTTTCTACCTAGTATTTCCACAGCCTCTGTCCATTTTAAGCTAGGGAGTTTTTCTGTGCCTGTGGTGGTTTCTTTGCTTAATAACCCATACTGGATCCCTCTTCCAAGTGATTGTCCACTCTCCCTTTAAATCCATGTAAAATTGTTGTAGCCTCAAAGTCTTTTGGCGAGGAAGCCCACAAATATACCTACTTGTTGCTTGAAAAAACACTTCCTTCCGTTTGTTTTCAGCCTGGCTCCCTTATGGCCCGTTGTTTTTGTAGAATAGACAGTGAGCAGTCAGTCCTTCTCCATGCCAGCCAGGGTTTTGCAGACCTCTATCATATTTCCCCTAAATTACCTCTTTTCCAGGCTGGAGAACTGTGGCCTACACATTCATGAAAGACACTTCATAACTTTGTTTATCCCAGTTGCTCTTCTTTGAGCCTCTGCCTTTCTGAGGCAAGGACACCAGAAGAGCAGGCAGGATTCAAGGAGCGGGTGAACCCCGGGCTTAAACACATTCACTGCTGAAACATCCCTTGAGGTGTTACTGCTCCTTTCTGGCCTCTTCCCATTTTCCTGCTGGAGGTTATTGCCCCCACAGAGGGCCAGATGGGAATATCGCTTGTCCCGGAAGCATGAAGTCAGCCCAGTTGAACACAAAAATATTTTCATGCTCGTACATGTTCAAGGGAGACATTTTGCCCTTAGAACTGACCTTTTTATATAACACCGACTAAATACGTTTCACCTAAGTGGAGATACTTTGTTAGAAACAAATATGCTTATAAGCATTTGGAAGCATAAAGGTGATATTTATAAAGCAATCAGAACACCCACCATGCGCTGCATAAGCCAGCGAAAATAGCAGCTGCTGAGTTTTATCAGCTTTAGAGCAACACAGCAGCAGCACACGGACCAGTTAATCCGTGATGTGTCGGTGCTGAGCAGAGCTGACTAATGTACTGCTGTGGCTAAAGACAGACTGATCATATGTAGACTATAAGTAGATGATAAAATGAGATGCAGTTTTGTGGCTTTTCAAATGCTTCTTCCTAATATGCACATCTGTACTGTATTTGTGAGAGTAAAAGCAATGAAAATTCCTGCAGGTCAAAATAACTTTATTCTTAAGAGTACACCTAGGGTGTTGTCTTCCCTCCACCCAGTGGTAAACATGTTGATGTTGGAGTAAAGAAAGGGCTGGTATTTTTCCTAGGCAAGTGAAGTACAGCTTTATCATTCTTCTTTAACTCTTTAAGGCCTTGCATATACTTTTTTAACTATTGAACTGTCCTGACTGTTTATAATTCATAAAATCCTTTTTTTGATTTCTGAAACCACCAAGATCAGAGTAAAATCTGACAGGAGCTGAAGAAAATGTAACTACCTGAAGTAAAAGTTTTATTCTCAGAACAGACTCCACCATGGAAGGGCATTTTTTAAAAAATTTTCCAGGTCTTTGGAAGAGATGAGACTTGCTTTTTCTTTAAGGGCAAACCTTCAGGTAAACTAATTGATGTTGCAGTTTAATTGACACTGCAAGTCAGTATAAAGTGACATCAGTGCTGAGAGAAATAGCCCCAGACTGGGGAAATGTGGGGATTACTTTTCTTAGCAGCAATATTAGCTTTTACCAAGCTACAGTGTTCATCAGACTGTGGCTACAGCTAATCTAACAGTAACAAAATTAATTTTAGCCAGGAATAACCAGGAATTGTTATTTATTTATAAAAAACACAAATAAATATAATCCTGTATGTTTACAGCAGGGAGAATGGTTTAAGTTCTTCCAAAAATCTAAATACACATTATTTGGCATGAAGTGATTTGCTACAGGCTCAGTCTCACCTGTGTTAGCTACGGTTCACTTTGCAGATGTGCTGAAGGATGGTTTGTGTGTTAAGAGCAAGTGACTCATAATTGGACCTTCTGGGAAACATTATGGGTCACCTAAATTCAGCAAGATGTTCAGGGAGAGGAAGTCGAGCTTAAAAGAGCTGAGAGACTTGAGCCTGCGCTGCACACGGGATATCAGGTGGCAGGAGGAGGAACTGCCTCTGACCAGAGGGAGTTGGAAACAAGCTTGTCTTGGTAGGGACAGACCTGAGAGCCTCCCAGCAAGCATGTGAGCTGGTAAGGGAGGTGGAAGGGCATCTCTGGATAACTTGACATTAATAAACCTGGTTTCCAAAGGGGGAATGATCTTGGGAAAACAGGAAGAGAAAGAGGTTGAGGCAGAGCCAAAATTTAGACTGGGTGAACAACAGGATTCATAAATCTGTGTGCAGTTTTCACCTGCTCTTAAAGAATCCCAGCCACAAAAGAAAATCGAAATTTCACATTTGCAATCTGCATAGCAGCATGTGAACAGTTTATATGGGTGAACGCTCAGCTGAGCATCCAAATGAGAGACTGAATGTTGGTCAAAGAGTTAGAGACTGCAAAACAGAGCTGCTTACGTAATTGAGGAAAAATGACATATAAATGTCTTGTTAAAGAAAAGAGGTCAGGTCAGATGGATCAGATGGATAAGACATTGTTCAGCTAACGAAAGATGCTGAGTCAGGCCTTCAGGATAAGTTGGGGTTGAATGTACATACAAACATTAACCCTAATGAATCTCTCTGTTAGTATTGTACCCTGCCTTGCTGTTTATGCATGTGGGTTGGGTAAGTGGCCTGCTACTTAGCATTTAGTGGTAGATTGATATTTCCTAATTTTAGCTGTCTAAAACTGAAGTGTCCCCATCTAAAGGGAGTCCTCTACATTTTCCCTTCTGTTGATGGTTGATGTTGATGTTGATGATGCAGCCCCAGAGGGCAATTCAGTCCATTGCAGAACAGACATGAAGCTCCCTTTAAATGATGTTCCTAAATGAGTGGCTTAGACCAGGAACCTATTTTCTGCATGTTGAAGTCAGGTAGGTGAATCCCAGCTGTAGAAGCTAATTTTCTCTTCAGAATCATTGTGGAAGTCTTTGAAATGCAAGAGAAGTTGAATGTCACTAATATTGATCTGTAAGTACATTTCCATGTTCCCCAAATTATTTATTCCTGGATCCACACATCTTCTACATTTATGATGGCAGCTCCCCCTAGATTTGACCAAAGAAGTATTGTTTTGCCATTGAGGCTCCCATGATACATGAGTTCATCAGTGTGCTGTTTGAAACAAGCATATGAGGGGCCAATCCATGGAGCACAATTTATTCCAGATCTTTGCAAAAATATACGATGCTCCTGAGCCCATACAGATGTGCAGCCAATAGGGAGCTGTCTGGCTACACAAGTTTTTTATATATTTTTCAACTAAATCAGATATCCAAATGCAAAAGTCAGCACTCAGGGATGTCTACATGGATTTGTGACTCTCCTGCTTCAGTTTTAAGGCTATAAACCAACGAAGGGATTAAACTCGTACGTACATTTTTTTTCTTTATGTGACAGAGCTAACATGAATAATATTGCTCATTTACAGAATCAGAGAACATTTAGATGGGAAAGACTTCTTCAGGCAGTCAAGGTAAAATCCTGGTCCTATTGAAGGTAGTTTTGAGACTGGTTTTGATAGCATTCAATGTCACCATTTCTCACAGGAGGACATCTCTTCTGCCAACTTTGCTCTTTCCCTTGTGCGTTTTATAGGGCCTAGTTGACTCCAACTGGAAAAAAAAAACAGAAATGGGACATATGGAAGGCAATCCTGAGGCATTTACTAGCATAAAATAGATTTAGTAAAACTACAATATAAATCATTTTACTCAGTCCTTTCAGAAAACCATTTGTGAAAAAAATATGGAATGGAGTAGCAAAATGATGCTGTTGGCAGTGAGTGCACAGTGTGCCTGCCTGAATCCACAGTAATGGGAAGCATTCAAGGAGGATTATAACTCTGTATACATACACTTTATGCACCTGAATCCTGTCATGCCCATCCCTGTGACCTCAGTGTTGCCTTCATCCGAGGTGAAAATCAAAGCCACCAACAGCTAATCAGGTGCTAAGCCAAATACATGTGCGCTGTGTCACACCTGCTGCAGAGCCCTTGTGCCGGAAAGGGGGGCTCTGGACTCGCAGTGGGTGCATCCTGCTGAAGCAGGAGCATTAGTGCACAGGGAGCCTTAAATTATGGCTTAGGGGAGCACTGAGCAGTGGCAGCTTGATGGATAACTGCCCCTATTGGCAATCAGGTGGAGGCAAATGCTAAATTATTGTGTTCCCTTTCACCCTTGCCCCTGCTGCTGGAGAGCTGCTTTGAGCTGGAGAGCAACACAGGGCACTGGCACTCGTCAAGGCAATGCAAGATCCCTTTGTATTAAGGTACAAGCAGCACAGCTTAAATTTAGCTGTGATGTGGAACATTTGGCCCAGTGTGCCTTATAGGCAGGCCCTCCTTCTCAGCAGACCTTAATTGCTGGCAGCAGACACGAAGCGAGCATTGACATCTCTGAATATTTCTATGGTGCTAAGTAAAAGAGGACCAGGAGTGAGGTTGAGGATTGGACCCTCAATTGTGTCCATTGCCTACTGGTTTATCCTCTTCCTGGATCTATTTTAAACCTTTCCAAATAGCTCTCTGCAAGTCAGTGCCCATGTATAGCTTTGGATAAGCCTGTGCCAGATGTACTTCTCTCCATCTTACAGAGTTCCCTAATGCTATTCCAGCAGGCTTTGCATCCCCAGACACCCCCATATAGCTTTATATCACAGCCTAGGGCATGAAATGTGGACCCTTGCTGTAAAACATGACTCTGGTAGGCTAAAAATTTGTCCTTGCTTTGTTTTAGAAACTTTGAGCTGAAAAGGATACACAGAATAATAATGACATCTGAGGGCAAGGGGTACCACATGAGGCCTGCGGGAGATCCTGAGCCAAGTACAAGGTGGTGCAGATGCAGTTTGCTCCAGAAGGGGCTTGTCCAATGCAATGTAGACAAAAGCCAGTTGGTGCCTCTTGGCCCTTCACAATTGTTCCTTGGTACCTTTCAGGACTTTAATGCCGGAACTGACATTTTTGAATTGTAGCTAGATACTAAAAGGAAGCCAGGACAGGAAGATAAGCACCAGTCATGGGTTCAGGCTGACCCCAGTGCTCTGGAAACGACAGCCTCGTTCTGCCCTTATCATTGCAGCTGTGAGCTCTGAAGAGAAGAAAGGGAGCAGCTTGTGATGGAGAGCAATAACTACATGCAGGAAAAAGCAACACAGGCAGCTGCTTCTAAACTGATGCCATTAATCCATTTAGACCTTGTGCTGGGGTCCAGATTGGCAGAAGCTGAAAAAAACCTGATATCCATTCCAACTTCCAGATCATGTACTGGCTTTCTTTTCATCTAGGTTGCATTTCAAGCAAATCCCAGATTTTCCTGGGGTTTTGGTTGAAGTCATTGTTGGGAATATATCATAGACCCTAGAGCTGTGGCATGCTGGGAGGATTATAACTCTGTATAGGGCCATGTAGGTCGACTGACCCCCACCCGGGAAGCTCCAGAAGAGACAGTCCCTGAAATCTGTCATCTCACCAATGACTAATCACAGAAGAAGGAAGATTTTATCTTTTATAAATGGCTGCAAGAATCCAGGATGAGAATGTGAAGCAATAATAAGGGCAGCTCGGGAGAAAAGTCTTATTTTTTGTGGTTAGTTTCTCAGTGTAGGAACAAGTGATGACAGCCTGTTCACTTCTATCCAAAACCCTCTCTCATCTAGTCCTGGGAGAGGATTGGGGTCTCTACATGGGGCACACTATATTTTTAATCCAATTGTAACATGGCTCAGTCCCTTTCCTACAATTCAGGCTCAAACATGAACACGATTAGGCAGCAACTGAGTTTAACAGCCATAACCATAAACATGATGGTTTGCATAATTTAGATGGGGGATTCTTCAGAGATTTCCAGGAAATATTGAAGTTCAGGTTTTGCTTTTGTTTTTTCTTTTACTTCCAAAGGCCAAAATGAAGACTTTACAATTCTTTTGCGATGGGTATAAATACCTTATAAATAAATGCAGTTTCTCTAGAAATGGGAGCCTGTGAGGTCCAGTCTTATTTTGTGAACACCATTGTAGTGTGCTATTAATTTCAGCGTGGTGTTTGGCCTTAAGTAAGAGTCTTCAGTTTGCAGGATTGGGCCCAGATCCATGGGAATATATGCAAACCCTTCCCCACATCTATTGTTACCTGCTTTCACATAGCATTTTTCAATCAAATGTGTAACTCAATGTGCAGTTTGTACAAACAGATTGTGAATACAAAAAAAAAAAAAAAAAATGCTGGACTCTTTGAGGGTGAAAGTTAGGCATGTGTTTAAAAGCAAGGGTAAAAATGATGTGGGTCTCCTGCTCTCATTAGCACTGGCCAGCGTGCCAGCACACCGTGGGAATATCTGTGTAGCTGCACTGCTGGCCTCCACCCAGATCAGGGAAATATCTGACCCTGAAAGTACCTGACAATATAGTCCTTAAAATGGAAAAGAAATCTCAGTTGCTGACAACTTGCTGGTGCTTGCTGTAGGTGATTTGGTTTTTGACGTCATTACATATTAACATCCCATTACTATAGTGTGAAAATTAGCCCAAATTTAATTTTCTTTTTTGCTGGCTTGTTAATTTACTGTAATATATTTTTGCCATCTAAGCATTTAAAAAAATGTAATTCAACCAAATTGCTAGTTACTGTGTGACCATGACCAAAGAGCACCAACTTCCTTAACACAGACCTTTAGACAAAACAGTGCCTTATTATGAAGGCAATGTGCCTAAAAAGAATCAGGTTCTATTAGATGTGGTAACAGGGTTGTAAAACATATATGCACGTTTTGGTGTTGTTCATATAGACAAGATCTTATCGTTTTCTTAAATAGTTGGGGGCAGTGGTTAGTTTTCCGATGTAGATCTTCATTCACACACGTTTGAAGTTTTAATGGGCTATTAGACCTTTCACAATGAATCCTCTGTATCTTCACTCACCTGAATGCCCCATGTTCAAACTGAAAGTTAGTTGGAAGAAGTAAAAAGTCCAAGGGTGTAATTTTCTACTTTCCATTACAGGAGAAAAGGGAAATCTTAGGTTCTGGAAGACTTCATTTGAACCAGTTCTAATTTTACTTACCTGTAGATTCATGCCATGTGATGGTTTATTTAGAGTCAATATTATGGATGGTTATACTTAATGCAAGAACATTTGTAAAAAAGACGTGCACTGGATACAATACCCAGTCTATCTCTTCCCAAGAAGAAAAAACTTGCAGAAATCTTCCTCCCTCCCCTCCCCCAAAGATCTAGGACTTTGTCCAGGTATCTGTCTGCTTTTGCTCCTAATTTTCCATCCAGAGCTTGTGAAATGTATTTAAAGCTAATTCTGTAGGCCATTCTCATGGCAGAGCTGGAACTAGTTACACAGGGCTCCCACACCAGACTGGGCAGTTTGCTAAGCAGGTGAATGGGCAACCAGACATGTGCTGTAGCAGAACAGGCAGACACAGGCCAGGTTTCTCCGACTTCATCTTTGACTTCCGCTGAAGATACATTGATAAATGAGTTTCAGCTCGGGGCCTCAAAGAGCGATGGGGAAGAATTGGCCTCAGGTCAGCTGTACGTCCAAGGACGATGGCATGCTGTGAAGTTTTTGAAGATGTTCACGTAGGGCTGACAGATGAGACACAGGGCTATGGCAGAGCAGTGTCGTACAGGAACGGCACCTGGAAACCAGGTGAGGTTACATTTAGGCAATGGTGTGGATTTTCTAGAATTTTCTTAAAACGATTCATAATCAAAATTTCCAGGTGAGTTAAAAAAAAAAAAAAAAAAAAAGCTAGACTAGCTAAGTAAATAACCTCAAATGACATATTAATTAAAATTTTCCAAAAAGAAAATTTCAATTTTTTACAATATCAGCATTTTCCAGTGGAAAAGTGTTGGTTTTGCAGAAACTACCCTTTCATGTGTGGAAGGTCATTCCAAGCAGAAAATTCCCAACAAGCTCTAGGTCTATAGAGGTTTTTTTCATCCTCTAAGACTCTGAAAAATACAGGCTGAGACTACCATGGCTTTTCATAGCATTTCATACTGGCTCATTTGTCTCATTGTTTGTGTAGATAGGGGGATGCTAAGAAGTCTTTTCTGGAACTTCCCATCTCAGATGTCTGGGACATTTTTTACTCCTTCATTTTGAAATCAGAATGAAAGGTTCTTTTCTGCTCTCTTTTCAGTCCTTATCATCATGCCAAAAGCTGTCTTAAATTATGCAGCTTTTGTAAAACGCCTTGAAATGTGTTTATATAAGAACAAACCGCAGAAATTGAAGTGAAAGAACCAAATCCTGCACTGCCCTTGCTATCCATTGATAAGGTACTTGGGGAAAGCCTGAATGGCAGCAAGTGAATACGGGTAGAACAGAGGTTAAATTATTCTCTAGGGGAGCAGAGGCACGACGGGCAGGCAATGCAGATCCTTAACATATTTCCTATGGAACCAACATGTAATGATAGAATGAGAGTTCATTCATGACACTGACACAAAATTAAGATCGAACTTCTTATCCACTTTGCATGACAAACTCTTGAAGTAGCTTGCAGTCATTTTTGCTGCAGTCACACTTTTCAAATTCAAATATTGGTAAACAAAACACAACCTTCTCTTTAACAACTGGCTTCTCCATGGCTAGTGCATTAGCACTGCCCAGTATGTGGTGCATGCTGTGTCATGTCTGGGGAAGAGACTGTGAGAGAGCAAGTCCCCTATATGGGGGCTACATCCTACTGAGACAAATACATCCAGGTCTGTAAATATCCTCCAAAACTGGAAGTCTTGAAGATCACTGGAGTCCTTTTCCTCTCATGCCCCTTGGCACAGTCATTGCTGCCAATCAAGTTATCATCATATTTTAGAATATTTTTTAACTACAATAAAATCACTAGACTCTCCTTATTGTAAATACTGCCTTCGGACCTCAGCCACCAAGCCCCCCCTCCCCTTTTTCCAGGGCACGGGCAACAAAGAATCTTTGGATGTGGAAAATGTATAAAATCCAGGGACTTAGATCTCCCCAGAGAGGATAGATATTCTGGTTGCTCCAAAATTAAAATTTATCTTTTAAAACCTCAGGGCCTGATCAACAATTTATGGAAACAGACATGCTTGCATAAGCATGCAGGGGGATTCCTGTGAGAGAAGGGACTGGGTCTAGAATTTGAGCTGTTTTGAAGGTGTCCTTAGCAACGCAGATCTAAGCTTATGCTTTTGTGAGTTAAGAACCACGTTCCTTTACCGTGTTGATAAATCTCCCAGTCAGTTCCTTGAACACAATAGAAAAAGTAACATTTTCTTCTCCTTCTAGAGTTTACTCTGAAGCCAGTATCTGAGACTTAAAATATTCATTTTGTTAAACATTTAATTCATTATCATATCAGAAGTATCCAGATAACATGTTTTGGGGTGGTTTTTTTGTCATGTTTGATGTTCTATTTGCTCCAAAGAAACTGGGAGGTCATCCTAAATACACAAAAATAAAACTTACCTTTTGTTTTGATATATTTCTTTTTTGTACTAAGGGCTATTATTCCTTTTCACCCCATCTTTATAGGAGACACTCTAATGGAAAGCATAAATGTGCAACAGCAGAATTTATATGGCTTGAATACTCCATCCTCTGAATTTCCCCTATGAAATGACAGCTCAGCCATAGCATTTACATAGCTCCCAAAGCAACCAGACATTTTTAAGATGAGTTGTAAGCCTAACTCTCACCCAAGGGAGTTTATACAATAGAAGTAATTGGCACTAGCCACATCTTTACCTTCCAGCTTCACATGGGAGCTGTCCCATGGAGGAGATCGTAGCCCTTTTTGGCTTGAATGGCCTCCCTGTAGGAACCAAACAAAATCACGTTTGTCTTTAGTGAAAACCTAGTTGGAAGACACAGCTCTCCCCAGCCACTCCTGCTGCAGGGTGACACCTTATTCCTTTAAAACTGGCTGGCCTCAGCTCACCCTCCACTCTCACTCCAAGGCCACATTATGCAGATTATTAGGGACCTCACACTTCTGCAGTAATGGGAGACTGAAACTGCAAAGGGTTGCATGACCTTTGTGTCCTCCCCTGTAGCTGCTCATTCCCATCGTATCAGTGCAGCCCAACATCAGCACAGAACTGACCCTCTCTAGTGCCTCTCACCCCCATGCAGAGCTGTTCTGGGTAGTGCTAAGAAGCCTTCCTACTTCTTACTGTCTTATAAACAGAAGGATACAGTTTGGCCTTACGAATGTGACTGTCCCTGATTTTTGAGATAATGACACAATGTATATTTGCAAACCGTTCCTTCCTCTGGCCATCCAAGTACAGTATTTGAGAGGCTATTTATATTTGGATACATGAGATCAAAGAATTAGGCGACCAAAGGCTTCAGCAGAAAAATAATAAATATAACACGTGTAAGAGCTAAACACAGTTGAAAGCACAATGAATACAAGGATAAATACAGGTTCCTGTGCCACTGTGTACGTGAAGGAAGAGAGCAGGCACAGATACAACAGTTTAGCACAAAGGCTGCATGCTGCAGATTCCAAAACAGTTGCAATACCACGTCCATCAGTGAATGCATGAAACAGGATCTGAACTGAGTACTGTGAAAATCTGTACATAGAGGGTCTCATCTAACACTCAGAAAAGGCAATGAAAGTTTCCACTGAGCTTTGGAAGAACCTAGAACAAACCCCAAAGACCCAAGATTGCATTTTCCCAATCTGTCAGGTCTTGCACAGTGTTGCCACATGAGATGTGCCAGTCTGCTGGCCCAGCACAGCCTTTTGCCTTAAGTAGTGAGAGATCGTTGACCTGTCAAACCGTCTTTCATTGAGAAGGAAGAGATTTCAAAGGATTGCTTTTCTGCAAGGCAAAATAGCACATGGGATTATCAACATATAATATGTTAGTGGATTTGCAGCAAATATTTGCATGCTGTTCTTCCCCGTGGTACTTTATCTCTGTCAAAGCAGAGTCTAGTGGCAATGCAAAGCTGCAATACAATTAAACATAAAATCCCTTGGGAGAAAAATCCCTCCCACACTGCTACGCATACTGCATTATCCTTCAACTACCTCTTAACTGTGTTTACTGCTTCATTCTTTCTGAAACAAATAGCATAGCGGTTTGATTCTCACATTTTGTTTCCCATTAATTTTCCAATTCATTTAACCCAGAAGGGAAAAACTCCTTTGTCCCAGCTGTAAACAAATATTCTGAATGCACATGAATCTTAAAATAGTTCTCTGAAGATCTCTACTGCTCTACCCAGTAAGTTACAGGCAGTAGCTTAATTTGGCATTAAAATAGAATGACAGGTACAGGAATGCCTGAATTCATGCACTTTTTAGCTCATAAAGGACAGGGGTGAACAATGCTACCAGGATTCATGCCACAAACAGCAGTAATAACATTCACAAAGCAGAATAATGGATATAAAGTAACTAAGTGCACATGCAAGCAGACTGAGAAATGATTGCTCAGACTAATGCAGAGTACAGCAAATAAGGCCTCTTGCAGTAAGATACATATACAAAAATCAAGATGACCAGAAAATGGAGCAACTGACATATTGCAGGAATTGTATATTTTCCAGTGCAGGATTCCATACAGGTCACATACCTAGGGGCTACATGCTTTACAAGAATTTGTTAGTTTGCTGCTTTGACGCTGGTGGGTCTTCTCTGTGCGCTGCCTGAACATCTGGTGGTTCTGGTTTGCAGTCCATAACAGCAGTAATTCTGAGAGCCTCATTTTATATGTCATTTCCATTTCCCCATCAAAAAAGCCTAAAAAATTTGTCTTGTCATTTTAGTGGGGAAAATTGTAATTTCTCATTCTGTTATGTACTTTCACTATCTTTTCTAACTGTTTCTCTCAATTGTTTCTGTTAGATGAAATACTGTGAAAAATATGAACAGAAGATAATTTAACAAATACTATGAAATTCAAATAAAAAATACAGTGAGTACACAGCTAAGTGTTAGTTAAATAGCACATAACCCCTGAAAAATATATGAGAGAAGCTTAAATTCAGATGGTTTTGGTTGAATAAGACTGGTAAAGACTCATCGAGAATCCGGGCTCATGTAGCATGGCCTCCTAATCCTTTCCTCTGAAACATTAAGGATATGGCATACATACATTCACAGTAAAGGTGGGTGATGAACCTAGTCTCCTTTAAGTCAGTGTTCAAAACTCTCTTTTTCCAGAAGCCTCCTGACTTGTCACTCAAAGTAGGATATGGCTCCTATGGCTGTCTATATGCAGGTATTTATTTGTGAGCGTGTTGTGTAAGCTCCTGACAGTCAACAGAAATCTGTTTGTTACAGTCACTGGAGTCCAGCTGAGGTGCCTAAACATAGATGTCCTGTTGAGATTCTCTAGTACCATAAGGAGACATCTATACAGGGAGACATCTGAGGCATCTCTACAGATGCCTGGCAGATACGACACAGGACATGTGCCAAACCAGCAGCAGCAGCTGGATATTGCAGGAATACACTTGACCATCTAAACTGACACATCTAAACTGTGTTTGGGCAACTGAATGAAGCCCAGTGAACTCTGGTTTTGGCTTTAATGTGATTTTAATAATAGCACTTTTAAGTGTATGATGCCTTTATTTAGTCAGCTGGGCCTAATCTTGACACATAGGAGAATTCTGGAGAAGCCATAAACAAGTTTTTAAGAGGGTCGTGATACTCCATGCCACAGGGCAGTGAGTATGGATAGCTTCTTACAACCAGCTAAAAAAAATGTTCAACATTCCTTCAGACTAAAAGCTGCTCTAGTGCTGGTGGTGGTCCTGTTTCGAGAGGGAGGTTGGACTGGACAACCACCAGAGATTTTTTCCAACTCACATTTCTATGATTCTGTCAGCCTGGCTTGCTCAGTCCTATACTACAGAGCATCTTCCTAATCTTTTCATGAGGTCTGCTCTGTTCTTGAGTTGAACCAGAAGCCAGTATTTGTTTTCATTTGGGGGCATTTCTATGTAAGTCTGAGTCAGTTCATCAGCTCCCCAGGACATGGGCTGTGTCTCTATTTACATTTGTAAAGAGTCTAACACACCCTCTGAGCCAAACAAAAACTGTGTCAAGAGACTGCAACTGTTCTTCAGCTATGTCTAATTATACAGAGACCTTATATCAAGAAATCACTACACTTGCATCAACTTCAGGAAAAGTTAAGTGTGAAGTTAAAGTTGAGCATAGTTTCCAGTACATAGATAATAAACAAAATAATAAGTGTTGTTTTTTAATCAGACCAAGACACTTGTTCTGTGAGCAGCAAAGCCTCCCTGATTGTGGGAAGGAAGGGAGGTATAATAACAGTGCCCGGGGTGTGCCCCTGCAAGGGCAGCCTGGCTGGGTCCGGCCTGGGGAGCTCTGCTGAAATGGCGTCACCGTGACTGGTGGCAAGGCTAGAACAAACCCATCAGCACTAATGCAAGAGAAAGGCCCAGAAGAGGGGATTTATATGCCGTTTATCCTTTTCATCTGAGAAATCAGTTTGAGAACAGAATGAAATAACTGGATGTAATTGAACAGACATCCAGCTTACTACTTGTCTTTATAATATCCGATAACTATATACTTTTTTGGAGAACGCCGTGTTGGATTCTCAGCAGACTCTTCATTGTACAAGTATCTATTAGATTTCCAACCACTGAGATTTATTTCTTTTCATTAGAAGTCCACATTATTATTTATATAGTCAAGGACATAAGTAATGTTGGAAAAAGTAAGTATCGAAGTTGAAGAAAAAATAACCAAGTCAATAATAACAGAAGAAAAGAAAAATATGTAGTACATATTAAAAATGAAAACAATTGTTATAAATATAATGGCCTTAAATGTTTGCTTTTATGTGACAGATGTTTTTAACAAAATGTCTGTGTTGGCAGTTTGAGCACACTTATGATTTTAATTTGTGTAATATTCCCTTTTAGTATTGATGTCTATTTACAACATCTGTGAAGGGTCTGTAACCTGAATGTGACAGGGAAAAACTAACAAACTGCTATTGGAATCTTTCCACTGGGTCCGTGTAACAGACTATTAACAAAAATCTTAAATAGCTATTCTAATCGTCAACAGCAATCTTACGCAAATTATATCAGACCCAAAGGACCCGATTAGCTTTAAAATGCCTAACAGACCTGAAACATAAATTTTGCTCCTCCTGCCTTCCTCTGCGGAGTCAGAGTCAGATCATATCACACGCGCCAGTTTTAGCTAGGCACACGCAAAATCAGTATGCAAGACAGGCTGCAGACACGCAGGCAGGGTTCCATTTTCATGACAAGGAAAGCACATTTCTGAGCATTGAAATTAAATGTAGTCCTCTTTTTTTTCTCTGTTGCTCTTCTATAAATCTCCGGCTGGAATTCCCATTCCATAACAGCTCTTTTAACCAGCTGGAACTTGGACAAAATCCTGGCACAGGGAGGCATTAATAGGTCAATGCAGGGCTGCTGTTAAAGTGATACCACTGATACAGGTAGATACAGGATTTCTGCTTGAACAAAGCCAAATCTTACTGACCAAGAGGCAGTGGCAGAGCATGAAGTTTGCTTTTGGAAAAGTGTGATTGAGAGAACATGAGCTGTCCTTTACTATTAATTGCTTAATTGTTGCACCAAACTTTGAAATGTTAAGTATTATCGTGTTTTGTCCCAGCAGCCTTATCCAGAGAGTTCTCACTTGTTCACTGCTAAATCAGGAGCCAAGATTCCCCCACCTTTTGCCACTTAGGCCTTCTCTTCCCCTCCCTCCCACACATACCCTTTGTTTGACCCCATCTATACTGCAATAACTATTTAATTAACAACAGTTGTTAAATTTGTTTATGGCCTGACCTTATAATGAAGTTTGGCTGGCCAGTTTGGATGGAGCCACACTGTTTTATATCTAGGTTAAGAAAATGCCTAGGTAGAGACCTAAACTAAAGAGCTTTTCTATAAGAAATAAAAAATAATATACAACAAAAGTTATAATTCCATTTATATCACCCTTTGGCCTCATCTACCCTGGCTGTCCAAGCTGCATTATAACCAAATCTTTGAAGAGGGAGTCCTGCAGGCATTCCTAAAGTTTGCCATTTTTCATACAGTGGAGGAAAGAGGGGGGCAGTCCTTTGAGAGCTTTAATTATGGCACTTCCTTTCAAAGCAACAAGGCAAAAAGCTCCCTTCATCCTTTGACCCTGTTTTCCTTGATGTTTGGAAGTTAGGTCCAACCTCTGGCAAGAGAACCCCAATGTTTCTGACAAATCCAGGTCTCAGCTGGGTACAACTGCTTGCTTCTGAGCAGATGACGTGGTCTGTAGGCTAAGAAATTTCTAATATTACCTGCAGTAATTTTTTTCTTTCTCTCACACTAGACATATTTCATTTTTCTTTTTCCTTTTCTTTTCATACCTTTTTCTCCTCCTTTGCCAAAGTGCCCCCTTTCTTGCATTTTCATTCCCTTTTTTTCCCCTTTTCGGGTCTTTGTCCCTCAGGATTTCCATGGGAATGCCCTGAGGAGTGGCAAAGCACTGAGAATTAAAGTGACAAAGCCTTAGTATAAAAAAAAGGTGTTATCTTTTGCTTGCCACTTTTAAGTGCTTTGGATGTGGAAATCCTGAGGGCAGAACGAAGAAATCACAGAAGGGCTGAGGTTGGAAAGGACCTCTGGAGATCATCTAGTCCAACCTCCCTCCTAAATGCTGACACTGTTCTAGATGTATTCTATGTAATTCACAAATTATATATTAGACGAATAAAGCTATGGATGTTTTCTATATAATTTAGGCTTTCTTCTTTTTCAGAAGCATTCACACAATGGATTCAGCACCAGTAGTATCTTTAGTAGTCCAGTGCAAATCTTCTCTCAGAGTCCAGAACCTTTCCTGAAGCCCTCTGCTACAAAAGCAAGGCTGACTCTGAAAGTTTTATTTCATTTCTCTCCATGAAGCAAAAAGTGACCTCAGATGGGTCTATATCCAGATCGTCACAGGGTTGGAGGGTATTTGCACATCTAAGAAGGAAAGAACCAAGGCCTCACTGTGTGTGAACAGGAGAAGCCTAATGAACACACCTTTTTGCCCTCTGAAGGGAGGTTGGTTATTTAATAGGGAGAATGTTCTTGGTTGTGCCAACATCACAGAGAATAGAGATGGGGATTCAGCACTGCTGCAGATGTTGTCTCTAAGACAAAGCAAGCCCAGGCAATTAGAGATTCCTTAGCACATTTCCCGAATGTACATTCTTGCCAAACTGGCACTCGATTTGAAAAAAAGTGAGCATGCTAAGAATACAAAACAGACAAATACTCCATATTGTAAATGTCAGGTTTTTATAGTAAAGTCTTCAAATATTCACTGAAGAAAACTAGGTATGTTCACTCCCAAACACCCACACTTATTTCGTCTGCACAGATGAACTAGAAATGGACTTCCTGTGAGATTTCATCCACTTCACATTTGTGTTTGAGTTAGAGCTAGCATAGTACTGGAAATACTATCAGAGTATGTCTTCGTTCCTGCTTCACCTCAACAGAGCAAAAAGACACAAAACAGAATTTTATAACCTAGTCTTTGTTTAACTGAATGCAAAAAAGGTTTCAGCTTGAAATTGGTGAGATTCTTGGATACCAGCTCAGGCTGTTTCTTATTTTATCCAAACTGACCTGTTTGAAATTCTATTAATGTCCTTTTGAACTAGTTCATGTTCTTCTGCTCTCTTTGTGTAATGAACTGTGTA